>NC_134212.1:71460021-72710021 GCF_965140235.1 Caretta caretta | reverse complement strand
ATATGTAACTGAGTTATGGTGCAGAAAATGCCTTTGTGTTATAAATACTCCTGAGTGCAGGCCTGCTGAATATAAGCACACTGACACAATAGGCATTTGTAAGATTGTATCTTTCATGGGCCTATGTGAAGCTTCTTTTATGGGTTTTCACTTGAAGCATGGTGAAGCTCAGAGCAATTGTAAAATGAAATGTCTTTGCTGTGAAATCTGCATCTCTGGTGCTTGGACTGTACTATATAGCGTTGCAATTTTCCTACCCAAAAGATTGCCCTTCATATTCTAGAACTTTATTTTGAGAAGAATTCCATCTTTTTTAGATAGCTTATTCCTTAGGTGGAAGCAATTTTTTTGTTAACTTTTGAAGGATGGCACTTGTTGCATGCGTCCTATGTACAGGTCAGCCCAAAGTTGTCAAATGTATTCTAGTTTTTGAAAGAAATATACTTTTTTGGCCCCTGATGCATGATGAGAACTGTTAGATGTGTTTTTAAAGGAAGACCTTCCTGTCAGTGAATGAGATCTTCAGCTACTGAGAACTGAGACATATTTGGCCCAGATCTTTTTAAATTGCTTTTGAACTGAAAGTCTTTTCGGTGCTGTTTAGTCTTTGTGAATTGATAGACTCTGAAGCTAGTAGGTGCCCAGCATTTGATGAGGTAACAATTACAATTTTACTGAAACAATTTGGTCTACAAAAAAATGTAATAGTGATGCAAAGATGTCTATTTTTTTAGACTAATTGGCAGTTAACTTATATTCTATAAACTGCTGGTAGTTATGTTTCCTTAGCTGGTTCATAGACAAATATAATTATAAATGGAAACATCTCTGAATGCTTAACAAAAATGGAACTTTGGATGCTTGAGAGCCTCCAAGTAGGATGTAATCTTGTTCAATGTGTTTTCCAGAGGGTGGCCTGCATAGATCCCACCACCTTTTCAATCTGTTTTCGATAGTTAAGGTAACTATCACCTTGATATCAGAGTTGGGGAGTTGGGTCAGATTAATTTTGATCTCTGTAGCAGTGGATATAGCATGAATATCTCCTCTAGTATATGTTTTATTTAAACCCTTCTGAAACAGTGCATACATTGTCTGAAGCCATTGGTGTACAAGGTGCCATTGGGCAGTAGGTTTGCTAGCTTGCATGAAGAATTAGCAAAGTTATTAAATATCTGCACAGTTAATTTCCCCTGTTCATTTTCATTAACTTTTTTCTGATGATTTTTAGATAATGTTTTCTTAAAGCTTGTCTGGAGTAAAAATGACCTCAACTTTTCAGTGCAGAAAGGAAATCTTGTTAGAAGGATTGAAACTTAATACCACTTGCCTGGTGCTACACAGTAAAAGTATTCATGTGTGGTATCACTGTGTTCAGATAGCCTGTGAACTGATGTTTTTAAAAAATCTTGGCCCTTTGCACACTGAAAATAGACTCTATAAGGGCTTTAGATTAGCAGACCACTTAAGACCTTTTCTTTTAATAGTTTGAGTCGTCTACTGAAATCAGAACTTCAGTTTTTACCTGACCATATTGCCTGTTGCTGCATGGAAAGACTGCACTATGACTAACTCCAATGATAACCTATTTTGATTAGCAGTTGAATTTAATGATGTCTGATGTGCAACTCACCTTTATAATCCTTTTAACCTTAGTCAATGAGTACTAACTTCATAGTCAATTCATTATGCCCTTAAAACTTTCTGGGGGTGTGTTCATTTGCTTTTCACAGAATCCCAATTTAGTTAATACTAATAAATATTTATGTAAACTGTTGATTAGTCTTTTCCATTAAAAAACATTGCAGCCAAAAGTGGGTGTGGTGGTTATTATTTCTTTGTGGAAAGCTGTATTTGGGGAATTTTATAAACTCTTTGCTCAGCTTTCTGTAACTTAAATTGTCCTGTTCCCTACAGCCTCCACCATCATTTGTGGCTCTAAACACAAACATTTGACAGATTTGCACATTGTCCTTTGACTGATATGGGACTATCCAGTAGGCTACATGGGTGCTCTTTAATACAGAAGCTACTCAGAAGAGGTACAGCAACAAATGCCTCCTCAAGAATACTACTGGAAGGTCCTTTCTGGTGCTGTAAGAGGGGGTCTGTTCTAGGTTCCTTGCAGAGGGGAAGATGGAGAGCAGGAATGCCATAAGCAGAGCAACGGGCCACTTGAAGATCTTTTTCATGCAGGCATAATAAATTGTAGGCTGGTCCTGGCTGCCTCTTGGACAGCATGCTTGGCATGGGGAGAGGACAACCCCTCACTACCAGACCCCCGTACTCCCCACTGTTCCTCAGACGTACTTGTCAACTGCTACAAAAGGTTTTTTCCCCCCTGCTCTCCTGATGGCAATAGCTCACCTTAAGTGATCACTCTCGTTACAGTGTGTATGGTAACACCCATTGTTTCATGTTCTCTCTGTATATAAATCTCGCCACTGTATTTTCCTCTGAATGCATCCGATGAAGTGAGCTGTAGCTCACGAAAGTCTTACGCTCAAATAAATTTGTTAGTTTCTAAGGTGCCACAAGTCCTCCTTTTCTTTTTGCGGATACAGACTAACACGGCTGCTACTCTGAAACTAGAGGAAGCAATTCATGGCCTGGCTATTTGTCATCACTTCCCAAATTCTGGCAGCTTGAGCAGGGCAAAGCTTAAGGCCAGCCTTAGGTAGAAGCTTCCTTAATGCCTGCTTTTTTTTTTTTTTTTTTTTTTCTTCCCATCCTTTACAAATGCATTTCAGAGGGTCCCTGCCCCTTTATCAGTTGTTTAGAGTAGGTGGCTAGTAGATACTTGCCACAAGCTGATTATAAAGATAGGTAAGCCATCTTTAATATAAGATGCAGCTCAGGTTCATGGAACTCAGAACACTCCTGTAGAGAAGGAAGTTTCTGAGGCTTTGTCTACATGGAATTCTAAAGTCATTGGAGTAAATGTAGTGGTGAAAAGCCCTAGTGTAGACAGGGTAAATGCTATAAGCTGCAACTTTCACTTGCTTGCCTGAAATTGGCAAATCTGCCGTGTAGACAAGACCTTAGAAATCCAACAGTTTAAACGACATAGGTGAGGGCTGCCTCTTGTGTTTATAGGTTTAGTGATGAGTAAAAATTCAAGCTACCCTGGAGTTTTCTGCCATTTTCCTTATTAGCTGTCTAGAAATGTCATGTATTGTTGTAGTAGACCCCACTTCTGTAAAGTTGCTGTACAAATCTTTTAAACTTCCCTGCAGAATAGACTGAAGTGAGAATTCCCTTCTCTTTGGACTGCTTCACAGCTTCTCTAATCAATCTTCTGCTAGGACCTGGCCTTTGAAAAGGTGGATCATTCTGCACCTCCTCACATTTTAGTTCAGGGAGAAGCTGGGCTGACAGTTACAAGTGCCCAGAGGCTAGGAGTGTTAGCACCTTAACTGCTTTCATGTACATACCCCTATGGTTCAGAAATGCACTCTGCCTCAACCAGGAACTATGGGGCTGGGAATTCCAAATGCAATCTGCTGAAAGGTACTTTAACAAGTATGGCTGGAAGAGAGAAGTCATGTGAAAGAGAACAGCAAAAGAAGTTTGTCTTTGGCTGCTCCTTATAATGAATGAAGACCACCTTGCAAACCTGAAAAAGCATTTCTTTACACCTGAAATGTCACGATCTTGCCAGGTTGCTTGGAGTAAATGTTCTCAAACTGATCAGTAGAGTTTGGAGAGCTGGCTGCTCATAGAGTGGCAGCTCTGCACATTCCCAGTTACAATGGAGAGTAAAAGTAGACAGCATGATTAGCTTCTTTCAAAAGGACAAAACAGCTTTGACAAAGAAGATAAAAAAGAACTGCCATGACCACCTTCTCCCCCCGCCTTTCCACTTACCAGCCATCTCCCACTTTTTCTTTAATCTTTAAACGCATGTGAGCAGTTTAAAACCATTCCCTTTAATTATTCATCTTGAACTGCTATAAAACCACTTCTCTCCTTGTCAAGTCTCAGGGCCTGTATTTTATACTAAGCCTTCACCTCTCCAGTATGTTGATGCTATTATTCCTTCTTGGGTACAAAAGCCAAGGGAGGACTAAAGATTAGCATCCTCCTTCCTAGTGGACATATTGGAATGTAGTCAAAGACACATGACTGAGTAGCTGTGACTATGATGAACCAAGGCTATTTACTTACCTTAAAAGTAAAATTAATTAAACTCCTGTTTCCAGTGACCCAAGCCTACTTTGCTCTAGTGGGGACATCACTTCAAAGTAGTTTGAGACTTTTTGTAGGATAGATTGACTGTAGTTAGAAGTCTAGTAAATCTAGCCTTTAATTATGGCCTCAAGGCATTAGTGAATTTGAACATCATACAGGCTAGTAATTAATTTTGCATCTAATGAATTACAGGTGACCTGCAAAGGAGACAAGAGGCCATCTCAATTTTTTGGGGCCGAGGATTCCAATTAACTGGATAGAGAGTAGGGCTAACATCACAAATCAAGCAACTGAAATCTAATTGAGGGGAACTATTTTAACTTGCTTTCAAAACTTCAGTTTTCAGCTAACTTGCATGCCCCTCTCCTGCTGGAGGAGTCCATCTGTTAAAGCTTCACAACCTCTTCTGCTTTAGTTAAGATCTGTGAGCTATAAGGCTACATTTCAGTCCTCCTGAAAAAATCTTCAGCAAAATAGGAGGAAACTTTACTAAGTCCTGATATTTCAAGCAAAAAAACTCCCACCATCTCAGATTTCCTTTAGATACCATCACAAAAGTGCAACACCCCCTGCCAAGTATTAAAGGTGACCAGCACAGGAGAAAAAAATGAAGGTGGTGGGAGAGTTGAGGGAGTTCTTAAAAGGAGCCACATGCATTTTCTTGCTCATTGTCAGCTGACCTGTCAGATGTGCTGGATAAATCATCCCTCTGTATCCATAAAGGATGCAGATAGTATGGTGATATGGCTGTTTAACTCTCTACACTGATGGATTATGCTATTCCAATCTGAGCGTGCTAGAATGGAGGACAAGCAGCGATTAGGGAGAAGCAACAGCAGTTACTCTTTTTCACACTATGCACTTATCAAGGAAAAACACAAAATCTAGTTTTAAGTAGCTCCAGTAGCAGAGCTCTGGGGCTCTCAGCTACATCCAGTTATAGTGGTGATATTAAACACCTGCTTGGTTCTGTGCTCTAATGACTGATAATTTAGGCTAATGGGTGTCAATTATAAGGCTTGTTAGCTCTAGATAAAAGCTGGTCCAAAAGGTATTTGCTATGGGGTAAAGTGAGGCTCCCCTTTCAAAGGAAGAAAGTCCTGTGAAAAGCCACATCCTTTCATCTCCTCTTGTTGAAAGAAGAAAAGGTAAAATCAAGCCAGGAGCAGCTGCTTCCTGCCTTTATTGATCTCACTGCACTGAGGTATGAATTGGGATGCAGAACTGTTGTTTCAACTGGGAGGTGTTTTTTTTTTTTTTAAATTACCTTTCACAGGGGGTTGCAGAAATGAGGAGGAAGCTTTTGAGTGTCCATTGTCCTGCTTTCAAACAGTACAAAGGGCTGCTTACTAATTCACAGGCTCTACCTTAAAAAAACAATGGGAGGGGGGGTGGGGAGCTACAATACAATAACCCCAACTCACCCTTTACTGTTCCCTTTTCATCCTGATTTACTGCCATAGCATAGGGGGTTTTGCTTTAATCCTGAGGAAATTGACTAGGTCTCAGATGGACATGAACCAGGGAGTGGCTACAACAAAATTAGCAGTAAAAGTAGGTAGGAGAACCACCAGAGGAACTAGAAGACTGCTTGCTGCCTGCAGTGAATCTCCTCCCATACTTTCCAGTGACAGGAACTACTTTTTCACTGAAAGCCAATTCTCTGTGTTGTAATAATTTCCTGGCACGATGCAAGAGCACTATTGTGGTAAAGAGGCTTCCTGTAGACAAACTATCAACAGCCAGAAGATGGGGTTAAGAGAAAGCAAAGAAGGGTTTATTTTAGAGAGAAGGAATTGTGTTGGAATAGAATCTTAGTCCTATATTGGAATTTGTAAGTGCACTGGATTAATATGCACTTCTGTAATGTGGCTTACTGAGGCATATGCTCAACTGTAAGCATATGAAGTTAAGCATAGGCTGCAGCTGTTCCCATTACATTTTTGTAACCAGTAAATGTTAATGTATACACTTAAGGAATCCACTACTCTAGTCATAAGTTCTGCCCATATGATGGATGATTCGCCTTTCCCCTTTCCACCTTGTACCACCAGTGTTACTCCACTGATTTCAGGGGCGTTGCTCCTGATTTATGTTAGTGTAACTGAGAAGAGACTCAGGCCCATGCTTCTCAGTGTGGGTGTATTAAAGACAGCTGTTGGAGAAACTGTCCTTTACTGAGAATGAAGGTTCAGATTTCTTCAAAAAGCATAAACATTATCCTGCTTGACTCCACAGAGAAATTTTCACTAGGTTGAAATGGATGGTTTAAAACAGAAATTGCTTTCTGAACAGTACTGTTCCGTTTACTTAGTTCCAATTTACTAACCAAACCAGTTTCCTCAACATTATCTTAATTTTGAAGCACTTGTGTTTTAATAGTGAGAAACTATTCTGCAACAGCTTTCAGTTCATCCCAACCACAGCCTGGGATGAAGAAATGAGTCCCTCTATTTGTAGTAATAGAAACAAATACAACGCCCAGTCAATTACCCCCTCTTTAAAACTATCACCCTACCATTTATCTGGCAGCAGGAGTCAGTTGGCCTGTGGCTTTTCTATTCCACTGATTCCTATGTATTGCCCTTCTGTGACCTCATCACATTGCTCCTTCAAACAAAACCACGGGTTGGCCCCACCATGTTGCACGATGGACACTTTACAAAATTACTCTACTTCATGAAGGACATTGGGGGATGGGGGTGGGGGGGAGGGAAGTTATGTCATTCAATGTTTCTTGAGAAATTACTACGGACCTCAATTTTTAGCACTGACAAGTTCCTGAACAAACTATTTAAGAATCAAACAAAAACCACTAGACTCTGCATGTTTCTTTGCCCTGTCCAAACAAAAGAGGACAGCTTAGAAAAAGCACATTTGTACCATGCTTCTATTTACTGCCCGATATACCTATTTACAGTTTTCACTATGCTTTTACCATTAGCACAAACCTTGCCTTGTGCTAACTGCTACTGACAGACTCCACCTCGCTCCAGCTGAATTAACAGTGGCTTACAAAACCATTTTTATTTATGTTAGAATTGCAGCAGTTACCTCTAGGGACTCAAACATTATTGGCTAGAAAGTAGCACAATTATAGTACAGAAATAACCAAATGAACCTGGTGGCATAGCACTGTCTACGTGAGCCGAGTTAGGGGACCAGATCTTGGAGCTTATGTCCAGGACTAGTAGAAAGTGAGATGCTGGGGAGACAATCTGTGCCTTTTGAGGAGAAGTTAATAGCCACATTGTAATCATTTGCAGACCCACCAGGTACTGCTGCCTCCAGTAGTCTGCTGGCTAGAAGAGATGTCAATGAACTTCCTCACAGTACAATAGCTTCCATTCAGTTTCACACTAATTGTAGATAAAATAAGAAGGGACATCACCAGACAGATTTTGCAATCAATTTGATTGGTGAACTACATAAGTGTCCTATAGTCAGTCCTCATGACCCTGCTCAGAGGGATTGTCGTTGTACTGAGCCCTTCATATGCTCCCAGTTATTATAGAGAGCATAGAGGCCAGTAAGCATCAAGCCTACAAGGCCTCCTCGTGCTATTCCACGCACTCCACCTAGAAAAGAAAAATAAATAGCATTAAATAATACCGAGAGTAAGTATTTAGTTAGAGCAATTGGCACCATTTCATCTAAGAGGATCTCAAATACAAGACGCTCTACGTGACTGCGCCTTTTCCCCTTTAAAGTCTAAGCTTATTCATAAAAGCAAAGCTCTCCCAAAGAGTACTTGTAATTTTACTAGACTGGATGATATAATGGGTCTTTCCTGATTCCAGCTTTAATGCTGTTCATATAACTGCCTGTACAATTATTAGCTTTACTTATTTTAAATGGACGGTAAAGGGCTTTTGAAGCAAACAAAAAACTCTTCATAGGTCATATCTTCCATGTATTTCTCTTGTCCTTATGACTGGATGTTGATATGCAGAGACCACCTTTGCTGCTTTAGAATCAATCTCATGTTTATTGTAGCTCACCTGAAATCCTAATCCTGTCTCTCAAATAAGGTAACTAAGGGGGAAGAGGTGAGGGGACAAGCAAACAACAGCAGAAGCAGATGTGAACTTCTGCAACAGAACTTCTTTGTCTGGCCCAACTCCTTTAATTAGAAATTGAGAGTTAAACAGAATTGCATCTAGGTTTTTATAGTTTAGCTAATTTTGGTAATTTGGAATAAATTGGGGAAATAGGATCAGTCATCAAGCATTTATGGGGATCATTGAATTGACTGACTTCACTCTCACTAGTATCAGGCAGCTGAGGTCAAGAAAAGGCAATGAAAAAACAATTTATCCAGCTACCACATAGTCGCAGAGAAATATAATAAAACCATTTTAAATGGCTCTCCTATTCCAAGTTTAGTTTAAAAAAGTTCTACTACTAATGGTAAAATGTAGGTTTAGCTACTCAATGGTCATAATATAATCAGATGAAGTTTTTCAGTCATTTGACAGTTAGCATTTCAGTTCTATGCCCTATTTAACCATCTTGCTCTGTTAATCGCTGTCCGATTTCAGCTTTCACCCATCTAACAGTAAAATGGAGACTTCTGCAGTTTCCAGTATCTAATACCTAAAAGCTTCCTGGGACATTTCCAGGAACACACTGTACATGCAATGGTATTAGGGACCCTGACCTTAAACTGTCAGGAAAATGTCACTAAGTATTGGAACCTTCAGTGTTTACCAGGATCAAGCCAAGTGAGAGAAAAAGTCTGACACTTAGAAATGGATCACTTTCAGTTTTAGAGCTAGATATGAACTGCCTGCTAGATGGGAATTAGCAGAAGTACCAGGGGAATTTCACAAATTCTTCAGACTTACTCATTCCTTTTTCTGTTTATCATGGTAATCTGTACCAATTAATTAGTTCCTCCTAGGTTATTAGTTGTCTCCCCCTAAACTGCTCAAGGTTTTGTAGATTACTTTTAGTGGGGCAAATTGTTAGTTTCATCTAGATTAAGACATTCCAGTGTTAAGATTAAGCAGAATCCCTCTGGAGCTGCTATGTCTTAAATCTATTTACATTGGCCTAGGCATGTAATAAAACCAGGAAACAGCACAAGGGATAACCGGTGACCCAAGTTACTTCCAGTCCTACCTTCTGTAACTTTGCAGCCAGAGTAGCTGTGCTTACCTAGCTACAAGATCTCTTGTTTGTAAGTGGGTCAAGAACTCAATTCTAGTTAGGCTTCTAAATAAGTGGGTTGATTCTCAGAAGTACTGAGCCCCCAGCAACATTAAAAGTTATCCTTATTTACCTAAAACAGGATTTAGGAGTGACTCCTATTCTTGAAAATTTGTCTTGAGTACATAGCACAAGAGGAGGTAAAAAGCTGACAGGACATTTGTGCAATTAAGATAATCATCTTGGGGACAACAATAAAATTTTGCCCCTTCCCCGCAATCCTAAGGAAAAACCCAAATGAAACCTTAGCTTGTGCTGTGGGAAAGGATTTGCCATGGAGAATAAATAAGGGAAGGCTTTAACCAGTTAGGTGTAAAGGCAGATGAAAGGAATTTGCAAGGTTTCACCTATTCGCAGAACAAACACTACAGAAGCTAAAACACAGGGTAACCCCTCTCTTCTAAAAATCTCATTCTCCCACTAGAGGGAGGTTGCAAGAGGGTCTGGACTGATTTCTGACAGAAGGAAGCTATTTATATAAAGACAGAATGTATTTGGTTGTTGCAATGAGTCACTTGCCATGTCTAGCTATTTTGTGTGCAAGTTTGGACTCTTCAATTTTCATGTCAATGTACTGCTTAGAGCATCTGATGCAGGGCCAAAGTTTTCATGTGGGCAGGTCAGGCAGTTGAATAAAGCCTCACACAAGCTTTTACAACCCTCCAACCACCACATACTTCAGTGCAGAGTGGGTAGCTTGGTACTTCTTGTACTTTGCTGAAAGATTTAGAGTACTGTTTCAGCAGAACAGCTTGTTTCATGTAATGGAAAGTGATGCATATGGTTTATACAATGAGCCTTCCTGGTAACTCGAAAGCACATAGGAACTGGGCCCTAATACATACTTAAGCCCCCAGCTAT
This sequence comes from Caretta caretta, assembly GCF_965140235.1. Lineage (NCBI taxonomy): Eukaryota > Metazoa > Chordata > Testudines > Cheloniidae > Caretta > Caretta caretta. The sequence continues at coordinate 72,699,758 of NC_134212.1, read as the reverse complement.
TACTATTGAGTTCTACAATTTCACTCTTGTTTGGTGCAATTTGCCTCTGCTCTCCAAAGCATTCACAAACAGGAGTGCACTGCTAAAGGAGTATTATCCCATTCTGCCAAGTGGGTAGACTGTATTTGAGTAAGATGTTAAATCCTTCCAGCTCTGGTGAAACTGCAGTTTGCTGGCTAGAGCAAACAAAACTAAGTTACTGGGCAGGAAATGCTAAGTGTTCTGACCTGATGACCTTGCTTAGCAATTATCCCACCCCCATCCCTGGGGTGTAAACTAAGTGATAAGCTAAATTCCCACTCCTCCCTTACAATCACGTTCTGTTAGTCTTGATAGCAAGTTGCTTTGGCACACCCCACCAGACATACATAGTTATGCCATTATCTCACTTTGACATGAGCAAGGTGAAGCTAAAAGAATAAAAAAAAAAAGAGGCTTAATTTGCTAGAATCTAATATTAAACCAGATCTTTAAGGGTTAGCCAAACAACAAAAGTTATTTGAGGAAATGGCCAAAGTTTCTAAGGATACATTTCCCAAACCTTAAGTTAGATGAGCTGTTGTATACTTTTAGCTGATCTAGCTTATCAAAGAATCCTGTCTACTTCCAATATCAGTGAGCATGCATATTCATTCTGTCCCAGTCCTAGTATTAGACTTTATTGTACAGCATACTTGCAGTACTCAAGGAGCGCAACTATAATACCATTTCAATTCACTGCCTCTTCACAAAACTGGAGCTGACAGAGCAGGAGGAATTATGTGCTCAAGCTGAAAAAGCTGGACAGGCACATTTTTAGCCTATAGTTTTCACTGACTCAAACAGGTATATGGGTTTCAGGCAACATTAATTCCTCATCATTTCCTGAAAGTTTAAAAAAAGGAAAACGATGGGTCAGGAGCTGAAGAGAAGAAAATGCCAGCATTGATAACTGCTGCCTTATTACCTGAATAGGTAGGCATTAAAAACACAAAGCCAGAAATCTAGACTTACAAAATATGTCAAGTAGAACAAGGCAGATAGTGAAATCTAAACATTTCATGGCTTCCAGCATCTGCCTCCCAAGAACTTAGAATGAGAAATAATCCTTTTTTTCTTTTGCAGCCCGTAGAAGAAATAGCTTCAGAGGTTTAAAGGGCCTGATTTTCAGAGATGATCAACACCTTCAACTCCCACCGACTTAAAAAGAAGCTGTAGTTAATCGGCATCTCTGAATCTGGCCCACAGGTTTTTTTGTTTTGTTTTTTAATATGTACATTTGTGTAGTTAAATGTAGGTCTATGCTAGGAAAATTTTCTAAAAGTTCACTATTGCCCCTGAGAGAGTTTGTAAAAGTTGTCAGGGTAGGAAAGGTCCGCTGGTATAGAAATTACGGAGGGAAAGCTGAGCTGAAGAAATGAAATGTTCTAGAGAAACAGCTCTGATTTCAGACTGCTGTAGCCAGATGCTAAGGCACGGTCCATACTTAAAACGCAGGCTAGGTCCACGCTACAGACCTTACAGGAGCACCACTGCAGCTGTGTTGCTGTAAGGTCTCCCACGTAGCCACTCTATGTGGACTCGGCCTAGCACTGTCTACACCAGTGCTTTTGTTGGTGAAACTCACATTGGTCAGGGGTGGGTTTTTACCTCCCACACCCCTGACCGACTAGTTTGAAAGACAAAAGTGCTAGTGTAGACATAGCCTTAAGTTGACCTAGTTACATCTCTCAAGGCTATGAACAATTTCACACCCTACGCAATGCAGCTAGGTTGACCTCCCTCCTCACTGTAGCTGCATCTTGGAGTGGTGGATTCCCTACATCAACAGGAAAACCCCTTATGTTCGTCTAGGAAGCATCAACACTACAACAGCACAGCTGCAGCACCTAAAACTAGGAAACTTTCCTTGTTTGGTGGTGGTGGAAGGGAGACAGACTTCATTTTCTAAAGAAACTAAATTTTCCACTTTACCCCACCCCCACTTTACAGCCCCTTAATGGTTGTTAGCATCACCTTCTATATATTAACCAATGCAGTGTTATCTTCCCGAGTCTGTTAGACAGCTCCTGTGTTTCCAGTGGTGATATTCAGAACCCTGCAAGCAGCAGTGAAACTGAGAAGGTGGTCTATTTTACACTGTGCTGCTACTTGAGAGAACTAAGAACAGGCATAAGTCAGAGGTAACTGTTTTAGCCATTCAGGGATTAAACCCCCAAATGGGTTGTATTTGATCATCCTCCCTTGCGACTGAAAATCAAATATTACTGCCCATCATTATATGTAACATACCAGTTTGTAGTAAGATCAGACACAAAAATACCCTTCCCTTCTTGCACCAGATGTGGAACATCTGTTGGATCAGAGCATGATTAAGAGTGAATCTGTCCACAACCTAATTCAGTTGAGTTGATTTATTTGGAACTCATGTCAAAGTGGCATCTAAGATGCTGACATTATAAAGAAGGCAGACCACACTGGTTGTTCATTATGTTTCTAAAGCAGGGGCGGGCAACTTTTTGGCCTGAGGGCCGCATCAGGTTTTGGAAATTGTATGGAGGGCCGGTTAGGGGAGGCTGTGCCTCCCCAAACAGCCAGGCATGCCCCGCCCCCCTTCTCGCCTCCTGGGGACTCCTGTCCCATCCAACCCTCCCTGTTCCCTGATGCCCCCCCCACCTCCCCTGCTCCCAGTACCCCTGCCCCTGACTGCCCCCCCCGGACCCCTGCCCCCATTCAACCCCCCTGTTCCTCGCCCTCTGACCACCCCGACCCCTATCCACACTCCCGCCCCCTGACCACCACCCCGAACTCCCCTGCCCTCTATCCAATGCCCCCTGTTCCCTTACCGCGCTGCCTGGAGCACTGGTGGCTGGCAGCACTACAGTCACGCTGCCTGGCTGGAGCCACCCATGCACCACGTAGCACAGAGCACCGGGTTCTGCAGCTGCGCTGCTCCAGAAGCTCACAGCCCTGCTGCCCGGAGCATTGCGGGGGGAGGGAGAACAGCAGAGGAGGGGCTAGCCTCCAGGGCCAGGAACTCAGGGGCTGGTCAGGAGGGTCCCACAGGCTGTAGTTTGCCCACCTCTGTTCTAAATTATCTGAATTGATTTCAATTTACAGCTAGGAAGCAAAATCTTCTACAATTTTATGTAGATTCTGAAGACAAGAAATATCACAGACCCTGTATCTACAGCAGGTTGCAAAATACCTCAAGGGTCTCTCCCTGAAGAAATATAAGGGGGTTAAAAAAAGAGAACCTCTACTTCCTAGCAGATACAGATTTAAATTTAAAAAAAAAGAAAAATCAGACTTGGATCAAGGAAACAGAAAACCTTGACTGCAACAAATCAGGCCTCAGTTTGCAGGGCTTGCTGTCTTATGGTTTGTCTGTGTGGCTTCTTTTACAGCTAGACCAGTTCTCCTGAACTTCTGCCCATTACAACTACACCAAATTAGTCTCTAGATCTGGCTTGGTTAGACTTTGTATTGGTAGCAATAAAGTGATTAGTCCTGTTTAATGAATTTAGGATTTGTTGACTTTCAGGGTTGTGTCCTGTATTTCTAAAATGATGACTGGTCCATTTTAGCTATTAACATGTATGTCACTTCTGTTCAGATGGACCTCCTGATTGCAACAAATTTATATATATTTATTGCAATAGATTTAGGATCCAGAGACTCTAATCAGGATCACAGCCCCATTGTACTAGGTGCTGTACGCATACATGGAAACAGTCCCTTTCCCAAATGTTAGGTCTCCCTCCTGCCTCCCCAAAAGAAAAAGCTAAACACACTAAGCCATAAGGAGGGAAAAGGAAAGTAATTTACAAACTCGGCTCATGTTTTATGTTAAAGGTTAAGTTTCCTGCTGACTCAATTCACTGTGCAAAGAGCTTTGCTTTCATAGCTAAACAGGTAAATTGAAAACTGCCAAACTTGTTTTAAGCTTGACTGAAGTTTTCAGTGACCCTTGTTTCTGAATCAAAAGAAAGGCTGCTGAATGAATGAGCCCATACAGAGATGGGCTCAATATAAGCTTGAGTCTGAACATGTATGCATCATAACATCCATTGCAGTAATTCTGACCACAACGGATCAGTTCTTATTTCTGCCTATTTATAAGTGGCAAAACACCCAACAGGCAGATTTTTTTAAACGGGGGAGGAGGGGGAGAGACACCCACCACCTTATTGCTTTTACGGGCTTTTCTGATCATTTTATCTGCATGATGCCTCCCTCTTCAACAAGGGGTTTTTGGAATGTCTATAAGGAAGTGAGACTTTGAATTTTAACCACTTCTCCGCAAACTATGATGATGTTGTGCAACCCAAGAAGGGGAAAAAAAAAAAAAACAGGAAGAAGGAAGTGTTGACTGGCCTTTTTCTGAGATTATAAATCTGTTTACAAGACCACTTTTGGCAGGCAACAAGTGGGGGAAAAATCAGTCTATAACTGAGAGGCACATGCTCCCTGATGGCCTAGAGTGTTTTCCCAACAATGTTCCTGCTTATAATACTGGTAAAAGGAACAGGAGAGGATTTCCTTTGTCTATCACTAACTGTCTACATTCAATTTACTTGAGCATAAGCTTTCGTGAGCTACAGCTCACTTCATCGGATGCATACTTTGGATAATAAGCTATTACCAGCAGGAGAGTGGGGTGGGAGGAGGTATTTTTCATGCTTTGTGTGTATATAAAAAGATCTTCTACGCTTTCCACAGTATGCATCTGATGAAGTGAGCTGTAGCTCACGAAAGCTTATGCTCAAATAAATTGGTTAGTCTCTAAGGTGCCACAAGTCCTCCTTTTCTTTTTGCGAATACAGACTAACACGGCTGTTCCTCTGAAACCTGTCTACATTCAGTGTGAAGTATGATCTCAAAATGTGTCCCAACAAGCTGCAAGAGTAGTGTAGCAGTTAATACTGTACTTCACTAGCTCCAGTTGTAAAAAGTCTCTAATCACAGCACTTAAGTTTATGCCACAGCATAAACAGAAAATCTTAGATAATTTTGTCCAGAGTGGTCAAACAGTGCATGGTTCCGAAGTTCAACTCATTTTGTTGCTTAGTCATTTATAAACATTTGCTAATCTAGACCATGTGGAATAGCTAAATTCTGCAAAGGATTTTGTTGCAACATAGTTTCCTAGTCTGATCTTGTGACATCTTTGTGCATTTAAAACCATCATAAGGGCAAAATGTGAGATCAAGGGTTAGTTTGGGGCAAGAGTTTTCTAAGTAGCAGCATAATGCACTAGACTCCAACAATGGCCTTCCCATGAGCTATTTCTGACCAGTTTTCCCCTCATCAAAAGCTCAGTCAAGGCAGTTTTACAAATCCAGTCAATAAGCAAGCTTCATAATACAGACACAGAAATGTTCAATCCCGCAAGGCTACCACTGATACTGAGTCACAGTGCTACATCCATGCACTGCTGGCAAAGTTAATGCCAAATGTTACATTACTGTATATAAATTGTCCATGAACTCATTGTTAAACAAAAAGAGGGTGGCCGTACGAGACCTGTGCACCACAACGCTGCCTCCAACACAAATGTACCCATCCTTTCTGGATTATAGAATGGAGCTAACTTTGAAACTGGGCACGATCCTGCTTTGCCAGCTGCCAGTAAAAGGTGTGGGAGAGGACACACCATGAACATATAAACCTCTCCTGTGGATATTATCAATTCACACTGGTATATAGTGCCTGGGCTCTTCACATAACAAGCAAAGTCATGGTCCCCATCCTGAGAGCTTAAATCTAAGGGCACGTCTTCACTAGCACTGTAAAAAAACCACCTCCCCCATCCTGAGAGCTTAAATCTAAGGGCACGTCTTCACTAGCGCTGTAAAAAAAAACACCTCCATGAGGGGAGTGGCGACCAGCACTGGGAGTACAGCTATCAGCACTGGTACGCTGCCACTTTACAGTGCTGAAACTTGCAGCGCTCAGGGGTGTGTTTTTTTCACACCCTTGAGCGCTGCAAGTTTCAACGCTCTAAAGAGGCCTTGTCTAAACTGCCAAAGTTAGATACATGACATGACTGATTTGAATCAGTGAAATAACTGCTTGTTTCTGTATGGTACACATGAGCAGTTTTAATTTATTACAACTAGACTGCATTAGGTTGGAGAGAAAGTGGAAATGAGAAGTGGATTTGAGATGGAGGCTATAATGTATGCAGGAAGGACATGACTGGCATAGGGGCAGCAGGGGAAAAAGGTGAGTACAGAGGCATTCATGTGCAAAGAGTAATAGGAATAAAAGAACAAAACTCAGGGAAGAGTGGGGGAGGAAGGGGAAAAAGTCAGAGCTGTGTAGAACCTAGAAAGTGAAGATGGAATTCATTCCCTTCAACAAGTGTGAATATCATCTGTGATGTTCTCACTTAAGTTTTGATTCCTTATCATAAACCTTGGAAAGTTTCAATCACACCTATAGTGTAGCAGCTAATACTGTACTTAACTAGGTCCAGTGGAGTTGAATATCCCAATTGTTCTTAGGGTTTTTTTTGCATGTGGCATTTCATATGTAACAGAGTATAGAAAAATTGCCTGAAGTGATATATTGGTACATACAGTGCTGTGAACATAGGCAAACCACTATCTACACTTCCATTGGCTCAGTAGCTTTGGACATTAGAAGTTAAAGAAATACAACCCTTTTTCTTCTTATTTGTCTTTAAAAAAAAAAAAAAATCAAAGAAAATCAGTACACTGAAGATATACTGCAGGAACAATCCTGTATTGGCAAGGGAAAGGCTAGGTGACCTTACAAGTTATCCATGCCTGTGCCACCCCAAGACTGGATTAAAGCAATGCATGCTCCATGAGATGGCTAAGAGGGGCTATGGATAAAGGTTTATAAAATCATGAATGGTGTGGAGAAAATGAATAAGGAAGTGTTATTTACCCCTTTACACAACATATGAAGCAGGGATCACCTGATGAAATTAATAGGTAGTAGGTTTAAAACAAACCAAAGGAAGTACTTCTTCACACAGCGCACAGTCAACCTGTGAAAATTGTTGCCCGGGGTTGTTGTGAAGGACAAAAATATAACTGGACTAAAAAAAGAATTAGAGAGAAGTTCATGAATGATAGGTCCATCAATGGCTATTGGCCAAGATAGCCAGAGGTACAGCCCCTTGCTCTGGGTATCCCTAAGCATCTGACTGCCAAATGCTGGGACTGGATGACAGGATGGATCACTTGATAATTGACCTCTGCTGTTCATTCCCTTTAAAGCATCTGGCATTGGTCACTGTCAGAAGACTGGATACTGGGCGATATGAACCATTGGTCTCACTATGATCATTCTTATGGTTTTACACTTGAAAACCAATGGGAAACTTCTGGTAGTGTAAAGTATGCCAGCCTGCTTGCTTTGTGGTGCTTCCTGTAGGAAATATCCCATCATCTTCCAACGCTCACTGTCTGGCTGCAATTCACAGTGGTGTTTGACTCCATGTCCTAATGGCTTAGGAAACAAGTTACACAAGAAACAGTGTAAGGTCTCTACAAAGGGTGATGTAATTATATTCCCAAAATTTATCTCCCACAATATACTAATTTGTTTACTAAGGTGGTTTTATAATCCCCCTGATTACAATACCAAATTCTCTGTTGCCTTAAGGAAAAAGGCTACTTCAAATTCTTAGGTTTTCATTTTTGTAGAATTTCATTTTCCTTTGAAATGGTTTGGTTACTATTATAAACAATATGTACTTAGGGTTGTACTGTAATGGTAATGCCAACACAGATGTAACAAGCCTTGTTGATGTGGGGGGAAGTGGTAGATGTGGTATACCTTGATTTTTATTAACTCTTTTGATACGGTCTCACGTGATCTTTTCATCAACAAACTAGGAAAATACAACCTAGATGGAGCTACTATAGGTGGGTGCATAACTGGTTGGAAAACTGTTCCCAGAGAGTAATCATCAGTACACTGTCAAGATGGAAGGGGATATCGAGGGGCCGTGGGGGTACCGCTGGTACTTATGCTGGAGCATGAAACAATTGATTTAAGGAGTCATCTTTTTTATGAAGATGAAATCCAAAACAACGCCTACTATAGTTGCACTGTATGTCTATCTAATAGGATTTTATTGGTCAGACGCCCCTCCCTCCCAACATTTTGTTCCCTTAAACAATCTTTACCTCTCAGGTGGCTGAGGATTCACACAGTCTTGGGCCTCATTTTGCCTTAACCCTAAAATCTCTGGTTATAGCAACAACAGGCACAACACATGTAATTAAGTGGTTATTGTGAATCTACTATATCACAGAATATATTCTTCCACCATAAACATTTCCATACTTTTTAAATGCTAAATCATGCTCTAATTCTTAAGCGTAAGTCTACTCTGAAAAGTGACTTTAAAAACAGCACTGTGGAGATTCATCTCTGTTTAAATGATTTCCAGGTTACATTTACCCAGTTTACATAGGCAATTTTCCAGCCCTACAAACTCCCATATGGCTTCTTCCATTCTCACACATCAGCACTGACAGATTCTGCGAGCAAAACTATGCCTTGAGTGCCACCTGGGTAACCACATTGTCTTTAGAGGCTTTTAACAAATCTGATATATATATATATATGAAGGAATAAAACGGCTCACATTCTTTGCTGTGTTGGTTGACACTAAAGTCCTGTGTGCACTCAGAGTTGTATCTGTGGAAAAACTGAGTAAAAATATGCCCTTTTTATATAGTCACTCTTCAGAGCAGAACTGCACTTTAAAAACCTAAGTTTACATTCATGCTTTACATATCTTTGGCAAAAATATTTATATGATCTTCTCAGTCTACCTGTGCATTTGTATAGCATTCCTGTCATGGTCCCAGCAGCTACTGTGTTCAGGTCATCTTCTGCACCTCGTGTTTTCTCTATGACGACTCCAAATGCGCTGTAAAGCAATGCTGGGAGAGGAATTAAAGTTATTGGTAAAATATGAAAACATTTGCACCAAATTACCTTGCCATCCATGTTCTAGAAGAGATAAGATTAACCAGGCCTTGGATTCTGGTGTCAAATGCAGCTTTCAAAGCTATCCATCCTGAGCTCACCATTCATATTTTTCATTTCTGATGGAGTCTTTGCAACTTCCCTTTACTCCTACTATTAATGCCTTAAGGCTATATCTTTGGCCTTTTCAGTCTTTAACATTACATCATTTCTATTCTATAAGGAGGACATCTAGGTCTTCCCTCATTCTAAATTAGGATATTCGGTTTCTCAGAATTTTCAACTGTACTATAAGCTCTTTGTTTCTATCTGCATATAATAATTTTGTCCCTATACATGAAGAGTGGCACCACCTTACACACTTAGTTAACAGGAAAGCATCAATCTGAGGGACCCTCCCTGTGGCAAAAGGAAATCTATGCATTCTTAATATGGTTGCATGAGCCCAAGCCAGCAGACATAAAGTAATCCCTGGTATAATGTAACAATATCTAGAATCTTCATACAGGGCGAAGAACTTCATATCACTCAAAACAATATAGATACAATACTGTTAGTTATTCTTGCGGCTCTAAAAGCCAGACTATGATACCTTTACTCACATGATTGTACTTTACTCCTCCAAAAACAGCCCCACTTAAAATGCTACTGAATATTAGCAAGGATATTGATCTGGCCTTAAGGGTGCAGTATTAGAGGAAAAAAAATTCTTGTTCAACAGAATCCTTCAAAATGGATCACTCCATAAGTGGACAACTGTAACATTATTGAACCATCTCTGCTTAGCAGAGACTCTTGAAAATTAACACAAACAGCAAGGTGGAAGAGGAGAGGGTTGCTTCTTATTTTTGACACACACATACAAAGCACTCCACACTGAGAAAAAGCCTGGCACTTCCCCAGCACCTAGCACAGGAGAAGCCAGAACCAACTCTCATGTCATGCCTGGCACTCCGAAGGACTATAATATGCTAACCAGAAAGGTCATGTTCTATATGAAATTTGCACACTAGTAGGCCACTGGAATGCATGCCAATATAAGGCAAATACTGAAAAAGGAAGATTACTCAAGAAAACAAACACAGCTGTAAAAAATCTGTTAATATATCACTCATCACACTGGAACCTTGAACTGCAACATGCAGCACCTTTTTCAGACGTGTGTTTTTATCTATATTGTTTTCCAGTTTTATAATCAGCTAATAGGTAAACCTAAAAGAGAACTGCCATAATGGAAAAGACCCAAGGTTCATCTCTTCCAGTATCCTGTCTGACAGTGGCCAATATCTTATACTGCAGGGTTCTTGTGCCTTCCTCTGAAGTACCAGATGTGGGATAATCTGCTCCCCACATTGGGTCATCCAGATTTCTAAGAGTTACAGATAGATATTGAACCTGGTGCTTCAGGATTTAAGCTTATTCCAAAAATTGGTGTAAATTATAACTCTGGATATCTGTGAAATTATCCAGTCCCTTTTAGAATCTTAAATTCTTGGCATCAACTTCCTCTGACAATAAATTCCCTAGTTTAATTACACATTCTGTGAAAAGTAATCCCTTTTATCAGTTTTTTGAATTTCCTACCTTTCAATTTCCTTGAATACCCCCTTGTTCTTGTGTGAAACAGGGAGAACAGAAGTTCCCAATCTACCTTCTCTAGACCATTCATTTTATCAACTTTTATCGTGTCCCAACTTTAGCCTTATTTCTAAGATAAACAACCCCAATCTTTTCAATCTCTCTTCAGGCCCTTGATCATTCTTGTGGTTCTCCTCTGGAGTCCCTTTAGTTCAGCAATGTCTACACTGCAGCTGGGAGTAAGCCTCTCAGCTGGGTAAGACTGCTAGTTTTAGCCTGCTAGCACAAGGCTAAAAATAGCAATGTGGACTGACATTACAGCTCAGGCTTTCAAGTTTAGGGGGTTGTGTGGGCTTGAAAGTCTGAGCTGCAGCCTGAGCCCTGCTAGCTTGAGTCTAGCTGTGAGGACTGCTCCGGGCTGCAGTGCAGACATACCCTAAGAAACTGGATGGCCAATACTGTACACAGTATTCCAGATGAGGGTGCACTATTGATTTATACAAAAGCATTATTTTATTATCGACCATCCCATTCCTTATGCATCCTAACATCTTGTTAGCTTTTTTTAACTGCAGCTGCCCCGAAGTAGAGGTCTTCACTGAGCTTCCTACACCACAACCAAGATCCCTTTCTTGGGCTGAGATAGTTTTGCACCATACAGAGTTCTAAAATTAACTAATCTATATGTCGCTCCAGTGTGCATTGCTACTTTGCATTTAGCAACACTGAATTTCATTTGCTATCACTTTAGGGAGACACACAAAGAAATAGTTTTAGGATGTCTATTGTCCTTAATTACTGGCATTGATCCAGCAGACCCACAGATTTTTGTTCAGTCTTCTTACTTCTGATGTACTAAAACAACCCATTAGTTGGTTATTTTTACACCTTTAGTCTTCAAAATCCATTTTGGACTTTCAAATTTCTCTTAATGTATGTTGTATTTTTCAGAGACAAAAAATGGTGACTAATGACTAAGCAATTGTCATGATACAAATGAAAGGCTGAAAGAATAAGGGCAAGTTAATTTTACAAACGTCTCTCTGATCAGAGGATTAGAGAATTTGGGTGCCCAACTTCAGACACCTGAAAGGGGCCTAGTTTTCAGGCATTGCAGAGCACCATTCTCTGAAAAACTGAGCCTTTTAGATGTCTTAAAGTGGAGACCCAAAATCACCAGCTGTGACTGAAAAATTTAGCCATAGGCTACATCAACTCATTTAGTGTGCCAAGAAACCAAAAAGTTTCAAACCCTTTGTACATTATTTAGTTTGAGATAAATTGGACTTACCTAAGGATCCCAGAGTGTTGGCCCATAGAGCTCCTTGCCTTGTCACCATATTTAGAATTCTGAAGATTAAAAAAAGGCACTATTTAATAAAACTTAAATACCTTATTTATTAATCAAGTGCCTATGGGCCCCAATCAAGATGAGGACTGCATGGTGCAAAGCACAATGGAATACACAGAATTCTATATATTTAATATGGTAATAACTATAGTATGAAGATCTAATATAAAGCCATTCCATCATCAGAGGAGATTATGTAGTCTTAAAACTTTGTTTTTAATATAGAGAGAGACATACGACTTCCTACTAGCCTGCCTGAAGTTTAAACTGATACATCCCTGATGCCAGTCCTCATGTCAGGAGACAATTTAAAACAAATTCTCAGGTTTGACCTCTGATGCTGCTGTTCAGTTCAAAACCCTGTTTCTGTACTTCTGGGAAGCACAAAGTGACAGTCAAATGCAAAATGACCATCTGCTAGAGTGCTTCCAAATGATACCATAGTAATCCCTTTCTAGTCACAAAAGGTATGTTAGGCTTTGTCTACACTAGCACTTTTGTCAGTCAGGGATGTGGGAAAAAAACAAAACCACCTCACTGACAGAAATAAGCTTCAGTGCTATGTCAGCAGGAGAAGCTCTTGGTATAGCTACTGCTGCTCATTAGGGATGGTTTAATGAGCTCTCCCGGCGGCATATAGCGGCTACTTGAGAGACATTATAGTGACGCAGCTGAAGGGGTACAGCTGTGCTGCTGTAAGGACTGTAGTGTAGACATACCTTAAGACTCCCCTAATGATTTAAGAAGTAGGGATGAGAGGAGGGAATTAGACAAGGAAGCCAATCAATTTTCTTCTTGCTGTGTCATTTCTACCTTGAATGCTACAAATGAAAAATTAGCCACTCAATATTGAGTACAAGTATTTGGCCCTGTCAAGTCCTAAACAAAATGGAAAATATCCTCCTTCCAATTCCCACTCTCATCTGGCTTGTACCTCTCCAAGTAATCCAACTTCTCAGTTTTAAAACACGAGTATACTACAGCTGTGAATGACCTGCTAGCTCAACTATAGCAATATTAGTTGCACTGGGTAATTTGTGCTCTTTCCAACGAAAATCATGACTGTCAATATACAGTAGCTGTCAACCAGCCACACAGAAGATACCAAGGCACTCAAAATTGGAAAAATCTTGTAAGTACAGTGAGTGACATCTCTTCATGACAGTTAATATAACAATCTTTGGCAATTAGTGTGGTATGCATTGGGAGGACTGTGATTATGTAGCTAGATACAAGAACCATTATGCACCATGTAATACCTCCAACAGGCTTGAATGATACAGCCATTGTTACCAACAAGAAAAGCTGCGCAGAAAGCCAGGATTACTTTCTAAGCTTAAGAAAAGTCTCCCTTTCAGCAAACAAATGGATGAAGTTTCAATTTTCTCAGACCCTATCAAGTCAGAATCTGATATAAAACATTAAAATTTTAGGCTGGCTGCAGGTACAGTAACTCCTCACTTAATGTTGTAGTTATGTTCCTGAAAACATTGTTTTGCTTAAAGTTACATTTAAGCGAATCCAATTTCCCCATAAGAATTAATGTAAAGGGGGGGGGGGGGTTGGTTCCAGGGAAATTTTTTTCACCAGACAAAAGACTATATTATGTATACACACAAACTTAAGTTTTAAACAATTTAATACTGGCACACAGCGATGATGACTGAAGCTTGGTTGAGGTGGTGAAGTCCGTGGGTGGGATATTTCCCAGGGGATGTCTTACTGCTAAATGATGAACTAGCAACTGGCTGAGCCCTCAAGGATTAACTCGTTGTTAATGTTGACTCACACTCTACAAGGCAGCACGAATGGAGGGAGGGGAGACAGCATGGCAGACAGAGACACTGTGTGTGTGTGTGTGTGTGTGTGTGTGTGTGTGTGTGTGTGTGTGTGTGTGTGTGTGTGTGTGTGTGTGTGTGTGTGTGTGTGTGTGTGTGTGTGTGTGTGTGTGTGTGTGTGTGTGTGTGTGTGTGTGTGTGTGTGTGTGTGTGTGTGTGTGTGTGTGTGTGTGTGTGTGTGTGTGTGTGTGTGTGTGTGTGTGTGTGTGTGTGTGTGTGTGTGTGTGTGTGTGTGTGTGTGTGTGTGTGTGTGTTCGTTCCCCTTTAAGTACGCTGACCTCACTCTTAAGTATTTCATGTGTGGTTCCAGACTAGCATTAAAGAGTGAAGGCAAATGCCTAGCACACACTCATGGAAGTATAGCATTGTTCCACACTGGTGGCAGCTGCCTTCAGAAGCATGAAGACAGACAGATGAAATGGCCAGTATCTTTATCTCCCACCAGTGTAACAATGTCATAGGCATGGCACTGCCCTGGACAGCTTACTGCCACTGGAATTCAGTGTCAAACTATGAAAACATGTTTTACATGTATTTGTTTCTGAATTATAAAGCTTGTTTCCCCATTACTTTCCTTTGTAACACTACACTAACTTTTCACTGAGACACAGGACAACACTGAATGCTGCTACATTTAAATGAGTTGAAAGGGCATGGAGAAGCTCATTCTGAAACTATCTGGTGTAGTACAATAGAGAAGAGGTGCTCAAGTATATCCATCTATCCAGAACACATCAACACCCTCCATTTTCCCAATTTATCAGTTTTACATCAAGTTTGAGCATTTAAAGAGTCAGGACATGTTTCAAATAGCTGCAATGTTAAATAACGTCTCTAGCTGTATTAGAGTTATTTTTAAAAAATATTTACATAAATGTAAATTTAAAGTTAAGAATATAGATATCTCTTTAAAAAAAAAGCAAAGCTCATCTAACTGATAGCATACTTAACTAAATATTTCTGTACACCACTGGTCTGCCCTAACCATGTCTGGAGCCTTCACTGGTTACCTTGCTTTCATAAATAAGGTATGGTTTGATTTAAGTCGATGTTATAACCAGATAACAGTATAAAGAGACAGATTAATAAACTACAGGCAAAGAACAGAAATTTATGAAAAAGCCTTTGTAATTAATTCAGTTATTGGCAGCAATTAAAATTGAATTTATTAGCAAGATTAAATTAAGCAAAGACCTTTCAGTGTAAAGTCATTAGAGGCATCAGGCTCAGTCCTGCTCCTAATGACACCAGTGTCAAAACTTCCATCAAGTTTTGGGAGAGGACTGTGCTGCCTGATAAACAGACAGAAGCTCCTGGCATACACTAGTAATAGAAGATATTTCAGACATTTTTCAAAAGTTTGTTCACATTCTTTGTGATGGTGATTATTAAGGATACGACTGTCACAGAGGTCATGCATTCCATGACTTTCCAGGACCTCTGTGACTTCTTCCAGAGTGGCCAGCCCACACGAACTGCAATGTGGCTGGAGCAGCTACCAGAAGTCAGCGCCTGGCAGCACTCCGACTGTTAGTTTCCCTCTGTCCCCTGGGGATTTTTAGTAAGAGTCAGGGACAGGCTTCTGTGAATTTTTTTTTTTTTTTTTTTTTAAATTGCCCATGACCTGTCCCTGACTTTTACTAAAAAATCTGTGACAGAATCTCAATCTTAGTGATTACCTAATACAAAATGTAGTGTGAAGGGAATGTAACAAAATGAAACTAAATTTCAGCTTATAAAAGAGACATGTGAGGCGTGTCTACTCCTCTAGCTGAATATGAAAGAGTGGAACTGAGCTCACGATTTCATTGGCCTTGCATAAAAGGACAAACTTAGGTGGAGTATGTGTGTCTGTTGCCCTCTGCTGGCTCAACTTGGTAAGTTTTTCATATGACAGTCTCAATTAAGAAAAGTAAATAGTTAATTTTCTTGCCTCAAGTTTGCTCACTATGCCCCTCTCCCCCACAATCTATAAAGAAAGGATCTGTTAATAAATCAACCATTTAGATAAAAATAAATTTAGATTTATACTATAGAATATTTGGTTTATATGTTTTCATTTTATACACTGTGAAGGAGGAAGGAAAAGGATACACAAACAATGCTCAAACATGAGAAGTCAATGGGGGGGAAAAAAATCACTAGTGAGTGCTAATTTCCTCCCCCAGATGACTAATTCCACGACGAGGTACTATAGCCAACTTAAAATTACGTTTTTCAACAGTTATGCCAATCCAGTTACGAGAGTCTCCCCAACAAAATCATTCTTGAAGGGGAGGGAGGGAAAGCAGTATATGAAGCCTATTTGTCATACAATCAGCTCACCCTGTTTCTGGAGTTTAATCTAGAGACTTGGAAAGAATATAGCCTGTGCAACACTGTAAGGCGAGATGAGTGCTAGGGATCTCAGGAGTAACAGCACACTAGAACAAATTTTGTGCCTTGGACTGTCCCACAGTGGAACTTCCTCCTGCCCCCCCAGGAAAATATCCAGGTGGACCCATCTGTTTGCTTTCTGTGCTGGCTTGGAGACTGATTCTATTCTGAGGCTGATCTACACTTAAAACTTATATTGGGACAGCGATGTCTGCCAGGAGTGTGAGAAAAGACATATCCCTGACCAACATAATTATGCCAATAAAAATCCCAGTGTAGATGCAGCTATGCTGACTGAAGAGCACTTCTATCTACATAGACAATGTCACCTGGAGTGGTGGTGTTCCTACACCGGCAGAAAAACTCCTCCTTTTGGCAGAGCTGTGTCTACACTTGGGCGCTATGCCAGCACAAGCTATGCCAACATAGTCTTTATAGTATAGACGTAGCCTAAATCTCTCCCTGCCTGATCCTGCAAAGGCTGGGAGTACTGAAGAAAGAGTACTCAGTTCCAGATAAGGGGGAGGGGAAAAAAAAAAAGCAGCCTCTAGACAACTTGTAATCCCTTTGGGAGTACTTCAACCTGTAAAAATATAGTCTTGATGCAAGGTGGGTTTTCAATAAGCATCCAGGGAATGACTAATGTTTCACTTATTCTCTTTCCAGACCCCTGTGAGAAGGGTCAAACACCCCTACAAAAGCTCATTTGAAAAGTAAAATTAGCACTTAACAGATTAACCAAGGCATTTCACAACTCAATTTACCTAATACTGCATTTACGCTTTGTACACCTTGTCCCACAGAAGAGGCAAATGTACTTTTAATTTTGTTATTGTAATATACTCAGTTAGCTTTGAGCCATTCTAATAATGATGGGGTGAAAGTATACATTCATAGGTATATTTATATACTCACTGTACATTTCTAGGTTTGGACCAGGCCATGCTGTGTGTCTCCTTCAATCCCAGCCGCAAACCATTCAGTGCACCAAATGCAGCCCCTATCAACAATACAGTAAACGGACAAACACATTCATTCCCAATCTATAGGACAACATCTCTTCACTTTTACTGTGTCTCATGTACTTGGGATTTAGTACAGTAACATCAATCTTACATTAAGATATTACCTGTCATACAACACCCTCCAATGGTAAAAAAGGCCAGCTCAAACCTTCCCCGAGTTTTGTTTGCTCCCGTGGGTAAGATAAACTCATCTGTATCCTGAAACAGAAGAAAAGGTAAGTGTTTATACATTTGTACTTTCGAAGTAGGCATGGTTTCAGACATCTCAAATTCTCTCTGTTGGCTTAACCATACTAAGGTTAAAATACAAAACACACACTTCCACATAAATGCTGCTGAACACCATGGGTGGCAGGGGAAAAAAAAAAAAAAAAAATCAGGAATACTCTTGCCTCTCACTAATTATGTTACAAAAAAAATTCAGATTGGAATAGATTAGATACAAATTCTAAAAAAGGGAGATTTTAAATCTGCAAGTTTAAATCTGAGATTCTCTTCCTAGACTAGTATTTCCAGCTAGCTCAATATGAAGTGAAAAAAACCAAGAAACTCAGTATGCATTAATCAATCATTTGTACAATGTTTATTATTACTTATGCCTCATAGCAGGCAATTCAATGTCTAGCCTCTGAAAGAAAGCAACAGGACAGCTGCTTCACCGAAGCCCGCACATCAATAATAAAAGAATTCAGAAGTAAGATATGTTTTTACAATTTGTTATGCAGTTTACAAGTCTAGCACAATATCTGCCCTTTAGCCAATTAACATGTGAAAAAGAACAATTGTAGTTTCACAGTTCTGTATTTTTTCTGACTCAATATTTCATCTTCCTTGGTAATTTATATTTTCTGTGGTAAGATTTTCTTTAAGGTAGATGGTAAGTTTCCTTCTTCACTCTAGACAGTAGATATAGCATCTAACAGTTTCCACTTTCGTTCTCAACACATCAGATGTGGGAGAGCAAAGCAATCAACGTCTGCATATTTTTTCTAGCAAACTCCTCCTTTGCCAAAGATAGATCATAAGGTGATCCTGGTTGAGAATTCACAATATTCCCTAACAGTGTTGCTGTAGCATTTGATATTAAATGTATTGTTTGTACAAAATCTATGGAAATTTTCTTTTGTATTTTTCCAACATTATGACTTGTCAGAAAGAAAATGTGTTGCTTGGTTCAAAGATATCTGTACTCCAGAAGTTTAGTAATTTTTACAGTTAGCTCAATCAGAGTGGGTAGACTTGGCAAAAACACACAGACTTCAGGCCTGGTCCACGCATAAAGTTGCACCCGTTCAACTAAAGATGTGACATTAAACTGATTTAGTTAAACCAGTGCAATTTTGTGAGCTGACACTCTTACACTGATTTAAACTTGGTTTATATCCATTTAGCTTGCACCTGAAATGCATAGGTGCAAACTAAACAGATAAACCAGACTTAAACTGCTGTAAGTGTCCACACAATTGCACTGGGTAATAAATCAGTTTAATGTCACACCCCTAGTTCAACTAGTGCAATTTCTCTGTACAGATTAGTCCTCAGTCTCTGCTAAACCTTATGTCAGAAAGCACAGTTAAGATTTTTTTTTTTTAAATGATCTCCTTCCCCTGTCTGTTCTGTTGGGATCCAAACAATTCTTAGCTTCATTATTCCCAAAATCACTGGGGACATTGGATGAAATTCTAGAAAATTCTGGCTGTCATGTTATGGAACGCACTATGAATTACAAAATGAAACGTAGCGACACTCATACACCATGATGCCTAAATAGTGTATAAGAGACCAGCAAATTCAGCAAAGCTGGTGCACGGTCTACACTGGTACTTTACAGCGCTGAAACTTACTGCACTCAGGGGTGTGTTTTTTCACACCCAAGTGAGAAAGTTACAGTGCTGTAAATTGCCAGTGTAGACAAGCCCAGAGTCTGAACATGGCATTCACTACACACTCTGGGCCCAGAATGGACCTGGATTATGTTTTACCCTTCATTTCTCTATGCTAACCTAAGGACTTCCTATGCTGTGTTCCAGTTGACTAATAAAGCCTACTGCTTTGACAATGCCATGTGAGGGTCACTGCAGATGCTTGGTGAGGTGTGTTAATCCCTGAATATACAAGTCTCTACCAGGAGCCTATCTCAGTTGGATTCGCTGAACAGAGCTCACAGTGTGAAACATGAGTGCTGGAGCTCCACATGTTCAGCCTTAGGAGGTGGTGAGGCCCGGTGGCTTACTTTGAAGGAAGAATGAGCCCCTATGGGGGGGTCTGGCATACTGAAGGGATTCCTCCAAGAGACTGTTCCAAAGCTGGGGGCATAGCACAGATCCAGTGGATTCATGATACTACTCTCTCAGTTAATATTGGTTTGTTATATCAAAGCAACAACATTTGTTGAGAACTAAGGAAGTCAGTGTAGAATCCTTACTTTTCAAGGGAAAGGGGAGAGAAGAAAACATTTCTCCTTTTCCACTGAATCTTTTCATCAACACTTTGAATTGAGTTTTCTGAGTGAGTTTCTGCAACACCCTATGGACTGATAACTACTCCTGAGGGCATTCTGTGCCTAAAAATTATATACCAAAAAATAAATATGCGCACAATTATTTTAAAATTCTGCAAATTTTATTTGTCAAATAAATGTGGAGGCTCCAGCATGGCATTGGGGAGCACAGGCTACTGGCTGCACAGAGGTGGGAGATCACTCTGCAGCTTCCCCCACCCCCAGGACACTGGCTCAGCGGTGGGGATACACCCAACCCTGACGCAGCGCAAGGACTGGACCTGCCCCAGAAACACTCCAGGGCCTTGCCCCTCTGTGCCAGGTACACCAGGTGTGAGCATGCAGGCTCAGCAAGGCACAGTCCAAGTGTGGAGGGACTTAGTGTATGGGGGATCTATGTGTGGGTTGAGAGGGTTCTGTGTGAGGCAATCTGGATACAGGTGGCTCAGTGGGGGGATCTGGGTGCAGGGGAGATCTGGATGCACAGGGGCTTATTGAGGGAGGTTCTGGGTGCAATGGTAATGGGACTCTGCAGTGAGGTCCAGGTGACGGTGGTTGGGGCTTGGCGGGAGGGTGAGGGGGTGTGTGTCTGGGTGTAGAGGGTTCAGTGAGGGGGTCCAGATGCTGGAGGAGTGGGACTCAGTGGGATGGGGATCCAGGTGTAGCTATTTGGCGCTCGGTGGGGTGGGGATCCAGGTACAAGTGGCTCGTAGAGGTGGTCCAGGTGAAGGGGGAGTGGGGCTCTAAAGGGAGGTTCTGAGGGCGGGGAGGCTCGGCAGGAGAGGGTCTGGATGCACAGGGGTTAGGCAGATGGGGGAGCAGCTCCCCGTACAGTGATCCCACTTCCCTGTAGCTGAGGAGCGATGGGCGCAGGAAGCGGGCAGGGAGGTCAACTCCCTCTCAGTCAACTGAGAGTTATTTTATAAGGGATACTTTTAAATTAAACTAATTCTGACGTAGGTGATCTCTCCTCTCGGGTGTAGGATCCAGCAAAGGGAAATGATTAAGCGTAGTATCAGTTTCACAACTGATACATCCTCTTGTTGGGTACTAGATCTTGACCTGGAAGGAAGCATGACTTAAGATTCTAGAAGTTCCATTTCTAATTTGAACTAATTCACACTGTGTCCCTAAACTGGATTTCTCCTCTCAGACACTGTGACATCAAGAAGTTGTATTAAATACTGTGCTGAAACTTTGTTCTCAGACTTCAAGTGATGAATAGTATAAAACTTAATATGGTTCCATACAAATTTTAAGTTTTCAGCTTAGTTCAATTTGTCGCTGATACAGGAGAGAAAAATCAGACCTCTTTACTTTAGGAAAAGCAGCTCTACACAAGGGAGACAGTGACTCATTTAAGATAACTGACTTAATAGAATCAAAATAGAAACATGCTTCTTACCTGTATTAAATATCTGGGATCCACATTTAAATAAGGAGACAAAGGGCTCATTCCAGTTACTGAATGAGGAAGAAAAAGAACTTTGTTACTGGTTTCAGAGTAGCTGCCGTGTTAGTCTGTATTCGCAAAAAGAAAAGGAGTACTTGTGGCACCTTAGAGACTAACCAATTTATTTGAGCGTAAGCTTTCGTGAGCTACAGCTCACTTTATCGGATGCATACTGTGGAAACTGCAGAAGACATTATATACACAGAGACCATGAAACAATACCTCCTCCCACCCCACTTTCCTGCTGGTAATAGCTTATCTAAAGTGATCACTCTCCTTACAATGTGTATGATAATCAAGTTGGGCCATTTCCAGCATAAATCCAGGTTCTCTCACCCTCCGCCCCCCCTCCCCCCACAAACTCACTCTCCTGCTGGTAATAGCCCATCCAAAGTGACCACTCTCTTTACAATGTGTATGATAATCAAGGTAGTCCATTTCCAGCACAAATCCAGGTTCTCTCACCCTCCCCCCCCCCGTAAACATCTTTGTAAATCAATTTATTTATAGACAGACTGGTACAAGTTGTATAGATTATTATTCTTAGGTGCAAAAGTTACACATTTCTTTTATTTTTCTTTAAGCCTATAGCCAGGCTGAGATGAGCAAGATGATATTTTGTCCGAAATCAACCTGATGACCCCCTAAAACAGGACTATCTGACAAGTAATTAAATGCTTACTACAGATCCAATTGCCTAAGTCATACTTAGCTGTCAAATCCATTCAACTATATATAAAGTCTTGTATAGGTCATCTCAAAAACTGAAGTTTTTCTCAAACTAAGAAGCAAGGCCCCCTTATCTGCTTATCACTCCCAACAAGGACGTGATCATTTTCACGTTTCTGTGCCAAAAGCAGCTTGTATGAATAAATCCTGGCCACCCTCTCAGGCGCCACGCTAGTAATAGCGGATGGAAACACTGAGAGACAGTCAAAGTGCCCAGGGCCTCAGCTCGCACCCTCGATTAGTGCTTTCGCTGAAGACCGATGTATTGCGTGCCGGCTCTTGACCCCCGCTTCTCGGCCACTGGCTCCTCTACGATTGCACAAGACTCGGAGGCCGCAGAGGGCAGCGCACCCCGCCCGGTACCCGTGCAACGCTCGTGACTGGGGCTAGCTGCTTCCCAGGGCTCGAGTCAGTGCCCGCTACCGGGGCGCGCGGGGCGAGAAGCGAGCGCGGTCGTCCCGTCCCCCGTCCCCCCCCCACACAGGAGGGTTACTGCACCTCCAGCTCCTCTATTTCCCCCTCACTAGAGCCAGTTCTCCTCCTCTAACCCCGCCGGCGCGCCCCGGTTCTGCCCCGCGGCCTCGAGTCCCGCCCGCCCCCGGGGATATGGGGGGGGGGGGGCTCGCCGAGCGTGGCGGGAAGGGCAAGAGGCCGGGCCCGGCCGGCCGATACTCACATGGCACCCCGGCCAAGTCCGCGTGGGAATAGCCCGGGCCCCCGGCTCCGCCAGCACCGAACAGGCCGCCGAGGCCTGAGCCCTTCGAGTTGCCACCCTCCATGCAGCCGCCTTTGGACAGGGTCTGGCCTTGACCGAGCCAACGAACAACCGCCCTGCCGCCCCCTCCCTCGCCCGCTGCTACTGCTGCCGTAAAGCGAGTCCTCAGCGCCGCAGCTTTTACGTCTCCGGTTCCGCTTTACGACGACCCCGGGCATGTGGCTTTCCGGCCCAAGGAGGCGGGGCGACGGAGGAGCTGTTGCTATGGGGAGAGGGGGAGACATTTTGAGGTGTGTGGCCGCGGCCCCTGCCCCCCCATTGGCCTGAGTCCAGCCCTGTGCGGGTCCCTGTTCCCTGTCCGCTCGCTGCTCCCCGGAAGGTCTGGGGCGTGGGAGAGCCGGGCGAGCTGCCCCCGACGCACCTTCGGCAGCAGGAGGATGTGGAGGGGAAGGGCGCCCGCCTTCTCTCCCTTGGGGGCTGCCTCTCCTCCCTGGTGAGCCCAGCGCCGCAGCGCGTTTGGGGGTGCGCGCAGCCGGGGGGGTGTCTCCTAAGCATGAGTGCAGGGGCTGAGTGTGAACCCCCCAGGAAGAGAGTCAGGTTGGCCCCCCCCGCCTCTCCCAGCGGCAGCCGCGGGTCGGAGGAAGAGCAGCCCCCTTCCTTGGACAGAAAAGGGACACTGCAGCCTCCGTCTTCTCTTCCCCCTCTCCCCCGGGAACGAGGGCCCAGAAGCAGCGGTAGTTGCCAAAGCTTGGCAGCCACGGTGGGGAACAAAGGTTTGTGCCACCCGCCTCCTTTTAACCTTCTTCCGTGCATCTCTTTCTGTGGCTGGTTTTCGTCTCTTGTCTGACTGGGGAGAGTCTTTCCCTGTATGTGTGTGTAATTGTGATTCCCTTCCCCATCCCCCCAGCCCCATGTCCATCGGAGAAGCCAAGATTGTACTAAGTGCACAGAGACAAGTATCAGAGTGGTAGACAAGTGCACAGAGACAAGTATGTTGTTCAGTCTTCTGATTGTTTTGTTTGCTTTCATGTACTTAAAATAAACAGGGCAAATGATGTCTTCACTAACTACTCCCTACTAGTCGCCTGTAGAAAGAGTTCATTTCCCCCTTTTTTCTTGGAGTTAGGCTTGTTAAGATTTGAGACTTTTTATAATCTTTCAGAACATAGTTTTGCTAGGTGTATATTGAGAGCAATAGTTAACCTAGCTAGAAAACTGACCACTTTTCAAATATATAAAGCGCTATATGCGTGATGAACTTAATGGAGAGAAATGCTTATGTTAAATTATAAGGAATTCACTTGTTTCAATGGCCAAAAGTTTCTCATGTTCATCCAAATCTGGTCATCCATTGGGATTACAGGAAGTAATGATTGTCAGATTTAAACATTGGAGGCCATTGCAGTGATGAGATTTGGTTGTTGTAGAGGTGAATGGAAAAAGAAAGACAGGGATACGGACAGAGAGTAGAAATGAAGCCAGAGGAGGGAAAGTACTGTACCCCAACAAATTAAGAACACTATGACTTGCAACTGCTGAGTTTCTTGGCTGCTCTGCATGTTTTTATTCCACCAAAACTTCAGATTGTTTACTGGAGTAGCCAAGTTAGTTAAAAGGCTCCAACTAAATGCTTTATGTAGTGGGTTGTTTCAAGGTGAAGATTTAAGTCTTACTGGGTTGTACCATCATATTTGGGGCTTTTTAGCAGCAATCCAGTTATGACAAATACACAGATTGTCAATTACTTTAATATATTTTGAACTTAAAATTCTACTTCAGATTTAGAAATCAGATTTTTTTTGTTGTAAGATTTTGGTTAATAAGAGAGATTCTCTTCTACCTTTCCTTATGTGCTATCTTACCTTCATAATACTAAAATATAAAATAAAATAACAATAAATGGTAGCATTCAGTTACATACACTTGAAAATACAAATTCTAAATTCTGTTCTTCCTAAAACTGGACATGCATTTCAAGAAATTTTCTGGTATGAAAGGATGGGTGGATTGTACATTCACAAAAGAAAAAAGGACTAGATTAACCCAAAAGAGCAAGTTACATACATTCTCTATTTTGAACTTTGGAACAACTGAGTGCATAAACTAAGGCTGCTCCAGCTCATTTTTAATACTCTCAGTATTACAAGGCCCATGTTTCATTGTACAATGTGCACCAATTGGCTTTATCAGTCAAGTATATTATGATACTAAAATTGTATGAAGAGCAAGGGAAATTCAGCTTAGTGAGGATGTTCAGGATCTTGTTTCACCCCTTCTTACCTTCTCCCCCTGCCCCACACATTCTGAGAGTTCAGTGGCTAGAATGTGTCTGTCGGTGTTCACTGCTTGTGGCTATGCGTGCACGACATAGACTGTGTCACCATAGCCCCATATAGTAAACGCAGCCTGAACTGACAGAAGAGGTTTTCCTGTTGGGGTAGGCCTCCCTCAAAATGTTAACTGAGTTGTCAGAAACTCTCTTCTTTCAATGTAGCTGCGTCTGCTTTGGGGGTTATGTCGGCATAGCTATGTAATTTTCTACGCCATAGCTACATGGTTTTTTACACCCCTGATCGACAGAACTATGCCAATATAATTTTCAAGGGTAGACTAAACCTAGCCACTGATCAATAGAGTGGAGCAGTGGTGGCAGTAGAGAAGCAAGATTGACTATCTTAATTTTGCCATTTAAAGATCCAGGATGTGTCTTTTTCCAGTATACTAAAGGTGTATGTTGGTACCAATAGCTAAAGATACAGAAGCATCTAATTTTCCTGTCTGAGAAGTGAATACATCAAGAGCAGCTGTATGGGTAAGGTAATTTTCCAACCCATTCCATTGAGTCCAGCCAATTACTTTGTATTCATTGTGAATACTAAGTAGCCAATGCACTGACCCTGCTTTGCAGATAATCCTGGGATGGGGAGGAAAGAAACCTGTGACTGTATCCTAAAAGCAAGCCTGGAGTTTACAGGGAATACAAGAGCTAATTACAGATGTTAAATCTACATGTGTTGTAATATTACATCATTAGTCTGGATCAGGGGTTGGCAGCCTTTCAGAAGTGGTGTGCTGAGTCTTCATTTATTCACTTTAATTTAAGGTTTCGCGTGCCAGTAATACATTTAAAAGTTTTTTAGAAGGTCTCTCTCTATAAGTCTGTATATTATATAACTAAACTATTGTTGTATGTAAAGTAAACAAGGTTTTCAAAATGTTTAAGAAGCTTCATTTAAAATTAAATTAAAGCGCTGATCTTACACTGCCAGCCCGCTGCCAGCCTGGGGTTCCATTCACCTAGGCCGGCAGCAGGCTGAGCGGGGCCTGCAGCCGGGACTCCGGCTGGGAAGGGGCTGGCAGCCAGAACCCCAGACTGGCAGCCCAGAACCCCGGGCTGGCAGTGGGCTGAGCGGCTCAGCCCACGGCCGGTCTGGGGTTCCATCCGCTGGCTCCTGCCAGCAGGGTCCCAGCTGCCGGCCCCTCTCAGCCCACTGCTGGTCTGGGATCCCGGCCCTTCCCACATAGAGTGGATACCTACCTTCTCCCTGGTTCTAGCCCATTCTCTTCCTCTCTCTCTGCACTGAACTGAGGGTGGGAGTGCACTGAGCACAGGGCTGGGGGTGAAGGAGCAGGCTGGGGGGTTAGGGTGCAGGGTGAGGCCAGGAGCTAGAATGTGGGAGGGGGCTCAGGATTGGGGCAGGAGGTTTGGGTGTGGAGTACTTACCTGGGCAGCTCCCATTTGGTGCGAGGGATGCAGGTGGGAATGTGGGGGGGCGCAAGAGCCAGGGCATTGGGTGTGGGGGGTGCAGGAGTCAGGGCAGGGGGCATGTGAGGGGGTGCAGGGGTCAGGGCAAGGGGCTGGGGTGTGTGTGGGGGGGTGTAGGGGTCAGAGCAGAGGGCTGGGGGTGTGGGCTAGGGTTGTGGGGGTGCTCCCTGCCCAGAGCGGCTCAAGGCAGGGGGCTGGAGGGGATATGCCCTGTTTTCACCCCCCTTCTCCAAGGCCCCATCCCCACCTCTTCTCCGCCTCCTCCCCGGAGCAGCGAGCGTGCTGCGGCTCCGCTTCTCCCCCTCCCTTGCAAGGGCCATCAGCAGGGAGGGAGAGGAGGAGGGGCAGGAACGCAGCATGCTGGGGGAAGAGGTGGGGGAGGAGGGAGCTCGCCTGCCCTGCAGCAGCAGCTGGCAGGATCAAGCTTCTTCACCCAGCCCCCACTGGGGGGATGGGGCAGAGAAGAGCGGGCCGGGGCGGGCAGGATTTTTAATGGCCTGCTACTGTCTGCTGGGGTCCTGGCCTCGGTTCGGCAGCGGGCTGAGCGGGGCTGGCGGCTGGGGCCCGGCAGGCAGCAGCATGCCATTAAAAATCGGCTCGCGTGCCGTCTTTGGCACGCGTGCCAAAGGTTGCCAACCCCTGGTCTGGATGATACCTGAAGCAGGTATGGTAATGAAAACTTAATTTAGATGTTTTACTTATAGCTAATGGAAAATGTAAACTTCATAGTTTTTGGTAATATTGCAGTTTGTGTCATAATATACATATTATGGTTTTTCAGTTTACAAACAAAGGACAATTACCACTTGGATGGAGAATAAAGGACCCAAGACAATAGAGTTAAAGAGGTAAAAGCTATAATATAAACTTCTTGAAAGATATTTTTTAATTAATGGAACAATTCTTTTAACTGTCTCTAAAGAGGATTTGGGTCAGAAGGTTTATTATAACTTACTAACACAATCATTTTATTCTGGAATAGAAGTAGGACTATTGTAGATACGGCTCTGCTTTCATTGTGGTATAACATAGAGCATTAATAAATCAAAGCTCTTGTTGTAAGCCTGTTTTCAGCAAATAGTTTTGCTGTTCCTACAGCTTTTAAGATCATATTCAGTTCTGATATAAGGTGGTGCATCTCCATTGACTGTGATCAAGTTGTAGCTGCTCACATCTGTGTTTAGTTTGGAACATACTCTTCTTGCTGAGTATGAATGCCCAATCTTGCATTCATAAACTTATTCATAGGCTGGTGTGACAGCATCACTATTACAAATAAATGTAAACTTGATGTACAATCTTCATCGTTCTGCTGGTACAAGCTATTAAGTATAGTTTCTAAAACATAACTAAACCCACAAAGGTTTAATTTATGTGGTATCTGGCATGAAGTAATATTAGGCAATCTTTTCGGCAGAAAATAATAACCGTTCCATTCTCATAATTATCATGTCAACAGATTTATTTTTCACAATAACAAAAAAAAAGCACTGGAAAAGAAAATTGACAGCCATGATGATAAAATAACCAGCAAAAGCAAGGAAATTCTATTAAAGTGATTGATTAAGTGGTGCCCGTTGTACCTGCATATTACAGGGCCTCAGATTGCTATGTGATATCATGCGCCATACATGGTGAAATACTTGACACAAAAAGGTGAATGGAATGAGAATCTTTATTCCAAATTCCCTTTCTAGCTGTGGCTCTAATGTGAGGCCTCTAAAGGGACATGATCAACTTGAAACCTAGTCAGTATAAAAAATAATGAAAAAGTAGGAATGGTACATATATCTGTTCCATAGTCCTTCTGCCAATTTTTATGACTTTTGCTCCTATTTTAAAGACTTGCACAAAGAGGGAAAATTCTGTCTCTGCAAGCCGTTCTACCCAGGTAGAGTTCTGTGCCCACATGAAGCTTGCAGGATGGGGTCCTGACTTTCTCTGTAGTGGAAACTGACCCATTGGATATATATAAATGCTGCCAAATATACAAAATAAACAAAAACAAAGTTTTTTTCCCCCACTAGTCTCTTTCAACTATAGTCAGCATAGGTGTTACTTTTAGCAATACGTTGTTTAAAATTCAGATAGAAGGTTGGTTTTTTTTAAGTTGACAGTGTCATTTCAGTATTTCTTGAGAAGTAGACAGTAATATAATCAGAAATATCAATGAGTAGAGAAACTGATCTAGGTATACAGATTAATGGAGGTGGATGTGAATATTGTAAGATGAAAGCCACTAAACTCTTTTTAGTTGTAACTGGTGTTCTTGTAGCTTCTGCGCTTTCAGTGTCAGGTCTTGAGCAGTGAGTCATTTATCCTGTTTATTTGTATTGCTTAGTTCATAGTACACAACAAGTAATCCATTTATTCATCCATAGTATCTTCTAAGAACAGCAGAATCTTATCATTTGTTGAGGTGGCTGCTGATTTTCAGTAGCTTATCAAAATGTGTTTAGTCAAAGAGTTCATAAACTGTAACAATCAGTAATTTCCCTTTTTTATCTTTTAGATGATGAAAGATTAGGGAAATACCCAACAAAGTACTGTCAAACATTTGATATATGTTACTTATAGACAATTCTATTATAGAACCTTCTATTTGAAGATCTTAAAGTGCTTTATTAACATTTGTTTAGTTTTACAGCATCTCTTCGCTGTAGGTATGTATTTTTATACAGATTTACAGATGAGCAACAGAGAAAGGTGAAGTGACTTGCCCACTGCTGCTTGGGTGCATGCTGGGAATATAAACTAAATCTTTTGACTCACAGGCCTGTTATTTAACCAGCAGATCATGTCTCTGTTCAATCTTAGTGTAATATTTAGTCTAGAACTGACTTAGTTGTAAAATAATAAAAGATTTAGTAAATATCATTTTTTATTAAACTGCAGACTGTTTAGGACTGCTGCATCCAAGAATTATTATACATAAATGTATAAACTGAATGTATGTGGAGTGGGAGTAGAGGTATATACAACATTGGTGAGAAAACAACTAAATTACTATGTCCCGTTCTGCTGTCCACACTTTTTTAGAAGTGTGTAAGAAAATTGCTGAGTGTTCAGAGAAAAGGTACAAAAATGATTTGTGGTCTGGGAAACATGACTTAATTTTAGCTAGTTAAATCATATTGTATTTAGATTATCAAAAACAAGGTTAAGAGATGAGTAGATTGTGGCCTCGAATTACCTATACTGAGAGAAAAGAGACCTCATTTAGGAGGGTCTTTAAGATGGCAGAAAAGGCATAACAAGATACTTCCAATTAAATTTTTCTAAGATGCAACATTTTAACTGTGAAGATAATTAACCACTGGAACAGATGACTGAGAGAAGTAACTAATTCATCATCTCACTTGGAACCTTTAAAGGGAGACGTGTTATCTTTCTAAAACAGGGGTGGCCAACCTCTGGCTCCGGACCCATATGTGGCTCTTCAGAAGTTAATATGCTGCTCCTTGTATAGGCACCAACTCCGGGGCCGGAGCTATAAGTGCCAACTTTCCAATGTGCCAGGGGTTGCTCACTGCTCAACCGCTGGCTCTGCCACGGGTCCTGCCCCCACTCCACCCCTTCCCACCTCCTCCCCTGAGCCTGCCATGCCCTCACTCCTCTCCCTCCCCCCCAGAGCCTCCTGCATACCATGAAACAGCTGATTGGGAGGTGCGGGGAGGGAGGGCGAGGCGCTGATCAGTGGGAGTGCTGGTGGGTGGGAGGTTCTGGGAGCTGGGGGATGGGTGTTGATGGGGTGGCTACTGACACATTACCGTGGCTCTTTGGAAATGTACGTTGGTGAATTCTGGCTCCTTCTCAGGCTCAGGTTGGCTACCCCTGTTCTAAAAGATATACTCTAGTTTAGCTGTAAGTTATTGGACTTTACTGCTGGTGTTACTGGGGTAAAATTCTGTGGTTTGTCTTACATGGTTGTAGTAGTCCCTCTGGCCTTTAAATCTACAAATAAGAATTTCACAAGAAACAATTAAACCCAGCTTTTTACATCTTTTCTTCCACAGTTTGCAGAGCAAAACTAATAACACAGGAGCAGATCCCAAGATGACTTCTGTTAAAAAGGATAACTTGTGTGAGCATGATGTTAAAAAGCTGGAGAATACTTGTCCACAAAGCTATCCAAGAAAATCCGTGGAAACGAGTACAAAACATGTAAATCTGCCTCAGACTGGAAACCCGTGTAAATGGGAGGCAGAGGGGCCGTGCAGAGATCAGCCATCAGACACAGAGCCTGTCAAAGGGACCTGGTCTGGAGATCAGTTTAAAAATGCCAATATTGATCAAATGCACAAAACTGGCAAGCAGGTTCACAGAGTTAGTGAAGAAAATAGTGACAATTGGACTCACAGGAAATTATCATCAGGCAGGTCTGTGAAGATGGCAAATAGAAAACATCCATCAAAAGACAGTGAAACAGAAGGAAAAGTGACCTCATGTAATCCACAGCAGCTAAAGAGCTGCAATCCTGTCCATGTAGTCTGTGTGACTAGTGAGCAAGATGAGGTGGATGTAGTTCCAGAAAGCCCACTTTCAGATGTTTGCAGTGATACCTGTGTATCTGATATTGGAGATACAGGAAAACTGAACAAATATCAAAGTAGTTCAGGAGATTCACATGCTTTTGAGAAAGAAAGTGAACCTGAGTCACCAATGGATGTAGATAATTCTAAGAATAGCTGCCAGGGCTCAGAAGCTGATGAAGAAACAAGTCCATTTCTTGATGAGCAAGAGGATGTTGACACATCAAAAGCTGCAAGCAAATCTTCCAGGTTTCAGCGAGGGAATGCTGACCCAGAGTTGAGAAAGTCACCGTTTTCTTCCAAATGTTGTGAAGGTGCTCGATATAACCTCCATTTTGAGGGGATGGGTGACTCTGTCAAAGAGGACGAATTGCATACAAAGTCATATGGGATCTCTCCTGCTCTTTCATCAGAATGCAAAGGTGCAAAACACTGTGGGAAGAAGGACTCGAAAATCACTGCCCATTTCATGAGGATACCCAGGACAGAGGAGAAAAGGTAACCTCTTCCTTCTTTCCCTTTTAAATATATTTCTCTTCAGTAATAGCCCAGTAGACTTTTATTATCCTTTAAGCAGTTTTGCAAAATTGTACATAAAAGTGAAGAAACCATTGATTTTAAAAATAGCAGATGAGTTAAAAAATGTTTATATAACCTTCTTTCAAGGTTACACAATGACAGCTTGTCTTGTGCCATTTGTAGAACACAGAAGAAATATTAAGGTCAGGAATTAATACTGACCTTCTAAAGCCAGAGTACTGAAAGGGCTTCTCTGTATATCTTGTTAAGAAATAGTTTAGAATAATGAGATTTTAATACATGGTGGCACAGGACATCATTGACAAAGAATAGCTTTACTATTCATTGTTTAGTAAATTGTGTAATAGCAAGATCCTTCTAAAATAAAGAGGTGGTATGTATTTTCTTTTGATATATCTTGGCAAACGAGTACTGTGACTTGTGGAAATACTTCTGAATGTTATATATATGAGCTTGAATACAAGTGAATTTTTCTTTCTAAAGCATTAGTATGATTATCGGACCAAATTAAATTCCTAGTGTAATTCCATTGAATTCGATAGATTTATAGCAAGGATGAATCTGGCCTACTGATCTGTGACACAATCTAATACAATTAGCTTTTATTAGCTTTGAAAGAGATCCAGTGGACCAATTCTTAAATACATGGATAATCTATTTTTGAGGTGTTTGGGTAAAGAATTTAATCCATTGATCAAGAAGATTTCCTTCAAACTTCAATTGTTCCTTTGTCAATGATCTATATTAAAAATAAGTTAGATTTTTGTGTGCTCATTCGTCTAATGGCAAAGAAGGCACAAGCTACAAAATTCAATCAGAACACATGGGAGAAAGGGGCTTTTGTTTTTTTGTTTTTTTATTTGTTTTTTCAATGCTTACATTACTCAGTTAAACAAACAAACCAACCTGACTTAGTTTTGCTCAAACTTACCAAAATATTTACCCTTGGGTTGAGACCAATATGGAAAATTTCAGTCCAGAAAACTTTGAGAAAGATATTCATAATTGGGAAATGTAGTGGTGATGGTGCTTGCTGTTTGTTTTTGTTTGTATTACCATAAAGCATAGAAGTCCTAGTCATGGATCAAGACCGCATTATTCTACGTGCTCTGAAAATACAGCAGAAACACAAGCTGCCCCAAAGAGGTGCACATGCTTTATAATAGGTTTCTCTAGCTTATTTTTGAAGAGGTCATGTGAGACAGTATCACAAGCCTTTCTAAAGTCAAGATGTCATTATTATCCTGTCAGAAGACTATTAGGTTGGTTTGACATGATTTGTTCTTGACAAATCCATGTTGACTGTTACTTATTACCTTATTTTGTTCTAGGTGCTTACAAATTGATTGTTTGATTATTTGCTCCATTGTCTTTCTGGACAACCAAGTTAAGCTGACTGGTCTATAATTCCCTGGGTTGTCCTTATTCCCCTTTTTATAGATACTGTATTTGCCCTTTTCCAGTCCTCTGATATCTCTCCTCTCTTCCACGAATTCTCAGAGATGATAACTAATGGCTGAGAGATCTCTTCAGACAATTCCTAAGTATTCTAGGATGTATTACCTCAGGCCCAGCCGACTTGAAGACATCTAACTTGTCTAAGCCCTGGGCTACACTGCAAACTTACGTTGATATAACTGTGTTGCTCAGGGGCGTGGAAAATCCACTAAGCGCTACAACCCCCTCCTGTCCCCTGACTGCCCCGACCCCTGTCCACATCCTGACAAGCCCCCTGGGACTCCCACGCCCTATCCAACCTCCCCATCCCCTGGCCGCCCCCCCCCCCCCCGAACCTCCACCCCATCCAACCGCCCCCTCCTCCCTGTCCCCTGACTGCCCCCCAGAACTCCCTGCCCCTTATCCAACCCCCCTCTCCCCGCCCCCTTACTATGCTGCTCAGAGCGGTGGGACTAGCTTATTAGAAAGCCTGGGAGGTGGGTGGGTGCAAGCTGCTCTGTCTGGCAGGAGCGGCGCACCAGAGTGCTCCCCGCGTGGCGGCGTGGCTGTGGGGGAGGGGCTGGCGGTAGCCTCCCTGGCCAGGAGCTATGGGGCCAGGCAGGACAGTTCCGCGGGCCGTAGTTTGCCCACCTCTGTTCTAAAGCGTCTGTTTCTCCTTAACAAATGCAGGTAACTCCCATGGCATTAATGGAGTTGAGGGAAGAACAGATCCCTTTCAATACAGTATACAAAATCTTTTTGTTAAATTAGATCATAGAGGACAGTGAATGAATTTGGGCCAGATTCCGATTTCAGTTTCACCAGTGTAAATTCTGAGTAATAAAGTGGACATACTTTGTAATAAAGTGGACATACTGAGTAATAAAGTGGACAGCAATTTGTGTTCAGAGAAGTGTTGTTTGCTTGACTATATGACATACTGTATTTTAGCTCGATATTAAGCTGCATCTGCCAGTGGCACTGCGTCTGTTCTCAATAGCAAAGAGCAGCAATTGGTAAAAAATCACTTGTGCAAGTAGAAATGTAAGTTTTTAATGAAGTAGATCTTAATTTTTTAAGCAGCAGAAACCTTGCTTCACGAGAGTATTGTATGCTACGCCTATTCCATGGAAACAGAATACTTGGAAGCTTCTGACTTTTTTATTGAGTAATAATATAATTCAAGACTTTGTTTTCTGCCTTGGCTCTTTAGTATGTATCTAAAACTATGTGCACACTTTTATTATAGTTTCACTACTTCATGGTGCACATTGTACTTAAGGTTGAGTCCCAGTTTTTATTTTACTCTACCCCTTGGTGTAGACATGCCCTTACTTTTCAGGACTTTCTCAAACTTCTGAAATTTTCTGTACTTCATCTTTGATTCAAGTTACTAGATAATAGAAATCCATTCTTCAGGTGGCATTTGTTTATCTGTAGCAATTTTCTTGGCTAAAATCTGATAAACAGAGCTAGTTAATTTCTTGGAGGTCTAATCTAACAGAAGAAATTAGTAATATAGTTTGTCAAAATTGTTATGTAGATCTTTTGACTTCTGAAGAAAGTTCAAAATAGGATTTAAAAAAAATTTTTTTTGCCTTAGTGGCTGATAATGAATGAGTACACCAGATTTCAATGAGACCATGGAATGAATTGCCACCCATCCATTACAACTGTTGGTTTTATACGAAATAGATTAGCACAGAGACCTCTGGATAGTTTGTATTTCATTGTATAGTCTGGTAGAGATGCTCACCTTACCGTAACAAATGAGTCTTGCACAAGGGGAATTTCCTCACAAGTTAATGTATATATTATATATAGATATATATTTATTATAGTTTTAGTAAATCTAGATTCAAACAAAGCTTCAGGATGCTATCTCTTGTATCTGTTGGGCACTGAGCAGACTTTTGGGCAATGAGTTAATAAATAATGAAGTGTTCACCAAAATCAGTCTTGTTTCTGGAGATTCTTTGGTTAGTTTAGCCCCTGCCAGCTTCAAGAAATTGAGTCAAATTATTGCTCTAAATTACCTGTGTAAGTCTGAAGTAATGCCAGTGTAACAGAGAACAAAGTTTGGGCTTGTTTCTATAATCTTTCCTTGTGTGTTAGGCCCAATTCACTATTGCCCTACGTTTTGTGTAGTCACTTATGCACATGCAAAGTGGGTGTAAATCATTACCTACATAAGGTGAAAGGCAAAGCTGGATTTTGAAATGTGTAAGAGCATTTGTAGCTCCCATTAATTTTAATGGCAGCTGTGAATGCTCAAGCACTTCTGAATATGCATCTCTACTTCTGATTGAACACTCAGTCTGTGCTTCCACCTTGATAAACCCTTTTTTTTGGTATTCAGCTAGGATGTTGCTTGTCTGTTAAACTGAGATCTATAATCACTCTGAAGTTCTACAACTGATGATTTGTGCCAGGTCTCTACAGTGTCTGCTTAAGCCTTAGTACACAGGTGGAATACACTGGAACTGTTTTGCTGCTGTTTGAGGACAAATACAAATACAAAGGCTGTTCAAACTACTGACTTAGGAGTCAATATGTTCCATACCACTGGTAGTGTCTGGGGAGCTGGTGGTACAGGTAAATGTCATCTTGAGAAAGCTGTTGTCCAATACAGTGTCCTGATGGGTTCATATGGTAAAAGCACTTTTCATCATGTATAAATAGAATATTGCATTGAACATGTAAAGTTAATGATTAAACTGATACTTAGATTCCTGTTAATGGGGACCTTAATGGGACCAATGCCCCTGGCTAAGGATTGTGTTCCATTCCATAAAGTTTACAATATTTGGAGCAGTTTTGAGGATGGCTTTTCTGCTGTTGAATATGCAACAAAACACTATGGAAAACTGTGCATGTTGCTGAAAACAAGATGTTTCTGGATTCAGCTTTTGCTGTGTTTTGGATGCTGTTAAAAAGTATTTTAGGAAAGAAACTGCTTAAGTGACATAAATTTAGTTTGAAATCTAATGTTAATACATACATTTAGCTATAGAGTTTTCCATTGTAAATAAGATGTGCTTCAATATATTCTTTTTATTTTAACAGCAGAAAAGAACCTTGTGAATTCAAACACCAAAGGCCGGGAAGGAAGATTCCTAAATATATCCCACCTTCACTTCCCACTAATAAGAAATGGTTTGGGACACCTATTGAAGAGATGAGGAGAATGCCTGTGTGTGGGGCTCGTCTTCCTCATTTGAGACCATCAACCAATCACACAGTGACCATCAGAGTATGATAATTCAAAATATTATTTGAAAACACAACCTTCTTATTAAATTGATGGCATAAGACTGATATCCTGCCATTTATCAGTTTTGCAGCTTTACCTGGTTGTGGAAACTTTTGACTTCTCATGGAAAGCTAGCTAGAGTATCTAATATGCTTAAAGATGCCTTGCCTTCTGTGATACAGAGGTCTTACAGTTTGGTTGAGTAGGGCTGCAGAAACATGATTAAGATTTTGACTCTGGCCCTTATGGGACAAACTTTTATTTTAGATAGGTTTGTGCCTCCCCATTTGACTTCCCGGTTCTGGGAACTGCAGGATGTATATCTGTATCCAGAATTGGTCAATGTTTTCCCTTTTCAAAATTTCTCCATTTTGGATTCAAGGTATAAAAGTGAACGAGTGAAGAGGAGTATAAAGGAATCTTAGCCTTGCATCCAATACTAACCTAGCACATATATGTGTGTGTCTGTCTCTGTCTCTCTCTTTGAAATAATGTACAGTTAAATAATTGTTAAAGTGAAATATATGATAAACTGGCAGGATGTCACAAAGCACAGGTAAAGAAAATCGCATTCATTCTCAATAAATTGACATTTATTTGACTTACATGTTGCTTAAAAGGCATGTGGTCTATAAGGTGTTCAACTGTTAATGCAATGTTATAAATAGAATTTACTATCAGAAAAGTCAGGAATTTTAAATATATATCCCACTGTATCCACAACTAGTTATCACCATGTGCAATAATAGAGTGTGTTGTCCATACACATAATTGGCTACATTTAGAACCATAATGTGTGACTTTTCTGTATATAAATTTCTAGCCATATTGGCTTAGAATAGCTTTCAGTATTTTTTATTTTTAGAGGGGAAAAACCCTAGCAGGTGATCAGACATTGGAATGATTGCATATATTACATTTATTTCAAAGTGCACTAAAATGATCACACTTTTTTATAGAATGTTAGGCTAGAAGGAACCATTATGATTGTATAGTCTGACCTCCTGCATAACACAGGCCATAGAAGCTCACCCAGTAATATCACACTGAGAATTACAAATGTGCTATGTCTGGAGTTTTTAAAATACATCCATGTTTGAGTTATTAGAAAGCAGAACAGCATATAATACATTTTGTAAAAGCATGAAAAAATAATTTTCTGCATTCTGATGGCTCAAAAGAGGCCAAACTAAATTGTACAATTTTTTTTAATCCACTTTTGGGCTGTGTATAAAAATGAATAGCTTTTCACCTGTAAAAGGTGTGTGCTTTCCCTGTGTGACCGTTGTGGCCAGATACGTGCAGGAGATACACCTGGCCGCAATGTTTCCAACTGTATCTATTAGTAAATCCACTCTAAAGAATCCAGGCAAGGGTAAGCTGAAACAACATATATATATCCCCTTTAATAAGGTCTTAGGGAAGGAGCAGTTGTAACAGCAGTTCATAGGCCCTTACCAGATGACCCTGTTTCAGAATTTCCAAACTAAAAGTCCACAAAGAAATCCTCTAGCTGGGTTAGGCTAGCCCTCTGGAGCGTGAGGGAGAGACTACTGTCCTTTGCAGCCTGGAGGGCTTCTAGACCCATTCCTCCTGCTCAGTTTCCTGTTCCTGTTTAAATTACCAAGCCCTAAGTTGGGCAGGGGGCCTCCTTTATTACACCCAGGCTGTCTTGGTTGTAGGCTCAAGCCTGCCTCTTAAAAGGGGAAGTATGCTCCTCCAACCCAAAAAGAAATAATTTTAGAAAATGTTATGTAAATACCTGAAAATGATCAATTTGTAATGAAAGTGTCTTCACCAAAATGATTGTTTTCTTACTATAATATCCTAGTGTCTTAGACTGAAAACAAGTGTAACCCACACCAGCACAGTGTGGCTTTTTGTCCCCTTCTGGTGGCTAGACTGCATACAGAAGTTTGAGTCTACTACTGCTGACCTATTTGACCAGGTGCTTTAGCTCAAGCAGTAGCTGCACTCTGTTTTAGATCCAGAGGTCCTGGGTTCAATCCTCACAGAAAGCCCAGGCAGGAGCAGTGTTACACAAACATGTGTGTCTGAGGCCATGTCTACACTACTGCTGGATTGATGCACCGCTAGTTGATTTAACGGGTCTAGTGAAGGACCTGCTAAATTGACGGCAGAGCACTTTCCAATCGACCCTGGTACTCCACTAAGAACAAGAAGAGCAAGGTAAGTTGATGGAAGAGTGTCTCCCATCGACCCAGCACGGTGTAGACACCGCAGTAAGTCGACCTAAGCTATGTCAACTCCAGCTATGTTATTCACTAGCTGGAGTTGTGTAACTTAGATTGACTTACAGCGGTAGCGTACACGTAACCAGAGTTATGTCTAAGACTATATAATATGGGTCAATGCCTGCTCTTAGATGTTGGGTATAGTTGCTGTTAAACTTGATGGAACGTGTGGAAAAGGATTTGTGGCCAAAATTTGGCTGTGTACTCACTTTTCATGAGGATTTCTGTTTCTTATTGTTTAGATAGCTTTCACAAGCACTTTGCATAGCATGAATTTTCTTTCTATTCTTTGTTGCAGGTAGATCTATTGAGGGAAGAAGAGGTGCCCAAACCTTTTCCAACTCATTATAAAGATTTGTGGGATAATAAACATGTTAAAATGCCTTGTTCAGAACAAAACTTATACCCTGTAGAGGATGAGGTAAGATTAAAAAAAAATTTCCTTACAAATATGAATGAAAGTTTGGGCAATAAAACTGAGACGGATATGGTAAGGAGTTGTGACCCTGCCTTCTACTACAGTTGTAGATGTTCAGTTTGCCATACTGAACCAGAACACTGGTCTATCTGGTCTGGTAGCTAAGCTTCAGACAGAAGAAGAGAACTCTTCTGCCAGCCGATAATTCATTTAGCCATCTGTGTGATGAATAGTATACATGGTAGGGAAAAAGGCTGAGGGGCAGGTTGAGCATGGAAAAAAGGAGAGCCTTCCCCACCCCCGATCCTATTGGGGATGACCATTCACCTTGCAGAATGAGATTGGTTCGGTTATAGTTTGTCACTCAGTGTGCATGTGTTCATAGTTTTCAAGTGTATCTTCTTTATTATGTTACTGGTTAAACCACAAATGGCCTAGTCTTGCTAGGTTAAAGATTTTTTGATACGAGTATCCTGTTACCACTTGGGAGACTTGTGATTGAGAGATCCCTTAGTTATAGGTTAACAAATTTTTGGAGATGGACCTGTGTGGAGACCAAATTATATTGCCTCTTGACAGCTGTCACACATGTCTATAACCTAAAGGCTTTTTGACTTTCTCCGCTGTGGTATTTTTGCTGCAGCTGAAAAATTAATAACTAATGAATTGGTGCTTCATAGGAAAAGGATTCATGAAAACCCTATGGCACCACTTAGACAAGACCATTAGCATGACTCTGAAGAGGTAAACTGTCTTGCCCAGCCCCCTCATACCAGCCTCATGAAAATTGCCTGTGTTTACACAGAGTAAGCATTGGAGTTTTTCCAAGTATCTTTTTCTCTCTTTAGGCATATGGCCTTAATTTAAGTATGTGGAAGAACGAGACAGACTTTCTGTACCTTAATCCCCCTATCTATACTAGAAAAAATGACTGCTTTTGAAGTATGAATTGTTGAATTAATATTCTGAGTGTGAAAGGAGATTTTGGGGGATTTTATAACTCTAGCCATATTATGTCATAATCAAATATCCACTTTATCCTTACTGCTGAAACTTTTGTTCAAGTCTTGGTCATATCGCTTACCTTGCTAATTATAACCCTCCCATTTCTCACCTCCGTTTCCAGATGGTCCAGATCTTCGCTAGCAATTTCGTCTCCTACTGCTTTGATGATACCACCTTTCCTTGCCTAGTATAATGAGCATAGAATACCTCTGATTTTTGTGAATTGTATTGGCTTTCCTTCTGATTCTGGGTGTGATTGATGGTGGTGTTTGTAATCTGTAAAGCCCTACGTCATTTGGGACTTGGCTCGTTTAGGGACTTGCTCTTTGCCACTTTACCATTTTGGTAGTTGAGAGGATATATGAGGCACTTTTGCCTACGGTTCATGGATGTGCGACCTTTGGGTCTAGAGGCAGACTGTTTCTGGTGGAGGGTCTTCAGCTATTAAGCTCACTTCTTCCAACAGTGGTCTCCTTTAATAATGTTTTGGTCAACCATTTCCTGCATTAAGGTCCATTAATGCATTATTTATGGCTGAGGGGGTAGTATAGAAAAGACTAACAGTGTGGTCAGTATGAAGGAGAGCACTTTATATATTGTTTAACAAATGTCCCAATTTAAAAAAAAAAAAAAAATTTAAAGCAAAATGCAGTGTGATTTGAGACATTAATTAGGAAATTACACAAGTGCTCAAAGCATAGTTCTTTCTAAAAGTAGGCAAATAGAGAACCCCTTTTCCTTTTCTCCCCTCTACAGTTATACTGTGGTATACTGTCAATAACACTGAATATTTTACTGCTATGTGCTTTTTGGCTTGGGTGGTCAAATACAATTTTATTAGCTGAAGTGTTTGCTTTGCTTTGTTCATGTTTTTTATTTTATTTTTTAAAGAATGGTGATAGGACTGCTGGAAGCCGATGGGAGCTAATCCAGAC
Source organism: Caretta caretta (assembly GCF_965140235.1). Classification (NCBI taxonomy): domain Eukaryota; kingdom Metazoa; phylum Chordata; order Testudines; family Cheloniidae; genus Caretta; species Caretta caretta. The sequence goes on along the minus strand of NC_134212.1, from coordinate 72,659,094 downwards.
TGCACTACTTAACAAGTTCACCAGCTCACATGATTTGAAGGTAAGGCGGCAATCTAAAATAAAGTCAATGGTCCTATATCTGTCTAGGAGTGCCTTTGCCAATCCTAGTTTTTTTTTCTTTTTTTCTCTGCTGATGAATGGACCCACATAAACAACTGAAGAAAGTGACCATACAGGGAAATGTGAAACTCATTCTGCAAAATGTGCTGTCAAATGCACAAAGTAAAGATACTGGAAAAAGAGATATTTTTTCTCTAATCACTGTTCCCTTAGGTGTGTTTGATAACATTAGTTTAAAGAAACATAGCAGGCAGGAATGTGATTTTTTTTTTTTTAAATGATGGTATCCCTTTATGTAGTGTAGTAGCAGAGCTATTTTCCTCACTGCCTGGTTAAACACAATAAATGCCTAACAGCATTATCCTTAAGTCACGTTTTGTTTTTTGTTTGTTTTTTCTTTTTAAAGGAACTGTTGATTTAGCAATTTAAAAAGAAACCAATCCTACCTGCTCATGGGTTTGAAATTTGAATACAGAATCTTAACCTACCATCTAATTGTTTTAATAGGCTAGACCATTTAAATATGGAAGAAAGCTGGAAAAAATAGAATTTAGGTCAGATTTAGCTTGTGTGTGTGCACCTTCCTTCATTTTCTGGTTAGTTTTGTATGAGATAGGTCCAAAACACATCAGGCAGTTTCTCTTTTTAATGTTATTTGTATTTATTTAAATCATAAAGACGCTAGTTCAAGTCTCTAGATGCCATAACACAATAAAATGCCAGCAGCGTTAAATAATCATTTCAACATGTCATCAGCTACCTACAAAAATTCCTTTCTTCCCCTTCATTGTTGTAGGAAGCACATCTTCAGCCCTCTCCAAAACTCCATTCAACAGAGGACACATGCAGAGTACCAAGATGGTCCCCAGATTTGGGCTATTTTGGACCAAGCAAAGAGCAGATTCCACTCTAAGTCCTCACTGAGCACCATGGCATTTTTAACACTCTGAACTGCTTTTCACTCAAAAGTAGCAGGTCTTGTGTACCAGTTTTCAGATGTAAATGGAGATACTGAAAATGAGCAAGAGACATAAGTGGTATTCTTCTAAATTCTCATAAATATTTTCTCTAGTGCCTTTTCCTCAGCAAGCTGCACTGTAACTTCTCCAAACATACCTCCTTGCACATTTGCTTCTCAAGCCCTTGTTTGGAGATTTTTCCAGTAACAGTACTCGTTCAGCCTTCATGTGCGCCATATGCCTCCTTGTGCTGGACATTGAAGCCATAGATGGATGCTTGGGAAAACCGCCCTCATTTCCTTTTTTACCGCCTTGGCCTCAGATGGAGCTCTAGCATGCACTCCTTGAGCATGCCTCAGTTATTTCAAATTATATTTATAGCTTAAGTTTTGTGAGCGTAGGTCGTTGTTAGTAGTAGTTAGTTACTTAGTGAGTGTTAGTAGTGAGAGGATTGGTTTTTTTCCCCCCCCTCTTCTCTTTTTCCTTGGGGAGCCTTGTCTTTCTGGCAGGACATGCCTGGCTCTCCAGGCTTCAAATGTTGCCTTTCCTTCTGAGAGGCTATACCTGTGAGCAATAGCCACTCTAAGTGTATCCATTGTTTGGGGCGGTGCAATTTCTGCCTATTCCTCAAGTTGAGGACAAGGAAGAACAAGAAGGTTAAGCTCAGACTGTTAATGTTTGAGTGCTCACTTCAGTGTCTGAGTCAGGTCAGGAGATTTCTTCTCCCCCCCCGTCCCCTCCCCTCCACCTTGGCACAGGCTCCCCTTAAGAAGTGAATGTTGTTGGAGGCTTCTGAAAGGGCTCCTAAAAAAGGAGCGTGGACTCTCATCTGAAAGAGCCCGCTCCAGAAAAGCCCAGTCCCCTTTGAAGAGCTACAGTCTCCAATGCCTTGACCTCTTGGCTTGGTACCATTGAGTAGAAGGACTCCTCATCTGGTACTGGTGGAGCCAGAAAGCCCTGGAGCTCGAGGGAGAGACATGGCTCTGACAGGGAGAAGAAGGGAAAGCATAAACACCGTTGTCCGGTACTGTCAGTTCCAGGTCCATGTCGGCACCTACCCATTTGGCACCCTCGGTACCGAGGAAGCAATGGTGCCAGACTCCATTAGTGTCTACGCTGGTATGCCTGCCATCGGTGATACCGTCAGCTTTGGCTACCATGTCCATAGCTACCACATTGGTACAGCTTCCCTACTCCGTACCTCAAGAGTTCAGATATGTGAGGGACTTGTCCATAACTAGGGCCCTACCAAATTTACGACCATGAAAAACGCATCATGGACCGTGAAATCTGGTCTCCTGCCATGGTCTCCGGCCTTTTGTGTGCTTTTACCTTCTATGATACAGATTTCATGTGGGAGACCAGGGTTTCTCAAATTGGGGGTCCTGACCCAAAAGAAAGTTGCAGGGGGGTCGCAAGGTTATTTTAGGGGGGTCATGCTTTTGCCATCCTTGCTTCTGCGCCGCTGCCTTCAGATCTGGGTGACCGGAGAGTGGCGGCTGCCGACTGAGGGCCCAGCTCTGCAGGCAGCAGCACAGGAGTAAGTGTGGCAATGCCATGCCAGCCTTACTTCTGCGCTGCTGATGGCGGCGGCTCTGCTTTCAAAGCTAGGCTCCCGGCCAGCAGCTGCTGCTCTCCAGCTGCCCAGCTCTGAAGGCAGTGCTGCCACCTGCAGAAGTGGGGAAGTAAGGGTAGCAGTACCCCCCCCAACCCCCTAGCAACCCCCCCCCCAACTCCTTTTTGGTTCAGGATCCCTACAATTACAACACTGTGAAATTTCAGATTTAAATAGCTGAAATTGTGAAATTTATGATTTTTAAAATCCTATGACCATGAAATTGACCAAAATGGACTGTGAATTTGGTAGGGCCCTATCCATAACATATGAGCCGGAATCCCAGTTCCTCGTCAGCACTGAGTGTCTCTCAGTACTGAGACCTCAGTCTCCAGACTGCTGTAGTCCCCCTGTACCTCAGGGTTCTCCATCCTTTTCTATGTCCTCCATCGGACAGCGTTGAGGAGGATGAAGGGGTCTTCTATTTGAGTCCAGGGTTCCCCAACATAGCCTGTCAGGAACCCATTCTTTGACAGTCATAGGGAAGAGTGTAACCATCATCAAAGGTGGTGGAACTAACCCTATATGCCACCCCCATTCCTGTATCGGCCCCTTCAATGGGCATACTAGGATCCCTGGGTTGCTTACTGACAGCAATTCTCTAGACACGAGAGTAGGGTTGTTCAGTCCTCTCCTCCTCAACCAGCTACCCCATACCCTCCTCACCCCAGGAAGAGACACTTTTTAGGAACAGGAGCCCAGGGCAGATGAAGAAATCACCCTCAAACACCAATTTCATCCTCTTCTCCAGGCGAAGCAGTTTTGCCTCCACCATCTTCCAGGGCCAGTGATTTTCAGCAATTTGAAGACCTCATAAAGAGGGTAGCTGACACTCTTCAAATTCCACTTGAAGAGGTCGGGGATTCACAACACGCATAAGCTGTTAGATATTCTACTGTCAACAACACCCTCCAGGTGGCATTATCTATCAGTGAGGCACTCCTGGATCCCGCCAAGACTGTATGGCAAACATCTTCTACTATTCCACCCATGTGTAAAAGGGCAGACAAAAAATATTATATTTCCCCTAAGGACTCTGATTTCTTGTTCTCCCACCCTCCACTGAACTCCCTAGTAGTGGATGCAGTAAACAAGTAGGGCAGGCAGCACTTCTCCATTTCTGTTCCACATGACAAGGACCACAAGAGACTTGATCTTTTTGGACAGAAGTCCTATTCATCAGCAATCCTGCAGTTCAGGATCATGAACTATCAGGCAATCCATTTCAGAAACTATAATAAATTGATGGCTTTTATTGAACACCTGGGATAGGAACATGGGGAGCAATTCCAGTCCATTTCAAAGGGGCAATTATTGGCCAGGACTGTTCTTCAAACATCCTTAGTTGCTGTGGACACTGCTGCCAGGTCCATCTCCATGGTGGTAGTTATGCGCAGGGCATGATGGCTCCAGCTCTTGGGATTTCCAAGAGAAGTACTGAAAACTGTTGAGGCCCTCCCTTTCAGTGGTTGTAGGCTTTTCTTGGGGACAACAGATGAGTCTTTGCATACACTGAAGGACTCTGGAGCTACTTTATATTCCCTGGGCATATATACACCTACTAATAAGAGACAGTTTAGTAGGTCACAAGCTGCCTGGAGATCACGTCCTGATCAGTTCTCTGGATTCCATAGGTCCACTGAACGCCTCAGGAAAAGACATAAGTTTCAGAGAAAAAGGACAGCCCACCTGCCCTCCATGACGACTCAACCATCTCCTAAGCAGTGGTTTTGAGAGGCTGGTTGAGAGTTGGGATCCTCCTGCATCTCTGGTTTTACAGCTGCAACTGTTTGCCCTCCACCCTCTCTTTGGGGACTGCCTTTCTGATTTCCAGCATGCCTGGAGGTGCATTACTACAGACAAGTGGGTTATAGAGGTTACAACATCACGCTATATCATCCATTGTATGTCACTACCTCCTTTCAATTCCCCTTCCCCATTCCTCTTTAGGGACCCCTTTCATGAGGTTGTATTAAGATGGAAGGTGAACTCCTCTTTTAGAAGCAACAGAGCCAGTCCTTGCCCCTCAGAGGGGCAAGAGGTTTTACTCAAAGTATTTCCTCATATGAAAGAAGGATGGAGGGCGGAGACTGATCTTTGCTCTAAGAGTTCTGAACAAGTTTGTAAAGCCTCAGAAGTTCAGGATGGCGATTCTGGCAGCTATAATTACTTCACAGAGAAGGGGGATTGGTTTTCAGCTCTCGACCTACAAGATGCCTATTTCCATATAATGATACACCCTTCGCACAGGAAATATTTATGATTCACTGTAGACCAGGATCATTTCCAGAGTACTTCCCTTCAGTATCTCCTCTGCCCCAAGGCTGTTCTGCAAGGTCGTGGTGGTAGTGGCTGTTTACCTCTGACAGGAGCCAATCCTGGTCTTCCAAGGGCCATTCCTATGAAACAGTGCTGTCTTCCAGCCACCTGGCCCTTGCTCTGTTTTCAAGGTTGGCTCAGAATGACATATTCTCCAGTCAGAAACACCTTGGACAGACAGGTGACTGTTCCTCTATAAGTGAGGAACTCCCTGGATTGGTGGAAAGATCAATTCAACATCTTCATGGACATTCTCTTCTGTCGCCCAATTACATCACTGACTTTAACGACCAATGCATCGCTATTGGGATGGGGAACTCATCTCAATGCTCTCATGCCTCAGGGCAAATGGACAGCTCAGAAAACCAATCTCCACATCAATCTGTTGGAGCTCAGGGCTGTCAGGAATTCCTGCTTCTATTTCTATTTCACAAGAATTGAGGCTGCTGGAAAGGCTTTAAACCTTTTTTAAAAACAATTAAAAAAAAAGCCTCTATGCCCTGTGATGACTAAAGAAAATGCTCAATTTTTATATGTTTCATGAATGACATAGCAACTATGAAATTATTTTTTTGTCAACAATTCCTAGCGTGTGTTTTGAGGCTGACTAATTTCTTGAAGCAGTGTAAAATTGATATTTTAGAAATGTTGTTCTTTGTTTAAAATAAACGAAAACAAAAAGTGAGTTTAAATTAGACAAAAAGAAATCATAAAGTCAAATACACACGCACAAAGAGTAAATTAAGAACTAAGTCAGTTTTTCTTGGAATTATTTTTGGTAAGATTATGTTTAGGCCTGGTCCTTGTTTCTCTGTTTTTAATTGTTCTGCTTAACCTTGATATGCTTTTGATTCTCCAGTGCCCTACACATGCAAAAGCTCCTGACAACTACAAGGGGAGTTTTTTGTCTATATAAAGCCTTCAGGTGAGGCCCCAAGATAGCAAGTTTGTTGTGGGTTAAGATACTTTTCTGCCAGTAGATGGTGCTATTTCTTCGAAAAGATAAACTTCAGTGAATTGTCATATGCCAACCAAGAATCTGTATTTATTATTCCAGTATGTGTGTTTTTTTCCCCATAGGAGGCTATATTGAGATATAATGTTGCTTATGCCAAGAAGTGGGACTTTACTGCTCTTACTGACTTCTGTGATAAGGTAAAGCAAGTTTACTTCAAAACTGAAAATGTAAAAGATAATTCAATGAATTCTGGCTATATTTACTATATATCTTGTGTTACTTTTTTTTCATTTTCCCTTCTAACAAGAGTCACGAGCTGCACATTTCTATAACTGGCCCAAATGTAATACTTTGGTTAGTGCATACAAGGCATTTGCTTCATTTTAGATTTTGCATGACTAGCTCAGAAGTTTTAGAGCATTCCTGAACCGTTTGCTTCCAGGAAAAAATCTGTGATCATCCTGCTATGCTGCCAGATTTGTTAGTAAACTCTATTGTGTTTTTATAAAGAAACATTATATTAAAAAGAAACTTATTTTTATGTTTCTCCCCAGTTTCATTCCCTGACACAGAGACTGGTTGTAAGTCTAGCAGTATATTTTTCTTTTAAGGGACGGGAGGTCTTGATTTCAAACTTTAGACAAACCCTCGTGAAGATGGGGCAATTGCTCTATCTTCAAACTTTCCCCCTGGCAAGAGGATGGTGGAAGAGAGCTACAGGTGACAGATGCTAGTAACATTGCTTAATGCACTTCTGCAAAGTGCTCAGATGCCATGTTGATGAAGGCAGTACAAGAACTTAAATAGACTACAAAGAAAGGGTTTGTATCTTGAGTTTAAGAGCTCCAAAAAAGACACAGATTCTGAGTTGGAAGGAGAGAAAGAAATGTATTTAGAAAATACACAAGACTGCCTTTGTTTTGGTGATAAAAATTATGGATGGGTCTCCATCCGGGGGCTTCTCTAGTAGGTAATTCAGGTATGGTTGAAATTGAATTTGATTTGTATTGAATGTTTTATAAAGGAGAATTTTTAATATGGTATGAACTTGTTGGGAAGTTTTTTGGTAGTCCATTACAAAGATATGCCAGAAAATTTGAAATATGCCTGCTTTACTATAAAATGTAGAAGAAAATGTATTTTCTTTTGTTGACCAATTTGTACAGAAGCAAAAATTTCATAGGAGAAACAATAAGTATCCAAAAGTAGCTGTGCATTTAAACAATTGGTGTTTAGTAATTTTCTTCATAATTCATGTATTTGCCTTTTTGTAAGTTCATACAGTACGTACGTGTAAAAACGTTTGGTCAACTTGATCTATGTGGGAAAGCAGGCTGTTCTTTGCAATACCTCTCTTATGCTCATAGGGACAGCTGGATTGGAGTGGGATTTGGTTCTGGGACAACATGGCGGTGACACTGCTGCAGAAGGGCAGCTGTAAAAACTGCTTATGGGTTCATAGGGAGCCCTCCTTGTCAAGATTGTCTTGAAGAGGTGCTGAATCAGTCTGTCTTCAGGCCTCTCTGGAGCTGCCCCCTCCTAGTCCTAGTTCATCTTCTTTTGGGGCTGCATTGGCTACCTTTCATGCCACTAGCTTAGCAGTGGTTGTGGGTATTTTTTTGCATCCTTGCTCCTGGTGTGCTTTCCACCACTCAGGGCTTGCAACCTTGGCTGCACCACCAGAAATTAATCTGGTCTGTTGAAGATGCTCCCTATAATATTGTCAAACAATATAATATTTCAAAAAATATAACAACTTATAAAAAAGGGGTGGGAAAACCCCTGTCATGGGACGACCCTGCTGGGGTACCCTCCAGCAGCAGGTTGTGGCAAAACAGGCCTACTGGCCTTAATTTCCCTCCTTTAGAGTCACCTGCAACTCTGTACTAGCTTTCTTTACTCACTAATATCCTCATTGGGGCCAGTTTATTACCAAATCTAGTGCAATTTAGTCCATAACAGAAGGCTTAAAACATCATGTATTACTTGCCCACAGTGTATGTAGTTCTTTAAAAATTCCATTACTTCTAGTCCATTAATTTGGGACATACCACACTCTAGTGTATTCTACCACACCTGGGTTTTTCATTAGTCTTCTACTGACCTTCTGCCAGGACAGCTATCCCTGACCTTCCAGCAGGGATGCAACCCTGTTCTTCCCAGTGGAGAACACACATCCCTCTTCCCCCTACAACGCTTCTCTGCTGGAAGTTCATCCTCATCCAGGAAGCAGTCCATGACTTCCCCTGCTCCATTAACCTCTCATTTCAGACAGGCCATCAAGTAAGCTCCTCTGCTGCTTATTTCCCATCAGCCCTTTCTGGCCCTCAACTCCAGCTTGAGAGTCAGCCGGCAGCTCCCTCTGCTCTGTTTCTTGTCTTCATCCCTCTCCAGCCCTTTGGCCCTGGACCTTGGGGAGGTCAGCTGGCAAACCCTTCTGCTGCTTTCTTGCATTCGTCCCTTTCTGGCGGTGGCTCTCCCACTTTAAAGTCAGTAGGCAACTTCCTTTCCTGCTCTCAGCCATTAGCCCTGGCTCTCTATCCTAAGTGGTCAGTCATCAAATCACTCTTACGTCTCTCCTGTCAGCCTTGCCCCAGTAACCTATAGCTTCCTTCAGGGAATTCCTACAGTCTCCTGGTCTCTGGCATCTCTCAGCTGCCCTTTTTCTGACTGACTCCTTCACTGTCTTTGTCTCTACCCAAATATATGGCCCACGTGCCTTGCTTTAAGCTCAGCTGGGGTCAACTGACCAGTCACAGATGACCTGGCCTCTTCCCTTTAAAGGACCAATATCCCCCTGTTTCAATCCCCAATGTTTTTTTATCAAAAGTACTATTGAAGAATACACTCGAATGTTTGAAACTGATACTGCACAGCTACAAATGTTTCTGAGCTTGTCATAATGCATGCAAGTGATGCTGTGGGAGTTCAAAAACTGTGGATGATCAGACTGGGAGATCATCAGCCAGAGGCAGTAAGTAATATCAGCTGGTACTGGAGAAGATAGGAACAATAGGGAAATAAACTACAGTGGGCATTAATCCATCCAAAGGTGGGAAGGCAGTTTCTGTCACACAGTAACAGTGATTTATTTGTGAGATTCCCAGAGAAATTGAGAAAAGCTGTACCAAAGTCTGAGCTGCAGACCAGGCTTGAATAGTGTGTGTTGGTATACTAAACAAAGAATAATGAAAATCACATAAATTGTACAAAAAGGGAATAAATCCATCCCCCGGTTCAGAAATTAAATGTCTAGAGCTATAGCACAGGAAAATTTCCCTCTCCAAATTTTCTAACTTCCCCATTACTCTCATAACTAAATCACTTCATGGAAATGCATGTATTCATTCATGTTAAAAAGTTGAATTCCCCAAAAAACTATCAAAGTCGTAGGTGAGTGAGGTAGTATATTTTACTGGACCAACTTCTTGTGGTTAAAGATTCAAGCTTTTGATCTTACAAGTCTGAAGAAGAGCTCCGAGTAAGCTCAAAAGCGTGTCTCTTTCACTATGAGAGGTTTGTCCAGTAAATTATATTACGTCATCCATCTAATATCCGGGGAACAAAACAGCTACAACAACACTGCAAACAAAAAAAACTATATATTTTAGATCGAGAAATTATTTTAAATCAGTTTTGGACTGAGGAACATGAAAACTTTGAAAGGTTCCATAAATTATCAAAACCTCTTCTTTTGCTTACTTTGCAGTACCAGAGCACATGAGCTATTGAATGAAAAGCTGAGCTTCTGTGGGCACTCAGTGGAGATGGTTGCAGATTGACCTAAACATGCCAGCTGGAGTGAAGTGCAGAGTTTGAACCTATTGACTTTGGGAGCTAGCACTTACAGTTTTACTGATTACTGATGCTTTCTCCTATTTACTAAGTCCGTTTGAGAGGGTGGGATGAAAGCAAAACTAGCTGTAGTAGTAAAAGTCCAGGGGGTGGCAAGTCACTTGACTAAGAGGAAATAATTTGCTGAATATGGGTCAAAATTAGTACAAAAAAGTATAAAATTGTGATTTTGTTGTTAGAGCTGGAGACTAAGACAAGAACCTTTGTTTTCATTCACAGCCACTGCTTACTTTCTGTGGTTTTTTTAACTAAGTCCTGTACAGTCTGATTTTCAGAAGAGCTGAGCCTCCACAATTCTAACTGCATTCCACTATTGTCCTCTGGATAGCCCTGTCTGCTGTAATGGCACACTGGGGCCCGTTTGTATCTGGGTGTAACTTTTAGGCCATATCTGTATATAATAAATATTTAACAATGTTATTCCAAAGAATGTTGGCATTGCAATCTCCTGATGCATCTTCTGTGTGCTCAATGCTCCTCACCCACTAGTTTGTTTCATGCTATCCTATTAGCAAATTCTTGTCTTGTGGATCTGCTTGTGATTTTCTTAATTGTTATATAGTCAAAATACAGGGTCATTCTTTAAATTTTTAAATGTAAAATTCAAATTAATTGTAACAGCAATACTTATTAAGATAGGTATTAAACCTTTGGGTGAGTGTTTTAAATATTAAAGCTCCTTTGGCTTTTTAAACCGGTTTAGAAACAGATTCCTGTACGCAACCCAGTGTCTCTATCATTCTCATGTGGGAAAGTTTCAAAGTTCTAGTTTGCCAAAGGTGCTGCTAATTCCAAAGGCTGAGTGATGTAAGGAGGGCAAGATCAAAAGGGACTTCCCCTGTTGGCTGTCAGAATGATAATGCACAGGTGGTCCATTGACATTGTATAATTCTGTCAGCTCAACCTGTATACAGCTAGTTAACTTTTGAAGGTCATTTGTTTCAGTTAAGTAACAGTAAAAGATGGGGATGATGGTTACTTTGTAGAAAAGTGCATGGGGGTACAATATACAGCCTGAAATGTGTTTAAGAGATCAGATCGATGTGGCTTGGTGATGCCCTCATAAAAAATACCCAAGTATTTTTGAATTGACTATTCTTGGTCTCTTACCTGATTATAGGGCTAAATTACACAGTCTGGTTGTGGGCCTTGGGCAGGAGCAAGAGCTTACGATTTTGGTGGCCCTAAGCAGATGGATATAATTCTGCTAGATATGCGGGTGCTTTCATTGAGAATATATAAAATACATTTTATAACAATGGTAAGGTTGCAAAGTCAAGCACTTGAAAGTTAAGAAATGGCAGAACTTGGTTCCTTGTGCAATCTTAAATTGGCCCCATTGTGTGTATTCGTTTTCATAGTCTGGACCAACGTCATATTGAAAGTCTGACAGAAGTAGCAAAGTCCCAGCTCAGCTGTGTCCCAGTCCAGTGCCTTAAACACAAGAGAACATCTTTTTTCTCTACTTGAAACTTTCTGCCTCATTCATTGTCCATTCTGTGCACTGAATGACTTAGGGGCCCTGTAAAACAAATTATAATTTGAGTTTATAATACATACATACATACAATCGAGGTAGTTTAAGTTTGCACAGGAAACCTCAATTCTTGGATTTCGGCCATTGACAACTGATGTCTTAAAAGGCATGAAATATTGTTGTTTAGCCTGGCATTGCTAAACATATTTTGCTGGTTAGTAAGGTTGAATGCAGAGAGAAATTTTTTTTTAAATGTTTCAAACTAGGGAATATGGTGGATTTTATTTTATTTTTTTTTATTGAATCCATCTTTGGCAGAGTAGTGTCTCTTCTGCCGTATCCACCTAATCTTAATCCCTTTTCTTTTTTGAATTTCTAGTATTCTTTTGCTCACATCTGTTCGGATGGAAGGATTTTTCTTAAAAGGTGTTAAAGAATATTACTAAGTATTCATTTTTTTTAAAGCAAAAAAGTTGAGATGATAGTTTTTGGATGTAGGAATACATGTTTACCTGGACTAGATATTGCAGTTAACTCTCATACTTCCTCAGTTATACTTGTGGGATTTGACTTAGAGTATAATTTAAATTCTTCAAGATAGGGAGTGTCTTATACTCTAAACATTTGTTACACAGTTGTAAAATCAATTAAAAAAAAAAGTATCTACATTATTTAAAAATCCTGGCAAACAGCGCAAAGGGAACTTGCTTAAATGCAGGAAAAACAAGGAAATTTGTAGGAAGTAAGCCTCCTATAAGTAGAACAAGTGGCATGCAGTTAGGTAACTCCCAAAGTTACCTCCTTAGAGACATAAATCAGTCTTGAGGATGTAAAATAGCTATTTTATTCTACATAAGCAGCAGTTTTCTTTGTGGTTCATTGTGGCTTTTATGTCAACGGAGCTGTTTTGTATCCCGGTCTGTGGTGTAGGATCAGTATAGTAGGCTTATTAGCTGATCCTGATAGCCAGTTTAATATTATAAATACAGATGTCTTTTAGGGAGGAGTGGGTGAATTTAAGAAATAAAAATACTGCCCTCCAGCCTTCCAAGCCCTGTAAAGTGCTATAGTTTGAAATCTTCAGCAGTTTCATATGTCATTAGAAAGTGAAAAGGGATTTGAGGGAGGAAGTATTTATCTAGATAAAACAATAACTGTGTGTTTGTAATGGATTTAGTCATATTTCTATCAGAATAAGGTAAAGGTGAACATATTAACTGCAATTTATCATTCTATCTGTGATTAGAAAATTGAAAATGGTGCTGAGCTGAAGTGGCAATATTTAGTGTTTTTTGCATTTTAAGTGCTATGTTGGTCTTCCTCTCTGCCAGCTGCTGAAAACAGCAGAAGCTAACATGCTTTGTTTTATGGCTCTCCTGTTAGCGTTCCACTAAATTAAATCCAAAACACTTGCCTAATAACTTATATTCTCAATGAATCAATATTCTTAATGTGGCAATTTTTCACAGGAATATGTGACGATACATTACAGAATGAAGGTCTCCTGTGCTAATGCATTCAGGGTGCTTTTGGAAGCGTGTGTTTTAAGACATTCCTCTTGATTTTACCACTTATTGTATGCCTAGTACATTTGAAAGTGAAATTTACATTGTTGAAATAATGCTCTGCATCAGACAGCTTCTAAAAAACAGTTAACCTGAATTAACATCGTCTGATTCCAAATAGAGGATTTTCTTCCTCACAGCGTTCCTGGATTTAACTTATTTGGATTTCTAAGAAAAAATGTAGTGTGTTTTGGATTTATCTTTAAAACCTTTGAAACAAATCTTGAGCATAACACACTTTTCCTAATCCATGTATTGGATTCTTTTTGGGAGGCTGCAGTTCTAAAATAAATTTTTGTGGTTTTGAGGTGAGGGAAAGTAGAACCCATGTTAAACCCTGTTGGTCTGGGGAGAAAGTGCTATGGTAGGAATTATTTTTCCTCTACGTCCTGACTGATCCACAAGGGATACTCCTGTCTAATGCAATTATTTGTTGTATCACACAGCTAAAAGGAGCAGTAGAGTGAGGGACAATGCAAGGTAGAAAGCAAGTCATAAATAGTGAAATACTGAAGGTGAAATTACAATGATTTTTTACTCTTATGTTTTTTGTAAGAAGTCAAAAATGCTTTTGAGAGGCACAGCACTAATTGCACAAGTAAGCATGAAAGGCTGAAATACTAACATCAGAAGTTATGTAGATTTGTTTCTTTTAAATTATGTTGGACTGAATCATAAAACATCTGTTATGTTATGGCTGGCATTATATGACCATCTGGAAAAGTGTGTAGATAAGATGTTTTTCCAACCCATCAAGAATAAAGGTGCCTTCATTTTTGCACTTTATTTTCAGATTATTTTATAAAAGCCATGGCTAATTAATTTTGAAAGACGCACGAAGAGGCTTCTGTGGTATGAATTCCTGAATATTTCTAGCTTATTTATTCCTTTTAATGGCAGATTACTTACAGAGTAAGAGTTAACACTTAATTACAATTTGTAGCTCTACGTAAAGCTCTGAGAAACACTGATTTGATAGCAGAAACAAAAATACATTTGCATATGCATATACTTTTGCACATATCTCTTGACAGTGAGTAGGAATACCAAGGGGAACAATGTATTGTTGAATTCACCTATGTGCACTGGAAGGAAATACTTAGTGCTGCCTTTCGTATGTCACTGGGGGATCCGATGTTTATTTTCCCCAGGTAAATCCATTGGGACATGTTTCCTTATTATCTGTTTTTGTTTTGTTGGGTGTTTTAGGTCAGGCTAATTATTTTATTTTTTTCTTTTAATAAACTGTACATCACATATGATTTTTTGTATGTTTTTAATGCAATCATTTAACAGGACCTAGGTCAGGGGTGGGAAAAGTTTTTGGCCTGAGGGCCACATCTAGGAATAGAAATTGTGTGGTGGGCCTGAATACTCTCAAAATTGGGGTTGGAGTGCGGGAGGGGATGAGGGCTCTGGTTGGGGGTGCAGGCTCTGGGGTGGGGCTGGGAATGAGGAGTTTTGGGTGTAGGAGGGTGCTCTGGGATGGGACCAAGGGGTTTGGCGGGTGAGAGGGGGATCAGGGCAGGTGGTTGGAGCACGGGGGAAGGCTCAGGGGTGCAGGCTCCGGGTGGCGCTTACCTCAAGCGGCTCCTGGAAGCAGCAGCATGTCCCTTCTCCAGCTCCTACGTGGAGACGTGGCCAGGAGGCTCTGCACGCTACCCCATCTGCAGGCGCAGCCCTTTGCAGCTCCCATTGGCCGCGGTTCCTGGCTAATGGGTGCTGCAGGGGTGGTGGTTGGGGCGGGGGCAGCATCCAGAGTGGAGCCCCCTGGCTGCCCCTACGCGTAGGAGCTGGAGTGGGCAATGCCGCTGCTTCCGGGAGCCACATGGAGCAGCCTCCAACCCTGGTCCTCGGCAGGAGAGGGGCAAGCACCAGACCCCGCTCCCCAGTGGGAGCTCAAGGGCTGGATTAAAACGTCTGGCGAGCCGGATGTGGCCTGCGGGCTATAGTTTACCCACCCCTGACCTAGGTGCTATTGTTTAGAAGATAATGAATGTGTGATCAAGCTGCTTATAAACCTCGTAGTTGACTTTAGATAATTAAAGTGTAGTAGCATATCTTTCAAGCATAAGAAGTTCACTATATAGAATTAATCCATGCAATATTTTGACAAGCCTATTCACTGTGTTAGTATTTTTGCTTAGATAAATATCCTTATTGTGTATCTTGTGATGACTACTTGAACATTTCACACATTTCATGCCTAAGGTCCTGTTCGATGCTTCTCTTCCGGTACTATATTATCACAGTTGAAACCAGTGATCGCGGTACAGCTTCCTTATTGTAAATGGGAGGGGGATTCTATCTGGGAACTCTTCAGAAAGGCCCTTGGACCTTGCTCTAGCAGTCTTCTACTCTCTGGAGCCATCCCAAATTAATTAACCTTCTAGGCATGCTGCAAAGTCCATGAAGTGTTTGAGTGGGCAAAGGGTTGGATTTATTTTATTATTCCAATTTCTGTTAAGGTGGGGTGATCAGTCCATTATTATTATTTTATTGGTGTTCTGTATATTTATGCAATAGGCTCCTGTGAGGGCATTTATAAATTTAAATAAACTTAGCTGAGACGGATTTCATGCCCAGAGGAAATCTGACCTATTAACTTTTTTAAGTTATTTCACTTTCCCAAAAAGACAGGTGTAAGTAATGTTTGCCCAGCACTTCTGGAAATTTTAAGTGCATAATATAAGCGCTAATTATTGTCATTAAAACTTACGTTTAATTTTCTCTTAAAGTTCTTTATTTGATTAATAGTTTTAAGTACAAAAAGTGTTTTTTGTTTTTTTCTTTGAAAGACTATTTTCTCAACTATCAAATGCATGTCACCAAAGCCTAAGACAAGTAATGCAGATCAGTCAATCAGCACAGACTGACATAAAGCCTGTACAACATTCTGAGACCCTAATCCTGGAGAAGGATCTGCAAGTGCTAGTGTGGGAAGAATCCCAGTCCCTTTAATGGACTGACTGGGACTATAGAATAGCAGGATTGGGGCTACAGAATACTATTTTATGCATTATATATGTGTGGCAATTAACTGAGATACAGTACAAACATGCTAATAAAAAGGACTGAATTTTTACATGTATGCTTGGAATGCTGTTTATATTGTTTGCGAGTAAAGCTGTGGAAGCAAGTTATCAAATATCAGTCTTGTACGACTTATAATCATGCTTAAGGTTGATTTTTTTTTGGGGGGGTATCTCTTGGAATGTGCCTTTTCAGGTGTGTGTTCTGCAAGTTTTGTGGTCTCATAGACTTGCTACAGCCTCAGGGGTGACTGCAAACCAGATATTTTGAAGGTAGTCAGTACTACAAATATATTACATACTTTTACAAGATGCCACCTGACGTTTGTTTTCTCTTTGTGCTTTGGAATCTCAGATTTAAAATTTAATGGAAATTCTCACTCTTTCTGGACTCCTTCCCAGCATGAATCAGGATGTTTTAATCAGTACAGACTGCATTATTTTACGGCTCAGTTTAATTTAATTAAAAAGGACTGTTTAAATCACAAGGGAGCTAATCAGAGCCATTAGATAAGATGAGCTAGACCTAACGAAGCATGACATTTACATTTTGTGTGTGTCGTTAAAACAGTTGAGGCATTTTATCTGAGATTGCTATATATTACTTGTACTATTCTAAGAAATCTGAACTGTGATATGAGCTGAAGAAGTGACAACTTAGATATCAAGTGCTCTTGGTACCTTTTAACTCCATGGATCTTCACTCCTTGAGTGCCACGCTTTTTAAGGCAGGCGGTGCCTGTGGAGCTGCATGATGGTGTATGTGTCTTCTTTGGACATGCACTGTGTTTATAGGTTAAGTACAGATATAGGTTGTGCTTTCAATGCATCTGTGTAATTCATATTTGAAGGGAGTTACTCTTCACAAAGGGGGAGATTTAGTGCTTTACCCCTTCCCTCTTTTGCACAAAGCCTGTTGGCTTTGTGGGAGAACTAAGCAGTGTTGGAATATTTTATTTTTTGGGAGGGGGGCAACCTAGAAACTATCTCTGTGGCTGTCCTGCTCCAGCCTGGAGGCTGGAAGAGCAATTGTTGCCTTTCCATATTCTTGTGTTAGAAGTCCAGGGTCTTACAGCCACTGACTCCTCAAAAGTGCTGTCTAGTGACCTCTTTCTGTGGCTTACCCCTGATTGCTCAATGCCATGTTAGTCTGTTTGGAGCCAACGTAGAGTCAATTCTGTGTGACTGTACTCCCCTCTCCCTAAATGCCACCTTGTCTTGCCTATGTACCAAAGGACTTTTGCTATGTGGAGGGCCGTACACGTATGTACCGCCTGCTCAGTTGTTTCATTTGAACTGTTAAAATACAGAACTTTAGAAGTAAGAGTTTTAACATATTGGACAGTACTCCATTAGCCCAGACCAGCCCTTACTTGTGAACTTTGTCACTGAACCCATAGCATTCAACTGGAAAATATATCAACTAGAAGAAACAAACACCCTTTTTCCGTAATGTTAATTAAACGCATCCATATGCACATCAAACAATTTGTGTTAGACATTTCTCATAGAATTATTCCCCTGTGTCATGGCAGGATCAATTTAATTATCCCTTAACTACCTTGATGGATGGGTAGTGTACAGTCTAGTTTTGATTATCCCCAGTGATAGTAATTCCACAGGCTTTCTTGATTATCCCCAGTGATAGTAATTCCACAGCTTATTCACTGTCTGGTTTTGATATACTGCCGTGCTTTAATACACGCTGAGCATGTTCCATTAGGTTTATATAGTACAAACTATTTTGCTTTGTCATATTGATCACACTATTTACCAACTTAATCCTTACAGTTTAAATTTTTTAACCTCCTGCAGCAGCTTTGAACTACAGCTAAGGCAAAACAAAGATGATTATTTTATATTTTCTAGCCACCAGACAGTAAAAAGTGATTGACTGATTTATGTGCAGTTCATTCAGTTTTGTCATGTACAGCTCTTAAATTGTGGTTTCAGGGGCATAACTGTAAGGCCTGTAAGCCTGACTTCAGTACCGGTCAAACTGGTTGAAACTATAATAAAGAAGAATATTGTCAGACATATAGATGAACATAATTTGTTGAGGAAGAGTCAACATGGTTTTAGTAAAGGGAAATCATGCCTCACCAATCTACTGGAATTCTTTGAGGGGGTCAGTAAAGCATGTGGACCAAGGGGATCCAGTGGATAGAGTTTACTTAGATTTTCAGAAAGCCTTTGACAAGGACTCTCACCAAAGGCTCTTACGCAAAGTAAGCTGCCACGGGATGAGGGAAGGTGCTTTCCTGGATTGGTAACTGGTTAAAAGATAGGAAACAAAGGGTAGGTATAAATGGTCAGTTTTCAGAATGGAGAGAGATCAATATGTGGTGTCTCCCAGGGGTCTGTTCTGGGACCAGTCCTATTCAGCATATTCATAAATGATCTGGAAAAAGGGGTAAATAGTGAGCTGGCAAAATTTGCAGATGATACAAAATTACTAAAGATAGTTAAGACCCAGGCAAACTGCGAAGAGCTTCAGAAGGATCTGTCAAAACTGGGTGACTGGGCAACAAAATGGCAGATGAAATTTGATGTTGATAAATGCGAAGTAATGCACATTGGAAAGCATAATCCCAACTATGCATATAAAACGATGGGGTCTAAATTAGCTGTTACCACTCAAGAAAGAGATCTTGGAGTCATTGTGGATAGATCTCTGAAAACACCCACTCAATGTGCAGCGGCAGTCAAAAAAGCCAACAGAATGCTGGGAGTAATTTAAGAAAGGGATAGATAATAGGACAGAAAATATTATGTTGCCTCTATATAAATCCATGGGACGCCCACATCTTGAATACTGTGTGCAGATGTGGTCGCCCCATCTCAAAAAAGATATACTGGAATTGGAAAAGGTTCAGAAAAGGGCAACAAAAACGATTAGGGGTATGGAACAACTTCCGTATGAGGAGAGATTAATAAGACTGGGACTTTTCAGCTTGGAAAAGAGACGGCTAAGGGGAGATATGATTGAGGTCTATAAAATAATGACTGGTGTTGAGAAAATAGATAAGGAAGTGTTGTTTACTATTTCTCATAACACAAGAACTAGGGGTCACCAAATGAAATTAATGAGCAGCAGGTTTTAAACAAATAAAAGGAAGTATTTCTTCACACAACGCACAGTCAACTTGTGTAACTCCTTGTCAGAGGATATTGTGAAGGCCAAGACCATAACAGGGTTCAAAAAAGAACTAGATAAATTCATGGAGGATAGGTCCATCAATGGCTGTTAGCCAGGATGGGCACGAATGGTGTCCCTAGTCTCTGTTTGCCAGAAACTGGGAATGAGCGACAGGGGATGGATCACTTAATAATTACCTGTTCTGTTCATTCCCCCTGGGGCACCTGGCACTGGCCACTGTCGGAAGACAGGATGTTGGGCTAGATGGACCTTTGGTGTGACCCAGAAGGGCTATTTTTATGTTCTTGTGTATTTTTTGCCATATTACTGGCTAAGAAAAACTGGTTTAAATCCAAATAAATTGCATATTGAGTGTCTGCAGGTGTTCAGAATGAGACTGTTTGTTTTTTGTTTGTTTGATTGTTTGAGTGTTTTTAGAGCTGGCCAGAAGATGGTTATTCCATTTCGTGGCAACTTTCAAGGCTTTGACGTTTGATTTTGTTCCACATCAAAACAAAACCTTCTGAATGTTTTCTCCTTCCCCTCTCAAAAATGGAGTTGTGTTGAAATTTCCACTTTTGGGCTTGAAAGATGAGCTTTTGGATTTGCAAGTGAGTGGAGAAGAGAAGACTGGTGATTAGGGAACTGGCCTGGGATGTGGGGGACTCGTATTCAAGTTGCTTATTTGCCTGATTCAGAGCAGAGTTTTTTATTCCAGATCACCCTGGGGTCTTCCAAGTCTCAAGCCAGTCCCCTACCCACCAGACTTATAGGTGTCAGTATCTCTCTTTCTCAACTTTCCTGACAAAAACTTTTGTTGAAACTGATAAGTCTCTGTGATTGTTGTAGCCATGTCGGTACCAGGATATTAGAGACACAAGGTGAGTGAGGTAATATGACCTGAAGAAGAGCTCTGTGTGGCTCAAACGCTTGTCTCTCACCAACAAAAGTTGGTCCAATAAAAGATATTACCTCACCCTCCTAGTGTCAAGTCTCCTTGAAACATTTTGGTTTTGACAAAACGTTCCAAGTAGCTCTAGTGTTTTTCCAACGCAAGAGGGAGCTCATACACTGTTTTAGGAATAGTCTCTTTCAGGATGCAATTTACTGTGTGAACGCAAAACTCACATTCCAGAAATAAGGAACATTGTCTTAAAACATTTTGTAAGAAACAAAGTTAAAATGAACACTTTACTTTTTTAAACATAACTAAGTAGTATTGCACAGAATTCCTCCTAAGTCAAGATGGCTCACTTGTCCCTAATGGATGCTACCTGGGATTGATATCTGGTAGGTGGACAGTTCTGTTGACGTGTATGGAATTGACACACAGTTTTCTCTTGTTTTCTAACAGTGGCTAACCACGTGTGTGATTCGTTTGCACATCATTGCTAATATTGTCAGCTAGATCATGAAAATCTTGCTGGGCTCTAATCAGATGGCAAGGAGGAAAAGTTCCAAAGTGATAGGAAAGAGTAGGCAATGAAAGTAAGGGTGAAGAGCAGGAGGTGGAAAGGGGGGATGTTGCTGGGGTTGGGGCTGTCGCAGTCCCAAGGTGAGATGATAACCTAATGGTGGTGGGGCTTCACTATATGACAACAGACCAGTGGGTTTTATTTAATGGTCCCCTATAAACAGTGCTCTGTTTATTTTTGTAACTTTTTTCCTTTCCTTTCGTGTATATTTACCATTCCACTTCCAATTATCATTCTCTGAGTGGGCAAAGGATTGCCTGAGCCAAATCCCAAGATCTGTGAAAGGCTCCACCTCCAATTGCTTCTGCTTTGTCTCGGGAAGTTAATTCCAAGGACAAAGAGGGTTATATCTGCTAAAGACATCCTTTGTTACTTCCTACAATTTTTAAACTTTTTGAGCTTAAGCATACTGTTGACGCTGCTTTGTGAATTGCTCTTTTGTTGCTTGTGACTGCGCCATTCTTTGAAGAGTTGGAGAAACTTTTGAATTTTAAATAGACATGGCACCGTTGTACACACAGTTGGAGTGACCAGTGCAAAAACAAAACCCAGCTTGCAAATTTAGTTTTGTTTATATAGAATGTAGCAGAGACTTAAACGAGTAGGTCCAAATTGGCACTCCATTGATTTCACAAATTGGAGGCTTTCTCCAGCTTCAGAACCCAGTCTTCAGTAGAATCATTGGAATTCTGCCAGAGTAACCAGCAGAAGAGTTGGCACAGAGTTTGTTGTACACTGATTGTACAGGGGAGTTGTGTCAAGCTCAGAGATTTCTGGCCTCTGTATAAAACTGAGCAACCATAGCAGCAGTATTTAAACTAACAGTAAAGCTGCTGGTGAAACAGCTCAGGGCTGGAGTCAGAATCAGCTTCCCTCCTTGAGAAGGAAGTCTATGGGTTTTAATTTTGATTTTTAGTAGTAGAAAATAAATGTCACCACTGCCAGAATTTGCTGCAGACTAAATCAATTGCTAAGTAATAGAAATAATGTACTTGCCTCTTATACTTAAATGAAAGAAAGGAATCAAAACCAAAAGACCCAGTGATCATATCTTGCTTTATCTTCTACTGCAGAGTGGGGTGGGTGTGAGACACCAGTTGTCTGCTGTGGTCTTGTCATTCTATACATGCAGGCAATGAGTATATATACTTCAGGACCCTCCACACTTAATGGATTGATGTTTGTGTTACCTCATTCAGTAAAAAAAAAGGTTAAATGTTCATATTAAACATGTCATTAAAGGACAAATTGTCAACTTTGTAGGTTATTCCTACACAGAGGTTTGTAAATGGAAAGTCTGGACTCATGGAGTTCCTGACTGATTTTCTGTGAAGAAAAGAGATGAGAAGTGGGAAATGGCCAGCAGTCAGACTGAGGTGGGGAGAGGAAGTGGTGGTGATACTATTATAAGCTCATCCACAAAAATGAAACTTCTCCCATGTGAATAATCGAAATGAGTGTAGCTCAGACTCCTTGAGCTTAGCTCCCCTTGGTGGGGCTTGTACATGTTTTGGTGGGCTCCTTCTTGATGTGGCAGAAGGGAAGTGGTGGGTTCACGCCAATACCCCTTGTAGAATCAAAATGATGTCACTCAAGAAATGGAAAAGACCTGTGATCTACCCTCTCTTATGAGGAATGAAATAATTTAAATGTCAAAATGGTTTACTATCACTGGGCATCTGAGTTGAGATGAGTGGGCAGCTCACACCTCTCTTGTTCCGGGCTCTCCACAGCTTACATCTCTGCATCAGCTAAACTCAGTTCAAATTTTTACAGCTTTCTTAGCAACCCGAATAGCTAGAAACCTTTTAAAAAAAAAAAAAAAAAAGCAGCTGAGATATTGCTGCTACTCACGTTTTTCAGAGAGATGCCGGTATGGTGTGTGGGCACACACTAGCTGTTTCCAAGCCCTGGATTTGGTTATGCAGATTAGGAAGGGAGGATTTCTGTGCCCGATGCCTTGAGTGTCAGGAAATTTGTTCAAGACCAGGTGCGTCCATTCTTGCTCTCAGTTTCCATTTAAACACAGTTCCTTTAGGAGGGACTCTATGGCTCCCAACCCTCCTTTTTTTGTGTGGGGGAAGCTGCATAAATGAATGTTGATTCATTCATCACTTACTTGGGTACTCCTTATGAGGCTGGGGATGGTGACATTGCCCCAGAAATGGGCTAACCTTCTGACCCATCCCTTCCCAGATACAGAGCTCAATCTTTGGAGTCAAGGGAAAGGAGGGTCATGCCATAAAACCAGTCCTCCCTCTTTTCTGGCCCTTTGCAGCTCGGATGCACTTTATTTTGGCTTTAAGATGCTAAAATCTGCTGTTCTTATTAATTTATTTTTAGGATCAGTCAAGGTCTATACCATTATATAATTTCTGGTAAAATCTATAGAAAACAGAGTCAGCTGTCAGACTAAAACAATATGGCATAATTTGTCAAAGGTTAATGGAAATAGGTAAATCTTTATGTAGCTATAGCAGCAGAAACAAGTGATCTGTCCTGTTGGTCATTCAGACTGAAGAAAGAATTCTTTTTTCTTTTAATCCTCACCTGCTCATCTTTTCGTTCTAGCTACTGGATCCTTATGAAAAGTATGGCTCTGTCATGGTGTAAGGTTCCTTGTTTTCTTTCTTTACATACAGATCTGTGTCTGTGAATCTTGACTAGAACATCATTGCATACATCTTATTTTGAATGAAAATTAATTGCTTTATTGCAAATACATATGCTTTTCTTCATTAACATTTGTTTCTTCTTTATTATTAGCAGTTTTAATTACAGCATACGTTGTATCATACTCGCAAACGTTTTGCATTTACACAGATCTCAATATCTAAATTTTGGCTTTGCAATACTTATGCAAGTATGGGCACAAAGTACTTGTTTACAAGAAGCTTGTAGAAAGGTTTCTTTTAGTTTTTTTGTGTAGACTCCATGTAAATTCAAGTTCATTGCGGTGGAACCCACTGCAATGGGCCTCTGATTCCATTATTCAATATTTTGCACTCCAGAATTATTTACAAATGTAAAATGTGGCATAATTTTATTATTGAGGTAGACCTTTGCAAATTCACACTTTCTGGGAAACCTGTTACTGAGCTGGCTAATTTAGTGACTAAAAACACACACAACCCAAGATAATGCATTACTAAATTTATTTTGTTCATTTATTTGATAAAGGATAGTTTCGTTTGATTTATACTACTACATAGTGTACTAGTACACGTGACAGTATATTTTGTAGAAGTGCTGATGTTTAAGTAGTAATATTTCAAACAAAGAGTAGCCATCGCTCCATCAACTCTTTTAGAATTAAGGAGCAAATCTTGTGTGCAAATGATGATGGTATGCAGACTAGCACAGGTCAAATTAGTATGGCTCTTCTGTTAGAGGAATGGTCTGGTCATAAATATCGGTAAGCTGCTTCCTCCTTTATATGGATGAAATCAATATGGTCCTGTCTAGGTGGTAATATACTTCTATAATCTTTCACTGGAAGATTACAAAGAGCTTCACAAACCTTAAATAATTAATCCTCGCCATCTCATTTATCCTTATACAAGTGAAAATTCCTCACTTTATAGATGATGAAATGGAGACTCAAGTTAAACAACAAGCCTAAAGGTCACATGGTCATTTAGTACCAAGATCTAGTTAGAATCTAGAACTTCTGACAGCAGTCCTATTCTCTAGACTATACTCTAGTTTTGAAAGATGTTCATCTTAAGAACACATAACTAATATTCGGTACATTTATCTTGCAAGAATGATTTAAGTGTCTGTTTACTAGGGGTGTGTGTATATGTATATATGTGTGTGTGTGTATGTATGTATGTATGTATGTATAATATATATATATAAAATAATGGTTCGTGCAGTTACTTTTCTGTATAACTACCAGCCTTCACATAGGGAAGACTGGAATAGTCCTTGATATGTTTTTGTTTGAACCAACTGCTTGAATAAATGAGTGCTGTAATCAATGAAACCAGAATAAAGGAAAATCTAAAGTACAGGCTTGTTGTACTGATGACTGGGTTTTTGATAAATTATCTTCATAATTGGCTGGACAGTGCTAACAGAAGTAAGCATTGTTGAGAGAGGTCAGCACTACAAATGTAGGCTTTTTAAGCAAGAAACAACATGTCCTAAGGCATGAAATAACCTATCCACTGCTCCATTCTGGATTTCATATTAGTCCAGATGTTTTGAAAAAATTTCATTACATCAGATTAAAAAAGAGTAATCTAAACTGAAATGGTTTTGTGAATGTGCGGTGGAGGGTTTTCTGTTCAAAGTAGCAGAAATGAATTTTTCCCCATACCGAACAAAATATAAACATCTCTAATATGTGAAGAACTGAAAAAAGTTAGCTCAAATATTGGAAGCGTATTTATCTGAAATGTACAGATTTAAAATGTAGAGGCTAAACATTTTAGACAATAGCAATAAGGATTGAATTACAGGCATATAGGTGATTTTCCATATCTATCAGTGATTATTAAAAAATGGCATATGCAGGCACCATGGTGATGAGCGTGGCATAGAAACAGATTTGCCTTAAGTGGGGTGGGGAGGAAAGTAGGCTACTCACTTGTAACAGATGTGGCGTTATAATTATGTTATGTGCGCATAAAGTTTGTACATATGCATTAAGCCATATGGAAAGGTGTATTTTAGATTTTTAAAATGCAGTGAAACTATGCAAGAGACCGCTTCTATTAGACATCTAATTAATTTGAAGGTACCTATATACGCAGCCTTCATTTGAAAGCCACCTCTGCTCATCAGTCAGATTTTTGTCAGGCCTTTTGAGTGGTTGCTTTAGGCAGATTTTACTGTAATCATTAGGTTGTATGAAAACTATGCCATTACCCACAACAATTCCTTGTCACAAATGAGTGAGCTACAGGCTCTTTCATCAGAACATTCCTCTTCTTGCTTTATTTCATGGTGTCTCCACATAATAGGTGTCAGAAATAGTTGTGCCACTGAAAAAGTTTCAAAGGTAAAATCTTTCAAAACTTTGAAGTGCATTGATTACATTGCTATCCTGAAAAGTGGCTGTGGAAAAAAATGGCAGTGCCATTTACAGATATTTCCAGTCTGTCTTCAAAGTCCTATCTGCTTATTCTTGTAACTGAAGGTTTTTAACTGCTTTTTTTACTCCTGCTGTCTCCTCTTAGAAAGTGACTTGGAGTCTATTCCTTATAGTATCCTCATCAACAGAATTGCTTACCAAGAGCTGTCTACTTACTGAAGGCCGTGAGTTTGCACCAGATGTTACTGGGGTTCTGATTAGGCACATGGCATCTTTATTACTAGAGATATTGTTCAAGTAGGGCTCTCTGTCATGTTAGGTGTGCAGTGCTGGCAGCTGGGAACACTGATTCAAAAATGGACCGTGTTAGTAGTGAATGAAATTTGTTAACATAGGTTGCCTTTTTCGTGGCATCCACAAATCAAGTTTTTGGTGTCAAGCCTGTTCTTGGTAGACTTTTGAAAAACGCTACCATTACAATGCTTTCTGACACCCTTTCAAAAAAAATTTATTTTCTTGGGTTCCACCCGCCCCTATGAGAGAAGAACAGAGAATAGAGACAAAAGACCAAAGCAGTAAAAGAAGAGGAATGGAGAGGGAGGAGGGGAAGCAAAAAAGTGGCATTTTGGTTTCTATTTTGTAGAGATTAATCAAAGATTCTAAAAAGTTAGAGCAAATCTTTTCAAATGTATCTGAGGTGTGACGTAGTTGTTTGGTTTCAAGCACTGCTCTGGAGAACCAAGCTTTCTGTGAGATGGAGATTTTCCAAGATGAAGGGATAAATTGCTAAACACAGTGTGGGAAGTAATTTTTAAGGAGATATCTACTATCATATTAATCTTCCTACTTATTTCTAGCCAAAAGGATTGTATCAGCTGCAAAACTTTTGAGACAGTGCGTGGCTGCAGGAAACCCACATCTCCAGCAGGAGTCTCTTTTTGGCAAGGCCTGTCCACAGTAACCTATATGGGGACCAGTATCAATGAAATATAATTCTCTGCTGGATAGAGTTTTTAATGTTTTGCAAGGCACTTCCCCATTGGCTAGTGTTCAAGGATATACATGCATGGTGCAGGCAGTTAAATTAGGGAGGGTCTTTAGGGCCTGTAAGCCATAATGGGCTCCGGTTGGTTGGGTGAACTTAATGAAGCTCTCACCACATCAACAACAATTCTGAAGTCTCTGGTCCTTCCAGCGCATCAGGCTCAAATGTCCTTCAAGAGATGCTTAAGCTGCCGGTAATGTCATGCAGGTGGACCGAGTAGATTGCAGGGTTGGAGTTCTTGGAATAGGAGAAACTGATCTCTGCGATCAACTGAGACACCCAAATTATCCCCTTATCCATCCACTCTACCCATTAATGATTTCTTGTCCATTTTCAGCAATGGGTTGACCCAAAGTACAGTATGTATGTGTGAGAAGAAACAGAATTTAATATTTCTAGCCAAACTGGCCCGCGCTTCTCTGGTAGCCAATATTATTGAGGAAATTCTACAATCAAAAAGGTAATAGGTTGAACCTACTATTCCTGCGAGTGGGAGAGGATGTATATCAGCTTTTTTGGCAGTTTCAGCAGTACATGTGTCAAAGATTTGAGTAGTCATGGAAGCTGACTCCTAGAGACGATCTGCTCAGGTGAGGGGTGGAGCACGTTGGATGGTCAGTGTTGGGAAGCTTGCGTTGCTGCTGCTGCTGCCTGTGCTGCAGCTCATTTCGGGTAATGCTTCAGACTCCATGACTTCAATCCAGCATCTTTCAACTGCAGTACATAGTTACTAGGCTTTCCCTCGTAGGGGTCTGCTGGTGCTCATAAAATGATGGAGCTCTACTCTTGCAATTTCATGATGACAGAAAAGCTTCTGGAGTAAATTAGTTTTCACTCACGGGCCATATAGTAAAGAAGGAAGTCATTAAACATTTTAAGGATAATGGAACCAAGATGAGTGGGGAAAAAATATAGACTGAATATCAGAGTGCCTGATGATGAAATCTGTTAGGCTTTTGACTAGTCTCAAAGTAAGTGTTGGAAGCCCCATCACTTGGACAAAGGAAAGTACTGATGTGAACAATCCTTCATAGCTAGGGAGATGGCTGGTTATTTCACATAAGTGACCTTCAGACGTCAATGACTTTCAATCATTACTGATGCAGACCAGCAACTGAGATGTAAAAAGTATAGTATGTCATTCACCAGACCCAGGTTGATGTCCATGCCCATGAGGGAAATGTTATCTTTCCAGTACTGTGGTGAAATATGAACTGTTTTTTTTAAAAAGTACATTAAAATGAGTCATAAAAATAAATTTAATACACTTTTTATAATTATTTCTCATTAACCGTTTGGACTTTATTTAAAAATTTGAAAAACTGTAAGAATGAAGCTGCAGCTGTGAAGGTTGATAGACCTGAGAGATCATTTCAGGGTTCAGTTGGCAGGAGACATATATGAGCCTGCAAAAAATTTAAACAAAAATGAATTAACTTCTCTCTTGTAACCTGTCTTCCTTTTTCTTTTCAAAGTGTCAGTTTGTGGTTTTGATAAATGTCAGAAACATTTCTCTTTTTTTCAAATAAAGTTCTTCTCTGCATAATCCTGTGTTGTGATTTTTTCTCATCCCTCCAAAGATTACTTTGTCCTTCCTATGGTTTCTCATCGGAAGAGTATCTGAGTAATGGGATGGAGTTGACAGCAGAGTGTGTTTCCTACTTAATTAGTTTCATGTGATAACTTAAAAAGGGGAGAGGAGGGAGTTCATTTGTTTGGCTGTTTTTTGTTTTGTTTTCCTATAGTGTTGGAAATTCATTAACAATTCTTAAAGTAAGAATAAAAATAAAAGCCTGAACACTTACTGTTTTTTTTGCTGCCAGGCTGTAGGCTTTCTTGTCATGCTTTCTACAGTGTTTTGGATAAAGACAATGATTAATAGTTTGTTTTACATGGTACAAGGCTATATATGTATACTTATTAGAGAACTGCACCCTCATATCTGTGTATCAGTCCCTGACACAAACCATTGATAAAATGTGTAGGTGTGTGCTGGCACAATGCAGTCAAAGTGGAATCATAATTATCTCCCAAGCAAGAAGCCAGGGTTATGTTTATAAAGTGTCCTGAGGATCTCTTCTCAGTCAAACCAGGAACAGGTTAGATTAATATGTAGTTTATAAATATTTACCAAATAAACTCATAGGCAAAATTACTTTTCGGAATCCCCAGTGTTTTGAATCATTTCTGTTTTAGCATTTATCATATGCCTCTTGGGGAGTCCTGAATGGTTATCGATGAGGTTATTCTTCTTTCTGGTAAAATATTGATGTATGATAGAAAATTGTTCTGTTTATATTGTGGTAGCACCTAGGACTATCTGTCATGGACTGGGACCCAACTGTGCTAGGTGCTGTACAAACACACAACAAAAAGATGGTCCGTGCCCCAAAGGGATGACAGTCTAAGTAAGGCCCAACTTGAATTGCAGGATGATTGTCAAAAAATTGCAGCTGCGTTGTGGACAAGCTGTGGAAAATTGCGGAAAAGTCCATTATTACTTTTCCACGATTTTGCACTGTTGATTGCCTGGGGCTCCCGTTATCAGCTTCTGGGGTCTGAGAGCGGGGACTCCCACTGTCAAAATTGCGGTGGAAGTCTAATATTGCGAATCTGCTATATCGAAAGTTAAGTAGGGCCTGAAGTATAAGACAAAAGACAACAGCTCAGGGAAGCACAAGAAAACAAGGAGCCAGTATTGGTTAATGTGATAGGCAGTTCTCATAGGACTCCAGCTGCCTAACCATTTTAAAGTTTTTTCTTTGTAGGCTTCACTGCAAGGGATAGTTTTAAGGAGGTATTTTGAAGGAGGATAATGAGGTAGCTTTACAGTTATATACAAAGAACTCTTCCAAAGCACAAGAAAGGTACTCTTTTGGAAGCTTAATGAGTGCATGTTGAAGGGTGACATCATTGACTGAAGGGAGATGAGAGTCAGCATCTCACTAGTGTATGAGACATGATAGGCAACTTTGGGAATAGGGCTTGAAAATGAAGACAAGCAGCTTATATTTGATCTGATGGAGAAAGGGAAACTGATGGAGGGATGCAAAGTTGGGTGACCTGGTCGAAGCGATGAGCTAAGAAAATGACCTCTGCAGCAGTATTTTGAATGTATATAAGCAGGACAAAATTGTGGCCTTGGTAAAGAAACAAACAAATTAAAATCTGTAAATTAATATAGTAAATGCTTATTGCTCCCTCCCCAAATGGGAACAATGTGTTTTACTTTTAATTATTATTGCTCTGCTTTATTTTCTTTTCCATGCCCTTATCCCTTTGATACACAAAAAGGGACTGAATTTTATGAATATGACTTAATAGTCAAATGACCTCTCTGCACTTTCTCTTCTTATGGGAGTAAAATTCATATTAAACTCCTTTAACCCAGAATTTCAGTTTGTTCTTACTTTGTAAATACAAGAATAAAATCTGCTTCATTCATATTTTTTGTTCATTCCTGGAACTATATTATTGATTCAAAATCTCTCTGCTGGCTTCTGAATGTGTGTGTATGTGGCTACTGAGTGTGCACATTTATTTATTTATTAATATAATATAATTTATAATTAATATATATGTAAAATCCAGAAATTAATATTGTATTGATTTTATTAGGCACTAGGAATATTGAGGGTATTTTGTTTAGGGGGAAATAGTATAGTCTGCTAAATTTAAACATAAAACTCCTTAAGTTGAATGCAGTAGACATGATATTACAATGTCACATAAAATCAACAATAATTGTTTTAGCTGTAGAGTGGTTACCACCTCCATCTATATTGCATCTACTGTTACAATAGTTGGCGAAACTGCTTAGCTGGAAAGGCAGGTCATGACAGTAACTAGTATTGTGGAAACTGATTCCAAATATGAAACAAGATGTTTTAAAACAGGAAAAATGTTTTCTTACAAACAGTACCACTGCAGTTTGAAGAGCAGAAAGGAGTAAAATGACCAAAATAAATTACAGTTGGGAAACACAGATTTCATCAGGTCTGAAGGAAACATTCATTTTGTTACTGAAGTGTTGTTCAGTCAGTCAGCATCCTGTCACAGCAAGTTAATATGGGGAAGAGAAAACAACCAAGTAGAAAATGTTAAGCCATTGCTGTCTCTGCATGTTGTTTTTGTCTTTTTGGCTTCATTATTCTACCTTCTTATGTGATGGATAGAGTTGTCTAAGTGCATGTTTCGTATGTTTAGTTTGTTTGGTTTGATGGGCTGTCAGATTTAGATTTAAACTCCCTGCCATCACTACCACCACATGCTACCTCAGCCTCTTCTCATTTGGGCTGTCAGGCACATTTGTTCATTATATTTGGAGGACCAGTTTATATTGACAAGCAGTCATTACTTATGGCAGTGTTTAGTCGGGCTTCTTTTGCTGCAGTATAAATGTTCATTTTGCTAAATTGCAAGTCAAGTATGCTTGGCCAGGAGCTCTTACCTCTGCTACAACTCATTAAACCATTTGCATCACGAAGTCATAGTCATTTAGTCAACCACTCAGGTGCAAACCTTGATGAAATTACCAAATTATATTTGGCAAATAGTAGCTCATGTTTTGTAAATAAACCCTAGAGCTTCCCTGAGAAATAAAACCCTCCTAAAAAGATCTTAAAGCTTTAAATATTCCTTCAAAATTTTTGGTGATAGGTAAAATACACTGTAGATTTCATTCAGTTATATAACTTAGTTTCAAATCCAGTTGCCCAAAAAATGCCGCAAAGGGTAAGTACATGTTAAAAAAGTAAGGACCTAACTGGTCAACTATAGGTTTTTATTGCTAATGTTTTTTATTTCCCTCTATCAAGAAAAATGTTGGCAACAATTTTTATGCTTCTGTACCTTAAGTTAGAAAAAGAGAAATAATGTAAATTTATCCACAAATGAGCATGGCTTAATGTTCCAAAGTTTGGGCATCTGCACTCAAGAAGAATAGATTTTCATCATTTGAATCTGATCACAATATTATTATTATTATAATTAAAGTATTGTATCACTTTTTCTATTGCCACTGTCACAGAGTGAGTGGACTTGTAAGGAGGTTAGAGTTCATCTACACCTGAGCCCGCCCTGCCCCGTGTCCCCAGGTGAAAGAAATGAATTAGTCATGTGACAATCAGATGACTAGGAGCTGGGTGCACTGGGAGATATAAAGGCAGCATCTCAGTAAGAGGAGAGCCAAGTAGAGAGGACTCCCGGGAGAGGAATCTTGGGAGTCTGTGCTCTATAAAGAATTAGGAGGGCAGTCAGGAAAGCTGGTAGTATAGAAGAAAAGAGAAGCAAGACACATAGTGGTTATGGGGTTCAGTCAGTCCAATTTTTAGTGTTCCCCGGGCCAGGAATCCATAGAGGGTGGGTGTGAGTTCCACTTGTACTGCCACTCTGTTTGCACTCTCCCACCCTCCAATGTCCCCTTTATATAAGTGGGAAGACCGACTGAATAGAGCCCTCAATGTCTTGTTGCTGAGCCTGGGAAGGAAGGGCTGGAATTGAGGTGACAAGAAGACAGACCCTCAGGAAGGAATGACTGGAAGACTTCTGTGTGTGTTTGGACTTCAGAGCCCAGAAGGGGTTCTTGTGACTTGGTCAGAGGGTTAAGTCACCTCAGCAGTGGAACTGTGCCGATGGCCAAGAGAATTATTGGTAAAAACTAGGAGGGAAACTGAGTCACAGTGGTTGCAATGTTTGGCAGGCCATAAGGGGGTGTGCTCTTGGTCTGCATCCTGCAACAGTCACGTTAGTGTGTTTTGTTTCCTCCTGAAAACTTGATAGTTTAGTTAAGTTTAGAAGTGTTGTTGAGAAGATCTAGTGGGCTGGGGAAAAAGGGGAAGTACCCCCTTCATCACCTCTCCCCCCCTTTTCTAGGTAAAAGCACTGTGAATCTATGGTGAAAACTATTTAGGGAACTCTGCCTTGTAAAAAGGAGAGGGTTGAAAGCAATGATGATCCCTAGAGAAAAAGCTGGGAGATCCTGGGTATGCTTGTGGATTTAGTACCCAGTCTTGTAGCCCTTACTCAGGTAAATGAGTTCTGTTAAAATAATCAGTGGGATTATTCACTTGTGTAGGTGCTGTAGGATTAGGCCTTTAGGTCCTGATACTGATAACACTTATTCCATGCTTAACTTCGTGCACGTGAGTAGTCCCAGTGAAAGTACTCCTGTGCATAAATGTCTGTACTTTGCCTCATGATTTGTACAGGGAGGATTCCTAATCAAACTTATAGGTGGGTAAGAGAGACAGAGGAAGATGCTCTTGTAGGGGCATAAGGAGGGAAAAGAAAGGGAAAAAGGAAAGCAGAATTGCAGAGTTTAAAATGTGCACTTATATTCATTTAATTACGCATTTGCCATCAGACTTGTGAAGTTGCTGGCCTTGGTTCTGTTTCAGGAAGGATGTGTGTCATACTATCATTACATTTTCTGCAAAGGAGCATAAACAAAAGGTTGAAGTGTTGACAGCTATGACAAAGTTCAGTACCATAGTGTGTCACCAGATAAGTGATACTGTATAGTTTGTGACAGTCAGCAAAGCATGGCGGCTACTATTCATGTGTCAGTTTTAAAAGACAGGAAGCATTACCCAAAGGAGAGAGAATATCAGAATTTGACAGCCTGGTGACACTTAAGGTTAAATGTCTTCTTTTGAATAGATTTAATTTATATATGTATTCATTTTATTTTATGGCTTGAAGTCTGAAATTCCAGACTTGCAACACTTTTTTGTTTATCTCATTATTCGGGGGTGTTTGTGCTGTGGGAGAACAAGCCAACATCTTTAAAGTTTCCTGCTAAAATTGAAGGGTACTAGATTTTAGATAAAAAGAAAAGGAGGACTTGTGGCACCTTAGAGACTAACAAATTTATTTGAGCATAAGCTTTCGTGAGCTACAGCTCATGCTCAAATAAATTTGTTAGTCTCTAAGGTGCCACAAGTCCTCCTTTTCTTTTTGCGGTTACAGACTAATACGGCTGCTACTCTGAAACCTAGATTTTAGATGTTAACTTTGATATCCATGTTTTTTACTGCACAAAAATGCAAATGTACATGAAGCCAACAGCCAGCCACTGCAGTGTAGTAGGTGCCTTATTCAATTTTTATTAAGACATGTCCCGTTTCTGAAAATAATATATTGTTAATAGATTGATATATAACTTGCACTCAGTTGCTCCACTGCAGCCAAATTTCCTTCAGATTTCTCAGACTTGCAACTTTCTTTGCAAGACGAGCTTTAATTCAGAGTGTTAAATGGAAATTTAAAACTCTACATCATAGTCTTTTTTTTTTTTTTTACATGAACATCTTATAATAAGATTCTAGGATTGTCATTCTGTCTATGTCTCACTCTGAAGCCTCGGATATCTGAGTCAGTACAAAGCAAAGGAAAAAGCTTCAAGGATGGTTGAGTGCTCTTTTTGTCTAGAATATCATCAGGCTCAATCATTACTGGAATTCATGGACTTCTATGTCCAATTTTTAAGTTTTCAGCCATTTTTGGCTTTTTTACACTTTACAAATTTACCCCTGAATGACAGCACGGACTTTCACCTAGTTATAAATAATAAACTAGAGCCACACTATGCATGTATTAAGGTTGTATTATCCTCCTTTCTTTCACATATTTAGTTTGTTCCATAAGTTCCATAAGTTCCTTTAACTTCCTAAGCACTTATATTCATTCCTTCGCATCTCCTGTGCATGCTGTAGAAATAATTTGGGGAAAATTGAAGGCAGAAGTTTTAAGGGAAGAACAAACCACAAAGGTGAAGAACTGAAGTAGTATATGGTGGTCCAGTGGAAGCTAGAAGGTCCCCTTTGCAAGAAATCTATCTGCAAAGTTTCAAAGAGACTTCAGTGTGTAGTGAAATCATATAATGGACACTTGAAGCAGGAAAATTACTAAATATATGACTAAAAAGAAATATTTTCTTTGTAACTTTTGATTATTTAATCTCTGAACTCTTATGCGTGTCTAAAGTCAATAACACTCATCAGTGTTTTTCATATTAAGTCCACTATCTACTATTCATATTTTTGGTGTGTACAATATATAAAATATTTAGAAAGCAATTCTGGATGTTCTAAATTGACAATTTGGCTTCAAAACTATGGAATACTAGATCTCCAGATTTTGGGGGTCGTTGTTGGTGAAGGTAATGATCTTAGTTGCCTATTGGAGGGACCCAACTATCTTGCTCTTCAGATTCCTTCAGTGCCTTGTGTTAAACTAGAATAAAAATATACACAGATGGAGTGACATCAAATAAGAGGAGGGAGGAGAAGAGGAAATTGGCTGAGCAAAAAAAAAAAAAAAGCAGAGAAGAACTACCAGATGTATTCAGACCTGCCACTTCCCCTCAAAGATTGTAGGCCACATCCTCAGCTGCTGTAAATTAATGTAGCTCTCTTGACTTCAGTTGAGCTTAACCAATTCCCCAGTTGGTATAAACTGGTAATCTTGAGTGAAAAGTTCCTGGGATTTCCCTGACCCCCATTTTTTTAATCTTCCACACAGTCTAGCCAATGTTAATTTTTCTCTACTGCAGCTTTTGCCACCTGGAACATATACCTCCCAAAATTTCAGGTGGCTAAAGCGGTATGCAGCACCACTCAGGTTTGGTCAATCCACATAGAGATGGAAGGACAGACTGGCCAGATTTGATTGATGTTGCAACCTAGCACATGGGATTGCAACACCAATCACATTTAGAGGAGAAGCGGAGATGGAGAAGCAGACAGGCCAAATGTGAGTGGTGCTGTGAGACCCTGTGTGCCATGTCACCACCACCACCACTGGGTTTGGGGCCCCTCTCAAAGTGGGGTCCAGGGCAAACTCCATCCGCAGGGCAGCCCTGAATGGAGGAAATGTTCACTTCAACCAGGACAGGGGGTTTTTGGGATCAAAGCAGGACTGTTCAGTTAAACCCAGGACAGTTGGGAGATCTGGGAACATTCTTCCTGTTTCTCTCTCCATCAGCAATCTTCATTTCATTTTAAATTACAGCTAGAAACATCTCTTCTCCCTTGCCTGTACGTCTTAGGTTTCTCTACCCTTTGGCTCTTATTTCTTAGTAACTTTATTATTTAACTCTGTAAAGTGTCTTTGGATAACCATTGTCTTGTCTTTTATTACGTTAGAGATTAATTAGCGGCTAATTGGATTCTACATTCACCTTGTCATTTGCGTCTTATTTTGTCTTGGACAAGTCACTTAACCTTTGCTCTCAACATACATATAAGTAAAATGTGTGGATAATGGTTACCTACTCTGTACTTTACAGATTATTGGGAAAGATAATTAGTTTGTAAAGTTAATCGAAAACTTTGGATGAAAGATGCTATAGGAATGAAGAGATTATTAAACAAAATAATTTAAGATTAACTTGCCTAATGTTTACTATTTTCCAGTGTGAAAAGTGGACCTGTGCAGTCTTTATCTTGTTAATATCAATCACATTTTTGGTGCAAAAGAAATCTTTCTTTTTGTAGGTGCTCGAAGATGCAGAGTCTCAGCATTTGTTCCAGTCCATCTTGCCTGATATGGTGAAGCTAGCACTTTGTCTCCCTAGTATCTGCACTCAGGTAAGTAAGCACAAATAGGTACACCCCCAGGGCAGATTAATTTCCTATAAACTATAACTAATTGCTGGGGTCAAAATGCCATAGCCATGTTACGTTTCTTATTGAAAGCTGTGGTGGTTCTGTCTCATTTAGCTGAGGCCTAGGGAACAGGGAGGACAACACACACCCACAATGGTACAAAAGAACATTAAAAACTCACTGTCTCATTTCTGAACCTTAATTTAAGCCATCAGTCAAAATTCTATATATATTAGAAATGTCTTGTTCTTTCTAATGAAATGACCATGAAATTTTTAAACTTTGAAAATATTTTAGTTGATTTTTATAGCCTTTTGGATTTGAAACCACTTTTAAAGCTATTTTAATCTTATGTGAATAATGCTTCAGATAAGGCTTTCTTCTTTTACGTATAAAAATACATGATTATATTTACACCTCCACAGTGTCTGTGAATATACGGTTCTCAGTAATGATCATGAATGTTTTACTTTATTGTAATAGGGCCAAATCCTTTAGGCACTTCTTAGTTGGTATAATGCTTACTGCTGGGAATAGTCACCTCAAACTCAATAGGACTGTTCATGTGAGTAAAGGCTATTTAGATGAGTAAGCATTTGCAGGATAGAGCCTCTAATTAGTAAGCACGACTCTCAACTTTTAAAATAGGTTTTTCAAAAGTAAGGTGTTTGTATTGGAATAGAAAAGCATTGCCCTGCTTAGTTATGCTAAAGAGGATGTTTACAAAGGACACGAATTCAGAAAATTGGAATATTTTCTGGTCTTTTTACCAGTCGTTTGGCTGGAAGAACTTTTCTGACAGCTACAAAGCTTTTAAAAGTGAATTCAGCATGCACAGGACACCAAGATGATTAAATTATGCATATTTTAAAGGAGTTTTACTGCCTTGAAATGTTTCTATTTGAGAGATGAGTTATTGACCTTTTTATACTATCTCTAAGTCACTCTTTGAGTTTAGGGGTAGCTGAACTTAAGATGCAGTAGTGAAATCTATTTTATACACTGAAATGACTTAATCTACAACAGCAGTATAGTTTAGCTAAATAAACTGAATTCTGTGAAACAGGATTTTTCAATCTTTCTTCCATTTTTTCTTCTGTGATGTGATATAACCCAGTCTTACAGAGCCCTAATATGAACAGATGAATATATGGAGAAAGAAAAACCTGTAGCCAAAAGAGATATCTAAATTCAGTGAATATAAATTTAATAACTTCACATTTTATAAAAATATGTCAAAACATTCTTAATGGAGATTTCATTTATTGCATGTCTCCTAGGATTGTATATCCAATAATTCTACTTATTGCACCTGTTCACACAGGAAATGTCTCTTCACAGCTAGTGCTAAAATCTAATGACCCAGCTCCACTGAAGCTGTGCTTGTTGCATTTGCGGAGAACCAGAAGCAAAGATGGCAATTGTTTAATTGGGAGGGAGGAGCTAGAAGAAGGGATGAAGAAATGTATTTTCATTTGATTATTTTTTAAATGACTATTACAATAGCTACTAGCCCATTACTTAAATAATTCTAACTTATTTTGTAATATTGTGTCAGATATAAAAGTGGTTCTTAAACTAAAATCCCTTGAATGTTATGGGAAAAACTCAATGAAGGAAATTTTTCAGACTTCTTTTAATGCACAGTAAAATTTTTCATGCTGTCAGCTATGATTAAAGGATAGCAGGGTCTGCTAGTTTGATTTCAGTTTCTAAAATCTAAAGAGCATTAATTTCATCCTGTTTTTCAGATGTGTACTTGCTTTTGCTCGTATGAAAATGTGGCTTTTCAAACTCTGCATCTCCTGAAGTCAAGTTACCAAACCAAAATGACAGGTTTCAGAGTAGCAGCTGTGTTAGTCTGTATTCGCAAAAAGAAAAGAAGTACTTGTGGCACCTTAGAGACTAACAAATTTATTTGAGCATAAGCTTTCGTGAGCATGCCGATGAAGTGAGCTGTAGCTCATGAAAGCTTATGCTCAAATAAATTTGTTAGTCTCTACGGTGCCACAAGTACTCCTTTTCTTTTTGCAAACCAAAATGGCAGTTGAGAGCCAATTTGGTTTCCTAATCTTATAGTAGACATGCAAGTAGATTTGTAAAAATACAAAATGGTCAATTTACTAGAGATGAGTGGGAATCTGTACCCGTTTTTGAAGGTCTCCTTAGAAACTAAGAATGATAGCCAAGGATTTAATGCAGAGATTATTGATGTGCTAATACATTCGTGAAAATGCTGCATGCATCTGAGGGTTTTGCTTTCTCTTATGTTGTCTAAAGGTATACATCTCTTTTTATTCTAACACATTCTATTCTGCCAATACACAGTTTCTCCTCTTTAACAAAATGTTTCAAGACATTTTTATAGCTCTGCAACAGTATTTCCTAGTTAATGCAGAATAATTACTCTAAATCAGAAATGTCAAAAACATAGCCCCTGGCCTGGATTCAGCCTTTCTAATGTATGTTTTTGTGTGTGTGTGTGTGTGTATGTGTAAGAGAGATGGCATGTTCACATCCTGCAGAATCCTAACTTCCACTGGGGAAGAGGAAAGTTGGTTTCTCGTTGTTGGAAAGCAGACATTGAAAACATGGATCAGTTTGCACAGAACTTGAAACGGTAGCTTGGAGAAGTGTGAACTCCATCACCCCCATTCATCTAATTGATTGGTTAACTCTAAAACCTAGTGATCATGCTTTAAATGTGAGCATTAACTACTTCATTGCTGATCATTTTCATGGGAGTGAAGCTCATGGGAGATGAGAACTGGAAATTAACGCAAGGAGGAAATGTGCATTGAAGAAAAGAGGAAAGACACGAAGGAGAAAAACAGGCAAATAGAGAAGGAAGAAACACAAAGCAAAAATGGGTGTGGTAGTAATGGAAAGCGTATTTTTTTCACTGAATGGTGTGGAATTTAATGATAAAATTAACAGTAATAACGTAAAGCTTAGTTTTTATATAAATGCTATAGTCCACCTTTTGAGTTTTGTGTAAAGTTCTAATTGCACTGTGCAAACTGGATGCTCCTTTTGCAGTCGTTTTACTTATCAAAAAGAGACAACCTCCCCGCCAAACAAACAAAAACACCCACTTCCCACTTATTGCCAAAGAATTTAGAGAGAGGGAAGCTGATATAAATCTCTGTCCTTCAATCTCTGCAGTGGCTCCAATATGCTTACCCTGGTTCTCTCCTTTTACCCATTCAAGCCTTTTGGAATTCCTACAGCCCTACTAGGAAAGTGGCTGTCCCGCATAGCTGCCAGCTGGGGTGAAGACCAGCTTCCTGCACTTACCACCCCTCATACTTACAGCTATCTCCCTCTTACTGTAGGTGTGCTGTTTGCAGGGAGTGGGGACAGAAGATACCCTTTCAGAGATGCTTCCATTGTGTGTGTGTGTGTGTGTGTGTGTGTGTGTGTGTGTACTGCAGCCACAGGGTGTGGTGGCAGTTCAAGTAGACATACCGGAGCTAACTTTAGTCTAGTTAGCTTGGGTCCTGGAGTAGTGAAGCCACAACAGTGTGCACTTCAGTGCAGGCTAGCCCTGCGAGTAATTACCCAAGGTTCTTGGGCTCATACAGCTCATGCTGAAGCATGTGCTGTCATGTCTTCGTTGCTCCAGGACGCAAGCTAGCTTATTTAAAGCTAGCTTGGGTATGTGTCCACTTAAATAGCAGTCGCATACTCTGACTGCAGTATAGACATATCCTAAATCTGTGGCTGCTGTCTAGGGGAAGGTAGCATTTCTATAAAGGGGCAGAAACCTGCTCCCCTCTTCAGGTCTTGTAGAGCACTCAGAGAAGCAGCTCATGATGATTTATAAAACCAGATACTGAAGATTCTTTGTAGTGTATGACCCCTGTTAATTTGTTGGCAGAACTCCCAAATAGAGCTGCCAGCAAGGAGAGTCTGCTTTGGGTTATAGCCCCTTTTAAGTTTCTTTAGTTGACATCCTGTTCACTATAGAACATTTTGTGGAGGGGAAAACTTGCAGAATATGCTTAGTGTATCTGTTAACATTACTCTCATGAGTTTAAAAGCCATATTTGGTGTTCAGATAAGAAGCAGGGACCATCTTCAGTGACCACAGATGTTTCACAGCCATTACTAATGAGCAAGTGCCTTGTCAGAATAGTGAGCAGATTCAAAGACCTGGTGAACACTAGAAAATTAGGTTGGTTTAACTACATAGGCTGGGGTGTGAAAAATCCATGCTCCTGAGTGGCGTTGTTAAGATGACCTAAGTCCCCATATAGACAGCACTATGTCAACAGAACAATTCTTCTGTCACCCTCACTACTGCCTCTCAGGGCGGTGTATTACCTACACCGACAGAAGAACCCTTTCTGTCGGAGTAGGTAGTGTCTACACTGACGTGCTACAGTGCTTGCCACTGTAGTGTTTTGTGTGGACAACCCCGAAGGATAGTTTTGTCTGATGTGAACCTATAGATAGGGAGGGGGGAAAATATTCTTTGTAAGACGCTGTTCTTTATTAGTCTTTACTTAAGACTTTTTGTTTTTTCCTGGATAACTTTGAAAGTTGGTGGCTCCTGTTTTCAGTATTTCTTTTCATTTTCTGGCCCCCAAACTTTTTTGTTTTGTTTTTTAGTCTTCATTAGGGTTATTTTAATAATAATAATAAAAAAGTTACTGTTCCATTCTGGCTAATTATGCTTCCCTTAAAGTATTAAATCTTTAATTATGTTGTCCTGGTCTTCATAACATTCATGATTTAGACTTGTAAATTCTTTGGAGAGAGGCATCTTCAACCTGAGGATGTTGCATGGAATTGTGAGATTAAGATGGATTGAATATAAGTGGTAACAAATGGTGTCAATAAAGGTTTAATCATACAAGTTACCAATGTGGATAGTTGTAAGTTGGCTCTGTACAACCTTCTCGATTCATTTTTGCCAGTGCATGTCATTCCTGATCTCATCCCAGGCCTATTCACAGCTCTGTTAATCCACTTTAGTCTTGTCCTGTACATGTATTGCTAAATTTGGTCCTTTTTATGTCATGGACTGCTAGTTGTGCTAATTTTTGTGCTGTGGACAGATGCCCACTTAGAATGTAGAATGAGATTCTCCAAATTGGTTTCCACCTGTGATCAAATAAGATTTGAACAGTGATTCCTCACAGGAGTGAAAATGGTGAACTAAATTCCTCTCCAACTCCTCCACTCCATCCAACATCTTCCTCCTCAGGCATATCATAAAGGGACAGAATTTCTAATTTATGCACTGCACATGTTTTATAGGGTGGGGATAAAGAAAGAAGGCCTTCAAATTGATAAGCCAGTCATAAAATAAATATATAATAATAATGGTGCTTGTTGTGTGTGTTCTTTAATTCAAATTATATTTGAGTCTTCTAGTTATCCAAAACACAAAATTGGATGAGGGAGTCAAAATAAATCATTGAGTAATTAAATTTTTTATAGTTAAGGTGACATTTGTCCCCTCATTTTACAGCTGTAAATGGGTGAATGCTGTAATAATATATTTTCTTTAAATTGTGCAACAGCATTGTGACAGTATGCTGAGGTTCCCAGACTTGAGAGTTAATGTTAACCCTCTCAGCCTCAGCAGCTGAGAGTTTTGGTATTGCTAAGAAGTGTGACAACTCACTGACACACCAGCTTCTCAGCTTTCCCAGTAAACTCTTCAGGACTCTCAGTCCAGCTCTTGCCTTGCAGGTAACAAACTCCCCCAGAGACTTCCCTAGAGACCTCTCAGTGCAATGTCCAGTCTCCTTAGTGAACAAACAGAAGTTAAATTTGTTGCTCCTTTAAGGAGACAATATACTGCAGCCTGTTAGCTTAAGTGGGTTTTACACTCCCTTCCCTTCAAAAAGTGCACTTAATTGTTTTATAGTAAAAGTAAAGCAAATTTATTTAACAAAAAGGACAGAGGATTGAATGATGCCAAGTATAAGGATGAAAGGTTACAAACAAAAGTAAAAATACACTTCTAAGACTAAAATCTGGTTCAACAAACTAGACTCTTGTTCAAAGAAGTGTTTCTCAAGTCTCTTTTCTACCATGGCTGACCAGATTCTCTGGCCAGGACCCTTCATAGATCTCAAAGTGCTCAGTTCCTTTATCCCTTCTGGTGAAGGATGCCAAAATGGCCTTTTCTCTCTGCTTATATCTTTCCAAAATTCATTGACCCTGCTTCAAGAGATAGGTGGGCTTCCTGGGGTGCAATCTTCATCCCCCATTGAGATTGCTAAATGGTCATCTTTCTCCACTTGCTCTCCTGATGTCTGTTTTCTTGCATGTCAGTGTGCTTTTCTTTGTCTTTGGTCACATCTTGGCTACTTTTCAACGGAGAGACATTCAAGCAATCAGAATCATATTCCTTTGAAACAGTTGTATCTTAAGCATTGCTTGCCAAATACATTTTAAGAACATAATTCTGGAACATATTCATTACCCTTTGTGTACACCTCTTACATGCACCATGCAATGATTTTTGGGACAAGTACGTTACCAGTTTGTGTAGATATATTACATAACACCTTTTAGATGCAGATAATGACACCAATGTGTGGGGTACAGAAGGTATGTCAGGCCTGACAAGAGTTGCTGAGACAGAGTAGTGAACTACCCACAGGCATAACTTTAGAATCCAGCTGCTGGAATAAATAAAATATAATATATATATATCTTACTTGATTTTAAGATTGCCCAGTTATTACTACGTTCAGTCTGTTTCCACCTCTGGAGCCTGTTTTTTCTCTGATAAGTTGTGCTTTGTTGGCCTTATTGTTACTGATTAGAAATCTGCTATTTGTCAAACAAGCTAGTTCCCAATCATCTTAGTTGAACAGCCCTTGACTTTAATGGTGCTGCTGATTTAAGGACCAACCAATGGCCCTAAATTACCCTTGCTCTAATTTAGCAAATGTAATTTTGTGCTCCTGCTTTTTTTTTTTTTTTTTTTTTTGAATTGCTAAACTAATTATTTCTCTCTCTCTCTCTCTCTCTCTCTTTTTTTTTGTCCATTCTATTCTGGTAGCCAATACCTTTACTGAAACAAAAGATGAATCACTCCATCACAATGTCACAGGAGCAGATCGCTAGTTTTCTAGCCAATGCTTTTTTCTGCACTTTTCCACGACGCAATGCCAAGATGAAGTCTGAGTATTCTAGTTATCCAGACATTAACTTCAACAGGTATGGCATTCTTGAATAAATGGAGCAGATGACCCTTCAAGGAAAATATTGTAGCCACTTAGGGGAGAATTCTGTTTTTTCTTTCACATCAGTAAAAGGCAATTAACACCAATTCAGTAGTTGATTTATTGCCTCTAAAATTATAAGGAAAAAACAGGAAACAATTTAATCACATTATCCATGGGAAATATGAGGGTCTTGTGGATGAAAAGTTAATGCTTGATAACAAGGTTGTCCTACCCCAATCTATTCACAAACTTGCACTGATTTAATTAATTGACTGCAACCCCCTCTGTGGACACTCTTATTTCCATTTATGAACATTTATAAGCATGAAAAGTGCTATATAAGAGCTAGGTATAATTCTTATTAAAGAGTGCCTTACTTCTTTTTAGCTTCAGCCTGTTCCTAGAAGACTTAAGTGAAACTGAAATAAATCTGGCTTAAACT
This sequence comes from Caretta caretta, assembly GCF_965140235.1. Lineage (NCBI taxonomy): Eukaryota > Metazoa > Chordata > Testudines > Cheloniidae > Caretta > Caretta caretta. Next base: position 72,615,311 of record NC_134212.1, on the reverse strand, counting down.
GACTGTGTCCACACAGCCTTTTGTGATCTGGTTTAACTACAGCAGTTAAAATTGCACCTTAAGCTAAAACCAGTGGAATTCTGAGTGTAGACAAGCCTTTAGTCTCCCCTTCATGGGCTCAAACTTGCACTGAAATAATTAAATTGATCTTAATTCACACCTTTTGTTAAATATTATATTGGGCTGTGCCATGTTGTCTGCCTGTAATGCCTGCCTGCTCCTCTTTTTTCTCTTTAAACTCTCTGCCCATCAACCAATATAAATTCCTACATTGTTTCATCACCACTTTTTAAATCAAAGTATCTCAAACCTCCTGCTCAGAACATAGGCTAAAACAAACTAATCCCTTTATTTACATAGGGCAGAATGTTGCATGCATGGAAGGCTACTGACGCTGGGGAAAGGAAGAGAGCATAGTGTCCCTGAAAAGTGGAACTGTCTTTGTTCTTAGCGCTTATCAGAGTCCCTGTTGATTTTTACAAAAAGCGTGTTTTGTCATGGTTTTTGTAAACACTTGCAAATTTTGACCATTGGAGCTGATGCAGTTACCTGTTTAGCCAGTCTGATGTTATGTCACCACCATCTCCCCTAGTTCTGTTACATAGTGGAACCATGGGTATGCAATCCTTCATAAGTCCTTGGGCTACTCCTCCATTGCATTAGAGTCCAATCCACATGGAGTTGTTGTCTAACTCTTACTCCAGGCAGTGCTGTAAGTGACATGTCGACAGAAAGATCAGCTGTACTGCAGCCATTTGCTTGAAGTAGTAGTCATATCCTCAACCACCATGAACTCTGCTTCCTATCTCCCTTGCACCAGTAATGAATAGACTAGGGAAGGGCACCTGGTGTGGAGGGAAAACAAGCAGCTGTGACCATGCATAAAGGGAGAGTGAATAAATATAGCAGAGACAGGGAAGGATTAATACGGCATGAGCTGTGGAGGAAAGCATACAAAAAGTAGATTGAAGGATGGAGGCATTCAACCATGAGCACTGGGAGAAACTGACCCAGAGGAGTAACACTGTTTCCTACCTCACCTTTTACTGTAACATGGCCCCATTTGTATTTTGAAAATGGGGAGAGGTAGAGAAGGAAAGCGTAGAGTTTGCACCATTTTCTTCCTACCCTCAATGCCACTGTCATCTTCCCTCCACATTTCCTGGTTTTTGAAAATATGGGCATGTCAACAGGAAGGAAAGGGCAATAAAATAAATGTCTTTAGCCATTAGTGGTATTGCATGCTTGTAATTAGGGCAGAATTTGTCCCATTACATTCTATAAGATTTGAAAATACAAACAAGCATTGACAAGCTGGCAGCATATGTACAAAATGTACTGGGCAGTGTCCAAAATCATAATTTGTGATTGTTATAACAATGCACTCCACTTCTAAGGAATATCGGGGGCTTTTTTCCTACTGTGGTTAGAGAGGGATATATTAGAAGTTGTTCTGCTGCAGCAACCCTGCTTCCCCACAGCAAAGTGCTATGGCATCGAGACTTAAATTGTGTAGAAACTACTACGTTTTATCTTCTGTATAATGGAATGAATTCCTTCCATTACCTGTAGAAATTAACGTACTATACTCCTTTAATGAAGCAGAATAATTGTGTGCATATTAGCAAATTTTTGTGATTTTTTTTCTTTTAACAAATGCATTATTCCATAATTAAACTGACTTTCTGCCTTCCCAACGTTTGCATAATACACATTTTTCTTCCCACCAAATCTTTAAATAATAAAATTTGCAGCTTAAGGTAAAAAAATACATGTGCATAAGAAATCTGTTAATCAAATGTCTTTAACTTCATACAGTAGTCATGTTCCTAATCTTTGATTATTAATTTGTTTTATTCTACAAAGAAATGACTAGGTATACACATGTTCAGTGATTGTTTTGGAAAGGACTATAAAATCGTCGGCCAAATATAGGTATTTTCAACCCTGTTAATTTTAGGGCCTGATACTATGTTTTGCTATTCAATCTTGTATCTTACTGGATTCTATGGGAGTTGATGGTGTTCTGCACTTCACAGTATCCATCCCTCATCGTTAACAATGATGGACTTTTGTTTCAAAGTGAAAAAGATCTGTACCCTCATAGTTGTGTGGATTTGGCTTTTATATCAAATTGCAGAATGAATTATGCCCCTTTAACCTCTATTAATTTTAAACACATTTAAAAATTGGTACTTCATAGATGGTTAAACTGAGAAAGGTCTTAAGTCTAATTTAAAACACTTTAAATCGGCTGTCAGAAAATGTCCCCCTTTTCCAGTCTAGGGCTTGGCCATTTTAGGTAATAAAATGAAATGATACACTTGGTATGTACATATTAAATAAAAATTGTCACTGTTTGCTTACTGTGATTTGACAAGGCTATCAATCTGTTTTATCAAACAAGCCATACTTGGTACAAGAGACCTGTGACATACCATTTATTTTATTTTCTGTAAACCATCTCAAATGTGCCACTCCTTGTTATGTGCTGATGAAGGCAAGTTTCCTGAGTGCTTTTCTGCATGCTGACCGCTTTATGGTCATCTGGAAGGGAGAATGCTTATACATCAGCGTAACATAAGCCATTTTACACTTTGCTCTTTCCAGTCCAACTCTTGCTATTGTCACCTAAAATAAATATATATGTGTCAGTACATCTTTGACTTTGTGGTGCTTAACTTTATAGTACATTGTAACATTTTCATGTAAATTTAGATTGTACTTCCTCCTACAAACTAAGAGGCTGTTAAGTAATAATATAATAAAGTAGTAAAACACTTGCCAATGTGATTAAATACATCCCTTTTAAACCTGGCAAGGATGTGCCTTTTTGGGTTTTTAAAGTTGTTAATAGTATAATATATAAATTAGAAGTATATCTGATAAAATGGAATGGTCTCTAAGACTCTCTTTAGATTACAGTGTTAAAATGTTGCCTTAGAATTGTAATTAGGACAATGCCTATGCTGTTTCCTTTCAGAACATTTGAAATGTGAGTAAAAATATTGTGAGCAATATTTTAGAAGGGAGAGAGAGAGATTAAGTTGACATGGAAAAGATGCATTTTAACTTGTCTGAATTAAAAAGAGACAATCGGGGAATTTAGGTGTTATGGTTGAAATGCCAATCTTATCTCCATCACAAAATAAGTAGTCATTAAGTTTGTTGTTGTGTGACACCCTTGTTGACAGACTCTGCAGAGAGGTCAAGCACCAACTGTGCTTAGAGAATGAATTACATTTTTCAGTTCTAAAGGTGATCCTTCTAGAACATAGTTGAGGCACGTTGTTAGGGTAGTTGAAGAAACTTACGCTGCTTCTGCTTACGGTGTATCTGTTCTGTGAATAGACAGAGAATCTGAGTTGTGTCCAGGGCTTATCTATCTAGTACCTTTTTAGGGAACAAAATATTCCTCCTTGTTCCCTCCCTTGTAAAATAAAAAAATAAAACATGTATGGCCGATCTTTTGTTCTTTAATTTCTCTACTTTTGTGTGAGGATTGCAGATGAGAATGGTCTCTGTCATGAGGGTTTGTACTGATTGTGATACTGTTGAGTTTGCCTGTTGTTCCTATTGAGAGTTATTAGACTTGCCTCTTAAATTCCTAGACTTTGGGAAGCCCCTTCATGATATTTGGGCAGTTTTTAAATAAAATTGAGTTTGAAGCAGGTTATGAGGGTAAAATACGTTTTCTTCTCAAAGTAGTTTTCCGGATAACTGTAAGAGGGGTTGAATGGCTTGTCAAGAGCTCATACGCTTTACTTATGTGGCTCTGATCTGCTAGCAGTTGTTGACTCTTAGCTATGGTATGCTGCTACAGTAGCTCCTTTCCCCGTTTTCCTGTAACAAGAGACTGTGCACATTAAAAGCGCATGGTTCCAAGTCATAAATAGGCTTAGCTCAGATCACAGGGTTCAGCTTCATATTTTAAAGTGGTACATACACCGGCATAAACCTGGAGATTTTTTGACGCACAATTAAGACAATAAAATAAAGTTATATAAAATTACATCTAAACTGTTGTGCATTTCTGCAATAGTGACTATATAATATACTGACACCACCAATATGTATCCTAAATTTAACTCCAGCCTTGTCAGGCAGGATCTTTAAGCTAATTATTTTAGTGAATGGAAATAGGAAAAAATTTACACTAGTTAAGATATATGCATCTTTTATGGATTTTTTTAATATAGGAAAGGAAATGGGCAAACTGTACAGACACTTATACAGGGGAACTGAAATCTGATTTAGCAATAATGCAGTTGTCTCGTACCATAAACAACATCAATTTCATAGCATTGAGTATTCTCTGTGGAGTAAATTATCCAGTGTATTTGAGGTGATCTGGTTAGGGAATAGGAATATATATTGTTTCTATAAAAAGTGGCTCCAGTTACCTCCTAACCATAAACATTTCATTGCAAAGAACTGAATATTGCTTTTAAGGGTTTTTTTTCCCCTTTAGGATGATGGCTGTGGATTCTATTAATCTTCATTGTAGATGGAAATGTTTATTTTTAAATGCGTAATTTTCTGTACAACTTACAAATATACATGTGAATTTGGGTTATAAAATGTGGTCTAAATTTCAAAATGAAAGGTCTTATATTCTTAGAATAATCAGTAGAGCAAACTCTAATGATTGGATAATGGGAATTTGGTTTAATGCTTAAAGCATAAAAACTGAGTTTTGGGTTCTATTCCTGGTTCTCCTATTACCCATGGTCATACAGTGAGTTAAGTCACTTAGGGTATATCCACACAGCAGCTAGACACCCGCAGCTGGCCCATGCTAGCTGACTCGGGCTGGTGGGACTTGGGCTGTGGGGCTGTTTCATTGCTTTGTACACTTCCAGGCTTAGGTTGGAGCCTGGGCTCTAGGGTTCTGCGTTGTGGGCGAGTCCCAGAGCTCGGGCTCCAGCCCAAGCCCAGAAGTCTACAAAGCGCTGAAGCAGCCCTGCAACCCAAGCCCCATCAGCCCGAGTTGGCTGGCCTGGGCGAACCGCAGGTTTTTCTTTTCTATGTAGACATACCCTACAATTTTCAAGTATTTACTAATTTTGAAAGCGTCAATTTTCACATGCCTAACTCATGACCTAGGGCCTAACTTTCAGTTACTGAACTCCCACAGTTCCCTCTGACTTCAGCGAGAGCAAGATTTGCTCCTTAGCGTAAATTTGTGGTTCTTAAGACTAAAAAAGATCCCCAGTAACTTTAAAAAAAGAAGTTGCTATTATTTTCTTTGATCCAGTTCACTTACCAAACATGGGAAAAACCCAGAAATGAGAGATGCCTCTTTTTTGGGGGTGTAGTAAGGGAGGGCAGTGTTTGCAATTGGATTGACCAACAAAAATTACATTGCTCCATGTATATATGTTCATACAAACCTTAATGAAAAACATCTTTGTTTTAAAGGTAAATTTCTAATTACACATCAGGTTGTTCAGTGCTCTGGTTTTGTCTGTTTCGCTGACAATATTTTACACCTGTGACAGTTAATAGTCTGCAGTAACTAAAAGAAGAAATTGCCAGTGAAGTTAAATTGTTGAAGTATAGTATGTTTCTTCTCTTTGAGGCCAAGGGGAATCCCAAACCTCTAAGCTACTCTATGTAAAGAAAGGAATAGAAGGCAGGTTTTAATGTAGAAAGGTGGGATTTACTTACTTAATTTGAAAAGATATACAACAGCATCAAATCTATTTATTTCACAGTGCCTTGTGTGTTTGACTTGTATAAGTCTGCTCTGAAGTTTTTCCCCACTAGAAAACATAATAGCTCGTTAGATAATTTCATTTCCTCCTGCATTACCACAAGAGTGATAATTTGCAGTCTGCTTGATACCCATCATGACAGGTTTTCTCAGAATTATCACCTGGACTGTTAGAGATCAATTATTTGGGTAAAATTTTGACACTGTAAAGAACATTCTTAACATTAATCCATTTGAGAGACCTGTTTTTCCACAAAAACCTCGTATTAGTGATTTACTAAAATCTGTATCAGCTTGTACATAAAGAGTAACATTTTCAATAGTATTAAAGAAACTTAGGAGCCTGATTTTCAGTGAGACTTAAGGTCCCAAGTCACTTGGATGTTTTTTTAAAATATTTTATTCAGCAACGTTATTTTGTAGTTACCATTTTTTAAGTTTGAGTGGTAGCCATGTTAGTCTGTATCAGCAAAAACAACGAGGAGTCCTTGTGGCACCTTAGAGACTAACAGATTTATTTGGGCATAAGCTTTCGTGGGCTAAAACCCACTTCATCAAATGCATGGAGTGGAAAATACAGTAGGCAGGTATAAATACACAGCACACGAAAAGATGGGAGTTGCCTTACCAAGTTGGGGGGAGGGGGGCAGTGCTAACAAGCCAATTCAGTTAAGGTGGAAGTGGCCTATTCTCATCAGTTGACAAGGAGGGGTGAATAGCAAGGGAGGGAAAATCACTTTTATAGTGCTAATGAGGCCAATGTAGTCAAGGTGGTCCATTTAAAATAGTTGACAAGAAGGTGTGAGTATCAGCAGAGGGAAATTAGTTTTTGTAGTCACCCATCCACTCCCAGTCTTTATTCAGGCCTAATTTGATGATGTCCAGTTTGAAAATTCATTCCAGTTCTGCAGTTTCTCATTGGAGTCTGTTTGTTGAAGAATTGCTACTTTTAAGTCTGTTTTGGAGTGTCCAGGGAGATTGGAGTGTTTTCCCACTGGTTTTTGAATGTTATAATACTTGATGTCTGATTTGTGTCCATTTATTCTTTTGCGTAGAGACTGTCCGGTTTGATCAATGTACATGGCAAAGGGGCATTGCTGGGCACATGATGCCATATATCACATTGGCAGATGTGCAGGTGAATGAGCCCCTGATGGTGTGGCTGATGTGGTTAGGTCCTATGATGGTGTCCCTTGAATAGATATGTGGACAGAATTGGCAACGGGGTTTGTTGCAGGAATTGGTTCCTGGGTTAGTGTTTTTGTTGTGTGGTGTATAGTTGCTGGTGAGTATTTGCTTCAGGTTGGGGGGCTGTCTGTAAGCGAGGACTGGCCTGTCTCCCAAGGTCTGTGAGAAGAGTGAAGGATCGTCCTTCAGGATAGATTGTAAATCCTTGAAGATGCGCTGGAGAGGTTTTAGTTGGGGGCTGAACGTGATAGCTAGTGGCGTTCTGTTACTTTCTTTGTTGGGCCTGTCCTGTAGAAGGTGATTTCTGGGTACCCTTCTGGCTCTGTCAGTCTGTTTCTTCACTTCACCAGGTGGGTATTGTAGTTTTAAGAACGCTTGATAGAGACCTTGTAGGTGTTTGTCTCTGTCTGAGGGATTGGAGAAAATGCAGTTGTATCTTAGTGCTTGTCTGTAGACAATGGATCGTGTGATGTGGTCTGGATGAAAGGTGGAGGCATGTAGGTAAGTATAGCAGTCAGTAGGTTTCCGATATAAGGTGGTGTTTTTGTGACTATCGCTTATTTGTACTGTAGTATCCAGGAAGTAGATCTCTTGTGTGGACCGGTCAAGGCTGAGATTGATGGTGGGGTGGAAATTGTTGAAATCCTGATGGAATTCCTCAAGGGCCTCTTTCCCAGGGGTCCAGATGATGAAGATGTCATCAATGTAGCGCAAGTAGAGTAGGGGATTTAGGGGATGAGAGCGGAGGAAACATTGTTCTAAGTCAGCCATAAAAATGTTATCATACTGTGGGGCCATGCGAATACCCATAGCAGTCCCGCTGACTTGAAGGTATCAATTGTCCCCAAATCTGAAATATTTGTGGGTGAGGACAAAGTCACAAAGTTCAGCCACCAGGTTTGCTGTGACATTATCAGGGATACTGTTCCTGATGGCTTGTACTCCATCTTTGTGTGGAATGTTGGTGTAGAGAGTTTCTACATCCATAGTGGCTAGGATGGTGTTTTCTGGAAGATCACCAATGGATTGGATCACCAATGGATCACCAATTGGATCACCAATGGATTGGACCAATGGATTGTAGTTTCCTCAGGAAGTCAGTGGTGTCTTGAAGATAGCTGGGAGTGCTGGTAGCCACAGCTAATTTCCTTTGTTTTCTTTCTCAGCTCTTCCGTGGAGCGGGGGGTGAAAGGGCTTGAGGATACCCCACAGGGAGGAATTCCCAAGTGCTCCTTCCTGGGTTCAAAGGGGTTTTTGTTTTTTTTGCGTTTGGGTGGCAGCAGTGTTTACCAAGCCAAGGTCAGAGAAAAGCTGTAACCTTGGGAGTTTAATACACACCTGGAGTGGCAAGTATTAATTTTTAAAATCCTTGTGGGCCCCACTTCTGCACTCGGAGTGACAGAGTTGGGATTTATACATGTGCTAGCAAGTATGGCTGTGTTTTATATTTTCTATTGGAGATTAGAATTTCCCATTCTAAATTTCTTTACGTTTCTAAAGATCTCTATAGACTGCCATCCTATGGTCTGTAGTTGACGCTGAACTACTTAAAGCTGTGCAACATACTGTTGTCCACAAAAGCACTAGTGGAATGTTGTGGAGACCATTTCACTTGATGATGGGAATATAAATAACAGTAGCAAACACTTATTGTAGCTCTTTGTTCTTCACGATGGCTTTGATGAATAACTGATTCCAGCACAATTTCATCTTACAGAACTCGATCAATATCTGTGATGGAACACAAAATATCTAAAAATGTAAATGGAAAATATTTGTTTAAAAAAAAACCCCTAATGTCTAAGGGTGACTAGAATGATAATACTAATCAACTGCTTTTATTATTAGCCTGAAACTTTTCAAAGGTAGTTGCTGCACTTATATAAAGAAACATTGCAATCTGCAAATACTCTGTAGAGAGATTCTCCTGATTTTCCCAAACATTTGATACAAAAACCTAACTCTGTGTGGTCTCGGACAATGGTTCTCAACCAGGGACCTGAGGCCCCTGGGGTGTCACGAGCAGGTTTCAGGGAGGCCGCCTAGCAGGGCTCAGGGCAGAAAGCTAAAGCCCTGCCACATGAGTTTGAAGCACAGGCCTTGAGCCCCGCCACCCAAGGCTGAAGCCGAAGCCTGAGCAATGTAGCTTTGCGGGGGTTCCTGTGGCGTCAGGCCCTAGGCAATTGCCCTGCTTGCTACTCCCTTATGCCGGCCCTGACTTTTATATGCAGAAAACCTGCTATTGTGACACAGGTGGGCCATGGAGTTTTTATAGCATGTTGCGGGGGGCCTCAGAAAGAATAAGGTTGAGAACCCGTGGTGATTAAACTTGCTTGGAGTATAATTGAATGAAAAGGTCAGATAATGCTGATGATGTGACAGGATACTTATTGAAAGGTTTCAGGCAAATGTTTATAACAACGTAAATTGAAGTCTAACAGATCTTTAATAAGTGAAAGAAAAGATGGTTTTGAAAAGAGAAAACATTTCTGTTTGCATAAGACCTCTGTTTTCCTTAAGCAATTCTATGGGTAGGGGGGAGAATCTGAAGTCAAGTTGCATGGTTCGAAGAAATAAGCAATGATAGTTGAAAGCAAGTGCTTCTAAGCTCACTAGTTAGCCTAGTAGATGATGATGTTAGTGTTTTCCCATTTAACCCCTGGTTTTTCTCTTCGGGCCTTGTGAAGTGGGGTGGAGTGTCCACATCTCCCACTGACATCAGTAGGATCTGAGTGTGCGTAGCTTAGTAAAGGATAAGGCTCTTAATACCTAGTAGACCTAAGTGTCGTCATAGCCATGTTGGTCCCAGAGTATTAGAGAGAAGGCGGATGAGGTAGGATCTTTTATTGGACCAACTGTTGATGAGAGAGAGAAGGTTTTGAAACACACAGAAGAAGAGCTCTATATGGCTCGAAAGTTTGTCTCTCTCACCAACAGAAGTTCATCCAATAAAAGGTATTACCTAACCCATCTTGTATCTCTATGTAGACTTAAATCAGTCTTCACGAAGGACATACAAGCATAATAGTTTACCTCCTAAGCAGATCCACCCAATAAAATGGACTGTGATAATAATAGCTTATTATTTGGGGTTCAAGTATTTGGTCAGCCTATGCATTCAAATGAACTTTTGCTTAAAGATGTGTTGTATCCTTCTGATATTTTTGAAATGGAAAAGTGAATATTCCTTATATGCATGGCAGCTTTCTTTGTCCCAATAACATATTATTCTCAAAGGATGAAATGGATCTTTATGCCAGCTCCATTTAAGTCCTATATTTTAAATTTCATTTTAAACTATTTTAAGGTCTTAAGTAGGACTTCGGTGGTACATATGTGCTGCCCCCCCGCACAGGAGTAAATGTCGTCATCCACTGTGAGAGCATGTTAAAATCCAGGAAACAGCATGAGTAATCTGATTTTATGTTCAATTGCATCAGCAGAGATCAGTTTTTTTCTTGATGAATAGGGTTGACTGCAGAATTTAAATTGCACTCTCTGTTAACTTTACAGATTGAGGTTGTTCAGGGAACCATAACTAGTGTGTTTGGATACATGTAAATGTCCTGGAATTACAATCAATACCATGTATCTGTGAATGGGAAATTTTATATTGAGATTTGGCGTTTGAGCCATTCTTGCCATAAAATGCAAATCTTTAACCATTAGGGTAATTAACCACTGGAACAATTTACCAAGGGATGTGGTGGAATATGCATCATTTAAATAAAGATTGGATACCTTTCTAAAAAATATACTGTAGATTAGCCACAAGATATGATCTTGATGCAGAGATTACTTGATGCAAGATATGATCTTGATGAAACTCTATGGCCTTTGTTATGTAGGAAGTTGGACTAGAATAGATGATCATAAGGGTCCCTTCTGGCCTTAAAAATCTATGAATTGGGACACAGTTTTTGGAAAAAACTTACTAGAATAGTGGAGTTGCCTGAATTCCAAGTTTCAAAATTAGATGATTTTATTCTGATTTAATGAAACAGAAGACATTTTCAGAACCATTTACTTCAAAGGTTCAACTTCTTTCCATTAGACAAAACCCATGCCCTGTCAGTTTTTTGTAGCAAATAATGTAGTGTTACAAAATTAATATACTTATATTGACATGATGACCCACTATATTTGAAATATTTTTTGCCTTGTAGTTTTGCCATGAAATGTCTATAAAATATGATATCAGGAAATTTATTGTGTGAACATGGCACCATGATATTCAATTAATCTAATCTCAATATGTCCAAGTCAGAGCTGCCTATATTTCTGATAAATATGTACGTTTATTCCTGTAAAGCAGCAGTGAGATGGAAGGCTGGTTTTCTTTCTTAACTAGCATGTTACCAAGTTTGTTTCCAGTTCCAGAATCTCTCTTGCTGACGATAGTGAAGGAACCACAGAAAGAACACAGCCCAAACTAACTGGGCGAGGCCTTCAGAAAAGCCATTGAGCACATTCTTAAGTACTTTCCTGAACTGGGGCTGCAAACTGCAGCCCTAACAGTTGGGGTGTGGGAGAAGTTTACTTGTAAAAGTTGTAAATTCTATGTAGAAGTAATTAGACAATAAACATGGAATCTCATGATGTCATTTTAAAATCAAATCAAAATTTTAAGCAAAGTGTAGAATTAAAGAGTGTTTTTAAAATATTTTCTTTGTTTCTAACCATATAGTATTGAAATTGTTTATTTTAAATACTCCTCACCACTTACTCTGTCATATGGCATATTTTTGTGGCATTCTAATATATTGGAACTAGAGCTGTCAATTAATGGCAGTTAACTCATGTGATTAACTCAAAAAATTAATCGCAGTTTTAATTGCACTGTTAAACAATAGAATACCAATTTACATTTATTAAATATTTTGGATGTTTTTCTACATTTTCATATATATTATATTCTGTTATAATTGAAATAAAGTGTATATTTTTGATTATAAATATTTGCACTGTAAAAATGATAAAAGAAAATAGTATTTTTTCAATTCAACTCAGACAAGTACTTTCATGACAAAGACAGTACAACTTACAAATGTAATTTTTTTGTTACATAACTGCACTCAAAAAGAAAATAACGTAAAACTTCAGAGCCTACAAGTCCACTCAGTCCTACTTCTTGTTCAGCCAATTGCTCAGACAAACAAGTTTACATTTACAGGTGATAATGCTGCCCTCTTCTTATTTACAGTGTCACCAGAAAGTGAGAACAGGCATTTGCATGGCACTTTTGTAGCCAGCATTGCAAAATATTTACGTGCCGGATATGCTAAACATTCATATGCCCCTTCATGCTTTGGCCACCATTCCAGTAGACATGCTTCCATGTGGATGATGATAGTTTTAAAAAAAAAAAACGCGTTAATTAAATTTGTGACTGAACTCCTTGGGGGAGAATTGTATGTCCCCTGCTCTGTTTTACCTGCATTCTGCCGTATGTTTCATGTTATAACAGTCTCGGATGATGACCCAGCACATGTTGTTCATTGTAATAACGCTTTTACTGCAGATTTGACAAAACACAAAAAAGATACCAATGTGAAATTTCTAAAGATAGCTACAGCACTTGACCCAAGCTTTAATAATCTGAAAATTATTCAGATTATTAAATAATAATAGATTTTATAATAATAAATAATAATAGATTAGATTTTGGCCTTCCAAAATCTAAGAGGGACGAGGTGTGGACATGCTTTCAGAAATCTTAAAAGAGCACCACTCTGATGTGAAAACTACAGAACTGAACCATCAAAAAAGAAATTCAACCTTCTGCTGGTGGCATCTAACTAAGATAATAAAAATGATCATGTGTTGGTCCACACTGCTTTGGATTGTTATTGAGCAGAATCTGTCATCAGCATGGACACATATCCCCTGTAATGGTGGTTGAAGCATGAAGGGGCATACAAATCTTTAGCGCATCTGGCATGTAAATATCTTGCGACACCAGTTACAACAGTGCCATGAGAACACCTGTGCTCACTTTCAGGTGATATTGTAAACAAGAAGTGGGCAGCATGATTTCCTGCAAATGTAAACAAACTTGTTTGTCTGGGCAGTTGGCTGAACAAGAAGTAGGACTGAGTGGACTTGCAGGCTCTAAAATTTTACATTGTTTTATTTTTGAATGCAGTTTTTTTTTTTACATAATTCTACATTTGTAAATTCAACTTTCATGGTAAAGAGATTACACTATAGGACATGTATTGGTGAATTGAAAAATACTATTTCTTGGTTTTTTACAGTGCAAATACTTGTAATCAAAATTAAATGTAAAGTGAGCACTGTACACTTTGTGTTCTGTGTTGTAATTGAAATCAATATATTTGAAAAAAGTAGAAAACATCCAAATATATTTAAATAAATGGTATTCTATTATTGTTTAACTGTGTGATTGATCACGATTAATTTTTTTATTTGTGCAATTAATCACAATTAATTTTTTTGATTGCTTGACAGCCCTAGTTGGAACATAACCACTGTAGTTTTTTATGATTTTTTTTGTATCAAGTGTAGGATTTATATTCAGAACATAATCACTGAAAACAGTTGAAGATTAAATCAGAAAAGATTTTGTTTGGCTGCTAATGTTAACTGAATGTCTTGTTATGTTGCTCCCACAAGTCTGCTTACTTTTATTATTGACCTTCACTTCTGCCTGTCCTTTGGTTCCTCAGAATACCTAAATATCTATGTAAAGGGCTTCAATTTGATAAGCATTGCTGCTGCATTTGTTGAGAAGCTAGAAGGTCAAAGATAAATTGTAGGTTGCCTCAGTGGTCAGCTCGGCAGACTTTTGGCATCTGTCTCCTTACTAAATTGAAGTAGCTGTGTGGCAGTTTGACAGAACATCTTGCACAAAGCAAAAGTGGCTTACTGGATGAAAATATGCAGTTGCAAGTAATTTATCAATTACTTTAATTTAAAATGGGGTTTGCAGTGCTTTGAGTTTGATTTACAGTGCAGTTTAGTTGGATGAATTCTTAAAAATTGTATTAATGGTTTCTTGCCGTGGATTCTTATATTGGTAAATTGATAATCTACATTCCACTCAGGGAATTGCTTTTTTGTGATCTTGTCATACAGAGCTCAAGAAAAATTCCAGTTAATATATATCATGCCCTAACAAAACCTATTCTTTTTAAAACTACAAAACTCTGTACTTGAAATAAATGTTTCCATGATGTTGCATATTGACCAATTCACTTTAAGTTTCATGTTAGCAAGTACAGGTGTTAATGAGACCTCACCATTAAATTAATATTTGATATTTCTGGTTCTACATAGAGACAGTTGATACTCTAGGTTGTTGTATAACTGTCTATTAATATTTTCCCAGTGTCCCACTAATTTCTATTAGTGCGTTAGCGGCAAAGTGTCCTGTGGCACCTTATAGACTAACAGACGTATTGGAGCATAAGCTTTCGTTGGTGAATACCCACTTCGTCGGATGCATGTAGTGGAAATTTCCAGAGGCAGGTATGTATATGCAAACAAGAATCAGGCTAGGGGTAACGAGGTTAGTTCAATCAGGGAGGATGAGAAACCAACAGAACTCTACTGGCCATCACATACAGTCCTCAACTAAAACCTCTCCAGTGTATCATCAGTGATCTACAACCCATCCTGGACAACAGTCCCTCACTTTCACAGGCCTTCTACTACATGCATCCGACAAAGTGGGTATTCACCCGCGAAAGCTTATGCTCCAATATGTCTGTTAGTCTATAAGGTGCTACAGGACTCTTTGCCGCTTTTACAGATCCAGACTAACATGGCTACCCCTCTGATACTATTAATTCTTTGTCTCCATGTTGGAGATTTGAAAGATATTTAATTGTATGATGCATATGCACTTGAGACATGATTTGTTCATGTGGTGTTTGGACTTTTTCTTAGTAGGGAATGTTGCATTTATTTAGATTAAATATTTTTGTGTGTGTCTTTAGTTCATCTCCTATCCCCTGCCTTCAGGAGAAAGAGCTCTGCTCTTGCAATTGAAAACTTGGCTCTGGAATAGATTCACTTTCTCAGACAGAGAATAGAAGTCTAGGGTCTGATTTCTTTTTTATTTTATTTATTTATTTTTTTTCTTCAGAGGTTCTAAGCACCTAAAACTCAGATTGCAGTCAATGGGAAAATGTGGATCTCTGCACCTCTGAAAATAGGGCCTTTGGCTTGTCATGATGTGTGGAAGGTGGCTGACCTTACAGCCCTTTTGAGCACTTTGCAGACAAGTCTGGTGTGGGAAGAAAAAGTAGGTGGATTTAAATGGAGTTTTTGGAAACTAATAAACTGAGACTGTTTAGTGTGTGTTAAGATTTGGGTGTACATATTAATATAGATGAAATTTGAGACTTAGCTCGCCAATAATTTTTTGGGCAAGATTTTTGAAAGCATTCATCGTTGTCCTAATTTTGCTCCCATTCATGTTCATTGTAAAATTCCCACCAACTTCAGTGGAAGCTTGGTTAGGGCAATGGTGTGTGCTGTTGAAAACCCTACTCTCTGTTACTATAGTAATAAGCTTACTGCCATAAAAAATAACCTACTGCTTTATAATTTATAGGGAAGGCCTAAGAGGTTGTTTGTACATTTGTTTGGGGGGGGATTTTCATGAAGATTTCATGCTTGCTTTTGATGTTATAATCCAGCTAGTTCTGTCGTCATTCAAGGAGCCCTCCGGCAATGTAATTTATTTTTAAATGTGAAACACTTTTAAAACCCCAACAATCTTTCAGGTGTTCATTCATCACAATGTCACCCCACCCCCAAAGGCATGTACCTCCTTCCCTCCCTCCCTTCTGCAGGGACAACAACTTTAATGCTGTTTGGAAGTCTTCTAATTTGATCATTTAATCTCTTTGGACACTGAAAAAAAAAAGATATATGAAGTAAACTGCATAGTGAGATTACATTTGGATGCATTTTCATAAGCTGATAAATGTAAGGATTTAGGGGCTGATCCAAGGACCACTATAATCAATGGGAACTTTTTCACTCACTTCCATGGCCTTTGAATCGGGCCCTGAGTTTCTAGAGATGTTTCTGAGCCTCAAATGAACAGAAGTTTCCTGTCCTAACTGTCTCAACATTGCAAAGAACCAAAATGTTTCTCTCATTCTATGTTTTGTATTGTTAAGTGACTTACAAAAAGTGTGGCTGCTATATCACATTTTTGATCTGTATTGACAAACTCACTAATTAATAAGAAGCCTACATGGAGATTGTGAAATGAATCCTAGCATATTCATCCAGTATTTTCACTCATTGTTTTTTTCACTTAAATTGCCACTCCAATACTTCATTTGGTGAAACTCTTTGATTTGAACAAACATTAATTGTGATGAATTCAGAATTATTCTGATTGGAGTGAGCATGGATTTGGGGTCAGAAAGTGTCAGGGTTACATCTTTCTTAACAAGTAAGTATGGAACCACTGGCTTAGGGGAGGTGCACTGATTTACATTCTCATCTAACTAGCCTTTGCCCATGAAATCCTTTTTTCCACTTATTGCCATGGAAAAAAGTTTTAATAATGAAGGCTTTATCTTAAATATAAACAATTAAATTGGAAACGAAAAAATATTTTATATAAATGGACTTCTTGATTGTAAATATAACTCTCCATTGCTTTAAGAATGAAAAAAAAAACCTGGAACTGGGAGAAGGAAATAGGAAATCAATTAATAGATTCTAAGGCCAGAAGGGTCCGTTTGATGATTAGCAAGTCTCTCATGTTTAGGAAATCCACCCAAATACTTCTGAAAAGATGCTCTGTGTTGGTCTGAACTCCACTCAATTGAAATAAATTATAAAAATCCCATTTACTTCAGTGAGAAAATTAGGCCAACAATGAGCACTGCTATTCCAGTTCTTGGCTTTTTCTGTACAGAAGCTGTCTGTTATCCTGAATCGTTGTTGGCTTTGTGATGTGGACGGCCATCCACTGAACATTTGGTTGAGATTAACAAATTTATTTGCAACCTAAACATTATTTCAATTTAAATTGAAGAGGCAAAAGGCTAGTGTGCGCATTATTAGTCCTGTATATAAACTGTCTCAGATAAAGAGCACAAATATTAAAATAAAAAGTCAGAAGTTTTTAGAGGAAAAACCTTTAACAGACACCTAATTTGTTTTTATTTGTTTTGCTGAGTCAACTTGCCTCCTTAACTCTACAATCACTGTACTTTATTAGTGCCTGCAGTAACACCATTTTAAAATGGGGTGTACAAGTAAAATTTGTTTTCCTGAAGTCCTTATTTACAGGTCCTCCCCCCCGTCCCTCCCGATTAGTGAAACCAGGAGTAGAGACTAACCTTCCCTTCTCTTCCCTCCTCCCCAATTAATTTTTTTATTGAATAATAATTTCCCAGTAAAATTAATCTGTTCACATTGAATACACTCGCTTCACATAGTTCTTATGTAAGTCGTCTTTTCTAAATATGAAAAATCTAATCCATTTCAATACTAGAAGGCTGAATTCACCTAAAGCTTTCTGCTTTTGAAGCAGGGTTGTCTTTATGTTACATGGAAGTAGATGAATAGCATTCTGTCACTTTGCATTCCCATTCCCAGCCAATTTTGCTATACTTTAAGAATGGCTTTCAGAAATGAGATCTTAAGCCCCAAGGGCTTCTACTGTATCCAACATCTTTTAGTGAACTTCTTACTCAAGGCATATTACTTACAAAGCCCCCTATTTTCTTCCCTCCAGACAAATTGCATTATGTGTTACCAATAACAATGCCATGTCATTTTGTAGGAAACCAAATTAAGCAATGCAAGTGCAGGTTGTTGGAAGATAGATGATGCAGTAAAAATAGTATTTTGGTTAACACGGAAAGAATGCATTCACTTAATGGCTAAAAGTAAGGACGTTTCTTTTTATTTCTTAGATTTTCATAAATGGATTTCTGTATGTCAGAAGTAGCCCTCTTGGTAATTTAAAGTACAGCTTTTCTTGTTTTTATTTTGTTTTTTAATCCAGAAGAAAAGGTAGCTGGTGTTGTGTTTTCCCCTTGCAATGAAATTTCTGAAGGCCAATGTTATATTATTTCCATTCCAAACATGATCATTGAAGTGTAAGTAGATAAAATTCAGTTTTGACTGGAAGAGTTAGATGGCTTAGGGTACTGGAATTTGGATTTGCAGCTTTTAACTTCTTGGTTCCTAGTGCCAGTCCTGTGCAGAGCAGTATCAAAACAAACCCTCTTTAATATCTGCTAGTCCAGGCAGCCAGTATGTAATGAATTAGTAGTTTCAGCTGCAATTCCCGAGGACAGGTTTCTTTTTTTAACATTACAAAATCCCTGTAAATAGGACTAATTGGTGTTCTTGTTGGCAGTCTCATCAGAGAGACCAAGCATGGCATAGATATAGCAAGCAAATGAATTTTTCACCCCAGAGGTGATCTCTGCAATTCAAAGTTGAAAAGTATTTATGGTATAACATAGAGAAGCTTGCATTCTTGCTGCCCATACTGTAGCTTTTCTGTAGATAGATCCTAGTTTCCACGATTGTCAGTCTGGTACCTTTCATGAGCACTAAGGTCATGAAAGAATTTTGAAATTAATGAGCAAAGCAATAACAATATCAGTGTAAACTTCTCCCACACTTTCCCGTCAATATTTGTCAATCCTGAGCTTGGAGAAAAGAAGGTAGACTCCAAAGTTTGTGCTGCTTTTAAGTTCTGCGCTTTAAGTACAAGGAACAAAGTGTGTGCTAATATTGGTCCCAGTCCTGCAGTTGGATCTGTATGGGTAGACCATTGTGTTTGTGTGGAATCAGATTGACTCCAGTGGGATTCTGCACAAGCCCCTGGGTCTACCCATGTGGCTCCAGGTGCAGAATCAAATGTTGGAAACTTCTGTTTTTTCAGTTCTCCAAAAAAAAAAAAATTTCCCCCCAAATTTATGGTCTCTCAAAATATTTTGGTGAGTTCATTCATCTCTAATTTAAAATATTGAGTTTCTGTTGGGTTTGCTATTCTCTGAATTAATTTTAAGGTGATATCTACTAGTATTTGTAGATGTACCTGAGCTCAGATCTGTCTCTTTATGAAGTGATGTATTTAGTCTTGTAGGGATGAGGTTATCCAACAGATGCTTTACCAGCTTTTCTGTGGAACAAACATTGGCCTTGGTGCCAGTTTTTAGTTAGCAGTACGGAAACACAGGGGTTGCCAGATTCTGGTTGCCAGAATTAAATAAGGAGAAGTTTATTTCAGTCCTTTCTTTAATTTTGTTGTCCATGGTAGCACAAAGGGGAATTTGAGGAGTGGGAGGCAGTGGGACATGTGGTTCTAATTAACCCATGTTAGGGAATAAATGAGTCTTCCATAGATGGGTATATATTTGTCAGTTAAGGATAACTTACTTTTTATTTATTATCATATAAGTGATTTGTTATCCACAACTGTCCTCTTACAAGCTGTTGTTATAAAGTTACCAATGCTAGAGCAATTGGGGTAGTTTATGTACATTATATTGCATTTTGAAGGAAGTAACCGTGGCTAGGTTGAGGAGTAGTTGTAGATGATCTGTATATTTACAAACCAAATAGAATGAAAAAGAACTAGAGAAACATATGCCCTTTGTCACATTGACCACTTTGTTTGTATTTCGTATGCCTTTTCCTCACTTATCTGCCTTTTGTCATTTTAGGAGCCAATCCTGCAAACAAACGTGTACCTTTTCTCACTTGAATAGTCTTACTGAAATCTATGGGGAATACTTCTCTGAGAAGAATTAAAGAGGTGTTTCTAGGATCAGTGCCTTTCACTGTAAACTGTTTGGGGCAGGGACTATATGTCTTTACAACTCCTGATATATTTTGGGTGCTTTTGCAATATAAATAATAATGTAATGGAGGATAAATAGGGGAAAAACAGGGAAATATGTTAATTGGTTTTTTAACAGATTTCTCTGAACTTCTAGTTCTAAGGCAGGAGCAGGCAAACTTTTTGGCCTGAGGCCCACATCGGGTTTCCGAAATTGTATGGAGGGCTGGTTAGGGGAGGCTGTGCCTCCCCAAACAGCCAGGTGTGGCCCGGCCCCCACCCCCTATCCAACCCCCACTGTTTCCTGATGCCTGCCCGCCGGGACCCCTGCCCCATCCACACACCCCCTACCTTCCCCACACTTCCTGTCCCGTGACTGACCCTGGACCTCCTGCCCCTGACTGCCCCCCGCTGGCCCATCCAACCCCTCCTCTCATTCCTGACTGCCCCCCCCCAGAACCCCTGCACCATCCAACCACCCCTTCTCTCTGTCCCCTGACTGCCCCCAGAACCTCTGCCCCTGAATGCCCCCCCGCCTCCTCCCCATCCAACCCCTCCTCTCATTCCTGACTGCCCCCCCCGGGACCCCTGCCCCCATTCAACCCCCCTGTTCCCTACCCCTATCCACACCCCTGACCACCACCCCGAACTCCCCTGTCCTCTATCTAACCTCCCTGCCCCCTGCAGTGCTACAGCCGAGCCGCCCAGAGCACCAAGACAGGCAGCCGCGCTGGAGCCAGCCACGCCACCGCACAGCACAGAGCACTGGGTCAGGCCGTGGCTCTGCAGCTGTGAGCCCGGCAAGAGCTCGCTGCCCCGCCGCCCAGAGCATTGTGCTGGCTGCACAGTGAGCTGAGGCTGTGGAGGAGGGGAAACGGCAAGGGAGGGGCCGGGGGCTAGCCTCCCGGGCCAGGAGCTCAGGGGCCAGGCAGGAGCGTTCCACGGGCCGGGTGTGACCCTCAGGCTATAGTTTGCCCACCTCTGTTCTACTGGCACCTATTTCTAAGGAAACTGATAACATATTAAAAGGTTTAGTGTCTTGGAGAACTGAAGATTACAAGGAGATCTGAAGCTTTAGTTGTGTACTATTATCTCATTAAGGATTTTTTCCCCTTTAAAATAAGGATGGGAGTATTCTTCCATTTAATCAACCAACCAAAATAATTTGTTGTTTGAGCCACTTAATACTAGTGGGATTAAATTAACCCCACTCTGGAGGGCCAGTGCAAGGCTATCTGTACCACTTAAACCCTGTAGAGGTTCCCCAAGGCTGTCCACTGGCTGAGCAACCATGCAGGTATGCCTCATGCCCCCAGGGTGCTGCTGAAAAGGTCTCTGCACTCAGCCTGCATAGACCAGCATGTAAATACAACATTGAGGGCAGGCCAGGGGAAGGCTGTATATCCACACCCCATACAAATGCTATGGAAGGTCTGTGGTTTCAAGCTTGTAGACTGGAATAGTGGCTGTGGAGGGGCCTTGGGACCTGACACTTGGTTGTTGGGTGGATTTTTTTCTCCACAGTCTCTCTACTTCATCTGCTTAAAGCTAAAGTATTTGGGCTTTATGGCAGGCAACAAGGATTTTAACTAGAGTGTGTAAGTACTACTAACTGATTAAAGAGAGAAAATTATGCATTTGATTTACAACCCTCTTTGAACAGAGAAATCACATTTGTTTTCCATGTTACTTTTCAATTTAAATGAGTGTGACACTTTTATCTTATTAAACATCTAGAGAAGCCTCTTGAAGTTATCCTTATTATTTTCAAAATCCAATCAGATCACTGTTATTAAACAGCTTAATTATTACTCTGTGTGCCATTGAAACTAATACAGTCACTTTTCTATCTTTCTTTTTATTCAGATTGTTTGAAGGGCGGTCGCCAAGGAAGCCTGAGAAGCTTAAAACCCTTTTCTGCTACTTTAGAAGAGTCACAGAAAAAAGTATATCCTCTTATTAGTTCATTTCTTTTGAATGCTGTGAAAAATGCCTTAGTCTGAGCTGCAAAGCAAACACATAAAGAATGTATAATAAATGGAAAAATCTACGGCAATACAATGTTATGATGAAGGTTTTGAACAAAGAAGTCAAGAAATTGAAAAATATTGGTTCCCACAGGAACTGTAGCTTTGCCCTGAGGTACAGACTATATAAAGTGTTAAATTATTATGTAAGATGCTAACTGCCATGCACATGCACACGTGTTCTCTCTCTCTCACTCACACACATGCTTTAACACTTTGTGTATGTATATGTGAGAGGATGCAGTGTAGTAGCTGTGTCAGTTCCAGGGTATTAGAAAGACAAAGTGGGTGAGGTAATAACTTTTATTGGACAAAATTCTGTTGGTAAGAAGGACAAGCTTTTGAGCCACACAGAGCTCTTCTTCAGCTATGAGTACCTTTCCCAGACCTGAAGAAGAGCTCTGTGTGGCTCGAAAGCTTGCTTCTTACCAACAGAAGTTGGTCCAATAAGAGGGTCCAATAAGAGATTTTTACCTCACCCACTTTGTTTCTCTAATGTGCGAGGGTATGGCAGTTAGCAGAATATTCAGTAATTAAAATATATGTATTATCTTAATTATTCCATATGCTGCTAACTGCCATTCTCTTTCTTGTCCATAAAAAAGGAGAGAGAGCACTCACGCACATAGCAGCAGTTAGAAGCATATAAACACACACACTCTGTGTCAAAATAATGGTTTCCGGGGAACTGTAACTTTGACTTTACTGGCTTAAGTGTATCCAAAATCTCAGCTCTGATATTGCAATAATGCAGGTTTTTTCATTTTTTCCCCAACCACTTCTATCCCCTTCTTCCCCAAAAGCTCATAAGAGAGCTGACCCATGTTTAAAATAAACCCACTAAATGAGCGACCCAGCGAGATGTTGGGCACCCTCAACTCCCATGGAACTTAACTGGATTTTAAGGCATTCAGCCGCCTGGCAAGATAATGCTCAGAATGTGTGTAGCTGGACAGTCCAATAAGATTATATAAGCTATCTGAGATTCAAGTTAATGTACCAAGTTAAAGCTTCTTACATGGTCATGGAGTTTCACATTCACATAAACGTGTAAAAACACATGTATGTGGCTGAGCACTCATTGCAATAAACATGTACCTATGATGCTCTAGTTGTATGCATAATCATTAAGGCTAAGATTTAATAACGGGTATTTTTAGTAAAAGTCATGGACAGGTAAAGGGCAAAAAACAAAAAATCACGGCCTGTAACTGTCTGTGACTCATACCATAAATACCTCTGATTTAATCTTAGTGTGGGGGGGGTGCTGTGAGGGGAGGAAAGCCCCGGGCAGCCAGTGGCAGCTCCGGCCACTGCTGGGGGCAGGAGGGGAGTCCCAGGCAGCTAATGGTATCTCTGGCCGTCCCAGGATCACTGCTAGGAGCCCCTGAGCTGTGGCTGCTCCTGCCGCCCCTGGGACTGCTGATCAGGTAGTCCCCGGGGCCAGCTGCATCAGCCACTGCCCAGGGCTGCTCCAGCAGTGGACGGTGTGGCTGTCCCCAAGGCCGCCCAAGCAATTGGCCCCAGGGCTAGCTGCTCAAGCACACCAGCTGCTACAGAAGTCACGGAGGTCACAGGAAGTCATGGAATCCGTGACTTCTGCGACAAACATGGAGCCTTAATAATCATTCATACAATATGTATCTTAATTATATCTGAAGTATCATATCTTGGTCTGGTGTTAGATTTTCTGATGGCATACTCCATATGAACATCATGATGTTTTCTACTCTTAAACTTTATTTTAGAAAATCATTTGTTCTAACATGTAGAGAATAGTAATTTTCCCTCATAACTAACTCATACCAAGTCAGAAGCATTTGTTTTTAAAAAAAGACATTTTTGAGGTATTCAGGTGCAAAATGGCATTAAAAAAAGCTACTCCCATACTTGGGCCAAAAAAAGGTTCCCATTTTATCCGACAGGTTTCAGAGTAACAGCCATGTTAGTCTGTATTCGCAAAAAGAAAAGGAGTACTTGTGGCACCTTAGATGCTCAAATAAATTGGTTAGTCTCTAAGGTGCCACAAGTCCTCCTTTTCATTTTATCTGACAGTCATTCTTTTGACTTGAGGATTTATACTGCCACCATGAAAACTAGTAGAATCACATCCTGTCCTTCATATACCTACCAAAGTCTCATTTGTGAATAACATCCATTGACATCAAGGTCAAGAGTAGAATGTGACCCAGGCATGTGACTTTGTGTATAGCTTATTACATTTTCACAGGGTAGTGAAAAGATGTTTACATGCAACCTGAATTACAGCAACCTCTTACTTCTAAGTTATACAGCTGCTCTGCCTCTTTATGTACTTAAAATCATTTGGGATTATGTTCTATGTAACCAGTGAATTGGAATTTTTTTAACTATAATTCCAAATAATATTTAATGGGATTCTCAAATGTTCTTCCTTGAATTAGTAACTTACATTGCACTTTCAAACAGACCCTGTCCCTTTTATTTTCTCCCCTCCCACCCCCCCGCATAATGAATTAAGACTGAAGTAATTTAGCCCTGGAAATGAGTGGAAATTAAATGTTTAATTCCCCAGCCCTTTTATTATAAATAGTAATTGAGTTCCTTGTAACAGAATACATTGAAGCGTATGCAAACCAAAGCTTAGTACTCAAAATGTATGCTTAATTTGTGAAACATCACCTCCATAATACAAGAGAACCCTTGTGGGGAAACACTTGATTAATACAAGACCTTCTCTTTAAAAAATTAAGCTAACCTTTTTAAATAAAATTCTTTATAACCTCATAACATTTCTAACAGTATTACAGGAATATTTAACACTTTCTGAGGAATATTTTATTCTTTCCAAAAAAAATAGGAGTTCTTAAAGAATAGAAGTTTTAAAATATGTGTTTTATTTAGATGATACCACCATTGTCTCTAATAGTTTCTAATGTTTCTCACTCTAAGAATGCTTTTCCACAGAAAAAATGGAATTGCTTTCTGGACAAAGAACAGATTGAATAAAATAAGTTTCTTCCAAATATTCAAAAACTGATTTTTTGTTGCTGCAACTAAAACATATTTTTAGTGAAATAAAAGGAAGTCACATAAATAGAGGTAAACTCTTATAATATGCGTCTATACACATCTTTTTTTCTGTTGAGGGCTGGAGTCCTCCAGGAATCTTCCTATTTCCTCTCTCAAATGCTTCAAGAGATAATGAATTTCCTTCCTCTGAAATCCATCAGTCCTTCATGTTAATCAGCCAAGAATCTTGGCTGAAAACGTACGATGCTCCCCTACTACTTGCATGTAATGCTTCATGACCTACTGACTGGAGCCTGCTCAGGATCTGAAGTCTGATTTTTGTCTATGGCAACACATTCTGCTCTCGCCTGAGCTACCAAGCCAGTCTCATGATGTTTACAGCTTAAGTGGAATATTTGAGAAACAACGTGCTTTCCTTCTTTGGTCTGATATTGCAAAGAAACACTTTCATGTACTCGAATTGGGAAGGGACATAAATCATACCCCCAACTTATGACATATGTCATACCCCCACTTCTGCTGGCTGATAAAAAGAAAAATAGATGTAAAAGGAAGTGGGGGCAAGGAGGTGAAAGTTTGATCATCGCATACATTTCCTTCAGTTTGAACACTGGCACTGTCTGTGAGGGAATCAAACTTCAGTTTTCCTTTTAGGAGAAACAAATATTTATTTTAACTAGCATTTTTATTTTAAATTGTTTTTTAATATTCCTGAGTAAGAACCACGTGTTGTAGCCTTAGTCTCTGAATGATTTTAAGTGGTAAGCTTTTAAAATTTGAAACATACAGCTGATAATGTATGTTGTATTGTTTTTTGTTATTTTTTAAAAATAGAACCAACTGGATTAGTGACGTTTACAAGACAAAGTTTTCAAGACCTTCCAGACTGGGAAAGGTAAGTTAAACACATCTCTCAGTGTGAGAAATTGTTTTACTTGATTTTGGTGACTTAGGGCCTTATGCAACTCCCAGTAAAGTCATAGGCTCCCAGTGACTTCATTAGGAGTTGAGTCAGGCTCTTAATCATTACAAGGGACACTATTTTGTATGGATCTTTGTTATTTTTATTCATCAAGTTTGCAGGGGGGGGGAAGTCAGCTGAACTGATGCAAAAGCAATTTGGTGGTGGAGGTTGTTACTCTTTGGCGGGGGAGTTGTTTCAGTGTTCTGTAGAAGTTGATAATTTAGTCAAAAGTTCTAAAATTTTGTAAAATTAATTTCTAACTTGAGCATATTTATGTGCTTCAGCTACCTCATTTCATTTTGTTTTTGTTCATGATTTAGATGAACATTTAAACAGTGATATTTCCATGAAAATTTGCAGGTATATATGTGGGGATGAGGGAAGCCTGGGTGTGATGGTTCATCTGAAGCAGCAATGACAGGAACTCGAATGCAATGTGGCTGACAACCAGCATGAAAATTTTGATTTATTAGCTTTTTCATTGGCTAGTGCCATGTCATCAGCAAACAGTCCAAGTAAGATGATGGCTGCTTGTCTGGGTATGTGAAGTTTTAGTTTTAAGCAGAGTTTTGGATGTTGGAGTTTTGGGACTGGGAAAAGAGGCAAGAAATTGGATGTGTAACCCTAGAATCAAAATCTGCAAATTTAGGATTATAGCTATAAATACTAGTTAAGATATAACATATGTTAAATTTGTATCCAAAACTGTAAGTAGCACGGTGTAGACTTACTGGCTATTCCATGCTCTTTCTTTTTTAGACTTACTTTAATAATAGGTGTTTATTAAAAAAGAAAATCTTATAACTGTAGTAGTTACAATAGTTACTATCCCTAAAATGTGCTAAAATAACTAGTGTGTACATTCACTTTTGATTTACTTGCTATACAATGCATATTAACTATAATCTAAAAAATGTACCCTTGTTAGGCACATAGTAGAATGAAAGGTCTGATACTATATCTTGCAAATAGCATGTCATGGATTTCTTGTTAGTTTTACCAGTTCTCAAATATACTATAGTTAGTACATGATAAATGGATGCCCAGGCCCTAAAGGGTATAAAACAAAAGTTATTTTAGAAGGTAATCCTATTGAAAGTAGTTACTCAGTGTAGGAGCTGACATTGCATTCCCTTGGCACTCACTGCTTGAGTAATTTTGTGCTCTCTCTTTCAAAGAGATTGATTTCTTGAGGTGATGGTGGCACAGTGAATTGTAAGGAAAAAGCACTCAGCTTGCTCTGGTTTCAGGGTAAATATGCAGTGATTACTGAGAGAGACTTTGAGGTATGGCAGAGGAGAATTAAGCCACCATTTTAAAATGATGAATCAATTCAGAATGTCATATTAACCCTTGAATTGCAGAAGTAAACAGGTATATATATGTGCTGAGCAGAAAAGATGCTCTCATTTTGGGGTCCAAAACATTTTTTTAAAATCTATTACTGTAAGTCTCGGAGTACATAAATTCATGCATCTTTAGTAATAACAGAGTACACATGGTTCCCCTAGTCTTCCAGGAAACTGCACACCCTTACAATTGTATATGTCAAGGGCCAGATCTTCAGCTGGTGTAAATCAGTTTACCTCCATTGACTTCCCTGATGCTTTGCCAGTGTACTCAAATGAGGATCTGACCCAAAATTATTTTTCAAAATCTGACCAAATCTTCTGTCAGATGATTTTGTCATATTAACATAGTGCTTCTTTGCTCTATCTCTGTAACTACTATTTAGGGGTAGGAAATATGTAATTGTATGCTATTAAAGGTTTTTAAATTGGTGATTGAGGATATAGATATGTTTCACTTTAACCTCAATGGGAGCTGAGTGGCAAATGTTTTTTTCTTTTTAAACAGAAAGGTGAAACATCATTTTATTTCTTGTTTGCTGAAGTGAGGAATCTAAGCCATCACTGATATGAAGGAAATTCAGTCTATGTACTAGCTTCTCACACAGAATATTCTGTTTCTTAATATCCTGCTCAAGTAGAGGGCAGATTTATGTCCCCTGTAAATCTATTAATAGATGATTGTAACTAATGCAGCTTAATTTAAACCTCTTTTTTTCTTTTTCTTTTTTTTTCTTTTTTTTAAATTCAACTGTATTATTGTTAAATATGTCAGTGACTTTCTTCTTTACAAAGTGTGGGAGTAATTGTTCTTTCTGGAGGAAATAAAGGCAGTAAGTCAAAAGATTGAATACCATTATTAATGAAAGTATATGGTAGATTAGAATATTCTGTCCACAACACTGGTGATCAACCCATAAAATTAAGTTATTTTAATTTTACAATTCTGGATAGAAATTAATGATCAAAAATGATCATTCTGATCAAAATAAGGCCAATTTTGTGAAAACCCAAAGAGTAGTTGTGGGCTGGAGGGTGTAGTTCAGCAGAAGTAAAATGGCAGCGTGCAACAGGATTTTTCAACAGCAGCAAATCTTTATCAGCATAGATCAAAATAAGTTACCATAAGCATAAAGCAACAACAAAAAGATCCCCCAAGGTGGGTTCACTCAGGGTATGGCTACACTACAGCTTAAATTGACATAAATTATGTTGCTCTAGGGTGTGAATTAGGCACACACACACCCCAAGTGACATAATTTATGCTGATTTAAGTGCTGGTGTGGACAGTGCTATGTCTGTGGAAGAAGCTCTCCCGCTGACCTAACTATCGCCACTCACGGAGACTGGAGTAATTAAGCTGATGGATGAGCTCTCTCCCATTACCTTAGAGCGGCTACACAGATTGTTTATTGCAGCTGCTGTGAGCTCTCTCATAGCCTCAGTACCTGAGTGTGGAGTCCCGCCTTCCAACAGACGTTCCTCTCTTTTGTCTTTCCAGCATTCCTGCATATAGTTCTTCGCCTGAGTTGCTATGTAACAGAAAAGAAAAGGGAAGCTATAGTTAATCCTTTGTGAACAGGGGTGCAGATGGTGCCCCTACACTCAGCCACATCCAGGAGTATCAGAATTCTAGGCCCAGACCTGCTGTTCTCTTGTTCTGTGGCCTTGGGCAAGAAACCTAACTTCTGTTTCACCATCTATAAAATGAGAATAATAAAACCCAATTCACCAAGTGGTAGTGAGGATTGACTGATGTGTTTATAGGGAGCGGAGCTCATTGGATGGAAAGTACGATGTAAATGCAAAGTATTCATTTTCTTCACCTCCCACTTCCCTAACTTATATCTGACCTTTGTCACATTGTATCAAATTCTGTTCTAAGTTATACTGGTCTTAGTTGTATATCTGGAGTATTCCTTTGGAAAGCAAACAGAGCTTTTCATTGAAGTCAATGGAGTTACTTTGGATTTACACTAATGTAACTGAAAACATAATTTTGTTCATTTATTTTTTTGCAGATTTTTATAATGGAGACTTTTACATTTGGTGATGTAGTTAATTGATTCTCTGTAAGGTAACACTGTATCTGTTTATATTTTTTAAATTATAGATCTCATAAAAAACTGACCAGATTGTATGTCACATATGAGGGCACTATAGAAAGCAATGGACGTGGTATGCTACAGGTAAGTGCCTAATAAAAATAGGGCTTTATGCTGTGCTTTTGGCACATTATTGATGACTGGGCAGTTTAGCACAGTTATTCATATACCTCCTTGTTTTTCATTTTGTTTTTTTTAAAGTAGTGACATTATACCGGATAAAAGAAACCACAAAACTGATCATTCTGAAAGCCTTAGTAGTGTCAACATTCCCCAGCTTTTTTTTTTCACATGTGTCCCTGTTTCCAAAACCATTTGACAGAAAATCACAAGACCTGGACAGCTTCAGGTCTATAAGTTCAGACATGGATTGGAGATTGACAGGAGAGGAGTTTCCAGGGTATGATCTTGACAGGATGTCACAGTTTTCAGTTTATTTTTTAAAAGCTGTTGCTGTGCCCCATCTGGTGACCAGTTCATTAGTCAAAAGGCTCTTTCTGCTGCCAGCACAGTTGTTTTGGTCTGAGAGCCGTCAGCTAAAACCGATTGATAAGGAGAATGTCTCCTCCATTTCCATAAAGAAATATTTAGTATTGTTTGAAGGGGTGACAAGTTTAGCTTTTAGAGTTTAGTATAAAACTTTGAGTTCTATCCCTTTTATGAACTTATCCCTGTCATTTGAAGTTGCTTTTAGTTCTTGCAATCTCAGTTGAAAAGGGGAAATACAGTCCTTGCCTGAGGGAGAAATAGATCCATAAAGTCTGTAGCTGGAACTACAAGGTTGCTGGATAACATCTGGGAATGTGTTTGTTAAGGGGGGAGCTCCATGTGATTTGGAGTCCTCCACAGAATTTTCCATGGGGAGTGACCCTTTAAAAAGACCCTAGCATCTCCTGTTTACCAGCACTAGTGGCCAGATGGAGTCTGGAAAGTCTGTCCTGCCTCCTGTGGAGCAGTGCTAGGGAGGTGGTGCCTTTATCACCTCAGAGGCTCCAGGGATGTCAGCTGTTCCATGCCAATTCACACCTTACACCTGCAGTGATCCATTCCTGCAGAGTTTAGGAAACCTTCCGGGCCCCAATGGCCAACCAGGAGGAAGGGGGCTTACATCATTATATGGGTTGTCTGAGAGCATTATGAAAATTGTGTAAGAACATAAGAACGGCCATATTGGGTCAGACCAAAGGTCCATCTAGCCCAGTATCCTGTCTTCCGACAGTGGCCAGTGCCAGGTGCCTCAGAGGGAATGAACAGAACAGGTAATCATCAAGTGATCCATCCCTTTCGCCCGTTCCCAGCTTGTGGCAAACAGAAGTTAGGGATACCATCCCTGCCCATCCTGGCTGATAGCCAGCGTGTGTGTGTGTGTGTGTGTGTGTACACATTGTTTAATGCATATAAAATCTTGTGTGTGTGTGTATATATATATATATATGTATATAAATATTAAACAGGAACCAGTAATGCAAAGTAGAAGTGCGGAGATGAAACATATAAATATAAAAAGGAATGTGCCCAGGGTTACTCTTTCTGTGGGACAGCAAATATGAAGAGTACACAGAAGATAATGGTTTGATAGGTTAACAAATGCACAACAGAATGGTTCCCAAACATTTATACCTCTACAAATTCCCTGTGTAACCATATGAACTTATTAGTGTTACCCTTATCTCTCCTCATCTGTCTCCTATTTTTTGTGTCTTGTCTTGAATTTAAACTGTTAGGCCCTTCAGAATAGGGAGGGACCATGTTCTACCTTTTTGCTTGTACAGCAGCTAGGACAATTGATCCCTGATCCTCACTGGGGGTCTTTGGTTGCTACCACGGTATACACATAATACTATTATTATCAATAATAATAGTACATTAACTAGTTATTCCAGGCAGCTCTAAAATATTGTAGTTGATACCCAGTAGGCATTAGTGCTGCTCCAATATTAGCCACAAGCAGACACACGATACTGGACCCAATGATGTGACCAAGCATGGCATATCCGATGTCTCAAGTGAGAGCATGACCACAAGTAGATTGCTGATATTTTAACAGGAGGAAAATTCTTCTCCTTGAAGCCCTTCATAGCTTCATTAAATCCAAGCAGCCAGAATCTGCATGGAGATGATAAACTTAAAAACTACACAGAAATATTAATTTTTCTTTCTTCTCCTTAGCCACCCATCCTGTAACCCTCGGAGGGAGGAGGAAATTATGTTGATACTTTTATAATGCCTTTTATGTGTTGTATAAATTTACATTAAACTCAGCTAAAACAAATATACCCTGAGGGATGATGATATTAACAGAGCACGTAATCCCTCTGCTTGGATTAAGAACTCTGGCAAAACATTTTGGAGAATTTTCATTTGAGTTTTACATACCACAGTTACTTTTAGCAACACCTCAACCACTAAGTGTCTATCAACATTTTCATCATAAGTTTCAGTGGGAATTTGTTGTTATTTTGGCTAGTTGTTTCAGGGCCTTGCCACTAAGATTAAAAATCATTTTAGACTTGACACTTCATACGAGTTTCTGGTCCAAGGGGGTTTATTTATTCTGCCATCCTCTCATTTTGGTTCAACTCTTATTATCTATTATGAATTCAGTTATCTTAAGAGAGATGTGGAAAAATATAATAGCATTTGAAAGATTAGGATGGAATAGCATCCTTTTTTTAAAAAAAATAAAACTATAAATGTATGCTGGTCACTAGTTTATAATGTAGACTCATGGACTTTAAGGCCAGGAGGGACCATCATGATCATTCAGTCTGACCTGCACACTGCAGGCCACAGAACTTCACCCACCCACACCTGTAATAGACTCATAACCTGTGGCTGAGTTACTGAAGTCCTCAAATAATGATTTAAAGAGTTCAAATTACAGAGAACCCACCATTTGCTCTAGTTTAAACCTGCAAGTGACCCGTGCCCCATCCTGCAGAGGAAGGTGAAAAATCCCCAGGGTCTCCCATCTGACCTGGGGGAAAATTCCTTCCTGACCCCAAATAGTGGCAAGACCAACCAGCCAGACACCTGGGATAGAATTCTCTGTAGTAACTCAGAGCCTTCCCCATCTAGTGTCCCATCTCTGGCCTTCGTGGATATTTGCTCCTGGCAGTTGCAGATGGGTCACATGTCGTTGTAGGCAGTCTCATCATACCATCCCTTCCATAAACTTATCATGCTCAGTCTTGAAGCCACTTAGGTTTTTTGCCCCTACTGCTCCCCTTGGGAGGCTGTTCCAGAACTTCGCTCCTCTGATGGTTAGAAACCTTCATCTAATTTCAAGCCTAAACTTGTTGATTGCCAGTTTGTATCCATTTGTTCTTGTGTCCACGTTGGGGATTAAATAACTCTTCGCCTCCCTGGTATTTATCACCCTATGTATTTATAGAGAGCAATCATACACCCCTCAGCCTTCTCTTGGTTAGGCGAACCAAGTCAAGCTCCCTGAGTCTTATCTTATATCAGCAGTACCTCCCAACTTTTTGTCGTCTGCAAATTTTATTATGTCATTCCCACTTTTGCGCCAAAGTCATTAATGAAAATGTAAATAAGATTGATCCCAAGACCGATCCCTGAGGAATTCCACTAGTAAGCCCCTCTCAGCCTGACAGTTCACCTTTCAGTATGACCCATGCTAGTCTCCCTTTAACCCAGTTCCTTATCCACCTTTCAGTTCTCATATTAATCCCCATTTTATCTAATTTAACTAATAATTTCCCATGTGGAACTGTATCAAATGCCTTACTGAAATCCAAGTGGATTAGATCTACTGCATTTCCTTTGTCTAAAAAATCAGTTATCTTCTCAAAAAAAGAGATCAGATTGGTTTGGCACAAACTACCTTTTGTAAAATCATGTTGTATTTTATCCCAATTACTGTTTATCTCTATGTCCTTAACTGCTTCTCTTTCAAAATTTGTTCCAAGACCTTGCACACAATTGAGGTCAAACTAACAAGCCTGTAGTTTCCTGGATCACTGTTTTTCTTTTTCTTAAAAATAGGTACTATATTACCAATTCTCCATTCGTAGGGTATTCATTAAAAATCCTTGCAATAGGGCTTGCAATTTCATGTGCCAGTTCCTTTAATATTCTTGGATGGAGATTATCTGGGCCCTCCTGTTTGGTCCCATTAAACTGTTCGAGTTTGACTTCTACCTCAGATGTGATAAGTTCTTCTTCCAAATCAACATTTCTATTAGCCACTCTGCTACTACCCCTAAACTCCTCATTATCCTTATTAAAAACTGAGGCAAAGTGTTTGTTTAGGTGTTGGACCTTGCCTAGATTATCTTTAATCTCCACCCCATCCTCATAGACTTTAAGGTTGGAAGGGACCATTATGATCGTCTAGTCTGACCTCCCGCACAACACAGGCCACAGAATCTCACCCACCCACTCCTGTAACAAACCCCTGACCTATGTCTGAGCTACTGAAGTCTTCAACTCGTGATTTAAAGACTTCAAGGTGCAGAGAATCCTCCAGCAAGTGACTCGTGCCTCACGCTGCAGAGAAAGGTGAAAACCCCACAGGGCCTCTGCCAATCTGCCCTGGAGGAAAATTCCTTCCCAACCCCAAATATGGCAATCAGTTAAACCCTGAGCATCCTCAATGCTTAGCGGTCCCACTTCTTTCCTTGTTTTCTTTTTATTTATACCGCTGTAGAGCCTTACTATTGGTTTTAATTTCCTTTGTAAGGTCTAACTCTGCTAGGCTTTTGGCAATTCTCACTTTATCCCTACACTTTCTGACCTCCAAAAAGTAGCTTTCCTTTCTGATCCATCCCATATTCCATTCCATATTGGCTTTTGGCTTTCTGCTTTCTCTTAGTAACCTGTTTGAGATGCTTGCTCATCCAGTTTGGTCTGCAACCCCTCCCTATGAAATTTTTCCCTTACAACCAGTTCTTCTGTGAGATCCTTACTACTTACCAATACTGAATCTAAAATGGCAT
This sequence comes from Caretta caretta, assembly GCF_965140235.1. NCBI lineage: Eukaryota > Metazoa > Chordata > Testudines > Cheloniidae > Caretta > Caretta caretta. The sequence goes on along the minus strand of NC_134212.1, from coordinate 72,581,193 downwards.
CACCTCTTGTTTGTTTGGTGACTATTTGGTGGAAAAATCTGTCAGCTGTCGCATCCAGGAGAATCTGGACACTACCATTATTAGTAGCACTTGTTCTCCAGTCTATATCTGGGAAATTAAAGTCTCCCATAATCACACAATTGCCAGTAATATTTATTTCATTAAAAATATTAAAGATGTCTCTATCCATATCCACATCAGATCCTAGGAAGTCCATAGCATACCCCAAGCACTAACCTAGAGGAACCTCTGGTAATTTTTTCCCCTGAAGTGCTTTTGACCCAAATAGATTCTATTTTATCCAGTCCGTCACTTTTAATTTCTTTACAGTCTACCTCATGATTAATATACAGGTGTTAGTTCACCACCTTTATCTCTATGGTTGGAGGCTTTTTTAAAGTGAAATACATGCTATTCCTACAAAAAAACAAGAGTTTAAAGCTTATCTATTTTAAACAGTGTGACAGTCTATTTTGAACAAAAAGTCTCATCCCATTCAGGTGTCCTCAGCTATAGTTCACAGTGAATCTCACTAGGTAGAGAACTGCTGGTACAGTTGCATTACCAATCTATAAATGGTTTAGGACATGCAGCTGATGGCCAAATGTTTAATAATGTGTAATTTTTCTAACTCCTATAAAATATAGAATGGGAAAATTGTAAAGGGATGTAAAAATGGACACAGCAACTATATTTTACTCCAATAAATGTTTGGAAAGAAAGTGTTCCTTCTAAGGATCTTGGGCTGAGAGCATTTTGTCAAATAATAAACCCCCACCCCACATGATCCACTAACTGCTTTCTGCTTCTTAGGTGGAGAAGTTAACCAGGGGACAGGGCGCAACAACCTCTTTCCTATCAGCCTGCTGGACAAGCCACCTTTGCAATTAAACAGGGGCAACTCACCTTCTTTGTCAAGCCAGACAAAGGTCCCCACCACTTAATATGCAGTGAGGGCAAGGTGGGTCAGTCCTGCTAGTTGCATTTCTAAATGCAAGTAGGCAAACAAAACAAAGGCTGAACAGAAAGATGAATCTCATACAGCATTTATTTACCTTATTAAAGAAAGGATGTAAAGATGTTTGCCTATTCTGTAATCATCTAGGACATTTTTTCTACTAGGTTGATTTTGCAAATCGTTTTGTTGGAGGTGGTGTCACTGGTGCAGGACTGGTACAAGAAGAAATTCGTTTTTTAATCAATCCAGAGCTGATAGTATCTCGGCTCATCACTGAAGTCCTGGACCACAATGAATGTCTTATAATCACAGGTTAGTCTTTGTGAACTCTGTGCAGAACGTTTCAAATACTTATCTTCCTATTATATATGGAATCAGTGTGATGCCAGGAGGTTTCAGTTGACATCTCCAACATCACAGAAGTTCAGGCACTGTCAACAGTCATATACATACCCTGATTTATTCATGCCGTTTTTCTTTTAGATCACAAATTTAAAAAGTGTCCTGTGCACCTATCTCCTAGTCTTCACACTCACTGCAATGCTGTTTGTTGATATTTCTCTTTGTAGACCGAAAAAAGAAAAGGAGTACTTGTGGCACCTTAGAGACTAACCAATTTATTTGAGCATGAGCTTTCGTGAGCTACAGAAGTGAGCTGTAGCTCACGAAAGCTCATGCTCAAATAAATTGGTTAGTCTCTAAGGTGCCACAAGTCCTCCTTTTCTTTTTGCGAATACAGACTAACACGGCTGTTCCTCTGAAACCGATCTTTGTAGACCGTTCTCAAATGAGCAATTATTGTGATAAGAGATTAATGACCTAATTATGTTCCAGTGTGAGTTTATGCTAAAAATCCCACTGACTTCAGATAACTCAGTAACAGGCTTTATAGTAAAAAACAAACCTCTTTTGAGTCTAATGGTCTGATTGTAAATTCCACTTAGGGTCTGCTGTAACTTGGCTAAAATACCTACATTAATACTCAGTCTACATAATGTCTCAGTTTATTGTGGGTTTCTTGAACTAAAATACTAAGATTTGATATTGAAGATAGTAGTTATGAAGTGTATTGGAGATGTCTACCCTGCACAGTTATGTACAGAATATTTACTATGCTCACAAAGTTCCATTTTAGTAAATCACGAGCCCAGTGTAAAACCTGGCATGGCTTCTTTTGGAGGTAGTCTCTTTTTTGGTTATGTTAGTATTGTGGTCAAGAATAGAAAGTGGCTCTTATCAGGATGGTTGCATTATTAGCATATCTAGGAGATGCACAGGATTAACTGATATGCAGATTAACAACTTGTGTGTTTTGCATATTAAGCCTTTATATTTTTAGTGAAATTGTGACATTCATCCTGAAGGGAGTCCAAAGCACTTCACCGTCTTTAAAAACACTCCACTCACTACATCTGTTTGAAGTGCCGTTACAGCTGGGCTGGAAAATTACAGCTGTTTTAATGTTTGCAGAGTTTGTTTTAGTAGCACACAGCAATGTATGCAACAATTTAAGAAAGGACTTTAAGAGTTAACTGTGTTTTTCTGGATTAAATATACCTGCGAAGAACACAATATGAATACATAAATAGATCTAAAACTGTACAGGAATATAGTTTCCCAAATTTGAATTGGCCAAGATATCAGAGATAAAAGGAGAATATTTATACTTAAATTATTGATATAGGGTCTCAGGTCTTACTGAAGTCTGTGGAACAGCTCCCATTGACTTCCCAGGGAGGTGGACCAGGCCTTAGACATGGAATAAATATAATGGAGTTTTATTATTACTGTTAGGAAAGACCAAGCTATTTACAACCTGCAATATTTTCCCTACTACTATTTCTTTTTCTGTGGCTTAATCTCATATTTCTTCATCTGTCACTGTTTGAGACAAAGAACAGTAGAAACAAAATGAACTAATACTTTTCAATGTTTTGAATTTTTTTTTTAAGTTTGAATGTGGATTTGAAAATATTTCAGTTAGGTTTATATATCAAGTTGAAGTTTAAAAATGGTACAACAGTGCATGTGTTTTTTAAAAAAACAAAAACAAAAAACAAATTGTCCATTTCCAGAGAAAAAGGCCAATATACAGCATAGAATATTTTTGTGAATGAGCTAGTAAAAAAGTGGCCAACAGCAGGCTGACAAGAGAAATAAAACTCATTTATTACACACAGGTCTCTGGAGACTCCTAAACAGTCTCCACGGCTATTTTTAAGATTTAACTAAAGAGCACTGCAAAGAAGAGTCAGTAAGTAAAAGCCACAATCAGTCACCATTAGCAGATACTTCTATTTCGTCAAAAAACAGTTTTCCAAAACCTTCCTGGAATCAGCTACATTTAACCTGATTAAAGTGGGAGATTGAAAACTCAGTCTGAAGAAAGAAACTGGTTTATAGTCACCATAAAAGGAAAAAAATCAATCAACACAAAGAGCAGAGCAAGACAAGGCAATCCAAGAAGTCCCTCTCAGACTGTTGATTTTGCAAGTTATTTAGACAGAATATGCTCAGGGTCTGCACAGTGCCTGGAATATGTTGTTTTGAGACTGTTTACAGAAATGTGCAATCTGTTACACCTTTTAGAATTTGGAATTTACTGTTACTCATGTTAATACAGTTTCTAGCACCAAACCAGGATGGATTAAATCAGGCTTCTGAGCCCCACAGAGTTGAAGGGAGGCTGAGCTGTGGCTTTGAGCTATGTAGTGTTTCCCGAAATAATGATGTGCTCAACTGACGGCTTGGGTGAACTGTATCACTGGAATGGTAGACTGAGAGTTCAGGAGTAGAAGATGAGTCTGGGGGGGATCTGGAGATGGGGAAGGAAGGAAGGAAGAATCTCTTTGAAATTAAAGTTGGTGTGAGGGGTCTACATTTTAATGGAACCCAGATTCCCTTTAATTTTAATTCAGACCAGAGGTTAAACAGTGATAAAAAATTTTTATAAGTTTATAAATACATTTAAACACACATGTGATAAAACCCTCTGAAAGAATACTTAATGAAAGAATGTACTCATACAAAAGATAGTTTAGTACAATGTCCATTTTTCAGGGTCTCATTTTAAATTTGATTATCTTATATATAGTTGTATCAATAGGCAAATATCTTCAGGAATATAGTTCATGTGCCATAACACATTTGCTGTAAGGTGATATGAGTTTCAGGTTCTCAATCAAATGCCTTGTGTTAGGCCCTAACAAGATTAAAGCACTGAATTACTTCTCCTCTGGAAAGGGTTAGCTCTTCCAGGTTAAGATTACTAAAAGAGATTGTAAAGGAGGAGTCATCCCAAGAGAAGTCTATATCTCTGGATACAGTAAACAAAGATTTTGGGGCAGCTAGCCATTCACCTTCAAAAATGCAAGCATTTGTTGCTAGGGTCAAACAAGTGTGACATTTTCATTCAGCCAGTATTCTCCCAATTTTTTTTTCGATCCACTTTACTTTATTATAGTGCCTTCTAATTAATATCTGTGATGTGATGTTCTGCTCTCTTAATGGAAATGGCCATTTCATCATCCTTATTTGATCTCTGGCTTTCTTCCATCTTGGTTCTTAGGCATGTCTGCAACTGTATGCCACTATCTTCCTGATAAATTACATTCTTTCTGTGATGCATCTTGATGCAGTGGCCTAATGGATGTAACTGTGCTACTCAAATTTGCAGAAGAGTCTGAGAAATTGGAAAGAAATTAAATTTGTTCTGATTGTGCAGCATCTGGTTGAGATCATCACTGTAATGAATATGAAACTGGTCATGCAAACAAAGTAGTTCAACACACAGAGAATTGTCTGCCTACAGAAATGTTAGAGGGAATGCTAGAGATTCCAGTGATATATTTCTACTATATTTTCTTGTTTACATTATATATCACGATTGCCGCTGACTGTGGTTTCTACTCAGGTTGTGAACAAGTCCTGATACTCTAAATTCAGCCTTTTTACCATTTCAGACCAAGTATGTTCAACCAAAGTAAAAACAGGCTGCTTATTCTGCTACTTCACTGGATACCAGTGGTACTAACCTTCCTCCCTCAGAGGGTATGATGTTCTATCTTCTTCCATGCAGACACTATGGGAAAAATAGGTGGGGCAGTGCCCTTTTCCTCCTCCCCTATAGCTAAGTAATTTAATTTACAATGGTAGATCTTAAGCATAGTAAGATCCGGAGTCCTTACGTTGTTTCTAGTAACATACACAATTCTTTTTAGAGGCTCTAGCATATGACAAACATAGTTTTCCTCGACTTCTGTCATTCATAGAAGTGCTAAAGAAAATATATTCTATGCTACTTTATTGTATTTGTTTTTTCTCCTTTTATAAGCACCACCCTCATCTTATTTTGCAGCTTGTCCTCTAAACCTTGGCACTCCACCTATATGTTTTGTTTCTTTCTTTGCTCTCGTTTTCTTTGTTGTTTTCTGCTTTGTAAATGGCAAATTATCCTCCTACATTTCTCTACTTGTTGTTTTCCCTAGTGTTCTGCAGTATGCTACTGTATATACTTTCATTTTAATTCAGATGTTGGAAATGCTAATCAATTTATCCCAAAAAATAGGGCAGAAGATAAAGGAGCCTCTGAAATTCTCCAGAAATGTTTGCAGAGCTGATTCTTTTTCCAGCCTCAGCTTGTAAGCCTGTGAGTCACAGGCAAGACTGCTGCCTGTCAAGTAATAATTTTTATCTGGTATCTTTCCAGAGTTTCATTTATGAAAATCAATGGTTTTCATTAATGTGGGTTTCTGGGACATGAGTTTAAATTGTGTGTGATTTCTGTGAGCCTCTTGAGGATTAATTCATCTCTTCATAGTTTGGTCATCAGAAGTTGCATTTTCATAAAAAGCAAATGAAAATGACCCTTTAAAAAACAAAACTAATACTTCTACACTCATTAAACTGTCATGATATGGTATAGTTTCTCCTTCCTGATAACCCAGTGCTTTCCTTCTAACTGCTATACCCGAAGGGAACGTTTTCTTCTCAAAGTTGAAGGTTTCCAAGGCTGTCCTGATAGAGAGCTGTCAGCTCTTATTTGCTTTTCTTGTTGTTTGCACAGACATTTTCCCCAGGCATATCAATAAATATGAATTTTAAGCAAGTCAAGAACAGCCTGTATTGAAAGCTGATAGGCTGTATGTTTCAAAATAAGGTTTGTCTTTTGTATTTAATACTTTATAAACTGTACACAGCTATATCTTTTCTGTGTGCATTTGTGTGTATATGAATGACTGAATGCACTGTCTGTGCCAGATTCACTTGCGTTTGTGACTCTTAGCATTTTTAATGGTAATCATACTCTTAAGATATGTCTATACTTCAGTGTAAGCCTAGGGTTAATAGGACTTGAGTCAGCTGACCTGTGGGAGAAACTCCTGGGCCTGAGCGTCTACACTAATTCTTAAACCTGACTTAAGACTTTCCATCCCAGGCTTGAACCTGGAGCTCTGGCTTCCACACTACAGTACACACACCTGAGTCAAACCAAACTTATCCTGGAGTCCCTAGCATCCTCTGGAATTGTGGCCTCTCTAGCCCTTTCACCATGATGCGCTATGGGAAAACTTTACTGCCCACCCTGCATGTTACAGAATGTTTGACCCAGCCTGCCAACACAGCCAGCCGAGGAGTGATTTTGGTCTGTGTGCTCTCAGCTTAAGAGCCAGTAACATTGGGGAGGTGCCTTTTGAAGAACTTCTCTTGCTTGCGCTTTCACTCGTGTCAGGAAATGGGCAAAGCTTCCATGAGGCACTTGTGGACAGCATTTTCTGACCCACCAAAGGTACCTGATTGATTCCATGATGGAGGAGGGGGGAGTACCCTGGCATGGCAGACTCTTACTCCCTTATGCTGCTCAATACACTTGGCATAGCTGCTGATGCCCCCTAAGTAGACTGCCGCTTCTAGCGCAGGGCCATAAGCACAGACTGTAGGGATCACGTTGTCATACAGACCTGGGGTGACCAGCAGTGGGTCCAGAACTTTCACGTGAAGAAAGCAACATTCTTGGAGATTTGTGAGAGGCTTGCCCCAACCCTCCAGCATAAAGAGAGATGAATGAGGTCACCCTGGCCAGTCCAGAAGCGGGTCACTATAACTGTCTGGAAGCTGGCTACCCCAGACTGTTATAGGTCTGTTACCAACCATTTTGGTGTTGGAAAGTTGACTGTGGGTAAAGTGGTGGCGGTGGTTTCTGAGGCAATGAGGCATGTGTTTTACCTCAAGGTGGCAGGCGTTAAAGATATTCCTTAGGTAATTGCTAGCTTTGAGACTATTGGGTTTCCTAACTGCGCTGAGGCCATTGATGGAACTCATGTTCCCATTGTTTGTCCTCGTCAAGGAGCACATCGGTACATAAACCAGAAAGGGGACTATTCCATTGTTATGCAGGCACTAGTGGACCACAGAGGTCGATTTATGAATATCAACATGGGTGCACTGGAAACGTTCAAGATGCCTGAGTTTTTCACCAATTGGGAGTCTCTGTTGATGGACAGTCTGGGACACTGTTTTCATCAAATGACATTGTCATAAACGGGGTTACTGTCCCCACCATTATTCTGGGGGACTTCACGTACCCTCTTTTTCCTTGGCTTATGAAATCGTACCCTGATTTCAGAGGCCTTGGCAAAACACAGTTTAATTACACTCTCAGCAGGTGTAGAAGGGGGGAGCAGAGGCAGATCTAACAAAATGCATGGATGTGTGGGAGGACTGTGACTGACTGGGCAAAGGAACTGGGAGACAAGAAGCCAGGGAGTGGATGGGGAAAGGAAACAGAGATTGGATGAGGAGACTGGGATTAGGAGCTAGCGGGTAAAGGAAGATGGATCAGACGAGGAGCCAAAGAGAGGGGGAACTGGTACTGACTGGACAAGGAGACTGGGGACAAGGAGTTGGGGTGGTGGAGGGACTGGGACAGGATGTGGGAAGGGGGAATGATTGGGAGTCATGGGGAGAAGAGATTGGGACTTGAAAAAGGATCCTAGAGGGGAAGACTAGTAGTGGCTGGGCAAGGAGACTGGGACTGTGAGAAGCCTGAGGAATAGGAACTGGGTAGAATAGGATAGTGGGACTTGGACAAGGAGCCAGGGATGGGAAAGAGATAGGACTAGAGTTTGACAGAAAGGGTCAAGCTTGGGGGAAATCCAGTGCACAGGACCTGGGGGGGTGAATAAATGTTGTGTCATGAAGGATGCTGTTGTCTGGAGGACCCCTGCCTTGTTTGTTGCAGAAGTTGAAAGGTGTGTAGTAATGAGGCAGAGGATTTCAGGGAGAAAAAAAGAGGGTCTCATGGTTAAGGCTGTTGAAAGCTGCCCTGGACAAGTAGATTCTATCCCTGCCTCTGCCACAGGGCTTGGCTACACTTGAGACTCTACAGCAGAGAAGCTGCAGCTGTGCTGCTATAGTGTTTCAGCGTAGACACTCACTACAGCGACGGGAGGGATTCTCCCATCAGCCTCGGTAATCCACCTCCCCGAGAGTCAATAGCTAGGTCAGTGGAAGAATTCTTCTGTCAGCCTATCACTATCTACTCTGGGGACTAGATTGGATTAACTATGTTGCTCAAGGGTGTGGATTATTCACACCCCTGAGTGACAAAGCTGGATCGACTTAACTTTTGAGTGTAGACCTGGCCTTAGAGTTCCTCTGTGATACCAAGCAAGTCAGTTAAATCAGACTTTTCAGAAGTGGTCACTGATTGTGTGTTCCTCATTTTCTGAGTGCCCATCTTGAGACCCTGGGCCTGCTTTGCAGAATTGCTGAGCGGTCACAGCTGCAACTTTGGTCAATGGGAGATGTGGTTTGAACATAAGTCCTGTGTAATACTAAGTACTCTGAAAAATCAGATTCTAGGCATTTCAAATCCGGGATCTATCCAAAATTAGTAGCTATTTTTGACCTGAATCTCTCGGTGCCTCAGCTCCTCATCTGTAAAATGGGGATAGTATCACCCCCTCACTTCATAGGCATGTTGTGAAAATAAAGTGATGTTTCTAGAACACTCGGATACTATAGTGATGAGTACCATAGCAAAGCCTATGAGGATATTTATAATTCTGTCTTTAGAGCAGGGTTTCAGTTCTATGGAGTAAATGAGGTGGAGGGTCACACATTGAGGAGAAAACAAAATATTGAATAGCTGCTCATTAATTGAGCACCATCCATCCTGTGCGCTGAATGACAAAGGCTTGTTGTGGAAAAAATCGTTCAATTGTGATCCTAATAGCATTCCAATACCAGAGGGCGAAGGGCTTCCTGGTATGTAGAAGTGAGCCTTCGCTGGCCGGACCAGCTCAGTGTACCCCAACTCATTGTTGTCATAATCTGTATCTAAAAGGTGTGATGTAAGGTATCCTATATGAACTGGTAATATGCTGGTCATTAATATTATTGTGTTGTGAAAGTACAGGTGATAGATGAAAAATTATAAATATGTGCTGGAAATATGTTCTTAAAGGGTGTTTGGCAGGCAGAGCTTAAATCACCCTGTCCTAGACAAAGGAATGTGGTTCTGCCTCCATAAATGTGTCTCCAAAATAAACTCAGCACGAAGAGACAATGAAATTACCTTTATGTGCAAGGTAGATAAAGCCATCCGGCAAACCCAGTGTGAGGGATGGCCACTTAACACACACAGTGCAGGATGGAAGCTGCAGCTCCAGGAAACCTTCCTGCCTCCTGAAGCAAGGTCATTGAATTTTGGTACAAGGAGAGAGAGCGTGCCATTTTGGCATCCTTTACCCGAAGAGTCAGAGAGCTCAAATAACTTGGTTTGTGTTGGATCCTGGCTCAGTAGTAGCAACCCATGCGTGAAGAACAGCTGTGGTGAGAAAATTTGAACGAACAACTCTAATTTGTTAAGTTAGGTTTCAGTCTTAGATGTAGGTGAAGGGGAACATGATCTGGGGCAGTCAGACTTTTGATTGGAGCTGTGGGGACACAGATTATACACTCAGTTAGCAATCCATAGATGAATTGCCGGTTGATGACCTTCAGGGCTTGTCTACACTGGCACTTTACAGGGCTGCAACTTTCTCACTCAGGAGTGTGAAAAAAACACCCCCCTGAGTGCTGCAAGTTTCAGTGCTGTAAAGTGCCAGTGTAGACAGTGCCCCAGCGCTGGGAGCCAGGCCCCCATGGAGGTGGGTGTTTTATAGCGCTGGGAGAGCTCTCTCCCAGTGCTATGCCGCGACTACACAAGCCACGTGAAAGTGCTGCCACAGCACCACTTTAATGTTGCTAGTGAAGACGAGCAAGTGGAGGTACGGGTATAGCGGAAGAAGCAGTCACGGGTCTCTGAGGTCCAAGGTGACAAACATCCAGTGCAAGACAGCCCTAGACCAGATGTATTGATTTTAAGGTGTGCAGTCTGGATGCCCAAGGCTCCTGTTGGGGTGATGCAGCTCTGCACCACTCCTGGCACACAGTCTTTTACACCTTCATGTATTCTCTAGACTTTCTTTCAGAGAAATTTATATTGCCCTGTGAAAATGTACTACTCTCTGAGATCCCATTTTCCTCCTCTTATTGTGTTTCCTTCATTAGGTGTATCATTCCAGTCTTTCAGTGAATGGTGGTTAATACAGTGTAATTATATTCTGAATAGCGGAGTATTTTATTGTCATTGTAATATGTATGCGAGTATTGTTTCAGTGTCTATGTACCTGCGAACCTACTGCCCATTTAGCTCCTGGTCCAAATGAATTAATAATTCATGTCATGTTAAGGAGTTGAACTATGTATTAATGGGTTCTAATATGTTAAACCTTGTCATATCTAACTATCTATCTATCTATCTATATATATATATATGGTTTAATATATATAAAAATAAAGGTTTAATATATATTAAAAAAAACTTGCCATATTATGATTTTCTTCCTCCTTTTCCCTCACTTTGCTGACTCCTGGTATTTCAAAAATGTCCTAACTGAATTGCCAGTTGAAAGAGGAACTCCTAGGGTTAATAACTTAACCCTTCCTAAGAAATGTTTCGCATGAAATTTCTGATCTTTGAACAATATAGATTAGAAATCATTGTCAGATTATTAAAATTCAGGAAAATATTTTTGCTCATATGAAAGAACTAATTTTCTTGTGTCTCAAACAAAAAACCCCGGTCGGTAAGGCATCTGATTTCTTTGTTAAATAGACGTTTATCAGTGAAAACTTGAAGGAAAAATAGTTTGTTGGAAAAATTCTGTGTTGGATTAACTCGTGTCCTTCCATTCTTCCCTGTCCTCCTCCTCGTCGTCCTCTCCTCCCTCCCCCCCAGCAAAAATTAACTTGCTACTCACAAGCTCTGCATCCTTAGCTGTCAGCCCAGTGTCTTTCCTGGTGAATTTCACTGTGGGCTAGGGAGGGTGAGAACAGCAGGTAGTTAAATGTATGTTAGGACTTGTGGACACAGGTAAAAGAGACCTGCAGTTTTGATTGCCTGTGTTGGACACTTACTACCCTATGTAAGTACTACCCTAGTACTACTTACTACCTTACTTACTACACTATGAGGAAAAGAGACTCATATTGATTACATAGGGTTCAGTTTGCCTCGTAATGTTCATATGTAGCTCCCATTAGTATTAACATAAGTTGCACATATATTCAGAGGAGTGAAGACTCCTTGGAGGGAGGCGATGTATTAAGAAGAGAAACATCTGCAAATTGACAAATGGCAAATGATTTATTTCAGGTACTGAGCAATACAGTGAATATACAGGCTATGCAGAAACATACCGATGGGCAAGAAGCCATGAAGATGATACCCCAAGGTAATACATTCACTGTTGAGTAGCTGAGATAATTTTTACAATTAAAGTTTAGCCTTTATTCCTGAAAAAAGAGTAAGGAAACAATCATGAATGTTGAACTACAGCTCTCGGGCACTTTTTAGCTTCTTTTTTACAGATCTGACCAGTTGGGTTTTTTAAAACTGCTAGAAAGCATGTAGGTGCTTTGTTATAGATAAGACGCATATATTCTATGGCAGGGCAATTTACTGCAGAATCTGTTCTTTGCAACAGGATAGTTTAGGGTAATAAACTAATTCATTAATTTAAAGTCGTTATGGTTCCAAAGAAAACCTTTCAAAGAGGAACCAAGTGCAAACTGTAACAGTATTGTCTTCCTTAGACTGGACAGCTTGCAACAGTAGTTCTGAGAGGCATAAATTGCATCTATTCAGAAAGGGTGCTAACTCTGAAATCTGACAGTTTATCAGCATTTACTGTTTCACTGCTGAGCATTACCTTGTTCGGTGCCAAAAGCCACAGCTACCTATGACTCCATTTTACTTTCTCATAACTTCTGTGGTGTAGTTATGAGTCTTCAGTACAAAAATATCTGTAACACATTGAAAGGGCTTTTTCATGGCCTTCATCACCATGATATCAGTGCTTCACAGACCTAATGAATGTATTTTCACATCACTGTGAGATAAGGTGGTGCTATTATCTCTGCCAAGTTTGTGTTTCAGAATTGTAGCTTAGCCTACTGAAAGTGTTAACCTGCTGAATGAGTAATGAAGCTTTGAGTCACACTTCAATTTTTGGAATTGTTTCTAGACACTATATTATTGACTACACAAAATTTTGCTGTCCTCCTTTTCCCAATGCAGGGATGAATGGCAGAGGCGCTGCACTGAAATTGTTGCTATTGATGCATTTCACTTCAGACGTTTCCTTGATCAGTTTGTTCCTGAGAAAATTAGAAGAGAACTCAACAAGGCCAGTAACTTCTAAGGCCCATTATTTACAGCCTTTCATTAATGTTGGAGTTATGCTTTCCCATAGTTCTTGCAGGATCGGCAACTCCTTTGAAGGGGACATCTTGTTTAATTGCAGTACCTTTTCATAATAGGTATCCTTCATATTTTGCAATAGTAAGATTAAAGTCTAAGCATGCCAGATAGAATACTTGTTAGTAAATGGTTTCTGACTTGGCATACATTTTTTAATTTTCTAAATGGAAACTAATAGGTCTGTCTAAATCTTCCCAATAATGTTTTTCAAAGGTTCTAAGCCCAGAACTAAAAAGTTACCACTACCAATATTTCCTGCAATTTGTGTTTGACTGGTTAGCTGTAATGAATCTAGCCTACCCTATGATTTTAAAGAAACAAACAAACAAAAAAAAGTATAGTACCTCATATTTCTATAGAGTGACAGTTAACAATACTGATATTGTTAACCTTCTCTTCTCCCCTGCCCACAGTTTCTAATTTATGACCAAATTCTGGACTAATTCTTTCTCCTCTAAATGACTATCCAATTTAAGTTTCTATTTTCACTCAGACACTGGAGAGGGAATTCTCTTGCTTTATTATGGATCAGATCCTAGCCCCATCTAGAAACCATGTAAACATTGAATTCTGATGATACTGTACATTCTTGGTATACCTTTCCAGCTACAGGTATCTTTAGTTGCAACTCTTTTTTTTAAACTAAACAAGGCAGGTTTTTCATTAATTTCTATGCCCTGTAATTAATCTTTTGCAGGTGTACATATGTACTATATAGGCCCAACTGTGAAAGGTACTGGGAAACCTCAGTTTCCATTGTACATCAGTGGGAATTGAAGCATTCAGCACCTTTCAGGATCAGGTCCTACTATAGATATGTAAATAAATTCAAGCAAGTATAGGCAAGCTTTTCATTAATCTTCCTACTGAAAAGGAAATACCACTTTTAAGGTTATTTTTCCAAAAATAATGTACACCGATCAAGACTAGTTTTAGTTTAAAAACCTGTGTTTCCTGTATAAAGTCGCATACATCACATCATTCCATCACTGATGGTAATGAAATAAGCCCTGAAAAAGACAGTAAATTAATTTAGTAAACTTCAGTGACAGTTTAATTGGAAAACTAAATCGCCCACCCCAATGCATTTGAGATCAGACTAAACTTATCAATCATATTGATAGATGCAAATCCTTTCATATATTAGGATAAATGTATGTATTTTCTTCTGTTTACAACTCCGGTTAGGCAGCGGTAGTTCAATGTGAACAGGTTAATCATATCTGAGGAAAATGCTAAGCCAACTGCTGAGTGAAATAGATTTTACATTCCATTAAGTAAGGTAAACTTAAATATAAGGGGGAATTTTATACTAAATCATACTAGAAATCACCATGCCTTCTGAAGACAACATATTGCTAGTGTATTTGTCTACACTGGTTTTCAGTCAGTTTATCTAAACCAAGAGAGTTAATTTTTTGTGCGGTGTGGAAACAAACAATACATTTTTTCTTATCTAAAATATATTATGATTTAATTAGTTAGACCATTTATTTATTTAGGCCATCAAATACCTGTTTATACAAGAATGGCACCCCATGATAGGATAGGGATCGGTATCCATTGACTCCTGTAGTTCTGTTATACTTCTATTCTGTTATTAAGCATTAGGAAATAATTGAGAGAGACATTTAATAGAGTGGTTTTATTTTTTAAAAGGATCCTATTTTATAAGTTGGTATTTTACTCCTTTTTAAGCTGCACTTATCTCAATGGGACCAGATGTTAGTTGTCACTCAGCTTTCCCAAGAGGTAGTTTGTTGGGAGTGACACCTACTCGTGGTGTTGGAATTATTAATATTATTTGAAATTATTAATATTAATATGGGAGATCACCAAACACTAATTCAACCATAAATTTCTTTATTAAGTCCAAAGGACAAATGGTATTTATACAGTTGCTCAAAACATGCCTAACAGCCCAAAGATAACCAGTCACTACACCCAATACAGTAACAAATTATTCATAAGCATGTGATCAGTATATTTAAAAACAGGTCAGACCCAGGGAAAATAGTCTCATCCTGGTGTGCTCCAGAATAATCAGGTAGGGTCTAACAAAGAACGTTCAGATTCATGGCTCTCTTTATACCCATCAGCTAACTTGCTAGCTGTAGCAAAAACCCAGTTTGAAGCAATTTATCCTTGCTTTTATCCTTCCTTTCTTGTCCACTCCCATCTCCTTGTTTACCAGCAGAACAGTGGGAAGGTTTGTGCTTGTTTCTTTTGAAGAGAAAAGGTTTTAAGACCGTTTTCCTTTGTCTTGCTACTGCAGCTTTTTATTAGTTTTTTTTAACCATGCATCCGTCCTACTAATTATTCTCATAGGCTTCCTTTATTTGCTGATTAGGGTCTTTTTCTGCTTATTAGCCACAAACTATGAAGCAAATATATTATTTTTTAATCAAAGTTAAGATAACTATAATTCTTTGGTTTTATAACTGGCTGTATACCTGGTTTAACCCATCCCTAAAAAAAACTGATGAATGTTGTCCGAGATCAGCTGTTTAGAATTCTAAGGCATCCATTGTGCCTGATTTCAATATTAAGATTTGCAAATACACAGTGTAAGAAATGTAATAGTAAGATAGTCCACAGGGCTACTGTATTATCATCATGATTCCCTTGAGAATAGTGCTAGTTAATAATATTCTATCCCTGGTGATACTTTATAGATTAATTATCAAGATGCAACTTGCTCTTTTTAATTTCCAGTAGAGCATCACTTATCACTGTTTAGAAATTTGAGATATTTTATGACGAAGACAGTTCCACCCTTATATTGGCTATAAGGGTCATTGTGGAGCAATGAGAGGTACTCCAGGCACTCAGCTTGCTAGTTCTGGAGCTCTTCTATCTGTTGTTTAAATAGAATCATAGAATCATAGAATATAAGGGTTGGAAGGGACCCCAGAAGGTCATCTAGTCCAACCCCCTGCTCAAAGCAGGACCAATTCCCAGTTAAATCATCCCAGCCAGGGCTTTGTCAAGCCTGACCTTAAAAACCTCTAAGGAAGGAGATTCTACCACCTCCCTAGGTAACGCATTCCAGTGTTTCACCACCCTCATAGTGAAAAAGTTTTTCCTAATATCCAATCTAAACCTCCCCCACTGTAACTTGAGACCATTACTCCTCGTTCTGTCATCTGCTACCATTGAGAACAGTCTAGAGCCATCCTCTTTGGAACCCCCTTTCAGGTAGTTGAAAACAGCTATCAAATCCCCCCTCATTCTTCTCTTCTGCAGGCTAAACAATCCCAGCTCCCTCAGCCTCTCCTCATAACTCATATGTTCCAGACCCCTAATCATTTTTGTTGCCCTTCGCTGGACTCTCTCCAATTTATCCACATCCTTCTTGAAGTGTGGGGCCCAAAACTGGACACAGTACTCCAGATGAGGCCTCACCAATGTCGAATAGAGGGGAACGATCACGTCCCTCGATCTGCTCGCTATGCCCCTACTTATACATCCCAAAATGCCATTGGCCTTCTTGGCAACAAGGGCACACTGCTGACTCATATCCAGCTTCTCGTCCACTGTCACCCCTAGGTCCTTTTCCGCAGAACTGCTGCCTAGCCATTCGGTCCCTAGTCTGTAGCTGTGCATTGGGTTCTTCCGTCCTAAGTGCAGGACCCTGCACTTATCCTTATTGAACCTCATCAGATTTCTTTTGGCCCAATCCTCCAATTTGTCTAGGTCCCTCTGTATCCTATCCCTCCCCTCCAGCGTATCTACCACTCCTCCCAGTTTAGTATCATCCGCAAATTTGCTGAGAGTGCAATCCACACCATCCTCCAGATCATTTATGAAGATATTGAACAAAACCGGCCCCAGGACCGACCCTTGGGGCACACCACTTGATACCGGCTGCCAACTAGACATGGAGCCATTGATCACTACCCGTTGAGCCCGACAATCTAGCCAGCTATCTACCCACCTTGTAGTGCATTCATCCAGCCCATACTTCCTTAACTTGCTGACAAGAATACTGTGGGAGACCGTGTCAAAAGCTTTGCTAAAGTCAAGAAACAATACATCCACTGCTTTCCCTTCATCCACAGAACCAGTAATCTCATCATAAAAGGCGATTAGATTAGTCAGGCATGACCTTCCCTTGGTGAATCCATGCTGGCTGTTCCTGATCACTTTCCTCTCATGCAAGTGCTTCAGGATTGATTCTTTGAGGACCTGCTCCATGATTTTTCCAGGGACTGAAGTGAGGCTGACTGGCCTGTAGTTCCCAGGATCCTCCTTCTTCCCTTTTTTAAAGATTGGCACTACATTAGCCTTTTTCCAGTCATCCGGGACTTCCCC
This sequence comes from Caretta caretta, assembly GCF_965140235.1. Lineage (NCBI taxonomy): Eukaryota > Metazoa > Chordata > Testudines > Cheloniidae > Caretta > Caretta caretta. The sequence continues at coordinate 72,564,112 of NC_134212.1, read as the reverse complement.
GGTTCGCCACGAGTTTTCAAAGATAATGGCCAATGGCTCTGCAATCACAGCCGCCAGTTCCTTCAGCACTCTCGGATGCAACTCGTCCGGCCCCATGGACTTGTGCACGTCCAGCTTTTCTAAAAAGTCCCTAACCACCTCTATCTCCACAGAGGGCTGGCCATCTCTTCCCCATTTTGTGATGCCCAGCGTAGCAGTCTGGGAGCTGACCTTGTTAGTGAAAACAGAGGCAAAAAAAGTATTGAGTACATTAGCTTTTTCCACATCCTCTGTCACTAATTTGCCTCCCTCATTCAGTAAGGGGCCCACACATTCCTTGGCTTTCTTCTTGTTGCCAACATACCTGAAGAAACCCTTCTTGTTACTCTTGACATCTCTGGCTAGCTGCAGCTCCAGGTGCGATTTGGCCCTCCTGATAACATTCCTACATGCCCTAGCAATATTTTTATACTCTTCCTTGGTCATATGTCCAACCTTCCACTTCTTGTAAGCTTCTTTTTTATGTTTAAGATCCGCTAAGATTTCACCATTAAGCCAAGCTGGTCGCCTGCCATATTTACTATTCTTTCGACTCATCGGGATGGTTTGTCCCTGTAACCTCAACAGGGATTCCTTGAAATACAGCCAGCTCTCCTGGACTCCTTTCCCCTTCAAGTTAGTCCCCCAGGGGATCCTGGCCATCCGTTCCCTGAGGGAGTCGAAGTCTGCTTTCCTGAAGTCCAGGGTCCGTATCGTGCTGCTTACCTTTCTTCCCTGTGTCAGGATCCTGAACTCAACCAACTCATGGTCACTGCCTCCCAGATTCCCATCCACTTTTGCTTCCCCCACTAATTCTACCCGGTTTGTGAGCAGCAGGTCAAGAAAAGCGCCCCCCCCTAGTTGGCTCCTCGAGCACTTGCGCCAGGAAATTGTCCCCTACGCTTTCCAAAAACTTCCTGGATTGTCTATGCACCGCTGTATTGCTCTCCCAGCAGATATCAGGAAAATTAAAGTCACCCATGAGAATCAGGGCATGCGATCCAGTAGCTTCCGTGAGCTGCCGGAAGAAAGCCTACAAAAAATAGGACAGTGAGAGAGAATATAAAGGCAGTTTCCATGGTCTCCATGTATTTTTGAAGTACACAAAGAAAATACATGTCCCACTCCTTCCTGCAAATAAACAAACACAGAAACAAAATGGCTGTCTTGTTCCAATACAGATCCAGTTCTTTCATCTGGGGAGGTTTATTTTCCACACAGCTGTGTAATGGTTTGCTAGGTGCTGTCATTTTTCACAAACCTGCTCCAGTCATTGAGCACACCAATATTTCTGACTTGAGAGAGATTTTAAAAAGCCACATGCATCTGATAGAACAGGTAATTTGTGAACCGTTGTGTAAGCTCTCTGTTTTAAACTTTGAATAATGGTGTACTGCCAAATCATAACTAATATCTGTCAGAATTTACAGACTACATGGGGGCGAAAAAAAACGAGTTTACTAATCCGTACCAGACAGTGCGTTCAATAAATTTTTATACCTTTGTAAACATTTCAAGGAGAGATTTGCCCTTTTGCCCCCCCCTGGGTCTTTTGTAGAAGCATCTTTCTTTATTCAAGATTTGTGAGTGACTATGTCAGGTTTTCCTCCTCCTTCCCTCACTTAATATTATATAAGACCTGTATTTTAAGATGGCTTTGTGTATTTTATTCTCAGTTTCAAGGCTTTAAAGAACATGGGACAGATTTGTCCTGCTGTTACGTAGTGGTTTAACCTACTGTAATGGTCTCATGTGTGGATCAGCGATAGGCCTTTCAAGTTTTCACTTCACAAGCAATCACAAAAATGCTTCATTACATTTCATTTAGTGCTGGAAATTTGTCTCCTTTTCTTGTAAGGTAATTCTGTTTACTTGGCTCAGATGAGTTTCTTTTGTCTTTGCTATGTTGATCCTTTCTGGGTCATGCTCTCTCAATTCTGATCGCTTAACTAGTGAGAAGAGATTTTACACCTTTATGAGAAACAATTGGGTGGTCAAAAGACCTAAACAAAAACCTTAAAAATATAAAAAGGACAGAATTTTATTAACTTTATAGTATTGGTATATGAGAGAGGCACAGTAAGAAAAGATATACCATTTTAAACCTATAGCTAATCTAACCTTTAGTTTTGTGAAAGCCAGAAATGAAATACTTCCTTATCCTTGAAAGGTGACAGTTATGCAGGGCCTAGGGTAGCAGGAGTTGCATAGGGTAAAGGGGATTATGCAGAAAAACTATAAATACCTGTGCTTGGATGGAAGCCCTCTAAGCAACCTGCATAATGTGGTTTGGGAGGTAGTACTCTTCCCTCTGAGTAGATACTGAACTGAAGCCCCAGCATGGTGTGTCCTAGTACTGTACTGCTTTCAGATGAGACACAAAAACTAGGGCCTGACCAGTATGGTAATTTAAAGAGACCATGGCATTTTCCATACAAGTAGGGTTAATCCCAGGGTCTCAGCCACATTCCGTTTAAGAAATTCCTATTTACCTGAATACGCTCTCAAGTTTCAACTGACTACAAGTATCCTCTTTCTTTGCTCAACTTTAGCATAGTGTAGCTATTTCACCGGAAAGGTTTCAAGTGGACCAAGTGAGCTTTCACTCGATATAGAATACACATTACGTTTAAATATGTAAAGTGCCTTAGGGTTTTATGGAATGAAAGACATTGTTTTACAGGTATTCTTGGAATTCTACCTAGGGCATGAGGGATTCCCTGCTCCTCATTAGTCCTGGGGAAATAACTAGGATTTTGTTTTCCTATCTGATTTTCACTTTAAATGTTTCCATTGCCTATCATTGCTCATTTGCCAACAAACTAGTGTGTGAACTTTCACTTTTAAGCCAGCCTGAAGCTATATTGAATTTTAGTTTACCAGAAAACAGTAGAATAAAAATGTTGATTACTGTTATCTAACACTAAGCTTAAGAATATAACAGCAGAACTACTGTCAAAAACCTCCTCTGCTGATACGCTTTTTGTCTGATTGCAGGCATACTGTGGCTTTGCTCGACCAGCTGTTCCCCCTCAGCATCTTTCAGCAGTAGCCACAGGAAACTGGGGATGTGGTGCCTTCGGTGGGGATTCCAGATTGAAAGGTAAATAATAGCAGTGTTTTAAGGACAGAATGAATCAAATCAAATGTCAAGTTGGAGTAAGCTTTTTATTTTAGGTGCTTGGACACTTTGGTTGAGAAGGAAATAAGTTTTTATTCCTCCCTCTTTAAAAGTCCCGAAAATTGAAATGAGTTTTCATAGCAAACTGCTGGCCAAGGGCTGGAGTAGTACTAAAACCATCTGTAATACTAATCCAAAAAGGAACATGCTTGTTCTTAAATTCATGTATTTTGCACATTATAGTGGGAGGAGGCTGTAATTCTGTTTTGACAGGCAAGGTCAAATGGAATGAGCATGGGAATGGGAGTCAAGAATTTGAGTTTTAAATCGTTGCTGTCACTGGCACACTCTGTGGCTTTGGGCCAAACCTCTCTGGGCCAAACTTTGAGCCCGATCTTAAGTGGACCTTTATTTATGGGCCCACAAAACTGTCTTAATTACCTAATTCCACTCACAAATCCTCAGATACCTAAATTACCTAAAATGCAGGAGCAAATCATTTTGGTTGCAAAATAGTGCCTGCAATTATTTGCAAGCACAGTTTGCTGCCACAGTTTGCCTCGCCCTCAGTTTCTTTAATCTGTTACAAGTTATTCTCATTCTTTTCTTGTTTATCCAGTGTATGTTTGCACTGATTTTTACAGAAAAATCATTAGTGGCCACTGCCTTAAGCAGACTCCTAATCAGAGCAAAACAGGGTTGATACCTGCCCATCTACCCCACGCGAGGGTTAATATCTGTCTAGCACTCCGAAGATGTAAAATGTTAAGTATAATACAGTAACTCCTCACTTAACGTTGTAGTTATGTTCCTGAAAAATGCAACTTTAAGCGAAACGATGTTAAGCGAATCCAATTTCCCCATAAGAATTAATGTAAATGGCGGGGGGAGGGGGTTAGGTTCCACGGAAATTTTTTTTTGCCAGACAAAAGGCATTATATACATTTTAAACAAGCAGTTTAATACAGGTATAAGTTTTAAACAATTTTAAAGAAACAATTTAATATTACAATCATCACCGCTGAGTATGAAGCAATGGGAACATCATTATTGCGTATGAAGCAATGGGAGGTGCCCCCGCCTTACCCCACACAGGCACAGCCCACTGGCACTGCAGCCAGTGAGGCAGGCAAGGACACTGAAGGTGCCATAAGCTAGGAGAAGCACGTTGCTCAGCAGCAGCTTCCCCTACTGTGCAAGCACCAGGGGTGGGGGGCTCAACCCACTCCAACCCTTCCCCCAAGTACCCACCCTTAACCCGCCTCTTCTCCCCCCCCGTCTCCTCCCCCTTTACTCCGCACACTGCCTCCTCACTCTTCCTTTCTGCCTCCTCAACGCTGCAAACAAGCTGATTGCCACGGGCAGGAGGCAGGGGGAAGGAGGCTGATCTACAGGGTCTGCCGGTGGGTGGGAGGCGCTGGGGGAGTGGGGCTTAGGGGAGCTGATAGGGGGCTGCCAGGTGTGGACAAAGCAGGCAGCAAAATGTCGTTATAGCGGAGCATTGCACAACTTTAAGTGGAGCATGTTCTGTAATGGAACAGGGATGTAAGATCGAAACAATGTTAAGCGAGAGGACGTTAAGTGGGAAGTTACTGTATTGGAGATTGTTGGCTGATAAGAATGAGTTGCATTATAGGAGAGCTCATGCCCTGTAGCGGGGCGGTCACCCTGCTCCAGCCCTGAAGGGGTTAAAACCATCCTTGGGAAAGAGCTGCCCCAGGGAGCCAATAGGAAAAGACTGGAAGGCAGCCAATCAGGGCCAGGCTGGGCCCTATAAAAGAGCTTCAGGGCCAGAAGGCAGGGCAGTCTCTCTCTAACAGTGGAGAGAGAAAGACCTAGCTGCCCACACTGGTACATGAGGTAGAGTAGTGCTGGGGAAAGGCAAGAGGAGCTGGGGAGCTCCAGCCAGGTAACTCCCCAGGCTGCAGCTTTGTGCAAGGCCTACAGAGGTACGGGGCTGCAGAGGCGTGGCCCCGGGGTTAGGCAGAGGCAGCTGGTCCAACCCGCTTGCCAGTGATGAGTGGTTTACTGACTGCAGTCTGCCCCAGTGAGCGGGGGCTAGATGATGACTGGCAGTAGCCACTGAGGCAAGTTGGGGTTTAGAGGGTTGGGGATTTCCCTGGGAGGGACCCAGGGCCAGCGGCAGGTGAGCCACTGGCCAGGAGGAGGCCTGGAATCGAGCTAATTCCCAGGATCACCGGCAGGAGCACCGTGCCGGTGAGTCTCGCTTTGCTACATGCCCCATTTTCTCCCCTACCACTTTGAGGGCACCAATTGCCCATGCAACATACTTGACATCATCGTCAGGAAAGGACAGGAAACATAGCTTCCTTTGAAGCCTCTGTAAATGCCTCTTGATCTCTGCTTTCCTAAAAGGCAAAGTGTATTCTTGAGACCTTCCTTGCAACCAAATCCCTCAATTTCTCTTGCCCTGTCCTTAATCAAGGCATTCAACCTACAGCAGACCCCAAAGTCCTGGATTAATTTGGGACTGCTTCCCACTTTGTGGGTACCTGCAAATCAAGCACTCGTTTGGTTTCTGGATTAGTAGATCCCCAAATCTAGTTCTGCATAGTTATAATTTTAACATAATTTAAATCTAAACAGAAACTGCAATATTTTGCTGCTTATTGTCAGGTGTTTGGGGTGAAAAAATATTTTCAAAAGTTAGTTTTATAACTATGACCTAGTGAATATTTTAGGTGGTTATGTTAGAAACTAAATGTAAGCATCATGATCTTCAGGCTGCCAGCTTCATTAGTTTTCTTTCCAAATGTGTTACACTCAGCGAGAGCCTATTTTTCACTCTGTGCTCATTGATTTCGTGACAACTGTTTTTTGTTTTCCATTAAATAAAATAGATTACCAAGTTCAGGCTATCAATACAAAGAGCCACATCTGCTGCAATCTGTGATCATATTTGATGGACAGTTCAAGTTAGGGAGTTTTAATAAATGTTTTAATTTGCATAAGAGCTCCTTAGTCTGAAATGCAATATTCCAGTGTAATCCTAAAATGTATGGGTTTCTGCTAGAAATAATGATCACTTGACTAAGGTACGATTGCACCAACAGTGGACATGAACTTTACATTGATGGTCCTACACTGAAAATACCTTTCACGCAGAGGTCCAGTCTGGGGGTGACCAGTAGGACTGTCCCAGCAGATTTGTTGAGGAGAGAGGCATTTCCTTAAAAATCAGTGTTGAGTAGATGAAAATTAAAGGAGGACCTCAGAGAGAGTGAGCGTATAAGGGCATGGCAGAATTATAAGTGTGTTTGTTTAAAGAAATATAAATTATGTTATGAAGCATAAATAAGCTTTTTTTCAGTTACAATATATGAACAGAAGTTTAATTTTATTTGGCTTTTGTTCACTAATATTGTGGCCTATTGATGTTAGAAAATGTTTATAACCTGATCTCCAGTAAGCCAAGTGCTATAATTATCTCTAGTCTGGCAAGAGAAAACTAGCCTCTTTCTCTACCTATTGGTGGAATTTGCCTTACTTTCTGTATCTATCTATGATTTTTCAGAGCTGAAATTCTCAATTTAGTACCACTTGAAAGCAGGTTTTGCTGCAGTTACTGTGTTGAGAATACAGATCAGAATATACAAATGTATCCTCTAACCCAAGGGTTCTCATACTTCATTGCACCACGACCCCCTTCTGACAACAAAAATTACTTCACCACCCCAGGAGCGGGGACTGAAACCTGAGCCCGCCTAAGCCTCACTGCCCGGGGGGTGAGGGCAAAGCCTGAGCCCACCACTCTGGGTGTGGGGGGCAAAGCTGAAGCTCAAGGGTTTCAGCCCCATGCAGGGGCCCTGCAACCTGAGTCCTGCCACCGAGAGCTGAAGCCCTCGGGCTTTGGCTTCGGCCCTGGGTAGTGGGGCTCGGGCCTCAGCCCTGGGCCACAGCAAGTCTAAGACAGCACTGATGACCCCATTCAAAGGGGGTCGTGACCCACTTTGGGGTCCTGACCCACAGTTTAAGAACCACTGCTCTAACCTTATGCTGTGCTTCCATCAGATATTATAAACTTTGGGGCTGATCCACTGAAATGGGTGGAAAGACGTCAACTAGATTTGGATCAGGCTCTAACCGGGGTTTGGCTATGTCAGTACTTGGTTGGTAGAATTAGGGAACAGCTAGGTGCTGCACAAGAGGTATTATGATTCAGCATGTGACTTTTTTTTTCCTGAGTCAGTGCTGATACGATACTTGAAGGGTTAAAACAGCCTTTTTGAATAAAACATGGGGCAAAACTAAGAACTTGACCAACTTCTGATCATTTAAAATCCCATGATTCTCTTCCTGAGAATTGAAGTGGGTAATTCCTGGCCAAATTCAAACTACTTATTACGTTCTGCCTGGGCAAATTCCCTATATGATTTCAAGTGCAAAAGATATTTTCTCCGCTTGTCCTCAAATGTTATATACCATTGTTTGCACTATGAAATTTGGGAATGGTTTCATCCCAGTAGTAGCTCAGTTTTTAGTGGTGGAGAAAAGTCTGTCGGGTAAAGTTTGTAAAGAGCTTTAGGATCCTTTGTGATGGAAGGAATTACATACATGTAAGATTATCAATGTCATCTGTAGTTTTCATGAACTAAAAGAAACTGATATTATAGATTTTACAGGCTGTCTTAAATCTGACAATATATGGCAGTGAGAAAGCAACTTTAGAAATGAAGAATTTGTGTACTGATATGACATTTGGGGCTATATTTTGTATATGTATTTTTATAACCCTTTTTAGTATGGTGTTGACCAGTGTTTTTATTTGTGTTCAGAAATGCAAAGATTCAAGTTTGAGATATGAATTCATTTTCACAGATTAAAAAAGCAAAATAGTCTTCATCTCCAAATGTTCTACCAAGAGATTCTGCTAGGGTGACCAGACGTCCCAATTTTATAGGGACAGTCCCAATTTTTGGGTCTTTTTCTTATATAGGGTCCTATTACCCCCCACCCCTTGTCCTGATTTTTCACACTTGCTGTCTCGTCACCCTAGATTCTGCAGATGTTTCAGGAGAACTTGGTTATTTTATATATATATTTTTTAAAAAGTACATTTGTTCTAGAAGCCTTAATCACACTCCAGCATGATTGTGTGTCACGCATTAAAGAAAAGCTATTGTATTGAAAATACAGTCTGAATCAAGGTCACAGTGAATGACCTGAGAACGCAACAAACTGCAGTATAAAGAAAGAAAATTATTCCTGATTATAAATAGAGGAATGCTATGTTGGCTAAATAAGACTTTTTGAAGTAGATTTCAGCTTGTTTGTGACTGTTTTCAATGATCTTAAGCTATGAGCATAGATATTTTGAATATTTAAAAGGTGAGTTTATCTGGCTGTGTACACACATGTGGTAATGTCTGTCTGTCTATCAGCTAGAGATACAACTGAGCTACAAAGTTTGGATCCACATCCATAAACCTTCCCAAAGATTGGGGTGCTTGGAGGCAAGGTTTTGATTTGGATTAATTTCTACTTTGTATCAAATGTGATCAGCCTGAGGTGAGGCTATAACGGATTTAAAGTCACCACAGAATTGGCTGTTTATAGAAATGCCCCTTTTTTGTCTCCTTCAAAAAATTCTGCTTTAGTATTGTGAAGTGGGCTTTGTTTGTTTGTTTTTTCTGAATTGCACTGTATGTATGTACTGGAAAAGGTTAAGGATATGCATACACTTATCCTGTGGATCTCTGACTTACTACAGTCTAACAGCCATAGTCATCAGTGTTGTTCCCATGTCCTCTAAATTTCTTTGCACTAGAGCTGTTTGGCCTCTACAGTCTTTTCTATAGTTCCATGAAGTATATCTGCCCTTAATTCTGTAGATTCCTACTGGAACACTTTATCCAGGCCAACTTAGTTTTTTCTTTAGAAAAATCGAATAGTATATCATAATCCTATATTGCAGTACTGCCAAAAGGTTCCATTTAGGATTCATGGTTCCATTGTGCTAATTTGGGGGGAATAATCTGAAGTGATGCTTCTTGTACAGAAAGGAATTCTTTCCTGATTGTTTTAAAATATTTACCCAGTTTTCTGGTATGTTCAAGTTAAAAGGGAGGAGCAAGGTCTGAGATAACTAAAATAAATGCTAAATGTTCAGTATCGTCATAGTGTTACGAAAATGTATTTTAATGGGGTATGTTATTTGTGATTACATGAGAGACAAGGTACTTCTCAACTACCTAGATCACTGTTTTTATAAAAACTTCTCTAACCTGAAAAAATCTGTTCAAAAAACTAAAGTGAGAAACCAAAGGGAGGTTTTTTCCATTAGCTTCAAAGGACATTGGACTAGGCCCTAATAGAGGTGAGGGAAGGGAAAGGGAAGGGTTGTATGGCGGGAAGTCTGACTGAAGCCACTGCTGTTTGTTCCTCGCTTTCATGAGTGCCAAATTTACAGACTTTTAGCAATTAAAAGTAAAAACTCGGGTGGAAAGCAATTTGCAGAGTACCTTCTCATGCTCCTAGTGCAATGCGCATTTGCATAGTTCATTTGGCCTAAATGTGAAGATTCATTAGATTCAGTTCTCCTATGCAGGTTAGTTCATTAGGCCCTTTATAAAACAGAACTACTGAAGTGTTACCAAATCCACAGGCTGCTGGTTCAATATTTTAATTAAAATATCATCCCCAAATTGAGATTGATTGTGTATGTGATGAGTGTAATGAATAATTTAGTTCTGGGTTTAAAAGGGCCCTTTGATTAAAGAGCATAGTATGTTAAATTTGTCCTCCTAGCTGAACAATGAACACCTTACTAGTGTGCTTTGCCCTGCCAGGTGTGACTGCAAGGACAATTCCCTATGTCATATTTTTGTTTAAAATAAAATTCTTCACCACCTTCTACCTGGTGAGTATAGAGTAGATAATATCCCTGACGGACATTGTGAATGGAAAGATTAGCATTCAGACAAGTATATCTCTAGAGACGAGAAATAATGGTAACCCTCCATAGATTCAGCAGTTGATCGAGATCCATCGTTTGGAACATTGTAAGGCTGATTGAGCTAAACGTGATTAAATAATACATAAAGTGCCTATCACGCTACTTGCTAAGTATGGTTCCTTAACATGAATACTTACACATTTTACTCTTCGGAAGAAAGTAGTCTCCCTATTTTCCATATGAAAAAAACGGAGACAGGGAGACTAAGTAGTATAACATACCCAAGCTCATAGAGGGAGCCTGTGTCAGAGCAGTGGAGGCAGCGTCATCCAGTGGGTAAAATATAAAACTGGGACTTCGGAAACTTGGGTTATATTCCATGCTCTCCCACTGACTCTCTAGGGGTCACATAAGCCCCCTTTATTCATGCTGAGCAGTAGTTTACTAGGCTAGATTGGCAATCTGCATTGAGTAAAGGACAGTGTGTATCTGCACTGGCTGAGGGATTCACATTTGGTCCCTGCTTCCCCCGTGTTCTTGGGGGAAGGAATCTATACTAACCCTTTTCCTGGCATAGTTTACACTCGGATGTGCCAGGTTTTATGTTGGGTGAGGAGCGAAGGCTCCATCCACTCCCTGCCCACCTGAATGGTTGTTGCTCTGCACTTATCTGGCTTTGTGACCCACAACGCAGACAGCTCACACAAGGGAGGGGGGGATGCTCTCTTAATCCACAGTGCAGGAACATTAGCCAGTTTATAATTGAGTCCTACTTGAATAGACCCATTTACTTCAAGGGAACTACTTGAAAATCAAGATACAACTTGATGTAAGAGGACAGAATCTGGCCTATTGTGTACTTAACTGCTCTGAGCTTCAGTTTCTGGTTGTTTTTTGTTTTAAGTGGAATGATACTTGCAGTTTTTCAAAAAGTGGGCTTTAAGATCTCCAGATGAAGAATACCATGTGGTGTGATTATTAGTTGTGAAAGCTCCCAACCTTAAATTTAGACCACAAATTACTCTACTTCTATAATAAATTGTCTTATTCTATATTTACCTGTGTTCTGTGTTCTCTCTCCCTTTTTAAAAAAAATTATTTATGTATTTATTTATTTATGTATTTATTTTTTGCTGCAGCCTTAATACAAATCCTTGCAGCTGCGGAGGCTGGGCGAGATGTGGTTTATTTTACCTTTGGAGATGCTGAGCTGATGAGGGATATTTACAACATGCACACCTTTCTCACTGAGAAGGGCCAAACTGTTGGTAAGCATAAAACAATCTCTCTCCACTGTGAAATATAAAGAGGAATAAATCCCTCTCCAGTGTGAAAGTTGAACAGTAAGAAATGTAGACACTAGGATCATAAAAGTGCTGAATTTAAGTGAAGAAAACCTCAGCATTACAGATCTATGCAAGAAGCTATTCCTGAAAAAGTGGTAGATAATAAACATGTGCCATCATATTAGTTAGTTTATGGTAACTGAAGGCCTGCCAGAGCTCTAAATAGAATTTGAAATGCTTTTCTGTCTTTAAAAAAAAATAGGACCCACATTTTTGTTCCTCGTACTATTCTGGTATGGTATTATGAGCCCTATGCTACAAGCCCTGATGCACCTAAGTAGCTGGATTTGAAGTCATTCAGACTCTTTGAGTCCCAATGGCAATACAGGAGAAGCTACATTCATTGCCCTGCTGATAGTAGTACCTCTAACTTCTTTGTGGGAAACAGAACTCTAAATTTAGGTCTTTCCAAATCAGTTGAAAAAATAATCCATTCTGTAATGGTTTTGTTGTTTAAAATTATAAAGTGTATATACATACAGTTACTGTGACACTCCTAGCACAGAGTTCAGGTAGTTTTTTTTGCAATCAGTTGTGTAAGCAATGGATTTTGTGCAAGGAACTGAGAAGTTGAGTGGGACCCAAAGCCTTGTTTTCAACTAGCTAGCAAACCACAGATTGACACAGTCCCTCTTGGTCTGCATTTCCAGCCTACACACTGAAATAAGAGCTGCTGCCCCTTCGCTTCCCCTAAACAATGTTCCTTGCCACTGAAATCCATGTAAATGCAGATCCTCTGGCCTGTACACAGTTGTTGATTGTGAATATATACATACTTATAGTATGATGCAGTAATTTTAGAATTACTTTATTAATTTTATTTCTTTTCATTTTCAAGGGGATGTTTACAGGCTGTTGCTCAGATATTATAATGAAGAATGCAGAAGCTGTTCTACTCCAGGACCAGATGTGAAGCTTTACCCTTTCCTATATAATACCCTTGAATCCTATGCAGATTCCACCGATGAAGATGAGAAAGGATTGGGCTTTGATGACTAAAATAAAAATTTATGAGGAGGATTTTTTTCCTCTCCTAATATATTGAATTGCTGGGTATAATATATGGACTGGCTTAACTTAATATCAATGTATATAATACTGCATTTGTAATCCTATAAACTCTCCTAACCTAAAACCAAACTTTCAGAGGTGAGATTTTCTGTTTATACAACGGAAACCCCATCCATCCACATATATAAAGGGTTTGTTTTGTAAATCCTATTTGCATGTCGTCTTGTTCATCGGCAGATTTTGGTCTATATTTGTTACCCTTTGGAATCAACAAATACCAGTTTATGTGAAAACTCTCTCTTTAAGAGCACCTATAAAATATACAGATTTCCAACATAAAATGATTACTAGTAAACCCACAGCCATGTAACTCATGGGCGTGATGTTAGGAAAGCCTGTAATTATCCATTTCATTGGAAATTCTAATAGTTCCAGTCCATCCCTGGAACTGCCATGGTACTTTTGCCTTTAATTTTCATTTATTAATTTCTGCAGCTTTAAAACTTCACAATTTTAAATATGTTTTAAATAAAAAGTAAAAGTTTAAAAACTGCAAGGATTCTGGGGAAGCAAAAATTAAAGCAGCACCCACAACTACTCTTCTGGTGTTGGCACTCTGAGGAGAGAAGAACAGGAAGTTAGACTGGGAAAGGGAAAAGAGGGGCTGAGTTATAAGGAAAAAAGAGAGAAAACATTAAAACTAGAGGAAGCAGAGGGAACAATTTCACATTGTTTACTTACATTCTTAAAAATTTGTAGTAGGTCCTAAGTATTATATAAAAACGGTGAACAAGTTCTTAAACATTCTGATGAATCTAAAATTACTCAGTTTGCTGCAGTGATTTGTAATATTGCTGGAATTCAGTTATTTGTTAGATTTACAACAGCATATCAATGATCCCCTACCTAGAATATATACAGATATACACATGTAGATGTGTATAAATGTGCACACAATAGAAATGAAATGAGGATATGATAATTACTTAGGCATCAGTGGGCAAGAAATCTTTCCATCCTACAAAAAAGAAAACATTAAAACAGCAACTGTTGGTGGGAGCTGTGCGCGCGCGTGCCATTTGAAGTATGGAAGAGATACCAGTGGAGGTATGTCACGTGAAGAAGTGTAGAAATTGTGCTATTACCATCTCCATGAGTCCAAAATGAATGCTGCTGCTGTACATTAAATAAAAAGTATGAATGAGTTTCAAGGCTTCAGGAACATAACTGTAGCATAACATCCCAGGAATGTATCCTGGCCAAACTCTATTGATTTCAGTGGAAGTTTTGCCTCTGGTAAGCAGTCTGCAATTTAGTCCCAAGGTGGAAAGTATGGCCTTCTCTCCAGTAGGCTTTTTTTGTCCAATCTCATTATTGCTGCTGCTGCTGCTACCAGTTAAGCTCCGCAGGTGGTAGTAATACTGAAAGCTGTAGAGTAGATAAAGCACTGTTGGCCACCAACGTTTTCAGCATGATGTCTGGTAGATCTCTGAGTGGGCTTAGACAACATGGTGCTTAAATACTGGTGCGCCTACATTAAAGCTCCTGCTGCTGCTCGTACTGTTGGAGCTGAACTAGTGGGGAATTTGGGACTTGAAAAAAGATTAGTGCAGACGCTCTGTAAAAACATCTTCACAGTTATGCTCATGGTTCAATTAGGAAAGATCACCATTCCTTGTAATTTAATACATTATGGCATAGGTGATTTAACCCTGCAATTCCCAACTGTTGTACTTTTGGTCCATCCAAATCCATTGAAGAGCAAATTGAAAAAGAAATCTCATAAAGAGACTTGGAATAGCATTTCAGAACCTTTACTTCGTTTATACCTGTGGCTTTAGAGCTAAAGGAAATGTCTGTTCCAGGAATTGCTCAGATTCTGACTATAAGAGGTTAATGCTCATAGTGAACTCTTATTCCAGGCATTTTGTTCTAAGGATCATGTTTTAGGATTTGACTCCAATGCATTGCTGATAATAAACACAACCTGATCATACATGTGTACAGAAAATTGAAGCTAAATGTCAAATCCTGTTCAGCTTACTACTTATAGCAAAGGTGAACAGGATTTGGCCTAAACAACTGGAAGAAAATACAGCAGCAAGTCCTGTAGTTGGGCATAACTTCCCCCTTTTTTAAATGAGTCTTATTGAAAACAAGCATTGTGTTCATCTTTGGGGAAAAAATCAGTTTTGTAGATCAAACTCTACCAAATGAATTTCTTGTCATTACCAGAAAGTCTACTTCAGCCATGAAAATGGAGAATATTTGTAACTATAAGATGATTTTCTCAAGTTCATTTTCTGACTGTACCATAGTGTATTCAATTCAAAGAATAAGATGTTGGTAGTATCAAGAATTTCCAGGACAACCCATGTGATCACATCTATGATTTTTTTTGTTTTGTTTTTTTCTTAAAATCCTGGAGAATTAAATAATGGTGGAGCAGAGAGAGCAACTTATTCAAGCTCAGTTCTTTTAATGTATGTTCCTCCATATATATATTCTTTGAAATTTAGTTAATAAATTCTCTGCTTTTTCACCTGTCCATACAGAATTCATTTAATTTATATATAGTCACCTGAAAAATTAGAAGTAATATCTCCTGTATCTTTATCTACTTGGTCTTTGAAGGGGGAATACTGTGAAGGCACTTGCAATGTAATGTTGAGTGCAGCATAAAGATTATATTTACTTATACAGACTCGAAGTAACATAGCACACGGTTAAGAAGTTGTTAAAAGCATTATATTCCCAGGCTCTTTCTAATCTGAGAGAAATTTTAAACTGTCCAGGACGTTCCATCAAAGCCAAAAGGATAACTTTGGGTCAGTGCAATATTCACTCTACATCTTAATTTCTTTCCCACCCAATCAGCATCATCCATACTTTCTGGAGCATACTATCTAGCCAGAGGCGCTTCTGTTGCTGAATTCAAAATATTGAGAAATGGAGAGTGCTGATGGACTAATCTTGCAGTCAGGGAAGCTAGAATTTTACTCTCCTAGAAACCTGTTTGTGGAATGCTCTATTCTCTTCATTCTTATAGGGGTGTTTGCTACATATGTTCAAATAAACAGAATTATTAAACTTCCTACCCTAACAATTGATTTATACTGTTTTAGCTGCAAAATAGAATGATCAATATGTAACAATGGTGGGCAGTCTATTAGATTGGAGTGTGGTCTTATAATCAGGTTAGGGGGACAGAGTGCCTCTGTTCACTTTACAGCTATTACACCTAAATACCTCGGTCAGGAGGTGCTTTTATCCAGTTATGTGTACCAATAGCTGAATATATTAATTTACGGATTGCTGAAATATTCTTGACACATTCTTAAACTTGCAGTTGATGCATCATATTTTGATTTTTTTGGATGCTAATGTTTACATGATTTTTGTAGGAATAAAATATAAAAAAAATCTGATGATCAGAACTTTGTCCTCTTCATTATTTACAATCGTGATGTATCATGTTAGGTAAATTTGAGATGGGTTGAGATTTCCAGTATGTTTACATTGTATAATATTGGCTATTTACCAAGGTAGTGTAACAGACTAAAAATAAATTGTAGCAAAGAGTAGTCCAGCTAAACCTTCTTTGCCTGTTGTGTGCTGTTGCTAAGCAGTGTTGATCAATTGCAGCATTTTTTAAAAAGAGGATTACTATAAATTTGAAGGATGAGCAAAGTGATTTTGTACAGGGGTCTAACTAATAAACTGTGTTAGTTTGCAAGTGCACATATAGTTGGCTATTAAATTCTTTAATTTCCATTGGCAAGCAATTAACAGTATTATGGTATTCACAACTTTGCTTTAAAACGAGTGTTGGAAATACTACAGTACCGTTAATTTAAAAAAAAAACTGAAAAAATTTAAACAACAAATGCTGTGTGTCCTATGCTTGCCCAATCAATTTGTAAAAGCACTTTGAGATTCCCACTAGATGAAAGCTCTGAGAACGAAATGATTATTGTAAAGTCATCATTTAAATGAATTTCAAAATCAATTTTCTTCATTAAAGAGGAATATATATATATATAAAATATTTTCTCATCAAGGCTTAAGTGTTTGATTATAAAATGCTTTAGATTTTAATCTAGCAGGCAACAACCATCCCTGCAGATCTTGTCTGTCTATCTAGAACTTGTTTTAAAATCTGCATCAATCAAGCCCAAATGTAATACTATTACATGTAGCTGTTCATCTAAATCTTACCCCAATGAATCAGTCTGGAATGAGGTCCAGTACATATAGGGAAGTTATTTCCTTATAGAGGTAGCAATGGAATCTTAGTTTTTATTGCTTACTTTTAAGAAGTGCTATGGCAGAAATAGGAATGTGATTCCAAATTAAAGCAGGAAGTAGCCAGCAAATCACAGCACCTGAAAAAGTGTTTGCTTATCTGGGTGATGAGGGATCACAGATTAAGCTTGCTGAAAGTGAATAACAATTTGCCTTTTAATTGAATGGTGAAATATTTTGCTGTAGCTTGTCTTCCTTAGATTCCTATTTTGCATATGTAAATATTCATGCAGAGCTGATCTTTTAAAACCAGATAACATCAAAGGGAGGTTGAAGTGGCTGCCCCTCAGTGGAGCTCCTACATCGGCAGGATGCTATCAATGGTTGCTCCTCTCTAGAATTGCCCCCTATTTCCTTGTTTATTTATGACCTTTTAAAAAAAGTAAATGCCATAGCCCGGAGGCCATGTGTATCAAATGCAACTCAAAGAAATTCACCCTTTCATTCATCATATTTTTATTAAAGGAAGCATCTGCTCTCTCTGATGGTAGCACTATTTGCATGATGACACAGCTAACCTGCAGTGGCAAACACTAACATGGAAAATCCACTGGTAGCTGAAAACTTGTTTTGTGTTTTTCTTTGGATGCATTGCTATTTTAAAAAAGAGCCTACCTTTTGAAAGCCCTCCACCTTCTCTCACCAGTTACCACTTGTGTCAATTCCCCCATACTGTGGTCTCCGTTTATCTGCAAGCACACATGACACAGTTCTGTCATTTTTCTTTTCTTTGAACACTTATTTTTTCTGCAAATGGCCACTAAAGCATATTATTGCTTGTGAATGTCAAATATTATTTACTCCAGCTTTCTAACTGCAGCATGCTAGTGGAGATCACCTGGATCTGATTGGTGTTGGCCATCCAATTAAAAAACAGAATGGATTACTAGATTGATAGCTGCCGCAGGCCATTGGGCCCTAGATAATCCATGACTGGCTGGGAGAAATATGCTGTAAACATTAGAAGGGCATGTACTAATGAGAGAAGGAACTCTTCCACTCTGCTCCTGCAACATCTTAAGACCTAAAGTAGCCACCACTCCCTGTCACAGAGTGGTGTAATGCTATGGTACCCTGGGGCAGCAGCCTTGGGAAGTAAGGTCAGCTAATTCTTAATAGAAATTAAGATTCCGAGAAAGGAATTTATGTAAATGGCACTGGGGACTAACCTGAGTTGCAAGGTCTGCTTTCCCATGGATTTAGTCAGGTTTTGACTCTTGCTTAAATGCAAGCCTCCAGTTTCCTATTTAATGTCTCTGTCGTTATTCATAGGAACCTCAGGCAAACAGATTTTACAACTGCCAACATTTACACTCCAAGTGTTTTTCCATTTCACAGATCTTTGCTTGGGCCTTGGAATGGGGTTAAGGATGGAGTTATGCAGACGCTGGGACACCAACAAGCTGCAATAAACACTTTCATGTTTACCAGCTTAATGTTTTATCACCCCAAAACAGACAAGCTCTAATACTTGCTATGAATATCTGTAGTAAAATGTTTCAAAAATGTTTATAACAGCATTTTCCACCCGATATTATCTGGCATGTTTAACAGGATTAAAAACATCCATAAAACCTTAGAAGGCTATCAGCTGTATCTGTCTGAAGGTTCGCAAACTATAAACTGTGTACTTGTTTTGTGATTAATGGTATTTCATACTCCTTTATCACTGTGTAAGTGAGTGTGACCTGGAAGCTATGTAGGAGGTGTGTCTCACTGATAACTCCATTACAGTAACACATCAATTTCTGGTTAACTGAGCTGTCAGCTGGAGATACAAAACTATGTGGTTCTGCTAAGTGACACTTGGTACACGGTTAAAGGAAGCTATCGTATGTTCTAAGCATACTTGATAGGTTCTTAGACACACAACGATCATTAACATCCGTGGCTGCTTGGTGTCAGTGGGGATAGACGTTAGATCTATTCCAAAAGCTAAACGACCCCACGCGGTTAGCAGTACTGGGTATATGGTCTACAGCTGATCAGTTGTAAATCCATCTAGTAGAGGGCAGTAGTTCCTATATAAAATAACCATTTCATTGTATCTTTTGCTAACCTGAATTTACTACCTGGCTCTCTTTAAAGTTGTCTATATTCTCTAAATCTTATTCTCTAAATGCATTTTAGAAATCCCACCTGTCCTATCTACCAGACAGACAAGGGATTTAATTTCAAAAACAGATTACGAAAAAGAATGACAACACTAGTCTAATCTACAAAACTCCTGCCCCAGTATTGTCCCTACCATGGATGGAACAAATTAAAGGGAAAACTGGACTGTAAAATAAGAGAGATTTAGTTATCTAGTGATTTATCTCCTTTCAGGCTCACCATTCCAACAATCAAGTTTTTAGAGCCGTGAAACCAAAAGGGAGGGCTCCCATAACTACGAAAAGAAGATAGAAAAGAAGATCCTGAATGACAAAGGTGACTGAGGCACCACAGTGCATGGCACCCTTCTATCACAGGTGGCATCTTCTGAAGCCTGTACCCCTCACCCCTCACTGTTCCTGTAGTGCTTGGAGAACAGTGTAGATGTCCAAATAGCCACCTTGTTGATTTATTTGTATTTTCAGTGGTGCCTTTCTCTATCTTGTTCTCAGTTTGCTTCCCAGCAGGAGGCCCTGCCTAATGAACTAAAAAAACTACCCCTGAAGAGATGCCATCTACTATTTAGAAATTATTAGCATTGTGCCACTTACTATACAGAGAAGGATCACCAAAATGGCATCCTGCACTGAGAGAGACAAAGGCCCCATTCAGTGGCTGGAGACAGTGAAATAGAGACGGGTAAAGGGGTTGTCAAAAAGTCCACATTTACCAGGTATCAGCACACAGCATCATCTGAGATACTGCCATTTTTCACTATATTACAAACTGGGGGTGGTAATCATGTAGTAGCTCGGCACTGCTGTTCTAAAGACTTTTTTTGTAGATAGGGTGTTATAACTAATCACTTTCTTTTAATAATTCCTTAAAATGTTACCCTTAGACAAAAATTTCCCTGCTACACTCAGGCAAGACATAAAAAAGGTATGTCTACACAACAGCTGGGAGGTGTAATTCCCAGCTTGGGTAGACATATATGCAGTAGCTCTCCTGGAGCTAGCACGCTAAAAAGAGTGGTGTGCTCACAGCAGCCCAGACAATGGCTGAGGCTAGGCGCTTGAGTAAATACCCAAAGAGGTGGGCAGAATTGTACTCAAGCTGCTAGCTGAGCTGCTACTTGTGTTGCTGTGGCCAGACTGCCTGTTTTAGCACAGTAGCTTGAGCAAAGTTAGTGTGTATATGTCTACTGGAGCTGGGAATTACACTTCCAAGCAGCAGTGTGGACATACCCTAAAAGTCTGATACTTGCTATCCATCAACCTTCAAGGCCACCAGGAATTCTTAATTCACACAAGGAACAACTGTTTTACATCAGAATTAGTGGTGAGAAATTGAAACCTTCTGCAAATCAAGGTTATGTCCTTGTATAGGAGAAGAAGCATCTGGCCATCCAGCCACAGTTGTCCACCCAGAATCGTTATCTCCAAGACAGGGCCATACCAAGGAAGTGGAAAAGGGAAAGTTTGAATCTCCTCCACAGGTTCCAAATACATCACCACCTTTCTTTTCCACTCCTTTCCTGGGCCTGGAAAATTTAGGTGTTTCTTTTTTTTAAAAGTTTGTCAAATTATTAATAATACAATAAAAGTTTTCACGTGTTGCTGTAATGAAGTGAGTGTAGAGTTATGAACCAGAGTAACATCATCAATATGTCTAGATTTTAGCATGGGAATATACTGTAGTTGTATTCTCTGTCTGTGTGTTTAGATTTCTCTCCTCTATCTTCCATCTTTTGGTTTATTTCCAGAGCACCCTCTCCTTTATTGTCTAATATTCAAGGCTTTCAGAATTAAGTTGGTGTGTTGCTGACCTGTCTCCCCTCCAGGAAGGATTAAATGTGAAGCCCAAAGACTATTTCAAGGCACAGTTTATTCTTCAAAAACCAAAACTCAAAAAGTAACACAAACAAAGGTATTGCCCTGACTAAAATCAGCAGCAGAGGCTTAAAGGCCTTTCTTCTTACATCTCTCCCCACTGCTCCACAGTCTTCCTATCACCGGATGCTTCCCACAGCTCCCCCTTTAACAGAGTTCTTTCAGCTCTTTATAGAAATCATCCAGTCCCGTCCCAGCTTGGTTTTATAATCCGCTCTTGCTGGCCCAAATACCTGTTCTTAAAGGGAGTCTCTCTCTGAATGGGAGGAGTGGGCTCTTAGCCCTTAAAGGGGCAGACCACCTTGTTAGTGGGGATACACTTTAGGCAAGCTTTTTTTGCATTGTTGCCCATTTGCTAAGGTGTCCCTTCTCCACAAGGTGATCTTGATGTCAAAGAACAATACAGCAAAGTTCATATCCAACATATAGTGGCCTCCTTTGTAGGCTTCTTCAAGTGTTTGTATGAGCACCAAGATTAACAGACATTTCTACTCTAACGTGGCATTATCAGTTCTTGAATCAAAATGGCTCAGTTTACAGGTAAAAAATATAGCATTTTTCTCATTGTTATATCTACAAACACAAAACTGAGCTCTGGCCTGGAGATGCTCATTTTAGGACCCACAGGGGCAAAGGTAGTTGCAAGCCACCTGTGACAAAGTTCCTCCTCTACCTTGGTGGGTCTTGCGCTTATTGGTGGATTTGCTCGCCTTGGAGATTCACAGCAGCCCTCAGTTTGGCCATTTTTGTGAACCCACAGTCCAGGTCAACTCCTCCTGTATCTGATCAGGAGTTGGGAGGTTTGGGGGGAACCCAGGCCCACCCTCTACTCCGGGTTCCAGCCCAGGGCCCTGTGCAATGCAGCTGTCTAGAGTGCCTCCTGGAACAGCTGTGCGACAGCTGCAACTCCCTGGGCTACTTCCCCATGGCCTCCTCCTAACACCTTCTTTATCCTCACCATAGGACCTTCCTCCTGCTGCATGGTAATGCTTGTACACCTCAGTTCTCCAGCAGTACACCTTCTCACTGTCAGGTCCTCCTCACATGCGCACCACAAACTGAAGTGAGCTCCTTTTTAAACCCAGGTGCCCTGATTAGCCTGCCTTAATTGATTCTAGAAGCTTCTTGATTGGCTGCATTCTAATCAGCCTGTCTGCCTTAATTGTTTCCAGAAAGTTCCTGATTGTTCTGGAACCTTCCTTGTTACCTTACCCAGGGAAAAGGGACCTACTTAACCTGGGGCTAATATATCTGCCTTCTATCACTCTTCTGTAGACATCTGGCCCAACCCTGTCACACAGCTTAATGCTTCCCTACTCCGGACACTACTGGGGGATGGTTTGGGCCCCACCACAAGTGAGAGGAGTCTCTGCGCCAGCTACATCTACTTTAAGCCACACTAGGAGTCTTCGATGGTGCCCTTATTAGGGCTGCTTTGTTTGCTTGGCCTTACTTGAGCGGCACAGGCCATTACTGAAACAGAGTTCTTTTACCTTGAACATTTTCACTGGTAATAAATGTTCCTCAGGCTGAATTAGGCCCTTAGTGACACCTGTCTCATGCTCACTGTCTTTAATAGCTTTGCAGAGGTGTGGGAAAACAATTCTGTTGATGTACTAACTAGATGAGAAACCAGATTGTTCCCTCTTACCTGTATTGGCTCTTCAGGGCTAGTCAGAGTAAAAAGCAGCATAAACATTTTTTTCCTCTGGAGTCAGCTGGCCAGATTCTAATCTGTTGAGTAAAATTGTGTTATTTTCACAGTTTTTTTTTTCAGATTAAAACTGCACTTGAACCAGAAAGTTGCAGCGCAGTGCTGCAATACATTAATTTATTTGAATCATCAGGACATCCTGGCACACCTGATGCAAATATAAATTTACTATAAATCCCAGTTTGACCAATTCTAATTCTGCTAATATTGTTCAGGGAAAGATTTGACTTACATTTCCAAAATTAAATGGTGAAAAACCTGCTTTGGATGGCTGCATTCTGTAATTAAATGACACAATTTTCCTTATTGTACTAGGAATTGATTGAGTTTAAACCAAAATGTCATTGAAATAAATTTGGGTAATTGTATATGTTTCACATTTTTTTCTAAAAAAAGGACAAGGCCCTGAACAAATAGTATTTTCAAATCTTGTGCTAACTCTATCTTAGAAATGCCTACATTGTAAGTAATTACCCTGTTGAAGTTTTAAGTCATTATTTCCGCAGTTGCCTGAGGAACTTTACAGAGAAACAGTATTAATAAGATGCCAGGAGTAAAAATTTCATAACTCCATCTCTGTCATGAAACAGAAGTTGTATAAACAAAATGGCATTTTCATTCATAATTACTTGACCTTCTGCAGATCTGGGTCAAGAATGAGGGAGAGTTTGATTTTATGTTCAACTTAAAAGGAAAACTTTAAATTGGAGGTGGAAAAGCAAAAATCCAACATCCACTGTGAATTGAGCATCCCAAACTCTGATCAAAAAAGGCGTCTACTTATAGTTTTCCCACAGAGAAGGTCTCAGCAGAGGAGTCTTCAAAGCTTACAATGGAAATTTCTCATGGAAATGTCAGATTGCGACTCATTTTAATGAGAGGGAAGAAAGTGTGATCCACAGGTTAGAGACGAGAACAGGGAATAAATATTTGGGGTTCTTTTCCTGTACATTTCTGCTTGTAACTTACAATGCTACTTTGGGCATTTTGTATTTAATCTTTCTGTATCTGTTTCTCTATGTACAGAATAGAATTGGGTTAATAGCACTTATCTGCCCCCAATAGAGTGTTTAGAGGTGAGTCTTTATTCATGAATGTTTAAGAAAAGCATTACTGTTATTTATTAGTAAATGAGTGAATCCTCATGGTTGGCTAAACACCCATCTCCACTGTGTTTTGTTTTGTTGGGTGAGAAGAGTGCTACAGCCATTCATTTTCCCTCCTTGCTGCCTTCTTAGTTGGAATGTCCAATGTAGGGCAGCAGGATTTTTTGCATCTCTTTCTCCCCCGCAGTTGTGTTGAAAATGGGTTTCTCTAACAAGACAAATTGGAAAGACTCAATTCTGCTAGTTCAGAAGAACAAACAAACTTCGCTGGTCTCTTCCACGTAGCTGGCAAGTTGTGAAACAAAACTGAAGTGCAAGGAGGTGCAAGGGCACCAAAGCTGATGGAGCAGCTTGGGTGTCTGTGGTTCCTGTACCACCCAATATAGATCTCAAATTGGGGCCCCTGCGGAGGTCTCGAAGGTGCGTCCTCCCTGAGGCCAGTGGCCTGCTCCCAGGCACTACTCAGGGTCGGGTCATCTCTCTGCTCCTGCATGAAATCTTATATCTCACTCTAGCTCTGCCTGCATGTTGTCCACAGCGGGTGCCTTGCTGCACAGGAGTTGGCGGGCATCTTCCCAGCCATAGCTGTCCCTTCCCCAGGGTCTGCCTCTGGTGTGTGTCCAAGCAGCCCTCTCCCCAGAGACCTAGCCCCTGCCATTCATGGGGTGGGTGGTTGATACTTCTGGAGGATCTCCCTGAATTCTGGACAGTCTTGCCCCAGCACTACGGGGTAGGCCAATCTGGGGGCCACACCCACGTGGAGGACTTTCTCCTCGTGGCAGATCTCAGTCCTCACCCAGGCTGTGGGATAAGGATGGTTGTCCCCATGGACACATTGTAAGTGCATCTGTTCACCAGAGAGTTTAAGGTCAGGGACCAGCCCCGCCCCTATGAGGGTCTGACTACATCCTGAGTCCATGAGGGCATTCGTGGGGGGGTCTCTTCAACCCATACAGGGACCACGATTTTTCCCAGTCCTCTTTTCCGAGCTTTTTGGCCAGCAACCCAGACTTGCCCGTAGTTGCAGTCCATGAACGGACATTCCCACCAAAAATGTCCCTCTTGGCCACACTCCCAGCAGCATTCTCGGGCTTCTTGGGAGTGCCGATCCCTTCAAATCAGAGTCTGGGCGATCCTGTGTCTGGGGTCGGGGCTGGGGGGTTTCGTGAGTGTGGGGTGGGCGATGGACTGAGGTTCCCAGGGGCTTCTCTTGCCTGGCCTGTCCCTTCTGTTCAGGTTTCCAGATTCCCAGGGTGGTGCCTCAGCTCCCTTGGCTGCCAGATAGTCCTCCATCAGGCTCACGCTGCTGACAAGGTTGTTGGTATCGCACGCATGCTCTCCCTCCTGCCGGGAGGATCTGGGTGAACTGCTCTAGTGCCACCATCTCCGCCACCTGGGATCTGGTCAAGCCTTCTGGGTCCAACCATCTCCAACAGTGGTCCCGTACCCGTTGGTGCACGGCCCGTGGCCAAGCCCCAGGAGGGTACTGTTCTTTGCAGAGGCGCTGGCGGTAAGTCTCCGAGCTAATGCCGGTATGCTCCAATATGGCCGCCTTCACCCAAGGGTACTCCAGGACCTCTGGGGAATCAAGGTTACAGTAGACACTGTGCCTGTCCAAATACAGAGCTAGCATGGTGGCCCAGCGCTCCAGGGGCCACTGGGCGGCTGTAGCGACCAGCTCGAAAGTGACCAGGAATGCCTCAGGGTCGTCCCCTGGTCCCATCTTAGTTAGGCGTATTGGCAGCCCCACCAAAGTCTCTCCAGATCCCGCCCCTATGGGTGCAGGAGCTGGGGCTCCTGGTGGGCATAATAGAGTTGCCACTTGCTGGACCAGACACTCTTGTTGTATTTGTTGCTAGGCAGCCAACTTATGAAGAAGCTGCTGCTGCTGCTGTTCCTGATCCCTGATCATCTGCAGCTGGCTGGCCATCTGCTGCATCATCTGAGCCTGTTGCTGTCGCTGTTGGGCTGCTTGCTCTTGCTGACTCTCCAGCCTCCACTTGAGAAGCTTCTCGGTCTCTATCTTGGATGGTGGTGGGGCTCCCGTCATCTAGATTCCTTCCCCTGGACCTTTCAGCAGGTCCTGGTCATTGCCCACATTCTCCACCACGTGTGACGGTCTACGCCCCTAGGGTCAGGGTAGCGTGGCCTAGCGGCCAGAGTCTATGGAGCAGCCCTTGGGTGCAGGGCAGCGTGCCCTAGCAGCCAGAGTTCAATGGGGGTGAGGCGCCCACCAAGGAGTGTAGCAGCCCCGGTAGGGGCATCCGGGCCCACCCGACTCCACTGGGCCCGACCCAGGGCCATAACAGTGGTATAGCAACTTGCTACTGACTCAGTGTGGGGGTCCTACTGAAACACATTGAGGTTTCCCGGGTGCGAGGTAGCACTCTGTCACCCTCCCTTGGTCACTTCCTACTAGTATCTGCGTTGGGGTCTCCCATGAGCCTTTGGATTCTCCATGGTCAGTTGGGCCGGTCGCCTCCTGTGGCTCCTCCAGTTGCTGGGGTTCAAGTGGGCCCGGGGAGGCTCTGATTCCCGGCGCAGTAAGGAGCTGTGGCTGGCCCTCTGCAGGAGCTTCCCAGACAGGTCCTTCCCTTGCAGTCTCCAGCCCACAATGAGCTGGGCTTCCTCCCTTTATACTGCTAGAGCATTTGGAGTATGACCAGTCCCGCTGCAGGGGCAGGACTTCTGCTGCCAATAATATGGGCTTAACCCTGTCTGGGCTAGTGCAGGGTAAGCATACCCCATCATGCAAACCAATTCTGACTTTTATCTGTCTTTATGTGTAATCATTCAAAATCTATCTTTCTGTAGTTAATAAGGTGACCAGATGTCCTGATTTAATAGGGACAGTCCTGATTTTGGGGTCTTTTTGTTATATAGGCTCCTATTACCCCCCCCACACACCCGATTTTTCACATTTGCTGTCTGGTCACCCTACTAGTTAATGAAGTTGTTTTATTGTTTCATCTAAGCCAGTGTGTTTGTTTGAGAACCTCCACTTGAGATAACAGGGTTTGTGCATATCATTTTCTATTAATGAAGTGACAGACTTTCTATCAGCTTGTATTGTCCAGAAGGAAAGAGGTAGGCAGTACAGGACCCACATTTCTGGGGACAAGTCTGGGACTGGGAATTTGCTGGTGTCACTCTCAGGAGTGGCTGGCTAGAAGCACTCCTGTAATTCAGCTAAGAGTGATTTTGCATGCATGAAGAGACCAGGGGCGGTTTCTCTCACAGCGAGGTAGTGTAAAAGGCACGGCAATTGGAGAGGTTAGGGGACACAGATGTTCAACCATCTAGATTGTACTCTGGGGAATGTCACAGTCCACTTCCCTCCTCTTTTGCTCGTTTTCTCCATGTGTTGTCCAACCACATGCAGGATGTTTGGGGTGCGGATAGTATTTTGGTTATGTGGGTGTATATTGCCCTACTACAACCCCAGTAATAATAATCAATAGTCCCATTTCACTTGCTTCAGTGCATCTGTCATTCCTCAGTACTGCCAGCCCAAAAATTATGAGTCAGGTCCTAAAATTTGGGGTACTTTTTATATGCCTCATGGTCTTTGAACCTATAGGATTCACATTTTCAAGTCTTTTCCTGCAATCATCATGGCTAATTCTTGGTAATCAACTGACGTCAGAATCTGGAGCTTTAAAATCCCTCTCCAAAAAGCATGAGACGTGTTAAAGTCAAGAGAGCTGGCAACACTGAGACTCCCCTCTCCCAGCCCCTCACATGTGAGCTTTAGAAACAATCAGATGATCTAGCACAATAGCTGTATTTTCTTGGAACTTTTCCATTATGATAGACAGCAGGATCCTCCAATGGCTGCTAATGGGATGCAGGCTTTTGTCATTTCCATTCCATACTGCTCAAATTCTGTTTCCTTTCATCAAGAGCCCCCATCTTTGTTTCTGCAAAGCTTAATAAGTCTGGGGAATTCCATATACCTATTAGCTTTAGACAGCTTCAAATTATTTAAGTAATAAATTGAGTCTTAATTGGCCTCTGTGGTACTGTAGCAAAAGCTTTTGACAGGTCAATATAAAATTGTACCAATGAAAAGCCCATAGTCTGTGACCAAAGCTAAGTACTTATGTACCAAGGAAACTGATGGCAGAGTGCTCTGCCCTTCTGAAAATGCAGAAGGCAGTGGGGTTACTAAACTATGGTTTTTAACATAATCTTAAATTTGTATCTGAGATTTGAGCTCTAATAATGTTGATCGAATTCTTCACTGGATGTTGTGTGGATGATGTGGAACTGCATCTCTAAACAACAGACTTCACATATTTTCAAACACCTTACCTTAGCATCTCCCTAGGGCTCAGAGAGACACTAGCAGGCAAAGAATACAATGGTTCTCATGTTACAAACATTTATGAATATTAATTAATATTCAAAACACACTATAAGGTGGCATTATTTGAATAGTACAGATAGAGATACTGAGACATCCACAGGTTAAGTGACTTGTCCAACTCCCACAATGAGTCAGTGTCCTCTGGGTATAGAACCCCAAGCAGCCTGGCTCCCAGTGTCCTGCCTGATCTCTTAGCCGCACCCGATAAAAGATCTTGCTTTTGAAAACCTCTGTGCAGTGACATTTTCTTCAAAAGGTGAAACTCCTGCAACCACAAAACTGAAACCTTCCCATAAAATCTAGGTTTATGTTTTGTCCTGTGCTCATGAAAGTGTTCATGTTGCTTTAAAAATATTTTTATAAGCTCTCTTTTTATATCTCCGCACTCTGGTATAATGGCCTTATCACTGCTCAGGCTCTTCAGCTCTGTCTAGTCAGTGATCTCAGCTCTGTCCTGAAAGGCTCAGCCTGTCTAGAAGGAAAGTCATAATTCAGTCTCCCTATTAGTTTAGGTCTAAGCCTCTAAAGCATGGAGGCTGCCAGTAGTGATAGACTGTGCCAGTTATGCTTGGTGGCTTTATAATATTGAATGAAATGTCAGCTTCAGACTCATTTTATTTAGGATGTAGGCTGATCATGATCCATAGTCCAAAACTGCATATGGACTGCTTTCTGCTCTGATCCAGATCTCCTCTTACTACAACATCCAAGATAGTGCAATGGGAGAACAGCAGGTAAGGAGAACCGGAGGCACTGCAAAAGTGGGGGGTTAAGCACAAGCCCACAATACCACTCACTCAAATTTGCCATAGCTGCCCTCCTGTCATGCCGCAGGGAAGAAGCTCTGCCATTACCCCACACAGCTCTGGTCAGGGGCCAGATGGGGGGCCTGGGACCCCTACCCCAGCACTGCACCCCTGCCAAGTTACATTCTCAAAGTGGGGGTCATGGGCCCCTCTGTTTAAAAAGGGTGTGTGTGAGGAACAAACCGAGCAATTATCTTTCCTTTCCTTTCTCTGGCACCTATGAGCAGGATTTGCCAGGAATAAATTTCACACTTTCCCAAACTTTCTCATAAAGCCTCAGACAGATTTTTTTTTTCAATCGGCAGCAATGATAATATGACAAACACCCCGCAAATCCATGAGCACTAAGACACATCCTTGCATGAAGTGCTCCATAAGTAATAAGCAGGATTATTAAATATCCCTTCAATATATAGCTGTGCAACTGAGGAAGACCGGTGGAGAGGTCAGCAAGAACCTGAGTTCTGACTGAATAGCACCAATCCTAGGGCAGTTCCTAAGGTAATTACATATCCTTGGAGCTCTTCATGCAAGGATCTCAAAGCTCTTCACAGGGAGGGTTATGTAGCATTATCCTCATTTTACAGATGGCAAAACACAGGACACAGAGAGAGTCACTAGGACGGAAAAGAACCTAGGTCTTCTGACACCTGTTTCAATGTCCACCACACCACACTGTCTCATTTAAATAATATAATCAGCAAAGCATGGATGGGAGGGAGAGTTGGGAAAATGCGGGAACTTCTATAATGAGCATAGGCCTGAGCTGGGGAGCACAGCACAACGTGGATGGCAATAGCCACGTGAACACAAGAGCAGACAGCTGCTCAGAGTCTCAGATCAACTGTTCACCTTCTTTCCAAATCTCCAATATTAATTTCCTTGAAAACTATCTAATGGAATTTTGGCTGCCAGTGGATCAATGGTTAATGTGAACAATAAATGAGAAACCAGTCTTGTTCCCCTTGATCATGTAAACTCAGAATTAAACCCATGAACCCTTACAATTCCTCAGTATGGTAGGAAATAGAAAAATCCAGGCAATGAATGTTTAAGGGAAGTGCAGATCCACCTTCAGCATTGTGGATGCAATGTTTCCAAATGGCCACTACCAAGAAAATAAGAATTGATTGTTACACAGTTTGAAATGACCCCTATATCCAGTCAATCTGTCATCTTAATGGATTCAATACCTAAGCACCATGTGGTTTTCAAAGCTGTTGTAAGACATTGGATATTTTACATGAATGCTTTTAGTGGGGGGCTGAGGAGGAGAAAGGGGTGAACATGGGAAGAATGTGTTTAAAAAATTATAAACCTTCTGCTGTACAAGAAGTTTGGAGAATAGCTTCAAAGGATTCCATTAAAAATAGATATGGGGCCAGAACAAAAGTAAACAGAAGAAGCTGTTTAGTTATTGCAGAATAACCCAGTAGGAGCAATGCATCTAAGAGAACTTTAGCTTTGAGGCACAACATGGTGTTGATTAGTGCAAATAAACCTCTAAGAGAGGCACCTTTCAGCAATTACAATCAGACATTGCCACTGGGGCTTCAAAAGCTTCATTAGCAAACCCACTCCCAAAGCGAGCTAAAAATCTCAAATACCAAAGAAATTAAATTGCTCAATAACTTTTTTGCCTACTATTATTTGTGCATGGTTATTTTCTTTTAAATTAAAATTTAGGAATATAATTACACACATTCATGAAGAATAAAATATCATAATGGCCCATCCCTGAATCCTGAAAATAAATGAAGCATGTGATATAGAATAGAAGGGTAAAAAAATCTTTCTGAATGTGTGGAGTTGCATTGATGTTTTACAGTCATTTAAAAGAAACTGTAAAATCTGAAAAATGAAGGTTCATTTAGACATTGTTTAGGGGAATACTGGAGAAACACTCAGTAAAACACATGAGATAATTCCTTGTTTTTGTTAGGGCTGTCTGATTAATGGCAACTTTCTTTCTTAGGTCCTGATCCTACAACACTTAAGGATGTGTGTGCATAACTTTACTTGTGAGTAGGCCCACTGAACTCTATGGGACTATTCATATGAGTAAAAGTGCACACGTACTAAAGGCTTGCATTCTGAGAGTTTCGTAAGGAATAAAGAACTGTTGTGAATGGCACCAGTATTAGACATGTTTGCACCCCAAGCAGAAGCACCCAGTAACTCCACCAAAACCATTTAGACCAAAAACCTTTCTCCACTCCTGCTGTCACAGAGGTTGTTCAACTACCAGAATTTCTAGTTAAAAAGAAGTGCTCACGTATTTCCAGTTTTTTACTATCAATTGTTCATGACACGCTATCAAATTTTTAAAACATTTATTTCCATACCAAGTTGTAAAAAAGTTTTTGCTGTTTATTATGGAGCAACAGCCAGCATGACTCTATCTATTGCATCACTGAAGGGGGTCTTTAATTATGTCAGCATATTTCTGGGAAGAGGGTTTGCTAACTTATGATGCTTCTGTTGGCTGGCTTTGTGTAAACTGTTGGCTACTGTTTTTGATTTAACTTCTCAGTTATAAACCTGAGAGTTTTAAGATAAATAGTTACTTGGAAGGTGGAAGACATTCCCCATCAGACTATAGTTATTTTAGAAGAAGTCAAATTTTGAACTTAAGTTACTTAACAAGATAAAGGTTGCCAAAGTCAAAATATAAGTGTGTGACACGCCTTTAATCTCAGTGGCATGCACATCACAAAATACTGCAATCTGCACTTGTGCTTTTGGAGCTTAATCCTTAATGACAAATAGTGACCAAAACTTGACAGAAGAGTTTTATGAACTTTGGTTTCTTTTAGTAATGTATGACACATCTAAACAATATTGTTTTCCTTCATGACATTGCCTTCACAGAACCATGCTGTAAGAGTGGCATGCCTGGCCACAGAACTATCTAGAGCAGTAAGACCATCAGGAGTAGGTATAGGGATAGGGGTGTGTGCAGTGGTGAGCTGGAACCGGTTCGCTGGAACCGGTTTTTAAATTTAGAAGCCCTTTTAGAACTGGTTGTCCTGCGAGGGACAACCGGTTCTAAAAGGGCTTCTAAATTTAACAACCAGCCAAAAGTGGCACCTAGGTGCCGACTCCGTGGGTGCTCTGGGGCTGGAGCACCCCTGGGAAAAATTTGGTGGGTGCAGAGCACCCACCGGCAGCTCCCCACCCTGCGCCTGGCCCCAGCTCATCTCTGCTCCGCCTCTGCCCCTGAACGCGCCGCCCTGCTCTGCTTCTCTGCCCCCTCCCCCGGTTTCCCGCGAATCAGCTGTTTGCGCGGGAAGCCTGGGAGGGCTGAGAAGCAAGCAGCGGCTTTGCGCTCAGGCCCAGGGAGGCAGAGGTGGAGGTGAGCTGGGGCGGGGAGCAGTTCCCCTGTGTGCCACCTGGGTTACCTGCTGTGGTGCGGGCAGCCCTCCTCATGCCCCCCCCTCCCCAGCTCACCTCCGCTCCACCTCCCTGGGCCCGAGCATGAAGCCGCTGCTTGCTTCTTAGCCCTCTGGCGCGAACAGCTGATTCACGGGAAGCTGTGGGGGGGAGCAAAGAAGCAGAGCGGGGCGGCGCATTCAGAGGAGGAGGCGGAGGCGAAGCGGAGGTGAGCTGGGGCCGGGCACAGGGCGGGGAGCTGCCGGTGGGTGCTCTGCACCCACCAAATTCTCCCCATGGCTGCTCCAGCCCGGCACACCCACGGAGTCGGTGCCTAAGGCGCCACTTTTGATGTTATCAGTGGGGGAGCAGCCACTTCCCCTGTTCCCCCCTAACTACTTTACCCTGACCCTAGGAGCCAGAGGGACCTGCCAGATGCTTCCTGGGAGCTGCCCCAGGTAAGCACCGGTGGGACTCCCCACCTCGCCCCCGGCAGGTCCCTCTGGCTCTTAGGGGCAGGGCAGAGTGGGCACCCACTACAGTGGCGACACCCTCCTGCCCGGTTCTGGGGGCAGTCAGGGGACAGGGGTGGATGGGGCAGGGTTCCGGGGGGGGGCATCAAGGAACGCAGGGGGTTGGATGGGGCAGGAGTCCTGGGGGGGGCCACGACCCCCTTGTGAGGTGAGGAGGGAACCGTTTGTTAAGATTTTGGCAGCTCATCACTGGGTGTGTGTGTGTGTACTTTGCACCTCACATTTCATGCACCAAAGGTGTGTGTGTGCCCTTCTCCTCTTCTGAGTAGTTCTGCATTTACATTTTTAAAATAGTTAATTAGATTCTTTAGTCAGTTGTAGTGTAGCTGGTTTTAGCAGTTATTCAGGTTAAAATTGCTATTGTTCTCGCAGAGCTTTTGGGGTAGGCCACTGTTTCTCAATGACCAGCCTGTGGACCGGTGCTGGTCCCTGAGATCTCCCTGATACAGTTTAGGATGGCAGCAAGCTGGTTCCTGGTATCAAAAAGGTTGAGAGTAGACTCGAGTAACCAGATGGAATGTTCCATTTTAGGGATATACATGTCTTGACTTTTCTACTTGTCATAACCATAAGGGTAGCCTAAAATTCCTCCTTACCTGTAAGGGGTTAAGAAGCTCAAATAACTTGGTTGGCACCTGACCAAAGGAACCAATGGGGACAAAAGATACTTTCAAATTTGGGGGGTGGGAGAGGATTTGTTTTGGGTTCTTTGTTTCTGTGTTCGCTCTTGGGACTAAATCAATCCATGTCTTCCAAACCATCCTGAACCAGTCTCTCATATTACAGAAATTGTAAGTACTGCTAGGCAAGGAATATTAGTTTATCTTTGTTTTCTCAACTTGTGAATTTTCCCTTTGCTGGAGGGAGGTTCATCCTTGTTTTGTTGTAACTTTGAAACTAAGGCTAGAAGAGGTTCCTCTGTGTTTTGTGCATCTTTTGTTACCCTGTAAAGTTATCTTCCAACTTGATTTTACAGAGGGGATTTCTACCTTTTCTTTTTAAAAAAAAATAAAATTCTTTTTTTAAGAACTGATTGATTTTTTTTTTTTTTTAGTGTCCAAAGATCCAGGGATTTGGGTCTGTGTTCACTTTGTAACCAATTGGTTAGGATATTATTCTCAAGCCTCCCCAGGAAAGGTGGTGTAAGGGCTTGGGGGGATATTTTGGGGGAACAGGAACTCCAAGTAGTCCTTTCCCTGATTCTTTGTGTAAATCACTTGGTGATGGCAGCATACTGTTCAAGGACAAGGTGGAATTTGTGCCTTGGGAAATTTTTTAACCTAAGCTGGTAAAAATAAGCTTAGGGGGTCTTGCATGCGGGTCCCCACATCTTTACCCCAGAGTTCAGAGTGGGGAAGGAACCCTGACACTACTCTAAATGGATTAATTACTAGAGTCATGACTGCTACAGTGTGGCTCTGCATAGAAAACACATTTTCAGAACAACAGCTGCTTGATAAGTAATCTGATTTTTATAGTAATCCACTTAAGGGGGAAGGAATTTTTCAGATTTGTCATCTTCATTTTCCACTGCAAACACAATGTACTTCTAACGACGGTGTTTTCAGCTGGAGTGGTACCGTCCGCAAATTCAAGATGGAGAACAGTTCAGTCGCTTTCTTTTTGGTAACTGGATAAAGATACCTTGAACAAACA
Organism: Caretta caretta; assembly: GCF_965140235.1. Taxonomy (NCBI): domain Eukaryota; kingdom Metazoa; phylum Chordata; order Testudines; family Cheloniidae; genus Caretta; species Caretta caretta. The sequence goes on along the minus strand of NC_134212.1, from coordinate 72,529,853 downwards.
CCACATTTAAATCTAACCACAGACATGAGTCTAGCTACTGGCTGAAAAATGACCACACATTTGAGCAGCAAGTAGCTCACACTCCACCATCATTGTTAAATTTGCATGAGAGTCACAATGTAAGCAGTAAAGTGCCTGGACTGATTTTTGTTGGGGATCTTCACACAACCAGGAAATCCAGATCTCCAGATCTCTAATTTCAGTAGAAATTAGCCTTGAGAAAAGAAGGTAAATTCTAGGAAGTCAGATATTTTATTACCTGTATGACAGACAAAGTAAGGACTGAAGGATCCAATATAATCAAACATATGGATAATAAAAGTAATTTATGAAACTCACTGTATTTCCTTAATTAACTCATAACTGAAGGAATATTGGACAAGATCCTCAAAAGTATTTAGGCTCCTTACTTGATTTCATTGAAATCAATGAAAATTAGGAACTTAAATATCTGAGCCATTATGCCCTTACACAGGATGGCAAAACTTGATAACCTATAAAACTAGTAACCCAAAGCAAACAAAAGACAATGGGTGAACTCCTGAGTTCACTAAGTCAATAGAAGTTTGGCCATTGACTTTACTGTGGTAAGGAATGCCTACTGAACTCGGTTGTATATTTCAAAATTGCTTAGATCCTAAAGTGACTCCACTCTTGGAACACTCAAATTTACTAAACATAAGAAGGGGATGTGTTGGCTACACAGTGGAGACAATGAGTATATAAATATGTTTGTTAGACTAAAAATTAAAGTTGTAGTGAAAAAAACACAGCATTAGGATTGGGTGTTTGTCATAGGAATCGCTTGCTTTCACTAAGAACCTGTCAGTTGCTGCTCAGTGTAATTTGGTTCTTTCTAAAACGATGGTATGAACCACAGGGTGATAAGTATGTGTACAATCAATATATTCTCACCCTAATGTATATAGATGGAATCATGACACTCCAGGGCTGTTAGCACAGGGAGAATGTTGGCTCTTGTAGCAAAACAGTGTAGAATGTAATGACAGCAGAATGTGTGACATTAGGGTGGAAAAAAGAAAGGTTTCTGCTGTGATCTGTTTGGGTTGTGCTGAGGGATGGCAGTCAACTTTCTGAGTGAGCTGGTTGAGAAACATAAGAATGTGTGAGGAATTGAGACTGTATCTGGTATGTCTGAATGCCTAAACTATCGTGTCCCACCTGCGTTAAGGCCTGTGTGGAAAGATACAATGGCAGGTGAGGGATTTGTCCTTCAGTATCTAATTTCATTATGTTCCAGCTGGGTTGTATGGGAGGAGAAATATTAGCTAAGACAATTAGCACAAACCCCAGCTCCTAAGAAAAGTGCCATAGATTCTTTAATATTCATACAAACAAGACAGGTCTTTGATTTTTATTCCAAAGATCCATCCAGAGTAAACAGCATGGAATTCAAATGAACTACGTGAAGAATTAAGGACTTGATAGCATTTGAACCTGCTCTTCAACCTGTAGTTTAGATCTCTAAACCAGCCTCTCCATGGCTCTTTGGTATATTTACAAACTTAGTATTAGGCTTACTGCTGTAGTGTGTTTGCAGTTCTCATTTGGAGATGTGCCTTGCTTCAAATGAGAGAGAATATTTAATTTACTTTAGATTGTATTCATAATGTAATTACATGTAACAAACAAACCGAGAAAAACATTTTTATTTATTTTTATTTTTTAATGTAAAATGGAATTTCTATGCTGGAGTTCAAGAAACACTGTCAAATGTAGTAGAAATAGGAATATAAAAACAATAAAGTGTCTCAGATATTTATTTTCTATCTTTCAGGAGGGGAAGTTATTAATGAGACTGTCCTTCTCAGAGTAGTCTGTATCCAGACCATCTCTAATGAGAACATCCTTTGAAGTAAGAAGCATACGGAGAAGTCATGCTGTGTTAAAAAAAAGGGTTGTGTGAGGCAATTAACTACTGGAAGTGCAATGTTGACCGCATGTAGTTGTCAATCTGGCAGGCAGAACTGATGTACAAGAAAGCAAGTAAGGATAGTTGTGAGGAATTATAGTAGCTTATATTCTATGAAGGATATTCATTTTGAGTCTGATTTTATAGTTAAAGGAGGTTCCACAAAAGACTACCGAATTGCTCTGTTATTGGAATAATGCCAGCTACCAAGTGGCACTTCTTCCCATGGTCAATGAACAGTATACAGTGAAACAAAGAGCTGAATTATGCCTTCCCTTACACAAACACAGCTCCCGATGAAGTCGATGGGAGCTACGGTGCATATCCGAAGACATAATTTGAACCTAGTTTGGTCAACCAATGGGACCAAATTGCGGACATACAGGAAAAATAAATGGACAACTTCTCATTAGAAAGCACATCTATAAGTTACAACTAGAAACACCCTTCCGCTCCCTCCTCTTACCTCCCTCCCCAGGATAATTGGTCTTAAGAAAAATAAATCTTTTGGGCTGAATATCTTCAATTTATAGCCTACACAGCATGCAATTACAAATGTTAGACTGTTATCTCTAACACTAACTATTTGGCATGGCTGTCATAGAAGCATAGGACTGAAAGGGACCTTGAGAGGTCTTTAGTTCAGTCTCCTGAATTCAAGGTAGGACTAAGTATTATTCAGAGTAGATGGTCCCTGACAGGTGTTTGTCTAATCTGCTCCTAAAAATCTCCAGTGAGGAGATTCCACAACCTGCCTAGGCAATTTATTCCAGTGCTTAATCACCCTGACAGTTAAGAAGATTTTCCTAATGCCAATCCAAACTGCCCTTGCTGCAATTTAAGTCCATTGCTTCTTGTCCTATCCTCAGAGGTTAAATCAGCAGTCATATGCTGCTGATTTTTTTAATGTCAATGGGCAAAACTCATCCACAGTGTAACACCACTTACTGCAGTATGGAGTTGAAACTGGGTGACTTCAAAGGACTTACACCACTTGTGAACTGGCTCCGTAGCTTCTGACACTTGAGATTTTTGTGTGCTATCGTTCTGCACGTGGAAACTCCATTCAAGTTAGCGGGAGCTTTATGTAGAAATCAAAGCAAGGTAAGTATGTGTCCTATTCAGCAGGCAAGTAGGATGTATGATGAAGTAGGTCAATGGTTACACAGATTTTGCATCATAAGAAAATAGCCCAGAAGACTTCACAGGAGTTCATTAGAAAGCAGCATGGGATCAGTAACATTACAGGCACACAAAGGACCAGATTGGTGGACTTTCAATACAGGAGAAGAAGTGGAAGCAAGCAATTCCCAAAAACTTCAAGACAATGTCTTTGTAGGGTAGAGGTAGGCAATGAACGGAACAGGTGTCTACAAGGAGAGAGCTATAAAGAAGCAAAAGGGGAAGCAAATAGAAACAATAAGTACAAACAGGTTGTTGGGTGCCCCAAGGCAAAATGAAACAATTAAATGTAGAAGCCTGGTCTTACAACACAGGGCCAGATCATCTTTTTACATAAAAACCCATGAAAAAGGAAATTTGCTGCAAAAATTGTGCAGAGTTCAGAGAGCAGAATTAGCACTTCAGCCCAGATCCACAAAGGTATTTAGGCTCCAAACTTCCACGAAAACCAATGGGAATTTGGAGCCTAAATACCTTTGTGGATCTGGGTCTTAGATACTTTTAAGAAAGGGGAAAAAAAGTGATCCGGGTAGCTACAGGCCTGTTAGTTTGAGATCTGTAGTATGCAAGGAAAAAATTTTGAAGGAGAAAGTAGTTAAGGACATTGAGGTCAATGGTAATTGGGACAAAATACAACATGGTTTTACAAAAGGTAGATCGTGCCAAGCCAACCTGATCTCCTTCTTTGAGAAAGTAACATTTTTTTAGACAAAGGAAACGCAGTGGATCTAATTTACCTCGATTTCAGTAAAGCGTTTGATATGGTGCCACATGGGGAATTATTAGTTAAATTGGAAAAGATGGGGCTCAATATGAAAATTGAAAGGTGGATAAGGAACTGGTTAAAGGGGAGACTACAGTGGGTCCTACTGAAAGGTGAACTGTCAGGCTGGAGGGAGGTTACGAGTGGAGCTCCTCAGGGATAGGTTTTGGGACCAATCTTATTTAATCTTTTTATTACTGACCTCTGGCACAAAAAGTGGGAGTGTGCTAATAAAGTTTCCGGATGACATAAAGCTGGGAGGTATTGCTAATTCAGAGAAGGACCGGGATATCATGCAGGAAGATCTGGATGACCTTGTAAACTGGAGTAACAGTAATAGAATGAAATTTAATAGTGAGAAGTGTAAGGTCATGCATTTAGGGATTAATAACAAAAATTTTAGTTATAAACTGGGGACGCATCAATTGGAAGTAACAGAGGAGGAGAAGGACCTTGGAGTATTGGTTGACCACAGGATGACTATGAGCCGCCAATGTGATATGGCTGTGAAAAAAGCTAATGCGGTCTTGGGATGCATCAGGCGAGGTATTTCCAGTAAAGATAAGGAGGTGTAAGTACCGTTATACAAGGCACTGGTGAGACCTCATCTGGAATACTGCGTGCAGTTCTGGTCTCCCATGTTTAAGAAGGATGAATTCAAACTGGAACAGGTACAGAGAAGAGCTACTAGGATGATCCGAAGAATGGAAAACTTGTCTTATGAAAGGAGACTCAAGGAGCTTGGCTTGTTTAGCCTAACCAAAAGAAGACTGAGGGGAGATATGATTGCTCTCTATAAATATATCAGAGGGATAAATACCAGGGAGGGAGAGGAATTACTTAAGCTCAGTACCAATGTGGACACAAGAACAAATGGATATAAACTGGTCATCAGGAAGTTCAGGCTTGAAATTAGACGAAGGTTTCTAAGCATCAGAGGAGTGAAGTTCTGGAACAGCCTTCCAAGGGAAGCAGTGGGGGCAAAAGACCTATCTAGCTTCAAGATTAAGCTTGATAAGTTTATGGAGGAGATGGTATGATGGGATAACATGATTTTGGCAATTAATTGATCTTGGACTATTAGTGGTAAATAGATCCAAAGGCCTGTGATGGGATTTTAGATGGGGTAGGATCTGAGTTACTACAGAGAATTCTTTCCTAGGTATCTGGCTGGTGAGTCTTGCCCACATGCTCAGAGTTCAGCTGATCGCCATATTTGGGGTCGGGAAGGAATTTTCCTCCAGGGTAGATTAGCAGAGGCCCTGGGGGTTTTTTGCCTTCCCCTGCAGCGTGGGGCATGGGTCACTTGCTGGAGGATTCTCTGCACCCTGAAGTCTTTAAACCATGATTTGAGGACTTCAGTAGCTCAGACATAGGTGAGAGGTTTATTGCAGGAGTGGGTGGGTGAGATTCTGTGGCCTGCGTTGTGCAGGTCAGACTAGATTATCATAATGGTCCCTTCTGACCTTAAAGTCTATAAAATGATGAGGATGGTATGTTTATCCTAGCGTATATACCATGCTCATCACTAAAGTGTCTAAATGTTTATTAGGTATACCTGCTTTCACGTGAAGTCAATGGGAGTTCTGTAAGGCTTTGATGACACTATATCTTTTAATTGAGTTTATAATCAGTGTAACATGATTGCCGCTAAACAAGGTTTGTGCCTGCTTGCAATAAGATTAAAACTTGGTTAGTAACTATGGCAGCTAACAGTGTTTCATTCATTGCCAGCAGACTAGACTATCATATGGCTGTTTTCATGTAACTGGTTCAGCAAACTTTTTGTTTTGCAATGACAACAGGATCCACTAACCAGTTTGGCCGGTCCACCTCCCTCCCAGATCTGTGTGGCAGAACATCACTAAGTGCATCACTTCATGAACTGCTCTTTGTGCTTCACCCCTGGGAACTCTACCCCAGCTCTAAAGATCATTTCACAAGAGCATTTTAACTTAAATTGACAATACTAATAATTATTCAAAATATGACAATTGCTTGAAAAATATTCACGCAGTTGGTAGAACTAGTAAGATAGTAATGAAGATTTCTAATGTATCTAATTTAGCTGATTCTGAGGACCAAGAAATTTTTTATCTCAATGAAAAAATATGTTCCTGTATTCTAATCAGCAAAATTAGAGTGAACTATCAATTGCTGTAATAACCAAGGGTCTAATCTGATTCTGGGGTAATTTAAAATACATTATAGTAGAGGCTCATGTAAAACCTGCCAGTGCTCCTTCCTGTCTGAGATTTTGCTTATTACTGAAGTCAAGTTGACCCTGATTAAATCATTTTTTGTAACACACTCTTTGTGTAGAATAAATTATGACTCCCTCACCATCCTCCTTCCCTTCTTATCCAGGTACAATTTTTTCCATTATTGCATCCTACCTCAATTTGCCCAGAAAATTATGAAGCATGTGGATATTTATGCCATGGTGTCAACTGTAAGCTGAGGTAACAATTTTAGTTGGCTCCATAGATGATTGACCTTGGTTGCATGTTATTCTGTAGTTTTATCAAGGACAGTTGAAATAACAAATATACAACTTTACATATAATCAAGGAAAGTACATAAATATTTGTAGCTCGAAGAAATCCAGTAAAGAAGAAGCCTGGAATATATTCCTCAAATAATAATGACAGCAGGAGGAAAAATCAAAATCTTGTTGCCATACTATCCTGTACTGTATATTCAGGCACATAAAACAGGGCTAATCATATAATTATAAGGGCTTAGACATGTTTCCAATCATTTTGTCAAGGTCTAGAACTGTCTCATTTCATACCAATATTGGATAGAAAAGCATAAATGTCCTCAAAACATATTATATCTTATATGTAGCTTTTGGTAATTCATTCCCACTATTCCAGTAAAGACCTTGCATTTTAAATCTTCCTCCTTTCCTCCAATTTTCCTGCCATATTTCTTATCTACTCATTAGTCGCACATACACTTGTAGCCTATCTTTAATGAAATATTGCTGGGTAAGGATCAAAGGACCCTTCTATGCCATCTGTTAGTTTAACAGTGTTCTGTGTTTTGAATGAGGACTAAGACCAAATTAAATATTTGGCTCTTGCCATGAGTTTTGAAGCTAACTAGTGTTGTTAAGAAGGCATATAGTGGCAACTTCATGGTTATAACAGTCCTTGTATCCCTAGGATTTTGCTGCCTCAAGAAGTACTTTATGACCTCGTTGTTCTATGTAGATGCAAACAGGTTCATCTCTAGTAATCCCATCTTCCTTGCTAACCACCTGAAAACCTCCAGGTTGAAACTACTTTCTCTCTAATTTTTGTCTTGCCTAGTCATCTCTTCTATTAAAGACCCTTTGATTTGAGCTGCATGTATTGATTTTGTTTTGTTCTATCCAACTGAGTCTGGGAATTCTTCATGAGGACTGTGCTCCTGGTTTTCCTTGCTTGTTCACGTATAATACTATTATGTTGTCCTTTACGTGACTGTAACAGGTAGTGACAGCAGAGTGTGATACATAAGCAACACTGCCTTATAAAGTTTTCAACTAGACACATTAAATATAGGAATACAGGACCGGTGGTTAGACATCTGAATTCTACTCCCAGCTCTGAAACTGATTTGCTGTTTGACCTGGGGCAATTAATCTTACTGGAATGGATGCTGCTCTTGATCGCCCCACTCTAAATCTTGATTAGCTCTACTGAAGTCTGTGGGCCTGATCCTGATCTTTCTTACAGTGTTTTTTACAGTCGCTTAATGCCATTAACTACAAGGGAGATAGTCTTGATTTACAATTGGAGGAGATTAGAATCAATCATATTGAGACAACTTCTCTGGCTTGCTCCTGCCTCTTTGTTCTGCTGGTGGGGAGTAAAGGGGCCAAAGAAACTGCTGGATGTTCAGAGCTAAGGACTTTTCCACTGTAGGGGAGTCCCCAACCAATGTAGAGTAAGTTTGCTCTTACATCACCTCACATACAATCCCCAGCATAGGTGCAAGACAGGAGAGAAGAGGGGATGTGACTAAAGCAAGCAATATTCTGGTAATCCTGAACTAGTGGATGACACTTTGAGAGCTGTCAATAGCTGGCATAGCCTCATGACTGCTATAAACTGTGCTCGTGTAGAGCTAGCCTGAAAATCAAAGTGCACAACTGACTCCCTTGTTGGGTCACCTTGCTCTGAAGAGAATCAGAGAATGTGGGCCACTGACTTCAATAAAATTACACTGGTGTGATCAGAACTACACACTGACACAACCAAGCCTTTTGTGCCTCAGGTCAGTTATCTCATTAGCAGTAGCAAGTACATATATTGCTGTAGTGCCCCATTAGGACCCCATTGTGCTGGGCGCAGTACAAACACAGAAAAGAGACAGTCCCTGTCTTGAAGGTCTTGCAATCTAAAGCCATAGATGGACAAAGGATAGGGGATGAAACATAGAAGCAAATGGTGAAGAACTGGCATGGTTGTTTATCAGTGATATGGGTACTTACCTCTCTTCAGGGAGGCATGGTAAGGCTTAAACCTTTGTGGCATCCTTTGATGAGAAGGGCTTGACAAGGCTCTGTAATATTATTACTAGTTTGATGGATGTTAGTAAACAACACCCTAGTGTTTGTGAGGTCTCCCCCACTGGTTGTGGAGCAGAGTTCTGCCATGGCTGTTGTGGTGAAGAGGGGATGGCAAACCCTGAAACCCCTCAGCTGGAGAATAGTAAGTAAGAGTGAGAGCCCATCCCAAGAAAAACAGGGTTTCTCACAAGTGCTGAGACTGATGTGGGGTTACAGCAGCGTCTAAGCCAGTGGGCCGTTGAGGGAGAAGGAGAAGGAGGTGAAGACACCGCCATTAGGTGGAGGAGGCAGAGACAGGGCGAGTAGCTTGAGGACAGTGAGGTGAGCGGTGCAGGGGGGGAGAGGGAGGGAGGTGAGAGGAAGGGGACCACAGGTGGGAACAGCTGAGAGAAGAGAGCCCACAGAGAGAAGCAGGGGAGGGAAAGAGGGGTCCCCCGGACCCGTGGGGCGGTTGGCGGGGGCGGGGTCCCGTGGGGCGGAGGGCAGGTGGGCGCTCCCAGCTCTCCCGCCTTCTCTTGCCTCTGCAGCACCGCCCTGCGGACAGCGCCCAGTGCTCGCTCGCTCGCTCCCCACGCGGCCCCTCCCACCCATCGTTTGATGACCTCACCGCGCCCAGCGGACGCCGAGTATAGATTCCGAGCGCGCGGCCATCCTTCTCCCACGTGACACAGGTAATTGTCCCCTCCTCGCCCGCCCCGCAGATGGGAGACCCCTCCCTGTCCCTCCACCTCCCCGTGCTGGCGCTGCGGCGGTCAGGGCCGTTCTTCCTCAGTAGCGGCCCGGCAACTCGGGGGGCTGCGCCGCGCCGCGCCGCGCCGCCTCCAGGATCTGCCGGAGCCTCCCCACCCCTCGCACAGGTCTGTCACCCGCCCGGCTGCCGGAGCGGCCCGCGGGGAGACCGTGCCCTGGGCCCAAGGGGCGTCTGTCAAGGCTGTGCCCCCAGATGGGGCAGGCGGCCTGGTGTGGGGAGAGGGGGCTGGCGGGGATCAGCTGGGCATTGCACGTTAGAGAAGAGGCAGGTAACTCCACCTGGCTGGAGGAGGAGGATGTGCAAAATACCTTTGTAAAGCAGGCTATTGATTTTAATGGTCAAGGCCTGGGCACCTCGGGTATGGGTCACTCTGGGCACAGGTGGGGCCTCTCGGTTTGCCCTGGGGGTGGGAAAAGGCTGGATGAAGAATAAAAATCCTCTTCAGAATTCCTTGGCCAGCAAAGGCTCTTTGGGGCGTGGGGCGGCATTTTAGGGATAAGTGCCTGTTTGTTAATGTTGCTGTGTACCAAGCAGAGCAGACTGCCTACAGTAGGCTGCTTCTGGACCATGGTGGCTAAGCTGGGTGTTTTATGATGATGGACTTGAGTTGCTGTAGTCTAGCCAGGTACGTAATCCAAATTAATAGGGTCACCTCTGCTTTAGGCAGTACGTATGTTTTGGACTAATGTAATTTGGCTACTACTGTGTATTCAAGTAATCCTTGATTACTCTGCATTGCATTGTGTGACCTCCCTATGGGTTGCAACAGCACAAATATGAAAAAGAGTAAATAAATTGAAAAAGACAATCTAATAGTGTTGTCTATCACTTTAGTTTGCAAAGAGATGGAGACTTAAATGGCCATTCAAGTTTTTCTCTAAAGTTCATGATTAGAATACCGTATGTAATTACATAATACTATCTACTTCTATGGGAGGTAGTATGGCATCGTGGATAGAGTACAGATTTGGGTCTCAGAAGACCTGGATTCTATTCTCAGTGTGACCCGCTGGCTGATCTTCAGGAAGTGACTTCACCTTCCTGTGCTTGCTTTCTCATCTGCAACATGGGAATAATGATGCTTACCTCTTTTGTAAAGTGCTTTGAGATCTACTGATGAAAAGCTCTATATAAGAGCTAGGTATTTACAGTCTGGCACTTGGAATGGAAATATGTTTTTAATTGTGCCCTTAGGATTCATTTAATCCTGAATCTGTAAAGGAAAGTCTTCAATATACAGTTCTCCCCTTCTCTTATTCATCCAAGAGTTGTACTGAAAAGCAAAAGAGAATGGAAATGCTGATCCTAACTTGATTACTAGCTTTCCAAAGTGAGGGCCTTTAAGTGAGAGGCCTGCAGAGCTGAAACAATTAGAGAAGTCTGTTTAGCCTTTATTATTATGCTAAAATTTGATACATCACTATGAATGTTTTGACAATCTGATTAGCTATAATTATCCCATCTTGGGCAAGGTGAATAACAGACTGATGACATGGTTGTGTTCAGTGGTCATGGTAGGTTAATGCATTTACATTTCACACAGGAGATAGAGGGCTTGTCTTCACTACCGCACTACATTGATGCAGCTGCGCCAATGTAGTGTGTCTGGTGAAGACACGCTTATGTTGTCGGGAGAGTGCTCTCTTGTCAACACCTCAATGAGAGATAGAAGTTGGTGGGAGAGCGTCTTCCGCTGGTATAGTACGGAGTAGACAGCACTTTAAGTCGATGTAACTTACATCGCTCAAGGGGATGGTTTTTTCACACCCCTGAATGACATAAGTTACATTGACTTAGGTGGTAGTGTAGACAAGCCTTTGAAGAACAAAAGTGACTTTCCTTCTCCTTTCTTTCAAGTACTTGTCCTAACTACTCCAGGAAACTGGTGATAGTAGTAATTATTGTGATGCTACCAACTTTATTGTCCACTAAAACATACCAACTTGGCTTTGTTTGTTTGTAAAAGATAGGGTAGTATTTTCATTTCCTGACTTATTTTTTCCCACTATGTGTTAATTGGGTTTTGCTTGCATATAGAGGACTTCAAGTATTTATTGTGTGTGAATAAATTGTTTGGCTACCCCCTTCCCTAAAAAACGCAACCCAAACCATTAAGGGAAATGGATATTTCTACATTTAGTACAGTTCCTCTCTGCAGGAAAAAATAAGGATTTAGTTTTGCAGTGATGTCTGAGCATTTTTCTGAAGCAATCCTCCTTCCTTCCCTATTCTCCTATCTGCTTCTGTGATCGAAGGCTTCTTATTCATACCTCTTATTCAGTTCAAATATCTATAAGGCACCAGCTTCTATGGGGTTTTTTCTACCTTTATCCATTCTTCTGCACCAACCATATGTTATAGAGAATTATGCTGTTGAGGAAACTCTTAAGAGGGAGTTGCATGGAATGCATTTTGAAAATTAACCATGCTAAGGGACAGATGTTTTTCTGAAGCTTGGGCCAGACTGTTAATGTTCTTCATGGAGACTTTATACCACAGAGATCTAAAAGAACCACAAAATACACCTGGTGTTTTAGGAGGAGAATGAGGTCAGTACAGTCTATGCCATCCTTAAGTCTAATGAGCAATTAAAACAATCAATATATCAGAAGATTACCATTGATACCAGACCTACTGTGCCACAACCTTTCCCTTCCACCTCTGCTTCCTCTAAAAGGAAGATTAGACACAGGGCTGTGGTAATTGACAATCTTGTCAATGTCAAAAGCTAGTTTCTCCTGCAAGGGTTGAAAACTAGTTTATCTTGAGCTGTATTACAGTACAGACATGTAGGCTTTCAGACTTAAATCCCCTAATGCTGTCTGTCTTCCTCCACTATTTTAATGCTGGAGTGGTTTATTTTGTTTAATAAATATCAAGTTTGCTTTTTCTTCCAGTTCAGTACTCCCTTCTCATTTTTCAATCCCTGGTAGAGATTTAATTAATATTTTCCTTTTGGTTGCTCCTACTCAGCATGCTCCCTTGCCAATCACTGTTTTCATTTCAAGGTTGATTTAGGAGGCATTGTGAAATGGAATAATCCTAACTGCTTCTTGATTCTGTCTGTTGCCCTTTGTGCTGGTTTTTGAATGATGGGCTCAGGGCTGAGTAGGCCAGAATGCTCTGTGATCACACTTGTGGTCTCTGATTTGCTAAGTGTTGATGCTGACAGCTGTTGTCTGTGCTGGAGAGCAGCAAGCACAAGGAGGAACCAGGAGGACATTAGATTTATTGAGCAAAATTAATCCTTAATGTAAACCTGTTGACTTTGGAGTTACATCAGAGATGGCTTTGTCCACTTCTGTTTCATATCTGTGTAAAATGAGGTATCACTTTTTTGTTAGTCAGGGATAATATGTCTAGTAACATTTTTGCCTCCGCAATAATCTTTATACCATCCTGGAGGACAACTAATCTGTCTTTGAGTTTGTGGATTATGTAGTTGTTAATTGGATTATCTCTTAAAATGGGACACTGACCCTCTTTTGAAATTTAAGCAGAACAAGTGGATGATGGCTGAAGTCACTTGTAGACACCTTGCTTCTCTTTTTTCTCTGCTGGAATATTTAAGGGATACGATCAACTTGAGATCTAGTCCATATTTTTTAAAAATGAGGTAAAAGTAGCTTTTGGTGTTACATCTGCCATGAATACCCCGGTCAAGTTTTGTGCTTTTACCATCACTTCCTTATTTTTAAAATGTTTTTCTTTTGCAGTTGCTCTCGGCTCTTTGCTATAACAATATTACCAATACTTGTAGCATAGGTAGGTGAAATATCTTCCAATATATAGGTATGGTTTTTAAGTTGATAGTGACCCTTTAAGGACTAATTCAGTGTGCATGCTTTGTATCCCTGTATTTTTTCATGCCTTTATTTATGCATGCATTCATGCATACCAATGAGCAAAGTGATGTATAAGCAAGGATTTGTACCCACTTACCTCTTGGCTTTCTTGTTCCTGCCGTGAAGTCATACGCCTCATTGTGACGTATCCGTTCTTTCCTTGATAACACATTGACATGAGAAATAGAGGACTTTTACATTATGCTGTGGCAGATGATATGCTATGCACATCATTGCTTTTAATGCCATTATATTAAATAAACTATGTACTAAAAATACCACTTAGAGGTCTAAAAATATATTCTTAACTCTGCCAATGTGATCCCAAATGGCTTTGGATTTTTGTATGACTATCATCTGTTTCCAAAAATATTTATTAATTATTGGTATTACCATAGCACCTGAGCGCTCTAGTATGACTAAGACTCTGTTTTGCTAGGCACTGTACAAACACAAAACAAAAAGACAGTTCCTGCCTCAAAGAGCTTACAATAAAAGTATATAATAACAGATGGAAACAGATGGGAGCACAAGGAAACAATGAGGCTGCGTTAGTCAGTTTGATAGCTAGTCATCTCAGCCTACCAGGGCCATAACTGTTAATTTTTTTGTAGGCATCATGGAAAAGGAATTTTAAGGAAGGATATGAAGGATGATGTTTTTGGCAAGCTCCTCCCAAGTCTGAGGGGCATCACGGGAGAAGATATGAACATGTTTGTTTGAAGATATAACAAGCTGGTGATGGAGGTTGGCATTATGGGCATATCAGAGTTAACATCTCGATAGTGAATTAGAGATGATCGGTAATGTGGGGGTAGACTGTGAAGGGCCTTAAGGGGATGTCTACACTGCAGCTAGGAGGTGTGATTCCCAGGATGGGTGGACAGACATACTGGGTCAGCTTGAGTTAGCATGCTAAAGTAGCAGTGTGGATGTTGCAACACTGGCAGTGGCTCAGACTAGCCTCTCAAACTTGGACCCAGGGGGTCAGGTGGGCTTGGACTTGGGCAGCTAAACTGAGCTATATTAAGCAGAGCCAGCATGAGTTTGTCTACCTGTGCTGGGAATCACACTTCCCAGCTGCAGTGTGAGCATACCATGAGAGTGAAGACAAGCAGATTGTTTCATGCAACAGAGAGGGGTGGTGAAGTCAAAGTAATGGGCTAGGACAACAATTTTAGCAAGAGCATTCTGAATGGATATGAGTGGACCAAGATTGTATTTGTCAAGGTCAGAGAGAAGGATATTGCAGTAACTGAGATGAGAGCCCGAATGAGAGTTCTAGCTGTGTGGAGGAATAGGAAAGGCTGTATCTAGTAATGTTATGAAAGAATTGACATGATACACTGGGAATATGAAACCCTCATTGATGTCAATGAATGCTGAGGGCTCTAGGCATAGATACCATAGCACATGCACTACATATTGTAGGACTAGTATCTCGTAAACTAGCTTATCAGTTCCTTTTAATATGATCATATTAGCTTAGTGGTCACTGTGAACAGTGGCAAAGTACATAGGGGTAAGGATTGTATTTTCAAGATGGCTGTAATTTCACAAAGTCAAGTTGCTGTTTTTATATTCATGTTTCATATTGGGAACCTGGTGTACTCTGACCTCAGAGTCTTTGCATGGTGACTCAGCATCCTGGATATAGTCTTTCCTGACTTCTGATCCATTATTAGAATAGTTTTTCTGTCCTTGAGATTCAGAGTGACAGGACATGTTTGTGTCTCATGACAGAGGAGGGACTACATAGTAGGCCTTTTAGTGATGATGATACTCCTTTTTAGTAGTGATACTACTAGTAATACTCTTTGAGTAGTCATTAAAAATAGGCTTAAATAGGAAACTAGCTTCAGCGTTTACTTTGGAGGGAGTAGTGTACCTTCTTAGTAATAAGATTTTTTGCGTTGCCTTACATCTGAAAGCACTGTTCAAACACTAACTCATCTTTGCCATAACCTTGTGAAATAATTACTACTTATCTATTTTAAAGGGGAGGAAACCGAAACAGGTTAAATGGTTTGGGCAAGGCCAGCCAAAAGCAGAATCAAGGTTAAAATGCAGAAGTTCCTGGCTTCCAGCCCCGTGCTTAGTCCACTAGACAGTATTCCCAATTATTTTCAGTCGTTATTGGCATATTGATCTTACTGAGGAGACTCCATTCATTTCATCTTGTACTTCTATAAGCATGTCCTCCTTTTCTCCTTATTGATCTTCCATATGGTTAGATAGGTGCATGCTTTGCATTATATTCTTCCTAGCTGAAACCAGTAGTGCAGGTGAGAGTATTTGGCAACTGCATATCTTGTTGTTCGTTTCCAGTATGGCCACAAGGATATCCTTCTGTGTGCCCCTAGCAGGCTGAAACACATACTACTTTTGCTCCAGAGGGAACTCTGTGCACACACAGAATTCATGTCCCCCACAGATGTTTTTTTCTCTGCAGAAAATGCATTCTGGTGGAGAGGCACTGCAATTACTCCTTTTGCTCACCAGTGGCTGCTTTGGTGCCAGAACACAGGGAAGGCAGCTCACTGGTCAGAGCAGCCAATAGGGAGGTGGACAGGCTGCGTTCTTCACATCACCCTGCCTGCAGAACCAGGGGAGGAGGCATGGGATATGGTGGAGACAGTCAGCATAGGGCTGTTGGGTGGGTCACATAGACTGGGGTTCAGAAGGGCTAGTGGGAGAGACAGACTGGGATGGGTGCTGACTGGGAGTGGGGGTGCAGGGACAGGAGGATGGGGTGCATGAGTGGGAGTGCAAGGACACGTGGGGGGGGGGGAAAGGGGTGCATGGGGATGGAGTCAGATGTGCCTGACTGAATGGGAGAGGCTAGGGGTCAACCAGGGTCAGCATGGGAGAGGCTCCCCAATTCCCTAATAATCCCTCTTCTCTCCCCCCCCCCCCCCCAAAACAAACAAACAAACAACCTGTTCCATACTTTTCCCACCCACAACCAGCAATCCCCCAGGTTTGCTCCCAGGCTCCTTCCCAGCAATTACTTCCCTCTCCCTCAGTTCTTCCATTACCCTTGTCTCCCCCAAGCCTTTGCACTGCTTCTGAGTCATGTGGGAAATAAGTTTCTGTATTGTAGTTTAAATGAATTATTACTCAAAGTTCTGTATTAACATGCCTAGTAAGAAATCTTTTTCAAAAAATATTTCCTGAACCTTTTTTGTTGTCCGTTTTGTTACGGACATACTTGCTGACAGGTATTTTGAAATAAATTACCAAAATAATTGAAACTGGCGTGTTTATATTGTGTTGTTTTGACAAATAAAATATGCAGAATTTTAAATTATTGTGTTCAGAATTTGTAATTATTGGGCGCCGAATTCCCCCAGGAGTATTCTTTACACTCAGGCTTATTCTTTAATGTGGAGACAGTGGAGAAACCGTGTATCACAGTTCTTGGTCCAGAGAGAATGTATATCACAGTTGCCTGCTGCCCTCCGTGTGTGAGGTGCAGTATCCACAGAACTGTAAGATCTGTAACAATGAAAGGAAAAATGATGGTGTGGAATGCACACCGGACTAAATTGCCCTATGTCTTTCTTTAATATATGTTTGCCCGATAAGGGGATTTTGTAGCCTGTATCTAACAATGATGCAGGGCTTTCCTTTCTTTTGATAGTTGTCAACAGAGAAATGAGTGATAACTGAGAACTGTTTAAGCATATTTTACTAAATGCTCAAAAATCCATAACTGAGAGAGAGACTATACTGGTTTTAAAAGAAATCAGCCTGCTTTGGGATGAAGTGACATCAGTGGAATAAAGGGAAAGTTGATAGCACTGAATATAAATTAGAAACTAGGAATTGTAGAAAACCAGTAAAGCAAGCAAAAGGACATATGGAGAAATCAATGGCTAGCAGAGTTAAGGACAATAAGGAGGAGTGTAAGTATATTAGGAATAAAGGGAACCCTAACAATGGTATTGGTTCATTACTAGATAGAAATGAAATTTTCAGTAATAATGTAGAAGGCAAAAGTGTTCTAATATATATTTCTGTTCTGGTTTTAGAGAAAAAGGATGTTTTAAATGATTTAAAACTGTCTGATAGCTCTCAAAATTAAGTGTAGGCAGGGAATCTTCATAATCAAAGCTGGTGTGTTTCTAGGGGTGTCCCTCAGGGGTCAGTTCTTGGCTGTATGCTATTTATCATTTTTATTAATGACCTGAAAGAACTCACAAAATAATGACTGATAGAGTTTGCAGATGAAACACAGATTGGGGGAGTGGTAAGTAATGAAGAAGGCAGGTCACTGATACAGAGCCATCTGGATTGCTTGATAAGCTGGGTGCAAGCAAACAATATGTGTTTGAGTATGGTAAAAGGAAAAGTCATACATCTAGGAATAAAGAATACGGGCCATACGTACTCTGACCTGGGAAGCAATGACTTTGAAAAAGACTTGGGGGTCATGGTGGCTAATCAGCTGAATGTGAGTTCCCATTGTGATGCTGTGGCCAAAGAGGCTAATGTGATATAGAAACAGGGGAGTATTAAGTAGGAATAGGGAGGTTGTATTACCTCAGCATTTGGAACTGGTGCAACTGCTGCTGGAATATTGTGTCCTGTTCTCATGCCCCCAATTCAAGAAGGATGTTGACAAATTGGAGAGAAGAGCCATGAGAATGATTAAAGGACTGGAAAAACATGCCTTATAGTGATATACTGAAGGAGCTTCCTCTGTTTAGTTAACGAAAAAGGAAATTGAAGAGGTGATTTGATCAGTGTATACCTACCTAGGTGGAGAATAGAAATTTGATAATAGAGGATCTTCGATCTTGCAGGGAAAGGTTTAACAAGATCCAATAGCTGGAAGTTGAAACTAGACAAATTCAGACTGAAAAAAACATTTTTAATAGTGAGGGTAATTATCCATTAGAACAGTTTACCAAGGGCTGTGGTGAATTCTCCATCACAAGATTGGATGTTTTTAAAAAGAGAGATGGTCTAATTCAAACAAATTAATACAATGGAGTCCTATGGCCTATGTTGTGCAGAACGTCGGACTAGAGAATCACAATGGTCCCTTGTGATGGGGTGGACTAGGCCCAGAGGCCCCCGCTACACCTGTCCCAGGACAGGAGCAGTGAAGCAAAGTCTTCAAAATGTGAGTTCAATCCCTGAGGGGGCCATTTAGGGATCGGGGCAAAAATTGGACATTGGTCCTGCTTTGAGCAGGGGGTTGGATTAGATGATCTCCTGAGGTCCCTTCCAACCTCCAACCCTGATATTCTATGATTCTAAGTGGCTTAGAAAGACTATTCAGGAGGTTGCAAGGGGCTAGCCAATCAGAAGATTGCAGGCTAGCATAAAAGGAGCTGCAGTGCAGACCAGAGTCAGTTCCTTGCTAGAGCCAGAGTAGTGCAAATGGTGTTCCTGGCTGGTGAAAGGGAACTGCAGCACCATGGGCAGCTCAGTGCTAGGAGGGAATGGAGGAGGGAGGAAGAGGTGCTCCTGGTTGGCTGCAGGAGCTGAAAGGCTGGATGGGAACCAGGGAAGCAAGTAAGGACCTCCTGACTGTCTGCAGGAGCTGCACGTGCTAAGATAGATAGTTGCTGGCAGGGACTGGGGGGCAAGTAAGGTGTTCCTGGCTGGCTCCTGGGACTCGACAAAGCTAAGGGCCGCTGAGAAGTGGCCTAGGGAAATGTAGTTAGTTAAAAGGGATGTGGCACATGGCGGCTGCTACTTAAAGGGTCCCTGAGTTGTGACCAGGAGTAGTAGGAGGGCCTGCTCCTCTGGGGAGGTAGTTATTCCCTGAGAGAAGGGCTCAGAAAGGGCAAAACCATTGCCTCCAGGGAGGAAGCCCTGAGGGTATGGCCTGATACCAGGGCCAGGACTGTTTAAAGACTTCAGACACACCCGACCAGAAGGGGTGCTTGTGAGGGGTGGGTGCGACCCCGTTACATTCCTTCAGGCTTTATGATCTTTGAATCTAAGCTGGAGAAAGTTGACGTGTGGCGGTGTGAGTACTCCCTACAGTGGATTGCATATATGTTAGAGGAAAATGTTATTGAAGTCTGACCCAAGCCCATCTGAGCCTGGTGCTTTGTACATCATAAGGGATTTCACAGCAATTACGAGCCTCTCCTTTTTAATGGTCCTAGAAGTGCTGCTGCTTGAACGTCAGTGAGATTAGTTGGTGTAGCTTTTGCTAAACCACCTTGCATGCTGGTGATTCCGTCAGGGGATTCTTCCTGCTTACTGTAGAGAACCTTTTCTAATTACACAAAGTTATTTCCTCTGCTTTGCTGGTTAATGTGTTTTTGTACTGGTTGAAGGATTTAGGAGATCAGGCTGGATGATGGTTGCTTTCTCATTTGCTAGCCTTACTTTCCATATTCCTATGTTCATAATAATCTTGTTTTACATATTTTGCCATTTTTTAATGTAATAGTTGTCCTGTTTTTTGCTGTGGAGATTTTAGCATCTTTATATTTTTCTTGCACTATGTTCATGAATGATTTTCTTTCCCCTTCTCCTGCACCCTCCCCCGCCCTCCAAAAAAAACCCCAAAACAAAACACCCACGCACTTTTTCTAGGAGCTGAACCTTCTGTACTTTTTCTGGTCTGAGGTGAAGGCATTAATTTTGCCCCAAAGGTTATCACAGTGGTTACTTGTGTTAGCTCTCCAGTATTACCAAAATGCAAAAGATTTTTTTAAATATTTAATAGCAATTGGGCTAAAAGCATGCATCTCCTTAAGAGTAAGTTACTTGACCTTTGTGACTTAGGATAACATCTTTGGGGCTGCTTGCAGCAGAGGGAGAGACATCTGGAATCAGGAGAAGGTTTGAGAAAAATGAGGGGAGGATTTTCATGCCTATCATTTTCATTGGATCTCTTTTAGGCATGAGGAGATGATCTGTTGTGGAGCATGCTTGGAGCAGGAACAAAGCAGGTGTTTGTGTGCGTGCTTCAGATGTGCATAGGAATAGTTCTTTCATTACCTCACATGTCTGTCAACACTTGCCTTCTGAGTGCACAGGGCTGAATCTGTCTATGGTAAGAAGTAGTGTTATACCAATAAAATAAAAACCATCAGGACCTTATTAAAGGGGATAAGACAAAATGTCACATTTATTGTGAATACAAAAAGAATCATAGTAGGCAGTCAGTTATAGCTATAACATTTCATTCAGTTTCTCACACACACACACACGTTCTGCAGCTGCTGTATACTTACCAGTCCTGAACGTAGCTTGAGTTCTAGGCTTGGGTTCGTGGCTTGTGGCGGCTAACTGGCCAGGAAAGCCAGGCACAAGGAAGAGCTGGGTCTCTGTTGGCCATGCACCAATTCCCTTTCATGTTGGCAGCAGAATGTTACCCTTCAAAATCTTCCATCTCACCCATCCTTTTTGTAGGCTTTAATTTGAATCCAGAGTCTATAGGTCTTGCTGTGTCACGCTGCCTCTGGGTTTGGTGTGATGGATCACCCGTCAATTGCAGACATGACTTTCAGCCTAGGACCTGGCTTTGATGTTTCTTCTATTATACTTTTGTTCTTTTCTTTTGAGGGTGGACTCCTCTTACTTTGTCAGGGCTGTTGTCCGCATCTTCAGCCGTTGGGTGTATACACTTTATTTCATCAGTACAGGCTGGGCTGGAGGTTGATTCCATCATCCACCCATACCTCATTCACATATCTAAACTAGTAAGATTACAGCAGGGTTTTGCAAAAATGAAGGTTGCAACAAGCTTTTACAAAATGAAGTGAGCATTTTAAAATGGAGTTTGGGACAAGTTATAATGGAGTTTGAGTTACAATATGGACAAGTGTAAGGAATGGCAAACAGTGAGCAGAAGTTACAATTTTGAAACAGGTTTCAGAGTAGCAGCCGTGTTAGTCTGTATCCTCAAAAAGAAAAGGAGGACTTGTGGCACCTTAGAGACTAACCAATTTATTTGAGCATAAGCTTTCGTGAGCTACAGCTCACTTCATCGGATACATTCAGTGGAAAATACAGTATACGTTTCAGCGATTTAAGCAGCAATTGGATTGAAAGTGAAACTCAATTAGTCAGTTATTGGGGTAACCAGTTTTATGAATGAATGTTTCATTTTACAAAACTTTGATTATGAAGTTATATTAATAAAGTGAACAATTAAAAACCATTTCATTGATCAGTTCTACAGTAGGAGCACATTTAAAATGCCCTTTTCAAATGAGTTTAGTGCCCCCAGTTTGGGCAGTGATTGCGTAGAAGTTGCCTGTGAGAATGTGAGGGAATATTTTTCTTTTCTCCAGGTGTTGGTGATTGTGATGTCTTCAGAAATATTTTCATGCCAATTCTCAAACCTACCTTTGTTCGAATGGGTTAGAAATAATTGCCTTTTCATTCCCCTTCCAATTTAGGAGTTTTACAGCCACCTCTTCCTGATTTGTGTGTGTGTGTGTTTGTTTTTTTAGTGTCTTTCTCTCTCCTGTTGCAGCATGAAGGACTCGCACAAATAACAGGGAAAACTGATTCTACAGGGATTATTTATGTGCAGTTGAACTGAATATACACAAAGTGTTTTCAGATGCACAAAGTGAAAAATATTTTTCCTCTAATCTATGTCAGTTGTAGTCAATATCGATGTTGCTGATAACTATAGTAGGTAAAAAATAAAATAAAAATCAGACAGGTGATTTTTAAGTTGGTGACCTTTTTGAATCTTTTAGAAGTGTATTTAAAACTTTAATATGCTTCTTCAAAAGCTTTGTTTTAGTGATTGTTTAGTTAGTGACCCAAGTAACACAAGTAAGGAAATTCACAGCTAAAACTGGCAGCATAACTAGATAATCCATGCAAAGACCAGTCTCAATGGATCAGTGTAGCCGATTACTGTGCTTTGATTATCATGTTTGCAATACCTATGCACAATAACTCTGAGATGTCATCCCTGACATCTGCTAACTTTGAATATCTGTGCTTTAGTTTTTCAGGTGTTTTAAAGTGAAAACAAAATTACCATCTTCCCGTAACGTTATTTTTGGTCTTCCTGCATTTTGATTTGTCTAATAGTTGGATTCTTGTATAGGTTTCAAACTGTAGTTTACATTTAGAACTGTAATTCCGAGTGAGAGCTGTGTATCCTCAACTGGCATCACTGGAAGTTTTTAATGCTCAGAATTTCTCAGATGAAGATGAAACTCTTTGCGTGTGTGTGTGATTTTTGTTTGTTTGTTTGTTCAACATTCTAGGAAATTCACTTGTCCAGTTAAAGCAAGCAAACAAACTAAGTGGTCGTTGGGTGTAACAGTGTACCACCTTCACTTTTCAGGAGTGCTCATTTACACAAATTATAAATTGCTTCAAAAGAATAACCTAGGTGGTCATTCACAAGCCACTTCTTACAGTAACCTTGTCTTACTTAAACCTAAAGCCAACATGAACACTTAATGTTCCATGCACTCCCTCCATAACACATGGAGCTATGAATCTGGGACCAGCAGCTCCATCTTCCCCTCCCAGGCGTAAGATGTGGGCGGAAGCCCTCTAGGATATCTGTAAGGGGTTTGGTCTTTAAAAATGCCACATCATCCTTCAAGGAGAGACAGCAGCAACAGCTGCCAATATCACCAAGGGGTGTGAGTAAACTTCCTTTTTCTTCATGCGTCCAGGACATTGGGGGCACATAGCTCAAGCAATTCCCTGTTTATAGCCATAGAAGCCCTCAGGGTCATCAGTTCCAGATTCTGTCAGATTGTTGGGTGTGGGAAATGGGAATGGGCAACTCCTTAGAAACACCTTCACAGCTGTAGACAGCAGGGATATTAGAGCATTGGCTTCATAACTGATCAGTGGGCTTTCCACTGTCTTGAAGATATTTTGTATTTAAGCTTGAACTTTGTTAACGAGGAAATATATGGCACAAGGCTAGATTTCATAGTAAGATATTGTAGTGCGTTGGGCATTCTTTCGACTATGTTTATTTTGTCTTTTTTAATAGATTTGGATCTTCTACCTAATGAACAAACATGAGTCATTTGAGGTTTCTTGTAGCTACCTTGAAACCTCATGGCATTCAATTTTTGGTAAAGCAAGATGTAGCCAGAAAGGTATTTCTGCAGAGCCAACGTTATGTTTCATCGGGAGCCACAGAACCATTCCTGAGTGGAAGTAATTCAAATTATGTAGAGGAAATGTACTACACATGGCTTGAAAACCCTAAAAGTGTGCATAAGGTAAGTCTAAATGTTAACTGAAAATTCTACTGTTAAGATAAAAAGTATAAATATTGATTCCACTCTTTGACTGTTTTGTAAATGGTCTTTTATTAAATGAAAAAATGAAACTTATCTTATATATTGATCATTGCAAGATATGAAATTGCAGCAACATAAAAATATAAGAAGCCCAAGTATGGTGAACTGGTTTGAAGAATATGAGATGTCTTGGTTATGAAAATATTAACAGAAGCAGACATCTGATTTTCAGAATTTTTTTGTAGCAATATGATTATTTAATCAGTCTATTGAAGGAAATTAGTTATGATTTACAGAAATTTCAAGCTTCTAATATTTGTAATAGAGTCACAACATGTTCTCTGCTATACTTAAGTCATATATATGGTGTGGTATTTTATAGCTGCCTAAGGGAGCTGAGTGCTTAGTTCCCCATGCTGGATTTGGAAATTCCAGCCTTAAATGTTTTGTAAAACTACCTTCTTTAAGTTTCTATAGTTTGGAAAATATTTCACTCTGTACATGTTTCTAAATTCCAAACACCTGCTAGCTATTTCTTGTTACCTCTAAACTTTGTATTTTTGTTAATGAAAAATATTTTTTTTAGGGCTGTCGATTACTTGCTGTTAACTCAAAAAATTTAATCCTGATTAATCTCAGTTTTAATCGCACTGTTAAACAATAGAATACCAACTGAAATTTATTAAATATTTTTGGATGTTTTTCTACATCTTCTTCAAATATATTGATTTCAGTTACAACACAGAATACAAAATCTAAAGAGAGCACTGTACACAATTTTTGTTTACAAATATTTTCCCTGTAAAAATGGCAAAAGAAATGGTATTTTTCAATTTACCTCATGCAAGTACCGTAGTGCAATCTCTTTATTGTAAAAGTGCAACTGACTCATGATGATGAAAATGAACATTCATTGGTCTGTGTTGCTTTGGATCGTTATTAAGCAAAACCCGTTGTCGGCTTGGATGCATGTCCTCTGGAATGATGGTTGAAGCATGAAGGGACATATGAATCTTTAGCACATCTGCACTTAAATATCTTGCAACGATGGCTAAAACAGTGCCATGCAAATGCCTGTTCTCGTTTTCAGGTGACATAAATAAGAAGCGTGCAGCATTATGTCCTGCAAATGTAAACAAACTTGTTAGTCTGAGCAACTGGCTGAACAACAAGTCCACTCAATGCTACTTCTAGGCTCTAAAATTTTACATTGTTTTATTTTTGAGTGTAGTTATTTTTTTTGTACACAATTCAACGTTTGTAAGATCAACTTTCATGGTAAAGAGATTGCGCTATAGTACTTGTATTAGGTGAACTGAAAAATATATATATATATATATTTTTTACAGTGTAAATATTTGTAATCAACAATAAATATAAAGTGAGCACTTTACACTTTGTATTCTGTGTTGTATTTGAAATCAATATATTTGAAACTGTAGAGAACACCAAAATAATTAAATAAATGGTATTCTGTTACTTAACAGTGCAATTAATTGTGATTAATTTTTTAATCGCTTGACAGCTCTAATTTTTTTTCTTACTCTATGATGTTTTTTGTCAATTATTAAGACTTGCTTGTTTGTATGGGGATGCTAATTCACTTAAAATATTTGCTTTTATGCATTAATTTTTTGCATGGATTGGAATCTTAACTTATTTAGTTACAGAAAATTACTCTACTCTCCTGTCTTGCTCTGTAAGTAATAGTTCAAACAAGTGTTTGGTGAAACCCTGCTATTGTGTGTTTGTGTTTAGGCACATTTTTATAAATGTGTCATATTTAGAACTTGGTTTTACTCTGATAAATCATCTAGAAATGAGTCAAATGAGGCTTACAAATTAAAAGGGAGGCCAAAATTAGCAATTATGATTTTTCTTTTGGTTCGTCTGTGTGTGAATTTAGTTCTGGTGAAAGGTGACAGCAGTGGTGACTGAAGCTTCTGTTTCTTCACAGAACAAGTACAGCACAGACTGTGCAGGCTTCCCTGTTTTACCTTACCTCTGAGCTGGAGGGCCCATCTCCAGGGCCAAGAGAGGTAGTTCAGTTTCCAGGCCCTTTCTGGCTTTGGTTCCTATGAGGAGACTGCCAGCAAAGTTACCAACAAGTGTTCTATAGGATGGTGGGGTTTATGAATTCAGTGGATATAGTCCTGAGACCACCACCTTTTTTCACATATGTAATTCAACACTTCTGAGGTGGTGACAATTTTTGGTTATTAATTACATGGGCAGTTTTAAAAGTATTTAAAGGGTTTTAATTTTTTCTCCTCTAGATTGCCAGGGTTTATGGCTGCTGCTAGCATCTCTTTTAAGAAAAGTGCAATTGTTTACTCTTTTTATGCCTGACTGCCCCATGTAGCTATGGAACTTACTCATCTCTTCTTCATGTCTTAATTAGGCTGAAAACAAAATTTAATTTAACAAATTTTTTTGTGTGTGTTGGTGTTCAGCTGATCAAAAGGAATATGTACAACATCATTCAATATAGTAAATTGACAATGTGGCTTTTCCCTTTTTGGCCAGTAGTAATTTGGAAGCCATTTTTTTGATTGTGTTAGGGAGTGAAGAGTTCTTGGAGTAAATTTTTCAGCAACCAGTCTGTCTCGTCTGTCTTAAGATCTGATCCTGTACACACATGAGAGTGACTCACATAAGAAAAGGGCTAACGACTGTTCTCTTAAAGATTTGCAGGATAAGATCTTTAGACTTTAAGATCATCAAGACGGAGAATATGCCTTACTTTGTTTGCAAAATGATGTGGAACCATACATTTTTATATAATGATTAATACACTTTTTCAAGTGTTTCACAGCATTTTAACATTGCATGTCCTATTGACTTTGATGGATTTTCACGGCTAGAAATCCATGTAAAGTTGAAAATTTTTCTACATGTGGTGTTTAAATTAATATTAACTGTGTCCTCAACACAGGTTAAGTTCTGCACAATGATGTTAAAATAAAAAAGGAAATAAGATTCACCTGTTACAGTACACTGATTACGGATAGTGGAGCTTTAGGAGGATTTTAAAGGTCAATAGGCATCTGTTATACTTGCAAATATTGCCTTTTTTTTAATTGTGCGTGGCAACACAGTTCAGAAAAATGTGACTTCAGCTAAGCTGCCAGTTTGGGTAGAGGGAAACTACCATGTTATGTGAGAACTTTGGTGGCAGCTTCTCTATTATTGTATTATACTAGCGCTTAGAAGCTCTAACTGAGATTGAGGTCCCATGTACTATGTGCTGTAAAAATGTATAGTAAGGGACAATCCATGCTATGGTGACCTTATTAGGTAAGTGGAAAAGAAACAAAAGGTGGGAGAGAAAAGGGAGGCACGGAAAGGTGGGGTGACTTGCCTATGTTTATAGAGCAAGAATTAGAACCCCGGTCTCTGTCCCAGTGCCCTGTCCATTGGACAGTGCTTTGAGAACCACGAGGTCATACTTGCAACCATGGTGGTTTATTAAGAGAAAAACAAAATCAATCAACTTTATTATCTGTTTTTTTTTAGCACTTTTATTTTGAGAGGTTTTTAAACAGTAAGTACACTTGTATTTGAAATAATTAAGCTATTGAGTAAATGAGAAATGTTTAAGCAGGATGATACATATTATATATTGACCAACATTCTTTGATGGGCATCTTACCCCTAAACAAATAGTGCTTAGCAGTTAGGGTACAAGCTCTAAAGCAGTCAAAAGAAACGGAGATTGTTATCCTGGTCATTGACAAAACTGCTTGCCTGGAGGTCTGTTGTCTTCACTTTGCTTCTGGAATTAGCTGAGATCTATTCTTCTGGTAGTAATTGACTCTTTAAAGGGCTGCTTTGCAATTTTAAGAACTTGTGGGTATTTCAGTGTCTTGTAGGTAAAAACCATTCTAACAATGCTTCAGATACTGTAATTTGATCTTCAATTTTTGCCCCAGATCCCAAATGGCCCCCTCAAGGATTGAACTCACAACCCTGGGTTTAGCAGGCCAATGCTCAAACCACTGAGCTATCCCTCTGTTTGTGTCATTTGTGAAGTTGAAAGGGACATGATCAGATTAAAATCATAATTAAAAAAGAAAATATTCTAAATTACTATAAACAACTTGAATGATTAAAATTGAGATTTAGCAAATCTACTTTTTTCTTTTCTCTGGTTATGCTGTGTATTTACTTTTTGCAGTCCCCCTAGTCTGGATAGTGAAAAATGCACTAGTCACTTTTGCTTTTGTTTAATGAATTTAATTTTTAGCTTCTGGCACACAAACTCATTGCTACAGTGTTTGGATTGTAAATATCACAGATCATGTTTAACAGACAAAACATTTCTACTGGATTTTTTTAAATGTCACCTAAATGATTTTTTTTTGTCTTAAGTTCTGTACTTGTTGTTTTTTTTTTTTTAATCAAATCTAAATTTTGGGCCATTTTTGACTACAGTGTTGCTTTTTTGAACTACATTCCCCAGGACCAGCCCCTTAAATTCAAAAAACAGAAAATGGCCTTAATCTTCCTTCCACCCTTCGCATTAACTCTGTAACCTGCTATATTATCTCCTCTCTAAAAGAAGATTATAAAGATTCTGCTTCCAGAGTCATGGCTGCTTTTGCCACCCCTTGCCAAACCTAGCATGCAAGATTTATTGAGAACATAGACATACAGGTTATATCATTCCCCTGCTGTCTGTCAGAACTTGCATTTGAAGTCAAATAACTGTAAGGAATTCTAGTGAACATTGGATATGTTTTTTTAAAAATCTAACAATCTTGTCAGAGCATGGTAACTCTTAATCTATTGCATTACACTTGCTGAGGTCAAGTTTTAGCTGGCTTTCTACCTAGCTTTTATTTGTGTGTAGGCACATATATTTGCGCTTGCACTTTTGTTGGCACAGCACCAGTATGCATGCCATGTAAAGTCTAACACTTTCAGTTTTATCTCCTAGACTTACATGAGTGTTAAAATTTGCAGTTTCAAAACTCATTGTCTTCATTAGGTTTTGCAGGCGTAAATTCAAGCACTTACATATGTGTGCAGGTGTTAGTGTACATGCAGTTATTTACAGCTGCAAAGTGCAGGGACAAGTATGTGGCTCACGTAATCCTGCACGTGCCTAAATTAAAGGCGGCATTTGCAAATTTAGGTTGCATTCCTGCGGTTGTGGGAGGCTTTTAGTTTTCTCCCTCTTAACTCAATTCTGGGTGCAAGGGAACTTTAAAAGACTGCTACTGGGTATGTTTAGACCAGCCATTGTGAATGTTTAAAGGGACACAATCAACTTAAAAGTCACTTTTTTGAACATTTTTATTTAGGTGCTACAAGTAACACTAGTAAGATTTATGTAAGTGAAAGATGCTAGTTGAAAAACAAATATTTTTTTCAATGTGTTTTCTTTCTGCACTTGATATTATTTTGCTTGTAGCCAGTTTCACTTTTCCCCCTTGTGTAGTCAATATCCCCCATTGTTTGAGAGTTTTTCACACAACAGCAAGGGGGGAAAAAAAAGAGTTCTTCCATTTGTTTAAATGGTGGGAGGGATGCAGGGGAGGGGAGAGGGAGAGAAACCACAGAAATTTGTGGGGAGACTCTAACAAGTATAATCGCAAAGATTACATTTAGCTCTCTTGTAAAAAATGGACTTGATTTCAAGTCAACGTTGTCACTTTAAAGAGATAAGTGCACAGAAGATGGTTTTTCGTATCATTCAGTGAATCCAGATGAATTTACAAATTAATCAGGCCATTAAGGGAGTCAAGGAACTCATCCTAAAGCAAGAAAGATGTAGTAGACTTAAGATGTTAATATTTTATTGATGGAAAGTACTGTGTTACACCAGTTAAGAATTTGAATGTTTCCTTAACCCATTGGGCAGCACCTAGAAACTAATATGTCCAGCATAGTTTGCAAAGGCCTGATTTTGCATCAGGCTTATGACAATTATAAAAGCCAGTGAATCTGAGTATTTTGGATACTGTACCAAAGGGTTATTTCCCTTTACTTTGGACTTCCTCTGCTGAGCTGTAGGATGTCTCCTTTTGAATCTGGGAGGTGGTAAGATTTTAAGCTGATTCCGCTCACTTCTTCCTGGAAACTCCTATAAATCTCCATGAATCTCTGCTCCCTACATTACTTTTCTCAGAAGGGTGCTAGAAGGTGTGGCTGCTCGTGTGTGTGTGTAATATATATATTTAAAACCTTCTGTTTGCAATGTAATTATGAATCTGAAACTGACACTCTCATTGTCATCAGTGTTGGCACTTACAGATCTCACTCTGTTATGCAGATTTTTGGAATATTGAAGAGAGAATAAGGATAATTTTTCCAGGGGAGTGGGATGGGGAAAGTGCGATGGGATTTCTCTTGGAAACTATTTTAAACCCCCATTCTCCTCACCCCAGTTGATCCTTTTCTGAGTTGCTTTTGTACTCCTCTGTGTTCATCTTCCTCCTCCTGAAAGTAGTACAGTATCTAAAACAGCTATGGTCATAAAATAACATGATCTCTAACAATGTGTCGTCATTTCTGCTCATAGAGTGGTGTCAGGGACATAGATCATAGGGAGGGGGCTTGTCAAGGCTCAGTTATTACTATTACAAGATTAATTACAGAACTGCATGGTTTGATATTGAGTACATAATGGTTACCATGTTTTCCTGTATGCCGCCACTATACCGTGAGCGTGTAATTGCTTTCTTATGTTGTATGCTTAGAAATCAGTCTCTATAAAAGAGAGACGACTGCTGTATGAATGTGAAACTAAAAAATAAGTTCAAGGAACCATGTTCTAAGGCTTTATTGTGCTGCCTTTTCATGATAGGACAAAGTACATTTTAGCAGAACATGGAAATAGGCTTTTTAGAATAAAACTACTTTAGATTTTTCTGGAGTGATGCTAGAATATAAAATAGCTAGTAACCTACCTTTATGTATGTTGATATCTACTGCTTTACAGTAAGTAATAACAAAACACTGTCATTGAATCATTTGAATTGTGTTTATATTTGTTTGAGAGTAAAAGCACATATTTATTTAATAATTTGCTGCTTTGGAAAAAATGTTGAAATACAGGACACAACAAAACTTATTAAAGGTTTAATTCCTTTTTATATAGCTGCATTTAATGTAATCATTCTGCTGATAGTCTGTTCTTCCTAGTACTATAACTTAAATAACCAGATCTGTGGTGATACTTTTATCTTAAAGAATTTTACTTTTTCAATTTGGAAAGGCTGTGGAACTAGGTGGATCTCAATCCATTCAGTTGCATGATAAGCTTCATTGGTAGAGAGAAAATCTGATGCACAAGAGCTCCAGAAGACTTCATTGTGATGTCTTTCAAGATTGATACCATACAATTTTCTGAAGTTCTTGATGGATGTGTGTCTCGGAAAAACTAATTTTCTTTAGCTAAATGGTGTGTTTTTATCCTCCCCTCTGATGAAATGTCAAACCTGCTCAGCAAATCAATACAGTCAAGAACATCAATAGCAAAAGTGAACTTATACCCCCTGGCCCCATGTGCCTCATCTGCTTGTATCTTCAGATGTAACCATTCTGAAGCTATTTCTGAAGTATTTTGTCATATTGAATTTGCATAGCGGGAACGGGGTCTGTGGTTATAAACCTTAAAAACAGTTAACTTGTTAATAATTTCTGAATAGATTTTCCCACCAACAGCCTCAAAGACCATTTGTCTAGAGCCGTATTATTCCATTGCTTGTTGGTCTGCCTTGTAATATACTGTTTTTATATCTAAATGTAAAACCTTGTGAGAGACGTAACTTTTACTGTTATGTCTCTCACAAGGTTTTACATTTAGATATAAAAACAATGTATTACATTTGTACCTTCCATGACTGTAACTTAGAATTTATGAATATCAAATGTCAAATATGCTGTGAAAATTAGAAACCTGAACTAATAAGCTGTTTGAAACTTCTTAATTTTAATGATCATTCAGAAAGGACACTAATAAATGCTGTATTAAGCTACCTTATTCTCACTACCTGAAACTTAGAGTTAGTTCAGTGTACTCTAATGTGTGAATCTTTAATGTTCCTTTCTGTGTAACTATATGGAAGTGCTCTTTCAGGAAACCTTTCTTAATACAAGTGTGATCACGGAGTACTTTGGATGAGCAGTCCAGTTTACCAGCTCAACTCCAGTCATCTAGAATCTACTATATACCCTGAAGATCTTGTTTCAGTATCCTGCTGAAACTGTCTTGGATAAAGAGATTGTCTTGTGTCTGATTTGAAGCAATGAATTTATGTGATAATGCTTTGCTTATGTTGCTAATTTTGTTTTTAAAAAAAGTTCAACCCTCCCCAAATAGCTGTCTGGATTTTGTTGTTTGAATTGTTTGGGTAGGGTTTAGTTAGAAGGGGATTAATCAAATGGGAATAGATGCTAACTAATCAATGGGATTTGAAGTTAAGCATGTACATAAGTGTTTGCAGGATCAGGGCCTAGATCTTGAAGATTGATGTGGAATCATTTAGTAGAGAATTTAGATTTCAGATGGTTAGTATCCCATGAATTATAGAAATACCACATCAGAGTAGAAGGTTATCACTCCAGAGACATGCACTTCTGAGACCCAGGCTGTAGGCCTTCTCAGATTTTCTACGCTAGAATCAGAATAACTTTCTTAAGATATTAGTAAAATGTGGACTTAGTACTACACTGGAATAGTCATACAGTTTTGGTCTGTCTAGTACCTGTTCTAGGATACAGTGGAGGCCCAGCATTCAAGGATTAAATGAAGATGTTCAACCTATCTACTTGTGCCCACACCTAATTGATGGGGAGGACCAGGACCTCTTTTTCAGTGACTTCAGAATAGTTTTTTATGAGAGTTGAAAGGATTTCCACCTCTTGGGTTCAAATATTCCCTTATGCAGGAAAAATGTGGGGGGGGGGGGAGATAACAAGCAACTGAATTCCTACTAAAATATTTCTCCACCCCGCAAAGTGAGGTATGTATCTAGCTGTCAGGGGCATTGCGTGGGAGGCTGTGTTGTAGAGGAGGAGCTTCTACATAACCAGCAGCATCAATGAGCATCAGATCGGAAAACCTGTAATGTACTAAATATAAATCCTGAATAAATAGATGGTGACAGTCTGCTTGGCACCATTTTTGAAGGTATAGGTGTTTGACAATGTGCCCCTAGGTACAAGTACCCTGCTGGGCAGAACTCTATGGATAGTGACATCTGGTTGAAAGACTAGCTCATTTCCTCTGGTTTCTCTGAATCCTGTGCATTTCAGAAAGGAAATTTTAATAATGAATTAAAACCCCAAAACTACTGAGTTAGTTGACAAAATATGACTCTATAAGAAGTCTGAATTTCCCTAGATAAATGGGATGGCTAAAGGGTGAGGAAGTTTGCAGCTCATCAATAGTGTACCTGACCGCGCTCTTGAGTCTACAAACTGAATTCCTCTCGTGAATGAATAAGCTTCTAAAAGTAGTGGGTTATTGCTACTAGCTTAAAATTAGCATGAATACCAAATAACTTCAGGAAAAAATCATATTTGGGGGGAAGAAAGGTATCCATCCTGTTTTTGCTTAGCCAAAGTGATGCATTTAAAACCTATCCAGTGGCTGGAGACGGAACAAAGCATTCTAAGGAATTAGAGAAGTGTTATTTTGCTTCATCAAGTTTAATGGGTGTGGATGGGGGAGGGAATAGCGGAGCCCCCTCTGTTGGGCTATCAAGTTGCTCTGATTTATGCCAGTTCAGGGCCATGTGTATACAGTGCAGAACTTTCAGTCACTCAGGCTCCCTGGAACAATACAGCGGAGCAACTACATAATAGAGAACACAATCCTGCTAGTTATTTGCAAATAGCTTTACAATTAATGTAAATAAGAATAAAGAACATCAGAGACTCTAGAGCCTACAGGCTGTTAAAACACCCAATCTAAACCACATATAACATTTTGTGTCCGCTCCAGCCACTGAAATAATACCTGGCCCTGGGATTTCAGTGTTTCACAAATATTGAATATCACTAAACCCCAGGGAGGTGGGAAGCAATATTGCCACTTTACAGATGGGCATGCTCAGGCACCGACTGATTGTATGGGTTACCCAAGTTTGTGTCAGACCCAAGAATGGAACCCTTCTGACACATGGGCCCAGGCCTCCATATGTAGGGAGGGAACTTGGTTACTGTCATGCGTGTGCTTGCACCATTAGAGCTCCCCTTTTTCTCCAAGGGTACCATGAGAAGAGAATAGCTGTAACTTGCATTTGGAGCCTCTTGGAGCACTGTGGGCTGAGGCTAGCTTGAGATATGCTGATTCAGTGCATCCTGGGTGCCCTGTCCTGTCCTCTTTCCTGTCAGCATGACCCACTTTAAGGACTGTACTCCCTGGGCCCCACTGGGCAGACTTTCTACCTCTGGTTACTGCACCCTTGGTTACAATGGACAATCAAATCCATTAGCTGTAAAAGAGTTTAGAAAACATGTCTCCAAAGTAGTCAATATTGTTCTGACTTTCTGTAGCGCATGTGTTTGGACTCCGGTTCCACTAGGGAAAAAATGAAGTCTTGCTAACGTTTCAGGGTTTTTCTTTAAATAAAGATTAACAGTTGGCCTAGTGAGACTGCATTGCAATTAAATTCCATATCATGGCATTTACCTTCTACTGAATCTGAAAATACCATCTATTGGAAAACAATCACAATTGTCCTTTTTGGTTTCCAGTAATGTTTGTTACATAGTCTTCCTATTTCAACAGTGAGGACAAGTTGTGTGGTAGTTCTGTATCTGACAAAGGGTTTAAAATGTGATGGCTGGTGTGATATTTTGCTGTAAGGGTTCAATGCAGATGGGTTTTTTCGATGATGGTTTTTATTTTTTTAAACATAATGGAGGTTCTAATATCCAGGACATCAGATTAGGTATTTGTTTAATTAGATCCATTTTTGTTTTAAAATTTTTAAAATAGAATCTCCCCAGTTTGGCTAGCTAAAGGGGGAAGTATTAACAATTTTTTCCAATCCAATGATGGAAATCAGAGGTGGAACAGACTTACTAGGCAGCCCCTGGTGATGCAAGATTGTTCTTGTTTTGTTTTTATTTTTATTTTGTCCTGTTCTGCTGTCTACTTCTGTCATCATCAAAGCATTTAATGATGTGTGGCAACATATGTGTTTAGATTAGAAGAGCAACACTCTCCTCTGAAACGATATAGCTCAGGAACCTGGGTGGTGATGGAAAAAGAAGGGGATTTTTGTCTTGGTTTCTCTTATTCATTGTATTATTACATTTAAGCCAACATTTGTGTTGTACCTCAAGGAGTTTGTATGTCTTGCCTGAGAAATAAATATAACCGCAGGGAAGGGATTAGCTCCAGGCTTTTTAATTGTAGGGGGAACTGGATATTATGACTTTAAATCATAACCATTTGCATTTATCTGGAGACATTTGAATAGGACTAATTGATGCAAATAGGTGGATCTTTTGTTTGTGACATTTTGACTTTTGAAATGAGTATCTTCATAAATTATGCCTCAGAGCCACTTACATAACCCTGAAATCACAGCCCTGAAGTCTGGCTGACTATGTAATATCTTGAGATGCTGAAGAAAAGAGCCTACTCCTGAACTCATTCAGACAAAACTCTAAATGTAGTCGATAAGACCTCTACTTGAGTGAACAGCTCGTGCATTGGCCCTGAAGAGAAGACTACTGGAGTATCCAAAAACCCTTAAATACAATTAAAGAAACCTACCTGTTTTATTAATCAAGACTTTCAGATTTAGAGCTTATAGATGCAATAATAGAACTTTCCTGGTTATATATCTGTTAATGTTTGCCTGCATTAACATCATAGGTAAATGGCCTAGATGGATAATGTTATGCTTTTAGCAATGTGACACTTTAGATTTCTCTAAAATAGCCAACCAACCCATCTCCCCCCTGCAAATAAAACCTGTTCTTCTTGACTTTTTGAAATGCCTGTCTGACAGGTCATCTTTATCTGAACGGGTAGCAAGCTGGCATTTGTATTTCATTCTTCAGTGGCATAATGGAAAGCTCTGTAGCATGGCAGAAGTCAAAACCCTAGAAATCAAACAGCAATAATAGTTTACATTTAGCTGGTACCATGGAGTTGCCACAGAACATGAGGGTGGGAGGGGATACCCTGCAGTGTATATGTAATCTTGTCTGAAATTGCATCACAAAATGCATGCGACTTCAAAGGGATCTCACAAAACTGGGTGATTGGGGCAACAAAATGGCAGATGAAATTCAGTGTTTGATAAATGCAAAGTAATGCCAATTGCAAAACATAATCCCAACTCTACATACTAAATTAGCGGTCACCACTCAAGAAAGAGATTTTTGGAATCATTGTGGATAGTTCTCTGAAAAACATACGCTCAATGTGCAGCGGTAGTCAAAAAAGCTAATAATGTTAGGCATTATTAGGAAAGGGATAGATAATAAGACTAAATATCATAATGCCACTGTATAAATCTCTGGTAAACCCATATGAATACTGTGTGCCGTTCTTGTCACCTCATTTCACCTCAAGATGTATTAGAAATGGGAAAAGTACAGAGAAGGACAACAAAAATTATTAGTATGGAACAGCTTCCATATGAGGAGAGATTAAAAAGACCGTGACTTTTCAGTTAGGAAAAGACAATTAAGAGGCGATATGATAGAGGTCTATAAAATCATGAATGATGTGGAGAAAGTGAATAAGGAAGTGTTTTTATTTACCCCTTTGCATAACACAAGACCCCCAGGGGTCACCCAATGAAATTAATAGGCAGAAGATTTAAAACAAACTTCTTTACACAACACACAGTCAACCTGTAGAACTTGTTGCCTGGGGATGTTATGAAGGCCAAAAGTATAATTGGGCTAAAAAAAGAATTAGAAAAGTTCATGGAGGATAGGTCCATCAATGGCTATTAGCCAATATGGTCAGGGATGCAACCCCATGCTCTGGATGTCCCTAAACCTCTGACTGCCAAACAGGGCATGGATCACTTCATAGTTGCCCTGTTCTTTTTATTCCCTCTGAAGCATCTGCCATTGGCCACTGTCAGAAAACAGGAAACTGGGCTAGATGGACCATTGGTCTGACCTAGTATAGCCATTATGTTGCCACATTCACTGTCGCGTTTAAAGTTTACTGCTTTGAATCATGGGTTTTATTTGATCTAACAAAGCAATTTTCTTCCTTCCTTCCCTTTTTCTGTTCATCCTTCTTCTCTGCAACCTTGTCCAGTCTTGGGATTTGTTTTTCCGAAACGCTAACGCTGGAGCTCCTCCTGGTCAAGCTTACCAGACACACTTACCAGACCTTTCAAAAAGCAGAGCGTTGTTGTTTCAGAGTCATGGATTGGCAAAGGCACCAGGTAAAGCTGAAAAACTAGTTGAGGACCACCTGGCTGTGCAGTCATTGATCAGAGCATATCAAGTAAGTGTACTATTGCTACTTATCAGTATATAGGGGAGGGAGTTTCCTTTTAAAAGCACTTTGCAAATATTAACAGATTGCTTTCTTGTGTTTCCTCTGTCTGTATGTTTCCATCTGTTTTATGCCTAGATTGTAAACTCTTTGGTGCAGGCACTGTCTTTTTATACTGTTTGTACAATGCGTAGCTCAGTGAGGTTCAGATCTATAATGGGGTCCCTGTGTGGTACTGCAATACATATTGATTGGTCCTCAAACATTTTTAAGAGACCAATAACTTTATCCCAGTTGTCCACACGGGACACACAGAAGTTAAGTGACAGTACTGCAAAGGGTGTCCATATCTGAGCAGGGACGGTTTAATTCATCTTGGTTCTTTTATTTCACGCATCACTGTGGAACTGGAGTACCTCTAGGGTTTGGCCTCTTCACCAAAACAGCTGATCCTCAGCTCCACCTGCTCATCTGACTCCATCCAGATGGAGAACTGAGTCAGAATAAAGAAATGTTCTGAAATCCAGCTTTTTCACTGGAGCAGATTTTTCTTGGGTAATAAGTGATAATACAATCTATTGCAAAACAGTTGCATATTGTGCAGTAGCTTAAACTGTAGCTGAATTAATGTCTGTCTTATTTTTTTATTAAGGTATGTGTAGTGAAATGACACTCTTTGTTGTCCTCCACAGTGTGCTTTGCTTTATCTGAGTCTGTTTTCAGACAAGGGAAAGCCACTGTGATCTATATCAGTTTTACCTTCTATACGCTCTGAGTTCTCTTGCCCTAGGAAAAAGGAAGCAGTATACTTTGAATGAGCGAGCAAATTCAGCAAAATGTGAATCCTGATCACTGTGAATACGAAAGTTGGAGAAAATAGTTTTGTGACTTCCCTTTCAGCTCATTCTATGGTATCATGTGGTTGAGAAGTAGCATCCTTGTCCCTGTGCTAAATGTGTTCCACTCTAAGTGTTAAATGAACGCATTCTGCAGGATGGTAAATAGGTGCAAAGACCTATGTAAATAGTCATGTCATGGAAGTCACTTAAATAAAAGTAGACTATGCAGAAAATATGATCAGTTTCACACCATCCTATTGTTCCTTCACTTGTGTGAAATCTATAGCAAAATTTTGTTGAAGTAGCAGCAAGAATTACAGAATGTTTGGTTACTCTGATGCTAAAAAAAGCAGTTGGAAACAAAATACCCAGAAAACACAACTTTCCGTTATTTGGGACTATATATTCCCTGATGTAATTGATGGAATAGAGGTGTCTTTGTTTGTTGTAGGCATCTCCATGACAAAATAATGAAAGGATTATTTAAAAGCATTTTGGTGATTATAGATGTATCTAATGCTCTTTATAAATTGTGTTGAAGAGATGCTATCAATTGTAAATGCTTCTCTGTCAGATAATTAAATAAATATAATGGAGAACTTTTGATTTCTCGGACTTGCTAGTTTTGTGCTTTTGTAGTAGACTGCTTTGTGGCCCTTCTGTTGGGAAATTCAGTAAATGTACTGCTTTTTTCTAATACCGGATTCTAGATTCTGTGAAGGAGGACTTAATACAAAATCAGATAGTAATTTATGTTAATAATCCTTTGCCTTCCTTCCCACCCACCCCCCCCAAAAAAAACGACTAAAATGTTTCCAAGTAAATTTCCTGATTTCTCTCATAATATAGATGATCAATTATGGGATTCCTTATCTTTCCACAAGGCATAATAAATCTAAAGCACATGCTTCTGATAATCTGTGTGCTTAAATTTATGCAAAAATTGTATATGAATATTAATGCAAATTTCTAGTCTGTTACCATCTGGAGATGTTGACAGGGATGATATCTGTATTGATATATTTTTCTTATTTTGCTGCTACCACACTCTGAAACCAATGTGGAGAGAGGGAGAAAGTCTTGAGTCTTTGTGGTGATCACCTCAAACTTCATTCTCCTTTTTCAGAGTCCTATATCCTTCTGTTCTTGAGTAGGATTGTGTTTACGTTTGAAGCCAAATCAGAGCTAGTGTTTAAGTTCTGTAATTACACCCAAATCTTATTCATTGTTTGCCTGAAATTTTGGGGCACACGTAGTGGAAATCTCTCAAGAACAGTTAAATAGGAGATTTTTACCACCTTTGGCTGAAATCTTGCAAGAAACATTATTTCAAGAATTTCAGCCATATGTGAATTGAAAAATAGGACTGTTCGAATTTTGCATCCAGTGCAAAATTATTTGATCCTGAGTTTTGAATAGGAGCATTCCTGCCTCAGGCAATTTGAAGGGGATCCATATGAGGTTTTTGTGTTTTGCCCTTCTGTATTAGTTCTCTACGGGTGACAAACAATTCCATTAAAATAACTGATTAAAATGCCTTACATTGTGATTAATTATAGAATCTTACTTAATATTTACTAAATTACAATGCTATCTTAACCATTAATTTTAATGTAGTTCATGGAAATGCCTCATCACTTTTTCTTTCTTTCCCTGTAACTATAAATGGGTCTCTAAAATATGCTTTTGTACAGACTGTTCCTAGCATGATTTCTGGGAAACAATGTAGAGTAAGATGACCTAATTCAGCTCCTATTTGAATAGATGGTAAAACAGGGATTTTAAAAACTTGAGTATGATTCATTCTGTTTCCTTAAATATGTGGCTGAATTTTAACAAAGTTTAAAACCTAGTCATTTAAAAAATGGGTAAATCAATTTTGAAAAATATGGAACTTGTTCTACAGAACTTTGAAAGGTTTGATTTAATCTATGTT
Organism: Caretta caretta; assembly: GCF_965140235.1. Lineage (NCBI taxonomy): Eukaryota > Metazoa > Chordata > Testudines > Cheloniidae > Caretta > Caretta caretta. The sequence goes on along the minus strand of NC_134212.1, from coordinate 72,490,394 downwards.
GAAATGGAAGTTGTACTTTCTCAGTCATATTATAAAGCTTCAGATGCTCCTCTTAAAGATGATATTTTTGTTAATTATTCCTAATAATGAGACACTTAATTTTTAAAAATTGCTTTTACTCTTACAGTGCAATTTTTTTGTCCAGTGTAAGGTAGCTAATAAATGTTTACATCAATAGTTTTGCACAATTATTTCTGCTTGCAAGCTGTGATTCTTTGAAGCTTCATGAATTTAAGGGTCTTGGAATATAGTGAACATTGCAAAGTTGTGAGCTCTTTGCTGGGAAGAGCAAGCTCAAAGATTGAATATGAATGTATATTCTTAGGTAGGGCCAAAAGCAGTGGTCCTATGTGATGTACATTGGTAAGAAAATGGGTGTAAATTATAAAGTAATGCAACCTATAACAGATTATTTATGGGCTTGCCATATCTTGGACATTCCCATCAGTTGCTTTCTGCTGCACCTCTTTACCACCCCCACTCCCCACCACCTATGACATGTAAGTTAGTCATTTTGACAAATTGAGGCAGGTAAAACCACTGTACCACTTATGCCTGATGTGTGACTTATATTACCACTCACTTCACTGCATAATTTACCCCAGAGACTACCATTGGAACCTGCATCTGGTTTCCCCAGGTTTGAGTTTTGTCCTCACTGACACAGCAGTGAGTAGGAGCCGATTCTAAACACAGGCTGAACTTTGGTGTAATCTCAAGAAGTCAGTTGGGTTCTTTATTTAAAAAAAAAAAGTTTGATAAATAATAATAAGCACAATAATAAAAGGCACAAACAAACTGCTTCCATATCCTCTTCTGTTATATCTTATTTCAAACAGAGGCTTTCAAGCTACTTTGGGTGGAGTGGTCAAAGAAGCCTGTCCTAGTGGTCAGTAGAATTAAAAGTTTTCTTATGAAATGGTCTGCAGAACAAAACAGATGGGGGAACCTCCTGATTTTGAAGGTGGAGAGTCAGTTAAGCTTAAATTGGTTTATTGGAATTGTTGGAATTTTCCTTAATAGGGTGAGGAGGAAACCAATATTAAAACACCTTTGAAAAGAATTCCCTTCTGTGCATTCACTCTTGAACTGATATGTAAAGTATTAACTCATTTCACAACACATTGTAAATTTGTATGCATTATTCTTCGCACAGCATTCTCACAATCTTTTTTTCTATTTCAATAATTTAGCTTATTTTTAATATTAATCTTGCAAACCGGGAGCACTATCAGACTTGTGATTTACATGTGTCCCTAAAAACAACGTGTCTTGAAAGTGTTTTGCCAAGAGTGGGAAATATTATTCAAATGATAAATCTAAGTGTGGTGCAGAAGTGCTTCTTTTGACATTTACTGTCACTGTGTGTAATAATTAATAATTTTTTTGCCAGATGGCTTTTTGTGAGACTTTTACTGTTATACCTCACATGATTTATGTTATGTTGTCTTGGAATAGTTATCTATTACAGAGATTAATTAACAGGAGATAATTGAAAATGTTAATATCCATAGAAAATTGTTTCCCTTTGCTTTTTATTACTTCCCTCTTTCTTGAGTTTGTGCAGTTGATCAGGATAAAACCTGTAAGTGACAGAAAATAAAAATAATACCCAATGGAAATCTATTGAGAGGCTCAATCTTGCAAGCTCTACCTACAGGGCATATTGCTTACTACCATGAGTTCAGATGAGATTACTCGCAGTAATAAGTATTAGGTTTTGGTCAGAAGTGTTTGCTGGATTGGGCCCTGAAGATGAAATCCTGGTGTTAATTAGTGAATTTTGTCACTCACTTCAGTGAGATCAGGATATTAGAATATGACCCTATCATGTGAGAGACCAGCATGACTTTGGAGATGTCCATCCTAGCCCAGTGGTTGGGGAAGACTTTTTTTTTTTTTTTTAAATATTTTTTCCCACACCGCTGCAGCATTGAACCTTTGAATTTCTTCACCGCCCTCCCACCCCCACTATTTGTATCTTGTAAACTAAATCAATGTGAAGTAGCAACTGAAAAAAGAAAACGTATATGCTAGATCTAGCATTTTATATTGTAATAGACAATGTTACTGTTTTGTGCTTTCAATGAACCAAGTAAGCATCAAGTAGACTTACACACAAAGTGCCCTGTATTCATATGCATATATAGCTGCTGTAGAAATGAAATGCTGAATTTTCCTTTCTGGCGTGTGTAGTTCCCTCCAAACTTCTTATTTTTGAAAGTGTGGCTTTATGCTAAAAAAGATGTACGTAAAATGGCACTATTTTAATTGACAGATTTTTTTTTTCAGAATTATAGCTGTTAATACTAGTGCCCCAAATGAGTTACTTTTACTTCTTCTGTTAATGCTGCAGAACAAATACAGCTAAACACTGATGGAGCTGAAGATTCTGTTCCATCTTGAGTATCATCAACAGAATTGTTTGCTCAGATGTGTAGCCATTGTAAACAATGGGGTTGCACAGATGTCATCAAGAGCGCAATGTGACCCGCAGAATTTTTAATACTGGTGATGATGCACGACAACCCTGGCTCGATCAATGCTAAATTTACAAGACTGGCAATTATAGAACAATGTTTTGTTTTGTTTTTTTTCTTTTCTTTCCTTTGTAAACAGAGCACATATCATATGGAAAATAGATGCAAATACCAAACTCCACAATGGCATTTTTAGAGTCACTTTTAAGAGTACAACTGCATTTTACGAAATGTTCACAGTTGCTACCTTTTGTACTGAAATTCTAGTTCAGCCCTTGGCTTTCTAGTTTATTTTCACTGATGTTTAGGACACTAATATATTGAATGAAATTGTAGTCAAGTGACTCATAATTTATCCATGAATTTAAAAAATAAGCTGTGTCTGGAAGTTTTATATAAGGGAAATGAAAAGAATATCCTATTACTATTATAAGATATATACATGGTTCCTTAAATTTGCCCAGAGTTTTACAGAACATAGATAAATTGTAACGTCTATCAGAAATTGCTGCTTATGTACAATTCAAAAATTAAACTGAAAGGTAAGCAAGATAGAGAGAACATAATTGCTTATGTCCCCAGTGTTGAGGTCAGTGTTCATAATAGGGATTATTGGGGCATATATCCAGTGACAGTACTCCTTATTTTCAGTTCTTTTCATAGGGCACTATATTGTGACACTTACATTAGTGGTGTGTGTGTGTGTGTCCGTCCCCAACTAAATATATACCCCAAATCAAAACCACAAAACAGAGTACCAAAAAATGCCACCGTGACTAAATAATGGAGGAAAAAATGGTGGTTAAAGGCATATTTTGAAAATTGATAGTCTGGTCCTACTGAGGGCAATAAAAAGGAGCATAAACTCTAGCAAGTGTAAAAGTACACTAAGGCAGGCTAAAAAAGAATCAGAAGAGTGACTAGCTAAGAACGCAAAAACTAACAGCAAAAATTTTTTACATCAGAAGCAGAAAACCTGACAGTCAGTGGGTCTACTGGACAATTGAGATGCTGAACGAGCACACAAGGAAGACAAGCCCATTGCAGGGAAGCTAAATGAATTCTCTGCATTGATCTTCACTGCAGAGGAGCTGGGGGAGATTCCCACACCTAAGCCATTCTTTTTAGGTGCCAGATATGAGGAACTGCCCTAGATTGAGATCAGTAGAGGAAGTTTTGGAACAACCTGATAAAATAAACAGTAATAAGTCACCAGGACTCGATGGTATTCACCCAAGAGTTCTGAAGGAACTCAAATATGAAATAGGTTACATACAACAGTTACTAGTTCTGCTATCACTTAAATCAGCGTGTGTACCAGGTGACTGGAGAGTAGCTAATAGAACACGTGTTTTTAAAAACCGCTCTAGAGGCTATCCTGGCAATTATAGGCCAGTAGGCCTAACATCAGTACTAGGCAGACTGATACTTTTGTTCTTTGCTATAGTTTCAACCAGTCACATAGGTGAACACGATACGGTGGGGAAGAATCAACATGGCTTTGGTAAATGGTGAGACATAATTTCCAATCTATTAGAATTTTTTGAGGGTATCAACGAGCATGTGGACAAAGGTAATCCAGTTGATAGAGTATACTTGAACTTTTAGAAAGCCTTCGACAAGTCCCTTGCCAAAGGCTCTTAAGCAAAGTGAGCTGACCTGAGATAAGAGGAAAGGTCCTCTCATGGATCAGTAACTGGTTAAAAGATAGGAAATAAAGGGTAGGAATAATTGGTTAGTTTTCACAGTGGAGAGACGTAAACAGCGGGGTCCCCAAAGGTACTGTACTGGAACCTGTGCTGTTCAACATATTCATAAATGTTCTGGAAAAAGGGGTGAACAGCAAAGTGGCAAAATTTGCAGACAACACAAAATTACTCAAGATAGTTAAGTCAAAAACTGACTGCAAAAAGTTACAAAGGGGATCTCACAAAACTGCGTGATAGTGCAACAAAATAACAGATGAATTCAACATTAAGGACAAAGTATTGCACCTTCAAAAAATAATCCCAATTATACATATAATATGATGGAATCTAAATTAGCTGTTACCACTCAAAAAAGAGGTCTTGGAGTTTCCTGAAAACATCCGCTCAATGTACAGCAGCAATCAAAAAAGCTAACCGAATGTAAGAAACCATTAGGAAAGGGAGAGATAATAAAACAGAAAATATAATGCTGCTCTATAAATCCATGGTATGCCTGCACCTTGAATACTATATGCAGTTCTGGTCACCCCATCTCAAAAAATCCCCAAACCATTATTAAATTGGAAAAGTTGCAGAGGAGGGCAACAAAATGCTTAGGGGGTGTGGACCAGCATCCTCCAAGAGGGCAGAAAAAATACTGGGATTGTTCAGCTTAGAAAAAAGATGACTAAGGAGGGATATGTTAGAGGTCTATAAAATCTGAATGGTGTGGAGAAAGTGAATAGGGAAGTGTTGTTTACCCCTTCACAATAACACACAAAGTAGGGATCAACTAATGAAAATAGGCAGCAGGATTTAAAACAAATATAAGGAAGTACTTTCCACAATGCACGATCAACCTGTGGAACTCTTTGCCATGGAATGTTGTGAAGGCCAAAAGTATAAGTGGGTTCAAAAAAGAATTAGATAAGTTCATGGAGGATAGATCCATCAATGGTTGTTAGCCAAGATGGTCAGGACACCACCCCATGCACTGGATGTCCCTAACCCTCCAATTGCCAGAAACATCTGGCACTGGCCACTGACAACAGGAAACAGAGAAACGGGAAAGGAGGAAAGAATGCACCGCAGCCTGACTCAACAATTCAAATCTGCCTTTCCATTGGGAAATGCCTGCCCCAACTGTGACAAGACCTGTGGGTCAGGGATTGGTCTAATTAACCACCTGTGGATCCATCTGGGATAACCGGCTATCATTTTATGGACGATAATCATACTCTAACTCTGAGTGATGGTTGACTGCTATTGGGCTAGATGGACCATTGGTCTGGCTCGGTATGGCTGTTCGTATGGTTTTTGTGTGTGTATGTTTGATGATTCCATGAGTTATCTGTGTGTTGGGGGCACAATTATTGGCAAGTTCTCCCTTTTTACTGACTTTATCATGATTTTTTTTTTCTTGGTGTTTCCTCCCTCTTCCTACCTAATTGCACCCATACAGATCCGTGGACATCATGTGGCTCAGCTGGATCCCCTAGGAATCTTGGACGCAGACTTGGATTCATTTGTTCCATCTGATTTAATCACTACTATTGATAAACTGGGTGAGAACTGCAAACTACTTTGATATAAATCAATATGTTTGGCCAGAGGCATGTCTTGTGGTACAATGTATCCTCTAGAGAGAGTCACTAGGCAAGATAATTACAACAACTGAGTGTTCTGTTTTTCTTAGATAGGACAACTATTAATTAGTGAAAATATTTCTCTAACCTTTTTGGTTACTTTATGATAAATCGCTGTGACTTTGCTTTAATTGTGGTACGTTTTTTGTGGCTCTAACCAGTGACCACTCCTCAGGGAAATTTGAAATTCCCTCATTCTTGCACTACCTATTTGTAGAAGCAGCTATAGCTCATTGTTCCAAGCTTGGGGCCATCAAGCATGCTTTTAGAACATTAGAGAACAGAGTATGGATTGGCTGATGAGATGGTAATATATGATGTAAATTTGGCAATTTGCACACTTATATTACAATAAGATGGCTAAATCTTTCCAATGAAGCTTCTCCCTTTGCAGCTGGTTGCCACTGCATGCTATCTAGTTGGAACTTTTATTATGGGGAGGGTATAGGGGACAACAGAATTAAGATCAAGTGCATAGTAAATGAACAGTTACACAATGCCCGTAGTATCTTCCTAGTGTATTAAAAGGACAGGAAACAATCATACACAGTGCATGGTTCTGGACCACATCTAAAGCGACTAATAGATATAGACATTTCTATAATTGCACATCACTATGGTTTGAGCACCGTGCAGCAGAGATCTTCATTGTCAACTGAATCAAATACAAAATATATCCTATTCATTGTTACATAAGGGCTAGTTTCTAATAATTATTATTTTTAGTCATATGGTCTTCTTGTTATGACTTAGATATATTCCAAAAACCATATTGTCCTAAAGTTTTTTTTAGAGTGATATTATAAACATGCTAAAATCTTAATACAATAGTTCAGTGACTGATAGTTTTTCCTGTTCCTTATTTACTTCTGTGGAACAATAGATTGTGCATTTCCATGAATGAATCTTTCTGTGAATGATACAGAAGCTACGTATTTTTAAAAAGTTTTGATACAAGTTTTCTGACTAAATGAAGAGATGCCCAAACTAGTCTTAGTCCTCTCAATATGAATCCCATCTTCTTTTCTTAATTTGAAGAATCTGTCCAAGCTGTATCCTGTATCTCAGGGATTGGCAACCTTTGGTACATGGCCCACCAGGGTAAGCCTCCTGGCGGGCTGGGCCAGTTTGTTTACCTGCTGTGTCCGCAGGTTCAGCCGATCGCGGCTCCCACTGGCGGTGGTTTGCCGCTCCAGGTCAATGGGGTCTGCGGGAAGCTGTGCGGGCTGAGGGATGTGCTGGCCGCTGCTTCCCTCAGCCCCCATTGGCCTGGGACAGCGAACCGTGGCGAGTGGGAGCCGCAATCGGCCAAACCTGCGGACGTGGCCGGTAAACAAACCGGCCCGGCCCGCCGGGGGCTTACCCTGGTGGGCCACGTATCAAAAGTTGCCAATCCCTGAGATACAGGATACAGCTTGGACAGATTCTTCAAATTGACAGATTCTTCAAACTGGCGGACTGTGTGCCAAAGGTTGCTGATCCCTGCTGTATCTTAGAAGAAGAAAATGGAGATTGTAAAATTTTGAACACTGACTGTTAATCTCAGTCTTGCAGTCATCACTTAACGGTGTCTTAAAGCAGCGGTTCTCAAACTTTTTTTAGCAATCCAAGGACCCCCATTTTGATTTATAATTTTTCACAGACTCCCAAACCCCCTGCTCAGCCTCAGGCCCTGCTGCCCCTCCTCTTCCCCGCCTCCCCCCCCCGAGTGCACCGCATCCCTGCTCCTCCCACTCCTTCTGCACACCACTGAACACTTGTTCTGTGGTGTGCAGGAGGTGCTGGGAGGGAGGGGAGTTGATTGCTGGAGCCAGCAGCCCCAGACATGACTCCCTGACCCGGACTCCAGCTTCAGAAATCCTGTCTTAGAGGAATAATGCAGTGTGTCCTGGTTCTCCAAGATTGCTTTAGCTTTCTTAGATGGCATTTGTTTCAGAGATGAAGCAACATGATCATGATTTCTGCTAGAGCAGAAAGAGCTGAAGAAACCCCATTCTTAGTCCTTGGGGAGTCTCCCTTATCTGAGTCTGCTCTCTGGTACAAGCAAAATAATTATGATATGCTAGGACCTGAGGAGCAGTAATATCTGTATTATTAAATTAATATAAAATTAACAAAATATAATTTAAAATTAAAATACTTGCATCACCTTATACTATGTGCAGTCTGCTACTGCTGATTATGGTACCTGTTGAAATGCAAGGCACAAAAAGCAGCTGTAGATGGGAGGGGCTGTTGTCACAGGGATTGTGGGAAAAGAGGAGGGTTCCAACGTAAAACAGAGGTGGCAGAAATACATAGTGTCACCTAATATTAATGTTTGGGACATGCAGCTTTGACCTACCCAGGGTGGGGGGTGGGGTGATCTATATCTTTTGTCATGCTAATCACAGACTAAATGACAGTAGAGGTGACTTGACTGACCAGTCTCTGGTGGCTTTATGTGAGAGCTCAATACCCAGGCAAGGTGAAGAAGGTGCATTACACGCATTGTCAGTGGTGCAGGTTAGTGGCTTCATGGGAGTCATGCTAGTAGCTAGCCTTATGCAGGTCAAGGAGTCATTTTGTGATTCCTTCTCATAAAGTGACACATGTTGCCTTGAGGGGAGTGCAGGGTTTTTCCCCCTCTTGGGATGATTTCATTTCTTCTCTTTGTTGTTTACATTTTCTGTAAAAGGAAAGCCTCAAGCACTCAGGATCCCAGCTGTATTATCTTCATTGTGAAAAATAGTCTGCACTTTTGATTAAAATGAGGTGGTTATTTCCTCCAATGTGAGGCACCATCAGAACCCTGATGAGTTTGGCTCCCAGACTCATGCATTGCATAAGAGAGATTAGTTTATGTTCTCATTCTCAGCCTGCTGGGAGGAGAGATGGCAGGGAGAGCACAACGGTCCTTCAGGGCAGTGGTTCTGAACCAGGGGTCTGGTGCCCCCTGGGGGGCCATGAGCAGGTTTTAGGGGGTCTGCCAAGCAGGGCCAGCATTAGACTCTCTGGGGCCCAGGGCAGAAAGCCAAAACCCCACTGCATGGGGCTGAAGCCCAGGGCCCTGAGCCCCACTACCCAGGGCTGAAACTGAAGCCTGAGCCATGTAGCTTTGCAGGGGCTCCTGTGGAGTGGAACCCTAGGCAATTTCCCTTTTTGTTACCCTCTAATGCCAGCCCTGACCTTTATATGCAGAAAAACAGTTGTTCTGACACAGGTGGGGAGTGGAGTTTTCATAGCATGTTGGTGGGGGGAGGGCCTTCAGAAAGAGAGAGGTTGAGAACCTCTGCTTCAGAGCATACATGAACCTTAGCATGACTTTGAGTACAAGTTCAGTGCAGACCATTGGCGTGTCTTCTCTGAACCTCAAAAATAATGCGCCGTGAAATCCTGTGCATCTTGAAAAACTATCAGTAGTGTGACATCACATGGAAAAAGAAACTAGATACTTGCAATCTGAAACAGGAAGGGATGGCATGTTTAGAAGGGATGGTGCCATGTAAGCATGTGTCTTGTGGGATGTATGATATGAATATGTTGTTAGAAAAAGGAAGTTGGAGTGTGGATAATGGGATTCCCAAGCTCAGTGCTAAGTGTTCCCCTGTAGCTTGAGACCAATAGGGAAACTTACAAAGAGCCTCTAATGACCACACAAGATACTTGAATATGATGGCCAGCAACACACATTTCCTGTATGTAGTGTCCCATGCATCAGTTCCCTTTAGGAGTTATATTTACAATACAGCTAGTTGCGAGGACATATTTTGCAAAATAGTAATGCCTAAAAAATACCTTCAGTGAGGTCTAAGCTCAAAGGTCCCTATCCCTTTAAACCTGAAGTGATGCTGTAGTAAATTTGCAGTGCTGAGGTAAAAGACACAGCTGTGCTATTTGTGCCTACATCACTTCTATTACATTTCCATTGTTTGCATGACTGCCCATGAAAAGTCTGCTAAGTGAGAGAGTGAGTCAGCAAGGAAACAAAGAAAAGTAAAGTTGGTGGCAGTGTGTTCTTTGCTTTAGTGTCACAGACTCAGAACCAAATCTCTTAAGTACTAGTAAATTGCACTGATTCAATTCTATGTATGTCTGTATATGTGCCTTTTTCAAATTTAAAGTGAAAAATGAAGTGCTATTTATCTAGTTACCATTTTTACTTATTTAACTTATTTTAAATGAAAAGATTACGTATTAGTAATAACAATATCAATGAACTGACACTGTTGCATGGTAAGTAGTACACTGAGTTCCATAGTGGTTTGGCCTTTACATTGCTTAGTTCTCTTCTCCCCTTCTAGAATTTGAACACTGATCCTTTTTTCCTTTCCTTGTGAACTCTTAGATCTCTGGGTATTATTCAGGCTGTCAGTCAATGAATGCTAAAGTACTTGCTTACAGTATGTGTTCAATCTATAATGGGTTAAGATTAAGTTACCTCATGCAGAACCTTCACCATGTACTTTGAGCAATGCTGTGATGCTGGTTGGTCTTGTTTATACCTCATTTCTTGGAACTGCAAAAGATAGGTTAAAGATTGGCAGAAACTGATTTCTTGGCCTCGGCAGGTTCACAGATCCCTAAATCAAGGGTGGAGATGATGCATTCTTTTCACAGTATCTGGCCTTGAGAGGAACTCTGATTTATAAACCATCTGGTTCAAATCTGAAGTTATTGATAGGACTTCTGTTACTAATAGCAAAGACAGGGTCAATTTCACCTCCTAACGTTAAAATGAGACCCTGAGATTTTTTCCCCTGTGGGTTTCCAGGTCAAGTGTAACATAGATAAGATGTTTGATGGCATGTGTAAGATAAATTGATAATCTCAGTGAATATCCCCATCTTGAAGACTAGTTGGCACTCTCAAAAGCCAAGGACTGAATGTGTGTGCAATGCAATTATAGCCCAGCTTCTGCTGCATCTCTGATAATCACATATATTATTCCTTCAATCTGGATTTTCTTCAGCCTGTATAATTACTTCTGATTTTTGCTGCTGCTGCTATTTTTAGGCAGTGTGGACAGTAATTTATTGTATTGGCCAGTGGTTGTATAAAAGCATTCTATTGGCTAAAAGACTGCTAATTATTTTATTTGTCATGATCTTACTTACAGACTTTCTAATTTTTACACTTTTAGATTCTAGAAAGAGTTTCAGGAAATACAATTTTATGGATCAATCATTGTTTTCAAGAGAATATAAAGAGAGATTTTAAGAGGAGAGTTGCCAGAAGTACCTGGAATGAACTCAAATGTGTTATGTATTTTTGTGACACCAAAAATGCATTGGGCACAAAAAAAAGTAGTCGTAAGGGAATCATCCAGTCCCTCCCTGAAAAATCTTCCAGTTTCAATTTAGAAATTACATCAGTGAGGATCATAAAGTAAAAATTTGGGAAGCTAAGACAAGGGTTATGGTGTGATGGGTTAACCTACATATGTATCTTTAATCTATTTAAAACTGGTTTTTCTTGTGTTGCCACATTTCATGGCAGAAGTGAGTTGAGATGAAATTTAAAAAAAACCAAACCTATAGTAGTAGGAACTTGGAACACAGGGCAGGCGCCATGTTATTCCCCCTAGTGAAGGTTTTCTGTCACATGCAGCCTTCCATTGGAATATTGTACCACTTGCTTGCGTAGCAGATACCGATCTAATAGATGAGATTTGCTCCTTCATCTGATAAACCTCTTGAAAACTCTGCCGATGTGCTTGTTAAATATGGGTTTCTCCAAGTGTGTGGTGTTCATTACAATCTGGCAATTCAAAATATTTTCCCTTTTCTCCAAAGGTAAGGTGTCTTATAGCAGCCTTAAACTTTCACTGTGTATTGTCTTGACCAGGACATACTGTCTGTTTAGCTTGTGCTTTTTGTCTCACCAATTGACACACTGTAGGGCTGTATGGGTTGCATGAATCTGACTTGGACAAGGTTTTTCGATTGCCTACAATCACCTTTATAGGAGGAGATGAGACTGCTCTTTCTTTACGAGAGATCATCAAGCGGCTGGAGGTCAGTGTGGTGATATATCTTGTGTAACTGGTTTCATCCAGATGGAAGTGAGCTGTTGTCCGTTTGTATATTATAAAATTGGTCCATTCCACTTCAGTTGACAATAGGACACATGAGGGAACTTCAGATGGCATTCAAGGTGACCCTAGAGCAGTGGTTCTCAACCTGCAGCCCAGTCAGCACAGAGCTGCAGCCCATGTGACATCCTCAGGGCCAAACAGGTAGTATTGGATGCAGCCCACATAACACATTGTGGGCCGGGTAAATAGGTTGAGAACCACTGCCCTAGAGTTTCTATAAATGGTAGAAGCTGTCGGGTCATCTTTCAAATGCCAGTGTAACGTAGGAGGTGGTGGTGGGCCATGCAGCACAATACTAACGTAGGCCCTATTCCTGCAAAGGGATCATGCTAGCTGATCGCTTTGCAGGATAAGGGCCCCTAAAACATTTCTTTGTGTTTTCTTTGGGTCTGTCACAGAGAAACTCCTTATAAGCCACTAGTTTCCATTCCATGCATTTCCTCAGGACGCATTGTGAGCTCAATCCTTCAGCCTTGACATCTGTGAGACTTCTTTTTTTTTTTTTCCTGGTGTAATGACTTTGGGATTGGGCCCTAAACTCATGACCACTCCAATACAGATTGGAAACAGCTTGTATGATAGTGGTTCTCCCCGCCCCCTCCCCCCCGCCCCGCATAGTTATATTTTTTTCCCCAATAGCCGATGTAATTATGCTGTATGAATTCAGTGAAACTGGAAGTGTTTAAGAGAATAATGTGGGAAGAACCCAAAATGAGACAGCAGATAGCATTAGAAATGTATCAGTACAATGCCTGATCTTGCTGGATGCTCCTTTGAAGTACTGAATGCTGTCACCACTGGCTCTTTAGCACTTTGCAGGATCGGACTCATAGCTCATACAGGGACACTGTAGGGGATCCATGATCATTTTCTACGTTGCAGACATAGAATGGATCTTTTAAAGTTGCTTTGTGCCTGACCGTATTATCTCCCTGCTATTTGCGTGGCAATTTTAAAAGTGCCAGGCTTTTAAAATCTATTTGCACATCACATACTCATGAAACGAAACATGCTATAAAAGGGAAAAAAAATTTAATTGCAGAAGTTTGGATTAGTTTTGTCAACATTATCACAATCAGACTCTCTTGTATATTTGGTTTGGTGCTTTTTTTACTGTAAGAATCTCTGTATTTGGTGCTCCTGTTAACTTCCTCTTATGTATAATATATCTTTCCAGTAAACATTTCCTCTAAAATAAATAATAGAAAACTTTTAAATACCCACAAAGGCAAACTAGAGTTACTTCCAAAATATGTTGATTTTGCCATTATCAAAGACAAAATTAGGTTACTTCCCCTACCCTCTCAATTTAGTTGGAAATCTGAAATGGATTCCTAGCCTTTTAAGAATTGCCAGCTATCAAACAATTTGCATGGGGCTTCATAAATGTCTTTTTACTGTCTTTTATTACTTGATTTCATTTGATAATTTTTTTAAAAAACCCTTTGGATAAATTCTGATAACCAATTTGAATTTTTTCCTGAAGCATCCAAAGCAATGACCGTGATCTGGCTACATTTTTTTTTTGTCAGTTAGATTAACTTCATCAATTAGTTTAGGGCATATATATTGACCTACTTTTAAATGATTATTACCAGTTGCGAGAAATCTTCCAGATTCCAAGTGTCTGAAATATTAGTTTCTGTGGGGAAAGTTTGTGGGGCTTGGGAATCCTAATCCAGGATTTAGTAAAAGAATTGAATTGCTTACATCCCCAAGAAAGAATTAATACAAAGGGAAGGGAAATCACATTTTAATACAGGGAATGATAACGGAATGGTGGTGGGAATGATAACAGAAATAAACTACTTGCTTTAGTTTTAGAATATCTGTCCTACTTCTCCCAATCCATGAACTCCCAAAGTTGTAAGTTTCTAGACTTCATGTTTTACCTCCCAGAATACATACTGTCAGCACATTGGACTGGAATTCATGTTCATCAATGATGTGGAGCAATGCCAGTGGATCCGACAGAAGTTTGAAACTCCTGGTGTCATGAAGTTTACAAATGAGGAAAAACGGACATTGTTGGCTAGGCTGGTGCGCTCCATGAGGTATGTTGGGGTTTGTCCAGCAACTTTTTGTTTTCTGTTTCTTTTGAGGGGAGGAAGGGATAGATCACATTCTTGGGTATTTCCATGGCTTTTGTGACACAGTTAGCAGCAGATTCACCGGTTTGTGTTGGAGGTTTGGGAGAATGTTTTAATAATCCAATCCATGTAAGTAGTTCATAGTTTCTGTCTGAAAAGAACTCTAAGTGGTTTTGAATGCTGTTGCTGAGCTTTCCCATTCAGTCTTACCTTCTAAAGTACCTAATTGTCCACGATACACTGTACTTTTCCCCCCTCTGGTGCCACAAAACTGAAAAAGCCATTGTAACTGGCCCTCTCAGAATTTCGCTGGTGTGAGGAGAATCCCCAGGTAGTGTGTAGAGTAGATGTGCTCCTCCTGTATTGGGCATAGATGGCATGGCCAGGTTATCCCTGCAACCAACTGATGCTGCACTACCAGAGTGGCCCCCTGGGGTCAGGACAACCAGACATAACTTAGCGTACTTCCCAGGCTTCAGAAAGCTGTACCAGGAGAGAACAGGATTTGGAAGCATAAAGGTGACTTAAATGCATGTCTGTTTCCCCTCTTCTAAGCTATGCCAAATGCAGCTGTACCATGGCACTCTGTCTGACCCACAGACTTCTTTTCATTTCCTGTCTGTTTAGTGACCTAAATTTTAAATAAGTTGAAGGAGGTGTCTAGTTCCCAGTGGACTGAAATCCGCATCTCAGTCACTACCCCCATTGGCACACATGTTGACTGTCTCTGTGACGAGGTCATAGAGTATGAAGGCCACCCTACCCTCTTGCGTGAGGAGTGAGGCTTGCTGCCCATTCTCTACACGATTATCCACAGGAAAGGACTTCGTTTCTCAGTGATGTTGATCTGGCGTCTTTGACAAACACTGCAGTCAGCACAAGATAGTGACACTGATTTAGAGAGTGATTAATGGGAATATGTTTCTTTACTAGATTCTTTCCCCTTCCCCACCCCAAAAAAAAAAAAAAAAAGAGAGAGAGGGAGAGGCAGTAGAAAGCTGTTACAAATGAAGTTCCAATAGAAGGTACTGATGTTTTTGTCACTGTGTGTGGTGTTCAGCAATATTTTTGGTTGGGGAGACGACAGTGCATCATTCTTGTCCAATTTTAAATTTTAATGAAACAGAAAGGAATTTTAGTCAGACACTTAATAGTCAAGTGAACATGGCATTTGAGTGATGGGTTGTTAAACAACTTGTCTGTATGACGTTTCCTCATTTATCTTCCTGATGCAGAAATTTGCATTACTTCTGGCTGTGGAGGGACCTGATTTTGACCAACAGGAAGGAGCCAAACGTCTTATCAAATTTTTTTTTTGTCTATGGGAAAATACAGAAAGAAGTACTTAGATGAATTACTGTCCCACCCAGCTGTGGACACAATTTCTACTGAAAGAGGTTGAAAGTGTTAAATCTATTGCTGTGCAAAATCTGCTTCATACTCATTGAGTTTGCAGCCTTATAGCTAATATCACTGTAGATTTTAAAATTCAGTTTTAATAATCTAACTTCTTCTCATTTGTGCTGTTTGTTTACTGGTAGATTTAGAAATGGCACCTAACTCAGTTTTTTATTTTAGAAAATATGTCCATTGCATATCTCTGGAGACTCTCACAAATGATAAACACAGGCAATGTTAGGCCCTGATTCTTCAATCTGATTCATGTGGCCAGACTCCAATGGCTGCACACCAGCTGGCAGGATCAAGGCCTTTCCAGGCATGTCTGTGTCTCTCCCTCCCTGCTTCTCATGTACAAGTCCTCATGGTGTTTAGTTTCACAGTCTGGCAGGGAGGATGTTTAAATCTAATGAAAGCTGCTACTTTAAAAAAAAAACAAAAACAAATCTGTGTGTTTGTGTAAAATACATTTTTGTGAAAGTTTAACCTGAATTTCAGCTAATTCAGGGACAATTTAGGTTATGAAAGTTTTGTTTTGCATATATATCTCCATATAATTTTTGACTGATTTTTTTTTTTCCTTTGGTGAAACTTTCACTTTAACAACCTTGGCCTGAATTAGCTGCCATACTCCCTTGAACAGTGTGATGGGACTACCAAAGCGAGCCCCGATTGTTTGGGAAGTTTCTGACTTGGCTTGTTTAAATATCCTGTGGACCTGGAGGTTACATCTAAGATGTCAGGCCCTAGGCAACATGTCCTTTTCTCTTCTTCAGAATATAGACTGGTCAAAATCTGATCAAAATGCTAATAGAACCATAGAACATCCTTGGTGGTGGTAACCAAGCCCTATGTTTCTTTAGATGTTACAGGCAGTCCTTCAGGTAAGGTACACTGATACCTCCTCGCTAGCCACATATGAGTATATTGCTCTCTTGAACCGCCACAAAGGCTTTGGTTTTCCAAATGCTATTTTAGAGTCCAAATGTTACCAGGGTAAAGGGAAGAGAAAGCTTTTGTTCTTTTGCTCATGTCCATTCCACGTTAGGTGTGTGCACACTGTGTGTGTACTGTGGCTGGAAATTTTTCCCTCAGTGGTATCCGTTGGGCTGTCTCTAGCTCCTTCTGGTGCTGCACGCTTATGAACCAGTATAAGGGGCACTGTTGGCCCTACACCCTCTCAGTTCCTTCTTACTGGCTGTGACAATTGCTGGAACTCCTCCTTTTGCTTTGGCAAGGCATTATTTAGTGGTTTCTCTTTAGCTTAATTTATTAGTCTTCTCACACAAGATGTCCATTTGGTTCCTTAAAGGATTAGAAAGACTTTACCCTCAAATTCATGAACCAGTTCTGCCGTGGGACCTAAACCTGGTCCTGTCAAGACTGATGGGCCCTCCCTTTGAACCACTATCATTGTGCCCTGTGCTATATCTCTCCTGGAAGGTCGCTTTCCTGGTGGAGTTACCTTGGCCAGAAGGGTCTCAGAAATTAGGGCCATTATGTCAGAACCACCGTACACCGTATCCTTCAAGGACAGGGTTCAACAGCGCTCCCACCTGGCGTTCCTTTCAAAGGTAATCTCGTGGTTCCATAGTAACCAGTCTATTTTCCTGCCAATTTTCTTCCCAAAACCGCTCAAGAATTCAGAGGAGTAGCATCTCCACTCATTGGATGTTAGACGTGCCCTAGCCTCCTACACTGAAAGGACCAAGCTGTTCCGTAAATCCACTCAGCTCTTCATGGCAATAGCAGATAGGATGAAAGGCCTACCAGTTTCAGCCTAGAGAATCTCATCTTGGATAACTTCCTGTATTCATGGATGGTACAAGCAGGTAGGTGTCCCACCTTCTGCCATCTTAACTGCCTACTCGATGAGAACTCAGGCCTCATCATCACGGTTTCTGGCCCAGGTCCCGATCCAAGACATCTGCAGAGCAGCGACCTGGTTGTCAGTGCATGCCTTCTCCTCCCACTATGCCATCACCCAGCAGGCTTGAGATGATGCCAGGTTTGGGAGAGCAGTATTGGAATCCTCATGTCCATGAACTCCAAGCCCCCTTCCTTAGGTACCGCTTGAAAGTCACATAATGTGGAATGGACAGGAGCAATCACGCGAAGAAGAAAAAAAAGGTTACTAACCTTTACGTAACTACTGTTCTTTGAGATGTGTTGCTCCTGTCCATTCCACAACCCACCGCCTGCCTCTCTGTCTGAGTTAGCCAGCAAGAAGGAACTGAGAGGGTGAAGGGCCAGCCATGGCCCTTATACCAGCACATAAGCATGCAGCACCAGAGGATGCTAAAGCCAGCCCAACAGATACCACTGAGAGAAATTTCTGGTGACAGTGCATGCAGTGCGCACACACTTAACATGGAGTGGACATGAGCAACACATCTCAGAGAACAGCAGTTATGGAAAGATTAGTAACCATTTTTTCCATATTCCCATGTGTGGATGGAGGGAGGCAGGAAGAATGGGAGGTTGTGAGGAGACCCTTTTAATGTTACCAATTTGTGACTGTTCTATCACATGCAAGGCTTTAATACATGGTGAACACAATTTATCAGCCTTGTCCACCTACTGCCTGCCTGCTCGTGAATATTTCTGACTTTTGTTTGGTAAGGACACTAGTTTAACCAGCTATTTCTAAACATATGTAACCAGAATCTCCCTCCCCCGGCCCAACATGTCCCAAGTGTAAGATGTCACTTTGAAATGTTGAAAATGCTTCCAAAGTCAGTGGCAATGTGCTCTGGTAAATACACTTCCTAACTGGAGGGAGGGAAAGAGTTACACTGTGCAGTACTGGGTTAACATCAAACCCCCAAAGGATGGAAAATCGCAGATACAGCTGCCATTTTAATTCACCCCATTGTCTAGAGGACTTATGCTCTCAAGGAGCCAGACCTTCAGCTTTTCGTAAATGGATGTGGTTCCATTGATTTCAAGGTGCTATCAAATTTACATCAATTCAGGATCTGTCCATTGTTCTTAAAGTTCTGCACTGCCTTAGATCCAAACTGTTGGGTCAGCTTAGGAGAGTTTTCTGGCAACATTCCATTTCACTGCTGTTATGGCTTTTAAGTTTTAGATCATAAGGGGGGTAATCTTCAGCATTATACTTGGAGCTGAGTATTAATGGACATTGTGACATTATCAGGCCTTGCATTACACTGATGATGTAACCACTAACGTTATTTCATGAAGATTTATTTTTCTTTGTGTTCAATATCTTTAGGCTTTATAAATGACCCTTTCAGCATTTGTTAAAAGCCACTTTAACTGTGTGCAGTGCCTCTGGCCCTAACCCATTAAAAGACGGAACAACATAGAACTGTCAGTAAAGGACAGATTTTATGTCTGTAGTTACTGATTCCTGAGACACAGATTCCAGTGTAGCGGCTCCTGGCAAATTACCAACTATTACATCACTTAGTCTGTGGAGCTGTGCCACTGAATAGGGTTTCCAAGATTTCTCCTGGAATTACGTGTTTTCTGCTGCAAGTTTTTACGCTGCCATTTCCCTTAATTGTTTACTCACTGTTATTTCCAGAAGATATGGGATTCTCTTTTGTCTCCTCTTGGATCTGCAGGGTGGCTTACTCTTTTGACATTCTGCCTGCATGTGAGGCTTTCCCTATTGTAGTCAGTAGGAACTTTCTGCATGTAAGGACAGCAAACTAGAAAATTTTTGCCATAATTTCTATGCTTTGATTTTGTTCATCATAATATTGTCCAGGTGTCAGAATCAATTCACAAAGTGCTGGTGAGAACTTTTAAAGGTGGGCAGTAGGGCAGGCAAGAGATAAATCTTTCCTCTTGTATGGACTTATTTTTCCCCAATAAAATTCATGCTCTGAGAAATATGAGTATGTATTGAGAAGTCTTCTCTAAAAGTCTTCTTCTCAGTGGGCATCTTATGTTACTTCTCCAAATGCCCTTCAGTTGATTTAAAAAAAAATCACCATCTGATGCATTTCCTTAACTTATTGCTTTTCTCTCCCTCTTTTGGCAAGATTTGAAGACTTCCTTGCCCGCAAGTGGTCCTCAGAGAAGCGCTTTGGTTTAGAAGGGTGTGAAGTAATGATTCCTGCTCTTAAAACCATCATTGACAAATCTAGCGAAATGGGAGTTGAATATTTAATAATGGGGATGCCTCACAGGTAACTGTTCATTTAAAATAAAGGCAAATAATGATGGACTCATTTGCACAGTGTGGTATACACTGCTTTAGGTTTCTGGCCCCTTTTAGAGACTGGGAATGTGATGTTATAAGGGAGGTTGGTAAAACAGGTTAGTTATCCCAACTAAAAGATATATTGAGTATCAATATCAGAGTCCTAAGGGAGCTATCTCTCAGTGAGGGGCTAAAACTTTCATCATGGGAGACTAGTCAAGGACCTGCTTTGAAATAGGAAGTGAGTCTGGCAGGCATTACACTTCATTCCCCACTGTGGAGAGCTTGGAATTGAGAGGATGTACCAATTTCCCACATCTTTATCTATACTCTGGAAGGCAGTGCCAGGAATGGGGACACTATTGACGAATAATATCTTAAACAGGAAGGAGCAGAGTCATTTTAAAAAGGGGAAATAAACATCCTTATATTTAAAAAGTGCGATGCACATTTGCTTGTGGGATTTCTCTTTGGTTTCCAGGTTTCAATCTGCTACAGGTGGCAATAGAATCAACTTTGAAAACACTTTAGTATTTGGAACATGGCTGCTGAGTCACTAATTCTTGTTGAAAGGGTAGTCAGTTTTCTCATAGGTGGGAAAAAGGGGTCCTTATAATTCAGGGAACCTTAAAAGAAGGGATAGGAAAAAATAGTAAACAATATATTATATTCATCATAGTAGGAGAAAGGGTTCATAACCATTCCATGCTCTTTTCTCATAACCTTGTACTAGGAGCTACTTTTCATACTCACAGAATGTTATATTAACTTCACAAAACTGTGGGGTTTTTTAGCTTAAAATTTTTAAATACAAAAATCAAGAAATGTAAAATGAAGGAGCTGTACTGTGATAGCAATAAGCCACTCCAGGGGGTCCTTAGTTGGGTACTGGTGCATTTTTTTTTGGCCTTCTGCCCAGTTGATGAACAGCCCACTGTAGCTTATTGCTATAACCATTCATTAAAATATATTTTCAAAGGATCATATCCTGCCTGCACTTGGATGTGCATGAGAGTAGCTGTACATATATATCCAAAGGCAAAATATGATGCCCCCCCAAACAGCCAAAATAAGTAAAACTTCCCCAGTCTCTCATCTGTGATAATTGTCAAGTAACTGGTCTAGATAATAGCACTCTACTGATGGCATGTTAGGGTTGTGATAGAAACTCACAAAAGAAAAATCTCTAGCTTGTGGTTAAATACCTAGGCACTATGGAGTGCCAATGGTGATGCAGTAGGGACACTCTGGGATGGGTGGGTATGGGTGTGTGTGTGTGTGTGTGTGTGGGAGGGGTGGGGAGTGATTGGAGGATTAAGGGACAGTATTTGTAGATGTTTAAAATACATTTTTTTTAAATTTCCAAAATTGTTTGGTAAGATTTCATCAAAGAACTTTCTGTTGTTGTTTAGAGGTAGGTTGAATGTACTGGCCAATGTCATCCGAAAGGAATTGGAGCAGATCTTCTGTCAGTTTGATCCAAAACTTGATGCAGCTGATGAGGTAACATGCAACTTTATTACTGATAGAGAATAAGTACTGAATTGTTCTGGATGTTCTTGTCCATGTAAATACGCAGTATTAGGAACTATTAAAGTTCATAATTTTGTTTTGTTAAGTGATCGGAATCAATGGGGTTCACTGATAACTTTATTCTTTATGAAACACTATAGCACATCTTTCAAATGCAGAAAGATTCCTAGTCATTAACTCTAAACAGTGAATTCAATTCACCGGGTATCTCTCTAACATAGTTTGTTTTAGCTCCAACCATCTTCCTCTATTTTGTACAGAGACAAGCATGTTGTCTGTGCTTAGTTAATATGAAGTGTTGTGTTCTGACACCGAGGTATTAAAACAGAAACAAATGTTTTAAAATTTGAAATTATTTTCAATAAAAATACCATGCAGGGTGACACGTAACAACTAGCCAGATTCATTTTTCAGTATGAAGTGTAGATTTTAAATGTTGAATTGGAAGTAGTTTATATGGCTGGTGTACATGAACCTTGACTGTCTTTTGTGTGTTAGGGGTCTGGGGATGTAAAATATCATTTGGGAATGTACCATGAAAGGATCAACCGAGCAACAAATAAGAACATCACTCTGTCGCTTGTGGCTAACCCATCTCATTTGGAAGCAGTAAACCCTGTTGTTCAGGGGAAGACCAAAGCTGAGCAGTTTTACAGAGGAGATACAGAGGGGAAAAAGGTAAAATTACAAGCATGCTAGGATAACTTTTGCTGGTGTGTGTATGTGTAAGTTTTTCTAATAGCCCAGTTTACCAAAGTTTTGAGCTCTAGAAGTGGGAGGTACTTCAAGACACTGAAACATTTCTTTGTGTAATTGGATATGTTGACCTTTGAACTAAACTAGTAATTTTAAATTAGCACAGGGTAATGCTTCCTAATTCTCTGACTGATTACCAGGTTGATTAACTTAGTTCCTGAACTTGGAAACCTCAGAGAGGTTGTAACTTTCACTCAATTGGGAATCAAGCAAAGCAGTCTGAATGTGGACAAGCATACATGTTATGATTTCTTATATTTTTTTTTTATTTGAATTGTGGTCCTTCCTAGGAATCCCAGCCGTAGACCAGGGGCCTATGGGGCTGGCCATTGTAAAAATACATAACAAAAAGTTCATGCCCCCTAGGAACTGACAATTACACTTTTATCTGATGCTTTTTTTTTTTTTTCATTCCTCCCTTATCTTAGGTCATGTCCATACTACTACATGGAGATGCTGCCTTTGCTGGACAGGGAGTGGTTTATGAAACCTTTCATCTCAGTGACCTCCCATCATACACCACAAATGG
The DNA here is from genome assembly GCF_965140235.1 of Caretta caretta. Taxonomy (NCBI): domain Eukaryota; kingdom Metazoa; phylum Chordata; order Testudines; family Cheloniidae; genus Caretta; species Caretta caretta. The sequence continues at coordinate 72,468,021 of NC_134212.1, read as the reverse complement.
CACTATTCATGTTGTGGTCAATAACCAGGTGAAAAACAGAATTTCTTAAGCAATTTGGGTCTGATGACTTCCCATATATTCCTTTTGTTTTATTCTTGTCATGATAGATTGTATATACCAGCCCTCTTTCATTGACTAGAATGATTATACCCTGAAAATGTTCAGCACATTTGGCTGTGCTCAGCATAGGAGACACGGATTTTGTGGGATCCAAATAAGTAGATAAAAATGATGCATTATGTTAGATGAATTAAAGAAGAAATTACCTTCCAAAGTGAAAAGCCTATAATTACTGTCATGTAAAAACTAGGTATTAAACTAAGATTTCAGGCATTTAAAAGAAAAGCAAAAAAAACCCTTTTCTCACACGTTAATGGAAGCTTGTTTTTTTCTTAGATTGGCTTCACTACAGATCCCCGAATGGCCCGCTCGTCTCCATACCCTACAGATGTTGCCCGTGTGGTCAACGCACCCATATTCCATGTGAATGCTGATGACCCTGAAGCAGTGATGTATGTGTGCAATGTAGCTGCAGAATGGAGAAACACATTCAATAAAGATGTGGTTGTAGATTTAGTAAGTACTGGGTTAATTTTAACTCTTCACTTTGCATATTTTATGCTAGTCTTTTAAAATAAGTCAGTAACGTCAAATATGTTAATATGGGTTCATAAACATTGCTGTGCTCATTGCATTTATTGGCTTGAATGCTACTGTTAAGTAGTTTTCCCTGCCTTACATTATTACTTGTATTATTGTACTGCCTAGAGCAGGGTTCTCAACCTTTCTTTCTGAACCCCACTCTCTCCAACATGCTGTAAAAACTCTGTGGCCTACGTGTGTCACAACTGTTTTTCTGCATATAAAAGTCAGCCCCAGCGTTAGGGGATAGCAAGCGGGGCAATTGTCTGGGGTCCCGGGGCAATTGTCTGGGGTCCCAGGCCACAGGGGCCCCCGCGAAACTCAGTTGTTCAGGCTTCAGTTCCAGGTGGTGCAGCTCAGGGCTTCAGGTGGTGATGCTCCAGGGCTTCACCCTGCTTGGTGGACCTCCCGAAACCTGTTCGTGGTCCCCCGGGGTCTGTGGACCCTCAGTTGAGAACCGCTGGCCTAGAGGACCCAACCAGAACCGGAGCCCCATTGTGCTAGATGCTGTACCCAAAATAAGAGTTAGCTCTTACCCCAAAGAGAATTATGTTGATTTTAATGTCTCTTTGAGCAAGAACTTTAATGCCTTAAGTTCATAAATCTCTAGAAAGCAGGAAATGTTAGAGAATAGTTTCATGTCGCTCGTTATTGACAGATATGAATCTTCCCTGTGTAGGTTTGTTACCGAAGGAGAGGCCACAATGAAATGGATGAACCCATGTTCACCCAGCCCTTGATGTACAAGCAGATTCACAAGCAGGTGCCAGTGTTGAAGAAGTATGCTGACAAACTGATTGCAGATGGGACTGTAACACTGCAGGAGTTTGAGGTACAGTATTCAGCAGAGGTAGAAGGCCATTTGTGATGCTGTTTGCAGAAGGAAGTGACTGCATGCTGTTTCCTTAACTACTTTTTGCTTCACTACTTTGTTGCCTTCATTCTATTCCTTTTTCTGACTGTCTTTTGTTTTGTTTTACATAAAATAGAAAATAGTACTACTGGAGAAATGTGTGGCAGGAGATGAACTTAAATTTCATTGCTTACCTCACATAAGGCTTAAAGATGGAAAAAAATGGAGGATTGTCTCTAACTGGTGAAGCTGAGACACTTGTGTTGATCTGCTATGTACATAGCTACTATCAACCAAGGAGGACTGGAATGTTGTGTAATAATTAAAATAATACATGGTACCTAGAAAAACAGGTTCTCCTCAGTTCTTAGACTGATACAGTGATAAGGTAGGGCTGTTAAGGCTGTTAATATTGGCTATGTCAGTGCTTCAGCAGCCTTTGAAAAATCGCAAATTAGTATGATTTAAAGAGCCTAAGTGGAGGGGAGATACATGGAATCAAACTCATCTCCCTGCCTTGGATCTGTGGGAACACCAATTCAGAGGTGTCTGAATATTCGTGATTATATCTACAGCATCTCTAATCATGGGAGCTTCTTGTTGGAGCATCTTATGTAATTGACAATTGTAGGCAATATGCTGATGTTTACTCAGAATAGGATAACAAACTGATTAGTTTTGTGCCTCAGTTGTATTGAACCTGTTGTGCTCAGAGTTCAAAGAGATAAGTCTGAACTACCACATAAAAATTAAATCTGCAGATTTTACTATATTGGTTATTCATATTAAACTGGCTAACTCTTTATATTGTACTTCTATACTTGTGAAAGTGGACGTAGCAGTAGCAGCACTGTAAAACAAGGCATTGCAAGGGGAGACTGTTCCAACTTTTTAGGAACATAGGATTCTAGATTGAACCAAAGATCACTAAGTCTGGTATCCTGCTTCAGGCAAGAACCGTGCCTAATAGTTAATGAGATGGCCCAGATCCACAAAGGTGTTTAGGCTTTTAACTTCCACTGAAATTAATGGAGGTTAGGAGCCGAAATACCTTTGTGGCTCTGAGCCATTCTGCCCACAGTACCCAAATAATGCACCTAGACAGTTATACAGCTAAGCTACATAGGGTGCGTGGGGAATTCCTTCCTGATCACTGTAGTGACGCTGAAAGCCAGTTGGATAACCTTAATCTTCATATGTATGGCAACAAATTACGTGTTTTGTTCTGATGCTGACGTGGAATACCACTTGCTATTCTAGTGTTGGATCTTTCATCAGCAGAATCTGCCCAAAGAACCAAACAGCAGGGTGGTTTTGTTTTAAGAAACGGACAAATGTGTTTTAAGAGGTTTTGAGCTGAGCAAAACTCCAGTAGCTCCACTGAGATTAGTGGAATTACTCTGGGTTTACCCTGGCGTAACTGAGATAAAAAACTGGAATTTTGTATGCTGTAATGTGGATGTTTTTATCGCTTTGGAATGGTATGCACTTTCTGTAAGCAGTATGTCAATTTTGGGTTTTTTTTAATCTCTAACTCCTTTTATATGGAAACTTGTTGTTCTATAGGAAGAAATTGCAAAGTATGATAAAATCTGTGAAGAAGCTTATACTAGGTCTAAAGATAAGAAAATTCTACACATTAAGCACTGGCTTGATTCACCTTGGCCTGGTAAGTATCCTTCAAATACCCTAATGCCAGTGAGACTGGTTGGTGCCATTTGTGCTTTCCTTTTGAACCAAAATCCTGCCACCTTTATTGAACCCTTTGTTAGGCACCACATCCTTCTGAAGTGAAGGATTTTGTTCTTGGTTTGTATATGCTAGCAGAACGAAAGGATGCCAAAACTGTTTGGCAGAGGTGCAATTGTCAGTACAGCTTTAGCAATGGATGTGGCAAAAGCAAGACTTTATCACTTGGAAAACCGATTTTTTTCAGTCTCCTATTAACAGAGAAGTGATTTATCTGTAATGTTACCTGCCTTTATTGCTTCAGAGAGAAATTCCACCTCTGTGGACCTCTATTTTCAGGCCTTAAGCAGGTCTGAAATGGTGCATGTGTCTTGTGCTGGCTAGCTCTCTGCACATGTTTTGAATTTCACTCTCAATCAGAGAAAGTAAAACAGCAAATGAAAGAGGCATCTTGTGTGTGTGAGGTCAAGAATTGTTCCGTATAGGGCCTGGAAATAATCTGTTCCCTAATTTAAAAGGTGTGGAAATGGCTCTTGGCTGTTGAAAACAGAAGGACATTTTAAGAGTGTTTCTTTTAACAGTAAAATTCTTATGTTTTTATTTTTATTGCAGATAGAGTAACTGTTCTCTTAATAATTAGAAGCCTCTATTCATCCAGAATGCCTTATAAAATTTCTCCTTCCAGGGTTTTTTAATTTGGATGGAGAACCAAAGAGCATGACTTGTCCTCCAACAGGCATCCCAGAAGACATGCTGAACCACATTGGCAATGGAGCTAGCTCTGTGCCCCTCGAGGGTTTCAAAATACATGGAGGTCAGCTGGATTCTCTGCTATATCAGACATTGCTTTCTTTGTCCTTTCTTTGTTTGTTTCTACACATCAGTCGCAGGGTAGTTGCTCTTCTGAGGTACTTTGGTAAAGGGGAGGAAAGAGCTGGTGATCTGCCTTCACAATTCACATATGCCACCTTACTGACAGGTGGGAAGGTGACAGTGAACATACTACTGAACTATTCTCCATCAAGAATTTAATATTCTTTTATCATAGCACCTCTCTCCTAACCTTATTAAAGTAAATTCCTTTTCTCTGTGGTCTTATAATGTGGAGGGAAGTGAGAACATCTTTGTAACATGCAGCTGGCATGTTACAAAGAAGGTAAGACTGTAACTACCCAGACTAATCAAGGCATCTGTTCTTTTTCGGATGTGCAATTCATGGCATGTATGTCTTCACTTGTGCAGATGGACACATGCTTGTATTCTTTAATACATAGTATGAAAAGATGTCTGTACTACAAGTACAAATCTAACTTGCTTCCTGAAATGGGAGTTCTAGGTCTGAGCATGTTTTTAAAATACTAAAGGCAGTTATGATTGTGGAGACCACTCCTTATGATGCTTTCCTTGTGGGATAAATAATTTCCTCTCCATACAAGGACTCAGCTTAGTCTTTTAGTGGTTTTGTTCAATATCTTAATTAATGATCTGGAGGATGGTGTGGATTGCACCCTCAGCAAGTTTGCAGATGACACTAAACTGGGAGGAGAGGTAGATATGCTGGTGGGTAGGGATAGGATACAGAGGGACCTAGACAAATTAGAGGATTGGGCCAAAAGAAATCTGATGAAGTTCAACAAGGACAAGTGTAGAGTCCTGCAGTTAGGACTGAAGAATATAGCACATGCACCGCTATAGACTAGGGACTGAGTGGCTGGGCAGCAGTTCTGCAGAAAGGGACCTAGGGGTTACAGTGGATGAGAAGCTGGATATGAGTCAACAGTGTGTCCTTGTTGCCAAGAAGGCTAATGACATTTTGGGCTGTATAAGTAGGGGCATTGCCAGCAGATCGAGGGACGTGATCATTCCCCTCTATTCAACATTGGTGAGGCCTCATCTGGAGTACTGTGTCCAGTTTTGGGCCCCACACTACAAGAAAGATGTGGAAAAATTGGAAAGAGTCCAGCGGAGGGCAACAAAAATGATTAGGGGGCTGGAGCACATGACTTATGAGGAGAGGCTGAGGGAACTGGGATTGTTTATTCAGCTGAAGAGAAGAATGAGGGGGGATTTGATAGCTGCTTTCAACTACCTGAAAGGGGGTTCCAAAGAGGATGGATCTAGACTGTTCTCAGTGGTAGCAGATGACAGAACAAGGAGTAATGGTCTCAAGTTGCGGCGAGGGAGGTTTAGGTTGTATATTAGGAAAAACTTTTTCACTAGGAGGGTGGGAAAGCACTGAAATGGGTTTCCTTGGGAGATGGTGGAATCTCCTTCCTTAGAGGTTTTTAAGGTCAGGCTTGACAAAGCCCTGGCTGGGGTAATTTAGTTGGGGATTAGTCCTCGTTTGAGCAGGGGGTTGGACTAGATGACCTCCTGAAGTGCCTTCCAACCTTGATATTCTATATTCTAGTCAAACAATACTGTTTGTTTCAAGAAATCATTTTCTAGTAAAACCACATGGCATATCTTTGTACTGTGCTTGGTGTGAGGAAGTTTGGTCAAACTTTCTTTCAGCTTGTCGGCAGACATGACACATGTAGTCCAGTGACTACATTAAGTCTTGCTACTGAGAGTCAAGTGCTTTCTGAAAAAAAAAAAACTTAACCCTTAGCATCAAGGGGCTTAATTCTGAACTAGTAACGCTACCATGATTAAAAGTTAAACATTAAATGATTAACTTTTAATCATGTTTAATGTTTAAACAATTAAAAATTAAAAGTTAGCTAAGTGGGAAGTGGTCTGCACTAGCATGCCAAGGTCTGAGCATAATTTCTTTCTCCCTGCGCTGGTGGAATCTGAAGGCACTAGAGAGGCAGTATGCTCAGCCTGTGGGGAAGAATGGAACCACCTGACACAATAACCCCCACTCACCTTGTCCATATCAGGTGAAGGACGGTCACCTGGGTGTGAGGGCTGTTCTTCAGCATAGGATCCTCCCTAGAGAATCTTCTTCCCCTCTGTAACCACTCTTCAAAAAATTAAATGTCAATATACATCCGGAAACCTCTCAATGTCAGCAGCTGCAATAGGACCTTCTGTGTGTACTTTTCCTTCAAGAGTATTAAACATAGCAAGCAGTGGTAAGGGGATCCTTAATTATGTTAGCATGTTTATTGAACCAATTACTGTATTAACTTTAAAAATCTGGTGTGCATTTGTGCAAGAGGTACTGGATTGCTGTGACACTTTGATTAGTTTTAATATTACTGGAAGAATAATTTTAGGTGTGGATTGTACACATTCTAATTAAACACCGCTTTCTATTTCTCTGTGGAGTGGCATTCCTCTAAGACTATCTGTATACTGTGACAGGTTTCCGAGTAGCAGCCATGTTAATCTGTATTCGGAAAAAGAAAAGGAGTACTTGTGGCACCTTAGAGACTAACCAATTTATTTGAGCATAAGCTTTCGTGAGCTACAGTTCACTTCATCGGATGCATTCAGACCAGTGCATCCGGTGAAGTGAGCTGTAGCTCACGAAAGCTTATGCTCAAATAAATGTGTTAGTCTCTAAGGTGCCACAAGTACTCCTTTTCTTTTTGTGTATACTATGAGTGTTACTTCCCCTGCTCATATACTGAGCTTTTAGTCTGGATGTAGCCTTAGGCAGTAGTACTCTAACTCTGGTCTGCAGAACTCTTTCAGGTGGTTCAAAAGGCCACCAGAATAGATGGAGAAGGAAAGGGATTGGGGAGTTGGAATGGGAGGTGCTCCGTGAAGATGTGTTAGTGCTTTTTGTCCAGAGCAAAAGCCACTGCTTAGATTGTCTGTAGTCAATGGCCAGTCTGTATTCTGCCTTGCACATATTGATAGAACTTTACTGTGCAAATCTCCAACTGGGGATCCAGGTTGAGGAATGAACCTCCCCCAAGTGCCCCATTATAGTGTACTAATCGTAAACCACCAGATGAGCTGTTTAAGATTTGAAGTAATTTTTGGTGACTGAATCTTGAGTTTATTGGTTAGGAGTGTTTTATGCGATTAAAATTCCTAAAACGACGTTATGGCAGTGCTTTCAATTAAACATCTTCAGTGTTTGTGTTCAAGTGGCATTTAATTAGCATAAATAATTTGTCTAAGTCGAACTACAGTTACCCATCAGGAGGAAGATTCTGATAGTACACTGTAGCAGTCAGTCCTCAAATACATTTTCAATAATCCTTTGCTATGTTTAACATTCAGATTTCTTGTAAAATCCACATCAGTACAATTTGGGTCACTTGGTGAGAAGGCATGTTATATTTGTTTGTACTGCATCAATATTGTGCTTTACAGAGCGGTCTCAAGACAAGAACCCTCTGCAAAGAGATGACTGTGTAAAAAAACAATCAGTGTACTAATTAGAGACATGGGTTGGAAAGTTAGAAAGGTATGTATTTGAGTGGTGAAATAGAGCACCTGATTATCTGGAGAAGGGAACATTGTTTGTTAGGGAGGTTATTGGCATTTTGGAAAAGTATGATTTGAAGGAAGAGAGAGTTGCAAACTGCTTGACTGAGTGTGTAAAGGGGGTTTCAGGTGAATGGGGCTTCCTGGAGGACAACTTGGAGACGAGGACGTGGTGAAGGGAGTAGTTAGTTAGGTAACCTGGGCATGGACAAGGGTCAGAACAGAGTGGAAGCAGAAGCTAAATGTACATAACTTAGAAGATCAGGATGAGTGTTGAGAAGCTAGTGAAGGAATGTGAAATGGGGCTGGAAAAGGTTGGGTAAATGGAAAGTGTAGATGGATGTTTTGGACAGATTCAAAGCAGGCTAAAGAGGAAAGAATCAAGGGGCTGAAGGTGAGAAGGTTGTGGTGATTGAAATTAGATGTATCAAGGGCAAGGGTTTTTGCGGTAGGAATGGGGAGAAGCAGAGAGAAGGATTTTGGAGGTGTTGCAAAGGGGGCAAATGGCAGGGTTTAGTAACGGTATCAATATGGAGGCAGAAATAGAGAACAGAGTAAAATATGACACGCAGTTTGCGAGGCTTGTATTCTCACAATTTGATTTACACTGACATAAGGAGTTTTCAGTTTTGTTCTCTGTGAAAGTCAGTGAGGGTGCACCTTGTGCTTTATTTATTTATTTATTTATTTACTTACTTACTTAAAATTTCTGTGCAATTGTAAAGAATGAAGAAATTACAAGATCTTCCCTGTGGAAAACAGCTGGTGCATAAACCATATGCTAACTGAAAATCCATATCTATTTCAAATTAAACAAAAGTCCATATTGAGCCAGGTCTAGTAGTGTAAAATACAAAAACTGAACCAACCCCTGTCTGCTAATTTCAATCTTCTACAAAATAGAACCAAATCTATTTAAAAAATCCTTTTGTATTGCTGCACAATGATCTTCCTGGTAAACTCTGTATCTCACCTTATTTCCAATCACTAAACCGTGATATAAATAACTGTTGTAGTTTAATATTAATCAACTGTTGGTTCTGTCAGATATTGTCTAGCTATTTCTAGCCCTCTCTTCTTGATCTGTATCTTAAGCATGGTTGTGTGTTCTTGGATATACTAGGATCTGTGTGTGTTTGTTGTTTTTTTTAACTTGTGCTGCTGCTGGTTTGGATTTGCCAAGTACAGTGGGTCAGCATATAACTGTGGGAGTAACCATTCAAACTTGATACTCTTCCCTGGCTCAGCCTCTGCTTTCTGAGAGATGTGAATTTAATATGCATGTGAAACATTTATGAACTAGCCTCTTTAATTCCCAACTGTTACCCCATATAGGGCTTTCTCGGATCTTGAAAGGCCGATTGGAAATGACCAAGAACAGAGTGGTTGACTGGGCCTTGGGAGAATACATGGCTTTTGGATCTTTGCTAAAAGAAGGGATCCATGTTCGACTGAGTGGGCAGGATGTGGAAAGGGGCACTTTTAGGTGAGTACCAAGTTGGCTGCTGCCAAATACCAGTGGATGAAAAACTGCATGCAAATACAACTAGGGGTTCTCTTATGGATTATGATACTCTGGAAGGAATTATAGGCTTACAGTAACTGATTACATATGCATTTTGTGTGCTGTGTGTGTGTATCAATCAGGTGTCTGTATGTTTTATATACTTAAAGATAACTTCCATAGGATGGAAGGATATAAAATTAGCAGCAAATGAATACTTGTTTTTATTAATGTTTAATAATAGTAATTGTTGTTTAACCTTTATATTGAGGTAGTGCCCAGAGGACTTGTTTAGATCTGGGGCTCCATTGTGCTAGGTGCTGTTAAACTTGTATGAGGAGACAGTCCTTTCCCTGAAGAGTTTAAATCAAAGACAAGTTACATACCAAGGGGGAGGGGAGGGGAATGGATACAACTCAGTATATACAACTTTTATGTATATATGTATTTTTGTAACTAAAGACATGTCAGCTATCCTCGCACACCCCCACCACCAAATTAACCATCAGTAACTGGCTAATTTCTTATAGCTGTTACAGCAGAGGTAAGAAGTAAAGTGGGGTTTGACTGTGGAGAGCTTGCTGGCTGTGGTGGTGCAGGGTGTTTGTGTATTTAGGACATTGTGGAAGAAGGCACTGATAATTATAGGGAAAACTGACAAACAGAGGAGGCTGTGATTTGGGATTTGGTGGAGGGAGAGAGGCCAGGAGAATGGAAATGTAGATTGGGGGAGTACTTGACATGATTTTAGTTGCTCTCCCCAAGGACATAAAAGGCAGAGCAGGCTCAGCCATCCTTCAATTCCTTCTTACTGCCTATGGCAGCATGACAGAACCCCTGTGGTGTCCACTCTCTCCCATACTGTGCTAGTGTTGGTCAGAACTATAGTTATGTAGTTTGGCAAGTATGTGGTTTATATAGTTAGTCACCCATTAGCAAAAATATATATACAATAGGCTGTCAAGCGATTAAAAAAAATAATCATGGTTAATCACACTGTTTAAACAACCATAGAATACCATTTATTTAAATATTTTTGGATGTTTTTTACATTTTCAAATATGTTGATTTCAATTACAACACAGAACACAAAGAGTACAGTGCTCACTTTGTTTATTTTTGATTACATATATTTGCTATAAAAACAAAAGAAATAGTAGTTTTCAATTCATCTCATACAAGTACTGTAATACAATCTCTTTGTCATGAAAGTTGAACTCACAAATGTAGAATTATGTACAAAAAATAACTGCTTTCAAAAATAAAACAATGTAAAACTTTATAGAGTCTACAAGTCCACTCAGTCCTACTTCTTGTTCAGTCAGTCACTGAGACAAACAAGTTAGTTTACATTTGCAGGAGACCATGCTGCCCACTTCTTGTTTACAATGTCACCTGAAAGTGAGAACAGGTGTTCACATGGCACTGTTGTAGCCTGCAGCACAAGATATTTATGTGCCTGTTGTGTTACAGATTCATATGCCCCTTCAGCCACCATTCTAAAGGACATGCGTCTATGCTAATGTGGGGTTCCGCTCTCCAAAGCAGTGCGGACCAACACACATTCACATTTATTATGTGAGTCAGAAGCCACCAGCAGAAGACTGATTTTTCTTTTTTGGTGGTTCGGGTTTTGTAGTTTCCGCATCAGTGTGTTGCTCTTTTAAGACTTCTGAAAGCATGCTCCACACTTTGTGTCTCTCAGATTTTGGAAGTCACTTCAGATTCTTAAGCCTAGGTCAAGTGCTGCAGCTATCTTTAGAAATCTCACGTTGGTACCTTTGTGTTTTGTCAAATCTGCAATGACAGTGTTCTTAAAACAAACATGTGCTGGGTCATCATCCAAGACTAATATAATGTGAAATATATGGCAGAATGCGGGTAAAACAGAGCAGGAGACTTACTATCCTTCCGCAAGGAGTTCAGTCACAAATTTAATTAACGCATTGTTTTTTTAACGAGCGTCATCAGCATGGAAACATGTCCTCTGGAATGGTGGCCGACACATGAAGGGGCATACGATGTTTAGCATAACTGGCATGTAAATGCCTTGCAATGCCAGCTATAAAAGTGCCATGCGCATGCCTGTTCTCACTTTCAGGTGACATTGTAAATAAGAAGTGGGCAGCATTATCTCCCAGAAATGTAAGCAAACTTTTCTGTCTTAAGGCACATCTACGCTGGCAAAGTTACAGCGTCAGCAGTTACAGCGCTGCTCAGAGAGCTCAGAAGGAAAACCGCTGTTGTGTGTTCACACGGACAGCTGCTTGTGCAATAGCGTGTTCATACTTGCGGCACTTGCAGCGCTATTTGGAGCGGTGCAGTCTAGGCAGCTGTCCCACAGAGCACCTCTTTCTCTTTTGCCGCTAAGACTTGTGGGAAGGCAGAGAGGGTTGCGGGGCATTCTGGGTCCAATACCCCATGATGCATTGCTTCGCATCCAAGCAAACCCTGTGCTTCCGTCCACATTTGGCGCCATCTTTCAACAATTTGTGTACTGCGCGCCCTGTCTCTTTCCGGCTGCAGGAATGGATCGTGAACTGCTGACCAGTATGCTGCTCACTCTGACCAACACGTCACGAGTGGCATTGGAGTTATTCCTTAAACTACAAAGTCAAGAGGAGTGCGACATTTATCTCACCACGCATAGTAGCTACGACACGAGATTGCTTGTGGCATTCATGGAGGTGCTGACCACGGAGGAACACTGCTTTTGGACTCGGGAAACAAGCACTGAGTGGTGGGATCACATCGTGATGAATGTCTGGGTTGACGAGCAATGGCTGCAGAATTTTCGCGTGAGGAAAGCCACATTCCTGGGACAGTGTGATGAGCTTGTTCAAGTCGTGCGATGCAAGGACATGAGAATGAGAGCTGCTCTGTCATTGGAGAAGCACGTGGCGATTGCATTGTGGAAGCTGACTACTTCAGCCTGCTACCGGTCGGTCGCTTAACCAGTTGGGACTGGGAAAGTCGACCGTTGGACTCATGCTGATGGAAGTGTGCAGGGCCATTAATTGCATCCTGCTCCAAAAGACCGTGACTCTGGGCAACGTGTGTGAGACTGTGGATGGCTTTGCACAAATGGGCTTCCCTAACTGCGGAGGGGCGATAGATGGCATGCACATTCCAATTCTGGTACGAGACCACCTAGCGATCAAGTACATTAATCGCAAGGGGCATTTCTCAATGGTTCTCCAGGCACTTATGGATCGTTTCACGGACATTAACGCAGGCTGGTCCGGAAAGGAGCATGATGCGTGCATCTTTCGGAACACTGGTCTGTTCAAGAAGCTGCAAGCAGGGACTTTCTTCCCATACCAGAAGATCTCCGTAGGGGAAGTTGAAATGTCCAATGTGATCCTGGGAGAGCCCGCCTATCCCTTAATGCCGTGGCTTATGAAGCCGTACACGGGGCAACTTGACAGCAGCAAGGAGCAGTTCAACAGGCTGAGCAAGTGCAGAATGACTGTTGAGTATGCATTTGGCTGTTCAAAAGCCTGCTGGTGATGCCTGTATGGCAAGCTGGACATGGCCGATGATGATATTTCTATGCTTATAGCCGCGTGCTGTATTCTCCATAATATTTGTGAAGGGAAGGGTGAAAGCTTCACTCAGGGCTGGACTGCAGAGGCTCAGTGCCTGGAGGCTGAATTTGAACAGCCAGAGACCAGGGCTATTAGAGGGGCACAGTGTGGGGCCATAAGGATCAGTTGTAATTTGGGGCTGAAAGCCACTAATATTTGTTGCTATACTTGGGATTTTAGTGCTTTTAATGCTAGGAGGTGATTGGTGCACGTGATGCAAGAAGGGACCTTAACATAATTGTATGTTGCTTTGCAGTGCTTTTTTTGCTTTCACTTAATAGAATAAAGATTGTTTTCAAACCAACACAATTCTTTTATTAAAAGACGACAACTGGAGGAGAGAGTCAAACAACAAAAATACATCAGCAGGGAGGAGAATGGGGAAAGAGAGAGTCTCCAGAGGACGAGTGGTCCCAGGACAGCTACAGAATTGTGTATGTCCAGGAGTCATACCCAACCTTCTCCTTTGGAGTACAATGCAGCGGGTGCTGTACGTCAGCAGGGCCAAACTGCAGAGGGATGGGTGTTGAGTGCAATGGGTAATAGGAGTCCACACTGCTGGACTGCGAGGAGGGAGGAGTGGAATGCTGTGGGTAGAGAGTGGAGCCAGGAGGTTGATAACAGTGGGTTGGCAGTGTGTGTGGGGCACATGGGAAAGAGTTTTGTGACAGCAGCTGCAGGGGAGGGTGGGTGTGGAGCTGCTTGGTTTGAAGAGCCAGTGTTGCCTTGAGCGTGTCAACTTGGCGCTCCATAACATTTAAGAACCGCTCCACTTCTTTCTGGTGTGCCGCGTTCTCCTTTCGTTCCCTCCTCTTGCTGTCCCGCCTTTCCTTCAATTCCTGTTTCTCAGCAGCAGAGTGCATCATAACCTCATGGAGAAAGTCCTCCTTAGCTCTTCGTGGCCAGTTTCTAATTCTGCGCAGCCGTTCTGCTGCCAATAAGGGAGGCTGGCCTCCCAAGGTCATCTCTGTGAAGTTTAAATGCAACATTTTACAGAAGCGATATTGTTTGCAACACAGACAACACTAATTCAGTGCTTTAAAACACAGCCAGTACTCTCACACCTGTCACTAACTGGCTGACCCCAGGCAAGCACACATGAGCCACAAGACCTCCTCTCCTGTTTGCACTTCACCAAGATCCGACTGCTGTGATTGGCTAGGCTCCTCCAACGTAGAAAAGAGCTCCTGGGCATGCATCTCTGACCTCCGAGTCATCCTCTGCCTCTGGGTCCCGCTCCCTCTATTTGTCCATGATTTCCTCCTCCTGGCTTGGTCTACTCTCGACTGGCACGTGAGCCAATGACATAGCCACAGGGGCCTTTGCAGTGGAGGTGATCGCCACCGAGTATTGTGTCCAGCTCTTTGTAGAACCGGCAGCTCGTGGGCACAGCACCGGAGTGGTAGTTTGCCTCCCATGCCTTGTGGTAGGCATTCGCAGCTCCTTCACTTTTACCCTACACTGCAATGTGTCCTGGTCATGGCCCCTTTCTATCATGCATAGTGAAATCTGTCTGTAGGTATCATAATTCCCATGGCAGGAGCGCAGCTGGGACTGCACAGCTTCCTCTCCCCAAATGCAGATGAGGTCCAGCAGCTCAGCATTGCTCCAAGCGGGGGATCGCTGGGTGCGTGAACCAGGCATGGCCACCTGGAAAGATGCGCTGAGACCACTGCACGCGTCACCGAGCAAACAGGAAGGGGACTTTCAAATTTGCAAAGGAATCTACGGGGTGGGGATGACCGTTTGTCACCTGAGGGCAGGGCAATGGAGTTCAAACTGAAGACCATAATTTTTCCTTAGATAAGCTTCAGTTAGGCTAGCTCCTCTTCCCTCATGCAGGGATACTAGCAATGTGGCAGAGGCTAAATCTCCAGGATTTGAGACTTGTCCCTCACATGATGCTTATATGTCTATTAACAATGGGCATTCCTGATGCCCTCCACTGCGAGGGAAAAGGACGTATCCTGGAGTGGTGTTCAGTATGTCACTTTTTCTTCAAACATAGTGGCTGCTGCTCAAGAGGGATCAAGACAGCAGAGACCTCCAAAGTCCATACCAAGAGAGAAGGACCCAACAAAATTGGATGTCTCGGGCCACAAGGTGTATTCATCTGCTAGCCTCCATATGAAGGTGGTTAAATATTCTCTCCAAATATACGGGGTTAAGTTGTCCTCCGAAGGAGTACCAGGATTAAATCTATCACGGTAGAGGGACAGTTGACTGCCTAAACTTCATTACAGGCTGTGCTGGACATGTCTGACACTGGTGTGCACTATGGCCACTGCATTAGCCATGAGGAGGTCAACATGGCTTCAGTCCTCAAGGATGCCCAGGGAGGTCCAAGCCACTATCAAGGCCCTCCAATTTGACGGCAACGAACTATTTAACATTATACAGATGATGCCCTCCATTCCTTCAAAGATTCAAGGATGGTTCTGAGCTCTTTGGGCCTCTGATGAAATGGAGAAACTGCCAACCAGCATGGCAGGGGTTAAAGAGAGCCTTTGGGCCCAGCTAGTCCCGCTCCATTATACCTGTAGCCAATGGCAGGCCTGGAGGGGAGAGAATAAGAGAGAACCTGGCTCAATCTGAATCTGACCGGTGAAGAGGCATAAACTAGCTGCCTCCCTAGGTGAAAGGAAGGGTCACTAGCCTGCCAGCCAAGGCTTCCACCAGGGAGTAAGCACTGTCTTCCCAGCCAAGGGAGACTGTGGAGGAGACCTAGGAGCCTCCAGCAACTGAGGTAGATGGGTGATTGAAGCACAGGGACATTGTGGAGTTTGGCCTCACTAAACTTATGGCTGCCTCACCCAAAGGAACCTGACACAACAGCAGGGCACTGCCCCAAGTCCATGAGGGGGTGCTACTGGAGGCAAGTCACTCCAGTGACTTGGACTATAGGGGCCACACCCCAAACTGAAGGGACAGTGGTAAGAAGTTGCCCAGGGCAGTGGATTTAGACTCCCTGCTGAGAGGTCCCCCTGTTCAGGGGTTGGCTCACATGGGACCCTGAGATGGCACCAGGTGGAGAGGGAGGGCCTGGGTCCCCCTACCCCACCACGTAAAAGACTTAGGCACCTTGCCTAGAGGTCAGGTGCACCAACAACTAGGCTGCCTGGCCCTCCAAGCACCCTGTTACAGGGTCTTTGTGTTCCAACCACAAGGAGAAAATGATCACCGCAAGAGCAGTCTTTTAGCCAGTACCTATATCCAATGTTACAATCAGCCATAGAGGACCTCAGAGCCACTGAGGGTGAGACAGATATTCCATCATGACCAACCCTCTGCTGTCTTTTCTGCTCCCTCACAGTCTAGGACTTCCCCCTGGCTGCAGGTTTGATGCCATCATTGAGAACCTGATAGAACTACCAGAGAATTTTTTTGCATTCTTACACCTCTTCTACCACCTCTGGACAGCTGCCTTTTTTATTTTCAGAAAGGCTTTTTTAGTTTGGGCTAGGATTACCTTAGATCGCTGGGTCCTGGAGATCATAAGCAAGAGGTATCCTATTCAGTTCCAGTTCCTTACCACCTCTCCCTAGTTTCTGGATCTCTTTTTTGGGTACCCTTCTTCTGACTGTTAAAACAAGTAGACCCCTTCTACAAATTGGAGCAATGGGACCTTGAAGTTCAGGAGCAGCTATTTTTATTCCTTTTTTTTTTCCCTCTTATTCAAAAAGGGAAAGGGGATTTGCACCCCATCCAGGACCTTTGACATATCAAAATCTTCATTTGACATTTCAACTTCAGGATGGTGACTTTTGCCTCTGAAATCCCCTTTTTGGATCTTCGGAGCTGGTTTGCTGCTCTCATCATGCAAGATGCCTATTTCCGTATATCACTCCATCTGGCCCATAGCAAAAACCTCAGATTCCTGGTAGGCACATCTCTCGACCAGTACAAGTCCTACTCTTTGGTCTTTTCTACAGCATCAAGAATATTCAGCAGTTCTGGCAGCTCATCTAAAGAGACAAGGGATACAAGTCTACCATTAAGTCAAGAGAGAGAAATCCACACTGACTCAGACTCAGAGCGTAGCTCACAGAAGTGGTATTAGACTTCAGGACAACAAGGCCTACTTCTCACAGCAGAGATTTCATACCATAGTAGGTCTCATCAACCAGCTCCAAGCCCACCCAAGAACATCAGTGAAACATGGCTCTTATTTCTGTGACCTAATGCACTTGTTACACAGCATGCCAGACTTCACCTATGCTCTATGCAAGAGTGGTTGAAATCTGTATCTGCCTAAGACCACCGTGCATGTGGTGGTCATGGTCCCCCAAGAAATCCTTTCCTCATTTAAACTGGTGGAAGGATCTCCTCAGATGCACGATACTGTACTCTTCTAAGCATTTCTACCTGCCAAGACTCTGGTAACAGATGTTTCCATGCGGGGTGGGGCGTTTTACCTAGATCAGCTTCAAATTCAGGCTTGTGGTCCTCTCAGGAAACTCTCCTTCATAGAAATGTTTTAAAGCTCAGAGCCAGCTACCTGGCATGCAAAGCATTCCCACCTCCTCTTCAGGGATCCACAATACAAATGCAGACAGACAACACTGTAGCTTTGCACTATGTCATTAGACAAGATGGAGCAATATTATCCCCATGCTTCAAGCGGTCTCTCTCCCGAGCCTGCTGGGAGCTGGTGTGGGGCTCCTAATTACTGCATGTTTTCAATGCCACTCCTCTCTCCCCACTGGCCAACCAAACAGGCAGGAAGCAGCGGTCTGGGTTGGAGCTGAGCCAGATGGATGGTGGCACATAGTGATACCCCCCCCACACTCCCAATCCCTGCCACAAGCAGTTGAATTAGCTCAATACTATGATTTTCCCCCCACAACAATGGGGAGGCAGAATCATGGTTTACACAGGGCCTTAGACATGAATGAATACAGAATTCGATTGCTTGACAAAATATAAGTGGTGCCCCTGTCCCGATCTGACTCTCAATGGAATAAAATCTTAATGATGTATTTAATTGAATCCTTTGATGCGAAGCCCATTGCTGGTAGTGGATGAACTAGCAGCTGCCCTATGCTTAATTGTGATTGCCTACAGTAACTCACGATGAACCAATTTGGCCTGTTAGCCTGTTTCCTTCTGGTATGCAGCTCCACATGTTTCTGCTTAACTTCATTTACTATCAGACCTTTGAGGCTTTCTTCTCCCCCTTGTTCTTTTACTGTCATTTTAACAGAATCATTGGGGCAAGCATTTTTTAAAAAGAGATACTTTCAGTGGATTTATCTTCCTAGCTTCAGTGTTAGGATCTGTTTTCGTAAGGTGCTCAGCACATCCAGGGAGATGCTCAGCACCCCAGCTCTCCTTAAATTCAGGTAGGAGTTAAGGTGCTCAGTTCTTTGTAGAATCAGGGCATTATTCAGCTCTCTTAAAGTGATGATTAATATAGTGGCATTCTTGCATAGACCTGCAACAAGGCAACATCCTGATTCTGTAATATAGCTTGTGGGATAATTTTCTTTTTAGAACAAACAGCCTGATTTCAATGCAAGTGTAAGGAAGTAAATAACTTAGTGGCTGCATAGCCACATAGGGTATGTCTAAACTGCAGCTGTTGGGTGTGGTTCCCAGTGTGAGTAGACAGACTCAGTACTCTAAAACTAGCAGTTTTAACATTGTGTCACAGGTAACCACTTGGACAAGCCACCTGACTCCAAGCTCACTTGACCCCCAGGGTCCAAGCTTGGATGCCAGCCTGAGCTGCAATGTCCATGCTATTTTTAGTGCATTAGCTTGAGCGGAGCTAGTACACGTCTGTGTGATCACACTGGGAATTGCACCTGACAGCTGCAGTGTAGACATACCTATAGGGAACACAAAACCACTTGCTAGTTTAAATGACTTCTCTTAAGTGACAAGAGGCTCCTACTCTATCTGATTATAGCACTGGAATTTATTAATCAGCCTTTTGGAAAATCAGGGCTGTTGTGTGATTTTAAAAAAAGTAATACAATACCATTTATTTAAATATTTTTGGATGTTTTCTACATTTTCAAATATTATTGATTTCAATTACAACATAGAATACAAAGTATACAGTGCTCACTTTATATTTATTTTTGATTACAAATATTTGCACTGTAAAAATGACCAACAAAAGTAATAGTATTTTTAAATTCACCTCAAACAAGTACTGTGGTGTAATCTCTATCCTGAAAGTGCAACTTACAATTGTAGATTTATTTTTATTACATAACTGCACTCCATAACAAAACAATGTAAAACTTTAGAGCCTACAAGTCCACTCAGTCCTACTTCTTGTTAGTCAATCGCTCAAACAATTTTTTTTTACGTTTGCAGGAGATAATGCTGCCCGCTTCTTGTTTACAGTATCACCTGAAAGTGAGAACAGGCATTTGCATGGCATTGTTGTAGCTGGCGTTGCAAGATATTTATGTGTCAGATGCGCTAAAGATTCATATGTTCCTTCATGCTTCAACCACCATTCCAGAGGACGTGTGTTCATGCTGATGACGGATTCTGCTCAATAATGATCCAAAGCAGTGCAGACCGACGCGTGTTCATTTTCCTCATCTGAGTCGGATGCTACCAACAGAAGGTTGATTTTCTTTTTTGGTGGTTCAGGTACTGTAGTTTCTCCATCAGAGTGTTGCTCTTTTAAGACTTCTGAAAGCATGCTCCACACCTCATCCCTCTCAGATTTTGGACGGCACTTCAGGTTCTTAAACCTTGGGTGCTATCGCTATCTCTAGAAATCTGATATTGGAACCTTCTTTGTGTTTTGTCAAATCTGCAGTGAAAGTATTCTTAAATCAAACAACATATGCTGAGTCATCATCTGAGACAAGGATAACACAAAATACATGGCAGAATGCAGGCAAAATCGTGGAGCAGGAGACCTACAATTCTCCTCCAAGGAGTTCAGTCACAAATTTAATTAATGCATTTTTTTTTAACAAGCACCATCAGCATGAAAGCATGTTCTCTGGAATGGTGGTCGAAGCACAAAGAAGCATATGAATGTTTAGCTGATCTGTGATGCCATGTGAATGCCTGTTCTCACTTTCGGGTGACATTGTAAATAAGAACCGGACAGCACTACCTCCCATAAATGTAAACAAACTTGTTTCTGTTATTGATTGGCTGAACAAGACGTAGGACTGAGCGGACTGCTAGGCTCTAAAGTTTTGCATTGTTTTGTTATGGAGTGAAGTTATGTAAACAAAAAAAATCTATATCTGTAAGTTGCACTTTCATGATAGAGATTGCCTACAGTACTTGTATGAGGTGAACTGAAAAATACTACTACTTTTGTCATTTTTATAGTGCAAATATTTGTAATAAAAAATAAATATAGTGAGCAGTGTACACTTTATTTTTTGTGTTGTAACTGAAATCAACATATTTGAAAATGTAGAAAAACATCCAAAAATATTTAATACATTTTCAATTGGTATTCTGTTGTTTAACAGTGCGATTAAAAATGTGATTAATCGTGATTAATATTCTTAATTGCATTTTTTTCATTAATCACATGAGTTAACTGTGATTAATTGACAGCCCTAGTAAAAATGAAATAACATAAATGCTTGTGGTGTTGAACACTAAAGTCTTCCATGATCATAACTGTTTGATTTATGGTAGCCTGCTCTTGCTTTACTGTTAAGCTCATGTTTGCCTGCAGCAGCGGGAAGGATCTGTCAAGTGCTTTTGCTAGAGTGGCATGACTGTATATCTTAATTGCAATTGATTAGGAACAGCTGGACAATATGGAATGAAATTAGAAAGTACTCCCAAAAATCAGGCTAGGTCATAATATATCAAATGATGGTATTTAAAAAGAAGTGTGGAAAAAAAATCCCTGTAGAAATTTGTACGGCTTAACATGTAATATTCAGACTGATTTTCAGCAGGGGAAAGAGGCAGAAACATTTTCTAGGCATGGGGGCACAGCTAAGAGTCTATGTAGCTTTAAATAAATCTTGTCTGTTGTTCACTGATTATGTGACCTGATGTGTTATAATAAATGTGTGTCACTCCCATAATCATTAACAGGAGTTTCCCAAAATTCCCATGCATTGATATTAGAACAAGTCCTTCTACAAGAGATTGAGGAATGAGCCTTATATCCAGACATGCCAAACCCTTGAAAAAAATGCAGAAATTGGGCTTGTTTTTGGCTTAATTAGTTTGTGAGTTGCTTGTTGGCTAGTTTTTGGCTTGTAGCTTGTTGCTTCTTTTTTTTGATTGGCTCCCGGCAAGGGGGGAGAGAGTCAGGGGTGCACAGCAGGCCCACCACAGTCCCAGGCTGCACGCTGAGGGGGTCTAGTATCATAGAGTATTAGTTTCAGAGTAACAGCCGTGTTAGTCTGCATTCGCAAAAAGAAAAGGAGTACTTGTGGCACCTTAGAGACTAACCAATTTATTTGAGCATAAGCTTTTGTGAGCTACAGCTCACTTTATACATACATCCGATGAAGTGAGCTGTAGCTCACGAAAGCTTATGCTCAAATAAATTGGTTAGTCTCTAAGGTGCCACAAGTACTCCTTTTCTTTTTATAGAGTATTGGGATTCTTAGGGATTGGCTTGTTTTGGCCTTTTTTTTTTTTTTTTAAATTGGATTAGCTTGATTTTTGGCTTATTGTGAAAGTTGGGGTGTTTATTTACCATGTGAAAGTTGGCAACTGTGATTGTATCCAGTGTACCCTTGCTTCAACCTGTGATTACTATAAAAATCAAATTAAGTAAAATTTGAGAGATATGCAATTAGTATTTTAGAAGTACTGTATTGCTATAATGAGAACATCAGGGCAGTTGTTCATTATTGTTTTTGCTATCTTGTAGCTTCCTAAGGTGTTAGCAGTAGTGTAGTCAACAGTACTTTCCATAACTGTTTGGTTCACACCAGGACTCAGCCATATCTTTCTGGTGACACTGGGCAACAGAGGCTAGTCAGGGATCTGGAACAAGATACAAAGGGTTG
Source organism: Caretta caretta (assembly GCF_965140235.1). NCBI lineage: Eukaryota > Metazoa > Chordata > Testudines > Cheloniidae > Caretta > Caretta caretta. The sequence continues at coordinate 72,446,385 of NC_134212.1, read as the reverse complement.
TTCCGTATCCAGCGGCCTCCACGCAGGATCCCCATTATATTAATTTTAAGAGTCCTGTTTCTTCTCTGAGGGGACACTATCCCATTAGCTCTCACTAGTAAACATGCAGATCAGCTAAAAGAGTAGAATTTATAATGAGCCTTTTACTTCCCACCTCAGCACTCCATATTGTTTATAATTAGCAGTAGAAAGGGAGCTGGATACTGCTGCAGGTAAAAGTACAGTCCCTTTCTCTTTCAGCACCTAGGAATGAGGGAGGACAGGGGGTAGAGGGAGGGAACCTGAATCTGCATCAGCATGAAGAGTTGCAGAGAGACTGCCAAGGGTCAGTGCAACATCAAGACGTGATTTTTGTGTCTGTATAATTCTGATGAAGTGGCTCTCCAGCTATGCTTACTCTAGTCAACATCTACTAGGGAACTTAATTGTCTTCCCCAAAAGCATGCCATATATTAGTTTTATTTTCCCCTGGTGGGTTTCAGGGGTAGGGGAAGGGAGGTAGTATCAAGAGAGCATTCCTGCCTCAGAGCTACCCTTTATCCTGTTTTTAGTGTTGTCTTCAATAATCCCGCCTGTCCCTGATTTTATGCTATTAATTAATTTCTATATAGATATGAGAGCTGTTTTGCTAAGATGCATTAGAACAGAGGACTACAGAAAGAGTCTGTCTCTAATTTGTTCAGCATCAGCAGCTACACAGCACATAATAGCTATTATCAGTGTAATAGCCCTCCTTACCTTAGTGGTTGTAGAACTGAACATATTGGTGTGATTCACTCAGTCAGTCTTGCTCAGGGAGTTAATGGATTACAGTAATTACTTCAGTCATCTCTGTTTTGATAATGTTCCTTGGTGCACCATTCTAATGCTGATTAATGAAGTTCTGGAGAGCTGTAAAAGGTGGGAATGGCAGTGTAAAGTGAGGAAGAGGATGCAACTGTTCTAAGTCTTAGTCCTTAAAAATACTCAATAGGTGATACTTTGCTGTAAAAAGACAAACCACTGTCATTTGAGTAAGAGGACTAATAGAATTTCACAGCTCGTTGTAATTTGTGAAATGGCTACCTTCTGTGCAATGGTGTCCATCTTTCATGTTGTTTGGAGTGCAGAAATACACCAATCTAGCTTCCATACCTATTACCTAGCAACAAAACTACGGTATTCTATCTGCTAGAGAAGGCATAATGCTATTTTAATAACTGAATATTAACTGTAAAAGATCTTCTAAATTTTTATTATTTTTACAAATGTTTTTAGCAAAAACTGCAGTGATACTGATGCATTTTCACAACTCTCTAATCTCTCCAGTGTCGAAAAACCAACTGTGAATAGCCCGTGAAAGAACACTTATTTTTATAGGCTTCAGAGTAACAGCCGTGTTAGTCTGTATTCGCAAAAAGAAAAGGAGTACTTGTGGCACCTTAGAGACTAACCAGTTTATTTGAGCATGAGCTTTCGTGAAAGCTCATGCTCAAATAAATTGGTTAGTCTCTAAGGTGCCACAAGTACTCCTTTTCTTTTTACTTATTTTTATGTGAATACTCTACCCTTATGTATGGTGGTACTTCTGTGATTCAGACAGGAGCTATAATGGTGTATAGAAGAGGTAGTTCCATTGAAGTCAGTTGCCAGGACATATTAATTTACCTCTTAAATCTTAGAAACTCTTTGGGAACATATGAAAAAATATAGCCAAATAATCATTTGTATCTACATCTGTTTGTAGCCATCGCCACCATGTACTCCATGATCAAGAAGTTGACAAGAGGACATGTGTTCCCATGAATCACCTCTGGGAACAGCAAGCCCCCTACACTGTGTGCAATAGCTCCCTTTCGGAGTATGGAGTTTTAGGTAAGTCTCGGAAAATGCCTGGGAAGTTTTCTTATGAAGTAAGATGTCTCAAATGAGATCTGGAAATTGATGACTGCTAATTAAAAGCAATTTTGTTTAAATCATAAATTAAAGATGGTTGAACCTGCACCTATTGAAAGGTTCTGTTCCGCTAAGATTTCAGACATTCAGATCTTATCTGAGCCTCTTAACTCTTCCCTTAGATTTCTAGTACTTCCTGCAGCTGGTCAGACTGGAAATGCAACAAAAACAACTTTTTGTTGTAACTTAGCGCTTCTGTTCTAACTTAGCGCTTCTGTTCTAAGTAGTAACGAGCCGGGCAAGGGCATGAAAATGAAATAGTGTGACTGCTAATCAGTTTTTTCTTTTTATTGAACTACCTGAAAAATGTTGTTTGTCAAATTTACTCTAGTAATTTTGTTTGTCATTTGTCCTTCCTTGATTAAGGTGGGGTTTTAAAAATTATTATTACAACTAATAGCTGAGAGCTCTTGCTATTGCACTGGTGTGGCAGTGGGTGTAGTAATCCACCATCTGTGCTTTCTCTCTCCCACAACCAATGCAATCATTGCATGCAGATTAGCTGCAGAATAAGGGTAGTGATTGGTTGTGTTACTTCTGATATCACTGGGGTCTAGGTCTCTTGGTATGGCATGCATTCCTTGCTGTGGCTGTACACCTCATGGGTGTAATTGGTACAGTCAGAATGGCTGAAAATTTATAAACTGGATGGTAACGGACTTTGAAATCCAGTGATTTATTGAACTGGGTCATATTCTGAACAAAAAGAGCTCTCAACTATGCTTGTAGCTATTTCCATCACTAACAGACTTTCTAGGTTTTAGAGACACAGATAGTGACAATCCTGGAATCTTATTATGTAGACCAGAGGTGGGCAAACTTCAGCCTAAGGGCCGCATCCGGCCCACGAGACGTTTTAATCTGGCCCTCGAGCTCCTGCCGGAGAGTGGGTCGGGGGCTTGCCCCGCTCCGCGCAGCTCATAGAAACAACAGCATTTCCTACCTCCGGCTCCTACACATAGGGGCAGCCAGGGGACACCACACCCTGCCCCCACCCCAAATGCGGCCCCTGCAGCTCCCACTGGCCGGGAACTGCAGCCAATGGAAGCTGCAGGGGCGGCTTCTGTGGACGGGGCAGCCCACAGAGCTGTCTGGCTGTGCTTCCGCATAGGAGCCGGAGTGGGGATAAGCCACTGCTTCTGGGAGCTGCTTGAAGTAAGCACTGCACAGAGCCTGCACCCCTGACCCCCTGCCCCAGCCCTGATCCCCCTTCTGCCCTCCAAACACCTCAGTCCCATCCCGGAGTACCGTCCTGTACCCCAACCCCCTCATCCCCAGCCCCATTACAGAGCCCACACCCCTAGCCGGAGCCCACTCCTGTATCCCAACCCCCAAAAAGTTTGCCTACCCCGATATAGACCCTAATCCAAATTTTGGCCTTCTGTGATGGACCACGATTTGGTCCATTGTGTCATTTTTTAAAAAAATGACACTAAAATATGTAAAATGGACTGGAAAAGTTTTGTTGGGTTTTTTAATGTTGAGACTGATGACGACCATGCCTACAATATCATGCATACAGGTCTGCTCAAACTGTAGCATCATTACACACCTGCTGTAAAAATGCTTTCTTCCACTTCTTCTTCACCACTGTTCCTGTCAGCTGCTTAAAACCTAATTGTGCATGGTGTGAGGGGAGGAAAAAAGCGGGTGCGAATTCAGAAATCCTACCAGAGAATAGTTGACACTGATCACTAAAGGAGCATAGAGCTGAAACACCCCAGGCATCTATCTTATACAATTTTCTGTTAAAGACTAATGGTAATGGTGAAGTCATTATATTTAAAATCTATTTTAGGAGAAGGCTGTTGGGCAACATATGCAGAAATTCATCAGCAAAGATTATGGGGAAAAGAATTGTGAAGCTGTCAGAGTCCAAACTGAAATTAAAATGGTTCAGAATATTCCATCTTCTCATGTATTAGCACTTTGAAAATACACCATCTCTACATCATAAAGCAGTGGGGTTCTTTTGAGGGTATACACTTGCTAAAGAGGGATTTTAGCTATATAATGTGGCTTTGCAAATTTATTAACAACTTGATGAGAGGCGGTGCTATGAGTAAAATCATGGATGCCTGGGAATATAGATATAAAAACCTGTTCCAACCTTATGTGTATTGAGTGCTATTCCAAATTTACTACATAAATTGAGATCACAAATCTTTGTTAAAAATTGCATTAATCATAGTGAATCAAATGATACTGCGGCACTGGCCAGACATTTCACCTTCAGCTGGGGGTGAATGGATGACCTCACTCAGACAAGCTGTAGGTGGCAAGAGGATGATATGTGAAGCACAAAATAAAATTGATACATTTAATAATATATCAAGAAGCTTTATTGGCTCTGTGGATAAATAATGAAGAACTATTACATATCTATTTCACAATTCAAATGAAAGCAAAAGGGAAAAAATGAAGAGTTAATAGATAGCAGTGGCTTATAATAAGATTATCATCTGTTACATGGATATTTGGCTGTATAAACATCTTGAGGATTGTATTTTAATGTGTGTTTGTCATTTAGGTCTACAGTGTTAAAATTCAGATAGAACAAGGCAGCGTGGTTAGAGCACAGGCCTAGGAGTTGGGGGTTCCTGGGCTCTTCTGTGTTCTTCCCCTGACTTGGTGTGTGAGCAGTGATGGGACACTTCAGTGTTGTATGCCTCAGTTTGTCTCTCTGTAAAATGGGTATATTGATACTTACTTGAGATGGACATGAGGGCAGAATTTCATATGGGATAAGATTTTTTTTTTTGCAATCCTCTCCTATATTTTTGCTCTATTTTTTTTTAATCCTGTACGTTTTTAAATGGTGCACTAATTCAAGTTCTGTAACAAGGGAAGTGGTTTTGTTTGTTTGTTTGTTTGTTTTAAATAAATTCACAAATACTTAGCCAAATGTCTGCTTTTGAAAAAAGTGAACACTGAAGCAATATTTTTTTAAATTAGCATAGCGTCTTCTCTCATCTAGATGGAGACACTCCGGCAGATCAAGGTACAGCCTTGTATAATATGACCTGTCAAATCTGATGTTTCCAGGGTGTGACAGCGGCAAGGAAACAATAATGGAACTCTTTTTATACATTTTAGAAGGGCAGTAAAAAAATTTGTTTTGCAATTCCTCTGAAATGTGTGTGGATGAAGGGTACTACATGAGCACAAATTAATATTACTAATATTGATATTTTAAAATAACATAATTTTAAAAAGCCGTAGTTATGGCAGTCTCCAATAATGAAGGAAACAAAACGGGCAGAGCAATTTACAGTGGGTGAGTGTGACAAACCAGATTTTTGTAATTAGAAATTTTTATTAGAAATTCCATCTTGTATGTGAGTGGGTTAAAATTTTAATATAATAAAGTCCTTTCCCTCTTTCTTTAGCTGTAATGACTTTAATTAATTTTGTTAACATTTACCATATATCATGGCGCTTGGAAATGTTTACCTTTGCAAATATGTATTTATAGAGAGAAATAGTTTTCAGATGAGAGAGCTCCAAATGGATGTTTACCTCTTTTATTAAGAACTTTGATCAAACATAACTTCTTTATCATTCTAATCCATTTTGCCAGTAACATTTTTAAGGAAAGATTTATTTTTTTTTGAATGGATAGTTTATTAATGTAATGTCATAGCTTCTAAGTGTTCAGAAAGCTTTGTGCACAAGGAATAGATTCTTCCTCAGGAGAGAAATCAACACCTTGTTCCAGTTCAAGTTGTATAGAGCTAGAAATAGTTATCAGTGTTATCTTATGTGTTTTTGAAACTTTAAAGAGTCTGTTTTAAAGGTTAATATTCAAACAAAACTGTTTTGTAAAATCACTCCTGTAAAAACAAAAGAAAAAAACCATTAATAGCCAAAGACAATATATGGGACAGAAATCCAACAACAATTGCACAGACACAGGATTAATTATTCTAGTCCATATACAATTATTTACTCACTTCACAAGTTGCAGTAGGACTGCAGATATTAAAGCAGATATATTGTATCTTGCTCATGATCATGGTATTTGTGCCTCTAAATCAAGGCCTTGCCTACGTGGGATAGTTGCCTCAATTTAACTTAAATCTCTGTGTTAAACTGATACAAATCCCTATGTGGAAACTCTTATTTTGGTTTAACTTACGCAGGATGCTGGTTGGGTGTCGGTTATTTCTGCAGTATTTGTTTGATTATTAGAGAGTGGTGGAAAAGAGGGCTTTCTATGCAGAGTAGTTAGTGACTTCTGCTTTCTGGGCTATCCTCTTCTGAATGCAAAGAGGGGGGGAAATGCAAACTTTCCCAGTCTGAGGATTTGCTGCTTCAAGAGAGGAAGATGGAAGGAGGAGCAGAGTTTTTGTTCTAGGGTGACCATATTTCCCAAAGGGAAAATGGGACACACTGTGGGGATAGCCTGAGGCCCCTCCCTCTCCCCGAGTGGGGGACTGACCCAAGTCACTCACCGGAGTGCCATCCCCGCTCCCCTTACGAGGCAAGGGGTGCTGCTTATCTGAGCCGCCCTCCCCTCCTCCCCCCCCCCAGACTGGGAGTTGCTGCTCGCCTGAGCCTTGCCTGCCCCCACCCTCCTCACGCAAGGCTGGCATCACTACTCATCCCAGCCACACCCATGTTCCTCAATTTTTTGATCAAAGTGGGCCTTTGGCAAGAGCAAATGGGACAAAGGCCCACTTTTGCCAAAAAAGTCAGGACGGCCAGGACAGGGCTTAAAAAAAAAAAAAAAAGACTGTTCCAGCCAAAACGGGAAGTGTGGTCACCCTATTTTGTTCTCCCATTACCGCTACTGCATGCACAACCACTGTTCAACAAGAAGCTTTGGAGTGGTTGTCCTGGAAGTCTCTAATATTGCAGTGTGGCTATGAAGGAAAAAGGAGTTATTGTGGATTTAATTTGTGTCTGTGTAAACATGCAAGAACTCAAATCATTTTGGGAATTTCCTTAGTTTCTGTGGATTAGAGGTCATTAAGTAAGAATGGATTGAATAGCCTGCATGACAATACCACAAATTGTTTCCCTGGCAGGTGAAGAAGCAGAGAGCTGGCACCTGTTCAGAGCTGTGAGGTCTGCGCCAAGTTATTGCTTTCCCTGTTAGGAGTACCTGGGGTATAATAGCTCCACTAAAATGATATTCTGACAAGACTGATTTGCCTTAGTGATAAAACCAGAACAGGCTAGTTACTTTGCATTTTAAAAAGCTATTTGTTTTCAGATGCAAAGTGAGAGGGATGTGTACGTTTAAGGGTTGTATTCGGAGCACTTCTTCTACTGTTTTAGATTTTGTTTGTTACAGTGCAGCCTAGTGGATAGGGCATTAGACTGGGATGTGGCAGGTGTGGGTTCAATTCCTGGCTCTCACTAGTCTGCTGCTTGAACTTAAGCAAAGAACTTCCCTCTCTGTGCCTCATGTACCCATCTGTACATTAATTGAGATAATAATACTAAACTTTTTAAAGTACGTTGAGATCTAAAGATGAAAAGCACATATAAGAGCTAGGCATTACCATTCTATTAACCTGGGTGTATTGTTTTAGTTATAGCTGGATTATTGCAATTCAATTAGTCTTATAAAGATAGTATTTTACCTGCAGGTTATTCCTTTTCAGCAATAGGGAAGTCTGGAAGCATAACTGAGTTGCTCTGGGAAGGTATTAAGCTAGGGTTGCCAACTTTGTAATCACACAAACCGAACACCCCTGCCCTCCCCTTCTCTGAGGCCCCGCCCACTCCATCCCCTCTCCCTCCAACACTCACTCTACCCCATCCTCACTCACTTTCACTGGGCTGGGTAGGGGTGAGGGCTCCGGCTGGGGGTGCAGTCTCGGGTGAGGCCGGGGATGAAGGATTTGGGGTGTGGGAGAGGGTTCCAGGCTGGGGCAGAGGATTAGGGTGTGTGGGGGGAATATGGGCTCTGAGCTGAGGGGACAGGCTCTGGGTACGGCCAGAAATGAGAGGTTCAGGGTGCGGGAGAGGGCTCTGGGCTGGGACAGGGGGTTGAGGTGTGGGGGTGAGGGCTCTGGCTGGAGGTGCGGGCTCTGGGGTGGGGCTGGGGATGAGAGGTTTACGGTGCAGGAGGGGGCTGCGGCCGAGGGGTTTGGAGGCGGTGAGGGCTCTGGCTAGGGGGTTGGGCTCTGGGGTGGGTCTGGGGATGAGGGATTTGGGGCGCAGGAAGCGGCTCTGGGCTGGGGCAGGGGGTTGGGATGTGAGGGAGGTTGCGGGGTTTAGGCTCCAGAAGAGATTCTGGGCTGGGGCAGAGGGTTGGGGTGGGGGATCCTGGCAGTGCTTACCACAGCTCCCAGGAAGTGGCCACCAGGTCCCTGCAGCCCCTAGGTGCATCAGTGAGGCTCCGCGTGCTGTAGCTGCCCTCGCACCAGCAGGAAGCTTGTCTAAGCCCCGGGCTCCTGCTGCACCACCAACCGGACTTTTAACAGCCCCTTTTCAACCAGGCATTCTGATTGAAACAGGACGCCTGGCAACCCTTTATTGAGCAGAAGGCCAGAATATAGTTTCACCAGTTTATCTAGACATGTTAATAGAGGAAGAGAGCAGACATAATTTACAGGCCCCTTATACACACTCAGCCTACTAATACATATTCATTTGTTACTTTAAATGTGTTGGTTTTTTTGCGTATACTTCCATCTTTCTTCATTCTCTTGAACCTCCACAGGCCTCTTATTGATGATATTCTCCTTATGGGAGTATGGTTCTCTCTGTTGAGCTCTGGCTGGATACTGGCTTCATGATTCTAAGACTTTCCCAGAGTCTCAGGTGCCTCAGAGTCATAGAATCATAGAAACTTAGGGCTGGAAGAGACCTTCAGAGGTCATGTAATCCAGCCCACTTCACTGAGGCAGGACCAAGCATACTTAGATCATCCCTGAAAGATGTTTGTCTAACCTGTTCTTTAAAACCTCCAATGACAAGGATTCCACAACCTCCCTTTGAAGCCTATTCCATTGCTTAGTTATCCTTATAGTTTTGACAGTTTTTCCTAATATATAACCTAAATCTCCCTTGCTTCAGATAAAGCCAATTACTTCTTGTCCTACCTTCAGTGGACATGGAGAGCACTCACTGACTGTCCTCTTTTTAGAACAGCCCTTAACATATTTGAAGATTTATCATATTCCTTCTCATTCTTCTTTTCTAAAGACTAAACGTGCCCAGTGTTTTTAACCTTTCCTCTTTGGTCAGGTTTTCTAAACCTTTTTGTTGCTCTCCTATGGACTCTTTCCAATTTGTCCACATCTTTCCTAAACAGTGGAGCCCAGAATTGGACACACTACTCCTATTGAGGCTTCATCAGTGCTGAGTAGATTGTGTTGCCTTATGCTGGGAAAAGACAAAACTCCCAGACACATGAGATTTGAAGACAACATATAGACCACTAGAGACTCCTGGACCTTCTTAGGCCTGGAGATGGAATTCAGTATGATTTTATGGTTGACGGGGAAAGGTGAGGAAGAATATTAATCTATTGATTTTAAACTTTTTTGGAAGTCTTAAAGGTTTGAATTCATTTTGTCATTTGGATTAAGGCTGGTGCTTAGGGCTTTCTGAACCATTTTGTTCCTAGTGAACAATTATAAAATCCTTTACAGCATAGTAGTCTGAAAGTCCACAGTACCTTTCATTGTGAATGATCCCTATGTTTATGTAGAGAGAGCTGCATATCCGTGGTGAGATCATTATCTCTGTGTTGGAATATGGCACTGCACCATTTTTTTAGTAGATGAAGAGAGAGCCAATATCATTATCCAACTAAAACTGCAGCAGGAAATAAGGTATACAATGTAAAAACTGAGGGCCAGGTTCTTACAAGACCATATAGTGGGACTGTTGGAGGGCATAAGGGGGCTTCCCCTACCTCTTGAGCATCAGTATTTCCATGGTTCAGAAACCAAATAGATGTTGTTGATCTCACTGGCTTTTCTGGGCTGTATTCAAGTTAGTGATTTAAAAGAGAGCTTGTGTATCCCAGTACCAGTCCCCAGTGTATTTCTTTAAATCTAGCAGCAAGTCTTTCCTTATGGTTTTCCGCTTACTCACATCAGACTAATAAGTCATGTGTGGCCATCTCAAAAACACTTGCTAGATTATTTTAATTTTCATGCCTTAGGACACTTGAAAATCATATGAATTAAGCTGCAGCCTTACTTTTGTTACTTGAAAGATGCGAGTTCTTGGGACAAGTCACGCAAACTGCTGTGGGGAAAAACACAGAATGGGTTGTGCAAGTTGACACTTTGCTTAACACCACCCTATCCCTGCTATAATGACAAAAGAATGATCGAGAGAGCACATGGAACAGAACTAATAACTTGCACTTATACCTTGCCTTTCATCTAAGGATCTCAAAGCACTTCGCAAACCTGAAATGAATAAGCCTCACCCAATGCCCTTGTGAGCCTGGTAAAGGATACATATGTGTTGGGATCATCTGAGCCTCCCCTTAAACACAGCCACTTCTGGGGTACAGTATAACAGTGTTTAGTGGTGCACAGCTACATTAAATAACAGTTTAGGACAGGAAGCAAGGAAGAGTACCATATTCATTTGAAATTTCAAGATAATATTGGTATACAGAACTTAATTACCTGGGTCAAAATTTTGGTCAGGAGACAGGGTTAAGCTCCCTATGCTTATTAAAAGTTGATGACCACAAGCGGTCAGGACTTCAGTTTTATGTCTCTTCTGAAAGTTAGACTACCCCTGTCCTAGTAGAGCACAGCATATGTGCAAATAAGCCTTGAACAAATTAGCCATATTGCATATGTTCTCAACCATGTCACCCAATCAGCAGAAATAGTCTCTTAATGTTTGTTTAAAATTAGAATGGGATTCAAACCTATCTGGGGAAATTTGTTTTGTAAATACCTTTGGGAACTTGCAGTGAAGAAGTTATACAGGCTTTACGCTCTTTGAATGTTCTTAGAGACAGCAAGACCACACAGAAAAGGAGGGCTGAGGTTTAAAATGTCTTTTGGAAGATAGCATTGTTGGGGGTGAGGATGGGCAGCTAGGCCCATCCAAGGAGATTGAATTGAAGGGAAAAGGCCAGTCCTTCTGAGCCTTTAGCCTTCTTTTGGCAAGAAGAGAACAAGGAGCATCTGTTGGAGTCATGGATGGGCCGTTCACAGAGTTCAGCACCACAGGGACATAGTGGTTCATCAACTTTCTTTCATCAAGTTGGGTCCAAACATCTGGAATAGAATTTCCATAGGAACTGTGCATAAAAAGTCACTTTCCAAAAGTGGATACAAACAATATAGATCCATGTATAAAAGGATTCGTTTTTAGGATCTCACTTCCGCTCCCCCACATCCCGTTGACATAGTCAAGTTGTCCTACACATTCATCAGCCTTCCAGGAGAGTGTATATACTGCTCATCCCAGGTAGAAGGACAGACTTGTGGATTGCAGGAGTGACCATTAAAAGTTTAGACATAAATATCTTTGGTTTATGCATTTCTAACTAACTTTCAAAAAATCAGGTGATATATGGCAAGAGGATGTTCTTGTGGTTAAAGCACTACGCTGGGACTCAGGTAATCTAGGTTCAAAACCCAACTCAGCATAAATGTCCTGTGTGATCTTGGGCAAGTCTCATCATCTTTTCCCCGTATGATCTCAGTTCTCAATCTGCAAAGTGGAGAATCCCCCACTCCCATCCTTTGTCTGTTTTGTCAATTTAGATTGTAAACTCTTTCACAAAAGAATTGTCTCTTTGTATGTGTATGTACAGCGCCTAGCACAATAGGACCTCAAACTTGGTTTGGGCCTCTAGGTGCTTCTGTAATATCATTAATGTATTCTTGCAGTCCCTTGGTTTCTCTAAGACTTTATGATCTAAAAAAAGAGAAGTAGGAAATTGATGCAGAGTAATGTAAATGGTAAGATGAAAAAAACAGAATAAAAGCTAAACAAAAGGGAAAGGGTTTATTTCAGTGGAGGTTAATCCTGTATTGTTCCTACAGGGCCAAGTTCATAGCCATGTGCTGATGTCTTTAAAAATTAAATAGTCCTATATTATAAGTGCAACATGCGCCTCTCATTTGATTCTTAATTGTAGTGTTTTCAGTTTCATTTTATTTTAAATCCTAATCTAGTTCTTGACACAGAAGAGTATCAGAGACTCAACATTTTAGTGCTGCTAAAACCCCCTTTCCTCCCTGCAGTGGTGTAGGTATGCTTTGCCTGATTTCTATATCACAGCACTCTGTGAAGCAATCTGCATATCCAATAAATTCCTATAGGAGAGATGATCCTGGAGGGCCTCCAGTCACCATGGTGTAAATCACAAATGACAAGTACATGAAGCCTATCACTGAGCACTTGCTGATGGGTTTTGAAGCAGTAGCCTACTGTGTGCAGAGAATATCAAGATGCCAAGTTGGTCTCCATCAGTCAGCATGAGTTTCAGAGTTCCTAAAACTTTTCTAATTAAAGGTATAAAGTTTGATCATAGCCAGAAATCGTGATTGCAGAGGTTTCTTTGTATGTTTATTTCATGTCTTCCCTATAGGTCTCTCACTTTCTTGGCTAATATTGCTTGTTAAAGAAAAATTGCTCCTGGATTTTACCCATGTGCAGTGTTTTTAGGGGAAGATTTTTCAGAGGCCAAAGGGCAGTTAGGCGTCTAGTGCCCATTGACTATCAACAGGAGTTAGGCATCTAACTGCCTTTTGTGCCTTTGAAAATGTAACCCATAAATGTAAAGTTATACCAGTTCAATCACTTACTCTTGTCCAATATTTTAGATCAACTGTAAGTATAGAGGGGCCTAAACTAACACACCAGTTTTAGACACACACACAGCCTCCAAATGTGAGTTGGTTTGGCTCTGCAACTTTGGTTTTTTTAAATGGGATTGTGCACTAGTAACATGGTAGAAGCTGGTGGTAGTGGGGAAGACCCAGAATTGGGAATGAATTTAGGTTTTCTGTAACTTCAGGTGTGCTAGCTTTCTGCTGGGCACATGCAGGCTACATTGTAGAATAACCTTTGTGTTGGTCTCCGTGTAACATGCAGCAAACTTAGGAAAAGACAAAAGGGGATGAAATGAGGCAAAAAAAAAAAAGGGGGTGAGGTGGGGTTTTTTTATTGATAAACAAACAAGAAAGTGGGGATCAATATAGACAGATCTCACAGGAAAAAGACGCACTCTCACTTTTCAAATCTCACTATGTAATTAGGTATGCAGTGGAATTGTGTAGCTGTGTTGGTTCCAGGATATTAAAGAGACAAGGTGGGTGAGGTAGTATCTTTTATTGGGCTAACTTCTGTTGGTGAAAGAGACAAGCTTTTGAGCTACACAGAATTTTTCCTTTGGTCAGTGACCTGAACTCTGAGGGGCTCGAAAGCTTCTCTCTCTCTCCAACAGAAGTTGGTCCAATAAAAGATATTACCTCACCCACCTTGTCTCTGAGGGTAATTAGGTTGCAGAGAGAGAGTGTGTCTGTACAAGGAACAGAAGTCAGACCAAGTTGTCATGTTTTCAGTTGGTTTCTTCTCAGGTCTTTGTTTCTGAGCAATGGTAAGTGTACGTATCCAGAGAATTTTCTAATAAAATCTGTGGACAGTAGAGACTGACTATACCAATTTGCTGCTCTATTTGGTATGTGTTGGATGGGATGGCTCTCTCATCTTACACTACCATTATTTAAGATAAATGCTTAGACTCTGCATGACTTCAGCATAAGCAAACAACTCTTACAGATGTCCTCTCTAAACATAGTGAACCATAGTCTCTGTCAGTCATAGCCCTGTGAATCCATAGTAGCCCCAGTGGAGTGACCCAGCTTTGCAGTGGTGAAACAGAGGGTAGAATTTAACTTCTTGGTTTTAATTGTTTCATTCTGTAAGTGTTCGGTATTTTAAGATGCAGTTGGTTTTCATGGTTGGCTGCCAGTGAGCAAGTGCTACACAAGTACAGTTAAATGTGAAATCGTTGAAAATAACTTGGAGTCAAGTTGTACCTGGCCTGTCTGCAGGTGTGAACGGGAGCAGAGGGCACACAGAGCCTTGAACCTTTGCATGGGACCCAGCCATTAATCTAGTGCTTGCACTCCTGAGGCTAGCACTGCCTGTGATACTAGTCTGCCTAAAGATAACAGGGATACAGAGTTGCCATTGGCTTCCTACCCCTTTACACATGGAGGAGAGCTGGATCTACCCAGGCTAGAGCACATACTGCCCCCGTCAAAGGATGCAGCAAAAGAGTCTCGGGCCCACGCTTTCTGGGGTCTCTGAAGAAGCTGTGGTACAGTGCTTCCAGCAGCTCCCTCTGGGGCATTGCAGCTTCACACCCTCTGTACTGTGGAACTGTGCTTTAAAAGTGCAATTTTACCCTTTGACTAAGCAGAGTGGTCTGTCCGTCATATCCACTGTCTTCACCTTGTATTGCAATTTAGCCTATGTGGCGTCATTCTTCATTGCTGTAGGAATATTTATGCTCTCACTAGTTTTATGACCCATGTAAGTGGGAGCATTGGAATTTTGAAGGAGTGGATTTTCACAAATAAGCCATTAACTGTGGGACATAAGTAGGGGAAAATATCTTGAAGTTAAGATAGGTCATTACAAGGAGATTATTATTACATGCCTTGTATTTAACTGTATTTTCACGAACTCTGACTCTGCTTGAAATCTTGCATTTTAAAGCTGCACAATAAAGCCCTGTAGCAGATGTAAATACTCTAGCAGTTTGCAATTAATGTGTCTTAGCACAGCTGCTGAGTGTGAATTACAGTAGCTGGTTTGTATTCTAATAACTTTTTGTTTTTTGTCTTTGCCAGTCATTATCACCCCAGTCCCTGCAGTAGAATTGGGGCTTTACAGCACTGCCACAGATCTCTTCCAACAAGAGCAGGCATTTGTTCTGCATCTAAGCGATGACCACATAGCCTGTTGCGAGGATACTTTTGGGTCTGGAACATGACAGGTTTTAGGAAAAGGCAACAAGCATTCTGGCCTGTTACATTGCACAGTGTGTAAAATGTAATTTATACTGAAAGTCAGATTGCTGTCAGTTTGTGTGCTTCCCACTGCACTTAACCATGATCTTTCTGAATACCTGGGTAAAACTCAGCCCTTGGGTCTGTATTCAGAATCTATGTTTACATTTGTTTGAGTATAGAGAGGCAGGGTTGTCTAGTGGGTATAGCATGAAACTAGGGAAACCTTGGCTCTAGTCCCAGTTACTGTTACTGACTTGCTGACCTGATGGCAAAGTCATGTGGCCTTTGTGCAACTCAGTTTTCCCCGCCTACCTTGGACTTCAGTACAGCAGAGGGAACAGTGATTGGAAGTGCCCCAGATCAGGTGCATCTGGGATGAGATGTCGAAAAAGAGGGAAAGCAGAGACTTTGCAGCATGCTCCCTCCCTTTCTTATCCCAGTCCCATGGACCCTGTGGAGTTCTGGCTGTGCTGGTCGGGAGGAGTGAGGGAGAGATCTGCTCTCTCCTGCTTATCCTCCTGGAAACCTGCAGCGATTCTCCTGGTTGCATTAGCTTAAGCAGAGATACCCTCTCTGCAGTAGAAGTGCTCCCCATGCCTGCTTCCCTCACCACAGTATTGGGACAGATGTCAGTGAAGAATGCAGAGGGACATGACTCATGAGGGAAGTTTTAGCCCCTTATCTCTGAGGGAGCACTTTAGCTGCATTGCCTCCAATAACTTATCTGAAACCTTTTATTTTCTTTGCTCAGTTTTGCACACCTAAGGAATGACCCATGGATTTGCAGAGCCCGTTGCCTTTGTAGTAATAATCACATCTTTAGAATCTCTTGAAATGTTCTGAAAATTTAGGCATTAGCTTAAAGTTACACAGGACAAAAACATGTAGGATTCTGTAACTAAGAAAAGGAAATGAGGAATGACTGATAACAGCCAAATGCTTATTTATTGAATAAGCATTTCCAAAGTGCCATTCACCACATTTTCCAGTCACCATTTGGTAAATAAAACGTATATTAAATGATCCAATTTACGCACGTAAAAGACCAGCCACAGCAAATGATTCCAACCAGCACCTGTATAAATGTATAGGCACATTCATAGCATTGTGCAGGCTTGTGTAATGCAGAAGGTAGACAAATAGTTTAACTGAACCCTAAATATTAACTCTAAATATATTTATAGTTACTTTTATTAAAAGGGTGGCATCTATCTAGATGTGTGTATAAAAAAGTTTACTACCAGGAGAAAAAAATAGTGTTAGTACCTTAACTTTTTCATGGAACCAGAAGTTTCCACATGATGTCATTGACTGGGACTACTAATGTAAGGAAGAGTTTGTAGGATTGGACCCTATATGTGTAAACAAATGTCCGCTAATCCTTCTAGCAGAAGTGGTACTATTGAAAACACTGTTGCACTTCATGAGTATACATTTTGATGCATATTCTGCTCTCTTTTGTTTAATTAGTCACAATAGAAGGGTGCTGTCTTAGTTTATGGAAAACAGAATATAATTCTAATCAGGATCTTTTACTTTTTCTTTCTACCTGTTTGTTTTTAGGTTTTGAACTTGGCTTTGCTATGGCAAGTCCCAATGCTCTGGTGTGCTGGGAAGCGCAGTTTGGCGACTTCCACAACACTGCGCAGTGCATAATAGACCAGTTTATCAGCCCAGGACAGGCTAAGTGGGTTCGACACAATGGGATTGTGCTGCTTTTGCCACATGGAATGGAAGGAATGGTAAGGCTTTCACTGATTGGAACAATAAAGGTGCTTTGGCATAAAGTAGTAGAACAGAAAATACAGAACCTTTAATTGTTCCTTTTTTGCAGTATACAAATGCAGTTTCAGGATCTTATAACTTTTATGAAAAGAAAAGAGTATATTGCTGACATACATGTTAGACTGTTCCTCTATCTCAAAAATAAATGTGCTTGCAGTGACCAGTCTTAGCAATTAGCCAGTAATGAAAACAAAAGGAAAATAGCACTGATATATTTCTGAACATTCTGTCTCCTCTCCTTGTGCCCTCCTCCGAATGGGTTATTTTGCAGTGGTGTCTGCCATTGTTCCCCTACTATTTGAAAGACTTACTTGGTCAGTACAATGTGTGTCAATGCAAAAAATATATTTTTCTTCATTAGAGCTTTGTGGTTTTGAAAAATTATAACTTTAAATGTAAAGTTCCTAGAAAGAGCAAAGTATAAAGGAGGCAGCTTGGGATTCTCAGGTACAGTTAAAATTTCAATAGGTTTTACTTTATTTTATTTTGTTTCACTTTATTTTATGATGACATGAAACAAACCTCAGATTCTCAGATACATGTGTTCTAGCTATATAAACTTTACTTTTAAGTTAGAACATTGTTTCAAGGGGTTTTTATGGAGCTTCCAAACAAATACGTTCTTTTAAAAATGATGATGATTTGGGTAACTTGGAGGAAATAAGAAATCTGCTCTTTTAGGGAGAGAATCCCTTTGAATGGTTGCCCACTCTCCTTCTCAGTAACTCCTAGTGAGCTAGCCACAAAAGCTCTGTAACCAGATCTTTATAAAATCTACATGTACCTCTTTCCTGTGTTCTGAAGTTGGAGTTAGCTGTAGGATCACTGTAGGCATCTTTTAAATAATTTTTAAAAGTGACATAGCATTCTGGTCTGTGCTATTTGAAATAGTTATTTCCTTTTAGAATGCACTGACACTCTGTGTATTGTTCATGTATGTTTACAGTATTTCTATTAACAAATATATGTTACCATGATACTGATGTGTTTGCCATAGCTGTAAATGTTCTCTTTCTTTCACTTTAAGTGGACATAAAGGCATTTCTTCTTGTTCCTGTTCTGTTTCTATACATTTAATTCCATGCAATTATAACCTTTCTATGACACACTGCTGTTGGTTCATGCCTAGTGGGTGATTTTCTGTGTGGATGTTTATACAAGAGCACAGTCCTGCTGACAAATACCCTAACAAATTCAGCTTTGTTTGAGTAAAGACTGTAAGATCATGCCCAAGATGGATCCTCAGGACTTTTTTCAAAAAAAAAAAAAAAAAAAAAGACTCCAGCATGAAATCTGTTAGGGACAGGATGGCTTGGGGAGGTATTGGTAATGGGATGGGAATCCTTTCACCTCTAGGTCACTGGCTAACATACAGCCTGGTTGGTTGTGATTGAAAGTCTTTGCTATCTGATAGCTCCTTGGTGGCTCATGTGCAACTAGCTAATGGATTCTATACAGGTCCTGTTGGACATGGGGTCTGAAACCTTCCCCCCTCCCAGCCGGTAACTGGCACTCTTGTTAGCAGTTTCAGCAAAGAAATTAAACATAGGCAATGAGTGGAGTCTGGTTTGAGGATTATCACTGGAGCACTGTGTGTGTGTGTGTGTGTGGTTGGTAGGTAGGTAGGTAGGTAGGTAGGTCGGTAGTGGGCGGGGTTTGGGAAGCTTGCGTTTTTGCTGTCTCCTTTGTAGATACACTTCTTTTTCCAGTGTAGTGAATTCAGCAATTTTATTGAATACTACATTCATTTGTAAACAATTTAAAATGTTTTTAAAATAGGAGGAGGTTGCAGTGTGTGTGTGTGTGTGTGTGTAAGAATTATGATTTACAGCACATGAATAGATGGAAACAGGAGTAGCACTAACAACATTAGACTCACAATGTGCCAGAACTGTGTGGCTTTGCGGTTCTCATCCACTAATGAGCAGACAAATTTGCACCACAAAACTGAGGCCAGTTTGCAAGAGAAGTTACACAGGACACAGATATGCTAGCTGCTCCATCTTAGTGTTCCTTTTGTGCGTAGGGAAGATATTGAGTGTTTTGTTAGGGGCTCGCTCTACTTGTACAATAGGGAGGAGTCGAGCAGTACACATTACTTTTCCCTTGTTCTTTTAGCAACAGTTTCTAAGGCTATGTCTACACTACGCACTTTTTAGGGACACAAGCGTGCCGCTAAAAGGCGCGCAGTGTAGCTGCTGTTTCTTGGCAGCAGAAAGCTCTCCTGCTGACGGACTTCCACCCCAATGAACGGCAGTAGCTTTGTTGGCAGGAAAGCTCTCCTGCTGACAAAGTGCTGTTCAGACTGGCGCTTTTTGTCCGCAAAACTTTTGTTGTTCAGCGGGGGGGTGTTTTTTCACACCCCTGAACGACAAAAGTTTTGTCATTTAGGTTCCAGTGTAGACAAAGCCATCCTTGTGGTGTTCTCTGGGATTCCTGAATGTAACTTCAGTGCAGTAACAAACAGAAGGTGGTGTGTAAGGGAGTGAGCCCTGGTTTGTAAGTGGAACTAACGTATGAGTTGAAAGGTTAAATGCAGTTATATCTTTAGGATGAGATACCTTATGGTTTTCTCTGGTACAAAACCCCTTCTTAATCATAAATATTTGTCACCCTTACAAACAATGACACCCAGAATCAGCAATAAATAAAACCACACACCATATTCTTTTGCTGATTGCAATTATCTCTCTCCAGCCTTATTAATAAGGGAGAAGAGTGGGAGTCGGGAGACAATGGGTTCTGTTCCATTCCCTACCACAGACTTACTCTGTGACCTGAGTTCCTGTTTCCCCGTTGTAAAATGGGGGCCAATTATCATAGAATTCCTCTCTGTGGTGGGCTAATCATAGAATATCAGGGTTGGAAGGGACCTCAGGAGGTCATCTAGTCCAACCCCCTGCTCAAAGCAGGACCAATCCCCAATTTTTGCCCCAGATCCCTAAATGGCCCCCTCAAGGATTGAGTTCACAACCCTGGGTTTAGCAGGCCAGTGCTCAAACTACTGAGCTATCCCTCCCCCCCATGCTTACCCACTTCAGTAAAGAGCCTTGAGATTTAGTGAAAAGCACTGTCTGAGTGATCGATATTTTAACTATAGCATAACACAAAATTCCTATAAGAAGATTTTATGGTGTAATTGGCTTAGCTATGCCAGTTAAACTTTACTCAACCTAACATGGGTTACCACTGATTCTGCAGGGAATTGGCCAAAGTATATGTACTTTGTACATCTAGAGAATCCTGTCTTATGTCAAACTGGTGTGTAGAGGAGAAGCCCACTAGCACACACATACACACAGAGCTTAGGGTAGGACTGTAACCTAGTGCTCAAGACATAAATAATGGGAGGATCCAGCTTCTGGCTTAGCAGGTGATCCATGGCCTCAAGCATGGGCGACCTGCTGGCTTGTGAATGTGTGCTGCTCATTTTTAAAGGATCACAGATTTGCACCATACCACCTAACCTCATCTTGCACCATTCTGTGCTGGATCGGCAGGATGGCTGATTGCCCCAGGCACTCGGTCTCTTGCACAACCACGTTGACTATTTAACCTTTAATTAGTGGTAGTGACATTGGAGTTCTATGTAACCCATCTCCATCTGATCTGAGACTAACCTATATAAGATACTCAAGATAACAGCTCCTGTATTCAGGGGCACCACCATGTTACCCTCTTCAAAGCTCTCCCTCTTCTCTGATTGTCATTGTTACAGCATTTCTTCTCTGGCTGAGAGGGTGGGGTCAGCAGCCTGTATCAATGCTGCTCCATGATGATTAGGCTGACAAGAAGCACTTGTGCAGTGAGTGATCTAAAAAGACATCTAAATTGTTGTTGGTTTTGTTTTAAATGATGTGATTACCAGGGCCCAGAGCATTCTTCAGCCAGGCCAGAGAGGTTTCTGCAGATGAGCAATGACGATTCCGATGCTTATCCGGTAAGTAGATTCGTCAACAGCAATGTCCTTTTTCCTGCTTCAGGCTTTTCAGAGACTTATTTTAAACCAGGTGGTGTTGGGTTTATTACCTGAGAAATCAATTTATTGCCGCCAAACACCATTTGTCTTCCCCCAACAGCTTGAATATTTTCCTGCAGGGTTGGAAGTCACCTTTTAAGACCGCTAGTTGGTGTATTTTAATGTTTAGCTCAAATATTTGCTGTGACTTTCAGCTCATTTCGATAATAAAAGTGACTAGTCTAGTCTGCATTTCATTTGAAAGCTCAGGTCAGATGTAATTTGTCTCTGGTAGTATTGTCTCTTTATGGGTGTTCCTAGGGGACAGTAACTCTTCCAGTTTATATAGCTGGATGTACCACAAGCCGATGTCTGTAACACATTTCTAAGGAAGATCAGATAGCACTAAAACCCAGTGTTCTTGTAACACAGCAAACCGTCCAGCGGAGAACTTCAGAATGCAGATTCAGTGTAAAAATCTCTGCACGGAGTGTGTGTGATGTTATGTTTAGGTGATCTGTTCCCAGTGTTTTTAATTCTATAGATTTATTTTATTACTATATTTGAATCATCTAAGTGCTTTAAAGGTTGATCAAAATATTTTTTTCAGCTAAACTATAATTCTAAAGATCAACTAGATATTCCCCTTCTCCAAGGTGAACTATTAAACATAGACTTAAGATTCAGTCAGTTTAAAAAAAAAAATAGGCTAAGGTAGTGTTGGGTTCTAGATAAAGTTGGCCTGTAGCTGTATTCCAGTTTTTATGGTTTTACAGCCTCATTGTCTTTATTTTTTTTTAATGGTTATTGTCTCTGCTTGTGTGTGTGAAAGACCCACCCGAACAGGGGAAATTGACTGGTTATGTATTTAGCACTGCCAAATGTATTTAATAAGCAAACTGAAAATTATTATTATTTATAATCCTGGAGTGCCCAAAAGCCACAGTTATAGACCAGGACGTGCTAGGTGCTGTACAAACAGAGTAAATGACCAGCTCCTCCCCAGAGAGCTTATTGTCTAAATCAAAGCATAACAGGTGGATGACAGAAAATACGGGCAGGGAGTGTTAGGATGAGTTAACAATAATTACTCCCAAAAAACATATGTTAAAAGAATATTATTAAGATTGCAGAGTCAGGCACTCAGAAGTTAGGAAATGCCAGAATGTGCATTATGATAGTCTTTTCAGCCTTCCAGTTCCCCATCCAAAGTCAGGGTCATCCCCACTTTCCCCTTGTTTTCCTCACCATTTCCCAGTTAGTTGCCTTTCCTAAGGTGTTGCAGCCTCTCCACCTGGCTTCTAGCCTCCTGACCCAAGCAGGTCCTTGCTTCCCATCTGTTCTAGTTCTCAGTCCCAGCATCCTCCCCAGCGAGTCCCAATCTCCTTGCTCAGTTAATCCCAGCCTCCCTTTCTGTTCCAGCTCCCAGTCCCAGTCTTTATCAACCAGTCTGAGTGTCTTCTCCCCACTACCATGCCCCCCAACCCCCCCTCCCCCGAATCCTGGTCTCAGCAGGCTCCTTGTTCCTGTCAAGTCTTTTCCATCCCCCACAGTATGGCTCTTATCCCTCTCGGCATTGAAGTCAGTTTCCTCCTTGCTATCTCAGCTGAACTGTGGGAGGTTGGGGAGGCGTGTGCCTCATGCACAGTTGTCGGAGATTTTCCCCTCAGCAGTACCCAGGGGGGCAGCATGACTCCTACAGGTGCCTAATGTCACTGCACATGGGCACAA
Organism: Caretta caretta; assembly: GCF_965140235.1. Taxonomy (NCBI): domain Eukaryota; kingdom Metazoa; phylum Chordata; order Testudines; family Cheloniidae; genus Caretta; species Caretta caretta. The sequence continues at coordinate 72,424,008 of NC_134212.1, read as the reverse complement.
AGGGCTGCGCTGCCTCTGACCCCTCAGTTCTTTCCTACCACCAGTGATGGTTGTTACTGGAGCTGCATTCTTCATATCTGCAAGTCTTCCCTCTTTTAGAATATAATAGTACCTACAGTGTTGGTTTTTAGTCTAGTGAAGTGTATTTGTACACAGTTACTTATAAAACTAAGCTTAGAACAGTATTTCTCTAGAGTGGGACTCCCAGTTCCTGGTGAGGTACTGAGCTCGATACCAGACTCGGGTCTCATTATCCTGGCTTCAAGGTCTGCCACTTATGTAACATATCTATGCCAGCAAGCAACCCCCCCCCCCAGCTGCCTTAAGTATCTTGGAGAGGTGCATGGGAGTGACAAATGTCACATTTATAGAGGGTTCAAATGCTGATCTAAAAAAGACAGGGCTACCAGACTGTAGTACCTGCTTATGGAGTCTGTGTTTTGGCTGCTGTTGGAACCTTTCCACTGGGAACAGCGGAAAAATCTCTGCACTGAGAGTATGCAATGTTATGTCTAGGTGATCAGTTCTCAGTGTTTTTTAATCCTATAAATTTATTTTATTACTATATTTGAATCATCTAAGTGCTTTGTATGCGTACCTAGCACATCCAAGTCAGTTAGGAGGGCTCCCCTGTTCTGAGTCAAGACGCAGATCTTAATAGCCAGTACCTAAGCAGAGACCATGCAAATCTCCTGAAGACTCAGTACAAGGTCCTTCAAAGTCTGTGTTGAAGGCACTGAGCAGAGGCAAGGACTTGGAGGTGTGCTCAGAGAAAACACCCCCCTCCACGCTCAGTCCATAAACCATGAGGGATTGCTGACTCCGGAGCACTGGAAGGATCCATTGAGACCACTCCCTGAAGGACTGGGCACCTTTTGGTACTGCAGACTCAGGAGCCCTTTCTGGTGCTGTCTATGGCTGAGGCTTTTGAGGCAGCCAGAGGGTTGCTTTGCCTGTCAATGCTGGCTTTCCATGCTTTTCAGGAGTCTCCCCAATAACAGGATTGGAAGTGCTCACTCCCACAGTCCCAGTCCCAGAGCACAGTTCATGTCTTCTACAGTTGTGGCACCTTTTCTGTAGGATTCCATCCAGCGATGATCTCGCTGGTACCCCATGCCCAGACCCAGAGCTGGTCTCCCTGGTACCAATAGGGTCAGCCCACCGTGGTCTGAAGAAGAGAACTCTGAGATGGCAACATTTAGTGATTCAACCTGAGCATGCCCAGCAGCCCCAGTGGGGTGCCTGCCCACCATGGTATGGGCCAATTGCCTTCACATAGCTGGGTCCCACCTCCATAGCAGTGGCCCTTTTGGATCCCTTGGGGGTTTCCCTCCACATTGGAGAGCCTCTCCTCTGCCTTCCTGCCCTTCTACATTGGCTAGGTGCTGGGAGCATCTGCAGCAAGGTCACCATTTTCCCTCTTCCAGTACTGATACCGTGCAGTGGGAAAGTGCACTCAGGACTCTCCTGTGGAGGAATTGGAGGAGGGACCTCCTCCACAACTCTTAGCTGCTGCTGCTTTGTCACTTGATGAGGCAGTCGTGACTGAGACTACTTCTCCCCTGCCCTCCATGATTTGAGTCTTGTTGAGGAGGCTTGTTGCAGCTCTGGATGTCCAACCAGAAGAGGATCTGGAAAGATCTCGCAGGCTCATGGACGTTTTAGCCCCTGCAGTCCCCACTAAGTAACTCTCCCTTTTAATGAGGCTATCCTGGAACCAGTCAAGGTTTTATGGCAGAATATGCCATCTTTTCTGCCTTCTGCTGCTAAAAGGGTGGAGAAAAGATATGTTCCTATAACCACCCTCCTCAAGGCTCCCTCATAGTCACTGTGACTTATGAAAAAGAGAGTCAGGGACCCCAGGCCTCTACTCTGAAAGGGAAAGAAGCAAAAAAGCTAGGCCTGTTCAGCAGGGAACTTTATTCCACAGGAGGTTTACAGCTTAGTGTTGCAAACCAGCAACACTGGGTCGCTACAATTTCAGCTGGTGGGATAATGTCCTGAAGTTCAAAGACAAGCTTCCTGAAAGCAGAAGTTCACTGTTACAGTGGAGGAGGACAAATTAGTTGCCAGAACAGCATTGCAAGCAAGTCTGGATGCAACAAACTGCATGGCTTGAGCTATGGCTTCCTCCATCACTATGCATTGTGCATCTGGCTGCAGTCATCAGGTCTTCCCGTGGAGGTGCAACAAACCATTCAAGACCTCCCATATGAAGGCCCCTTTCTGTTTTCTGATAAGACAGATGAGGGGCTTCGTAGCCTTAAGGACTGAAGAGTGACCCTTAAGTCTCTGAAGATTTATACACCAATAGCAAAAAGAAAGCTGTTACACTGACAGCAGTCTCAGAGGTTTCAGCTCTTCCTGCCATGTGCCCAGGACACAGAAAAAAGTGGAACAGAAGTTACCACATGTCCTCCTCCTCCCACCTCTTCTGCAGCTGACAGTTCTAGGCAAACTGGGTCCTCTAAGCATTCGTTTTGACCTGTTGGTGTAGAGCAGTCTACTACCTACCAGAGTGCCATCTTTCCCCACCCCAATTTTTGCCAACTACTTATCCCATTGTGAGCTTTAGTAACAGAGCCTCCCTATGCAATTTTCTTTAGAGATAAGGTTTTCCTCTGACTTCACCGTAAATTCCTGTCTAAAGTGGCTTCTGATTTTCCTATTAACCAAATAGTTTATTTACACTCTTTCTTTCCAAAGCCCTATTTGAGTAAAGGGGAAGAAAACTCCATACTCTAGATATTAGAAGAGCTTTGGCTTTTTACCTGGATAGGACTAGACCATTCAGATCTTCGTCATGGTTTCAGACAGAACGAAGGACCACCCACTATCCACCCAGAGGATCTCTGCCTGGATTTCCAGCTGTATTAGTGTGCTATTGACTGGTGGATATCGAACCTCCACATCAAGTGGCGGCTCACTCAATCAGATTGCAGGCAGCTTCTGTAGCCTTTCTGGCTTGTGTACCAATGCTGGGCATTTGTAGGGTGGCAACCTGGTCACTGCTCCATACGTTTGCCTCTCACTGTGCCATCTCTCATCAATCTAGAGATGATGCCAGATTTGGAGAGGTGGTCCTACAATCCCTGTTCAAGTAGACATAGAGCTCAAATGGCTTGTGAGTACCGACAGTGGAATGTACATGTGCTATCACATGAAGAAGAAAAAATGGTTACCAGCCTTTCTGTAACTATTGTTCTTTGGAAACGTGTTACATATGGGCATTCCATTACCCACCCTCCTTCCTGATAGGAAGGAACTGAGGGGGGTCAGGGCAGCAAAGTCCTTGATACCTCTGTGCAGTGGTGCAGGGCACCATAGGGTGCTGACAGTGCTCCAGCAATTACTGTTGAGAGGAAAATCTCCAACAACTGTGCATGAGGCGCGCACATACCTGCAGTGGAATAGACATGTGCAATGCATTTTGAAGAACAGCAGTTACAGAAAGGTAGGTAATTTTTTTTCCAGTGCTCAGCCCCACTCGTGCTGGGAGCAGCAGTTATAGGGAAAGTCTGGCTTTGCCATTGTGGCCCTAGGGTAGAGCATGCTCAGTCACTATGTGGGGATGGTGCATATGCAGTCTGGTCAGATAAGGAGCTGTGAGGGAATGGAGCACACTCGGTGAGGATGGAATCGTCTGATATTCTGGCTGCTAAATTCTAAGACAAGCATGTATAAACTGTTATTTTTTTTCAAAAGCTTGTATCTTGACATATTTGGCAGATTTTTACAGGACTAACATCCCTTAAACAAAGGCCACTCTCCTACCAAATATGAAGTCCCCGCCCCACAGCATACGGGCATTTGAGCTGTTCAAAGGAAAGGTTGTCAGCATTTTTTAGCATGGGGAAAACATTTTCCCCTAGTTTCTTTCTCAGGAATGGCTCAACCGTTATGGCTGAACTTAAAATACATAAATAACTCAATCAGTCTGAGGCAGACACCCAGCACGGAAACATTTAGCACAAACTGCTAAAGTTTGGCAAAATTCTAAACAACTGAAACTAGGGTCTTATAAAAAGTTATGGGAAACCTTAATAATAGATGGCACTTTCAGCTGCACCTATAATAATAAGATGTTTTTGTATGGGTTAGCTGTGTGCACAATTGGTAGATGTAATAAGCTGACTAGTAACAATCTTCATGATCACAGTTCATCTCCTGCCTACACGTTGTTTGCAGATATCTGTTGGCATCATGGTAGACTCGAGTGTATAAAAACCTACCTCTTTCTGTTAGAATAATCATATGCATTATTTGTAACAATAATAGGTACAACATTTTCAGATCCAAGTGTGATTTTGTTTTCCTACTTGACTGTCTCTTTAAAGATACATTTTGAGGTGAAGTAAAGCTTGGGAGAAAGTTTGACTTGAAAAAGAGATGAGATTGAGTTGCTGGGGCACTTATCTCTATACAACAAAACATTATACAACAAAACATTGACAAAAGACATGTACTGATGAGGTTCAGGAAAGGGAACTATAGGGAGCAGGAAATGGGAGCATGCTGGTTTTCTTGCCTTTAGGGTTGTGTGTACATAGTGATTATGATCCAAAACCTGCTGAGCTCTTGATCAAATAAGTGTGGGAGACAAACCTTGAAGTTCAAGAATGGAGCGTCTGCAGTTTTACTCACTGGTAGTGGTAAGTGCATCCAAGGTTACTTATAGTTCCTTTCTTGTGCACCAAAATGCATAACATATTGGAGCCTAAAAAAGTTAATGGGGGGGCAGAGTTGGGAGGAAGAGAAAGGAGGCAGATTTTCTGATGCCTTTAATGTCTTTATTAGGAGTTCAGTGCAGACTTTGAAGTTTCCCAGCTCTATGAATGCAACTGGATTGTGGTGAATTGTTCAACTCCAGCCAATTACTTTCATGTCCTCAGAAGACAGATCTTGCTGCCATTCAGAAAACCAGTAAGTAGCTTAATTGATATTGTTGTCTAATTATAATACTAAACCACTTGCATGCATTGTTTTGTTTGTATATAACATCTGACAGAATGGAAGATGTATGCATTTTAGTATTTCTCCATGAAACTCAAGTTGGAGACTGAGGACCTGATTAATGAAATCTCAGCTTTGCTTTCTAGAATTGTTTCTGCCTGGGTTTCAGCCTCGCTTCCTTTTGTCCAAGCAGATACCCACCTACATGCTTTTTTTTTTTTTTTTTAAGCACTAATCCCTGGGTGTTGCTCAAATGGGTTTTATAAATTCTGTCACCTGCGGACATAGGTACAAGTGCTTGAAAAGTGCATGTGTGTGTTTGTGCACAAAAGGAGGACACCTTCTGCAAAACAGGCTCTTCTTAGCCTTATCTACAATGATTTTTGTCACTCTTGCAGACACTTAGAGCAAACGTGCTGCTCTGATGTAAATCATGACTTGCTCTGGTGCAGGTTAGTCCACATTTCAATTGGGGTAAACTGTATACTATGTCACAATTCATATCTTTGCATTGCATCTGCATTAGGGATTTGCTTTGATATAGCTATACTGGTCGCTAAAACCACAATGTAGACAAGGCATTAAAGATGAAGTCGAACCTGATCTCTGTATAATTAAGTTGTGGTGCCCTTATGTCCAGTTGACAAAGGGCTTGTCTCTAAGCATTCATTCAGTTTGAGATTCTCATCCTCTCTATCTCAGGTTTAAGGCCAAGTTAGCACACCTCTAATTACTTCTCCACTGTGGGAAGATTTGTGCTAAGAATGAAACCCTTTCCAAGGGCAATTGCCTTGAGTTACATCAGATCCTAGTGTGACTTAAGCTTTGTTCGATGCCATCCCATTAACACTGAATAGCACAAGTGTTTTTAAGGAACCTCAGTGCAAGTTTCTGAAGCAATTTGGATTCTATACAATTTGAAGCCTAAAATTCACTAGTTGGATGTTTATCATTAAACAAAAGCGCAAGAGGTTTTTCTGATGGTTCTCTACCTTAGTCCAGCTCAAAAATTTATAATTCACACTAATTTTTTGTGTCCTCAGAGGGCAATAGTTATGTAGGCTGGGACTTTCAAAGGACCCTATGGAGTTAGGGAAATTCAGTTGGAGTTGGGTGCCTAGTTGCTCTGGGACTTTTTGAAAATCCCAGCCTTAGAGATTCCTAGCGCCTAATCAGTGTCAAAGAATATAGATTTTTTCCATTGTTTAGTTTATTCCCAAACCCAGTCCATTAAGAATCTGTGATGGAGTACCACATGCAGTATCCATTTGTGTGTCAAGAAGAATAATGTGTATGTACAGCAGGCAGTGGATCAAGCAGCAGCTTCTGAGAGTTATAACAATCTGTATTTTACAGCTTATTATCTTTACACCCAAGTCGCTGCTGAGACATCCTGAAGCTAAATCCAGTTTTGACGAAATGGTATCTGGTAAGTCAAGTTACAAATGTTGTGAACTCACAAGCATCTGTATGCAGTCAGCGTGCCAAACTATGTATTCAGAATGCTGAGTATCCAGTCCAGAGAGAGAGCTGACTTCACCTTGAGGAGCTCGCATGCATCTCTCATTGACTGATTTCCCTAGGAGTTGCCGTGTGCCAGGGTGGGAGAGATCTGGCCTGGATTTTGAAATGTAATTCCTATGTCAAAATAATCTGCATCCAAATAAGGAGAGTTCTTAGACTTCAGTTTCAGTATATAGTGGCATATCTCATGGCCAGTTGCTCTCTTAATGGGAGGGTTGGATGCGGGGTGGCATTCATCTCTCTGCAGGGATCTTCCCATCCTCCTATGTTTGTAGGGATCCATCTTCATCATTTGTCTTCATTTAAAAAATTGAAATGTTCTTTGTACTGCTTTTGACAACTCCATGGTTTTAAATCATTCCCCCTTGCTTCCCTTTCCAGGAGTGGTTCTGGTTCCACTGACTTGTCACTTCCTTCCACTCCCAGTTCTGGGCCTGCCTTATCCCACTGCTAACCTAAAGCAAGATCCTAGCCAGTAAAAGTGAGGCTTTAAGTCAGTGATTGGCAGTCTGAAGCTTTGCTCTTTGTGCTGGACAGCACCAGGAGGCAGTGGCGGCAAGCCCACCATCTCCATGCAACCAGGAAAAAAGGAAAGGCGGTGTGAATTTGCCACCCAATGTGGCACATGCAGGGAGAGGCGCAGAATAGCTGAGTGATCAGAAAGCGTAAACAAACAAGCAGGGCCCTCTGCCTAAAGCTGAGTCGTTGGACACACTGGTATTCTAGCATTGTGTTTAAAGGAAAAATTATTGGTCAGATTTTCATCTCCTTAGACCATAGGTTTGTAACCTTTGTGTCATTTGCACCATCCTCCACAGTAATTAATGAAGCAATTGTTGCCATTAAGTATTTGCTTGGTTTCAACTTTGTTCCATTCTCCTCTTCTTGAGGAGATTGTCACTAGGAAAAGACAGTGTGTCCTTTGTATGAATGCAGTGCCGATCATCAAAGGGATTTTCCTGGATTTGATTGTGTTGTAGCCCATAGAATTAGTCAGTCTGGAAACCTCACACTAATGAAATTCGGGATTCATTAATAATTGTGGTCTGGTTCCCTTATATGCTGTCCACTCTTCGTTTATTTCCTGGGTTCCCCATCGATTTTACATTAGCCCACAATAGTGGCCAAAGCCGGTAATTGCTAATTCAGATGTACTTGTGTTACTGCTGTAGATGACTTTCTTTTATATTTGTGAAGGCTGAGGAGTCTAACTCCAGCTGACCCAATAAAGCACTGATTCTGAGTCGTCTTTAATGATGAACTCTGGTTCTCAGTCAGACTGGATAATTCTGACATAAATCAGTTTTTCTTTCATGCATTTATGCCTGTTTTGCTCCCTAAGATGAATGACACATTTATTCTCCTGATAAGTGGGTGTGTTGTGTTGGTTCAGACTTGGAGTTCATGCTGCTATTTGCAACCTCACAGTTGGCTGATTAAAACTATTTCTATATCAATCATAGAAGCGAGCGATGGATGAGACCTATTAGACCATCTAGAATTACTCCCTCTTGTATATTCTAGTTTTATGTGGCCCAAGCAAAAGGGCTTGTACCTATTCTCTTGGGAGATTGTTCCACAGGGAAAATGCATCCCACTGTCAGGAAGTCCTTTGTGATAAGCAGCCTAAATTGTATCCCAGTACTCAAAGCTGTATGCCCAAGTACTGTATTAATTCTTCTTTTGGGATAATTCTGTTTTAATGTCTCAAACAGAAGGTCGTGATCACACAATACAACAAAGACGCTAGTTATGTAAAAAGAAAAGGAGGACTTGTGGCACCTTAGAGACTAACAAATTTATTTGAGCATAAGCTTTTGTGAGCTACAGCTCACTTCATCGGATACAGACTAACACGGCTGCTACTCTGAAGCTAGTTATGTACTTGCTTACATAATAGAAGCTCCATTATAACCATCCGTTCTGGCTATTTGAAGGTTTTTGCTGGTGCACAGCCTTGTAATATATACAAACACACATTTTTAAAAACCTATTGTACTGGAATGAAAAGTAAATTTTCAGCATATACCAAGCATTCTTGCAGACTTTCTAGAAGTATTTACTTAATTCTGTAGCTAAGATTATTTTGGAAATAAGATTTTTTTTTTTTAAGGTGGCATGTTTAATTGTTAAAAATGCACCTAGGTCAGCTATGCGGTGCTATTAAACCAGCTCCTCAACACCAAAAATACAGGTTATAAATAGGTGATGTATGAGACAGACTAATAATATCCGGTAATATCCTGGACAAACCTTATTGAATTGAGTTAAACCTTATTAAATTGAGTTTTTAATATCTTTGGAGTGCATTACTTTAAAAATGCAATCATCTGTGTGTAATTGAGGGACTGTGGATACTTCCATTGGAAGGGTAAATAGGAAAATAGCAGGAGGTGATTAGGTAAATTCACTCATGTTGTAACATCCCCCAGAGAAATTCCATCCCCTTGAGAGGCCTGTGTATGCTAATTCAAACTGGATTCTCTAGGGACCAACAGACAAAGAGAGGATTTTTGATAAATAGCTGGTTTTAAACTGGTTCAGAGCCTTCTTTCTGGTCCAACAAATGGACAGGAAGAACCCCTGGTCCAAGGTGAGCCTCAATTCTTAGGGAAGGGTTGGAAGGACTTGTCACCAACCAGAACCTTTATCAGAGTGAGAGGGTAATCTCAGGTAAGCTTATTAGCATGTGTGTAGGTTCTGTTGTTTTTCTGAAGTGCTTTTACCTCAAGAATAAAATAGGCTTGCATAGAAAGAGCTGTGTGGTATCTGTAACTGGGGGCAGTCAGACTGTTAACTGTCTCTGAAGAGAAAGCAAGCAGAGGTGCTTGGGTAGCCTGTCTTTCCTGGGAATAACACAGTGAAGATAGGGAACTGTGCAGCCTGGAAATACCCTTATCAGAAGGGGGTGAGATGAGGGTCTCCACCCAAGGAAGGCAAGGGCTGGGGAGCTGGAAGCACGAGAGTGGGTGCCCTTGCTGGACCACTGAGGGGAAATACAGGTGCAGTTTCCCTGAACTGTGATAATGTGAGCCTAGTACCTGGCATGACAAGAAAGATACCAGTCTTGAAGTCGTCCGTCCCATTAAGTTGTGAAGACTTGTTTATCAGAAACCCTTTAATGCACTCCCTCTTTGAACTGGATGGTATTTAAATAACCTATGTCAAAATCTGGAGTCTCAAAAGATCTAGGAATATAGAGGATGGGGTGATACAGTCTCTTGGGTACAGAGCACTGTGACAACTACTCTGTGGATCACCCAAGATAGGGCCGGCCTCAGTAGAATTTCTTGACTGAATGTGACCATCACTAGAAGAATGCATTTTTATTTTAATTTTTGGTATGACTAGGTACCAGTTTCAGGCGTGTGATTCCTGAGGATGGGTCTGCAGCGCACACACCGAATGAGGTTAAGCGGGTGATTTTCTGCACAGGGAAGGTGTACTATGATCTCATTAGAGAGAGAAAGAATCAAGATTTGGAGAAACAAGTGGCTATAACTAGGCTGGAGCAGGTGAGTGCCCTGAACCTATTGAAAACTCAGACTTTGGGAAGAATCTCAGCCAAGGATTGTGACTGAGCCAACTTTTAAATCATTAGCAGTTGCAAGACATGATGATAATGATCATGCCTATCATTTGTATTGCATGTTTTATCTTCCAAGACATCAACTAATCCTCACAAGCTCCTTGTGAGCTAGGGAAGGACTAGTTTTCCTATCTTTATTGTAGTGATAATGAGACCAGCGAGGTTAAATGCCTTGGCTGTATAGCAAATCAGTGGTAGCAGAGCCAGGATTAGAATTTGGTAGCTTCTGGTTCCTAGCCCCATGCTCAGTTTGCTAGATCTAAGTGTGTCTTGAAAATGGTCATGTTTGCCAAGAATGACTAAATAGTACAGTTCTCCAGTTTTCCCAAAGCATCGTTGGCAAAGGATTAAGTGCTACAGAAGACATTTTCCCTGAAGCCCTGTGCATAACAACTGTAATCCAGAGTAGCAGAAAAGTGTGCTTTTATACTTGTTGTTACCAATGGTAGTGAGTACTGTGACGTTGCAGAATGTGGTTATTTGTCTTTTAAATTTAATTTTTACATTGTAGTTACTTATATTTACTCTGTTAGAATGAAGTGCAATAATTTACAAGAACATACAGGTACTAGGTAGCTTAGTAGTAAATGGATAGTAACAATTGCAGTGCCCAATATTTGCCATGGACAGCCTTGCTTTACGTGATATCTGTCCATGTAAAAGAACGCATTGCCATTTGTTTTCAGTGTATTATCTCTTTAGATCTCTCCATTCCCCTTTGATCTGGTAAAGGAAGAGCTTGAGAAATATCCTGGAGCTGACTTAGTGTGGTGTCAGGAAGAGCACAAGAACATTGGCTACTATGACTATGTCAAACCTCGTTTCCGCACCATTGTGAATCACACTCGGCCCATATGGTATGAGACTTACTTCCATGTTTCCTTTGCATCACGGGCATGATTTGCCTTCCAGGCTTGATACTGGTTTGTTGCTTTGGGATGGGGTGATGCATGTATGGAAAAATCAAACTCTACACACCTTGAAAGGTCTGAGTTTTGAGGCTTCCATCTCCCTCCTTCTTCTGTTTCAACCTGGTCTTTATGGCCCCAGTGTGTGGTCCACACCGAACTCCCTTGCTCTGGTTGGTCTGCACCTGCATTGCTTACCTACTATGGTGGGTCAGTACATAAACAGTACAGCAGTACATTCTAACCATCTCTGCTATCCTAAATCGTGAGAGCCTGGTGATCATCCCAAACCAGAGTCTCTAACAGGTGACTTCATTTTTAGTTAAATAAAAATCCAAAGCAATTTATCAAGCCAACACTCTTCACCACTGTCTATATCGTTTGGCCCTATCGCACTTTCATGCCTTATATTTTATCTTTTGTACTTCTGAATGGGCTACTTTTCCCTTCTAAAAATCCCATTTCAAATTGTGCTTCTCTGGAGGAAACAACCATTGAATGGAACAATATCTAAGCCACTAAGCTCCCTTCACGGTTATTTTTCCAGCCTGTTTGCTCCTATATCACTGTAGGGAGATTGGTGCAAGAATGATCTGATTCTGGTCCCTACCTCGCCAATAGCAGCCTATCTAATTAGTGAAAGCCACCCCTTCCTCCACTCACATAGACCCAGACTTCAAATAGATCTGTTGGGCCAGGTCTTCAGCTGATGACATTGTCATAGCTTTGTTGAAGCCAGTGGAACCTATGCTGATATACACCAGCTGACCTTCTGCTCTGTAACCAGAAACCTGCAATATCCAGTGGAGCTAGAACTGGAGGCATGAGAGCAAGTCTCTCATGGACAAAAGACAGGAGAGTTTTCTTGTCTTATACTTACGTGTTGTCTAAAGCTGCTGTTTAGCAGTGTATTCTGTCTACATTACATGTACGCATCCGTGTTAGTTTTATTGTTCTATCTCTTCTCTCCTCGCTGTTGTCTACCCAATTGTCTCTTCTGTTACAAAGGTATGTTGGCCGAGAACCAGCTGCTGCTCCCGCCACAGGTAACAAGAATGCTCACCTGGTGTCGCTCAGGAGATTTCTGGACACAGTTTTCAACCTGGAGGCCTTTGAAGGAAAGATGTTCTGACTCTGAGACACGATCTCCATGCAGAATTGTTATAAAACAGCACTTCCAAAGGAGTAAATAAAAGCACATGGGAAAACTATTGAGGATTTTGGTTTTTGGCTTTCTAAGAAAATAGGTTGTGAGTAGATCTTCCCCTCTAAAGCACTGTAGGCAAACTGGGGAATGAATGAAGGAATAAAGCCTTTATAAATGTCTGTAAAAGGTAACTCCAGGTATAGGGCTGCTCTGAGGGTAATAAGGCCAAAACAATGGAAAAAATGAAAGGGGTGAGGAGTTAGGGGAAAGTATATTAGTCTCCTGGAGTCACAGGACACCCAATTCCCACCTTAAGTTGAATTGAAGCAATTCCTTTTCTAGACAACATAGTTAATTGACCAACTCTACATAGCTATTGGAGGCACTAACAGTGTGCTTGGCACTTGGGAGACGTGATCCCCGATGTAAAGAGTTACAGTCTCAGTAGACAGAAGGCCATTCAGACAGGAAATGCCCTACCTGGCCAGCAGATTGCTTCCATCATAGAGCATGGCGGGTTTGGTATGTATAGTGACAGAGCCGTGGTAGCATTGCTCTGGTGGGACAATGTTGAAATGATCTGTGGAAGAAATGAGTTTCAGAGCTCTGAATGAAGAGGGAGAAATGAGGACGTTTCAGACTCACGGAACAGGATGAAAAACCAAGGACAAGCCTGGGAGCAGAAGGAAATAGGCAGAAAGGGTTGAGTGAAGGAAATAAGAATAGATGGAGAGGAAAGGTGGGCTTGGGGCTAAGCTGCTGGACTGGCGTTTAGAAATGTGTGGTTCAGTTCTCTGCTCTGCTACATACTACTTGTGTGACCTTGGGCCAAGTCACATACTATTCTGCACCTCAGTTTCTCTTCTGTAAAATGGGAATAATGTCTCCCACTTTTTGTCTGTCTTGTCTACTTAGACTGTGAGCCCTTTGGGGCAGGAGCTGTCTCTGTCCATGTATATCTATGTGCCTAGCACAATGGGACTTAATCTCTGTTGGGGTTGGTAAGCATTGCTATAGTAGATGATACATAATTAGCACAGGGATGTGGCCACAGGTGGAGTCATGCAGAGTCTTGAAGCTGAAGACAAGAAGCCTGAACATGGTGACAAGAGGAAGCAATTGGAGGGGAATGATATGATCCTAGCAGCACACAAGGAAGATGATTTTAGCAGTGGCCATTTGGATACATTGGAGGGTGGTGAGGAGGGGCAAAGCAAAGCCATAGAGGGAAGGTTGCCATTGCTGTCACCTGTGTTAGCTGTAGCAATTGGCTTAGGTATGGGTTTGTTTATTTATTTTTTTTAAGATGATGTAGAGAGAGAACCAGCTAGATTTTGGTGATGGCCTCTGGAGAGAGAAGTCTACATTTGACTCCAAGGTTCTGAGCCTTGGAGGATGGGGGTGCCCTTTACAGCAGTGAAGCAGGAAGAAAGCGGGGAAAGGGTTTAGGAAGAAAGATAAGCTCAATTTTTCTGTATTAAATTGGGGCTGATTAGACTGGATAAAACAGAAGAGGTCAGGGATGGTGGAGGTAGATTTGGGAGTCACTGCTGTAGAATTGAAGCTTTGGGATTACGAGTATGAGAGGTAGATGTGGGACATAACGGGACCAGGAACAGAACCTTGAGGAATGCTAGCAGTAGGAGAAGAGAGTCAGCACAAAGGGACAATTGACAGAGCAGCTGGAGAGACATGAGAGCGCACAGGATGGTAAGGGACTTTAAAGGAAATCGGCTGGTTATGCATGGATCCATTTCCGCTCCTGTGGTGGCCCACAATTCGAAGCATCATGGCAGAGAAAATAGTACAGAGTCTTGCTATGCAGGTTCTCTGCTTCTAGACAAGCCCATTCTTCCATTTTACTGCCAGAATGTGGCTTTTTTATCTCCTAGGTGCTTTCATGCCCATTTGGGGTAAGGGGAACAAAGATTTGGCCCTTTATTCACTTTTGATGGAAAGTCAGTTTTCTCTGTATGGTTCCCTATTCTGTGCAATGCTAAGTCTCCAGGCTGATTCTCTTCACTTTTGCTGGAGTAACTGTTGACAGCAGTGGAGTTACTCTTCATTTATACTGATATGAGAAGGGAATTGGGCCTCTTGTTTTTTGAGGTTTGGTGGTTTTGCTGTTGCTCGCTGCCCCAAGGCCTTTGAGTTTTTATTGACTTGTAATTGTTTCATTTTCTTAACTGCCTCCTCAGATACTGACTTCCTTGGAATCTGAAATATGGATGTAAAAACTAGCCATTTCCAACAGCCAGGCTGATCTTCTCTTAAAACAGCTCATATACAGCATGATTTCAGGCTTAGAGGAATAGAAGCTGAGATGATGTGATTGAAACATGCTGCCAGGTAGAACCTTGTGTTTTTGAGGTGTGTGATTCTTCTAGGTTTCTGTAGGTACCTGAAATCATTACAAATACCCAAGAGTGAAAACTGGGGCTGTACAAAATGCTTGCAGTGAAGTTTGAAAACAGTGGTGACAATTTGATTGTGGAAACGGTCCAGTTAGTCAAAACCTTCAAAAATTTCATTGTTACCTTGAAAACAGGATCTTTTTTTTCCTTGCAGACAACATTTTTAACTTGATTCAACTTGCAAATGGAGTTACATGCTACTGTTAGCACATTATGCAGTTTAAGCAGGAGCTCATGTTCATACAAAAAATAGTCCCTGTTTTCTGATAAATAATCCAGTTTTGAAATTCAAAATAGTATTCAGATGAAGATGCACTTCATATCCCAACATGACATTGCAAAAAAAAAAAATTTTTTTTAGAGCCTTGTGGAAAAAACATTTTGAAGGCACAAAATCACATGCAGTGAAATCACAAAAATGTTGACCAGCAACTTGGCAAAATAATTGCATGTGGCTCTAATTAGAAGGTGCAAAGAATGTTACCCATCCTAATTTTACTTCCTATGCTTCAGAGTTTCACTTTTGCATTTCAAGCTGGACTGACTCTTTCCTGACCCCTCTTTTAAACCTGGCTGAATGAAAGAGGGCATTGAAGAGGTGAAGGGAGGGCAGAATCGAGCAGGGAGGAGCTGTTGGGGGGGGAAGCTATAGGTGAGAGAGAAGATTCTTCTGAACACTTAATTAACCTGTAAGGTACTCATTAGTGCAATATAGATAGCTCAGAAGGAAAAACAATGTATATTAATTTTAGATATTTGACCCCTCTGTTTTGTCTCATTCTCCTGGTAGTAATAAGCTCCTGCTGCTTCTGCTGTCATAGGCACCTCTTGTGCCAAAGAAAGGAAAACATGCTGTCTTTAGAAGACCTTGTTAGGGCCAGGGGACCAACCACTTGTTGATAGAGACAGCCTGGCAGGCCAGAGTCAAACCCTGGGGAGCACCTCTGGGGAAATAGTGGCTAATTTTACCACAGAGACCCTGCTTGTTAAACCATCTGCCAGAGTGCTACTGAAAAGACATTTGATCCCTGCTTTATGTCTTGCCCCTTCTCCTGTTCTCTCCTTTGGTCTTCAAAGTGGGGTGCGCGCACCGCAGGGGGTGCGCAAGGTAATCGATTCGGGGGCGCAGCAGGAGGAGGGCCGCCGGAGCAACAGGGCAGCGCGGCAGGAGGAGCACTGCCGGGCGGGCGGCCCTGAGTCCTCCCGCCCGTGGAGGAGCAGCCCTGAGTCCACAGGCCCATAAAGAAGCGGCACTTTGCCCTTCAAATTCGGCCGGAGAGAAGCGGCGCTTTGAACGGGAAAGCGCCGCTTCTCTCCGGCCGCTGGCTGCGCGGCTGCCCCGGCTCCTCCTGAGTCCTCCAGCCTGTGCTCGCAGGGCCGCATTCCGAGAGGGGCTTTAGAGCTGCAGGCCGGGGCCCCGGGGCCCCCTTAGCCCAGGGTCCTGAAGCCCCTAAAGCCCCGGCGTTCCGGGTGGCCTTGCCTGTGCAGGGGGGGGCAGCTCCCAGAATCGTGGCCCTGGGGGTGGTGCTGCGCTGCACCAAACAGGAGCTGCCCCAGGTAAGTGCTCTGCACCTCCCGCCTGCCCCAGCCCTGAGCCTCCTCCCGCACCCTAACTCCCTTCCAGACCCCGCACCCCACCCTGAGCATCAGCTGTATCAAAGTGTTAAACCAAGATTTTCAAAAATAAATAAAATAAAATTTAAAAAAATTTAAAAATAGTTTGTCATCTTTATCATCGTTTTTTAATTTCTATTTTTTGTGTATGTTTTATAATTTACATAATATATTAGTACAGTATATAATTTATGCATATATGGGGGGGGTGCTCAAAAAAATTTTACTGATAGGGGTGCGCGATTAAAAATGTTTGGAGACCACTGTCCTAGAGCATAGGATTTAGTGGTATCAGAAGCCTGGCTTCCTCTACTTTTATTTCCTGCCCTGGGCCAGCAGCTCTGAGTGGGTTATCTGGAGCAGGCAGACTAACCTCAGGTGAGCTCGTTTCACATGCAGGATTTTTTAATGAAAGCTGCTGATCTCCCTAGGAACACCACAATTCCTCCTCTTCTCTGGCAACAAGGCTGGCTTGTCCCTCTGCTGGACTCTAGCTGTTCTCTTCCAGCCCTAAAGGTCTTGCAGTGGCAGTGAATCTTCCCTTCCTTGGGCCACGTGCAGTCCTCTCCTCCTGCAGGTGCAGACAGCTGCAAGATCATCACAGTAAGCTGTGCAGGGTAGGAGGCCACAGGCTGTATGGGGTATTTCACAGCTGCTATATATTGGGGAGGAAGCGTGGCCAGTGATTCCACCACATGACTATACCTCCCTGTTGCTGCTACAGTCCAGGGGCTGCAGTGGTAGCAGCTAAGCAGTGATTCAGGAACATCATGTCAAGCCACTGGGAAGCAAGTTGAAGGAATTCTTCCCTCAACCCCTCTTGGATTCCCTGCCCAAACTATGCTTACTCAGCCTTTGTGTACTGCAGCGCTGGGGTGTGCTTGGTCTGTGGGCAATAAGGTCTGCCCCTGTGTTGCTGCTGCTGCCATTTGGCCTGTGATGTCACCAGGATTGATGGGCCAGACTTTATCCTACTGTGTTTTCTTAAATAGTTGATTGATGTTTAACTGTCCTTCAGATCTCAAAGTCCATCCTCTCCTCGAAGTGAGCAGTAGCCCATTAAAACTGAACTTTGCAGCTGAGAGTTTCAGCCAAGAACACAACCAGGACACGAGCTTTCTTCAGCATCACAAACAGGTGTACACCTCCTCCGATCTGTCCCCCTGCCTGCGAGATAGCAGGTTAGTGGAATGATCCATCTGCCAGAGTAGATGCACAATGAGGTGCTCACCTATCCCTGGCATCCAAAACCAAGCTTAGTACATTCAAGAGCCTTAATGGTGTCCCTTTTATATTGGGCTGCATGTCTTGGGTTCTTCTCTCACCTCTGAAACGTAATAGTTGATTCAGTCTTTGAAGTTTAACAATCTTTTTAGATGCTAGGAAATTACTGCAAGTTTAGACCAGTCAAACTTGTCTCCTAGTCATTCCTATAGCTGAGAACATGATTAGTCTTGCATTGGATTTTGGACACTGACTGTTATTTCAATGCTGTTATAAATGCATATTTCAGTGGCAAGTGGGTGCAGCTAAATAATGGTGGGACTATTTATTGTACTCTGTGTGCCATCTCAGTACAACATGAAATATTTCAGTCTTCATTTCTGTGATAGATGCACACACGGCTCTGTATTCACAAAAGTAGAAAACAAAATTAACATAGAAATAAAAGTAGTGAATGACAGGTTTCCATTTTCATTGTGTTTCAGATTGTGGCATTCTGTTTTTTTTAAAAAGAATCCATCCAAGAATGTAAAAAAATATATGTATAAATTCTCTTATGGCTGTTTTTGACAGTTTCTCCTTTGAGGATTGGTATTAGCATCCCATTCATAAAAGTTCTGGCATCTCTCATTTTGTCTGCTTTCTCTGTCTGTTTTCTACCTTAGTGGAGGTCATTTCACTTTAGTAAAAGGGATGGAATTGAGATATTTGATAGGGCAGAAAAAAGTAAAGCAGTAGATGGTTTTGAACAATCTGATTAAAAATAATTGCATGACACTGAGGTTAAAATAAAATATTTACCTAATAAAAAAAAATTAGAGCAGTGTAATGAGTACATTACTTTGTGCCAAATCAAAGCGTATTTATAAACTATCAGAGCCTTATTTTAAATAGCTGTTAGAGGCCTCTTGGGAGTAACATTTTGGTTCAAAAAGGTTATTTACTTAGCAAGTTTCTACTGCTTAGTCTTTTGCTATTGGCTCCATTCACTAGACAGTAAACTTTCAAAACTCTCAGTTGAGAGTCACCGTTAGCAATAAAGCATGACAATGAATAGCCAAAATCCTGCCAGTAATGCCCAAGCTCTGTTTTAGTTTCATTAATGTATGATCCTGCTGCTGTGCCGGAACATGACTTTTGAATAAAAGAACATTTGTGGACCTTGAATGAAGGCTCCTAAAAATGAGTGCTTGTGTATTAATTCCAAACTCAAGTTTCCATGGAGAGCCAGAGGCTTGGCATTTCCCACTCCTTTTTAAACAAATGAAATAAGCTAGATGTCTCCCTGAACGCTTTGAAACAGAAGGCTGTTAACACGTGCAGTATTTGGGCTAGTGTATCTTATGTAAAACAGAAGTGGTTAATATTTGTATAGTGCTTGGAAAGAGGTCAAGTATTATAGGCCCTATCCTGCAAATCTTCTGCATTTGAAACCTGAGTCATTATTAAGTGACATATCAAGGTGTTTCTTCACTCAAGAGGAAAAATGCAAACCACCACAGGATAAGAACGTATCCATTGTGTCGTATTTGCCAGTGCGATCTCTTACCATGTGTATTCACAGTAGATTGCTTGGGTGAACAGCCTGTGATATGAATTTTTTGTTTCCAGTCTGTAATAAAGAAAATTAAGAGTTTGATGATTTTTAACATTATTAGCTGAATGGGTCCTTTCCGCTTTGCTGTCTGTTGTCTGCATCACCAATCTGCCATAACAAAGGGAAATCACTTTCTTAAAATGATGGGACCATTCAAACTTTGTTTGCACTCATCCTAAGGCAATGCGAGGTAACATCTATGACTGGAAAAGAAATGGCAGAGCCTGCTCATTGATCATCGATTTTAACAACAAACCCAAAAAACAAACAGGAAAAACCCCACCCCTCTAAAAACCTTCATTTTAGGGTGTGATTTTTCAAGAACTATCCGGAGAAGAGACTCTAGACAAAACCCAACAACTTTTACCTTCCTTTCTTTGAAACTAATGTTTTCCAAGTGTCATTCAGTAAACTAAAAGCCCCTGATTTTTGAAACTTCTTGTTGGCACACTTGACTAGAATGTAGTTACATAGCGAACCTATTGTGAGACTATGTATGCACATGAAATCCTAAGGTATCCTGAATCTTATATATACATTAATCCTGAAAAGAGGACACAAACCATTGTGGTAGCAGGTCTGTTCAAATAGCTAGGAAGTTGTATTGTGTCAGTACCTGGGTATTAGAGACACAAGGTGGGTGAGGTAATATCTTTTATTGGACCAATTGCTGCTGGTGAGAGACATAAACTTTTGAGCTCTTTAAAAGATATTACCTTATCCACCTTGTCTCTGAAATAACTGGAGGAAGAAAGGGCTTCCTTTAGACTTGTAAAAAGAAAAGGAGGACTTGTGGCACCTTCGAGACGAACAAATTTATTTGAGCATAAGCTTTCGTGAGCTACAGCTCACTTCATCGGATGCATGAAGTGAACTGTAGCTCACGAAAGCTTATGCTCAAATAAATTTGTTTGTCTCAAAGGTGCCACAAGTCCTCCTTTTCTTTTTGTGAATACAGACTAACATGGCTGCTACTCTGACTTGTGTGCTGTACACTTTATTTACTTGAGTGATATTGCAAACAGTGATAATCTTCCTGGAACAGCACCATGTTTTGGCACTACACACACAGCTGGGTGATGTATTTGGCTAGGGTAAGGGAGAAGCAGAAGTTAACTGAAACATTCTGTGAATTTGTGTCAATTTACTGAATCGTTTCATTTGGGCGGGGGGGGGGGGCTGAAAAAGTCTAAAACATTTTGTTTTGGCCTTTTGGAAACATGTAAATGTTTCAGTGCAAAATGATTTGGCCTATTGATTCTTATTTCAATTTTATTTTTTAAAGGTAAAAATATCCCAAACCCAAACATTTAATTTCACTCGGGTGGAATTTTTTTTCACTTTGTGCCTCAATGAAAACTTTTTACAAATTTCATTTTGGGTAACATGAAACTATCTTCTTCTTTTTGGGGCTCAGTTGCTGAGTTGGAAAATCAATTATTCGCACAGCTCAACATGCTGTGATTCGTTATGACATTAAAGGCTGCGGAATTTGGTGTGTTAACACAAACCTGTGCTTGGATTTCAACAGAAGACCAAAATAAGGCACAAAACTCAGCAGTCGGGGGCAAAAGGTTGATTCTAACAGGCACCGTAGCCTTCACAAATGCTGTTAAACAAAGATGGCTGCTTCGCCCTGCCTTTGGATAGGGCAGGAATGACCATGCACTGATTTTAAAGCGTGAGGGGAGAAGTGGAAAACTAGGACTCAGTAGTTCATAAAGTGTGGTAGGCATCCATCCCGCTGTGAATCACAAACTGTCTAGTTATTGATCTTGTCTTTATTACCCATGCTTAAAAAATAGTTCATTTATTCCTGTTCTGAATGCGCTTTGCTTATGAAGTATATACAATGTGAAACAACGTGGCTGTAGACACTACACTGCGACCATCTAAGTACAGTAGATACCTTTTAAAATCTGACATGTTTGTTACTGTGAGTGCAATTCTGGGCACTGCTGGACTCTCAGCACACATTGACTTCAATAGGGGAACAGGTCACACAACACCTTATAGGCTCGGAGCCTATAATCCCAAATGAGTGGATCCTAGGGAAGCTGACCAATTAGTGGCCGTGACCTTGTAGTACTTCACTGGCAAATGGTCAGGCCAACCCTGCATATTTTAGTCAAAGTTATCCTCATTGCCTATAGCTGAGACTATTTTTGTGGTATTTCCTTAAAATACATTTCCAAAATGTCAGTCCTACATCATTAATAAAGTTCATTGTGAATGTCAAAGTCACATTTAGTCCTGACTTAACATAGCCTTCAAATTATTTCTACTCCTTTCACTTTGTTTCTGGGAGAGGGATGGAAACCAGCTCTTTAGAGCAGTGTCTCGCAGCCTTTCCAGACTACTGTACCCCTTTCAGGAGTCTGACTTGTAAGTTGCACCTCACTTTAAAACTACTTGTTTACAAAATCAGACATAAAAATACAAAAGTGTCACAGCACCCTGATACTGAAAAATTGCTAACTCTCTCATTTTTACAATATGATTATAAAATAAATCATGACCCCCAGCTAGAGAAACACTGATCTAGTATATAGAGCAGTATAAACAAGTCATTGTCTGTATGAAATTTTAGTTTGTACTGACTTTGCTGGTGCTTTTTATGTAGCCTGTTGTAAAACTAGGCTAGATGAGGTGATGTACCCCCTGGAGGACCTCTGCATACCCCAAGGGTACACATACCTCTGATTGAGAACCACTGCTTTAGAGACAGTAGAAAGCAAGTCTAAGGGCCAAACTCAGTCCTGGCATTCAAGCAGCAAAATTGATGGGGTTACACCTATTTATGCCAGGACTGAATTTAGCCTCAAGTATTTAGAAGGCGGTGCTTTTATTATTGGAAATTGTAAATGCAAGGGCCCCTTCCACACAAATCTAATAATAATATTTGGGCCTCAATCTTGCAATCAGAACTGTAGCTCAAATCACTGCACCCACATGGAGCTCAATTGATGTAATCAGGTTTTATGTATCACTTTTTTACCTGCTTGTTGCATGGCCACGCAGAAGACATCTGTGTTTCAGGTTTCCCATCTGTAAAATAGTGCTACCTAACTACCCCATGTGAGCGTGCTGAGGTTCCTTTGCAGAGTGTTTTGAGATCCTTAGATGAAAGAATTTTGCGCTTCCATAAAAACTATTCAAACTCCTCTATCCCCAGTGGCACCTTTTGTTAGCTAAGAATGACCAGTCTTTCCTGGCCCTTGAAGTGGTCCCTAAGGGATATGAGACATGGCAGCAGGCCAAGCAAGGGAAGATTACGCTGTTGCTTTCTGTGCTGCCTGTTTTCTGTAGACAAAAGGTTTCAGGTCCTGGACTTTTGATTCAGCACTTTTCATGAACACCAATTTCATTCCAAAACCAGAAAACCGTGTAGACTAATGAAATAGCTGCAGCTGAGTCTGGTGCCTTGGGTATGTTGTTTCCTGTTGCTCTGCCACTTCTTTAGGTTCCGTGGTAGCAAAGGCCAATTCAGGAGCGAAATTACATGTCTTACAATGCTTTAAATCTCAATGCCTGATCTCTACCCACTTTAATCAAAGGTCTTAACGTGTTGTTTTATCCACCCTCAGCCATTTTTGTATTTCAGCATGTAAGGTGTTGCACTGCAACAGGAATATTGATGTGATGGAGCCCACAGATTATGTAAGGCTGATTCTCTGGCTAAGAAACAGGGTAACATTGAAGACCAAGGACACAGATTCAGTTAACTTTCCTTAGTCTTCAGAAAAAAAAACAAGATCGGAAATCCCTTGCACCCTGAAATACAAAATGAACATTTTTGGCTGCAATGAGCAAAGAGCAGGTTTTTTTTCGCATATTGACACTTCTCTACATTCGTTTCCTGTTTCTTATTTTAATCTTTTCAGATTTTAAACACTTCCTGACACTTAGTTCAGATGTAGCTTTCATTCTTGTTGTTCCATTATTTTAAAATGTGGTTAATTACCTAAAAGAGAAGATGAAAAAACTGGGGGGCAGAGGGGATTTATACAGGAAAGGAAAATGTCTTTGGGTTTGTTGCTTTGCAGAATTTCTCAAAAGCTATTTAATTATTGATAAAGTTCATCAGCCAATTGCTTCGTGAGCGATTTAAAAGTAATGTAGTCATTAAAGGTAAATTAAGATCTAGCCTCTTTGGTGGTGGGTTGGGGAGACCGGACTAGTTTTAATAATAATTGAAGATGCCTTCTCAAATGAAACACAAACAGAATTTCTATTGTAGGGCTCCTGTTGGTTCTGCATCCTATTAGGAGTCCCATAAATATCTTGATTCCCTTTACCCATGTTCAGGAGTAAGAGAAATTTGTGTTCCATTAACTTTGCTCCTAGCAGATTGGTATTCTCTTCTTTCACAGAAAGACTCCTGTGAATGTAGGAATAACCAGCAGAACCTAAAGGAATTGCTTTCTTATCTCTCAACCTTTGAGCCTGCCCCTCTGTGATGGAAGCAATCGAAATCTATTTTCAAATGACTGATTTGTGCAACATCTGACAGGTTAAGGAGTTTTAACTTTGTTTTCCTTACTTTGTGAATTAAATAAATCAGTTTTTTAAAAAGGGAAAAACCAGAAATCCCATCACTTGCAAACATACGCTCCCACCCCAGGTCACCAGTAGTATTTAGACCCTCCTCTTCACAGAGTCAGCCTCTTTCACTCCGTCTACTGGGGAGTGGATTGGCCGCTACTGGGGATGTGACACAGGTTTTGCCAGTTGGTTATACAACTATTTGCTAAACCGTGATAGACTGAAGAACAGTATTCCTGGGTTCTGTTCCTGGCCCCGAGGGAAATGTGGGCTAGTGGTTAGAACAATTATAAGTGTATACATTTGGCGCACACTGAGAGGCACTCTGGATGAAACTTGGATGTACCATGGTAGACACCTGAGTTCTGCCAGAAGTAAGCTTGTGCAACCTCTTATTTGTAAAATGGGAAGAATGCAGCTTGCCTCCCTCCTAAGGTAGAGATATGAGGACATTCTTAGAGCCTGGCTTGTGAAGTGCATCACAACTAAACAGTAGTCAGTATGAAAGAGGTGAGCTATAACCGTGCCTTCATGGGTCACAACTGAAAATACCAAATTCAGGACAAATAGCTGAGAAATAGGGTAGACACCCCAAAACTGGTGGTTATTCTCCCATAAGCTATACCAAACCAGCACCAAAAGTAAACTTCTGTTTCACCACACTGGCTAATAAGTCAGAAAAGCAGGTTCCTTAGGTATTCCAGTCCTTGTATCACCACCAAAAACACTGGACTTAAAGATGAGTGGTTCTTTAAAACCAATTTCATCAAATAAAAGGTTCTTCTGATCCCAAAGGACAAGCCGCAATATATAACTCAGATCTTACCCAAAAGTCACACTGTTGACAATCCTTCAGTGTCTAAAATCTAAAGGTTTATTTATAGAAAGAAAGAAAGGTGAGAATTAAAATTGGTTAAAGGAATCAAATACATACAATAATTGCAAAGTTCTTGGTTCAGGCTTGTTCCAGTGATGGAATAAACTGCTGGCTTAAGTCAAGTCTCTGGTTGCTTCCAAATCATTGGAAGGTCCTTAGTCCATTGGTTAGAATGCTCCCATTAGGGTAAGTCCATAGTCCAGAGATTTGAGCCGGAATGAGGCAAAATAGAGCTATTTCCAGGGCCTTTTATAGCTTCTGCCAAGTGAAGAGAAGCCCATTGTTCTCACTGTGGAAAATTACAGGGAATAAGATGGTGCTTGGAGTCATATGGGCAAATCACACGTTCATGCATGATTTTGCTTAGTCATAGCAGGAAAGTCCATTAAGTGTAGATGAGTGTCTTCCATTGTGAGCTAAGTGTTATTTAATGGGCCATTCCAGTTGAATAGTTCCTTCACAGTGTGTTGGCTAAATAACTTGTGGGTGTTGCCCAGGAGCAAACGTTTGAAACGCAGGTATAGAGCCAATACTCATAACTTGAAATACAAAAAGATACATGCATACAAATAGCATACAGCAAATATGATTCAGAAAATCATAACCTTTTCATAGACATGTTACTTGACACATTTTGTATAAGATTTGTTGCAATTCTATGACAGTGGTAGCAACAATGATCTACATGGTCATACCTCTTAACTTATTTGTAAAAAGGGAAGAATGAAGTTTGGCAAATGTTAGGTGCAAAATTGCTTAGTCTTTGTAATGAAGTTACCCCTCACTGCTAGCCCACCTCCATGCATCTTGCTCTGGTAATGTAGCGTTTGCTGCATCGGGTACCCCCTTGCTGCTCATTACTTGCTCTGCAATAGTCTTTCTTCTGATAATGTGGCCTGCTGGTCAGGTCACCATTTAGTCCACCTCTTCCAGGGTTACAAAGTCCAGCAGGACAACTGTCCAAATACTGTTTCCAGACAGTGTTTAACCCCAGCTGGGGGTTCTATGCCACTCTACCAGTGGCTGCCAGTGGAACCTAGGCCCACCTGGCATACTGGGTTCCAGACCAGGGACCCTATAACTAGAAATTCAGGCCCCCTGTCCTTGTTTCCCTGGGCTCCTTCCTACCAAGCCTCACTATCGTCTCTTGCCTGGTTCTGGTTTTACCATGGGCACCTACTCTACTCCCTGTGGTTACTTCACCCACTTCTAGCTTCTTTTGCCAGACTCCTTACTCCAGGACAGGTTCTCAGGACCTACTCTCCCCCTGGACTTCCCCTTGTTCCTGCCCCACAGGGAGCAACTACAGACTTTCCCCTGCACCCCCCTTCCTGCTTTTAGCTTCCTGTCTTTGCAGTGCTGTTCCAGCCCTTCCCCAGCTGGGCTTCACTTTCAATTAACCTTGGCCCTCCCTCTCTCAGGTGATGCCAGGTGACCTAACTGGCCTCTTAGGCAGGAGCACCATTTTAGATTTTGGTGGGGGCAGGGAGGGGCAACTTTAACTGTGATTCCAAGGACTACTTAGACACCTGAAAACGCTAGGGTGTTTTTGCAGATAATTTAGAAATTAGCTGATAGGAGCACTGTACTTAATTCCTATATAAAAAAAGAGGATTTAATAAATATTAGACCCACTCAGCTCTAATACTAACATGTTCTCACATCTTGTGTCAAGTCACTTAAGTACCACTGGTTAGGTTTAAAATTTTAATGTATATTTGTTACTAACTCTTGAATACAACAATTGAAACAACTGTAGAAAAATCTAGATTACTTTCTATCACTTTTTTGCAGTTCACCAAGCTTGGAACAGATCATTTAACTTTGGAACATCCTACTATAACTAGGACAAGGCCCCATGAGTTTATACTGCACCTGCCTGGGGCTCTAGAGGTGTCACCTCACTACAAATAATAGACAGAAACTGACCTTAAACGGGACTGAAACTGACATTTTCAAGTCATTTTCACAGTATTGCCAATCCCAAACTTTCAAAAATCATGAATCAGTCTCACCAAAAATCATGAGATTGGCTTTAAAATCATGAAATTATGTAAAAATACCAGATTTGGGGTTCTTTTTATTTGCCTTCTGCTTTTTGAGACTTTGGGGTGCACTGGGGTCAAATTTTGAAGCTTTCTCCGCAGCCACGAGGACTAGAAACTTCATTTTTCTTTAAGAACGAAGGCTGAAATCATCACATATCCACTTGACTCCAGGAGCTGAAGCTTTAAGGAAAATTATAATTATCATGAGACTCATGACAAAATCATGAGTTGGCAACACTGCTCTCACTTCTGTTTAAAGGCTAGTTACTTTCCAGAGGGCTGTTAAACACAACGCTACAGTGCTTGAGTTGCAGTTCTCACAGGAGAATATTTTAAACCAAACACCAAGAAAATTCTATATTTTAAAGTTGAGGGAAAAAAACCTGAGATTTCTGAGGTATATCGGGGCACTGCAGGCAGGAAAGGCAAATAAACAGACACAGGAGCTCTGGGCAGCTCTTCCTTTAGAAAGAAAGTTGGAGGATAAAATCTTCTAGTCCTTAATCAACTAAAACATCTATTGCCATCAGTGCCTCCACTCGTAGATATAAACATCACAGTGACCACGTGATAACATGTGTGGTCAATAACTGTACACTTCCTACTTAAATATCTGAGCCATCTTATCCAGAGTTACACATCTTATTATATGCATTGGTTCAGGGACTGGATTTTCTGGCATATTAAGAACAGTGCTGAGCACACATATGGTGCCCAGTGAATAATGCAAATCATGACAATAATAGTCAATTTTATGGACTCTGTGGATGCAGTTTCTTTTCTTTGTTCTAGAATTGGCCTGAAAACAGCTGAAACCCTAAGAATTTGAGGCATAAACACATCTGATACTTATATGACACTTTCTCATTCCTTTCTTTTCTCGAACTCAGAACAAAAAATGACCAAACAAAATGGTTTTCCGTTAAAATGTAAAATTGCACAGCAGCCATTGCTTTACAACCCAGCATGGGGCAGGACCTGCCACCTCTTGGGAGTTAAGTGATCCCCTCTCATCTGACGCTCATTCTCCATCCTTCCTAACCTCTGTGTTGCTTTTCATGCTGTCAACCATGACATCCATCCTGGGACCATTTGCTGTAATCTCGGAGAACTGGGCTCCTTGGTTTTGCTCCCATCTATCAGAGTCCTCTTTTTTTGCAGCATGCAGCAGAGAGAGAGTGGCTGGTCTGCTGGATAGGGAGCTAGCCCTCAAAAACTTGTGTTCTGCTCCCCCCAGGGACTTCCTGTCTGACCCCAGGCCAGTGCTTAAAGGACAAAATTTCAAAGGTTTTTAGGCACCCAAAGATGCAGCTAGATATCTAGTAGGGTTTACAAAGCACCAAACCTTCTAAGTGCATTTGAAAATCTCACTAAGTGAATCATAGAATCATAGAATATAAGGGTTGGAAGGGACCCCAGAAGGTCATCTAGTCCAACCCCCTGCTCGAAGCAGGACCAATTCCCAGTTAAATCATCCCAGCCAGGGCTTTGTCAAGCCTGACCTTAAAAACCTCTAAGGAAGGA
This sequence comes from Caretta caretta, assembly GCF_965140235.1. Taxonomy (NCBI): domain Eukaryota; kingdom Metazoa; phylum Chordata; order Testudines; family Cheloniidae; genus Caretta; species Caretta caretta. The sequence continues at coordinate 72,396,044 of NC_134212.1, read as the reverse complement.
GATTCTACCACCTCCCTAGGTAACGCATTCCAGTGTTTCACCACCCTCTTAGTGAAAAAGTTTTTCCTAATATCCAATCTAAACCTCCCCCACTGCAACTTGAGACCATTACTCCTCGTTCTGTCATCTGCTACCATTGAGAACAGTCTAGAGCCATCCTCTTTGGAACCCCCTTTCAGGTAGTTGAAAGCAGCTATCAAATCCCCCCTCATTCTTCTCTTCTGCAGGCTAAACAATCCCAGCTCCCTCAGCCTCTCCTCATAACTCATGTGTTCCAGACCCCTAATCATTTTTGTTGCCCTTCGCTGGACTCTCTCCAATTTATCCACATCCTTCTTGAAGTGTGGGGCCCAAAACTGGACACAGTACTCCAGATGAGGCCTCACCAATGTCGAATAGAGGGGAACGATCACGCTCCTCGATCTGCTCGCTATGCCCCTACTTATACATCCCAAAATGCCATTGGCCTTCTTGGCAACAAGGGCACACTGCTGACTCATATCCAGCTTCTCGTCCACAGTCACCCCTAGGTCCTTTTCCGCAGAACTGCTGCCTAGCCATTCGGTCCCTAGTCTGTAGCTGTGCATTGGGTTCTTCCGTCCTAAGTGCAGGACCCTGCACTTATCCTTATTGAACCTCATCAGATTTCTTTTGGCCCAATCCTCCAATTTGTCTAGGTCCTTCTGTATCCTATCCCTCCCCTCCAGCGTATCTACCACTCCTCCCAGTTTAGTATCATCCGCAAATTTGCTGAGAGTGCAATCCACACCATCCTCCAGATCATTTATGAAGATATTGAACAAAACCGGCCCCAGGACCGACCCTTGGGGCACTCCACTTGATACCGGCTGCCAACTAGACATGGAGCCATTGATAACTACCCGTTGAGCCCGACAATCTAGCCAGCTTTCTACCCACCTTATAGTGCATTCTTCCAGCCCATACTTCCTTAACTTGCTGACAAGAATACTGTGGGAGACCGTGTCAAAAGCTTTGCTAAAGTCAAGAAACAATACATCCACTGCTTTCCCTTCATCCACAGAACCAGTAATCTCATCATAAAAGGCGATTAGATTAGTCAGGCATGACCTTCCCTTGGTGAATCCATGCTGGCTGTTCCTGATCACTTTCCTCTCATGCAAGTGCTTCAGGATTGATTCTTTGAGAACTTGCTCCATTTTTCCAGGGACTGAGGTGAGGCTGACTGGCCTGTAGTTCCCAGGATCCTCCTTCTTCCCTTTTTTAAAGATTGGCACTACATTAGCCTTTTTCCAGTCATCCGGGACTTCCCCCGTTCGCCACGAGTTTTCAAAGATAATGGCCAATGGCTCTGCAATCACAGCCGCCAATTCCTTCAGCACTCTCGGATGCAACTCGTCCGGCCCCATGGACTTGTGCACGTCCAGCTTTTCTAAATAGTCCCTAACCACCTCTATTTCCACAGAGGGCTGGCCATCTCTTCCCCATTTTGCGATGCCCAGCGCAGCAGTCTGGGAGCTGACCTTGTTAGTGAAAACAGAGGCAAAAAAAGCATTGAGTACATTAGCTTTTTCCACATCCTCTGTCACTAGGTTGCCTCCCTCATTCAGTAAGGGGCCCACACTTTCCTTGGCTTTCTTCTTGTTGCCAACATACCTGAAGAAACCCTTCTTGTTACTCTTGACATCTCTGGCTAGCTGCAGCTCCAGGTGCGATTTGGCCCTCCTGATATCATTCCTACATGCCCGAGCAATATTTTTATACTCTTCCCTGGTCATATGTCCAACCTTCCACTTCTTGTAAGCCTCTTTTTTATGTTTAAGATCCGCTAGGATTTCACCATTAAGCCAAGCTGGTCGCCTGCCATATTTACTATTCTTTCGACTCATCGGGATGGTTTGTCCCTGTAACCTCAACAGGGATTCTTTGAAATACAGCCAGCTCTCCTGGACTCCTTTCCCCTTCAAGTTAGTCCCCCAGGGGATCCTGGCCATCCGTTCCCTGAGGGAGTCGAAGTCTGCTTTCCTGAAGTCCAGGGTTCGTATCCTGCTGCTTACCTTTCTTCCCTGCGTCAGGATCCTGAACTCAACCAACTCATGGTCACTGCCTCCCAGATTCCCATCCACTTTTGCTTTCCCCACTAATTCTACCCGGTTTGTGAGCAGCAGGTCAAGAAAAGCGCCCCCCCTAGTTGGCTCCTCTAGCACTTGCGTCAGGAAATTGTCCCCTACGCTTTCCAAAAACTTCCTGGATTGTCTATGCACCGCTGTATTGCTCTCCCAGCAGATATCAGGAAAATTAAAGTCACCCATGAGAATCAGGGCATGCGATCTAGTAGCTTCCGTGAGCTGCCGGAAGAAAGCCTCATCTACCTCATCCCCCTGGTCCGGTGGTCTATAGCAGACTCCCACCACTACATTAAGTTTAGAAGTGTGTGCAACAAGAGTAATCTAGAGACACTCAGGTTTTTCTGCAGTTTCGTACCGGAGCTCTGAGCAGTGCCTAAATACCTTTGAAAATGCCTAAATACCTTTGAAAATCTGGCCTTTAATCTGTGTGTGCCTCAGTGCCCCATATGTACAATGGGGATAAGAGCATTGCTCTACCTCACTGAGGGGCTGGGAGGAGAAATCGGTTAGACACTGTGAGGCGCAGCCTCAGATACTATGGTGAGGGGGCCACATAGGTAGAGTGGGAACTTCTCTGTACTCTGCTAGCCCTTCCCTGGGTTTGACCCCTTCTTTTTACCTACTCCCCCAAATGTCCTCCTTTTCTGAATGTAACCTAGGCTCAGAGCTTTGCTGTATTTTTTCTGAGGCCCCTGTGTTCTCTCTAAAACAACCCCTTCTCCCTACAGAGGGATTCCTCTTTTAGAGGCTATATCCTTAATTAAATCACCAGCCCTTTCTTATCTTAATCACCCTGCCTCTGTTTGTAAACAAAATACTGACGCCCTGCCCCAAGGGCACCTCTCCTCTGCAGAACTTACATTTCATATTAATGCTGTGCTGTAGTTAAGAACTCCACCTGAAAGCTTGCACACCTGTATGAAACTCGGGGCTTCTGCCCTCCCCTATTCCCCCCCCCCACACACACACATTAGTGCCCTTGCTCTTGGGCCCTCGTTAACCTTATCAGGGTGATACATTTGGGCAATTAAAGTTGATTGGGTAGCTGTAAAAAGTTTTAAGTAAATATATAATCGGTTCCTAAATTTAATCTTGATTTCACTCCTCCTGAGTACTCTCATTCTTTCAACTGAATTATTTTGTGAGTGAACAGAGAGAGAAAAACATTAATTAAAAGGTCATTAAAGCCCATTTAATATTATGAGGCACAGTATACACACTCCAAATGTTACTGCGTACATAGTACATAGATTTGGAAGTAAGGGCCATGCACGATCCCTGGCTCCATCTTCAATAAGTTACATTATAATTGGACCTGTGAATTATATACAGGAATGAAATATGTATTAACTGGAAAAGCTTCACTTTATAAAACATGAAGGTTGTACAGTCAAAATAAAAAAGAAAGTGCAAATAATAAAATTCCTACAGCAATTTGTATCCTGGACTGGGATCTTCCTTTGTGGGGTTTGAGGGACAAGATTGTTTGAGTCCAGAATTATAACCTATAACTCCCATGTACTTATTTTTAAATGTCTCCTCCTGGTTACTGAAACCAAAAATAGCAACATGCTGATAGCAAAGCCTTTCATCCTGCTGTGGAGGAAAGGAAATGTTTGTTATCTTCAACCTCTCTCCATACTGAAGACTTAGTCTTCATAGGTCTGCTCTTTCCAGAGACCCACACCAAAAGACCAAGCTTTTTTTTTTAGGAACTGGCCTTTTATCCCAAGTAGTAGGTGTATTTAGGTAGAGTAATACCGCTAGTTCCAGTCCAGACGTGCCTCTCTGTAAACAGGAAGTGACAAGACACTCGCCTCCAGTGGAAAATGCAAACTACACCCCAACAAAGGCCTAGTTTTCCTCAGGTTCAGCAGAGCAACAGGACTTTGTTTGAGGTAAGCACAGGGCTTTTATGTTCCATGTTGTCAATAAGTTGGGGATATTCCTGATTTAGCACCCATGTCCTATGTATGTTATCTTATATGATACACAGTTAACTAAACATCAGGAATACTAGCAATATTAAATGCAATACTATATGTATGCAATGTGGCTAAGTTACCATTTCTGTAGGAACCTCAACTTTTTCATTTTGTAACTCTGCATATTAAGCCTGCCTCTTCAACAGCGCAGTAAGTTGTTGTGTGTTTTAGTGCAAGGCAAGGATTTATCATAGATACTATGTGTAACGCCCTCACCATTTACTTCCACATTGCTCATCTCCACAGCAATACAGAGGAGACTGTGGACATCTGAAATCCACAAAGTCCTTATTAAGCCCCCCTTCAACACAACATAAGAAGTTCTTCATCTTGCATACAAGTTGTGATAACTATGCATGGGGAAAGAATGGTAGTCTGGGGCCTATTTCTGTTGATTATATAGTGTCAATAGATAAATATTGATCACTCATCTGTAACTTGAGGATTCTGAATGAATAATCAGATACAAACGCTTATACCATCAGGATTTGGAAGATTATATTGTATGTCACTGCAAAGGTAATTTCCACTGTATTTGCAATTTTATCTCAGATACTTTACCTACGGTAAGTCATTTCACTACATTCATTCACAGTTAAGTACGTGTATAATTTTATTGTAGCTCAGCCAGATCTTTGCAAGGAAACTTGATTAGAAACCCAGTTATTTTAACATTAATTTCTAGTCTATGTTATGCTTATTCCTCAGATAAGTAGCTTCATTTTTGTGGATACTATTATTCTGAAGGCTGAAATAAAATAACATGTTTTCTTGAAACAATGTAATGAATACAACTGGATAAAATGGTGGTACATAACCCCCAATGAATGGAAAGAAATGTTTAACAAACTGTTCCCAATAGGCATTTTAGAGATGCAATATTTATTACTATACATTAATTAAGGCTTTATAGCAGTGCTTGAATAATTTTTTAAAAGGGAGGGGCAAGCAAGGCTGATCCCTTTGGGATTTTTGTGCAGTTAAACCTTCTTGTGTCAGTGGTTCTTGGTGCTAAAATAACGTAAATTTCATTCAGTCCTCTTTTAATTAAACAATATTTACAATGTTGAGGCTGTGGTGTTGCACTGTGAACAGTTGACAGTTGCTCTTGAGTTTTATGGCACAGATGCTGGCATCGGATCAGCAATTTGGCATCTGGACTGAAGCAGAATAGCTTTTCAAAGCATGAAATATCTTATTAATATGGCTGAGTTGCATATGACTCCTGGGATATTCTCTGATTCTAACAATCAATTGTAAAGCAGTCTTTGTGTCAGTTTGTCTGGTTTTTTTAGTGCAATATACCTGACAAATACATATATGTGAAATACAAAAATGGTGTAAGACTATTTCTTTATTTTCCACCTTCAGGTACCAAAGGAGTCAAATATTTTACAGCTTTACTCATCAAGTAGCCTTTCATAGGAATTTTTGCATGACATATACTGTTAAATTACTCTGAGAAAATGTATTGGATTGTCAAAATCTCAAATTATTGTTGACACAATTCTAATTCTGGTTTGAGATAATTCAGAGCTGAAGCTGTGTGTTGCCTTCTGATGCTTTTAAATCAGATTCTTTTTTTCTCTGATAACAGTGTACTGACTCAAATAGAGGAAGTGGCATTTTAAAGCTGTTTAATACTGTTCCTGTGGTTCCAAATGGTAGCTAGACAGACTCCTATGCAGTGTTTGCGTAACTAACTTCTCTTACAATGTGAATACTGCTATTTGAAAAATATCTTTGCTCATTTCTGACCATCGATCCTTATTTAATGGTAACCAAGAATCCTTACACTACAATATACTGAGCTTTTTATAATGGCAAGAGATTTCTTTTGTTATACATGGGCCAAATTCTGAAGCTCTTGCTCAGGCAAAACTTCCACTGGCTTCAGTGAAAGAGCTACCTGAGTATGGATATCAGGATATGGTCCCATATAAATAAAATTGCTCCTGCAGAGACTGTCATCAAATTCTTCTGATATTTCCCTGTCTCTTGGGTGCCACTATTGTGATCTTCATTTGTATGAGAAGAAAAGAGATGGAAATTCCAGACTATAGGTGGTTATTTTTAGGTCTTGTTTCAAAGACCATTCAATTCCTTTATTAGACATACTAATAGAATACTATTTGTTACAGTGAACCCACTACTAGAAAGTTCATGAACTCAGTAGATATATTTATGCAGAGAACTGCAGTAATTTTATGGTATCTGTCTTTGTTATGAAACCCAAGAGACAGCAAACTGAGTTTCTCTTGTATGTTCTATGGCCTATCGTTAATCAGTAAGCACACAACCAATCTTACAAATTCATGACACTTCAAACTATACTTCAAATTTCCTTGCCAGTAACATGCATATGTATATATAACATCGTATTTGTTTAGTGCTTCTGTGCATACATGTATGTGTGAATGAGGAATAGTTCCTTATCTTTAACATACTGCGCAAGATGTAACAAAGTTTAAACATTTTTTCATTCAGTTGGCAGGTTAGTAATGCAGCTCACCATTTCTTGCATGAGCCTATTTGGAGTAATTTGCTAGCTTGAGTCATATATTCCTTGCCAGAACAGAAAAATCTCACTTGTATATTACGTTAAGTTATTTTCCAGTAAAACAAAAAAAAAAGAGATAAATTGGTAGGGAATACTCTCAAGATTCTAAATATAGCATCTCAGAATAACCCTAAACCATTATTAGCAATTACAGAGATACTTCAAATACATTAGTTAAAGCACAAAAATCTTACATTTGTTCATTGGCTAAAACCTGTGAAAGTAAATTGTATTTTTTTCTCTTTAAACATTCCCCTGCAGTATTTGCACCCAGATTATTGCAGTACTGTAGTATGTGTTTATATGGCACTTTTGATCAGAGAATCTCAAAACACTTCACAAACGTTGAAGAATTAAGCCTCACAACAGTCCTATAGGTGAGGATTATCTCCATTTCAGATGGGGCAGGGGAAAGAGAGAGAGGTTCAGTGACTTGCTCAAAATCATACAAGAAATATGTAGCAGAGCCAGGAATATTGCTGGTGCATGAGGAACAAAAGATTAAAGCTGACATTCAGCCTTTTCTAGTTTCACTGCCGAGATAAGTGCCGCACAAAAAATAAATATTGAATCAGCATACATGGTGAAAAGTAAATGAGACTTCTTACTGTTTTGGATTTTAATAATGTTAGGTACTGTTAGTAACAGGTAATAGATCATTTAAAAATACAACATCCTGACAGTGTCCCTATAAGAACATAAGAATGGCCATACTGGATCAGACCAATGGTCCATCTAACCCAGTATCTTGTCTTCCAACAGTGGCCAATGCCAGGTGCTTCAGAGGGAGTGAACAGAATAGGCAATCATCAAGTGATTCATCCTGTCTTCCACTCCCAGCTTCTGGCAAACAGAGGCTAGGGACACTCGGAGCATTGATGGACCTCTTATTGATTAAACAGTATTCCCAGATCTGTGCTGGCATCAGCCTTTTTTTAAAATTCTTCCAAGTAAATTATTGACAGTGGCAGCTATAGGAAATGAGTGATTATCATGGGGGAAACTGTAACTTTAATGTATAAAATAAGAAGAAGAGGCTTGTGGGCAAACAAGATATATATGTTGCTTATCCATGTGGGGAGATATTTACTGCTTTTCACAATGCCTGTGCATCGTTTAAATCTCAATGAAATGGTGCACATGCATGTTGCTAGTCTTCTCCATTTCATTGAATTTCATTAAATTACACTCTTTTACCAGTGATGATTATTGCCATGGCTATGATAGGCTCCTGAGAATTTACAGCCTGAAAAAAATGAAGTGAAATAACAATAATGATACTTAGCTTTTATATAGCACTTTCCATCAGTAGACCTCAAAGCACTTTACAAAGGAGGGCAGTGACATTATCCGTGTTTTACAGACTGAGGCACGGGGAGGTGAAGTGACCTGTCCAAAGTCTCACAGCAAGCTAGTCCTGGAGCCAGGAATAGAATCCAGGTCTCCTTCATACCAGACCAGTGCTTTATCCATTTAGCTACTCTTCCTGCAGAGCATCACTCTCTTTTTCATCCTGTCATATGTGCACTAAAACTGCTCATGGCGGTTCTTAGAGCTCACAAAGAAAATGTGTTGTTTCAAGGCATGGTTCATGCAGCCACTGGAAATAATGGCCAGGACTTTGACCTACCAGTGCAAATGGTGTGTCCCCAGCATATTATGTGATGCTAGATTACACTTTTTTAAATGGAAGCTCAGATGCACATTCTATGTAATGCTTTATAGATCAAAACATCACACACCCATCAGAGACAGAAAAGACTCAGATTATTTTCTCTCCTAGTGTCCATTCTGCAAAAGGAATGGCATGAGTACCACATAACCATAGCCCTATTGTGACCTATGCTTGCTGCAGTTGTTTTAATCCTTTATTTACCAAATGTTAAGAATTTATGAAATGTCTTTAAGTTCTTTCAAAACTACAAATATGTGGAAACTGACAGTTTGGTTGTTCCCTCCTCTCCACTTGTTAAAAAATTACTGGAAAATAGTCAGATTTTTGGAAGCATGCATAAAGCATAAAGAAAATCATGCAATACAGCATAATCATCTTATACAAGATTATTACTCTAATAGGCAAACTATTTTAGTTATATTGTGTTATTCTGCCATTAGTACCACTTGACTGTCAACTGTGCAGCAGAGGGGCTGCAATCAACAAGGATTTTTGTGTGTTTTCCATTGTAAATAGTATTGAGGACAGAAGGGAGAAAGGCACTTAATGGCACAATTTCTTCAGTGATTAAGAATACTTGAGATCCATTTCAATGATCAGAAATGTGTCTTAATGAGACAATTAGTCAAGACATAAAGGCCGCATAGCAATTTAGTTTGGGCTCCTACTGGTACAATTTAGTGTTTCTGTGTTCCTCATGATTTGACTTTCACAATATATGGTATGGAGAGAATCTACAGGTAAAATTTCCTTGTTCAGTCATTCCCATGTAGCTCTAACTGTAGGACATGCTAAACATGAAGATTTGAAAGTACAGTAGTCACTTTAAAACTTTTTTAAACATTAAACCTCTTTGCTAAAGTACAGTGCAATAGGATATCCAGCCATCTAGAGCCACCATGGCAACTAATTCCCACTAACCTTTGGGTGGAGGGGTTGAAACGCTCGAAGTAGTACTTAAATTTGTATTTTAAAAATTATTTTTTCCTTTTGTAACAATAAAACAGTGGTGGAGACATCACACATGCTGGGGCAAAATTAAGCAAACCGGGCCTAAGATCTGACTAACAAGTTCTAATAAGGCTGCCTAAGAGTTTGATGGATTTAGTTTTTGTCTTACCCGTTCTGATAGTAGTGAATCTTTTCTTGGTTTGAGGTGTTGCAGAGCAGTGATGATGTTACTCTAACCCAGTGGTTCTCAACCTATTTACCACTGTGGGCCACATATGTGGCACAGAATGTGTTATATGGGCCGCCTCCAATGCTACCTGTATGGCCCTGAGGATGTCACATGGCCACAGCTCTCTGCTGACTGGGCCACAAGCAGCCCACAGACCGCAGGTTGAGAACCACAGCTCTAACCCAAAGGAAGATTTACCTCTACCTGAATTCAAAATTCAGACTCTTTTATCCCACATTCCTTCCACACCCAAAACTCTATCCTGGCAAAAGCAGCCTCAGCTTCCACTAATGTCAATGAGAGCTGTGGCTGCTAATAGCAGAGATGAATTTGGCCACATGGCATCAATGGGAGATTTGGGTGTGCAAAGAATGCAGAGTGAGACCCTCAGTAGGTTATTGGTGAGGCCACCCACTATGAGTTTTTGTCTAAAAAATGTAGCTCCTGACCAACTGTTCAGTAAACAACTTTGGGGTTCCTGTAGATTCTTAAAAGTGAAATTCACATCTGCATGTTCCTGAAGGTTCATAGTATATCGATCAGAGGGACTCTATTTCAACTTTGAATTTAGTACAATATTTTGAATTCTTTTATACATTCATTCAAATATGAGAGGTTCTTTGTAAGAAATTAAAAAGAGGCCATGTCCTTGTGTAATGTATAAACTAAAAACTTTTAAACTTGTTTAGAAATAGGGCTCACTCCTTCAAGCTCTCTGCATATCTCTTCCATTTACTTCAATGGGCATTCCATTTACAGAGAGCTTAATGGGCCCCTAGTCTTCCATTCCTGTGTATAAAATGTTCCCAAAATTAAGATTGATCTAAATTAATTATTTAAGCCAAAATTAATTAATCTAAGAGGTGCAACACAGAACTTGCTGCCAAGTCCTTTTAAACCACCACTGAGCTTTCCTGATTCTGGGTTGTTCCAGGGGCTGGAATGGTCTCTGGCATAACTTAATACAGCTCATAGACAGCCCTCAAGAGCAGCTGTGCTGCCTAGCATCCCTGCAGTGCTATGTGCTGTTAATCCACGCTGACACATTCCTATGCTGGGGCTTGGAAACAGTCCTCTGAAGACAACCTGTGGCTGTCTTCCTCAGTTCCTGTGCTGGGGGAATTATCTGGGGTTTTCAGAGACCTTTATGCTGTTCTGGTCCCTTTACCCAGCATATATAGACCAGAATGGGGGGTGAGAATCTCAGTCCTTGTCTTTTGTATTCAATAGTGATCGTTTCTAAGTGTAGAACACACCTTTGTCATTGGTGTAAATGTTAATTTTAATACTCAAATAAAATGATACAGAGAAGGCTATTTCTACTCCCTCTTTTACTCTGAGAGTAAGTCAGGAAGCATCCCATTTGAAGAAGGCAAAAAAGTTATTGTTTTGTTTTAGTCCTCTGAAGGGACAATAAAGTTCCTGCTTCACACAATTTTAGCTACTGGTATGCTTAGTTCTTCCCACTTATTGAAGATGGGTTCTTAAATGCCTCTGGCATTCTTGTCTTATTAGTAAGGGACCATAGCAGGGCATACTGATGGTATTATTTTGACAATGTTTCATTACTTTGCTTCAGATCCATGCTGCAGTAAATGCAGTTTGGTCATTTGTAATTGAAACGATCTCCCTGCAGGTTATGGTTCATAGGAGATGTTGTATGGGGTAGTGTTTGATTATCTCTTGCTCTATAAGGGTGAGCTTCTGTCTTCCTGTAGACATGTTATTAGAAACTGTGGTTGTACCACCTAAAACTACTTTAGGGCAACTACCACGATGCTCCTTTGTTCAAATAGTGGCACTAGGATGCAAAGATTGATCCAAGGAGTCTTCCTGTTTCACAGGAAGGAAGTAATCAGTTTATAATTTTTTTAAAATGTATCCAGGACCTGAACTGAATAAGCTTTCAAAAATGCCAGCAAAATGATCATTTTCAAACTACTGCATTAACTTGGGCAAAATTATTAAGATGGACTTAAGGTTGACAGTTGCTTGCAGTGTTGTTGTAGCCATGTTGGTCTCAACATATTAGAGAGACAAAGGTGGGTGAAGTAATGTCTTTTATTGGACCAACCTCTGATGGTGAAATAGACTAATTTTCAAGATACAGAGAGCTCTTCTTCACTTCTGGGAAAGGTACTCAGAATGTCACAGCTAAATACAAGGTGGAATAGATTTTTGAGCATAAGTAGTCAACACATTTTAAGGCCACTTCACCTTTGGACATAAATTGGTCCAATAAAAGATATTACTTCACCTACCCTGTCTCCCTTAAGGTTGACAGTATGTATCAATAACTTAAGGATAAAAAAAACCCCTGGAGTTAGAGCATTAGAGAGCCAGCAAATTCAGAATTAAAGTTTTAAGAAACACAAACATTTTAAAAGTATGCTAATAAGCAGTTAAGGTTACCCAAACAACATTAACCCTGACCTCATGATAACATTCTCTCATCTTCCTTCCCTTAGGATGTTTGCTAAATACTCTAGGTTGTGTCTAGTTACAGAAAAGGGCAACAAAAACTATTAGGAGTATGGAAAAGCTTCCATATGAGGAGAGAGTAAAAAAGCCTAGGACTGTTCAGCTTGGGAAAAAAAGATGACTAAGGGGGGATATGGTAGCAGTCTATAAAATGGTGTGGAGAAAGTGAATAAGGAAGTATTATTTACTCTTTCACAGAACACTAGATCCAGGGGTCACCCAAAGAAATTAACAGGCATCAGATTTAAAACAAAACAAGGGAAGTATTACCGGTACTTCACAAAGGAGGCCAGAATCAGCACAACTTCTGTATGAGTGAGTATGGGATACTAGTTTTGTGGTCACTGATAAAACTAACCATTTAGTATGGATGGTTAAAGTTGTATAAGAGATTCTGATTTTTCTTAGGAGAGCATTATGGCTCAGAGATTTTATTATTTAGGTGTCTTAACCACATTTCCATACTGTCAATGTTTTTGTTTCTTTTAAAATTAACCTTAACTCTGAACTGATGGTCTTAACTTGAAAAGCTTCTCCCTAAATTTTCTTCATGGCAGAAATAGTTACACATAGTGATGATATGTTGCATGAAGAGCTGTCTTAAACCTAAACTCTAGAATACCCATGTTGTAATTTAAAAGAATTTATTAAAACCATATAGAAACTATATATGAATCTGTAATATATTTAAGATTAAATTAATATATAGTTGATTCTGTAAGAAGGTAATACATACTTGTTTATTTGACATGACCATATTTTATTAATTATGCAGAGAAATACTAAGCAATGTGAAAATGTACAGAACGACCTTTATCCTGGCATTTCTGATGCCATTGTAATATTATTCCTTGGTCTACAGTAAACCAGTGTGAGAGAACATGTGCCTGATAATCAGTAGGCATTTAGCACTGCTATTCTGGCTTCTTCACATAGTGGATCCAATTTGCCATCACCTCCTAAAGGAGAAAGATAACAAAGAATATGCAGAGTAAATAGATTTTCATCTCATACTCCTCCTCCTTGTCATAGCATTCATACACTCCTTTAAGGTCTCTCATTCAAGTACTGGAACCCAACTCAACCCTGCCTCTTCTGTGATATCTGACAGGATTCCTAAAAAATTGGTTAAATCTTCAGCCCACTGTAAATCCTGATGTCTTGGAATTATGGTAGTATCTGGGTTTTCCTGGGACCCTATACAAGTAACAACCAGGACTGATCTTGGTTAGCTGAATAATTTGATGACACTGGATTCAGTACTTGGAGTGGAGAACTTCAGAGAATACAGATATGTTGCAGGCAATGGATGCACACTGCTGGTGATTCAGTAGATGGATAGCACTCCGCTCCATAAGCCAGTATTTAATCAGTGCACCAGCATGGAATTAAGTGTTGTTGGCAGTGACATCTTTCAGATAACAAAACTGAAGTCTTTGCTGCATGTAATCGATAGTGATTCTATGACATTTTTGAACTGATAGAGCTGGCTGGAAATGGAGCTGGAAAAATTTGAGCTGGCTGGAAAATGGAAATTCCTTATGGCAAAAAATTTCATGCTTTTGGGAAAAAAAAGTCCCAAATCGAGATGAAAAGTCAGACTACCAGGAAGGCTCTCACCAATTTCACTTTCTCCCTGCAGGCAGAAAATGAAATTGGCAAGAACCTTCCAGGTGAGCAACCAGGGAGGTGTCATTTTGACAAAACTGGATGGGGAAAATTTCCTAGGGAAAATTTCAATTTTGCAAAAAGGGCAGTTTCTGTTAGAAAATCATTGTGCTGAAAACTCCCAATCAGCAATAATATTAATTAGTGTTCTGGCCAAACTCCAGTATAGGCTATTAGATGCAGGTATACTAAATTTCACCTGCCATTTTAGTTGACAGGTTTCAGAGGAGCTCAAATAAATTGGTTAGTCTCTAAGGTGCCACAAGTACTCCTTTTCATTTTAGTTGAAACACTCTTCACCTTTTGTCCTAACTTGCTGTGCCCCGCACCAAATGCAGCTTTACTCTGAAATGACCCTGTTATATATAATCTTAACTACCTCACATAACTGTGAGGATAAATTAACTATGCATCATACTTATATGGCCTTATTACTGTTGATTCTGAGAGCCTCACAATCTTTAATGTAGAGAGACAAGGTGGGTGAAGTAATATCTTTTATTGGACCATTCTTCTGTTGATGAGAGAAACAAGCCTCGAGCTAACACAGAGTTCTTCTTCACAATACCCTTGTGAGATAGGGAAGTACTATTTCCTAATTTCACAGATGGGGAACAAACATACAGAGAGATTAAGTGACTTACCCAAGGTCAAACAGCAAGCCTGTGATGGAGCAGAGATATGAATCTGGGTCATCAAGCTCCAAGCTACTGCCCTAACCACTGAGCCATCCTTTTTCTTGCTGTGCACTTTAAGATGCCTCACGTATAAGGCATTTTAGAACTTCTAAGTATTAATATTAAAATTGACAGAAATTTGACTATGCCTTAGGAAGTGCTATTATTTCAAAATTAAATAGCTTTTAAAGAGGAGTTACAGTGAAGAAACTCCTATACTTACCAAAGTCCAGGTCATTAATGTTACACTGGAAAACAGTCTCTCCATTCACTATGAGTTCTACATTATTCCAATCTGGTATCTTTTCTAGAATAAGTTGGTGACCCTCCACTAGCAACACAGCTACAAAAAGAGCAGAAAAACAGCATGTGGTAACTGTCATTTGCTTGGTTTTCCATGAACTTTTAGTATTTCTAAATTCTGGTATTCATAAGAGCAAGGATCTGATAATAAGGCACAGTGCAGGCAAGCACAGTGCAAGATTACCCACAAAATTCTACCAATTCTAATTTGTACCTTCACTATTACAATAATGGGCCTGCTTCGATGGAAAAACTCCACTCTCTCAATTATAGTCTTGCATTAAAAGAAAGGCAGGACGCTTGCTATGCACTTAAATATGCTATTAATGGTCATAACAGCCATGAGGAACACAATTAATTTGTAGGTAATTTCAAAAGAAATCTTCAATAAAACATTAAAACAGTGTTATTGTGCAATTGGAGCAGCAGGCAATCAACCTTTAACTGTACGGTTGACTGGCACATATAATTCATCTTGTTTCTGAAAGAGTGCTTAGAGAATTATTTCTGAATACAATTTAATATTTCTGAGATTTTCTAAAGTAGTTGGAGAATCTGATCAAACACGTCCTCTGTTTGTTTTTCCAAAACTCGATTGGAGATCCATTTTGAACAGAACGTAAAGGAGTACTAGTGGCACCTTAGAGACTAACAAATTTATTTGAGCATAAGCTTACGTGAGCTACAGCTCACTTCATCGGATGCATTTGTTAGTCTCTAAGGTGCCACTAGTGCTCCTTTTCTTTTTGCGAATACAGACTAACATGGCTCCTACTCTGGATTCTGAACAGACTCATCCATGTTGGCCACCTGCTTTCACAAACTAGGAGGGAACTAGTTTGTTGCAGCACATTGTACAGTGCTGTCTTAAATTCAGCAAAACTGAGGAAATAGGAGGATTGGTTATTAATACAGTTCTAGCAATTCATAATTAGTGTATTGTTCTGATTTGGACCTTCATATGCCTTGTAAATGGCATCTTATGCTGTGTGTGCGTGTGTTTTGGCAGTCTAAGCAAAATCATGAAGCAGTGTACCGTTAATTACTTATCAATAGAAAATTAAAAGAGTTTGAGCTAATATTAAGATTACCACCAATGCAAAACAGTCCTTTTCAGCTCAGTGTTCCAGTCAATGTTTCTTTCAGAAAAGTAAACAGAAGTATCAACTTTTTGCATCTAATTACTATTACAGTTATGACTTTTATGTGTCCACTTCATTGTTTAATCAGTTTAGCATAACTAGAGACAACTGTGAAAAATATGATTATAGAATTTTAATTTAACTTCTTGAGAAACTGCAGATAGTGGCTCAGCAAGGAGTCCACTTAATAAGGTAGTGCTCCTTGAGTTTCCAGCAGCCTGAGAGTTTGGGAGAGGCTTCATTAGCTACTTCATTAGAATGCTTTCTGGAGAGTTTTAATGGTCATCTGTGATAATTAGCTCTGTAAAGTTCATATTTACAAAATATAAACTACTTGCTGTAGGTGGTATTCCACTTCTTTACTGCCCACTCCACCATTTATCTAATGTCCTCTGAATTAATTTCTGAAAGAGATAGTTCAATGAGGGACTTAGTCAAACGATTTCATTAGTTTAGGATCTGATTCTGCAAAATCCTTACCCATGTTTCTTACATATTCCATTGATTTCAGTGGATGTCTTTACATTAGTAAATACAACATACACAAGTAAAAGTTTGCTGAATCAGACCCTTAATTAATTTTTTCTTTTGTTTTAATAAAGATATTGCATTAGAACAAAAAGATATATAATTTATTATATGACAACTCATTTTAGGTGCATTTCCAGGTTTGGATAGGCAGAGGGTTTTTTTGTGTATAAGCTATTGTAAATGGAAACAAACAATACAATTAAAGTGGGAAAATATTACTTATTCCCTAATAAATGGAAATTAGACTACAGAAGTTCTTCATTCGTGTACATCAGAAAAGAGTTTTGCAGCTATATTAATATAAATAATTTTAATTACAATTCTTCTCTCGTTTGGGACGCTGAAATGAATATATTTTCCCACAGCTATGTATATCACCATTAAACTCTTCTAGCCATAGACAGCTCTACTCTACTTCTCTCAGCACTGCACTAAAGGGTTAAAAGCTTCTTTTGCTACCTTTATACTATTTAAACCTCAAGCATAATATACTGTGCACCTCCAGGCCAGCTCAGTTCCCAATTCAGATGTCTCAGCTGCTTACTGAGGGTGAAATCCTGGGTCCACTAAAATCAATGGGAGTTTTGCCATTGACTTCAGTGGAGCCAGAATTTCACCCTTAGCCTCAAGGTATCCTTCTGTCTACTTTCTATTAGTTGTTGAGAGTTATCAATGATCTGTTAAAAGGAAGACTAAATAAGATTACTTTGCTGGTTTCCAAGTACTTTATTTTACAGCTATCTTATCATGAATTTATGTAAACTATGAAAATACATAGAATTTAAGTTTAACTACGCTCAGCAAAGCTTATGCTTTTAATGGATTTTTGTGTAACTGGAAAACTAAAAGGAAAAAAAACATGGAAATAAACATAACTTAAATATCAGCTTATTTTATGAGCCAGAAAGGATTTTAAATACTCATTCTTACTAAGTCAGACTTAAAGATCTGCTCTGTTCTCCAACACAGTGATTCTCAACCAGGGGTACACAGATGTCTTCCAGGGGGTACATCAATTCATCTAGATATTTGCCTAGTTTTACAACAGGCTACATAAAAAGCACTAGCGAAGTCAGTACGAACTAACATTTCATACAGACAAAATGAGAAAGTAATCCATTTTTCAGTAATAGGGTGCTGTGACACTTTCGTATTTTTATGTCTGATTTTGTCAGCAAGTAGTTTTTAACTGAGGTGAAACTTGGGGTACCCAAGACAAATCAGACTCCTGAAAGGGGTACAGCAGTCTGGAAAGGTTGAGAACCACTATTTAACTTCTGTTAATGGAAATTGCATGCCTAATTGCACTGATTTCAACAGTTACATGAGGGTTGAACTGGGTCTAATATGTGTATTAGTTGAATTAAGGTGTTATATTTTTGAGGGCCAGTTTAAATGTCAAATACATGTATTTGGTAGATCAACTGATAAATCACTGTATAAAGCAAAGGAGAGAATAATTAAAGTTATTCTTGACAGCCAGTTGTCATTAATTACATAGATGTTATGAGATGTTATAATCTTACTGAGCCATTATTCAAACTTCCCCAAAAAACAAAATCTGATGATTGGAGTGATAGTTTGTAAGCCATTTGCACTGTGTAAAGAACTGCACGATTAAAGCAGAAAGAAATTTTTTTCCCTGGCATATATAGAAACATAGACTATCTTCAGTGTTTACAAGCAGTGAACTGAAAATGTAAATGCTGCTGCTGTATTTTATTAATAGGGATGAGAGGAATATTCACTCTAAATCTGATTTATATATGTATACTTGTAATTTGCAGGCGTTTGTATTCAAGTGAGTGACCAAATAACTATAATATCCATCACCGCTTTCAAGTTTAGTGGAGATGAGATGTGGAAGGTGTGTATTTAAAATTGAGGAATAGTTACTGAAGCATGATCAACTTAAAAGTCACATTTATATGTGAAGACTGTTTATCTAGTGTTATATAGAACATGCAAGTTAAATATAACTGAAAGCTTTGAAAACCCTGAAAAATATCTGTATAACTTCTCTTGTACGTTGACAGTCCCTTGTGGATAGACAACTTGGCCCCAATCCTGCAACCACTTGTACAACTTAGGTAACGTTATGCATGAGTGTAGGTAGTGTGTTAAGAGTTAGTTGAGAGAGTGTTTACAGCAGGGGTGGTCAACCTGTGGCTGCCCAGCTACATGCGGCTCTTCAGAAGTTTAATATGTCTAGGCACGGACTCTAGGGCCACCTTTTGGTTTACAGGATCAAGGCTGTAAGTCAGTTTCTTCTGTTGCTTGTGTGAGACTCACATAGTTACAGCCCTGACAAACCATTTTTACAGAAACAGGAAAAGCTGAGGTAAACCCCCAGAAACTGGCCCCGGGCCTCACCCCCGCCTAGTGCATGAACCTAGTCCAACTTCTTTTAAACTAACTGGATTTCAAGTTACTTTCCAGCAGGAGATTTCATTTCCTCCTCTCGCCCCAACGGCAACGTTTGGCTGCCGCTGCTTGTCCTCTGTCCTTATCCCGTTTCCTCAGGGGCAGGGCGGCCGGTGCCCCTACACGGGACAGATGGGGGTGAGCAGCTGCAAAGATCTGAACCCAACTCGGGACCGAGCCCTTCAGGGGTGGGCGGAGAAGCGGCTGACGTGACGGGAAGGCCCCGTACAGCTTTAAATGGGCGCCCAGGGCCGGCACTGCCGGCGAGGATCTCCCGCCACATTTGTACCCGAGGTAAACACCTAAAGCGGGCTCCGTGGGAAAGCTGCTGCACGAGGCGTAGGCAGGGGCGGCCGCGCCCCCCCCGCACCGCTCCCCACATTGGCGCAAGAGCTGAGGAGACACCTGGGCGGAAGGGCTGACAGCCGCTCCCCCAGCCGGACTTGGGTCTCTGCCCTCCCGCCCGCTGGTGGGTCGGGGGGAGCCGCCCACGCACCTTGCAGGCCCTGCAGGCGGAAGGGCCTGTGCTCCAACACCCCGCAGCTCCGGTAGGGGCCGAACCGGAGCGTCACCAGCGCGCGCGGGGGCATGGCGGGCGCAGAACCCCGGCCCCAGCGACAACAGCCGCGCCCGGCGGTTGCTAAGGCAGGGGACTCCGGGTCACGGGCGTGGGGCCGCCCTGCTGGGTGCGGCGCCCAGGCTCTGGTCTCCCCAGCGGCGGCGTGTGTGGAGAACGGCGGGGACCGTAATTTGCCGCACCGAGGGCGGCCGCCGCTGCAGCCGGGTTTCCGGCATGGAGCAAGGGCTGGCTGGGCGTCGGGCTCGGGTTGCGGGTGGCACACAGCCTGGCTGGCACGGGCTGTGCGCGGGTCCTACGCAAGCCCACACAGACACAGGCACCGCCTGGCAGGGTCTGTGCGTCACACACGCTTACACACAGCCTGGGGGTCCCGCACGCGCAATCTGGAACCAAGACAGAGCCTGGCACTGTTTGTGGGACACCCCAACCCCCAGGTTCACAGTTGCCAGCTCTCACATGATAAACAAGCACCCGACTTTCAAATTAAGCCAGAAATCAAGCTAATCCCATTTCAAAACAAGCCAATCCCTAAGAACCCCAACACTCCATGTGACTAGATTCCCCCCCCCACATGCAGTCTGGGACTTTGGTGAGCCTGCACTGCACCCCTCACTATCTCCCCACTCTTTCCCCCTTTTTGCCCTTTGCCCCTGCTTGCCCGGAGCTGATAAAAACAAAACAAAAAACAACCCAACAAACTACAAGCCAAACAAGCAACGAGCTACTATCCAACAAGCAACTCACAAGCCAATTCAGCCAAAAATAAGCTCAGGTTTTTTTGGGGGTTTGGCATGTCTGACCAGGTTTCACTTTCATTTCAAAAAGGGGTTTCATAACCTTGTGTAATTTGCAGTCAGTTCCCCTTTTATAACAAATAAGCATGAGTGTTTATGTTAATAACCACATGGAAGCACACTCTGAAAATACAGTTACTGAATAAATGAAACGTGCGTCTGTATAAAGCACTGCCGTCCTGATGGCATAGGCTAAAATGTTATTTCTGAAACACACTTTTCTCATGTTTGTTATGGGAGAGCATAAGGGCTGACCAAGAATGGACCCAGTGTGCTAGGCACTGGGAAAACACAGAGCAATAGGCAGTCCTCATTACTGAATAATGTCATGTTGACTATAAAGGTTATTTTGTTTTGAGACGTTATTTAAGGAAAGAAGAGTCTGGGATAGCAGTTGAATTCTCTGCCTAAAGCTTCCTGGACAGGAAAATAAGGTTCTCAACCATACCTCAAATATTTTAGGTATTTTAAACTGGTATTGTTGGAATGTAGAAGCAGGATTGAAACCTATAAGGGAAGGAGTACTATGTAGTGGTTAGAATGTGCACTTCCAAGTTTTGTTTTTGGGTCTGCTACTTATATGGGGAGGTGACCGTGGGCAAGTCACTTAACCTGACTGATTTAGGTCTCTTCATTCAATACACAACATAGGGCTTTCACTGCCTTCCATTTTTGACAGTGTCTTGGTGCAGTCTCAGCTTTTTCCCATGTCAATTTGATAGCTTTCAGTTCTGCTTCAGTTGTGCTTTCCCATGTTATCTTTGGTCTACCTTGTTGCCTCTTGCCCTGGAGATTCCAGTCCAATGCCTGTGTTATGTTATGCAGCTCTTTCCTCCATATATGTGCTAGCTATCTCTATTTTTGTTCTGTAATTTCCTGTCTCATAGGTTTTGCTCCTCCATAATTCTTCATTTGTGACTTTTTTTGGCTATCTAATGTTGAAAATTTGTCTAAAGCAGTTGTTATGGAAACTTGGAGCTTAGATAATAAGGTCTTAATAAGTCTCCAAGTTTCAATGCTGTATAGTAAGACTAACTCTCGAATGGTATTAAATATTCAAAGTTTCATTTGGAGAGTAAGAATCTGTTTCTCCAGATCCACTTTCAAGTTACAAAGGCATGTCTGGCTTTCACTATTCTGGCTTTAATATTTTCATGTATGTATAGATCAAATAGTAACCCTATGTATCATCACAGAACTGCCAATCAAATAGCAGTCACCACTTTACATGAATGTTATAGATTTCCAAAAACCTTTGATACAGTGGAAAGAACAGATTTATGGAAGTTGCTAAGCCACTATGGAATCCATCAGAAATTTGTAAACATCATTCAGAGCTTCTATGAAAACATGACATGCCAAGTAATACAGAACAGTTAACTGACTAAGTCATTTGTCATCAGACAAGGATGTCTTATGTAACCCATGATCTTTTTACTGGTAGTAAGTAGGTTATGAGAGAGACCATAGAATGCTTATTGGCAGGGGGGTAGACTAGATGATCCTTGCAATCCCTTTTAACTTTTGACTCTATGAATAACCAAGGGACATACAATGAACTTTTACACAGAAGTTAGAAGACCTTTGTCACAGACAGGCAGGGCCATCCCTAGCCATTTTGGTGCCCAGCGCAGTTCCCCCCCCACCCCTCTGCAGGGTGTGTGTGTGTGGCCCCAGGCCTCTGCGGGGCAGGGGTGGGGCAGGAGCAGGCTTGGGGCCAGTAGGGAAACCGCCCCCCAGCATGAGCCAGTGGACCGGGTTGGGGCCAGGTCGCTGCACTTGATGTTACCCAGTGAGTGCAGGATGGGCCTGACCCTGCGCTTAAGGGGTGGCGGGAACTGAATTGACCCAGCCCACTCCACTCTGCTCCCCTGGCTCCCGGACTTTGGAGGAGGGAGGAACTGACCCCCAGCACTCGCCGGTGGCGCAGCTGGGAGCTGGCAGCATGGCGCAGGCTGGGTCTGGGTCGCTGGACTTACCGCCGCCCGGTGAGTTCAGGGCACTCGACCCCTGCTGCAGCCCTCAGGGGAAGGGGTGGAATGGGGCCGGGGCGGGAAGGGGCGGGGGCCATGGAGAAGAAGTGGAGCAGGGGCTGCAGCAGCATCCAGCTGTGGAGGTAGCCGAGTTGCCGAAGCAAAAAAACAAAACAAAAAATCCCCCGCCGGAGCAGCCAAATCCGCAATATCGGGATAAATGGCATCCCAACCATGCATCGGTCGGGAGGTGGGACAAAGAACTAAAAATCAGGACAGTCCCGATTTTATCAGGATGTCTGGTCATCGGGGTAGGGACGGCCCTGCAGACTAGGGTTTGGGTGGCCAGGTCTAGTGGTCGGAATTAGAGGCAGAGGCCAGAAACAGTACTAAGGATCAGAGCTGCAGTCAGGAATCAGGAGTCAGAGCCAAGGGTCAGATCTGTGTGAGGAACAGAGCAGAACAGGAGCAAGGCATGTATCAGCGCAATCGAGTGGCAGGCATAAACGTTGAAGAGCCACTGGCCTGGTGCTGCTTCTGGGCTTCAGAGCAGGCGTGGCCCCTCAGCCAGGCAGGAAGTCTGGTCAATCAGGGTGTTTAGCTGGTCCCAGGCATGGCTGCAATCCCTGATTCCTGACAACCTTGACTTTGCACATTACATCAATTTGCTATTCCATATCCATAGAGACGTGCAAGCCAAAACAAATGCTTTCCAGGCCTGTGCACAATTAGTAGGGTTGAAAACCAGAACCAGGCCATCAACACACAAGAAGAAACACCAATTACACTTTCTGGGACTAACATAGAAGAGGTCTGATATTTCACATACCTTGGCAACATTGAAAATACGTCAGATGGAACAGATGAAGATATCATAGCACATAGTTTTAACATATTTGCTTAAGTAAGAAATGAGGCTAAAATAACTGCTGTCTATATGATTTAATAAACTCAATCAGGTCTTTTCTTGCAATACTTTTTATTGGACACAGATTTTTACTGTTTAAATATTCTGAGTTCATAGTACCAATATACAGTTTACTTCAATTTTATATCTCTCTAGATATAGATATTTGTTTCCTTAAAGCATAAAACTTAGAACAGAAACAAAATTAAGATGCTATAAATACACATTTACATTTGCCATAAATCTATACTATGTTATAAAAATAAAAATGTCACTAAAATATTAATTTTGTATGGTAATTCACATACCATAAAAGGTTCTGCTACATTGTTATAGCCATTTCCTACTGAACTTACATGCATAGTGTCACTGAGACTACTCACAGGGATAATGCCAGCAGTATTTTATCCCTTAATGTGCATCACTATTAAGATTTCTCCCACTTCTGTCTATTCATTGTGAATTTTGATATTCATGAGAGTCCTCTTTTTAAGTGAGATATCAGTCCATAAATATCTTTGAGCACAGTCTAGCACTGGGTGAGTGGGTGGGTGAAAGTGTGTATAGGCTTGGGATGATTAGATTTTTATTAGTAAATATCAGTAAACCTTGATTTCACCTTACACACACAAACTGATGAAAAATATTTCCACTGATGATCAGAATCAAAATTTACATATAATATTGCTGAGAACATTACATAAAAATGTTGCTGAGAACTTGTTAAGTTTGATTTATGGATATTTACTTTGTATATGTTGATACTTGATGTTGACAGTTTATTTTTAATGGTTATGTAGCTTTAACTTTTTGAATCTGTCTACTATCATTAAATAATTGTCTGACCCCCCCGCATTTTACTGCAACTCTGAAAATTTAAATAGATAAAAATTAAAAGTGCTTAAAACCCATAATTTTGTGCAGCTGTGAAAATTTAAATCAGTAAAAACTGAAAAAATGCTTAAAATAAGCAGATATCTGTCAAAATTATTTAAAAAATAATTTTGCCAAGCCTATATACAGTATATGTTCGTATATATTGCACGAAACCTTACCATCCTAAACCATTTTGCAGTTAACAGGTGGATTTCAAGTGTCATTAACATGTTTATAATAAATCATTGCCACTTGCTATATTAATGTAATTATATTGAATTCATCCTGCCAAACAACATTCTCAAAACACTTAGTATGAGTGATCCATTCACAGTTTTGTAGTTGAATAATATGTAATAGTTTTCAATTAGCTTTGCATAGTTGCATATGCTGAGATTACGTGTTTTAAAGCTGCAGAACAAAATTTTATTCTACTGGTCTAAAACAACTAATTTTAAATACATTAACCAAAACTAACCACTTCCTGAAAGCCACAAAAATTCCACTACAACACAGTTTCATACAACATGGTGATATGTGATTTAGTTAACCGAGAGGCTGGACCGTAACTGAGAAATTGAGAACACTTTCCGGCATCACAGTTGCTATGAAGTTTTATCCAACTTGCATTCATTAAGTACAAACTGTAAAATTCAGCCACATTTGGACTGACTGCATTTCTTGTGCACAGAGACCCTGATTCAGTAAGATTCAGTGATGTGAAAAGCAGATGAATAGGAAAAACAGGTCAATATATCTAAGCCTGGAATCATTAAGTAATTGGTGGTAATCAGCAATCAGTAAGTATTGGTGGTTGTTGATTTCTTATTCAAATGAAAGGATGATGACAAAACCTTCTATTGTTAATCAATTTGCAGTGAGGAAAATAAAAGCATCTGCAGATGAGTGATGTATTCTTTTGTGGTCAGTTTTTTCTGCCTGTCAATTAATAGTAAATGAATATTATAAAATACTATGATTTTTTATCCAATCTCAATTTCAATGCATACAGTTGTATGCTGAGTACATAATAATTAGTCAGCTATTTTATGGCATTTGCTTGTGCCAAAAAAGGTGTGCAAGTAATACTTTGAAACACACATTGAAATCTGTCAAAATGTAAAATATTTTTCCAATCTTAAATATATCTAATTAGAAATAATCATAACCACATTTTCTATAAATTAGCAAACTTGGAACTTGCTCATCGTTTCAAAAAGCTCAGACACAATTTTGTGATCAAAAAATCAAAATATTTTGGTGTCAAGCTTGTATTAAAAGTGAAGACTGCCTTCACAGTGACATAGAACAAAGCAAGATCATATTGAGAATGTTGAAAGGTAATTCTCTTAGCAGCAGTATGAAAACAAAATGTAAAGTCACATTTTAAACAGCAAATTAAAAAAAAAAAAAGGTTACTTGCTAGACAACATACCCGCTACATAGTTAATGTAATTTTTTGTTATATTAATTTTGGAGCAAAATCATGCTGTAGCATTATTTAATACTTTAAAAATAGTCTCTCTTTTTACTATTCACTGAATGCAGTTCTGTGCTGTAATGAAACTGCTTTTTTTTTAAGCAGCAAACCCGCATTAAAATATGGGACCACATCCTCAGCCAGTGTAAAATTAATGTAGCTGATTTACACAAGTTGAGGAATAGGCCCATGGTGCTTAAATGTAACAGAGCCCTATATAGCCCTCCTCCAGCAGAGTACCTCAGCATGTACTTAACTAGAAGTACATGAATCGTCCCAATAAAGTTAATGAGACTGCTCGTGTTTAAAGCTAAGCATGTGCATATGCGCTTTACTGGGTTGGTTCCTAAACTTGATTAAATAAACTACAATTATCCTTACAGCTATCCAGTTAGTTTTGTGTACTGGATCATATCTGGTCCCATGCTCTTAGGGCTATGAATGATGAGGACAGGCATTCAGTTCAATGGGAGGAGAAAGCACAGATCCCTACTCCCTCCTGTCCAACTACAACCCTAGCTAAACTTCTGAGAGTGACCCTTCTGCCTAACTGGGGGTCTCCTCCTGCTCCTAATTCAATCAATAAGAGTCTTTCTATTGATTACCATGAGAGTTGGATAGGAATCGGGATTAAAAATCTCTAGACTGAACTAGCTGTGTCTTTCAGTCAGAGAGAAAGTCACTGAAACAGAGGTGGGGAGTAGAAGGGTTTCCCCACTCCCAAAATAAATTGTTCCAAAAGTTGTACCGGTGGTATATTGTTCTTACCACTTAGTTAACTATATTAAATAACACTGAAGCAAATGCTTTATTTAAAGACACATAATCAATGCAAGACTAAAATGCTCTATATACTGTGTATGAATCACTACATCTGTATCTAAAAAACAAAAACAAACCAAACGGGATGATCAGAGGTTAGAATGAGTGAAAAATATTCTTAAAAATGGATCATGTCTGTAACTTCTATAGTGGGGACTTCTGCAGCTTGCAGAGCACATTTGAGTGCCTGCCTCTCTACTCCAGGTGTTTGTAACTCTTTGATTTCTTATGGTTGCATGCAGCTCTACTGTTAGTCATGTGATTAAAATTCATTCCTCTGCAGAGAGCTGATAAAGAGATTTAAGTGGGACAAGTGCCTCGGCCTTGTGCTGGGCCTCTGTAAAGGGATGTATTTCACCCAGTAAGAGGAGGAAGTAAGTACGTGAATTAATTTAGGGCAAAATTCTCTCTGCTTCACTTGACTCTGATGTACTGGTATGCACATGGAACTCCTCTGATGAAAAGACCCCATGTAGATTATTCTTGATTTTACTAGGAACAGATGTGTGCTTGGGGCTAGTCAAGGTCAGAATAAAGATGGATGTTAAAACTACTTTTGCATATTGATAGGAGTGGTGGTACAGTATGGTTCCATATTATTGCCATCTTCAGTTCAACTAAACAGACCAATCATTATTGCTGACTCTAGAGCAAAAAACTTAAACTTCAGTATTATAGTATTCTAGCTTTCATCTTGATAAATGATAATCATACCTAAAACAAGCTGCATTTTTGTTCTACAATAAAATGTTTCTCATTATACCTTGCCTTTGAACAGTTGTATCATTGTTTCTTCATAAGGATCTGCAGAGTGGGAGAAAGGAAAGGGTGCAGGAAAATAAGTCACAGACCGTTAGAGCTTGCGTCCATTTTGAGATTTTGCAGCTGCTTCTTGTTTAGCCAGTGATTTTGTCGTAGTAGAGTTGCATTTGCTGCACAAATCTCTCATTTCCATGAGACTTTCTTCTACAGCTTTAGCAAACATAACTGAGGAGGTCTCTTTACAGTCTTTAAAGCTTGAGATGCAGAATAATATATGCTCTGGCTGTGGGTTGTAACATGCACCATAACCATTGGGGACCACAGGCCCATAACAGCAGAACATTTCCATGGTGGTTGGAACCTGATAGTAGGGAAAAGAGTGATTTCAAGTTGAAGCAGTGAAATAATCTAGTTAACATTAAATAATTATTTTTTAAAAAGCCCCAAACATTTTAAACATAGAGGATTCCCTTAACAAATATGGTTGCCTTAATAGGAAGTCTGGAGCACAGAGCTGGACACCAAAATCAGCACTTTGGCAGATAAAACGGCTATGTATGGCTCTAAACACTGATCTGAGTGTCCAAATGCAGATTTTGGATGTTTTGTTCAGTTGCTATATTTGAAAACTGGGCTCATTGTCTGAGACTGAAATGCATATATTTCACTTATTCTATCATTTTAAATAGACCTTTAATGGCTATTAGCTTTGCATATTGATTTCTACAGAATAACTATCAATAATTTCTACAGAATGCATATAAACAATTATACTGCCTAAAATTTCCCTAAGATTTCACTCCGCTTATCTCAAGGTTAATTTAAACTTGTAATGTGCAAAGTTTAATTAGTTATAGAATGTAATACTTTTTCAGCTCTTAACATTTATAATCCGGAGGCCGGGAAAAAACAGTGTGTTTTAATTCATTCAGCTATTAGTTGAAACAATTTTTCTGTTACAATTTGAATTTAATTGTGACATAATGCTGGATAAAACACTTCCTACTGAAGGAAATTTAAGATTTGTTAGAAATCTATATGTTTCAGACTTTGTATACATGAGCCTTCAAAAGTGACATTTGGCTTTTTAATGGCATAGAACAAGCCATTAGTCCTGCTAATAGAGTCACAGAATTGTCGGATAAATTTGCTGTGCAACAGCCGAAGGCCATAAAGCTATTCAGAAACACTTTTTTGCTCATGGATGGTTTCTTGGAGAATTTATGTAGTGGTATTCTGGCTATAATCCTCATGTCTGAAAGCCCACAAACATTATGACAAGATCAAATTACTTATTAAGGTTTTTATGCTTCAGCACAATATTATCAGTCCGTTTTATTGCACACTCCCAGTCCTATATAGTTGAGGTAGAGTTTCAGTAACTGAATTACTATGTAGATGTCTTTTTTCACTAAACCTGCTACTGTATGTAGAGAAACGTTTAATTTGTAAGTTTTGATGACCCCAGTATTATCGTTCAAAATGTTGAATCTAGGAAATATTGGTGTGGCTAATCATCTTGTTACCAGAATATACCATTTGTAAATGTAAAAGCTCATTTGCACATCAGGAATTGCAACTCTGACAATTTTTGTGAATATCTGAAGGACGACTAAGCCTATAGTTACGATATTTACACTCTACTTGCCCTAATCTGTTCATGTTGTTATTCCGTGTATGTGTTGGACAGGCAGAGCCAGTGATGGTCTTAGGCCTGTGCCAACTATGAGGTTTGCCTTTGGGGCTCCACACATATCCAATCCACCAGTCACAGGATCCGAAAAGCACACCTTCATTTCTAGTTGTTGTGTTGCACAGTTTTCATCTCATCTTCTGGTTAAAGCTCTTGAATGTGTTTCCCTGCTGCTGCCTTCCTCCTAATTTACTGTTCAGTGGAATTTCCCATCTGGTCTATTCCAGAGTCTGTAGGCGAAAGCCTTGCAACCAGGTATGCGGGCAGTGTGTCACAGTCATGTAACAGCCAGTCAGTATTGTTTTAAGTGTGAAAAGGTGGGGGTATTCACAGATGAGGAAAGGCTGCGCAAGGCCTTGTACCTTTTAGTAACATGCATAGATCCTTGCAAAACCTAGGCTAGCACTAGCCTGAAATTTCAGACACAGCTGCTTTTAGAAAGAGAAATATTTGTTCATGCTTCTTGGCCTCTCTAGCCACAATGGCAGGACGTCTGGCTTGGTGGCTGTGCTGTCTGTGGAAAACAGAATTACTCCAGGAGTTGGTGCCTTCAAAAAGGGCAAGGGAAGAAGGGAGACCTAAAGTGGAAGGGAAGGAAGCACAAGGCTCTCATACAAGTTTTGTTGTTTTTTTTTGTGTTCAAGACTAGGCGTCACAAAGTTTGTCTGTCAGTTGGGGTACAGTTTTGGGATAGAAAAGGGAAGTTATGGCTTCAGCCAATTTTTGTTATGTGCATTTTGACTATAGAAAAATACTTTGGAATGAAAATCAGGAATTTTGCATGGCTGTTAGTGTCACTGTCACAATATTTCAAAGCCACCATTCTCATTGTGAACTATAGACTCAGCTGATTAGGAATGAATTAGTTCTGTAACAGGGAATCTTGCTACAACAAGACCCATGAATTTGAAACACTCACCTGGCTGGTTGAGAGGATAAATCGACTGCTTGTCAAATATGTTTCCTCTGTAAATATCTCTGGCAGTTCCTTGAAGTGCTCCCGTGCTGTCTCTCTGAGCCCTAGCAAGTGATTGTCTATTGCCATTCCAGTAATGGCCTAGCAAAATATAATTGAAAACAGACGGTTTTACTGACAGCATGCAGAACTACAGAACTCCCAGCTGTTGCTGTCATTTCCCTTGGTTAGACTTGGGGGACTTTGTGTGGAATAATGCCCTAAATGTATTTTAAAATTACTCAGCGTATATTCACTGTGGATAATCAATAATAAAAGTTCATATGGTACTTTTAAGTGCTATGTAAGAGCCTGATCCTGAGAAGTGTTGAGCACCACAACTCCTACTGAGGTCATCTGGGGTTATGGGTGCTCATTATCTCTGAAAATCAGGTCCTGTAAGTATTATGGGTGGGATTTTTAAAAGAGACGAAGGAAGTTAGACATCCAATTTCCAGTGAAACACCTTTAGGCACTTGTGAAAATCTTACTTCACAGTACATGTACTAGTTTCAAGGAAATTTTCTTAGGAAGCTCCAAAACCTCTCCAAACGGCAGCAGATTATTCTCAGAAATTTCACTGCTTGTGGATCTGGGTCTGGGCTGATAAGGGGCTTAGGGTCCAACAGAATTTATATCCACAGAGTTATCTAGGGTTCCCAGTCATTGGAGAAGAATAGGGCCAGGCGGTGGGGATGCTCTCTGCTCCTTAGTGTCTGAAGCTACAACTGACTTAACTTCCAAAGTCCTATCCTGCCATGCATTGGCCTGGGATGAATTCTCTTAGGGCCAGCTCTCCTCTGATTGCTCTAAAGTCCTTATCTAGAATGTGGAAGAGAGAACCCTAAGATACCATAACCACTTTGTTCCAATCTTCGTGTGCTTTAGGAGACTAGAATTGAATTAACTGAAAATTTAAAATTATTTTAAAAAGTCTTGGCCACAGCAGCCTAGGTTTTGGCTGGTCTGAAGTGGGTGGAAAGTCACTCCAGATTAAAAGATACATTTAAATCTAATTTTTTCCTTCAGTTTATTCACCACAACTGCCAGCCATGGATGCTGTCAAAAACCCTTTTGGTACATATTCAAGTTCTTGGTGAATGTGTAGACTTTATCTGGGCCAGAAAGATATAGTTCCTCACTGATGAAATCATTTGGGAAGGGCAGATCATTTAGACGTAGAACAAGAAAGTTCAAATGGCAATTAAAGTAGAACTGATAGCTAACGGGGCACAGAACCCTCAAGGACAGGGAAGACAAGATGCTCTAAAAGGGAAGGAGAAGAGTAAGAAGGCAGCAATTTGTTTTTTCTCTCAGGCAAAGAATTGTCCCAATGTCTAAGATGAATGATGCAAGGGGAAGGGAGTAAATAACCTTGTCTGGCTCATGAAGGAGAACACACCCTTTGGTCAATGGTCTGTACGCCTGTCAGCACATATGGTTCAGAAACACTGGAGAAAGGATTGTGCAACGAAACAGTGGTTACCTTGGTTTTTCCTATCGAGGGAAATTGACTTGATGATCAAAGGACATATTTTGCTATCATACAAGATTTATAAGGCTCCTAGCAATGACATTTTTGCAACATAGATCGATGCCATGTCTGAAGAGAGACTGAGACAGGCTAACGAAATAAACTGTGAGTCAACACATAGGAAAAAATTGTGCTAAATTGAATTTTAGGGCTCCAAGTTTAAGATAGCAATGTTGCTGGTAAGCCCTAACCAGGGAAAATAAAATCACCCTAAACTGCTGTTTGTGTTATGAGGTGGATGTTTTATTTTCTTCATGGCTGGTATATTTCAGTCTGTAACATATACAGTTTAGTCAGATTGTGTAAACCTTCACTTGAATTTTCCCATAGTTTTAAGGCACACCAATTAAATTATGTTTTTATGAGAATGAGGGAATGCCCAATGATCAAAAGTGGGTGGAGTACTTTTACATCTAAAATTGAATTTCATTGTCTCTTCAAGTGCATGCTAATATTAAACTGTCCTCAAAAAAAAGTGGGGGGGGGGGAGGAGGAGCTAATGAAATATTAAGGTTGAGATTTTAAATTCCTTATAAATTAGGAAAGCCAGAATTAAAGTTCCCAAAGCAATTTTAGCTCTGCCCCATGAGTTACACAAAGGTCTAATGTTTGTAACATTGCATTAGACTGAAAATGAACTACTGCATATTTTTGGCAATTTTAGGGAAAGGAGGCACTCTTAGTTGTGTTAAGGGAGTGCCCAGGATCTCACTGAGATTGGGGCCCTTTTGTGCTAGGGACTGTACATACTCACAGTGAAAAACAGTCCCTGTCCTGAAGAGCTTAAAATCTACATAAACAAAGACAGACTCAGAATGTGAAAAAAGAAGTGTTAATATCCCCTTTTTAGAGATGGAGAACTAAGGATCAGGAAAAAAAATCTGTGGCAGAACCAGGATCTGATCCTCCAATGTCCTAGTGCAGTGCTTTCACCACAAACTGTCGTTCCTCATCCCTTTCTTCATTCCACAGTCTGAAGAATGCCTCCTTGGACATGTCTTCCCTCTCTCACTCTGCACGTGCTTTGGGATAAGGACTAGTGGAGGATGCTTTCTTGTCTATTACTACTATTTAAGCAGTAATCAGCAATGATTATGCCCAGCAGCTTACAGTGAATTTGTTAGGCATTGGACTGAGGCAAAAGTAAAGGTGGTAAATTTTACAACAAAACTGGTTATTAACAATTATTAACATCATGAGTGACTTGAGTAAGTTATTAGTATTGTAAGTCAGCACTTTGTCTTGACACAGCAGGTTGTGAAGTGTTACCAAGACTGAGCTGCTTCACTTTTAATCAACAGAAAATGGGTCGTTTTACTAGTAAAGTGATTTCTTCACTGGGGTATCCCCTTGTTTTATTGTAGAGCATGTTCAATAGTCTTTTAAAGGGAGTATCGTACAATTATTCATTTGCTGTTAATAACCATGCAAGTTCTAAGTCAATGTTTGGAATCTAAGGACCAAATTCTCAGCTGGAGTGTATGAATGCAGCTCCATTGATGTCACTAGAGCTATGCTCGTTTACCTCAGTGGAGGACTGGGCTCTAAAGGCATAGCTGCTTCCCCGGAAGGGTAATATAAAAATACATCACTAGCCAGCTTTAGAAAAGTAACCCCCGGTATAGTAGAGACCTTCTTGAACAAAAGCCTTGGATCTAAATCCCTGTAAACTCTGGGAGAGATGTGCATGCTTGCTTCTATTCCCTATGAGAATGGAGTTTTTGGACACTAGAATAAATACTGTGCTGAATAAAGGAAATATAGGTGGGTGTCTCATTGAGCTCCTGCATCTGTCTGCCTGTCTGTATCTACCTGTTGCGTCTTTTTGTATACTTATATTGTAAGCTCTTTGGGGCACGGAATGTCTTTTTGTTCTGTGTGCATACACTGCCTAGCACAATAGGGTCCAGGACTGGGACTCCTAGATGCTACTGCAATACAAATAATTAATAATAATGTTAATAATTAATAAGTGTCACACAAATGCCCAGTGTCCATGTAGAGACATCAACTACACCAGGCCATCTTCTGTGACAACACTATATAAGAACTATCATATCTAGAAAGGTTGTGCCCAAGAGTGTTATGTCCAAAGATTATCATGTAAGCTAACGAGCACTGTCTCATGCAGATGTTTAACCTTGCCATATCAGCTTCTGGGAAGTGTTTCTTGAAGTGAGATCATAGAAGATGGAGCCATATGGCTGTTTGGATGGTAGGTCTGATAGTCAACAAGATAGTGTGAGGCACTGGGGTCCTCCGTATTCAGAGGCACCTAAAGTTTTTGAAATTCATGTACTTAGTGATTATGTCTTCATGTTTTTGTATAAAACTGACTGGTTTTTATCCAGGCAGAACAACAGTTTACTCACCAAAATAGTATAATTAGTCTGTGCCGTGATTGCATCTTTAAATCGTTGCATCTTCTCAGATTCCTGTTGGTGGAATAGAAACATAACTATTACTGAAAATCTCTCCAGGAAGTAACTTCTACTGGCAACGAGCCAACAACCAATAGTACACCCAAATGCCCCCGGTTACCCCAAAATACCTACTTTGTTGTGGGCATTCTGAATGAATGGAAGGCCACTATGGTTCAAAGTTATGCTCACTAGTATTGCCTTATTTTTTGAGGGTCAAATAGGTCATAGGACCTAATCTAAAGCCAATGGAAGTCATGGAGAGACTTTCAATTGACTTAATAGAGTTCGTGTCAGGTCCATAGTCAACATAATGCCTAATATATTTTTTAATCATACCCTTATCTGATTGGCAGCAGGTATCAATAAATTAAAAGCAGAATGAACTGTGCCATTACATGTATTGTATTAGTGAACAGAACCAGTTTACTGAAACTAAAACATGATCAGTAGAGATGAGATGAACTGGTGAAGAAAATTCTCAGTAACTGTACACAGGGTCAGTCAATGTAGGTCACTGTGGGCAGTCAGTAAAGTGTGCAACAGATGAAGGTATGACTAATTAAATTTTAAAATTTAAAAGGTACAATAATTGCATAGTTTAATCCTTGCCTTGCAAAACCATCATAGAAATTTACCAGACCAGGCACTAAATCTGTTGAGCATCCTTTATCATGATGACAGGGACAGTGATGTTAATGAAAAAAAATATTGATATTTTACCAGCTGGTCAAGAAAATCACTCCCCTGAGTGAATGGGCAACTAGAATTTTCCAGGGCTGCTTTAACCTTTGCAGTTACTACACATCTCTGGTTACAGAACTGTAAATTTTGGCTCCTGCCAAGTAACAGACTTTAGGTCATGGGATCAATTTTAGGCATAGCTGCTAGTGTATATCAAGCGAGATGTTGCAGATTAGGGAGATCATGAAACAGGCAAAAGTTACTGCCTTCTTTTGTGTAATTCTAAATGAATAGGGAAGCTTTAGCTTGCATCAACAATGAATGATCTTTTGAATAAAGAATTCATTTTAGAAGCAATCCAAGGGCATCATCAGAAACCTTCACAGCACAGAATCTGATATCTCTCCATGAGACTAGAGCCAGGTCCCAGGTCCTTTAGATAGATTACATTAGAAAATGCAGTCTTTAAATCTGATTTACAGTTTCTCAAGCACTCTGTGCAATGTCAGAGGTTCCTTCCTGTAAAGATGGTGTCTAGTGTATGATATATATCTCCTGTGTTAGATAATCAATCTGACTCAGACTCAATCTTTGGTGATTGTTCAAACTGTCATTTGAAAATCACTTTCTTTGGTATCAGAAGCAAAATATTTTCTGATTTGATTTGGACTAATGGCTACCAGCAAAAAATACTTCAGAGAGTTCAAGGCTCCTTAAATCAAAAGACATGTCTTTTAGTACAACAAAAAAACCCAACCCCGTTTCACTTCCATTGGTGGAGTGTAGGTCAGCTAAGGGAATCCTGTTTCTCATTCTTTTTTTAACTATAGTATATATGGATCTAAGACTGGAAAAGAATGGTCATATATGAACAAATGTTTGTGTTCCAAAAAATTATGGGTGAAATATCCACAGAGTAATTCAGATGCCTGCACCTTTCCAAATAGATATTCTAACAAAATATGCATACTTTATAATCGCCAGGAAAACCATAATTCCATTGGGCAGAACTGTATGATGTTTACAGGATTCTTTAGATGGAATAATGACATCATTCTCCTCCATATTTATTATTGCCAAGGGGTGAGATAAACATTTGGAAGGTTGGAGCACACAAAATGAGGCACGGGCTGGCAGAGGTGGTTCTAGAGAAACGAGGACTATGTGGTCACCTGTGACATTCCCTTGCTCACTCACATGATTCAACACAGTTAGGATATCACTGGTGGGTACACTGTCTCAGAGTTGAGGCAGTAAAGTACTGGGAGATGATGAAGCTTTGCAAGTGATGGAGAAGCCAGATAGTTGAATATGAGTGGACAAAGGGAGGGATAAGAGCCACCAGCAATGGTTCAAAAGGGCAAGAGAAATCAGATAAAAAATGTGTCAAGAGAACTTGGGGGTTGGAACTGATTGGGGCATCTGTCTTCTGCTAGAGGTTCTGAAAGTATGAGAGCATGCACTGGTGTGGCACCCAGGCACTGCGTGCTGTCCAGGGGCAGGGACTGATGCATGGAGAAGGGACTGTTCTGGGGAAGTACCTCAGGGCTTGCCCACTCTGGACAAACTTCATCTTCCCAGGCAAGCTGCATTGTTGACAGTAGCACTGTATCACCAGAGAGGTTACCGGCAGGCAGAAGCCATTTTCAGCATGATAGTGAGTCCTATGTAGGATGGGTTGGCCAAAGCATAGTGATTACCATTAAAAAGTCATGTCCTGTTCAGGAACCACCTCAGCCTTCATGTTGTCAGTGGATTTTTAACATGGAATTTCTGAGAGCTCTGTTCAGAACAAGATGGGTTTTGAACTGGACAGCATACAGAGGTGGAAGATGTGGTGGTGGAATGTAAACTGTCACCTCCTTATACAGTTCTCCAGCAACCTCTGGAATTTTGTACACAGGTCTGTACTACACTTACACATGTACAGCGCTGTGAGTTAAACCCACCTTTGTACAGCTGAGTAGGGAAAGCGCTGCAGTCTGTCCACACTGACAGCGCACTGTTGTGGCCACATTTGCGGCTGCATTGAGAGCGGTGCATTATGGGCAGCTACCCCAGCATTCAAGTGGCTGCAACTTGCTTTTCAAATGGGGTGTGGGTGTGGCGTGTGACAGGGAGTGTCGGGGGGGGGGAGAGTGGGTTTTTGGGGTGCTGAGAGTGTGTCAGTGTGCTGTCTTGTAAGTACAGACCCTACTCCCTCCCCCGCCTCTCTCTCACTCACTGCAAGCAAAGGGCAGCTGTTTCTTTTTTTCTCATAGACAAGATAAGCAGCCGCTCGCCGAACCGGACCCCAATTCCCCCTTCC
Source organism: Caretta caretta (assembly GCF_965140235.1). NCBI lineage: Eukaryota > Metazoa > Chordata > Testudines > Cheloniidae > Caretta > Caretta caretta. Next base: position 72,359,522 of record NC_134212.1, on the reverse strand, counting down.
CTCCCCCCGCGCCGTCTCTGTCTTCAAGCAAACATTAGCTGTCGGCACTCCCAACGGAGCCCCCCTGCCTACCTCTCACTCATTCAAAGCAAACAGTAGCTGTGTTTGGTTTTTTGATAAGCAGCCCCCGAAAGGGAGCTTTGAAACGGCACTTCCGCGTCCATCCGGAGTTCACAACAAAACAAGAGAGGACGCTTCAGTTAAAAGGATTATGGGGAGTTTCCAGAGGTCAATCAGTGCATAATAACATTACTCCCCGTTTACGCTGGAGCGTCTCAGCCAATGCGCAACAGCTGTTAATCCTCTGGGGGAGGTGGAGTACCAGGAGCGCTCCAGCCAGGGAGTCAGAGCGCTCTACGTGCCTTGGCAGTGTGGACGGGGAGTGAGGTAGAGCGCTCTGGGAGGCTTTACTGCAGTATAACATGCAAGTGTAGCCAAAGCCTAAGATTTCTTAAATCACCACACCTCCTTGCATTGCAATGTTTCTGTTAAAGTTCTGATACTTGGAAGCAGCTACCCTGACTATCCCCTGCTAGAAGCAGCTCTGTACAAATATGTCCAAATTCTGGCGGGGTGACACATACAGGCACCCACCAGAAAATCTGTGCACAACAGAGGTGGAATACTCCCCTACAAAACCTGCAGAGATGTACAGAGGGGCTTTCCTGCAGACTGCAAAGGGGAGAGCCTAGGACAAAAATTAGGGTAAGCCTGTTTGTGCATGTACACTCCCTGACCTGGCAGTTGCATTGCGCCACACACCCTGCCACCAGTGCAAATTATTCATATTCCTGGTAGGCTGATGGAGTGTGTGCAGGAGGAATCTGCACATAGGGCAGCTCAATAGTGCAGTTCCAGAAAGTGTCTGTCAGTGCATTATGGAAAACTGTTTCCTAAGCTTGACCAAGACTTAAACATCTAATATCAGAAGTTTTAGCCTGACTGGGCATATTAGATAAACACTATCTATGTTTGGCAGAAGCGTGGCTATAGAAACAAACAAACCAACTAACATCTAGTGTGCAGTATATGACCCTGAACTTTCAAGTTCAGTGTGAAATTCTCCAAAGAGCAGAATTTGGCTCTGCGGGTGTAAATTACAAAAGATTCTGTTAAGTAAGTTTAGACACAGATTCTGTTTCTCATGGTGTAATTATCTGTATCATGCTTTTGAATGGTCAAATAATAAAATGAATATTCATATTTAGCATGAAGCTCTGGTTCTCACAGAAATGAGTTCCTACCTCACTAAAGGCATTTTTGTCACCCTATCTTCTAGATTGAGAAGCATGATTTTTTTTTGTTCTGTTTTAAATAAAAGCAAAAGAGAGGGTTAACGTACCGGTAGAGATGACTTGTCATCAATCATTGCTTTTACAAAAGCTAAAACTTCTGGGGTTGCAGACCTAATATTGTCGACTCTTCCCTCTTCAAATCGGCGTATGGAAGCACTTTCATAGGTAGGAACAAGTCTCCTGTGGCATCTGAGAGAATGAAATAGGAAAAGCAGAGAGTAATTGTTTCAGGGAATCATAACGGCAAAAAGAAAAATAGGCTCAGTAGATTTTATTTTTATACGGTTGATTTTATTTTTGTGTAGTATTTCATTTTAATGTTAATAGAATTATATAAGAAATTGCCAAAAGATGGATACTATGGCCCTTTCAATACAAAGAGCTGTGTACAGTTGAATATATTTTATTTATGGAGTGCTAGTAAAATATTACTTGGTATGTAAAAACAAGGCTAATAAAACTAGAATTTACTGAAAGATCTCAAGGACTGTTTTATTAGTGCCACACGATAAAATAATTGTGTGATCAATCATTTACGTACAAGACTGGAACATGTTTTATTTAAAACAAGAAAAAAATGCATTGCATGTTTTCTGTGTGTGTGCATGTCACAGAAAATTATAAGAGGAAATGTATGCCATTTCAGATTTAGAGCCAAAGGTGAAAACCCAGGTTACAAGCAGAACTGTACAAGGAAATTAGCACGTTACCATCAATTTAGTCCTTTGTCCCCTGCTTTTGCAACTAGTGGACTTACTGGTATCCCCACTGAAAATAACTTACAAATTACTTTGGCTTGTCTACGCTACAGTTGAATCAGGGGACCTCTTATAGCTCAGTTGTCCCCCAGTCTATGCAGCAGAGTTGAAATCTGTATTATAGTTGGGACCTACCATGCTCTCATAACCAGGCTATGGACAGTCCTTTGTTGGCATTATTGGATTTCAGTTAACAAAGTGCGTGAAACAAGCTTGGCATCTGGTCACGTGAAAGACCATTTTAGATTTTAATTTGATAAGTTTAGGGATTGTTGGTGTAATGGGTCTACTGTAAGAAACCCCACAAGTGGTCACTACCCTGGAACATTCATTGTCCTGACAGTCCATAAGCGAGCCTGTGACAATGGAAATGCCATGGAGATTAGTATAGTAAAAAGAGCAAGCAAGGTCAAACCCTGGGGTGCCCATTTTGCTTGGGGCAAGCCCAACAACAGCTTATGTCAGCTGTTCAGGGGGAAATAAACAGTAACTACTACCCTGCAGTGGAGCTTGAATCCTATATGCTGCTGAGATATCTTCAGAAGGTCTCTGTTTTTCCCTGTGGATGGGGAACTGACGGCATTATGGCAGGTTGTGCAGTGTGCTTCAAGCTGCACCCTCTACTGGCAGATGCAACGCACAGGTAGGTGCTTACTGCACAGGGGAATTGGTTTCCAACAGAGGTCTAGGGCTTCTCTTTCCCTTGGCCACTTCTGGTGCTATGAATGGGGTGGGCAGCTCCCACCACATTCAATGCCTATCCTCCAAGCTCTCCACCCTCCCACCCCAGTGAAAGTGGAGGGGAGGTTGTATGGGACGGGAGAGGAAGGGGTGGGAGAGAGGGCAGGCAAAGTGAAACAGAGAGTGAGGGTGAGAGAGACAGAGAGTGAATACGGACTGTTAAGTGGTGGAGACGAGGTGATAATGAATGTGGGGTATGGGATGAATAAGGAGAGAGGGAGCGGTAGAGTGGAGAGGCAAGGGGATGGAAGGGGAATAGATTGTGCTCATGGGTTTTAACTATGGCTCAGTCAGTCATTGATTCCTTGCACAGAAAAATAAAATAGAAGTGATGTTGGTGTGCACTGCACAGAACCTCTGGGCCCAAATCCCATATAGGAAAGGGAGTGGCACCTGGGTCTACTATTCCTGCCAGGGTCTGTATCATTTGTTTATATATTAGCAGCTGCAGCCTGCCTATGCCTATTTAGACAGGTTGTACTCTTTCCCCAGGACTTCCTTGATGCTAAAGAGTCTACTCAGTCATGTGTTTACTCATTTCAAGCTTTTGGGTGACGTGATTGTGTCCCGTAATTACACACCATTATCAGAGAAGTCCAGAACTGGGTATGTTTTCATTATATTTTATATGCTGAATCTGAGCTACAACTTGGATTATAATAGACAGACAAGAGGCTGTAACCATTCTCTGATTTATCTGCAGATGACAATTTGCTTCCCTTCAGCTTTTTAAGCTATAGGCCCTGTAACTTTGCAGTAACTGTGGATGTTTTGCTTACTTTTCTAGCTGATTTAAATAGTTCCATTATAATTGTAAAACAAACATATGCCCTATGAGAGGGTGCTATATGTCAGAACAAAGTGACTACTATTATGGGTTCCCATCCTGTTTTTTAAGGACCCCATCCAGCAGGCCTAACCTTTTATGCCAATGAGAGTTTGTCTGGGTGCAGGACTGGGCCCTTTGTTTTCCTGATTAATTGTAAATCTGTGTTCACAATATATTATTCCCATGAGTTGATAAACATACCTGTAAAATGCCAGCTGAAGTGCAACTTGAATGTAGGCATCTGGGCTAGTCTTTTGTTTCTTGATAAACTCTTTTCCATAGTTTTCAAATGTATAAGCAATAAAATCTAGATTGTTTACTATCCTAGAAAACAAGCAGGGGCGTTTGTTGTAGAGGAAAATGCAAGATTCCCATATAACGTGGTTTGCAAGCAATATTTAGAAAACATTTTCCCCACGTACTGTTTACCACATATCTCAACTAGCATCTATAGACATTTTCAGTCTAATGTCTGGCACTTGGCAACCAGTAAATTGTTCTCAACTAACAATCTCTAATCATGCACTAGTCTACATGCAACTTTAATCTTCAGCACTGCTTATGAGCTGTGACACTCATGTAGTTGTGCTTATTTGAGTTAAACACTCCCCCCGCCAGCAATTCTGCTCCTGAAGGATAAACATGCTCTTCTTTGTTCTAGATTAAATATCAGTGAAGCACTTGTGTTTAAATAATGGATAGATTAAAAGTCTAATGCAGGCCCTGATTTTATTATGAACTCCCATTTCAAAGAAATGTCACCTTTTGTTTATTTAGAAACAAAACATTTTTTATTTTATTTTTGGTATCTGAAATGAGCTAATGCCTCTCGTATTAGATCTTAGATTTTAAACACTTTGTACCATTGCTGCCTTATATAACGGGATCACAATAAGCCAAGATTTAAAATTGGTCATGTGTACATTGTTAATTTTCTGATGAAACTTAGACAATAAGCTTAAATCTCTCAAAAAACATTTTTGTCATTCAAAGTCACCGTGAAAAATTCCGCGCATATCCACTGTGATCTAGAAAATCCAGCTCCAAAGAACTGGCCTTTGTAGTAACAATGTAGATACAAGCAAATTAAATGCTTGTCTATTCAAACCAGTTGTTTACAACTCCCCTAAATACATTTCCCACACAGGCTTGGCTATGTATGGGTCAGATCAAATCATATACCTGTACAAATAGAGGCCATTGTTCGCATTTTATGTAAATAATGAATGCTGTATCAAATTTATTTCCAGTGGTATTTGTAGTTTCATTAACTTGTCCTATATTTAGATGAATGGAATGGAATGGAATGATAGTGCAGTTCCTAGTGCATTGTATTAACCATACAGCCTGATCCTGTGAGGCACTGAGCACCTTTTGCTTTCATGGGAGTTGAGGATGATCAGCACTGGGTGGGATTGAGCTGTATAATAAATTAGTTGTTTGTTAGGTGGCTCACAACTTGAAGCAGTTCAGAAAAGTCCAAGAATCTGCCGTACCTTTGAAGTTTTTCTGCTGATGATGCTAAGTGTCCCTGAATTTCTGGAGAGCATTTCCATCTCAATCTCCTTGGAGTAGGAAGCTCACTCACTGAATCAGCTCTGACTAATTTCTTAGAGCTTTCCTTCCTGTAAACACGTCAAAGAAAATACAAAAGGAACATGGTAATAACCTATTCCTTACGAATGATGTGATAACCGTTTTCTTGGTAAATCATTAGTTCCTGACGTAGAGAAACCAGAGTAAGCTCTTATATTACGGATGTTCTGTTTTGCTGGGAAAAACACACAAATGCAATGGGCCTAATTTTGATGTCACTTATACCAGTGTAAAGCAAGAGTAAATCCAAAGAGCTGATCAGTTTGAGTTGTCTTTAGACACATGGTTTTTATTTGGGTCTGTTTCCGCTTGTTGGGGCAAAGCCAAGGGTGAAACTCCCACTGAAAAAAGGCAACTAGGATTTGGTCCATTAAACAAAAGTGGAGGAAAATGAAAGTCCTAAATTGTTTCAATCCTTTCTAATGCGCAAACTGCGATTCCAGTTATAAAGAACCATAATCAAGAGTGTGAAGTTGTTCGGGGCGGGGGCGGGGGGGAGGGAAACGTGATTTCACTGTGGGTTTCAAAATAGAGTTCAAGTGGGGCTAAAGCCATAGGGGTGAATTTCTGAAAGAGGATCCCAGTATGTTTAGAGCAGATACCGCATTTTTTGTTTTCAGGCACATTCATTTCTTTTAACACTTAAAGGCCCAATTAATGCATTTGAGCAAAAAAACCCAGGATGCTGTCCTGTTATGTTAAATATGAAAGAGGACTCACATGTGCTTGAGCAAATGTTCGGTGCACTGTACCAGGACGATCCCATCGAAAGGGGAGTGTTCACACACAGTGCCACAGACTCCATCTCTTCCCACAACAAACTAGCAAGGGAAATGCCATAGCATAAATAATAAGCATAGGATAATGAACTGAATGCACTGTGCTTCGGATAAGAAACAGCAAGTATGCTGATGGCAACAACATAGTGGAGGGCATTGTTCTTTCTCTGCTGTGGTATTTGCACATGTCTGGAACCTGCTCCCTCCAGAGGGCCACTAGGGCCAGAGTTGGGAGAGCTTGAGGTTAAAGTGAAGGACTTAGAAAGAAGAGGAAATATCAGCTGCTCTCATCCTTTTTCTTGATCTAGATTTCCTAATTCAACCTTTCTTTCTTTTAGTCTGGGGTAAAGACATTTCTGGAATGTAGACGAGACAGATATCGTCTCAGCTGCATGGGTAAAGAGTAGCATTATGAATTCTGCAAGTGATTAAGTGTTAAAAAGGACACACTATACACCACAACACTTCCTGTTCCCCAAGTAGGACTTGCTTCCCCTGTCTGCCATCGCTCATGGACAGGAAGCCATTCTGGTCTCAGTGCCAGTGCTTCCCAGTCTCTGGCTTGACACGCTGCTAGGACCCCCCTCACCCCCCCCGACTCTGCTGATTCCCCGTCTGACTATCCTGCCTTTGCTCGTGGTCTATGCCTGATACTCCAGAGGAAATGAAAACCCTCTGTGATGTACTTGGCCTACTATGGCATGCAGATGGGTATCCATCCAGACCCCTGCGGTGATCAGCCCTGACACATGAGACTTGAGTATGCCATGGTTAGTGTGTATCAGAGCACAATTACATGTCAGAGTACAGTAAGATTTTACCTGCATGGGTTTGTCATACCAGCGATTGGCACCATTTTTATTATAGCCTCCCCCATGCAGAAGTTGCAAAGCCATATTTGTATCGTTGAGTTCCACCCCACTTGGGCCATCCAGACACACCAGGCATATACACCGTTCAATCATATCCAGGGAGTCTCGGTTAGTAGAGTCTGCGGATAAAACATTGACACATTTACAACTGCATCTTATTATTTGCATTACAATAGCAACTATAGACCATAATCCTGCAATGAGCTCCAGGCAGAAGGGCTCCTCTGTCCTGCACAGCCCTATTGCCATCAGAGCTCATTGAAGGATCAGAGGTATAGAGTAGGAGGACAATTCCTACTCCAAAGAATTCAGTCTTTTGTGTTAATTTTGCAGTATAACTGTCTTTCTTTTACAGTAGTTCAATAGTATCAGTCTCCAAAAATTACACACCTTACCATAGCTCATGGGGCAAGTCAGGCCTTTGGTTCTCCTGAAGTAACCATGTAGGAACTCAGGTCCACTTCACTTCACTATGGACTTTTTCATCACATCATATTTGGGCAGTAAAATGACATCTGTTAGCTTTATTCCCATCACATTGCTTTTCATAAGAAATATTTAGGCCCATATTGTGAGAATTTCAATTTTGGGCTTCTTCACTCCAAGTCTCGTGTGTAATAAAACACTGGGCTATTGCTTGACAAAAGTTCCAGGGGGGACATGTGCAACTAGATTTTATCAAAGCAGATGTGACCTCTGAGATGTGGCTTGACAAACATTCCACGATGAAATAACTGGATCTCTTCAGCGTCACCCCCTTTCATTAAGTAGTTTTCACAGTAAAAATCCTTTGGAACAAAGAAACATTTATTTGTTCTCTCATTTAGCCTGAAAATTCTCAACTTGGGAGCATTGAAGAAAATCTGCCTAGTCAGTAAACTCAAAGTTTCTTGTAAAAAAACAAACCAAAAAGAGTCTCCAACTTTGCCAGCTTCATGTCAATAAAGAAGATAACTCTACAGCTGAATGCTAAGTTGGTCTCAAATCACTGTCTAGAGGACAGAGCCCTGGACTGGCAAATGGGAGACCTGGGTTTTGGTCCCAATTCTGGCATGCTTGGGGACCTTAGGCAAGTCACATCACTGCCCGGGGCCTCACTTTCCCCATCTATAAAATAGGGATAATTATACTTATCCCTTTTTGTAAACCACTTTGAGATTTACTGAAAAAAAAATGCCAGATAAGAGCTAGGTATTATTATAATTTGAAAATGGAAAAATATGAAATTAAGGTTGTGGGGTTTGTTTCATGAACACTTTGTGTAATCCATGCTCCGCTTCTCTTCCATCCCTTTCGGTCTCTGACACACTTTGAACTAAATGCACTTATTTTGTTTTTCAGTCTATGCTTCTCTCCCCTATTCTGTGTCTGTCTCTGTCTGTCTCACATTCAAAGGTGATTTGCATAGGATTTTTTAACAGTTGGGCTTGTGCTCCCTTTTTCTTCTTTGTGGTGGATAAAGGCATGAATGGTTTGTTTGTTTATTTTATTTTCTGTGTGGCTTTTAACTCCCAAACATAAGAATGTAAAGTCTAGTCTTCCCTGGGAAGGCCAGTAGGAAGTGTCAGAAATGTTTATTGTTAGTTCTTAATCCCTTAAGGTAGAAGGTAAAAGTGTGGCATCTTTCACAAAGTCTGTGCTTGTATTCCAAGGTATATTAGTCAGTGATTGACATTAAATGGTTGTTATCAAAATCAAACAAAAAACAATTTCATACACGGACTTAAAATCCCTCTGAACAGCTTAGCTTCCCCTCTCTTGCTTCATGTAATGTTGTCATTTACACTATCTCTTCAGTCACCGTGCAGTGAAAAAGAGGAAGAAAATGCACAGAGAAGAAAAGGCTACACAAGAGACAGAAAGGAGAACAAACAGAAAAGGACATGAGAGAAAATGGAAGCGAAGAACTACTCTGGGAGTTTGGGTGAAGAGGTTCACTCCTCCACTAGCTCAATCTAAGGGCAGCTCCAGCAAGAAATAGTTGGGATCCACTGGTTTAAAGTGATGAACAGGTCCAGGTTGTGAGCCCCTTGCTTGCTGTGGCGAAGCAAGTTACAGGAGTAGTCTCATTGACCTCAGTTTACCCACAGGAGCAGACCTATTGCTCACCAGGACAAGTAAAGGACTCATAGTCTGGCTCATAGAATTCCTGTGTGGTCCTACACGTAGACTTTAACCTCAAAATTGTAAATGAATAGATAAGATGATCTTGAAGAACTCATTTCTGTATCTTAGATTACAAGCCGTGGTTTCTGTTAAATTTAATTGGTTCCCTTGCAGCATGCATGATACGCCATAAATATAGAGCTCTTTGTTGCTGGGCATTGGCTTTAAAGCTACCACGGCACTTTTGATAAGAGTAGGTCTTGTCCCAGTGTCCTTACGCATACATCTCTTCTTTCCCCAGTGCGTGCCATTCTGACGTGTCCCGGGATGGCTGTATGTCACTGGTGCTATGTGTGCATTATTGTTACATCCATTAGCATTCTTTAAAGGTGGAAGATGCTATATAAATGATTAATGTTATTTGTATACAGAAGCTTCCTAATACTATGGAAACAAAAACTGGTTGGATAGCGAATTACAAAACGGCCGTCCCTGTTTGCTTACTCTGTGTTCAATGTTTCGCTTATGTTACCTCACAGGCTTATGAGTTTTATTACAGCAGCTGCCTACAACCCAGCAATCCTCACTCTGACACATGGAGTCAGGGCTGCAATAACCTAGGTTTTTAAAGTGAATAAAATGAGACTCGCATGCTAGACACAGCAAAGCAATGGGAAAATGCCCTTACCAATGAACCAGAACATGTCCAGAGAACCAATCAGTCAAACACTGACAAGTTTATCATGTAAGCAGAAAATGAACTGAACAAGAACTCATGTACCGTGATTTGGGATGGGGAAAAATTTTTAGAAGGAATGAAAGCAAGGGGCTAGCAGAGAACAAAAACTGCACGAACAATTTGTTCCTTTTACCCCCTTACCTAACATACAGAATTGCATTTAAGATGGTAAATCAATCTTTTTGGAGGAACTATTTTTTTTAATAGGAAAAGAAGGGAAGGGAGTCATGGGGCCTAATTTACACACTGTAGGTGAGACTGCACCTCTAATGTCTTTAGTAGATTTTCACTTGCTTACACCAGATCTGAATTTAGACCTCTGAATCTTATTAGCTTTGCGATATGAACTCACAGTTAATGACTGTGTGTGTATAATGGTGACCAGTGTCCAAGTATGTCACCCTCTAGCTCCTCTGCACCCTCACCCTCTTAAATACCCATTCTTTCTTGTGTATCTATCTGTCGAATCATATTTATATGGCCCCCATTTCCCCATTATATCTGAATGCCTCACAATCTCTAATATGTTTATTCTCACAATACCCCTTTCCAGTGTAGAAAACCCATTCCTGCTGCTTCGCTCCCTTGCTCCCTCCACTGAAGAACTACCACTGGCTAACTCTCAGTCTGCCCCACCTCCCATTGTAGACCATCACCTGCGCCTAGATGAGTTTGTTGCCAACTCTTGTGTTTTTATTGCAAGCTTTGTAATATGGTTAGGGTACTAGGCTAGGACTTGAGAGACCTGGGTTCAATTCCCTGCTCCATCACTTCCTCTGTGGCCTTGGGCAAGTAATTTAGCCTCTTTATGCCTCCGTTCCACAACTGTAAAAATGTTCCTGATGCCTCAGTTCTCCATCTGTAGCAATTACTTACCATATTAGTAGCCCTTCCCTACTTCACAGGGGTTTGTGAGGATAAATGCATTAATGATTGTCATATGCTTTGAGATGCAAAGCTCTATCTGTCAGGTATTATTATACTATCACTTAGAGCAACAGCTCCTGGAAACAGATGATTAGCTGAAAACTCTCAGCTTCATTTAAAAAAAAAGTTTCTGCCCTCATGGTTGCAGAGAAAAGCCTGAAAAAGTGGTACAAGGGTACCCTACAGGCTTAGCAACCAGAAGGCAAAGATTTTTTAAAAAAAAAACTCATGTTTTTTTAAGCCAATCTCATGACTTTTTTTGAGGTCTGGCATTTTTTTTTAATGCTTGGGATTGGCAATACTGTGTTTCTGTTATCTGCCAGAAAATGGGAATAATTGCTTTTAAAATAACAAAATCAGGATAAGCTATACTAGCTCTTTCTGCAAATGTTTGGAGCAACTCAGCTGACCGGTTTGTCTTTCCTCTTTTGCTGAAATTCACTAATTCTGTAGCTATGATTTTTTTATATCCAACTATTACTCTTTATATCCCTTCAATTCTTTTTTCCTGTGACATCAGTTCGGCGACAGATCTCCATGCATTAGTGGCAATAAAACTGCTAGGTGTCCAAAGTCAACCCCTAAGCATATTTTAATGCTATTATATCTCACCATCTGCTTTGACTCACCAGGATGAAGGTGTTTCCTGAAAGTCTAGCCAAACTCCAACAGCATGAGAGTGCCATGGCCATGCTGATATTTTATTTGTTTTTAGAACGTTGAGATCTATGAGACCAACAGACTCAGAGAATTGGTATTAGGATAGAAAACTTTTTATGTCAAGGTTACTGGTATGAATGTGGCGTGGGTTGATAGCTTGGGGATTTGAGAAAGATATTGACATATTTTATGCTGTCTCTGATCTGTTGACTTCAGTTTCCAGTGCTGTGAATCTGGTATCCTTTGTAAACACAAGACAGACTTTTTTTTTTATCATTAGAAGCATACTCTGATCAAAGGATAAGCTATTTGCTATGAGAGGGGAGCAATAAGAGGGCATGAAATGTGTACACTTATATCCCTTGCATACATGCAGAAGTAAAATGTGTATTTCCTTCTAGCACAGGCTCAAAATGTATGGCAAGTAGAAATCCAAGGAGCAGACCATTTGCAAAGCAGAATGAAAAGTGGATTTAAAGGAACTATGGAAAACAAAAAAAAAATAGCAATGTTTTAAAGAAAATGTTCTCTTCCTACAAGTTCATACAAAAATGGCCACCATTTTGCTGTATGTAAACTTGTACCCCCAAATGTTGTGATATTTTGATAAAGGCCTGAACAAAAGCCCATGGAAGCCAATGAGAATCTTTCTGTTGATTTCAATGGGCTGTGGATCAGGTCCTTAATTACTATTTTTCCATCTAAAAAGAGCTTAGCAGCTTGGTGAAATTTTGTCTCAGCAGAGGGGCTCTTTTAATAATAATTCTGAAATGACTCCTGCACTTCGTGTTTTGGTGGCTGATACAGGTTACAATTCGTGACAAAAAGAATTAACATTTATTTCACCATAGTATTTACAGAATTTCCTGCATGTAGAATGGGAAATAACACAAATGCTGGGGTAAACTTAATTAGGAAAACCATTTTTTCCCCAAGGATACTCTTAATTGACTACCAATCCAATAGGGAAATATAAAGGAGGTAGGTTTGATTTTTGGGACCAAACTTTCATAGCCTTGACATGCACTAACATCTACATGACATTTACTTGTGCAAAATCTGTCTGTCTTGGGTTTTGCACATCCTTTCCTGTGCCTCCACATACAGATGCTCCAATCTCTCACCTGAACAAGTAGGTGTCAATACTTGAAAAGTGTTTGCATACATAAAATTGCACACACAGAAACAGAGTCTGGTTTTGCTCATATACGTTCCAGCACTCAGTTGTGACGAACATTAGCATGAAACCTCTGAGGTTTGAAGCCTTCTTTCAGAATCTGGTCTTTTAAATAACTCTTTTTCCATCTAGATATCCTATTTGTCATCTTAGCTGGCCTCTCTTTCTTTGCTGAATTTCTCTCAGAAATTCACTGGAAGTTCTGTGTTTACATAGTGATTATTTACAAACCACATCAAGAGAAATGTTGCTCGCTGCTCAGGAATTTGGAGGAATGACGCTCAGAGAGTGAAAGGGTGCTGCAAACACAAGACTCAACAATGAAAGCAACTGAATACTTAGCCAAAAGTATTGAGCCATTGAGTAACCAAAGTTAACTGACTCGAAAGAAAAATCAGAATATCGAAGAATCAAATCAGAGCTGTCAGAATTTAAAGGGAAGGAGTTAAAAAGCTCTGATACAGTACTATAAAATCCTCTTACCTGTAAAGGGTTAAGAAGCTCAAGTAACCTGGCTGGCACCTGACCAAAATGACCAATAAGGAGACAAGAGACCTTCAAATCTGGGTGGGGGGGAAAAGGTTTTGTCCGTCTGTGTGATGCCTCTGGCCGGGGACAGATCAAGAAAGCGAGCAATTCAACTCCTATAAAGTTAGAAAGTAATCTAGCTAGAAAATGCATTAGATTTTGCTTTTGTTTTTGACTTGTGAAATTCGCTGTGCTGGAGGGAATGTGTATTCCTGTTTTTGTGTATTTTTGTAACTTAAGGTTTTGCCTAGAGGGATTCTCTATGTTTTGAATCTGACTGCCTGTGAGATTATCTTCCATTCTAATTTCACAGAGGTGCTTCTTTTACCATTTTTCTTTCTAATAAAGTTCTGTTTCTTTTAAGAGCCTGACTGATTTCTCTATGATCCTAAGACCCAGGGGTTTGGGTCTGTGATCACTTTGTAACCAATTGGTAAGGATATTATTTTCAAGCCTCCCCAGGAAATGGGGTGTAAGGCTTGAGGGAATAGGAACTCCAAGTGGTCCTTTCGCTGATTCTTTGTCAAATCACTTGTTGGTGGCAGCGTACCCCCCAAGGGCAAAAAGTTTGTGCCTTGGGGAAGTTTTACCCTAAGCTGGTAGAAATAAGCTTAGGGGGGTCTTTCCTGCGGGTCCCCACATCTGTACCCTAGAGTTCAGAGTGGGGAGGGAACCCTGACATGGTGGCAGAGCGGTGGGATCATTTTTGAACCAAAAGCACAGCAGGATTTTAAAAGGACAAATTTTTCTCTTTGTTTGAAAAACAGGGAGGGTTTTTTTTAAAGCTGATTAGAGCTTCAGGTTCTGTCTCTGTGCCTGGAGAAAGAGCAGCTGCATAACAAAAGGATTTTTCTGTTAGCTGGGAGGGAACCCTGAGAAGAGCCAAGAACATTAACTCTTTGGGCATTCCAACAAGCTGGCACATTGCAGAAGATGACATTCCTAAACACAAGTCAATTTTAGTGCAGGACAATGGTATCAGATTGGCACTTCCTTGATAAGATATTCTCTATCCACAGAACAGATACTACTGCTGTAACAGAGGGTAAGCTGCAGGGAGCTGCAGAGTCAGCCCTCTTACAAAGGCAATGTTCCTGGGGATCCTGAGTGGATGAAAACACAATGAGCCAGACCCTTAGCTGATTAAAATGGGCTTAACTTCCTTTGAACTCAATGGAGTTACACTGATCACACCAGTTGACAATCAGGTTGAATATGAAGAAACACTACAAGAAATGAGCCTAATTATTCTTCAATAATGTTGATTTTAAAAAAGATAGAGAATTTTCCAATCTATACTTAACACTGTAATTTATAGGCAGAAGGTCTCCAGAAAATCATTTCTATACTATGCATTTTTATAGAAAAGTTAATGCTTAAATTCCATTTTTCTTGTTTAGTTGTAATGAAGGCTGAGGGTGGGTGGATTGTGTGAAAAGCCATTATCAGTAATCTAAAAGGGAAATGGGTATACTCCTCTGGGGAAATATTTTGAAATGACAAGCTGTTTGGTAAACTTTGGTGCATTTCTAATCGTAATAGCACAAAAGTATCTAGTATTCCTAGTATCTCTCAGCCAGAGATAAAGGGATGATTTAGCATTTTTCAGAGAGGAAGATGAACTCCAACATTGTCCAGAGAGAAAGATAAATAGGAAAATTTCCCTTACCTTGCTTTAGTCTGAACACAGTGTAAAACATAAAGTGCTAGACTATCCAACACTTTCTAAAGCCTACGGATGCATTGTACTCATTATCACAGTTTGACCATGAAGAAATAGACAAATCACAAACTCTGATGGTATGTTCAGAATTTATCAGATGAAAGACAAAGCATGGGATGAAATCTCGCAACATGGTATTGCCCTTGGAGTTACACAGCTGAAGGCTCAAAATCATACAAGAATTGAACTTCCTCATGCTAGAGGAATTCAACAACATGGCTGAGATTTTAGCCATCTATTTGCCTTAAGGATCACCTCCCATCAAGGACAAGTGATGATGATGATGAGGATGAAGAAGAGAAGGTTGGGATTGCCGATGCTAACCTTTCATGAGGATTGTCCTGGCCTCTGCCCACTCGGTTCTTCCATCAGATGTCAGTAGACCAATTGGAGGCAGCCTCTCTTCTTCATTCTCTGCCATTTTGACTATCTTTCTTAACTGAGTGAATAGATCCCCTTCGCTGAGACGGCGGAAATTAATTACAACATCCAAAACAAAGAACTGCAGGGAAATGATAAAAGTCAGAAGGATCACAGACAGATTATACTGAGCTCTGTAAGAAAACATCTCGCTCAATGTGGGATGGCCTGGAGGTGCTGCAGCTCTGCACAATGAGAATTACGTGGCTGAGAGAAGTGGTGTGCTAACATGCTGGGGCCTGATACTGTGCTCTCACCTGTGTTTGGGTTTGATACCAGTGTAACTCCACTGACTTCAGTTGAGTGGCTCCTGATTTACAATGGAGTGAGAGCAGAATAAGGTTTACATTGTTTGAGTAAGTTTAAAAACACCTGAGCCATTAAAACCAGGAAGCATGTTAATAATTTCCATAGTCCCAGCTCTTTTAAAAATAGCATAGGGATATGCAATACTGTTACATGTGGAACCCACAGAGCTTTTTATAACCCATTTACTATGTGCTAAATTACGCTGCTTGCTCTCTAAAGTTTTGCCAGCATTCAAAAGCTGACCATTAGCAATAAGTAAACTGTAGAAGATTAAGTGATCTATTGTGGATGGATAAACAGCCAGGTGTCTGGATGCTTTTCCAGATTAATCCAAACCACCTTGATGGAGAAACTGACAGGGTCAGATTAAGACCAGTTGGGACCTAGATCTACCAGAACTTCCCCTCCTGCCAAAAACAAAACAAAAACCCACACCACAAAAAAGATGACCAGATTCTTTCCCTCTGATTATCCATCTTCAGCCCCTACAAATAGACTTTCACTGCCAGTTCCTTCCCCATAGACATGTCATTCTTCACACCACCCACAGGTTCCTTAATCTTCTGCCCTCCCATTATTACTCTGTTGGCTTGTTGTTCTGTTAGGCCCACACAGGCCGGCAGGCAGGGATTCCAAGGATGCTGCCTTAAGCTATCCAGAAAATTTCCTCATGACATTGCCAATGATTCTGAAACTTTGGCTTTTCATCTCGATTTAGAAAGAAAACACAATTCAAAATGTCAGAATTTTCTGTGGAAGAGAAATCCTGTTTTGTGACCAGCTCTGCTCCTTATAATACATTTAAAAAAGCAAAATCTTTGCCTTTGGAATGCACCATATTGTACTAAATGTCAGGAACTTGCAAACAAATGCTGTATGGGAGGGGTACTGTAGAAGGTCTCTTCTCTTCCCACCCTCACTCTAAATTATACATGCTGAACACTATGCGGTATGCCAATATACCCAATAGAGTTTTCAGGTTAAAATATAAACATTTCAGCAAATGCACATTGTATAAATTTGTTTGCCAGTGGTGTTGCTTCCCTGCTTGAGAAGTGTTTTTATTTGAGTGGAAACTAAATTAGTATTTTCCCTAGTCCCACATCCATCCTCGCTGCAGCAGTGTACTCACAATGTAAGCTGGGCTAGGAAGGAAACAAAACGATGGGAGCTTCTTGTTAAACTGCTGGCAGCATATCACTGATAAGAACTGAGTATGGGCTTCAGGACTGAGTCCAGTGCCATCATCTATTGTATATTCAATGGGATCCTGGACCAATGATCTTATTACATTGCTATCAAGCAAATTTATGCATACCCGATTTCTGAAGGAAAGAGGAAAAGGTTTAAAAACATAATGTCTACTCACCTGATTGTTACAAGCAACAATAATGTGCTCTGGTTCTGGCATTATGCTGCTTTTCTGGGCCACAAGAGTATCTTTGGTATGGCCTGGAAGACGATAGGAAGAAAAGAGTCCATAGTATTGCTTCATACAGAGAGGATGACCAGACAGCTGTCCACGAGCAAAATCAACAGGTATAGCATTGCTGGAGAGAGGGGAGAGAAACAAAGCCAGAGAAAAGTAGAAAGAGAGAGACACAGAAAGGAAAAGAAATCTAATCTGTCCTTTGTTCTGTTACAATTAGATTAGGTACAATACAAATGGAATAATAAAAACAAGATTACAGTGTAAGGAAATAGATGAATTCCCATACCAAAGTTAAATACATCATTCCTGGCAGATTCATGCATATTCATTAAGCAATTGTATTTGCATTCAATGAATATGTGTTGGAGACTCAAACAATAGCAGAGCATGCAAATCAGTGACTGCAACATATATTCATCATCTGTGAATATACAGTACACTTGCACTTTTCCTCATCCAGTATAAAATCTTTCACATATGTAGCCCCTGCCCATCCAAAAACAAAACAAAACAAAAGGACCCCCAAGAGTCCTGTGATAGGAGTAGGGAGCTTGCTTAGAAAGGACCCTCAAAACTCTGTAGAATAAATGAAAGTCAGCTGAACATCTGAAGTTGACATGCACCCTAGAACACGGACGGGCAAACTTTTTGGCCTGAGGGCCGCATCGGGTTTTGGAAATTGTATGGAGGGCCGGTTAGGGGAGGCAAACAGCCAGGTGTGGCCCGGCTCCCCCCCCCATCTGCCCCTCCCTGCTTCTTGCCCCCTGATGCACCCCTGCCTCATCCACTCCCTGTCCCTTGACTGCTCCCAGTACCCCCGCCTCTGACTGCCCCCCGCCGCCTCATCCAACCCCCCCTTCTTCCTAACTGCCCCCCCCAGGACCCTTGCCCCTATTTAACCCCCCTGTGCCCCGTCCTCTGGCCGGCCCGACCCCATCCACACCCCCACCCCCTGACCACCACCCTGAACACCCCTGCCCTCTATCCAGCCCTCCCTGCCCCCTTACCGTGCTGCCAGGAGTACCTGTGGCTGGCGGCGCTACAGCTGTACTGCCCGGCTGGAGCCAGCCACACACCGCGCAGCACGGAGCACCGGGTCAGGCCGGGCTCTGCAGCTGCGCCGCCCCGCTCCAGGAGCTTGGAACCCCGCCACCCAGAGCATCGTGCCAGTGGCACAGTGAGCTGAGGCTGCGGGGGAGGGGGAACAGCAGAGGAGGGGCTGGGGGCTGGCCTCCCGGGCCAGGATCTCAGGGGCCGGGCAGGATGGGACCGCGGGCCGGATGTGGCCTGTGGGCCGTAGTTTGCCCATCTCTGCCCTAGAAGGCCATGTTTGGTTTGTACTGGAAGTCCAGGCTAGAGTTGCTTAGAATGTTTAAGGGAAACATCTCCACCTCAGGAAATCAGTAGAATGTGCAGGATGGAGGGGAATCATCTTGACTGTGAGGAGTTAATCTGACACTACCAAACAACTTTGGTCCTTAGTGTGACACATGGGGGAAGTAAAGGCTGAAATTTAGCATCTGGATCCTTTTTAATTGCTAGGAGTCTGGCAACAATACACACTAAAGTGCCTCTTTAGTGACCAGAACAAAATCTGGTTACTTTTCTGTGGAATATTTTCTTTTCTGATTACAGATTGTAGGACATTATACTGTCAATGCAGTAGAAACTAAAATAGTTGTCATTGTAGGCAGGGGCCACAGGGAAATTGCTGGTATTGTGGTTAAGATACTAGACCAGGAGAAAGTTGTCTAATTCCCAGGTCTGCCATAGACTTTCTGTATGACTTACTTCCTTGGAAAAGTCACTTAATCTCTCTGTGTCTCAGGTCCTCATCTGTAAAATGGGGATAATAATACTTCATTTCTTTCCACCCTCCACCTTTGTCTTGTCTATTTAGATTGTCAGCTCTTTGGGCCAGAGACAGTCTCTTATATTCTGATGTAGTGCAAAGCCCAATGGATTCCCAATCTCATTTTGGGCCTATTTTTACAAGAATAGTATATAATAACAATGATGATAAGAAAGCCTGTGATTATAATGATTTTAGGAAGGGGACATTATACTATATTGTTCCGACAACAAAACTTGCACTGATTTAATACCTTAAGCTATGTTCTTGTGTTATAATATTTTTGTCTGTCTAAGTTAGGCTTTGTTTGAAATACTTTACCCAGGCAACTGGGCTATCTACATAGCTAAAACTACATACAAGTAAAAGCTGTGTTATCCGGCACTTTATCAACCAGAAAGCTCTATTAACCAGCATTTCTGATATTTCCCAATACAAATCTTCAATCTAGTAACTGGGACTAGTATACTGCCCAGGAGGTTATGCAACTGCATATTCTACACTCTACTTTTATGCAAAAGAGGTGGAAGACAAGTAAGCAAGCCGATACCAGAGATTTATTCAAAACACCAGCTTCAAGGATATGTCAGAGGGTCATTAAAGATTCAACGCAATCTCCTACACCTTTTACATCTACAATGATAATTGATGTTTATAATGATGACGCCAAAGCACTGCAAGATCCTGAAGTGCCTTCTGAATCATCAAAGATTAAATTATGTTCAGTATAGTTTTAGTGTTAAGTTTATTTTTAGTGATCTGGGTGTCCGCCATGCGCAGCCCATAGTGATATAAGATATCATAGTGTCATAAGATAACCTACTGTATAGAAAACTTTAGCTGTATACACCTAAGTGCTTCAAGAAACCAATCACTCTGCAGTGCACTACTACTACTGGATTGGTGAGTACAGTACCTGTATACTATTTTATATTTTATTCATTTTTTGTATTCTATTTCTTTGAAAATTGGTATTCCATTGATAAGTATAACTCTTACTTAACTGGAACTTTTGACTAACCGGCACCACCATTCCACCAACATGCCAAATAATAAAGTTTTTACTGTACTTCGGAAAGTTATGCACTGCTTTTGCATACTAGTTTTGTGCCTATTGTGTTTGCCTATGTAGTGATTCAAAAGATGCTAGGATTACATTGATTATCCTATGGCTGTAAAAGGGCAACAATGGATATTGGAATATTAATAGTTATAATGAGGAAATATTAGTGTTGGTACCCAAAGGTAAGCAACAACAGTAGAACTTCATAGACAAAGGAGTAAAGAATTATTAAAGAAAGGCAAGGAATACTGTGACAAGTCTTCTTTAGATCAAGGAACCCAGGTCAAAATATTAAAGATAAAATTTTACATCTTTGCTAAGCAATATGTATTCCTAGCTCTTCACAGATGCATACCATACTGTCATGTAAAGATGTAGCGACAAAGTAGTTTATAACATATCAACATCTGTATTTTTAGATATGCAGATATGGCATACAGTTCTATAGTTTATCTTAGACAAAAGCACATGTTCCTGAGCAATCAAGTGTGATAAGTTTTTGAATAGTTTTAGATTTTGAAGTAAAAAAATCCAACAACTCCTTCCAATTTCTTTTCTTATAGTCAATTCACAGGTGGTGAGACTAGGGTGACCATATATCCCGATTTTATAGGGACAGTCCCCATATTTGGGGCTTTTTCTTATATAGGCACCTATTGCCTCCTCCCCCCCCCTTCCCCCCGATTTTTCACACTTTCTATCTGGTCACCCTAGGTGAGACCTCAGATGGCTAAATATCGACTTTGTCTTTCCCTGGCCCAAAAGAATGCTGGTCAGGATGCGTGACAAGGGAGCTCTCATTATCCCATGATTGAAAATGTTCCCTTCCTCCATTATGGTGCAGTGTACTGTGCCTTGGTTGTCTGCCACATTCCATTCTTTGGGTGGATGCATTTCAGTGGTACTGCTGGAATGTAGTTTGTAAAATTCTTTTGGATGAATGGTGCTATATATGTAAAATACTGTTATTAATAGTTCTCAAGGACTGCTGGAGATATTTTCCTACATTTACAACAGGAAAAATGGATTACAACTTTTTTGGTTAAATACCAGCAGTAGAACCTGGTGTGATTACGCTTCCTCTCGTGGGGTTTATTATTTTGGGATGGGATAGGGGATGTCTTAACAAATTTAACCACGGTGGAGAGGTGAATATCAGAAATATGGAAAATTGTAGAGATACTTGTGAGGGAGTTTACTAAACTGGTGGTTCTCAAGTTAATACATAGGGCTGTTAGCAAACTTTGCTATGACACACCACACAACAGAAACATTAACCCAGGAACCAATCCCTGCAACAAACCCCGTTGCCAACTCTGTCTGCATATCTATTCAAGGGACACCATCATAGGACCTAACCACATCAGCCACACCATCAGAGGCTCGTTCACCTGCACATCTACCAATGTGATATAGTCATCATGTGCCAGCAACGCCCCTTTGCCATGTACATTGGCCAAACCAGACAGTCTCTATGCAAAAGAATAAATGGACACAAATCGGACATCAAGAATTGTAACATTCAAAAACTGGTAGGGAAGCACTTCCATCTTCCTGGACTCTCAATAACAGACTTAAAAGTGGCCATTCTTCAAGAAAGAAACTTTAGAACTGGAATTAATTTGCAAACTTGACACCATCAAATTAGGCCTGAATAAAGACTGGGAGTGGCTGGTTCCCTCTGTTGATACTCACACCTTCTTGTCAACTGTTGGGAATGGGCCACATCCACCCTGATTGAATTGGCCTTGTTAGCACTGACTCCCACTTGGTAAGGCAACTCCCATCTTTTCATGTGGTGTATATTTATACCTACCTAGTGTATTTTTCACTCCATGCATTTAATGAAGTGGGTAATAGCCCACGAAAGCTTATGCCCCCAAAAATTTGTTAGTCTCTAACGTGCCACAAGGATTCCTCGTTATTTTTGCTATGACACTGCCACTCATTGATCTGTGGTTGGAGAGGATGGACTCCTTAGGTACATCTGAAACAGTCACATTAGTCAGATTTTTACATTGTACTGTAGGTTGAACTGTGTATCTGACAGATGACTGACATGACTTATGAAGAATCCTCAACTGGCACCTCATATTGTAGTCATAAAGGAGAAGCATGTAAAGCTACCATGGTGTTGCCAAAGCTACCATACCTGAACCATTTCAGTTCCTAACATTAGACTGGTCCAACGAATTACGGCCTAATGTAGCCTGACTTTGGACACCTCCAAGCATTCCTAATCAGAGCTCTTTATATTTGTAGTCAGTCAGTGATTCTATTTCCAAAATACTTACGCATCCAGTAAAGCTTTATAATCCAGCACTCCTGAAATGAGATTAGCAGCAAACCTGTAAGTGAAAAATAGACATAACCTCACTCTTTTGCCATGCAGCAACTTGGTGCCATTTCTGGGAGTTCAGCCTGAGCCCAAGAAGGCCCATAAAGATCAATTATACTCTACAGCAGTGGTTCGCAAACTTTTTTTTCCGCAGATCACTTGAAAATTGCTGAGTCTCGGCGGACCACTTAATGATCTTTCCAAATGTTATTTTGTACCATTAGCTAACTATTGTAATGCGCTTTAGATAAAAGCGCTATATAAAAAAATTAATAATAATTAATTTTTTTTGGTTCTACAGATAAAAGCACACAACTCATATTTTAATATCAGTAGTCATCTTTCGAATGCGATGGATGTGCCCTCTCTCCCCCCACCACGGCAGTCCCCGAGCTGGGGCTGGGAAGGAGGGGGGGCTCTCCCTCTCTCCCCCGCCATGGCAGCCCCCGAGCTGGGGCTGGGAAGGAGTGGGGGTCTCTCCCTGCCTCCCACACCACAGAAGCCCCATTCCTCTCTCCCCCGCCACAGCAGCCACAGAGCTTAGGCTGGGAAGGAGGGCCGTCTCTCCCCAGCAGCTGCAGCCCTGGAGCTGGGAAAAGTTGCCTCTTTCTCTGGCCCCCACAGCCCTGCACATCCCAGATTCCCCCCATCCCCTCTTCTCATCCCACTGCCTCCTCCCACCTACCCCTTATTCCCCCCAAGTCCACCACCTCTCCTTACATGTGTGTCTTCTCCGGGGTCCAGGCACCTAATTAGTGGAGCCCTGCCTGCGCAACTCCATTAATTAGGTGGATAGCCCTTTATTCTCTCGTGTGTGGCCATCCAGGCATGCACTTCAGAGAGAACTTTTCACGGACCACCTGAATGGAGCTCACGGACCACTGGTGGTCCACGGACCACAGTTTGAGAACCTCTGCTCTACAGCATAACAGAGTCTAGTCTCTTGGCAAGAACAGAAAAAAACAACAGCTATGATTAATTTTAAAATACACATGCAAAGGAAGAATTTGTTGACTAGTGTATATAGTTAGTGTTATGTATTTTTATGAGCATAGTGCCTAATCACGGACCAGGACCCCATTGTACTAGGTGCTATACAAACACAGAACAAAATGACAATCCCTGCCCCACAGAATTTACAATCATGTAATGATGATCCTTACTTAACAATTAAACAAAATTAGACTGGATACCACAAGAGGATACTTGGAAGTAGTTGTTTACAGAACGGGATGGGGGCTGCATCCTTGATAGGAGTCTCAGCAATATAAACACTTAAATACTACCTGGTGTATTGAAGTACTTGCTGTCCTGAAATATATACTCTTGCTCCATGGCTGTAGGGCAGGAACATTATTTCCTCAGACCGCCCATTTGCTGTGTTTCTGAATGGGATCTTCTATGCTAAAAGTGTTTGCATGTTACACATCATATGCATTAGAGAAATGCAAAACAGTTTCATAGAAAAGAATGTGCACAGTGAATCTATTCAGTAACAAGAGGAAGCACATTTATTCTAATGTTTAGAGTAGGTTTAAAAAAAGACATGGTGCTCTATCTATGCAAAATTTTAATATAATACAGATCAGCTTCAAGGTTCTGGCTGTTTTTCAAAATTATAATAGCATAAATTCATATGCAATTTAGTGTTTCAGTAATGCGCAGCTGGAAAGTACTAAAAGCAAAGAGGAAATCTGCAATATTTGAAAGTAGCTTTGCTTTGTATTGCTGTTTAAAAAGATTTGGCAAAGGTTGAGAATTGGAAGCTTACTTTTTTAATAGCATCTGGGGATGTATATTGTGTACTTGGCTTGTATAAACTTTGTTTATTCTTTATGTTTTCACTTTTTAAAATAAATTTAGCCACCCGTATATCCATATAGGGAAATGGTCAACACCAAAAATGTTCTTTGGATACTGGTACAGGGCTCCAGAATTCGTTGGTTTTATGTGCAGCAGCAGGTATAATCAGGAGTAATGCAATTACTTTTTGATATAAAGTAATTTTTGAAAACACTGTCTGTTAAAGGGACCCTTCTCCCCCAAACCCTGTTTTCTTATCCTTCAAGTCAGCTCTGTTGTACATAGCCTAATTCTTCATGAGCCCTGGAAATGATTTTCTTCAAGCTCATGTTTTAATATTGTATCTCCAAGTTCTTTTCTTTGGGCTCTGCAGCAGTCTTTTACATTAATCTGTTATCTGATCAATGACAACAAAGCACTCACTGTTGTTTTAGAATGGATTTTATCGTATTGTCAGAGGGTGTTGATTTCTTGATACTAGTTCTTGGTATCCCAGTTGTTTCCATTGCACTTTCAGGTTGTTTTGACACTAGCAAAGTTAGTGCCCACTTTCCAGCACTTGCGTAGCCTGGGGGTACATGGTGGGAGATGGGGCAGTATACTAACTTTTGGGCTTATATTTTCCCTACTCATCAGTCCCCAGGAGATGCTCAACTGAGTACAAATGTTTTTCCTGCATGGCGCAAAGACCTCCGATTAGGGTGGCTGACATGTAGGGCTCTGCTACAGCTTGCTGAGTTGTAACTGTAGCATATTGGAGACTGTTCCAGTCTAAACAGCACGCATGGAGTCAGGATTTCTTTTCCCAGCAAAGAGCTCTGATTTGGGAAAGTATCTGATGAGCAGTTTAAGATGCTTCACAAATATCCCTAGTTTTAAAATTTCCACTAGTATATTTTGTCTAAAATGATAAATGTGATGGCAAAATTTTCTATTAAAAAGTATAATTCTTAACTTAAGGTTTCTGCGTGAGTGAAACTAGAAGCTGCCTCTAGCCAGTATGTACAGTAGGGAATGGTTTAATGACTGGCACCCTCATTTGTTCAAACAAGCTACTTGTCTGTTTGCCAGAGTAGCATATTTAAAGGGTTTTTTTCAGAGGCAAAAGCTGTGGTCTTTAATACGTTACCTCAGCTGGTCATTCACATCCTTGAAATGTTGACGAGCAAAGATAATTGCAGGGCTGGAATTGACTGGAAGAGCCAACCGGTTGCTGAGGTACATGTCATCCAACCAGTAGTTAAACACCTAAGGGAAGGGGAGGAAACATCTTACAACCAAGTAAAAGAGTGTGTGTGTGTGGGGGGTGGCACTATGCATTAAATGTGGGCTTTGATTAATGGGGCCATTGATCATTTTCAGTCTGGGCTCAGTGGGCTCAGCTCACTCTAAATCAGCCACAAATCCATTATCCTATCATTCAATCTATGGTAATTTACAGTGTACACCATAAAAAAAAAACAAGTTTATTGTATTATTACCTATATATTTGTTCACAACAAAGTAGATTTAAGAACCAATGGTAAGTGTTTATTTCTTAATGGCCCCAACTGTATTTTCAAGGATGGGTAGAATTTAACCAGTGTAGGCTTTCCTTGTGGAGATAGTTGCTGCAAATGTCGGTTGATATTGCCTAGATGCTAATTTTATTATCTTTCAAGCACCTTCAGCGTACTTACTGCTGTGCAGTATGTAGAGGTATACATAGCCCCAGCGAACTTAATCTAAGGCCCTGATCCTGCAGATAATAGTGGATGGGTGGAATCCTTAGCCTGCACAGAACCCTATGATAGTCAATGGGGCTTTATGCATATGCAGCAGTCCACTTACATGCCATCAGTTCCAAGATCAGGGCCCAAATTAGACAGACAATATACTGTAGTTAAAAAACAAACAACATCAGGACCTAAATTTTCAAAAGTGACTAGTGATTCTGGGTGCCTGAGTTTTTGGATGCCCAACGTGAGAAACCTCAAAGGGACTGATTTTAAGAGGGGGATGGTACTTAGCATTATCTGATCATCAGGACTATTTGAAGTGGGGAACTCCAAAATTGGGTCATCTAAAACACCAGTCATTTGAAAATTTAGGTCCATGTGACCATATGAAGGTCAAAATTTCAAAGCAGTTCCAGCATGGGGTGTTCGCTTGTTTTTTAATTTAACAAATTTGTAGGTGGATTATGCCACTGAGAGATGGGGAGAGAAGCACATCAACTGCTGGCATGTCAGAGTGTGATAGTTATCAGTACTTGGCCCATACAAGCACAAGTAATGACCTCCTAAGCATTTGTGTACAGAAGTTGAAAGTACAACAAAGACATTCTCATATCCTCAGCCACTGTTTCACGCTGTTGCTGATCACCACATTTTGGAAGACAGAGAGTTGTTTGGAAAATCAAGTTGTCTGTCTGAATTTAGCAGACATACTTTGAGTACAGTAAATATAAACAGAGAAATTATGCAAAACTAATTATGAATTTATGCATCTGCTGAAAAAGATTTCCTTTGAGATTTTTTCAATGTTATTGGAACAGATGTTGAAAATAACTCCTTCCCCCACATTCCCTGGAGTCTTCAGGAAAAGAGGCCAAAGCTTTATTCCTGGGAAGTTAAATTCCAAATTAAAATAACTCTAGTTTGTCTTAACAATTGAATGATTACTTTTACTAGCCAGACTGGATGTTGTGATATTTCAGAAAAGCCTTATATGTGGCTCATCTATCATTCTTGTACCCTTCAGGCAGGTCACATTTCTTATTTGAATGATCAGCTCTCTCCTTAAATAGTTATTAGAAACACATTTTTATTTAATAAATGTATTTTTTTCTCCAACCAAGAAGATGAATTATTGTTTCAGGATCAGAATAACGAAAGGAGATTTGACCATTCAGTGCAGCTTGCAGATGATATCTGTGTATAGTCTGTATAGCAGGGAGAGAATTATTTACTTGGAATGCGTTGGCTTTTAAAATCCAGCTGTCATGTCATCATTACAATCTAGGTCTGAATATAGGAACACTTTAATTGTTCAAAGGTTCTTGTGGATCATATCACTAAAGCTGGGGGGAAATTCTGGCCTCACTGAAGTCAAGGGCAAAACTTCCATTGACTTTAGTGGGGCCAGGTTTTCCACCTCTTCCTAGATGAGATGGATAAACCTGAATACATACCATTTTTCTAGTTTAGTTACAATTTCTGTCACTCATTCATTATCCAATATGCTGTCACTACTGCCATTTTTCAGATTGGCCAGAAGAGACAGCTTTAGAATGGATGGCCTGTAACTGTCTGCAAATATCAAACACAATTTATCCATAACGTATTGAACTTTTCTTGCTTTAGGGAGCAGAAACCTTGATTGTTTAAAGATTGAGGTCTTCAGCATGGCGCATACATTTTTTTTTTCTGCAAAGAAGGATTTTAGGCAAATCTTTTGACATATTATACAGAAAGAAAAATAATAGTCTTCTTTGAAACCATGTTCCCCATGTATACCGCCCAGAATAATTTGATTTGATCAGAGATCACATGGAATTGGTACCCAATAGTACACCATGCCCACATTCCTTGTAGTCCTATCAGTTTGTGCAGAATTCAAACTCTTTTTTTAAAATAAAAAATTTCTAGCGCCCAAGGCTCCCCAGAAAGCCTTCCAAAAGGGACGTGATGTAGCACTCTCTGCCTGAGTGTGCAAATAGCTTAAAACGATGGCTCTGAGAGATGTGAACTGCCCTCATCCATACTACTGAGTTGTTGACCCTGAAGTCTAATGATGGCATTGTAAATATCTACATTTTTAACAATATCAGTGGCTAGTCATTTTAGAAACATTCCAGTCTACCCTTCTGGGAATGTGGGTAGAAACTGAATAGAAGCACCAGCACGTTTTAATCTAGTCTGACTCCTGGACTTGATCCAAAAAGTTGACATGATTTATAGCAACCTTATATAAAGGTTTTTCATGTAACTCATGTAGGTAATCACGAATAACTTATAAATGAGCAGCCTCTCACACAAGCCATTCTTTTTCTAATGTGCATTTACTTACCCAGTTTCCAATCTTCTCCCTTCTATCTAGAAGTTTTTGCTGTAAGGATTCTCCTAGGCCTCCTGCAACTCCAAATTGTTCTACTATGGCCTTGGTCTTCCTAAATTGCTCATCTGGAATCAAGTGTTTCACGCATTGTAGGTACATGTGCAAGGTCTGTTGCAGTGGAGGCACTGGAAGCTTGGGCAGTGTCTAATCATAAAAAGATGGAGCGGTAAATAATGTTATGCATTCGTAGTATTTTTTTAGTTTTGGGTGAGTTACAACAGATGATGTGAATATTTTAGAGGAATATATAGGTTCGGATTGGATCTTGGTTTTGAGATGTTATTATCTGAGACCAAGCCCATATTCCTAGCTTTGCCCAAATGTCATTTCTGTCACACATTTTTTTGCATTAACTGCTATAGAAATAGCATGAAAATGTTTTTTCTTCTTTGTATTAGAAAGATGAGCCAGATGAAGGCAACACTTAAAGAAATCTCCCAGGAAGAGTTAAAGTTCTCCTTAAGGGAAGCCTTCCTGATGATGCTGGAATCTTACCAAGTTTAACTGAAAATATGCAGAGATTCCTTTGGAATTAATTGGTGCTGCTCTCAACATGCAGATTGAGTTTCAGGGATAGATGCACAGAGCTTTTTTTGAGGGTGACTGTGACAGGTTTCAGTTGGTCCACCGAGCCGCTGGGGGGGCAGTGGGGAGCTACTGCCTCACCGGCCGGCCTTGATCACACCTTTCTGTCTCTAGGGAATTAGCGGAGGGAGGTGTGCCGGCTAGAGTCAGTGGCACACCCCTCAGGCAGGGGGAGCGCCGGCAAGTCTGTAGCGTGCCCCTCAGGCAGGGGGAGCGCCGGCAAGTCTGTAGCGTGCCCCTCAGGCAGGGGGAGCGCTGGCAAGTCTGTAGCGTGCCCCTCAGGCAGGGGGAGCGCTGGCAAGAGTCTGTAGCGTTGTCAGGATTCTGCTACCCAAGGCGGGTTGGCCGGGGTAGGGGAACACAGGCCCACCCAACTCCACTGCGTTCCAGCCCAGGGCCCTGACAGTGGCGGGAGGAAAGGGTCCCGCCACTGGGTCAGCGGGGAGCCATCTGCAACATGCTGACCAAATAGACCCGCCGCACTGTACAGTTCTGCCCCTGGGCTACTTCCTACCAGATCTCTCGAGCGGGTCCCTCTGGTCCCCCCAGCCCATCAGGGTATTCCGCTGCTGGCAGCTCCAGCTCCCACTCAGGCTCATGCTGGCCCAGGTTACTGCCTGGCTCCTCCAGGTACTAGGCAGCTGGCAGTCCTGATAGCCCCAGTCCTTCCTCCAGGTCAAGTTTCTCCTGGCCCAGGGCCTCCCCTGGCTCAGCAGCAGGGTCTGGAGGGAACAGCCAGCAGCCTGTGCCTCCCTCCCTCCTTGGTGTGCCCTGACTGGGCTAAGGGCCCCGCCCTTTGTACTTCCTGTTCCACTCCTCCCCTTCCGGGGGTTGGAGTAAGCTGGGTCTGGCCCCACCCACTCAGGCTGAGAGAGTGGCTCTTTACCCTCTGGTTCGGAGGCAAACCACCCTGGCTCCCTACAGTGACTAAAAGGGGAAATATGGAGGACCACATGACCTCTTTCTCTAGAAAAGGTTTCAGCCATCTTAAGAAAACTTCCCTTTTGGACACCTTTAATTCTCCTGGGGAGATTCCTTTAGTAGCTACTGTCTATGTCTTTCTAATAAATCTGCATGCCATGTGCAGTATCAATGAATTCCAATGGGATCCTTGTATATTTTACATTTGTAGTGTCTCGTAGCAGTTGGGGTTTTGAACATTGTGAGTGTAACTGTGTCACTTCAGTGGAGTTGGATCAGTGATGATGTTGACCCAAGATAACTTGGGTGTAAGATCTCTGATGAAGAGCATAGTTAGTTGTCTATAAAATAATGAATCAATGGTGGCTCTCAAACAGCATTCCTTAGTGTTCCCATGCATTGCTTTGGGACATTATCACTTTGTTTTATAAATTGGAATTAAGCCAAACAAATATGAGCTTTCATTAAAAATAAAAAGAGCAGAGAAGTCTGGTGGATAGGGCAAACAAAGCTGGGATCCATGGAAGAATGGAAAAATATGAGGAATTTTGAGTCTATTGGAAATCACAAGTGTAGTCCCCAGAGAGGTGTACGGCGGCCTCAGAGTCCTGAAATTGATTTTCACCTAGTGAAGCCATCCATACCCACCCATTAGTATTTTGCATACAATGGGATGTTTGTGTGGATCAGTTCTTTTAATAGATATTCATTCTTTTTTTTTGGCTTTTGTCTGTTTCATAAACAGGCAGTCTTCAGGTTGCTTTTCCCTAGTTGATGTACTAGAAATTCATTTTTAACAGGTTTGTTCCTTTATCAGAGAAAGTATGTGAGTGAGAGAGAGCTGTGCTCTGCGCCAAGGACTGGGAACCAGGGAACTCTGAGTTCAAATCCCAGCTCTACCACTGCCACTCAATGCTGCAGGGAAAGGCACCACTTTGCCTCCATTTCCCCATCTGTAAAATGGGGATAATATTTACTTACCCATGAAACATGTGATGGGATGAATTAATTGATGAAGATGAAGGGCCAGTTGAGCCTGTAATGCCTCTATATACATCATAAGTGAAAAAGTAATTAAGTGATTTTTGTCCATTTGGTGCACAATACAGGCATACAACCTCCTTTGGAATTTATTTGAGCAGTTCAGTGGTAATGGGCATAGAAATTTATATGTCCTGGTGATGTCAGATATTCTGGTTCCACCATGTTTTGTCCAAGTAACATTGCTGTTAGTTCCACGTCTTTACTAAGGTCAAAAGTTTCACACTTGATGGATTTAGGTAACTAATTTTGGGCATACTCATCTGAATTTCTGGTCTAAGCTCCCTAAATCAATGTATTAACTTTTTAATATTTTTACCCAGCTGTCTCACAGATGAGTTGTATGTGAGAAACTGATAGGCAGCCTGTACTACCTTGTGGTAGAATGAAATGAATACTGGCCATTTCAGACTTTGTTGTAAATAATCTGCTCTATTTTTTTGTTGTTAGTCTCTGTTTGAGATGTGGATAATAATACATAACTACCTAGTAATGCAAATGCAACAGGGGACGGGTGAGGATGAATTATTTGTACTTTGAATACGAAAAGTGCTAAGACTAGTTTAAGGTCTTGATACTAGACTGTTGCAAGTGACCATTGTTTTCCAAAAATAAAGAAATGAGGTCAGGAATAATGTTTGTATTTACCACTGAGTTTCATTGATAACACTGCTCCTATTGATAATAACTAAAAATCATCTTTCTTTAATCCAACTCTGTTTTGTTTTTGTCCAAAAACAGCCACCTACTGTCTCATCTTTGCTGCATGCATCTTTCTCCTTCTGTGTGAGTTTCTCTAGCACAGGCATCCTTGCATTTCTTTTGAGATCTTTTACTGAGGCCAGAAATTGAAGCCACTTGGGGGCACTTACAGAACAGCACACCTCAGTTCTGGAAATAGAAAAGATTTAAAGCCAAGTCAGTGACAGTTATTTATTACCAAAATATGCACAATATATAGTGTTCCCTGTGCAAGCGTACACTGAAGCTTAAGAATGCAAAACTGAAGAGAAACAGAACTACAATATCTAAAGTAAACTGAATTGAATCCTTTGAATATTACTTTGTCATTCAATTTGTTGCATTTCTCTACAAATTCATTTCTATAGAAAGATCCCATGCACTTAACAGGTTCTCTTTTGCCAGTTTTGATTCACTTTAATTCGTCAGTCTAATTTACTTCACAGTATGTCACACCATTTCAGAGTAAGGCCTGGTCTGCAGCCAGCTTTTGTACTAGTATAACTATGTCGGTCAGGGGTGTGACTTTTTGTTGACATAGTTATACCAGTACAACCCCTACTGTGGATGCAGTTATACCAGTATATTCTGTCCAAGGTACTTCCAGGGCCCCTGTTACCACAATATCAGAGCACCTCACACTCTTTTAATGTGTTTTTTTCCTCACAACAAACCTGTGAGGTAAGGAAGTGTCAAGTGACTTGCCTAAGGTTACAGAGGAAGTCTGTGGCAGAGCGGGAAATTGAACCTCCTGAGCCCCAGGTGAGTGCCCTAACCATTGGACCATCCTTTCTTTTATCTGTGGCACTGCCTTATACTGATATAGCTTGTTCTCCTTCCCATTCAGGGATAAACTATGCTAGTATAAGCAGATATATTGGTATAGCTGCATCCACATCAGGGGATTGGGCCGCTTTAGCTATAGTGGTATCATTAAGGTAGTCCAACTTTTGTGAGCAGACAAGCCCAGATGCTTAAAGGTACTTAGAAACCTCTCTGCCTCACAGTTCAGATGTCACTGACATTTTCAAAGCTGCTGCTCAGCAGCTGCCAAACCTTGTAGGCACCTAAGTCTCTTGGATACCTAAATATCTGCCAGCCAGCATTTGCAAAGCCGCCTAAGCACTGATGCCACCCCCACAAGTAAAATAAATAGATGTTGATCAAGTAGATAGAGAGCTTCAATGTTTATAAAATACTTGTGACTGTACAAATGCAAGGTAGTGGTATGATTGCTACAATGGGGTTTTAAAAGAATTGGTAGGAGAATTTTTGTGTATGAAAGTGAGGGGTGAATAACTGGGCATGCTGTGGAAGGCACTGTGGGTTATTTCCCTCACACAGCTGTATGCAAGGGAAATTTAGGTTAGATGGCAGGGAAAACTTTCTGGCTCTAAGGGTAGTTAAGCTCTGGAATGGACTTCCAAGGGAGGCTGTGGAATCCCCATCACTGGAGGTTTTTAAGAGCAGGTTAGACAAACACCTGTCAGGGATGGTCTAGGTTTACTTGGTCCTGCCTTAGCACAAGGGGCTGGACCTGATGAGCTGTTAAGATCCCTATGGTTCTATGTCATCTTTGCTATTCCAGTCTTTTGGCGTCTGCACAGCTCTGCCAAAAAAGTGTCATTTGAATCCCCTTCTGTGATTCCAGTCCAGAGCCTTTGCTGGACAAACTGACACTTGTGCCATATTGTGAGATAGCTTTAAAAAAATGGTCCACAGGGCACTGGAATGAAACATACCAAACTCTTTTTGATCTGTGATGTGCTTTATCATAGATATGAGGTGAAAGGCTGCATTAACCCACAGTACCACTCAGCTCCCTATATAGTACTACAAAAATCTTGCCAAGTATTTATGAACCATTAAGTGAACAACATAAACTCAAAACGAATTTAACAAAGAATGTAACAAAAGAATTTAAACTTTCCGTAATGCTCACTGAAGTCTGTGGCGTATGTAGCTGTGAACCTGTGATCCCTTAGTTCTCTGTGTACTGCCTTTAAATTCGTAAAAACCTATGTTGAAAGACAGAGCAGCCAGTTTGTCTTTGGCACTGACACAGCCTGTGCTGAGGAAGCACACACGTGGTGCTCTCGCAGGCAGACTTTACTTTCTTTCCTTATTGTTTCCTTTAATTTGAAATAAATGTCATGCAATCTCAAAGTACGTGTTTGTTCTTGGTCTGTGGAAAAATCTAGCAAAGGCAAAGCCCCTGGGGTTAATAGAATCATAGAAATGTAGGGCTCAAAGGGACCTCAGGTCACCAAGTCCAGTCCCCTACACTGGGGAGGACTAAGTAAATGTAGATCATCCATGACCGTTGTTTGTCCAACCTGTTCTTAAAAACCTCCTGTGATGGGGATTCCACAACCTTCCTTGGAAGCCTGTTCCAGAGCTTAACTATCCTTAGAGTTAGACAGTTTTTCCTAATATTTAAACTAAAACTCTCTTGCTGCAGATTAAGCCCATTACTTCTTGTCCTTCCTTCAGTGGACATGGAGAACAATATAAAGAAACAATATGTATTATGTACAAGGACTTGGAGAAATATGGGAAAGCTGACACTGTAGTTACTTTTGTTTTGTCTCTTCTGTGGATAGAGTCTCACTTTTAGTCTCAAATACATCCGATGAAGTGAGCTGTAGCTCACGAAAGCTCATGCTCAAATAAATTGGTTAGTCTCTAAGGTGCCACAAGTCCTCCTTTTCTTTTTGCGAATACAGACTAACACGGCTACTACTCTGAAACCTGTCAATCTAGCATCTCTCACAAATCTTAAATTCACTTAACTGTTGTACAAAGAAGATGAATGTTGCCCCAATGATGGAAAATCCCAGAGAAAAGCAAGATGACTTTATAGTTACTCGCTCTGATTGAAAGGAACATTGTCAAAGTTTTGGGGCCAAAAATTAATTTTCATGTCTTTAATTATGAGTGGCTCAAGCACACTCCCACTGTTCCTTCAGTTAACTCCATGTTTTTCAGCAGGATGCTGATCTTTGCAGGAATCATGTAGTGTTCATCATATTTCAAAGCAGCAGCAAAAATCCACATAGAGAAGACTGACCTCTTCTTTAGCAGATAACAGAGAAAGAGTGACCGATCTAATCCACTTATTTGGCTTTGTTTCCAACTCATTATTGGAGTCAATAGATAGGTAAATCCTATCAGTTAAAATTACTTCTTGCAATTTATAGTGTAATGGTAGTTTTACATGAACAGCTCACAACCGATCATGCTTATTCTCTTTGGTATCAAGAGTATGCACTTTGAGCTGTGCGTTACTATGGCTTGTTAAATGTTTGAAAACGCTAAAGTCAGGGCTATTTAATGACTAATTTAAGTCTCAGCCAGTCACATGATAGATGAAGTTGATCCAGTAGGTCTTTTGCAGTGTGTCTCAGTGAGCAATGGGCCTGATCCCTCAATATGCCAAGTGCCTCCTACAAGGTTCTGATCCCCTTCAACTCCCAATGACATCAGTGGGGATTGAGGGCTTTCAGCACTTCGTGAGAGACCCTCAGCACCCCTCGGGCCTGTTTTCTAGCGTGCTAACCAGGCCCAGGGTATGCCAGATGAACAACTCAAGGATCCGCGAAGTCAGCTGAGGAGGGGAAAGAAGACTTCGAGGGCTATAGCCCGTGGGTGGAATACCTACCCCAGACGGAATCAGAGCTACTAGTGTGAACCCAGCATCTAACCTTCCCCTCTGGCAGTGTTGAGTGGGATCACGACAAACTGCCCAGCGCTACTGGGGTGCAGCCGCCGCTGGGCTGGGGAGGGCAGCGGGGCAAGCAGCAAATTTGCCGCTGCCCGAGAGCGAGCGATAGCGGGAATATTGGCCAGGGGTAGGCGCGGCGGGGCAGGTCCTGTCCTACTCACGCAGAGGAGGCATTGGGAGGTCTCCTCACCAACGCCTCAATCCCTTGGACAGCGCAGGGCTGAGAGCTCGGTGCCTCGGGCTGCGTGCTGGGCTGGGCTCCCGGGCAGGGGCGGTGCGGATGAGGGGTGCGGGCTCCCGCAGGGGGCATTGGAAGGGGGAGCGGGTGACCGCTCCGGGTTACAGGCCGGAGGGCCGCTCCCGCCGATCAGCCCGTTCTCTCTGCGCGGCGCGGCCCGGAGCCCCTGGAGCCCGGATCTCTCGCTGCTCTCCCAAGCCAGCGGTTACCTTTAGCTTTCGCTTTGCTCGCAGCCGGCATTATCCTGTTTCCTTCTTCCTCTGCCCCTTCCCATCTCCGTCCCCCTCCCCGCCCTGCCTGGCTGGGCAGCTGGAGCCTTTCTGGCCATGCCCCTGGCTAATCCCCTTTCCATCCATTGGCTTCTGCGGCCATCCCTTCTCGGTTCTCACCCTCCTGCCTCAGTTTCTTTCTAGGCGATCCCGAGGGAGGCTATCGCAACAGCAACGGGTAACCGCGGAAAGCAGGAGATGAAGCGTAGGCTTTGCGCTGCTGCTGGGGGAGGGGAACACCCTAGTTGAGTTTCTGCTGTGAATAAAAAGTTATTGCGCTCCAGCTGTGCTGAAAGTAACTGGACTTAGGTACGAGCTGCGGTGAATGGCAGTGTCCGCTGCGCGCGGAAAGCCTGGAATTGCTCAGGAGCCGGGCAAACTCCCGCGTGCCCCGAGTCCTTGGGAAAGAGTTTGCCACCGAGGCTGGATCTTCCACTTGAGTCCAGAACCCGCCCCTGGTGCCAGCCTTTCCTCTTCGCCCCGGTGGGGTTAGTGCAGCCACCTCTGGGGCTGCCACCACTTGGAGGCGGATTCGTCTGTTACAAACCCATCCACAAAGACACAGGTGTCCCCAAAGGGCGGAGCGCTGAGTTATAGACCCAGCCCTGGTTCGGACCCCTTGACAATCTTCCCGATCTTCCAAGCTCTTGAGCCCTGATGGGAGGAGGCAGCCTATACAAATATTTAAAGGGACAGCAAAGATGCTGTCTGCAGCCAGCTCCTTTGAGGAAATGATTTAACGCGTTGGAATAGTCCTAGACAGGGATTAATGGAACTTGCCAACTATAGCAACATAATAAATCGTTAGCAGCAGAGCAAATTAATAACAGCAATAAAAGTCAAATCTTCCCCTTACCGTTGCTCTGCGCTCCGAGTGTTAAATTGATTATAAACTGGAGGCGTCTACAACTTGTAAAAACGGATGTAAATATTCCCCCTCCTCCCACTCTTCTGGTTTTAGTCGCCTCCCGGCTAAATGAAGGAACTGTTTGAATGTCTTTAGCTGATTCCCCGGACATTCTGCAGAGACTGGCGATTTGGTTTGTTCGGGGGTGTCATTCTACAGAACAATGTCTGCTGCAAAGTGGTTATAACGCGCGCACACACAGGGGTGAGAAAGGCACATCTGTCTGGTGCAAAGGTGGGAAAAGGCACAAGCTAAAGAACATCGGACACGCACCCCTGACGTGCGTGCGAACAGCTCTTGAATGCATCAGTGCCAGCCAGCGGCTGAACACCCCTTACCTGTTCCAAAGCGAGTTGATTGAAGTCAAAGTTTCAAACGCAAATGTCAGGAGCAGAGGGAAACGTGGGGGTGGATATTTCAGGCTTCAAAGCGCTTCTTGAGGGCTCAGAAGCGCTCTGGGCAATGTGGAGGCTTTGGAGCCTGCTTTTGCTCTGTCCAAGGTACTTTCATGTCTCCCTTTCCTTCTGGACACATACACTGCGTTGGGAGAAGCTCTTCGTTCAGCCTCCCCCAGGTCTGGCTGTCTAACTCCTCCTTCCCTCCCTTCCTATTCGTGCAGCCTGAGCGGCCTCCCATAAGGCAACCCAGCCCAACCTCAAACCATCCTCCCGCTAGAGTTCAGCTTTCCTACAGGCTGGACACGCGGAGAGCGTCCTCCTCTCCGGGGCCAGCGGCAGGGGTTTTGCATGGTTCGCGGTCCCTAACCCAGCAGCAGACTGTGCGTTTAAAAGCAACATGGCACTAGTCTCTCTCAGCGACTAGTGCCCGGGAGCGGCTTGTCCGAAGTTACTGGGCATCGCCCCATGGCGTGTATTTCAAAGTGAAGGCGCCTTTTTTTCCGAGTGGAAAGCTGGTGCAGGGAAGGCAGGGTCCCCCTTCTGCGCTGACTTCGATAAAGCCACATTTTCTTTCGGTCTTTCGTTGCTTGACTATCAGGTTAACCTGCCACGTGCGGCAGTCTGACGAAGGGAAAAGGTCAGACACGCAATGGGTACGCAATATACATGTGCTCTGACCTCTCCCGATTCCCGATCTGCTTCCTCGGCCCCGTTGGGAATCCTTAATACTCTCCAGCCCTTAAAGGAGCAGGTTGAAGGACAGGGCCTCTCCTGTGTATTGAGCAATGCTTCCAAGCTTGAATTAAAGTTCTTTTCCTTGGCGTTCATTAGATGATTAACGGTGTTACTGGGGGTAAGGGAGTGGGAGGGAAATAAACAGCTCTGATTCCAAGGAAAAATTCAATTCCCCATTTTTGCTGCCTTTAGTTCAGTTGTAATGCAAATTCTCTCCCCTCCTCCCGCCCTTTAAACAATAGCAGCTTCTCCTTTGACCAAGTCAGGTCTTAATTCCCCGCGTTCGTTAGAATGGAGTCATATCTTATTTCTAAATCTCTAGCCCGCTAGCATCGGGGGTGCGGGTTAGTTTTAAGGAGCAATTGGCAGTGCATTTCGAAAGAGCTTATTAAATATCCTCTGCACCCGGTGTTTAAAGTAGTACTAGTCTATTGGCGAAGATGGTTAACCAAAGGGTTTTGAATAATAAGAATCGGAGTTCTGTACAGAAATTATTTGTTCCCCTAGAGTCACAGCTGGACGAGGCAGCGGTCTCGCTCTCTCTGTCTCTCTCTCTCTCTCTTTTTTTGATACAAATTGGCTGTCCTGAAAAAGGTAAGCACTTTCTCTTTTTCCGCTGGTTTAAAATGAAATCAGAATGTGGGTGTTTAATTAGTGTGCAGTCCCTGGGTTTGTAAATATTGCTTCCCTGGTTGAGCCTCCTTACCAGCACACACAAAAGCAAATGATCATTTGAATCTAGCCACACTGAAAAGAAAGTAAGCTTTCAGACATTAACTAAAGGCATACCAATAGCACTATGGACGGATGCCAGGGAAATCCCAGTTATCTAACTCCAGGCGAAAAAAAATGGTTACATCCTTAAATCTTCTTTTTGGCAGTTGCAAGTTGAGCTTTATTTTAGAAATGTGGGACTCAGCTTGGTCCTATGGTCATTATTGATTCTTTGTTACCGAAACCAAAATGCCACTACAAAGCAGCGCTTCCATTGTTATTTGTTCCTCTGAGAGGGGACTCCGAGGCCCTGACAGCTGCTATCATAACGCCCTATGTCAATCAGAGACCTTGATGACCAAGTGAAATTGATGACTGGTTTGTTGTGTTTCTTCTTCATTTTTCTAGGAACTCTAGCGGGAGGGGACTCTTTATTTTTTAGAAAAGAAGCCGTTTGTTTTGTCTAATAGATGGTTGAACATTTAAATAAACGATGTATTATAGCGACCTATAAGCAAGGGGGGAATCTACAGGGAAAAAATGTGAGCTTCGGTTTTATATTTGCGTTTGGACCACAGGTTCCATCATTTGGATACGTTTGAATAAATCACCTTCGCCCTTTTTAGCCCGTGATACTGACATCCTTTGTGAAGCGCTCTGAGATCTATGGGAAGCGCTGTATAAGAGCTAGGTATTATTATTTTAATCCCCATAGATTATAATTATGTGATATAGACGGGACTACATTCTGGGCAAAGTATTACATTTTCCTTACCGTAAATCTACGTGGGGTAAATGCAAAATTCGGAAGCATTTGATTATGTAAAGTCTTTATTGAAAAAGTGCTGTATTTAAAAAATAAACCAATACTTTAATACCAAGACAGTGTACGCAGCGAAGTTTGATGCCCTGTTTGCAATTCAGTACACATTTTCTGTCGGAACATTTTTACATTGTCAATCTTTGAATTCTGAGATTCCACCCCAGGGAATTTATTTGAATTTATTGAATCGGTCTTAAGAAATAAACGAGGCTGATGTTATAGGGAACTTCTTGACATTTGTTAGAGTAATATCCTTGCCCTCAAAAACAATGAAAGAAAGACCATGGACCCCTCAAACTTCATTTATTCAGATCATATTATCCTTGTAGATTTGGACTTACACATGATACAGTATATTGCATTTACCAAGTAGCAGCACAACAGAAAAAATGATTACAGCGCTTCAGCTGGTTCTCAAAGAAGAAATAATACGATGTGATTTTTGTTGCTGTTGTTAAATATGAAACCAAGTGAAAGTGTCAGTACATATATACAAGATTTAGTAAATTTAAGTCCCTGAATATGCCATCTGAATTTTATTACAGACTTCCCTCCCTTTTAATGTATTTTTACAGAGATATACAGTATGTCACACACAGAGTTTTCAACTCGAGAAAACTTTTGCACAAGAGACCTCAGCTAAAAGTTTTTGGAAGGACCACCACA
This sequence comes from Caretta caretta, assembly GCF_965140235.1. Classification (NCBI taxonomy): domain Eukaryota; kingdom Metazoa; phylum Chordata; order Testudines; family Cheloniidae; genus Caretta; species Caretta caretta. The sequence continues at coordinate 72,319,715 of NC_134212.1, read as the reverse complement.
GATTTATGTAAATGCTTCATTAGATTAGTCTTCTTCGTGCTTTTCCCTTGCCAGTGTCTAAGGAAATACCAACTTAAAACAAGTCGAGAAGACATTACAGCATGATAAAGGTTAAATTGTATATAGTGCACATTGGTACATAAACAGACGGCAATAATGCTTTCACCCCCCCCCCCCACACCCATTTTAACCCTTGTTCTGCCAGCTCCGTGTAACCTAACTGTATTCATAGTCTGAAGAGTCCTCCTCCGAGGCCCCTGTCAGGTCTCTGTGGTAAGAGTCCACGCTGTTTCCTTGCATCCCCCCTGTTGGATGGGGGGTTTTCCCCTTGCCTTTGCGCTCCTCCATTTTGATGGTGTCATAGAGTCCTTTGGGTCCTTCCTCCAGCAGGATGTTCCTCTCGGAGTGAGAGGCTTTCATTTGGCAGACGTTTTTGAGGAACAGGAGGACCGGGGCGTAAAGCACGTTGGCAAGCCCCATGCCCAGGTTCAGCTGCACGAAACCTAGCGAGTGCACGATCTGGCTGGCGACTATGGGCCCCAGGGCATACGCCAGGGAGTAGGAGATATCCGCTATGGCATAGACGCTGCCGTAGACGGAGACGTGGCGCACGTCCACGAGGAAGGCAAGCGTGGGCAGCAGGGCCGTGTCCACCAGGGCGATCCCGAAGCAAATGCCGCAGAGCGGGACGATGAGCTGCCCGAAGTTCCGGCAGGCGGGCACTGTGCACGAGCTGGCCCCGATGATGACCATGCCCAGGGCCCCATAGAACCACTGCAGGTGCGGGTACTTGGCGGCCAGTTTGACGGTGATGTAGACGCCCAGCACATGGGGGAAGAAGGCGGGGAGCCACGTGACCCCCATCTCCCACTCCGAGGCGCCCATGGTCTTTTTCATCCACGTGGCGATGGTGGGTTCGAGGAAGGCCAAGGGGATGTTGCACGTGGTGAGGGCGCCGGCCACCACGGCGATGTAGGGGTCGATCATGAGCCTCTGGATGGGGGTGCCCACGGGCATGTTCTCCCGAGCCCGGCTGCCGAAGGGCTTGATGACGGTGAGCAGCAGCAGGCAGTCCAGCAGGCAGACGCAGGCCAGCACCAGGAAGGGCACCCGCCTGCCGGCGAACTGGTGGAGGATGCCGCCGAAAGGGGGCGCCACCAGGCTGCCGAAGGAGATGAAGGCCAGGGCGATGCCCAGGGCCCGGCTGCGCTCCGACTCCTCGGTGTACTTGTCGGCGATCATGGCGATGCCGGAGGTGTCGGCGAAGGCGGAGCCCAGCCCCTGCAGGCTGCGGGCGGCGAAGAGGGTGGCGTAGTTCTCGGCCAGGGCGAAGATGATGGTGGAGAGGAACATGACGGTGAGGCCGATCAGCAGCGGGATGTCGTAGCCCACGCGGTCGATGAAGGTGCCGCTCAGCGGGTTCACCAGCAGCTGCAGGATGGCCTTGGAGGCGAACAGCAGCCCGATCTTGATGTCCTCGTTCTCCGGGGGGTACCCGGGCCCCAGCACGGACTTGGCCCAGCTGGCGTTGGCCCCGCTGGCGTTGCTCTCCCGGGCCTCCCACTTGGTGAGGTAGCTCGGCATGATGGGCACGATCACCATGTAGAGCATGTTATCCAGGAAGAGGGCCACGCACACGATGACCAGGATCAGCCGCCGCTGCCGGTGCACGTCCTGCATGGCCGTGCCCAGCTGCTTGGTCTTCTCGCCCATGGCATAGGACAGCTTCTCCACGGCGGACTTGGCCGGCCCGGCTCCCCCCTCGGTCGCCATCCTCCGATCCGGGGGACACCCCGTCCTGCGCCCGGCAACACAGCCGCTGCCCTCCTCAAACTTCAGCCTGTCCGCTGCGCGGGTGCCTCGCTATCTGTGCATGGGGGGCCGCGGGGGGAGAAGCACTCTGAGGACAGAGAAGGCTGAAGCTCCGGTCTTTTCCTCCACACACCCCTCCTCCGGCCTTTCCCTCTTGCCGCCTTCTTCCTTGGCGATACGGCTCCCTCCAGACACACCTCCTGCAGTCCTGCCCTCCTTCCTCTGCCCCTGGCTCTGCTTTGCCCTGCGCTGTTGCTCGTCTGCTCCTCACAAGCCCGGACGCCTTTCACGTCTTCAGGGAAGCCGGCAGGGCGGCTCACACTGTGGCGCGGGCTCCAGACGCGCGTTGGCAGCTGCTTCCCCTTTGCCTCGCCACTCCTTGACGGACGGGCTGCCAGCGCGCCGGCTTACTTCGCTTGGCTTTGGCCGGAGCTCACTCCCAGTCCGCAGCGACCATCCCTGCCAAGGCTGCGGGGCGGATGGGAAGGGCTGGCCAGCCGCAAGAACGCCCCCAGCGCCCCCGCTCCCCAGCTCAGAAGGCCGCGGAGAGCCGGGTGCCCCCAGGGCTCAGCCCCATCGCTCGCGAGCCAGCCGGTGGAAGCTGTGCCCTCAGCCCCGCGCAGGCATGCCGGCTTTGGGGGCCATCGGCGCAAATTGAGTTGCATGCTTCTCGAGGCTTACTCTTATTTTTTTTTTCTTCCCCCCAAATAATCCCGTTTCCCCTCCCCAGCCAGGGCTCTGACGCACAGTCCGCGTTGGCCCCCAAGTGGTTACTTTGCCAGCTGCGTCTCTTTATGCTAATGTGACACATGGAGGAGCCGTAGCCAATTACCAAGGAGAGAGCCGTGCCCCGAGCGCAGCCCCTCCGAATGGAGTTCCCCCCGGCTCGGGGACCAGCACACCGCCCACGGGAGAGGGAGGCGGCGCGGCGCTGCTACGCCCTGAAGCCAAGGAAACCACAGAATCCGCAAGGAAGTTTTTGGGACGGGACCGTGCAGTCGTGCCCAGTTGTAAGGCGAACCAGATCTAGCAGCAGGGCCGTGTAAACTGTAAGCGAGTGTGGCTAAATCTGATCGTTCACTGCACTCCGCGAGCTAGCCCTGCCTCGGGGGCACTTCTTGGGCAATTTAAATGAAGGATTCCGTTAGTTTATTCCAAACCCAAAGGAAGAAAGAGGGGAGGTGGGTTCAGATCCCCACGGGAGAGCAACAAACAGGGCACCGATCTTGTGGAGAAGAATAGACTCTGTTTTATCTCCCGTTTTATCCGTCCCCGTAGAGGCCAGCGGAGACTTTCAAACCGCACACGCTAAAATCCCCAACCCCAATCGCGAACATTTGGGCGGAGCGGGAGGGCTGGGGGGATGCCACGTTCCCTTTGCTTGAGGAGTCTGGCATTTCGCCATCTATATAAGCCCATTTCTGAATCATTTCTCTGACAGGGTCCTCTGTGCCTGAGGTACAGGAGAAGGAAGAAGCAGAACCTAAGACCCCACTGATCCTGTCCCTAAAATGTTAGCAGTCTTTCTCCAAACAGGGCTTACGTTTGTTCATGGAGTTTTCATTAGTGCTGCTTCCCCCGAGGGGCAGCAGGTGAAATGCTCATATGGCCAGACTGAAACTGCCTTTGCTTAGGAGAGATGCTCTCAGGCTCAGTCCAGTCTCCAGCAGCGCTGATTCCGTTCGGTTTTCAGACACGGTGCTAGGTAGCAGGGGATTAACTCTTTGGACCCTGTGCTGTTTCGTCTGTAAAACGATTTCCCCCTCAGCTTTGTGCCGACTGTTAGATCGCCGTGACTTTTGTTGTCATTTTGCCGAAGAATTAACTTGATCTCTTAGGCGCCACATGTTGGTGTAACTTACGACAGGAGAGGGCATTGCGATTGAGAATTGGCACATTCACACACAGTTTCTACGCCCTCACACCCACAACAACATACCTAAGGAGCTTGTCTTGACACTCTGCCTTTTCAAATAGGAGCGAATGATACCCCTGGCAATGCTTCATGCAGGCTCTGCCTTCTCTTGATACTCCTTTTAGTATAAGCGAGAATGGCTAAAGTGGTTATAAATTAACCATACGCGATACGTCCCCACCCCTGAGTTAGGTAAAGAAGGAAATTTGGGAGGCACTTTCTGAACAATTTGTGTCACTCTTTGTAAATCCCCTAGCCGCTAGTTCTTATTAGATTGTCCTTTGAGGAATTTAGTTTTGCTGAAATGGAAAACATAGAAATACTCTACATTCAAATAACAACTAAAAGAGGATTAACTTTCTACATTAAAAATCTGTTTCAGATGTCATTATGTCTAGCCTGAATAATAGGAGAAAATAACTGAAGTGGCGCTTGACCCTGCAGCCCCTAAAACAGGTAACTTTCTGGGTTCCCCGTCCATGAAGGGGACACTGTCAGGGATAGTTTGAGTTTGGATTTTAAGAACAAGACCTTTGGAAAATTAAAGCCAAGAGAAACAATTCATGACTCCTTTAAAATTCAGAAAAGTTTGTTTGGATTTTAAACATTCTCCTGCAGTGTGTACAGCATAAACAGTACAGCCTTGTGCTAATTTAGAAGACCAGGGAAGTGAAATTGACCCTGGAGCAATATGAAACTGACTAGTCTGTTTTCACCCCCTAAAATGAAAGAAATGCAAAAACTAAAACAACAGAATAAATTAGGAAAAATATATTAGATGTGTACATTTCCTGCATTTTTAATCAGTGAAGTGGAGATACTAAGGCTGCAAAGTCTTTTTTGAATGCTGTGAATAACACATTACCAGTTTGATAAATACCCAGAAAAATGAAATATATTCAAATATAAGCATTTCAGACATTTTAGATTAGATTTTAAAACAAGTACAATCAGAATTATGACTTCAACTATATACTCCTTGTAGCAGAGCCCTTGCTCCCCATTGTGCCCTGTGGAGTTGGGAGCATACAGTAAATAAATAAACATTCCATATAGCAGAATTATGTGTAGACTAATCCAAGGAGATAGTTCTGCAAATGCTGTTTAAAATAATCAGACCTCTCAATTGAATGAAAAATGGTTTCTTCATTGATATGGAGTGCAAGACTCCTTCATTTGCTTGCATTGCACTCTGCTGGGCTTCTGAGGCCAAAGAGAAAGTCATTCATTCTGTCAGTTGCTGTGTCTTGCACTATTGAAACAAAACAGTCTAGATGACCAGAAAGACTCTTAAGATGAGTGTCTGTATGGAGACAGAGGTATACAGATGTAATTGTGCATATACAGAAATGGAGAAGCAAAAGAAATGTAAAATTATACACTTTCACTGTTGCTGTTATTTATTTATTTTATTTTATCCAATAACACTCACATTCGGGACAAAGATCCCAAACAGAGACCCTGAGAATGATGTAACATTAGTCAAAATGACTATTTTCACAGAATGAAAAGAAAGCAGCCAGGAGGAAAACTAGTTGCTCCTAAGTTACTTAAAGGCCATTGCAGTTACTCCTGGATGCACAGTCCATGTCAGTTGTTTCCCTTGGAAACACTGCTCTTTGGACAAAGAATTTAGACTGGAGCGTCCACAGAAATACCCAAGGGGATCAGGCTGAGGAGGAGATTTCAAGAACGTATAAAGGCATACCTGGGGTTGGGGAGGGAGAGAAGAGAAATGAATCTAAGGATAAGAATAAAAATGCTGAAGGACATTCTCCCTACTTGTGATGGATGTCACGTTTACACCAAGTGGTAATGGGTTGTGTGTGTGGTGGGGATTTGATTTTGGATTATTGCTGTGCTGTAGTCAAGAGTATTGGAATCTTGGCTTTTGCTTGATGATGCACTTTATTTGATTAAAGGTTCCCTTTTAATCAAAGATATGGCCATTTCCCGTCTCTAAAATGGAATCTGGCTGGGGCCATGCCTGGAAAATACAGGGACTGGTTCTCTTGTCTCAGGGGAGCTGATATCTCATTTATTACCATCAAGGGTAAGCTGAATTATACTTGTAAAATGTCGCATAATAAATTTAGCCTTCTTAGTAAATCAAATCAGTTGATTCATTTATCTACGACAGATGCGTCATAGCTACGTGAACTTCATTGACTAGACAGAACTAATAGGCAGAGTATGTACCTTCAAACGTGGTCGAAATGTATGGAGCTACAGTGAAATGAAGTAAGAAGCAGTGCCACAAGGTCAGTTTAGAAACTAATAATACACTATAAATAGAACTCTAAGGTTAGGTGAAAGCACTTTGTCCCTAGGTTCTGTTCTTCCCACAGCCCAAAAGACACTAGTGCACACCCTCACTTTGGGTTGAAGGGGAAAATGCTAAGGAGCAGATGTCCTTCACTTGTCGTACATTGCAGTACATTAGCTCTTTGGAAAACTACCATGGATATCAAGATGAGTAAGAAGATTCTATATCCATAAAGGGAATGAAATGGTATGGGCTAGGATTAGTTACCTCCTTTGTTCTAAAGGTTGTAGATAAAGGGAAGGGAAGCCTGTGATGAGCACTCTGTCCTACTTGTGAGTTTAATGGCAAACTGACATTGAAGGAACTTGTAAAGAGACTGCTTTTGTTGACGAGTCTTTATATTCGTTTTATCATAATTTCATTCATTGCCATCCACCTTGGCACTTACATAAGTGGTAAGAATCAGGAAAACACCTGACTTTTCATCACCTATATTTTCTATGTCTAATGAGCTTTCCAGCCCTCATAGGCTTCAGATCTCCTGGGTTTTTCAGTTTCCAGATAGTCATAATTAGAACATTGTATCTACCTCACTGATGCTCTTTTTAGGATAGTCCAATCCAAAACCTGTTAAGACAAAATGTTGTGATTTTTTTAAAATTGAAACAATTAGTGGAAGTGATGTTTAGGATAATCAGATTTCCAGAGAGGAGAGAATTTAACACATTCATATAAATAAACACACAAAAGGCTAGAATAAAAGTTGGATTTGATTATGAGTGGGAGTGACTTGTAGCAGAACCCACAGGTTTGTAACACTCACTTCAGTAAAAGTAAGAAGTGAAAATCCTTAGGAAATTCTGAAAATGAAAAATTTCAACTTACATGTTCTAATAGGAAAACAAAGGCAATGACCTTGCAAAATCTGCACTCACCTCACTGAATTACTGGTGACTCAAAGAAAACACTTGTGCTTTGGATTAAGAATTGCTTTAAAGGTAAAATTAGTGCAATTTTATAAATAGAGAAATGATAAGACAGTATTGTAAAGAATGGATTTGAAATAGTTATAAGGTGTTTAGAAATCTGCGCAACAGAAAAACTTCTTGGTATAAGGAGACTAAATACAATGACTCAGAAGCTTGGACCACTTCATATCTTCAAAATACTAATCCCCTTAATAGCCCTAATTCTTAATGTTTGTAATAAAGAGCTCATCCTCTTAAGGACTGACAATACATTTTGGCACCCATCACAGAGAAAATTATGTTTCCTTTTCTAGATAATTTTTCACCAAGATCTGTATGTCTATTTCTTGCAAACAGAAAAACCATCACCTATTTAGACAAATACTGTATTATTTGTCTAGACAGGGCAGGGAGAAAAGGGAGGAGAGTTGAAGTTCATTTTTCAGTAAACTCAGTTTCAAGTATCCCTTTGTATGGTAAACAACGGAAGTAAAAATAGAAGGATGTATATTATTTTTGTATGCAGAATTTAAGAGTAAATGCAAATATTTTGCATCAGCCAATGATATTTTTTCCCTTGCATCATTGATATACCTAAGGTGTCATCCTGATCCCATTCAAGTCAATAGGAGTTTTGCCATTGACTTAATCAGAGTAATCATTTCACACCCATCTTTTGGAATGCATTCTGGGACTGTTAACTTTAATTTCCTGATAATTTTCAGGAAAAATACAGCGGAAATCAGAGAGGTAGGCTTTACACTATAGCATATTTACTATTTGCATAAAACCAGTGTTTAAATTGTGTCATTTCTCTCTGGAAATATTATTACTGCTTAGTTGTTGACAGTAGTAAATCATCAATTTGTTTATACTGCGTACTTCATATAGTTTGAAAACTGCTGTCATACTTCCTGAATTTTTTGCAAATAGTGTTTTGAGAGAGAGTAAAACAGGTGACAAATAGGAGACAACAGGCAATCAGAAACTCCAGGTTTATAAATTATGGTATAAGTTTGTGTTAGTTTAGTGACTGTTGATGTTCTTGTTAATACTTGTGGGTAATATCATCACAGAGTTGAAATTGGAAGAAAGCGATTAGATTGTGATTCACCCCCTGCAATGGTAGAGTTATTCTCTACGATATATTCTTGAGTATTTTTATTCACATTAGTTTAAACAGCTCAATCTACTGGGCTTGCACCACTTCTTGGGAGAAAACTTAGAGTCTAATAGGGTTCACTGCTTGAGTATTCTCCTGATATTCAACCTTAAACTTCCTTTGATCAGTTTTATCTCATTAATCCTAGTTCTGTTCCCTTGGATCACATTAAACAATCTCCTTCCCTTCCTGGGTTTTTACATCGTTCAAATACTTATTCTGTCAATCACAAACCATGCCTTTTACATCACTGGCATACCCATTGATTGATCTCCTGTATCAGTCTTCTCTTCCTTGAGCTAAACATGACATCAGCAAGATCTCAAGGAGATCATCTACACATTCCCGCCATCAGGTCTCTTTCTAGGCACCACTGTCACCCTTATTCTATCAAATCTCCCTTCACTTCACTGACAAAACTTGTTAAAGAGATTCCCCAATCAGCTCTAAAAACATCAACCTCACCAAGTCCTCTTTTCTCAGCCATTCAATGCTAAAAATACAGACTCTATTCACAAGAATAATTTGTGCAAGAACTCACCTGTCATCTGATAAAGATAACAGAAAACCCTCCTGACATTTCAAGAATACATATGTGTGCGTGTTTGTGTAGAAGATACATATCTAAGTTCTTTAGCTTTGAGAGGCCAAGTGAACCGAGAAAGTCACAGAATGAGGAAGAAACAGAGTTCTAATAAGAAGGAATTTAATCTGGAGTAGGAGTAAGAGGCCAGCAGCTGAACAGAGCGAAGTAAACAGGAGTTGAGTGAGCAGGAAGACTGCAAATGTTTTGATGGTCTGAAGATTTGGGGACCCTGTCTACGCATAGCTTATTAATTCTGTTAGATGTTGGGTGCTTTTTATGTGTATCTGTGTCAGACTGCGACTCCATTTTGAACATGGGGTTAGTTTGCCTTTGAGAGCTCTCCATGTTGGACTGGAATTCCAAGGGGCAGTGGCACAGGGCTAACACTAGAGTGTTATTAAATCAGGATGGTCCTCTATTCAAATAAAAGCACCATAGACAAAAGACCAGCTCCTGCCCAGGAACTGGGAGAGGTTGCCTGGCAGGGAAATCACCTGTTGAAGTAGGGGTCTGAGGTCACCTGCTGAGGCTGATCAGGAAGTCCCATAATAGAGGAGATTGGAAGGTTATAAAAGGGCAGAAGCTGCTCTGCTTTTGGGTCTTCGGCCATTTTCACCAGCTCAAGCAGAGGAAAGCTGCTGCAAGACCATGATGATGAGGCAGGGAAAACCTTCCTACCTGAACACAGATGGACTCTCAAGGGAAGGGTGACTCTCAAGGGAGGAATGTGGTGGTGGTTTCTACATCACTGGTTTTCAAACTGTGGGGTACCCCCCCCCCAGGGGTGCAATGAGGTATTGGGGACACAGGGTGTGGGGTGGGGCTGAGTGTACATTCTGGGGAGCATCCAAGAACTGCCATGGAGGCTTAGTGGAGACTGCATTGGTTTTGGGCCTAGGCAATTGGACTTGAGGGGTCCCCCCTGCTAAGAAGGGTGTCAGGCACGAGGCCTGCATTTGGAGTGCATCTCTAGCAGCCCAAAAGCAGACAGACAACATCTAAACTCTGCCCAGCCCTTGCAAGGGAAGGGCACATGGGATTCAACATTTGGATCCCCTCACAGCAATCTGTTGAGTATCCAGGAGGGAGAGTGTGACCAGATCTGACAGATTTTTATTGGAAAAATTGTGTGAATGGGAAGACGGCAAATGCTTTGATGACATTGTTTCTAACTCTCATCTCTGCTGAATGCTCATCTTTGTTCACCTCTTAGTACCATACTCCCACTCAGATTAAATTCCTTCTTATTAGGACTCTTTCTTCCTCCTTCAGTGCTTTTCTCAGTTCACTTGGCTTCTCAAAGAATACACACACACACATGAAATGTCAGGAGTGTTTTTGTTTTACAAATTGTATTTAGCATCTTGACAACCAGCTTTGCTGGCATTTTACCTGAAATTTTTCAATATGCTAGGTATTCTCACCATGCTTTCTGCATAAGAAGAGTATCTAGACAAAGCTATCCAGAATGTCACATTAGATAATCTGTGAAGTGATCAACATTGTCTTATGGAGAACAATTCTCATATGACTTGCTTGTCCTCCCAAATTGAAAGGCAAATGTCCTGGAGAGGAAAATGAAGAGCATTCCAGTGCTTGCAGAACATACTGCATGCAGTGTATTCCAGTGTGCATGGCACCAATCAGCTTCTGTTCAAGTTGTTAAATTGAAGCTTTCTTTTCATAGAATTGTAGGACTGGCAGGGACTTTGAGAGGTCATCTAGATCAGTCCCCTGCACTCGTGGTGGGACTAAGTATTACCTGACAGGTGTTTGTCTAACCTGCTCTTAAAAATCTTCAATGATGGAGATTCTAAAACCTCTCTAGGCAATTTATTCCAGTGCTTAACCGCCCTGACAGCTAGAAAGTTTTTCCTAAAGTGCAACCTAAACCTCCCTTACTGCAATTTAAGCCCATTGCTTCTTGTCCTATCCTCAGAGGTTAAGGAGAACATTTTTTCTCCCTCCTCCACGTAACAACCTGTTATGTACTTGAAAACTGTTATCATGTTGTCACCGTGCCTCCATGGGTCACAACTGAGAATACCAAATTCAGGACAAACTGCTGAGAAATAGGGCAGACACACCCCAAACTGGTGGTTATTCTTCGATGAGATATACCAAGCCAGCACCAAAAGTAAACTTCTGTCTCACCACACTGGCTAACAAGGAGTCAGAAATGTAGTCTCCTTAGGTATTCCAGTCCTGGATTGAACACCCAGACACCAGACTTAATGATGAGTAGTTATTTAAAACCAATTTCATCAAACCAAAGAACCAGCCACATATCCAGGTCAATATATAACTCAGAACTTACCCAATAATCATGCTGTTGCCAATCCTTTAGTATCTAAAATCTAAAGGTTTATCTGTAAAAGAAAGAAAGAAAAGTGAGAGTTAAAATTGGGTAAAGGAATTAAATACATACAACAATTGCAAAGTTCTTGAATCAGGCTCGTAGCAGTGATGGAATAAACTGCTGGCTTGCTAAGTCTCTGGTTGCTTTCAAATCATTGGAAGGTCCTCAGTCCCTTTGTTAGAATGCTCCCTGTAGTATAAGTTCATAGTTCAGAGGTTTGAGCAGGAAAGAGGCAAAATAGAGCTGTTTCCAAGGGCTTTTATGGCTTCTGCCAAGGGAAGGGAAACCCATTGTTCTATTTTGTGGAAAATTACAGGTAACAAGATAGTGTTTGGAGTCACATGGCCAAGTCACATGTCCGTGCATGCTTAGCTTAGTCATAATAGAGGCCATTACCCATACTGTAGTTTGAACGTTCACATGAAAGTCCATCAAGTGTAGATAGGCGTTTCCCATGGGCCATTATGAGTTAAGTCTTCCTTGATGGGCTATTTAACATGAATAGTTCCTTCAGGATGTGCGGGCTAAATACCTTGTGGGTGTTACCACATGAGCAAACATTTGAAATACAGATACGTAATTAATATTCATAACTTCAGACACAAAAATGATACTGTATACAAACAGCATAATCATATTCAGCAAATCATAACTCTTCCATAGACATCTTACGACACACTTTGTACAAGATTTGTTGCAGTTATATAACAGTGGTAGTAACAACGATCTATATGATCATATTTTAATCACATAGTGTCACACGTCCCCTCTCAATCTTCTCTTCTCCAGACTAAACAAACCCAATTTTTTCAATCTTCCCTCATATGTCATGTTTTCTAGACCTTTAATCATTTTTGTTGCTCTTCTCGAGACTGTCTCCAATTTGTCCACATCTTTCCTGAAATGTGGTGCCCAGAACTGGACACTGTACTCCAGTTGAAGCCTAATCAGCACGGAGTAGAACATAAGAATTATATCTTGTGTCTTACTTACAACACCCCTGGTAATACATCCCAGAATGATGCTTGCTTTTTTTTGCAATAGTGTTACACTGTCGACTCATATTTAGCTTGTGATCCACTATGACCCCCAGATCCCGTTTTTTAGTATTCCTTCCTAGGCAGTCATTTCCCATTTTGTATGTGTGCATCTAATAGTTCCTTCCTAAGTGGAGTACTTCACATTTGTCCTTATTGAATTTCATCCTATTTACTTCAGACCATTTCTCCAGTTTGTCCAGATCATTTTTTGCCAAGAAAGCTTCACACACAGTGATTTTTGTAATGCTTTAACACAAAATTACAATTAAAAACACAATTATGAATAAAACATAAATAGCTGGGTCCTGATGTCCCTGGGATAAACAGAACAACCATCCCTCCAGTAAGAGTCTGGTATGGTGCCACTCATTGGTCAGAAAATGCAAGGTAAAACTAGATCATTAAGAAATAATTATACAAGTCCACAAACATGTATGCATACTTGTGTGCATGCATTGTATGTATGTGTATGATAATATATGCATATGCTATATGTAGCTAATGCTGTCACAGGATCTATAGCTAATGTTGCCTATACATTTTCATTATAATTCCCTATTTACAGTAACTCATAATTCCGAAATATTCACCTTTGAGCTGAAATTTTCCATAGCTGGTTTCTGCTTCAGAATAATTATTCTGTGTATGACAAGTTTGAATAAAACACTCAAGAATGTGGAGAGTGGGGAAAAAGGCCCCTTTTTTCCCACTGTGAATAAAACCAGCTCATTTGCGCTTGAGGCCTGTTCATGGGCACAAACTAGGATTCAGGCTTGTGCCAGTTTAGGGATTAAACACTAGATATGGGCTGGGGTCCTTTTCAAGACTTTGGGCTGGGTAGAAGATCAGGGCTAGATTGTGGGCCCAGCCTAAACTTATGGTGGGGTCTGGCATTAGGCCAAATATAATGTTTACTCAGTTTGGGACAGACTAAGGTCAGTTTGGGGCTGTTTTAGGCCAGGGATTGGGGACAGTTACTGGATCCACGCTAGGTTTAGGTTTAATAAGGATCTTGGACTTGGGTTAGGATAAGCATTGGGAAAGTGTGAGAATCTTGTCTAGCGTCACATGGGGTGCTTTATCTTGGATGCAAACCAAATATTTCTGCTTTACACTATGTTCAAACCATTAAAGTATTGATCAAGTAATGTGCAATTTGCTTCTTTTTCTATGCATTAAATAAGCCTATTGAACAGCCTGTAGGGATTTTTACTGTATAAACAAATATCTTTGAATGACATCTAAATGATTGTATTAATGAATACAATGTGTTATCTACCTCATCAAAACCACACAAACCTTTTTAAACCATTCCTCCAGTAAGAGCCTGGTATGGTGCCTTGCAGTATGACCAGAATAGAAAACTCAGACTCTGCTGGAACAACAGATGATTGAATCTCAGAGTTGTTTGCTCCTCATTGAACATTCCCAGCCTAATAGCCCCCAACACTGCTCCCTGTGAAAAGTTCCTCTAAGTGACTTGGCTGTTGCATTTTGCATAAGCTGGTATTTGTGGGTGTTCATCAAATATTGCACCAAGCAGAGCACATTGAAGTAGTTTCATTTGGCGATGGCAAAGGCATTGGTTACTGTGATGAAGACAGCATCCAAAAAGAATGGTCACAAACTTGTAGCTTAGGGTAAGTGGAAGATAGCTATCTTCATCACTGCTGCTATCTGTACTGCTTAAGAATCTAAAAATTGACCTGAGTGTAAGGTTGTAAACTTGAATAACAAAAGGGCAGATAAAAGATTCTCAGTCTATGGGGTAATACCATTTTTCTTCAGTTTCTTCCCTTGCTCTATCAACATTACATGACAGAATAGAATGCAGCAAGTAAGAGCACAGGGGCAGATGTATTGTGCATTACTTCCTGACTTTTTAGGTGATCATGTTATGCCCCTAAGCATGAGATTTATTGTCCCTCATTTTAGCTTGCACTACATACAAATGGTACTAGCATTCAGGGTAGATAAAAAATCAATGATTTTTTAAAAAAAAAACACAACTTTTTTTATGTAGATTGGAGTTTTTAAATTTAAATTCAATACATTTTTCTTTTAAAAATGAACCTATTTAAAATTAAATTTGAAATATGACTGCCTGTGCTATGGCCTAAACTTATTATAATCTATAAAAATGATTTAATTAAATAAAAAACATATGAATCAATCCATGTTTGTTGCCAAAGTTTTAAAAAAAGCTAAACCACTGAACAGACGGAAGTCATTGGCTAAGATAAACTGGTAGTGCTAAACCAGGTTTTGACAGTAGTAGCTTCTTCTGCAGGTGCAGAGAGAATATCATCTTCATTTTAGTTTATTCAACTAGTTCAGTTCAATGACTAGTTCATTCGAAGCTATGAAACTGATTGGGGGTTGAAAAAGCTTGCTTGCCTTGTCCAATCCATGAGTTAAAACTAGATGTGGGAGGATGAGATCTACTGTTCTAAAATCTTGAAGGACATGGCGACCAGAAACAATCGCTTTGATTCACTAGCTACAGATAATATTAATTTGTTTAATAAATCAGTTAGTTATAAATACAAAATATGTTTTCATAAACTTTTATTTTCCTTATATATTCTGTACATTTAAGGTAGTTTTATTTAACTAATAAAAAAGTAAAATGCTGGTTTTGCACATTTTTAATTGAATTCCAATTTTGCAAAACAAACAGGGCGGGACACAAATCACAAGTAAAAAGTTACCCATTATCTAATAAATAAGAAATGCATCATTCACCATTTTCTAACACAGTCAAAAATGTAGAAATTAAGAATCTGAATAAATGTCTAAGTTATTTGATTGCTTAAATAAATGTGTATCCTTCTGATTAGCAAAAAATAGTATCAAATTTAGTATAAAGGCTATATTTAGTTACAAATCTACATGTTTTAAAGGTTACCAACCAGTGGGAATCACCTTTTCTTTAGGAAAGTAACTAAAAAGTACAAATGGAAAACAAGATTTAAATCACCAGTTTTAATCATGGTTTAATTTAAACCATTTGATCAAGCAGAAACCTTGATTTAAATAACTGATTTCATGACTTTTATTTAAATCAATCCACCCTTCTAGCATTTTTTTTTAAAATTTAGGCATAGTATTTGACTCCATGACCTACTATAGCCAAGAAATCCACCACAGGTTGAATATATGGTATGGGCAAAAGTATTTCCTTTTATTTGTTCTTAATTTAACTTCCCATTTATTTGCTTAAATAACTCCCTTTTTCATATACCTTTGGATAAGGTAAAAAGAGTGAGATGAGCATTTTTCACTCTGCCCTCTGTAATTTCAAGTGTCTTGGTTAAGTCTTTTCTAACTGTCAATCCAGCTTCAGACTGGCATATGGTACAGAGAATGTGCAGTTCTCATTGGCTGATGCACCCTTCCTAGTGATGTACAAAGGTCAGGTGTTCATGCTGGTTCTCTTAGATCTATCAAAGCAGCCTTTGATATCGTTGAATAGTGTTGAGTGAATAATTCATAATTAATAATACATTAGATGAATTTGTCTTCATTCTCTGCTCAGGAATTATCTGAGGTTGCTTTGCAATTGCCTCACATTTATTCGTTATTTGAGAATTTTGTGAATCATTCTTGGTCTGTAGCTTGTTCACAAACAGTTTGTTGCAAATATTCAATATCTGAAGTGTGAATTGTGTGCTGCATTGGCTAGGTTTGATTGGACACAGGCCTTATATTGTTTTTGTTCCCTGTCTGAAAGAGCATTTTTTTTACTGTTATATTTCTGACTTGTGTTTACAAATTAAAAATTCACTATTTGTGAACAGTCTCTTAATGTTTTCTTAAAATGTGCTGTTTCAGTGAACATTCCTGCCATGCTCATTATTGTAGTATATAGATTACAATAGAACTGCAGGGAGCATAAAATTGATGTTGAACATATGGTGTAATGGATGCCTCCTTTTACATAGAGACAAATGGAGATCACTGCTAATGAACACCTTTGCACCCTGGTGAGATGAAGGACCGTAATGAGATCCAGTAGGTTTTCATCTCTTCCTAGCAGTGAACTTTTAATGAGGCCTCTTCCTTTCTCTGCTCTATTTAAAAATGTCTCTACCACTTTCTGAAGATGGCACTTGAGAATTAAGAAGAGGAGGCAGTGATTTTGCCTTTCCGCCATCTATTGCTAGGGTAAAATTCTCCTGTGCACAGTCTTGGTTTCTGCTCTTCCTGTGCAGAGCTCCCTTTGACTTCAATACCAAAATTTAGTACTTCTGTGCCAGAGACTTTTGTCCTAATTATCTCTTACAGAGGGTGCATTAATTGGATGCCAGGATTCTGATTGCCATCCCCAGTGCTGTCATAAATCAATTCTTGTATCCTTAAACAAGTTATATCAGCCTAATGGGAAAAGATCTGCAGAGACCATTACAAGAATTAACCCAGGGAATTGGAGGTCGATACCACTGTATAATCTATCACTTAGTGTTGTGATCAGTGCAGTTGAATAGCCAAACCCAAATCTCTCTCATGAGGAAGCTGCATTTCCAACAGCATCTGACACTGGGACTGTAAGACTTCCAAGTGCTTGGAGGCTGCAAAGGTTTAATTATTTTTGTTATTAATTTGTATTGCTCCAAGGTGGAAATCATCCGTGTGTGTGAATGCATTCACCTGGGTATATGTGTAGATCTTTCTGTCTAATACTATGTACCTCTTCCAATAAAATCAGAGCAGAGGCAGTAGGACTGAACTAGGCTAATGATTTAATACTTTATAGCTATGCAGTTTTTCTTAATCACTGACACAAGAAAGTTGAGTTGCAATATTGATTATATACTTTAATGGGTTGCCTAAATCTAACCATGTGGGACTGTTACCAATAGAAGGTATCATTTGGAAGACTTCATATTAGAGTTATATTGTAGGACAAATTATGGTAAGATTTAGAAAGCCAGATAGAATTTTCACAGCTATCAAAAGATGAGGTTCCAATGATACTAGAGGAAGGTTTCCTCAATTTTGTCACAGCATCATTCCCTTTGGCACGTTAGGGTCAAAATGAAGATGTCTGTTGAATATTTATGGCCTTGATATGTGTACCAGGGTCTCCCGGTGAAATCAGAGAGCTGCGCATCTGAGAGATGAATTACTCCTTCAGCATCCAGTAATTATTACCTGGCTCTGGCTTAGCTAAGTCCTATGGAAGAAAGAAAAAAAATATTGGTCCTTTCCATTTCCCTTGGGTGCGCTTCAGCTTTCCCTGGAAGGTACCAAAATATCCTCAGGGAGGCTCTCTCGCTGTTGGAAAAGCAGTGTAACAAAAGCAACAGCATTAGATACAATATTAACCCCCTTTGCTGGCCCTGGTACAATTAATTGTAGCATGCTAAGAGAAACCAAAAGAAAATCAGACTCTGCACTGAAATTTTCTGATTAATCAGAAATTAAGCTGTCTCTGAAACCCTTTTATTTGACCCTCTGTGCTCTAAATGAATGCATAATAACTAGGGCTGTCAAGCAATTAAAACAATTAATCTCAATTAGTTGCGCTGTTAAACAACAATAGAATACCATTTATTTTAAATATTTTTGGATGTTTTCTACATTTTCAAATATATTAATTTCAATTACAACACAGAATGCAAAGTGTACAGTGCTCATTTTATATTTATTTTTATTACAAATATTTGTACTGTAAAAAACAAAAAAATTGTATTTTTCAATTCACCTCATACAAGTACTGTAGTGCAATGTCTTTATCATGAAAGTTGAACTTACAAATGTAGAATTATGTACAAAAAAAGAGACTGCATTCAAAAATAAATCAATGTAAAACTTTAGAGCCTACAAGTCCACTCAGTCCTACTTCTTGGTCAGCCAGTCACTCAGACAAAAAAGGTTGGTTATAATTTGCAGGAGATAATGCTGCCTGCGTCTTGCTTACAATATCACCTGAAAGTGAGAATGGGCATTTGCATGGCATTGTTGTAGCTGGCGTTGCAAGATATTTACGTGCCAGATGAGCTAAAGATTCATATGTCTCTTCATGCTTCAACCACCATTTCAGAGGACATGCTTCCATGCAGATGATGGATTCTGCTTGATAATGATCCAAAGCAGACTGACACATGCTTGATAATGATCCATGTGGACTGACGCATGTTCATTTTAATCATCTGAGTCAGATGCCATGAGCAGAAGGTTGATTTTCTTTTTTGGTGGTTTGAGTGTTGATCTTTTAAGACTTCTAAAAGAGCATGCTCCACACCTCATCCCTCTCAGATTTTGGATGGCACTTCAGATTCTTAAAGCTTGGGTCTAGTGCTGTAGATATTTTTGGAAATCTCACATCGATACCTTCTTTGCATTTTGTCAACTCTGCTGTGAAAGTGTTCTTAAAATGAAAATGTGCTGGGTCATCATCTGAGACTCCTATAACATGAAATATATGCAGAATGCGGCTGAAGCATGGAAGGGGCATACAAAAGCTTAGTATATCTGGCATGTTAATACCTTGCAACGCCGGCTACAAAAGTGCCATGCGAACGCCTGTTATCACTTTCAGGTGACATTATAAATAAGAAGCAGGCAGCAGTATCTCCCGTCAATGTAAACAAACTTGTTTGTCTTAGTGATTGGCAGAATAAGAAGTAGGATTGAGTGAACTTGTAGGCTCTAAAGTTTTACACTCTTTTGTTTTTGAGTGCAGTTATGTAACAAAAAAAAATCTACATTTGTAAGTTACACTTTCACGAGAAAGAGATTGCACTTCAGTACTTGTTTGAGGTGAACTGAAAAATGCTATTTCTTTTGTTTATCATTTTTACAGTGCATATATTTGTAATAAAAATAATACTATAAAGTGAGCTCTGTGCACTTTGCATGCTGTGTTGTAATTGAAATCAATATTGAAAATGTAGAAAAACATCCAAATATATTTAATAAATTTCAATTGGTATTCTATTGATTAATTTTTTTTAATCATGATTAATTTTTTAAAATTAATCGCCTGAGTTAACTGCGATTAATTGACATCCCTAATAATAACCCATGGGATTGACAGCTTGTGTCAGTGGGCACTCCTATCACTGTGGATATATACTTGGCTCTCAGAAGGTGTTTTCTCTCCCATGTTGCTGCACAAGAAAGTTTTGTGCTTTGGAGAACTGATCCAACCCAGGACTGCATGATTGCCAATAATCCCATTTTGTCCAAGACAGTCTGAGGTTATTGACCTCTGTCCCAGGTCAATAACACCAGCTAAGACTGAAAAAAATGGTTTCAGTTCTTGCCTCTGTTTCTAGAGGCTACTGCTGCTGCTGGGGTGGCCACTGGTTTTCTTCCCATCCAACCCTGGCAGCTTCTTCAGACAGGGAAGTGGTCACTAGTAGAATGAGCTTCAGCTCAGTTCATTTGGAGGAGGCAGATAGGAAGCGCCACCATGGGTGATGGAGTAGAAATGTAAGGGGAAACCTCACAGTGGGCAAAGGAATTGGAACTCCACAGGACAAAAAAGGAAGGGGTAGAAAAATGAGTGACAGGGTGTGTTGTGGGTGAACCTGACTACCAGAACATAAAGGGTGCAGTTAAATAGGATCTGAACATTGCTGAGAAGCTGAATGAGTCACTTGCATTAGTTTTCATTCACCAGAGAGAACGCTGGGTGGGGACCTCAGATATGATGCACCACTGGAGACTGAGATGTCAAAAGAAAAGGTGCTAGTTGAGCTGGTCAGAAATATTCATCAGAAAATGCTGGTTTGTCGAACCCCAAATGGCTTGTGAAAGCAAATCGGGTTTGACAAACTTTTGTTGATTCACAGGTAGGGTTCCATGGAAACCCTGCCATGGTCTGCTTTCTGAGAAAGTTTCTGACCAGCTTGACTTCTGGGCAAGGAGAACATTGCTATGGCCTTTGCTATAACCACTGGACAATATTCCGTCCCAACCAAAGAAACCAATATTTCATCTTATGTTTAGTTAGATATTTAGCACCAGAACAAAAGTTCATATTAACAAACTCCACTTTAAGCCACATATAGAAAATAGATTGATAGTAGACAAGATATTTAATAACTGACATCTATTGTATAAGAGAGACAAGGTGGGTGAGGTAATATCTTTCATTGGACAAACTTCTGCTGGTGAAAGAAACAAGCTTTTGAGCTACATAGAGCTCTTCTTCAGGTCTCAGAGTGAAGTTTTTGACTTCTGTCCTAGATCAGTAACAGGGTCTGGGACTGTAGGTCTCAAACCTGAAGAAGAGCTCCGTGTAGCTTGAAAGCTTGTCTCTTTCACCAACAGAAGTTGGTCCAGTAAAATATATTATCTCACCCACCTTGTCTCTCTAATATCCTGGGGTCACCATGGTTACAACACTGCAAACAATGGAATCTATTGCATATAAATACATACAGATTGTAATTAATTTTTGTGTGTTCTGCATTTAGATATATTTTCACAATATGTGCTCAAGAGATATTTGAACAGAGGAAGGCATCCATTGGTGCAGGAAAACAAAAACCTGGGATGAGTACATGAACAATGACCCACCCTTCAATCCACAACTTTACACTCCCCTGTAGTGGTAAGTAGTTGGAAAACGTTTGCTTGTACTGCAGGAAGTTCCTTAATTCAGATTAAGTTTTGTGGCTTTGTTCCTTTCTGCTTGATTTTAAGATCTGTTTTGTGTCCCCCTTTTTAAAGTACTAGCTATATATCTGGAAACAAAGAAATATTATATTAATAAGGAACAACAACACTTGCAGGCAGGAAAGAATAATTTAACAGACTTAACCCTGCACTCTTGCATGCCATTTACTGCTGGGTAATGCACACTGGCTGGTAAATCCTTCCAAACATAGGGAAGTTACGAAGGCCATTCAATGTTTTGGTTCTGGATTACTATAAGAACACTGGTTATCTGGTGCAGATGATTCTGTTAGTGTGATACCTCTAGGAAAGATCTATATTCATTGACCTTTAGACTCACACTTCCCTTAACTAGTGTAGTGTATGTTTACCACTGCAGCTTGTGTTATAAAACAAGCTGGGATAATTTATTGGCTTGCTCAACACCTGCTGAAGGATGCTTTCCCGCAGGGCATTCTTTTGTGTCTGTGTCACGGTCATAGACCTGTGCCATTCTTCACCTACTTCACATGCTCTGTCCTAAAGGTCCCCATCATTTCGAATGAGGATGACATGGCATTTCCTTCTCAGACTATCAAAACCTCTCCCTGCCACAAAGGGTCATTGTGGAGCAGTGTGAGGCATTTCCTTTCCCTCAGGCTAGACATACTGACTCTGCAGCACTGCCAGGCCCTGCTACTCCCAAGGAGCAGGAGGTTAGGATTTAAAATCTGATTCCTACCCCCAGGCTTAGTTTTTGTGGGCTCCTGTGTGGACGTTGGCAATGCTAATGGTTGGTTTGCTGCATGTTTCCATAATTGTATATGCACATCACTGGAGCCATTTTCTACTCTTCTTTGGGTAACAAAATTACAAAAAAATCAACTTTATTTTATAATGGTGTTCCTTAAAAAAACAGGAAGGGAAGAATTTTGCTATATTTTAGCTATATATTTCCCTCTAAGCAAGGCACCCTATCAAAATGATCTTTTTGTACACAATGATAGTTATTGGGACAACTTATGCGCTCATTTACCCGACTGTAAGGATGGAATAACTCCTCTGTCTTCATCTGCAACTACTCAAGTCCATGATTATGTTTCCACACTCAGGTAGCCCACACTGCTCCAGGTCTTTGTGATATGCAGTTGTATATCTAGAAGGAAACTAACAAGTTGGACAGAAAGGGACGAGAGAGAGAGAGAGAATTGTAATCATTCTTGTACCCCTGCAAAGGTATGAAATAAACATGGACTGTCATTCCTAATTCTGAATAATATTAAGGTTGTGAGATGATACAGGAAAAGCCAGACATTCAAATGTAATTTGATTCATATAACTTTCCTTTTTCAGGTAGCATTAAAGAAGAAGGAACAAAAGTGGTGGTAGTTATGCAGACACTTGTCTCAAAGGTCAGAATGGCTTTTTGGAGCTGAACCAACTCTGTGTGTGTGTAATTATATATGTATTGTACACTTTATGATCATATTTTGCAGCCCAAGCTGAATGGCTATGTCCTGGGGAAAGATCTACAGAGGACGAAGGGGAAGCAATCCTCTCTCTCAGTCTGCTCCACAACTGCTATTGTAGCCTAGGATTTATGTAGCTTCTATGTGGATTTAACCCACCCTCATGTGGAGGGAATGATTAGGGGAGCTAGTTAGCTGTGCTTACTCTGGCTTCACTTCTGAGGAAACGTGGAAGAAGCAAATGCCGAGATGGGCTCTGTTCTACACGGGAGATCCACACCCTGTGTATGAACTCCCAGCATCCTATTCGTTCCTTTTCTCCTCATGCAGTTGAACTACTGTTCTGCTGTGTCCAGGGCCCATTTTGCCCATCGATGGGGATAAAGGGAAAGTTGAGCCACTTAAAAATGCGAAGTATCTACAATTTACCAACATAAGCCTATATTCTGGAAAACGTATAGCAATTCCACTGATCTCAATGGAGTTACAATGGTGTAACACCGGAGTAATTTAGCAGTGAATCAGGCTCCTTGTCCATGTATTATATAAAGAAGTCAGTGGATTTCCAAGAACTCAGGGGCAGGTTAAAGTGTACATGTGTGTTTAAATCTGAGATGTCAAGCAGCTTGGAAATGCTCTCTGCATAAGTAAGTACATCCTGGATTACCATTGTGGCATATGTGTAAGGCCACAATACTATACATTATACACAAGATGGTGTCTGTGGGTTTTATGCCTTTATATTAGATCAAATTCCACTCTCAGTAACAATCAGACAGCGAATATACATTTTCCAAATGTGACTGCAGCCCTAAAGTTCTATACAAGCATTTTTGAAACATCAGTTAAGTAAGGTAATAATAAAATACCTGACAACTCATTAAGGGGTCTGGAGGAAGTTATTGCTCAAATAAATACAATGCTTTTTTCCACATTTGGACATTTGTCAAAGCACCTGGGGCCAAATTCCTTGCTGACGTGACTCCACTGAAGTCTGCGGAGAATCTGCTCCACATTTCCTAGCTAGACCATTGAGTGTAGTATGGTTGTGTGGATATACCTGAGGGAAGATTTTGGTCCAGTTTTTTTGGACATCCCCCATCTCTAGTTTGTTACAACATGCAGCACAGATGGCATGCTACACATTAACTTACCATGCTTCTGTTTTGCAGATTTTTTTCCCCATGCATTTCCACTTCTCCTGGGATTTTTTCCTGCAAAAAGGGAACATACGGCCTTCAGTAGCCTATAATGACTCTAGTGCACAAATATGACTGATAGCTTTATGAAATATGTAATGAAAAAAATTAAAAGAGAAGCCAGTGTTTGTGCAAAGAAGCTAATTTCTTCCTTTCTCTCCCCAGCTGATTTAATGTCAGAAACGAGGGCTTGCAGCTGCGCCTGCCCAGTCATCAGGCAGCCAAGGCAGAACCATCTGAGGCAGTCAGGTGTCTTGCTCTTAAGCTCCACAACTGCAGAGGCTTAGCAGCTGCTCACTGCACATGTCCACAGGTTCTCTGTCACCAAACCCTACTTTTGCCCCCCCCCCACAGCCTTGTTCTAGCCTAGCCCCTGTCCTGCACTGGGCCTTGTTTCAATCCTGTCCTGACACCCAGCCCTGCTTTTGCCTTCCCTGACTCCAGGTAATTCCTGACCTTTAGCTCTGATTCTTGGTTCTGACTCTATCTCGACCCTTGGCTCTGGCATTCGGACACTGACCTCCAGGCCTGACTCTTACTCTTAACATTAGGCCTGACTGCCTATGGCCCAGTCTCCTGGCACTTTGCCCTTTGCAGACTTTTAGGGAACTCATTTTCCCTTTTAGTTTCATATCCCTCAAAGGATCTCTGCTGTAGTGCCCCTTCCTGTGATACCGAAGCCTGTGTAGCTTGTCTTTAAGGGTGTGTCTAACTAAAGTTTGGGGTCTTGGTTGAACTTGAGGTAGATTGCCAGCTAGTAACACTCACCTGATAGTAAATGCTAGCGTAGACGCTCTACAGATGTTTGGAACACAAATGGTGGGTTACTTTAGATCAAGTCTTAGTTAATTGGCAAATAATTAACTTGAATTAAAACAGGGCCACAAATTGTCACCAAATAAACCTTTTATTGGACCAGCTTCTGAGGGTGAAAGAGACAAGCTTTCAAGCTATATTGAAGAAGAGCTCTCTGTAGCTTGAAAGCTTGTCTCATTCACCAACAGAAGTTAGTCCAAAAGAAAAAAACAATTACCTCCTCCACCTTATCTTGCTAGTGTCATATGATCAATATGGGTACAACCACACTGAAACCAAATAAACCCTAAGTTGGCCAGAGGTGGTCACCAGGGCCTGATGGGAAATGGTGGTTGGTTGGTCTCAGAGCCTGCTAACCTCAGAGCGCAATGTTAGGAGCACAACTGGCTCTCAGCCTGGTTTCTAGGTGGCCCAGTGAGCCTTCTCCAATGGCTGTGCTTCCTGACTGAGCAGAGAGCCTGCAGCCTGCTACGTGAGCCTTAGAATGGCAGCAGTACAGTGGTTGCTCAATATGTACCACACCTGCAGCTGTGTTTGCCCTGGTCCTGCCTCCAGCCCTTGTTCCAGTTTCCACCCCTGTCCGCTCCAGTCTAGTCTTTGCCTCTCTGCCCTGCTCCCGATCCTGACTCTGGCCCCGACCATGGGTTTGGCTTCTAGACCTTGACTTTGGCTTTGCCCTGAGCTCAGTACCTGACTCCTGGATCTACGCTTTCCACTACTCCATATTGCCATTGCAGCCACCAGATGAGCTCGTAGGCCACCCATGCACCAAAGGTTTACACCCAGATCCTGATATCCCATGTGTGTGCTCTCTAAACCACCCAATTGGCATTAAAAAACAAAACTTATTTCCTATTTCTTAGGAAAGCTCATCTGTGTAAAACTTTATTTAAAAAGTCATCCTTAAGTGTTGACTGTGAAAACATGCATTGCTGATATATTTCTTTTCCTTATAAACCTAAAAGGGGTTAAATAATTTTAAAAGTTAGCATTAAATGTTATTTAACAATCTTCTGTAGTGCAATGTACATCTTTAACAATGCTGAGTTGCAGAATGTTTGGCAGATTGTAGAGCCATTCAGAAGCAATAATTAGTGGCCAAATTATACATTCCCTGGTTAAAAGGGGTTAGAAGAGAAAATCTGACACAAATAATCTTTCTCTTTTAAATTGAACTAATACTGGTGAGAGGTGCCAGAATGACAGCCCTGCAAAGTCCTGTCTTGATCGCCAGAACAGGCAGCAGAAATGCAAAGTTTCCTACACTGTACCCTCCCAATGCATGATCCTGGACAGTATAATTCAGGGCTATGTATGTCAGGATGAAATATCCCACTGAAACTACCCTGAGTCACCTGGACGCTATGTTGCTGGTCCACATCTAACTGCAATATAATGGTGCAGAAACTAAGGGTGAAATCTTGGCCTCTTGGAAGTTGCAGAGATTTTTGCCACTGACTTCAATGTGGCCAGGATTTCGTCCTATTTTTAAAAAATTCTAGAAAACTTAAACACCTTTAAAAATATTCACAGAGGCTTTAGATAATGTACACATGCATTACTGGAAAACCTTTACATCTGCTACGTATGTAATCCTGCATGCCCGACAGTTGCTGCCTCTGCTTGGCATTCAGCATTTCCAAATAACTGGTTTCTTTTGGGTGTATCATACTGTGGTGTAGCATCTGCTGCTGCTGACATGGCTCTGTTTGCTGGACCCAGGTGCAGGCTGCAGTGAGTTTACAAGGTGCCCAGTGGTTCCTCACTGTACTGAAGGGTTTGTGAAGTGTGCAGAAAGCAGATCTATAGCTGAAGATGAAAGCAATACCCACCGTCAGGTACTTAACTTCTAAATTGTGATATGGAATGGGTCTGAGCGTGCAGTAAATTCAGACATCGCCCCTGGAATGTCAAGACAAACATGGGGTTAAATTGCAGCAAGGGTGGTTTAGATTGGGCATTAGGAAAAACTTCCTAACTGTCAGGGGTGATTAAGCACTGGAATAAATTGCCTAGGGAGGTTGTGGAATCTCCATCACTGGAGATTTTAAGAGCAAGTTAGACAAACACCTGTCAGGGATGGTTCTGCTTTGAATGCAGTCCTATGATTCTGTGGCTGGAGGCATCTATGAAAGGGAGGTAGACTTGAGGGAAGATGCAGACATCTTATTTTTTTTCAGCCCAACATCAGTCATTAGCTAATTTTATTGCTCCTTTTCAGATGACAGTCTAATTGCCAGATCTCACACTGTTGAAAGCACCAGTGACTATGGACAGCCCATTAAAGAGAGTATATAACTGATTTGTGGCAATTTAATGCCACCTTCTGGTTAGAAAATATAACAGAGCTACTCTTTTAATGATTTTTTGATACCTTTTACTAACTAAACAGGATCAGTCAAATATAGAGCTGCACGCATCAGTAATCTGCTTCCATTAATAGGTTTCTTTTTAACATATTCTCCACAACACAAACAATTCATCTGCTACTGTATATTATCTTTAAAAATAAAATAATAAAAAAATCAGCATTCAGTGATTTGCTATTGCTCAGAAAGGAAAGAGTAAAGTTTATGGAATTAAGCTTTGGACCCCTCTTACCGAAAGCTGTCAAAATGAATTGGCTCTGTCAAGCAGGTGCAGCCCAATGGATCAGTGCTACTTGTTCCTAAGTTCATGATTTTAACTGTGTATTAAAATTTAGTTTAATAAATTTTACGCTCACTTTGCATGTTAAAATAGCTTAAGCACCCATAGTAAAGAGCAAGAATACAGTTTTGTTGACCTTCCAAGAACGTGATAATTTCAGAAAATAAGGACTTTAGATATTGTTTCTCTTCATTATGTGTTAATCTACTGAATAAACTGTTCCTCAATAGAAACTAAGGGCAACTGCAAGTTTAGTTAGAACTGATTTATTTAAAATGATATCTTTTAGTCTGAATGTTTGAAATAAAATACAAATCTGATAGTTAGATGTACAGGTTAGAAAGAAAAGAAGCATTAGGTGTGGCTAGGATCCTCTTGGGTTTTGCTCATGAGTTTTCCCCCAGCAGGGGGTGCAAATGTATTACTCATTTGGGGGGAAAATCCTACTGTTTTTCTTCTGAACATCCTGAGTTTGATTCTCTACTGCCTTACATGTGGTGTAGTCATTTACGTGAGTGTAAAATGAGTGCATTGTGATTATAAATTGCTACCACTGGTGTAAGTGAATGGAGTACTCTGATTTGATAGTATTTCAAGCTCACTTTGCACTTACTATAGAAGGTTCAAGGCAGTGGAGAATCTGGCTCCTTCTGTTGACTACAAGCCCATTTTATTGTAATTGAAGATAAATGAGTTGAAGGTAAATAAGTGTTTTGTAGTGAAGGTATATTTTATTTCTTTGATTTGGATTGCTGAAGAGATGCTGGGGTTTCTTTTCACTGGCATAAACTATTTGATGCCACCTTTTAGAGTCCCCATAGAAATGTCTTTGCTGAAGTAAGTAGGAATTTGATTATTGTGACACATGGGAAAGATAGATTGCCTTTCTGATTGATATAATTTGGACATTTACATGTATTGAAAGGCAATGGCCCTGGACCAAAATCTCAGATCCAATGCCACACCTTATGTTTGTGGCTGGGTGAGTTCCTAATTTCACAGTTGGCTCTACTTCTGTTATTGAATAAACCAAAACCCCTCTGGGTACCCCTGAATTTTTTGGGTGTTTGATATTTGAATGCATATTTTGCAGTTCATGTTCCTCTCCATTAGTGACACTGCTGGTATGATACATGCTCTTGGTTTGTAGATATTTTCCTCACCTTATCTATCCTGACATAAAGCTCTGCACTAAACCATAGAACTAACTCAACCCCTCTAAGACTTGTGATTGTGGTGGGAGTTGTATGGTTGCACCAATTAGTTATTTCTATAATGTTAAGCATTCTCACTAGATGCTATGGTAATGATAAATTGTAGCGTAAAATCATTTGAAACTAAAAAAAAATGGAGCAACACTTTTTAAATGACAAAAATAAATTCCTTTTGAAATTCTGGTATTTTTGTGTATTTCATTTGATTAAAACATTAGGTTCAATCCTGTAATTTTTTCTCATTATAGGAATTCCATTCTGCCAGAGAAAGGACTGCAGGGTTGCATGTGGGCAGTATTTTTCTGTATTCCCATTGCTATCATTGAAAATATCTTTTTCATAAAGGTTTCCTCCCTCCTAGGACAGGATCACCCTCTACTCAATCCTTTAGTGAAGACATAATCATGTGTTTATGATGTCATGAAGTATTATCATTTTGTCTGTTGTGATGTCACAGATTCAGCATTATGACTTTACTGCAAATGAACTTGTTTAACATGATTAAAATATACTATAAACACTACCTGAGGTTTAAACTAATTAAAGATCTTTAGTGAGATATATTTCTAAATTCTTCATTAACACAGTTTGTTTCTATTAAGAGCAAGCATGGTGGTGATATATGGTCAGAATGTTGTATGGATATCATCAGTAGTTACCTTTATTTGCTGCCAACTTGTCAGTAGACTAGCCAGTACTCAGGTCCTCAATGAAATCCTTGGTATTTATACAAGAACACAAAACAAACAACATCTGCTCTGCCTCGTCTGCTTAGAGTAGATTAAGATGCAGTCAGGTGTCTTGCTGTAATGCTGACTATGTAAATCAGCCTTGAGTGACAGAGCATTGAACCTTGGACTTGATTATACATAACTATGTCCACAAAGCCTAAAAGAAGGTAGAAACTGAAGTGTGGCTAGATTGCTGAAAAAGCAGAGAGTCAGAAACTGTTGAATGAAATGGTCTGTTGGGGGCTTTCCCTTCAACTCCTCACCTGGTTTTTGTCACGCAGACAGAAAGCAGAAAGACCAAAATTCTGAAGTGCAGGCAATGCGATGTTTGTTTGGGTTAGTTTCAAGCAAGCATATCCATAACTCTTATGCCGCAGAGCCTTGTTTCCCAGTATCCCATCCGCCCCACTCCTTAGCAGGCATAGATATACCTGTTGTGCACACCCTTGGTCTCTTATAATTTATGGTCATGTTTCATTTTGGGAGGTCGTGAGTCTGGGGGCTTCATCCCACCTCTTTTGTATCCCAGGTGAGGGGTAAGGAGTGAGGTTGTATTTCGGTCAGGGACAGGCATTTCTTTGGCCTTAGTGTTTCTTATACCTCCCACCCAGCCCCACCTCCTTGGCCTCCATGGTTGCTTGACCTTGCCTTGAGATAGAGTCAAAGCAGTCTTTAAGTGTGCGCTCGTATATTATACTCCCACCATACCCAGTAACACTTTAGCTGTTCTTATTTGTTTCTATTATACTAACAAACCCATCTGGCTAGGCAGAAGCCACACACAATGTCTTTGTTCTTCGTTCACACACATTAGTAAGTATATAAGTGTATCAAAAATCAAACGGGCAAACAATACCCAAAATTCTATCTCAGGCGAAAGGGTCTAGGAATATACAGGCCTGAATCCTACATTATCATCACTAACACTCCTAACATGGTCCATTAAAAGAAAAGATATTGATAATTAATTTTTAAACATTTTAATTGTCCTCTGACCAGTCTCAGAAAACTAGCTACCTCTGGCCTTTTGATAATGAACATTTTCTGTGGATGTGAGTCCTCCAGGTCACACCTTAAACGTCAAGGACCCTCTGAATAAATCCTGAAGTCCTTTCTCGGTGTTCTCTTAGTCAAATCTCACTTTGTAGAAGAACTGAGAGCATGCTAAATAAGGACTTCTGGAACTGTCCAGTATACTTTCTTGTAACTCAAGATCCAGGAGGAAAAATAAAAGAAATAAACCAAAAGGCCAGCCCTGCAGTCACAGATCGCTTGGAGGTGGCTCCAGAGCAATCTTGAGATGGAGAGAATGGTTAATACAAAGATACATAAAATGCTCCCTCCTCCTAAGTGGCTAAGCATTCTGCCTTCTCGGCACTATCTGCCAGCCAAGGATCGAAGGCCTACATCCAAGTTCTTCCTCCCCCATCATGCTATTGTTGGACAGCTGGACTGGGCCTAAATAACACTTCAATGTCACATGTTCATTTACAATCTTCTAGTAGTTGATTCTTTGCTAGGACTTCGTAATGATAGTTTTTGGATTGTGTGTCCTAGGGCCACCAGTTGCAAAGTTGGGAAAATAAAGGGAAAGCATTTGCAAGTGCTATTTGGGCATTATTTGGGCATTGCACCCTATTCTAATCTAGTAACATAAAAAAGGTCTTGGTGGGCCCTTTATTCAGGGGTGAATTTCACTCTTTATGAATAGGTTGGAGTCAGTCATGTCATTTGTAATTCACACAGAGCATTGTGTTAAAACATGCACTTTCTTCCCTGATTAGGAAGGATGGGAACACTCCACATTGCTCTTCAGACAGTTCCTTCTAGTGTATGAGGCTGATGTTCTCTGGCCAAAGGGAAGGAATCTGGGCTGTGGTGCTTTTTGGGAAGGAGAGAGTGAAGGAGAGGAAATGGTGGGACCTGCATTTCAAAGCATGGTGTTGCTGCTGGTCTGGTTGTAGTGTTCAGCCCAACCAGATCTGGGTCCAATGCCTAGGCCTGACCTCTAGTTGACAGGGGCTGAGGTGAAGCGCAAGGTAGAATGCTTAGGCCCTCCAGTGGGCTCAGTTTCTAGATAGAGAGAAATTCTTTTGTCAGTTATGTTTTCCTTTAACACTTAAGAACAATTGTTTGTTTTTAAATATTTTTGTTAAAAAACCCAATATGTGATTTCATTTCAGCCCCTCTTTCGGGATTGGGAAGGGATGGGAGAAAGCTGGTGAAAAAATTGCTTCTCATATAAATTTTCAGTTTTAAAAGAAGCAGCTGGGATTATCTTTCTCCAGATATTTCCAGGTCTCCTGTATATGAGACTCAAGACACAGCACACCTTTGCTTCACTTAGGGAAATTAGAATATTAGTTTTGTCAGTGGGAAATGCTTGTGTCATTGGCTTGAGGGAGGGAGAGGCTTAGAATTTTGAAACAGGAAGGGAGTAAATCTTCAGGCCTTTAGATCTTCACATGGCAGTTCAATCCTTCCAGCTAAAGAAGATTGGGTGAGAATTCTTTTAAGGCCCATAAAGGCTACTCCTTAGTTGATGGCAGAGGTCTTTGCTACTATATCAGATACATGCTATCTGTGGAGTTTCGCAATTCATGTGTATAAAAGCCTGGAGGTAGTGTGTGGTTTTTTTGACACAAGGGATTCACTTTCCCAGGCCACTTTCCTCCTTTTTGCCTCTTCAGTGAAGCTATGGTCTGAATTTGTGATGTGATATAGCCATGTTTGTACAACTGGCTGGCTATTGTGATTCTCTGCGGGACCAAGCAGAAGGAGAATTTGGGTTGTAAGGAAGAAAAGCTTTTAATTGCACACAATTTGTTAGTTTGGACTATTTATATTGCTCCTTAAGTATTTGTAGTGATAGGTGAACTATGCAAAACCAATAACAATTCCTTTCCCCCAAAAGTTTTCAATTTAAAGGCATCAGGGAATATAATACAATGCAAATACAGAGTGAATTGTGCTATTAGAACTTCATGGAATAGGAAGGCTTCTAGATGTTTTTAAAAGTGGAGAGGGAACCAGTTTAATGTACATTATTTGGGTGGGTGTTCCAAGTATAGACAATACCAGCAGGAACATTGGCAGAAAGGAATGTAAAGTTGGGAATGGGCAAAGGAGAACAAAGAAGTGCTCAGAAATGAGCCTTGGTCAGACCATAGCTAAAGAGTGTAAAAGGAGAGAAGGCCAGAGATATAGGCTGGGTTAAGAGTCATGGAGAAATCTGAACTTAATGCAGAAGAAGAGAGCAGCTTTTGCAGAAATGCAAGAAGAGAGAAGACCTGGCCAGACTGGTGGGAAACGAAGAACATTAGCTAAAATCCCAGTAAATTATTGAAAAGGAAATTAAGTAACATACATTTTTTTTGGTGGTGGAAACTCAGAAAGGTACTACACATTACTCTTTATTTCTTTATTTAGAGATGCACAGGGTAAGCACTGCCTATAATTGTAATATATAGGGAGCATGTGTGTGTGTGTATTATATATATAATGCAAATAACACACAGCATGAACTTTGCAGGTTTATAAAGGTCTCACAGCAGCTGAAAGACTGTTAGCATTATTGAGAGTGTCCCTAAGCACATAATAAACTTAGGCTATTTCCTGGGATTAGTCCAAGGTTTTTTTCTTTTTTTTCCCCCTTGTCTTAATGGAAGTGTCCCCTGATGTCATGGATGCAACTTATAGAAACTTCAGGATCAAAATACACAAGAAATCAGTCTTCAAAAATTTAGAGCAAAATTTCTGAACTTCTTGAACCTGTTTAGAATCAGGTGGTATTTAAAACTGTAGCCAGACTCTATAGCATCACTGAAGAGTATAAGAAGATTAAACTAACCTGTATTTCCTGAGGAAATTAGAGCATAGATAACTGCTTAACTGGCTAATCTCTTGAAAAGCATCAGTAAACATGGTTTAAAAATATTAAGAAATTCTACAGAATGAAAGTAAATATAAGAACCAGGTGTCTCTGGAATACACTGAATGAAACCTAGACTATGACATTTTATAAAATGCCTGTTTTAACATTGTTTGCTACTTATAAGAGATTTAGTATGAGACAGCTGATGCTCCAGTGTTTTTGAGCAACAAGACAAGTATTTCAGGGAACAATGTCCAGTCATTTGCTTTCAAGAAATACCACACTGTGAACAGAAAATTGTAGTAATGTAGGTGATTCTGACCATTTATAAATGATAGCACTGGAATACATTCCCCATTGAACATGGTGTTTTTTCACTGTCTATCACAATGGATCAAAATATATTTTAAGATGTGCTATAAACCTGGTTTAAAATGAGCTGAATTTAAAGTTCCTCATAAATCAGCACTTGGGAAATATGTCATTAAGCAAAGAGGTGACACAAAGATATGTTCCAGTTTGAGTTGCTGGGCAGTGTCCGTTCTAGTGAAGCCAGTGGGGTTACTCCCAATTCATACCAGTGTAAGTAAAATCTAGTTTGCTGTGACAAAAGCCCACTTAGTAGCTTCTTCGTTTTCTTTTGTTTTGTTTTATTATGGTAGTGCCTAGAGGCTAACTGAGAACAGGGTCCCATTGTGCTAGCCATTGGCAAAACAAAATAAGAGACAATCCCTGCCTCAAGGAGCTTACAATCTAAATAGACAAGACCAAAACAGGGTGGAGGAAAACAGATAGAGCTGGAGTATCTGCTTCGTTTGCTCCCTGAAGGACTTGGAATTAAATACAGAAGAAGGCAAACAGGAGCATAGGGCACCAAGACCTTGAAATAAATGGGATTATTTACATGCATCAAGGCCATAGTGAAGAGTTATCCATTACAAATGATAATTTCCTAAAAGCCAGCAGCATGAGAATTAAATGAATCCTGCAAACATCTGTCTGTGAATATTTGTTTGACTTTTGAAACAAGTGCTACATTTGCCTTCTTGTATTTGTGTTCCACTAATTTTCGAGTGAATTAGTTTACTGGCAAAAATGTTTGTGGAAACAGTAAGTTTTAAAGCAATTATTGTAGGTGAATTTCAAATTCTTATTTACATGGGTCATCCAATTTTAACAGTTGCGCTCAGCCAATCAGGGAACAAACAGATACGGTAACTTGTGTGTCTAATGAAAATGGGTCAAATTCCCAGTATTGGAAGAAACTCCTTGTGACTGAGTGACACGCTAAGAATTACTATCAGAAATTAGTTAGCAAATGGTTTTGTTTGAATAATTAATACATTTGAGAAGATAGTCATCAGTGAACTGACAATTTTCGGATTTGTTACTCATTTTTTGCCCAGCCTTAGACAGCACTTGAATTGTTTCCAACAAGCTGAAATAAAATGGCCAGGCAAACACAATCAAATGTACTTTAACTTGCAGTCTTTGCACAAACTCCTTTCTCTTCCCATTTCTGGGCAAGTGTTTGGAGGTAATACTTTCTGTGGGGTATGAAAGCCAGGTTTGTCAAGGATAGCTTGCTTTATGTCTACACAGTGCCTACAAAGAGCAAAATAAGATGCAGCCGAACTTGCAGCCTTGTAAGTTCAGTACTCAGCATTCAAGACAAACCTTTACATTTCGTGAATCTTGCTCCTGATTTTTATTTACATAATTGTGAGCCAAATTCTTTGAGTCCCTTTGTTGTTGTCCCCTCAGAACAGGCACAAAAATGCTGAAAACTCATATTCCAGTTGGTCAGGATGTCTGGATAATTGACCGCACAGCTGTTGGTGCAGCAGCAGAGAATACAGGAAAGAGTGCACATGGATTGGGGTGTGTGTTGAAACACACAGACTTAATAACACTGGAATGCATCCTCAGTTGCAAATCTGACTCTGAATACCATGGATTTTGGAGAAATGGGGCAAGATTCATCTCCTGAGTATGGTTATGCTCTGCTCAGCTCAAGGACTGAGTTTTAACACTGATTTGCTAATTCATAACTATCTTTGTGCTCAGACAATCCTTCCATGACACTAGTATTTTAATGTTGGAACCATACGTTTTCCCTTGAAGCGATAGTCAAGTACGGTATTTAATTTCAGTTTCTTCACTGAAGTAATTTCTGTGTTTCAAACTTCCTCTGTCTCTGCAGTTTAGTGACTCTTCATGACCTAGCGATGTTATTTCTGTAGTTTGTCAGTGGTTCTCAACCTTTTCAGACTACTGTACTCCTTTCAGGAGGCTGAAGTGTCTTGCATACCCCAAGTTTCACCTCACTTAACTACTTGCTTACAAAATCAGACATAAAAATACAGAAGTGTCATAGCCCACTATTGCAAAAAAATTGCTTACCTTCTCAGTGTTACCATATAATTATAAAATAAATCATGACCCCCCAGAGTGAGAAACACAGATATAGTATATAGAGCTGTATAAACAAGTCCTTGCCTGTATGAAATTTTAGTTTGTACTGACTTCGCTTGTGCTTTTTATGTAGCCTGTTGTAAAACTAGGCAAATATCTAGATGAGTTGATGTACCCCCTGGAAGAACTCTGCGTATCCCGAGAGGTATGTGTATCCCTGGTTGAGAACCACTGGTTTAAGTGGTGTGTCAGCCTTCCTTATGAAAGAATCAAGGAACATATGAAGAGCTGTCCTGGATAAGCTAGTGGGAGTTCAATTCATACAGAGACTTTGATATGTGTTATACGTTCAATCTTGTATTAATTTACTAGTGCAGAAAATATAAAGAAGCAGGATGACCAATCCCAGTTTATTACAGCCCTTTGATCAGGATATTCAAGTGAATGAGGACAGACATGGGAATGGATTTAAGCAGCAGGCCACAACTTTATGCAATGGAGCACCCCAGTGTTATCTGCACTGCACCATACCAGGCATTTAAATGGGTCCACTGTGGGGTTTATAGGGCTTTCAGCATATAGCCTATAACTCAGGGTAGACTTTCCATTGTCTACGCTCAAATTCAGCTTGCTCTGCTGAATCCTCTTACCCTCCCCTGTGTAAAGGGGACAGAAGTGAGCTGTAGCTCACGAAAGCTTATGCTCAAATAAATTGGTTAGTCTCTAAGGTGCCACAAGTACTCCTTTTCTTTTTGCGAATACAGACTAACACGGCTGTTACTCTGAAACCTGTCAAAGAGGGACTGCAGTCTGCAGATGTGCCTTTTCCCTCCAGTCTTGAGGTCCACCAGCAAAATCCCAAATCTCTTTTATTTCTGGGTGCAGGCCCCTTTGGACCACTGGATGCTGGCCACAAGTTGTAATGCACTAACATTTACACAAATACCAAATATTAAATGTCTAAGTAAGTCCTATTCCTATTTAACCTAACTGTGTCTCCATGATGCTTTGAGGAAGGTGAAAAAAACTACCAGGCTGCCGCCAGTTTGGCCCCTAGGGGAAAGATCTCTAAACAGGTGATTGGTCAGGCCCACAGCGCCCCTAAAAACAAAGTTTCTATACTATATAACTAGGGGGAGGGAGGGTTCAGCTGAAATGGGGCAAGAAGGTCAAAAAACCCCAGGCAAAGGTTTACATTAATACCGATGGGGAGCAAAGAGTCAATTAGTTCCCATTTCTCCCTGGCTGACTAGTGGGCAACAAAGTGCCCAAAGGGAGAAGGGTCTTAACTCTGCATACACTCACTCTTTTATTCTTAATCTGATCCAAGCAGATCTTCCACCCATTAAACCAGGTGGGTGACATTCTGTTAAGGTTATTTTACAGTGAGAATATTGTAATGGATTTGCTAGTGTGTGCCCTGCTACCTTCCACTGAATGGAATCATCAAGTTTATCTGTGTGTCATGGGCCCCATATTGCTAACATATAATGGAGACTTTGATCATAGCTAAAATGGTGGGGGCTAGTCCTTTTTGAGTAGGAAGCTTTGATTTCTCTCCCCACTATCACAAGAAGATCCAGGTCTCTATCGTGTGCCACATAACAACAGCTCGGAAGTCCTAGGGGGCCATAAAGTTGTTAAAATATTCAGCACCGCCTGTTTATTCATTTAAACTATACAATATAAACGCCATTTTTCCAACTAAAAAGTCTGGAAATCACTTGTGGTTTTCTTAAATGATTATTATGACTATTCCAACACAGTTAACAAGAGTCACTTGGGTGTTAACATTATATTTAAACTGCAGAGTATATTTAGCATTTATGGTGCTAAAAGGATTATATGAAAACAAATACTACATAAGTGGCCATAATCAGATCACTGCTTAGCAAGAAATGAATGACAGAGAATGGGGTGCCAATCTGAGATTAAATTTCTAATTTTAGGGTGCTAACAAGAGAGTCACATTGCAGTCACAAGGTAACTACCTAGATTTCTCAGACAAGGTGTCTCATGTTGTCTCCGGCCCACTCAAAACTTTATGGTCAAATTGTAGATTATATATTACCTTCAAATAGTGAATTAATAAAATCAAACCAGAAACTTTGTGTTATGTCTCTGATGAAATAACCAGATTACATTTCAGGAAGTCAGTTCTTTCTGCTTAAAGGCTACCAAAAGTTGAAGTTTAACAAGCAGGCTATGTGACCACTTTGGGTCTATTTTATGATTGCTAGTGGCAGTTCTTCACTAACTATAGCCCTGTTCCATAAGATATCAAACATGATTACAGCAAAAAGAAGGAAAGCTAGAGGTGCTGCTGGCTAACACAAACATTAGGTTGCCCTTTCCTTGGGTGCTGTGCCCGTCAGGGTAACCCTCTCCAAAAAGAACCTTCCAACTTATTTCCTTTTTACCAACTTAAAAAACATTAAGCATATTAACGTCAAAGGCTCGCATGAGTCACAGTCTTCCTAGTCTCGCAGGAGGCAGGGTGACTTCTAAAATCAGGGACAGTCAGTTTCTAAACTGGTCAAATGCTCTTGCTGCATTACCAAGTTATTAGCTGCCTCAAATAAACAGGTCAATGTTATTGAATAGGGGTTGGTATATGAAACATAAGGGAATGTTCTGCAGCCTTTATTCCCCACTGCATTACATTTTTGTATGGTCATTTGCACCCGTGCCAAGGGGGCATAAAATGCACACATTTTGCCCAGGTGTAAATGACTACACAAGGTGCTACGCAATGGAAAATCAAGCCATGCAAGGATATTCTATTACTTAGAACAACAGGTATGTTTTTGGGAGCAAAAAGGGACAAAAAGCAGAGAAGTACTGTGTATGCAACAGTGACCTTGCAAAGGGCCAGTACATGCCACTGGAGCACCAGGGTTCACTTACAAATACAGTCGCCGTACCCGTTATTGTAGCTTGCTGGAGTCTTACTTAATAGCAGGCCATGCTCTTGCATTTCTTGTGTAACCAAAACATTTATTAAGCTGGAAGAATGCAAGACTGGTCCCAAATGCAAGATGGGCTTTTGGAGAATACCTGAAATAAGCCCCTTTTTATTCCTGTTTGACTGTAGGCTTTTAATGAGACTTTAAAGTAACGATAAAACCCTCTTAATAGGATATGTGTACCCATGTCACAACCAATTTCATCCTAAAATGAATCTTTCAGTTCTGTCACTTGTCTCAGTCTACAGATATTTTTTCCAACAGGAAAAACAAAATGCATCATTTGAAACATATATGTGAGCACTTGCAGCAGAAAGTCACCTTCACATGGGATTATACGTTACCTATTTCCCAAGGGTGTAACAATGGAAAGTCGATGTAATCAACTCAGTTCTTGTATGGGGGACACTGGGTCCCTGAGTTGTTGTGAGAAGTATTTAATATCGTGCTTGAAGCCGAAAAGCACCATATGGATATTGAATATTACTAGGTAACAGCATTTTAAATTGCTCCCAGCCCATTCCAAAAAATCTGTACTTTTGTTTACAACACTATTACCCACCCTTGCTCATGAAAACCTCTTAAGAAGCAACTGAAAAAAGGGGGGGGAAAGTAGGTACTTAGTAAATGTTAGAGTAAGACAGGCTGTATTATTGCTTGTAGTGCTGCTGTTGGTAAACTCTCAATTTCCTGACTGATTGTTTTACTTGTTGATTATTTTTGAGTTAGAAAATGTATACCCAATGCCTATTTATTAAAAAAAGTGTGGCTAAATATTTATTAATAGCTTGAGAGACAACAATAATTCTTTCTACTGTTGAGAAGTCAAAGGAAAAGGGAGACAACTCCCAACTCCTAAAGCTTTGATATTTCTAGATCTGGCTAAACCAGGAAGCAGAAATACTGGAAATCTTATGAGAAAAGTTGTTCTCATAAGATTTCCAGTTAAATTTTGCAGACTAAAATAGCAAAATTGCTTTGCATAAACATCCTAAGGTTTGGGTACTTATCTGAGGCAAATCCAAATTCCAGATCTACTGAAATTGAACCAGTGCTAGTCATATAGGTCTGTGCACTGACAGAGAAGAGCACTGGAGCTGGAAGTGTAATTTCCAGCTTGGTTAGACATACATGCACTAGCTTTGATCAAGCTAGCGTGCTAAAAATAGCAGTGTGGCCATGGCAGTATGGGCTAGCCACCGAGTACAATCCTGTCAGAGACCCTAGGTACATACTTCACTTCCAAAAGATTCTATAGAATTAAGGCTTCCAATTTAAATTGCTGACTAGCTTTTAATCTTGGAATCGAGAACCATGAATTTTTTCCCTTACAGTTTCAGGGCTAAAATCACTGCTGCTTAATGTGTTGTATTTAGCTGTATCACTTCTATATGCCTTTGATTTTTGTGTATGTCATTTTTAGATCTGTAAGGACACTGCAATTTGCAAAGATGGGCAGACAGACTGAGAGGCAGAGTTACTGCTCACTGTTTAGAGGAGACACACACACACTGTGCTCTCTCATGGAGACGTTATAAACATTCTCATTCTCAGTATATTGTTTCCCTTGAGTTATATAGATGCTATTCAGACAGAAAGGACAGCTTTGCTCTTTGAATATGTAAAAATGTTACATCTCTATTAAACTTCTCTAATGTATATGCTAATTCTTCCAGTCTCTTTCTGGAAAGTTACAGTTCATTGTTGATCCTTATATTCCCCTGGGATTCAGACAATTTGTGGCTCAATTCTGTTTTCATGTTACACAACAAATCTGAATCTGTAGAAACAAAAATGTTTAATTTCTCCCAAATCCAAAGGAACTCAAAGTGTGTTCAGACGATATAGACCTAGTTATAGTAATAAATCCAGACAGGTATGATTCTTCCTGAGACCATACTGGAAAATATACATAACTTACTTGAATGTAAACAGTGTAAATCAGAGATGAGCAGGAAGAAGATTCAGATTACTGGCTGTAGAAACTTAGCATTGTCAACACTGGAGATACTTTGGCACCAATTTAATTTCACTTTTTCATAGGTGGTTTGTCTCTGCTTCCTCAGCAAAGGAGTTGTGGAAAAACATGTCACTCCTTTATTAAACTGTTAAAACTTCAGATGGCCTCTAAGCCCAAATTTCAGCTCCATTGTGTATTCAAACGTTTCCAGAGTTTTAGTGTGTTCAGATTGGGGTTTTGTTTACAAGATAGTCAGATTTGGATCAAGTACAAATTTTGTTTATCACAGATTCTATGGTCAAGAATTTTTTAAAAAGTAGGAGCCTAAATTTTGATCTTCTAAGTAAATGGGTTTATCTTCAAAAGTGCCTAACACCTAGCAGCTCCCATTTAGGAGCCAAACTTTAGTCGCCTATTTTTTAAAATCTTGGTCCAGTTTGATACCAGCTGTCAGCAAAAGCTTAATCCACCAAACCTAGGGTTACTAACGGACACGCTGCTGTTGCATTTGCTGGCCAGTCTAGTAGGGGATTACATCATATCAAATGAGTGCCTCCAAAGACATAGCATAATGTCAGGGCTGGATACCTTTCTAGAAAGGTAAATCAGAGAGGGTAATGAAGCAGGAATTCATAGAAAAGCAATCATATTGTATTCAGCAATACATAGGGCCAAATTCTGATCTCACTTACACTGCTATAACCTAGGAGTAACTGCATTCATTTAGATACAATTACTTCCAGTTTACACCAGGTTAACTGAGGTCTGGCTCCCAGAATGCAACTTGTTCTTCCTATTGCTACTGTTCCACTGAACTGTGAAAAAAATGAAACGTGATGTCTAGAAGATAGTGAGACAGAACTTGGAGCAGGTGTTGTTAAAAAGTATTAGTGGCCATGGCTCCCAGACACAGACCAGACCCTGTGATCTGAGTAATCAGAATCTGAGAAAGTAGAAGAGGAAAACTTGAGCTAGGCACAAGACTTGAGTGCAATCTGTCCTCTCTAAATTTTTGTGCATGTAGTAGGTATCTTCTTTGTTTTTGAATTTTTAAACAAATTTCACCTTTCCTAGAAGGTGTCCTACCAACATCACTGGAAACGGAAAATTTGCATATATCCACAGCACGAATAAAGCATGGACAGCAATACTGCAGACTGTGAGCTTTTCTCATCAACGTGACTCAACCCTGAATGAGAGGGATCGCCTCTGAGGGTGAGTTCTTGGCATCCTGGTAGCTAAACACTGTCATTCTGATCTGGTTCCATTTACTGCCAATCTGCAATTATTTTACATGTGTGTAAATGACTATACAAGGTACAAGGGGGTGGAGAATAAGGCCCCACATTTCCAGTTCTATTATTAAGTATTACTGCCTAAGAAATCTTGAACAAAGTTCAGTGTAACTAAAAGTTAATCATTAGGGCCATGATCTAGCTGAGCAATTAAGCAGCATGCTTAACTCCTGTTGGCTTCGATCAAACTGCTCATGTACATGAAATTAAATAAATGATTAAATGCTTTGCTTGGATCAGGGCCTAGGTCTCTAAGAACTTAATCTCCAGTGCAACCCACCGGCTAGTGTATTTTATATGAAGGCAAATCCAGATCCCAGCCCAGTGCTAGGTGAGTCCTTGCTCTTCTGTTCTGCTACAGCCACTATAATGTGATGTTGCCTTCTTAACAACCAAGTTCCGTATGTATATTGAGTAATTTAATATACTGCCCACTAGAGAAAGCAAGCAGCCATAATACGCTCTGTGGATATCTAAGGGGCTTAAACTATAGAAAAGATAAAGAAGGTGGTATTTGATATTAATCTTTGTGCATGCAGTTTTTTAATTCTATTTAAGTTTATACTAAACTTCCATCAGTTTTGGGACTTTCTTGCACATTTGTGCATTTAATTTCAGGTGTTCATGGACTTCTGGTTTTCCAATAAACTCTTGTGTGGAAATTCAGTCACGTGAGATAATACACAACATTTAGTATGTGTGTGCACATGCATGCTCACCATATTTTATTTTTAATTAAAATGCACTTCATTCTGTTTGGAGAGGGAAATGCACATTTTCACAGCAAAACATACCTCATATTTACCAGACTATCCATATTGGCTTATGTAGAACACTGAATGTTTCGTATGCTATATATTCTCTCTAGCTGTGAATTTATATACTCTGGATATATGAATTCCAACATCCATTTTTGCATGATAATGTTTACTGTAGAATAGACTAAGGTGTGCATTTTCAGTCAACCATTTTCATAGATAACACAACATAACAGATTTAAGTGGGATACTATTGAAAATAAATATGAATTTGTGACTAATACCAAGAATTTTAAAACTAAGGTTTATTTATAGTGGTTGAACCAAACTCATAATTAGATTAAGAGATTACTCATAGATTATAAAGACAAAGGAATCACAGTGATTTTCTAGTCTAACCTCCTGTATAACACAGGCCAATGAATTCCTGTTTGAACTAGAGTATATCTGTTACAAAAACATTCAAGCTTGATTAAAAAATTTCCAGTGATGGTGAATTTCCT
The DNA here is from genome assembly GCF_965140235.1 of Caretta caretta. Lineage (NCBI taxonomy): Eukaryota > Metazoa > Chordata > Testudines > Cheloniidae > Caretta > Caretta caretta. The sequence continues at coordinate 72,277,148 of NC_134212.1, read as the reverse complement.
ACAACCCTTGCAAAATTGTTCCAATGGTTAATTACCCTCACTGTTAAAAATTCCACAGAATGCCTTTTGAACTCAGGGACATTTTAGAAGGTAGCAAATGATCTAACCCGCGTTTGGAGAACAGAAGACAGCCTCATGTACTTACATGACTTCCTCCCATGTTTATGGAAACAAATTAACAGCATTTTCTTTTTAAGGAGAGAGGGTTTATATTTGCTGGAAATAAATGTCAATATGCGAGGAGTCACATTACCTTCCTAGGATGTGTAATCAGTGAGAATGGGTTGGAGCTTCACCCCAGAAACTGAATGTTATAAAGGATTGGAAGGTTCCTACAAATCTGGAGGAGATACAGCAGTTTGTAGATCTCTGTGAATTCTATAGGCAATTTATAAAAAATTCAGTGGGTAGTGCTATTATACCTGCTAACTAAGAGCAACTTTGTCTGGATGGTAAATCACCAAAGAGCATTTGAGTCACTGAAGAAAGCATCTGAGTCACTTCTAAGCCATGCTGTGCTTAAATTCCCATACGTATCCTGTCCATTCATGGTAGCCTGTGATGCATCAAAGGTGTCTGTTGGATTTGCACTTGAGCAAATAGATGAGTTCAGTAGGTGCCACTGCATGGCTTTTGGAGGTCACAAGTTAAATGAGAGGGAAACCAACTATTCAGTTACACAACTGGAGTGTCTGGCTATTGTGGAGGCCTTCAAGGCCTATCATCCCTATTTATTAGATATGGAATTCACAGTGTACACAGACTACAGTGCCCAGTGGTGGTTCCTTACAAAGCACAACTCAGAAAGACACCTGTGGAGATGGCTTCACAAACTGTCTAAATATACATTCCTGATTCACCATAAACCTGGAAAGCAAAATCTGTTGGCTGATGCTTTCAGTGGGGGTAAGGGCTATGAGAATAGACTCAGCATGGTCTTGTGAAGATATCTGCAAGAACCGTCTAAGGACTCTAAGTTGTGTTTGGTGTGCCAACAGACCTACTGAAGGAGACCTAGACTGGGGAAGTTCAGTGAAGTTCAGGAATGTTTATCCACTGATCTGGTTATCAACTTGGTGATATATAACGGTAACAGGTCCATTGTCTTGCCAACAAGCTTACAGATAATGGTACTGGAATGACTTCCTGATAAGGAAGTGATAGGCCACCTGGAATGCAAAAATACACAGAACTATGTATCCAACAGATTTTTTTGGCTGGGCATGGCTGCTGTAGATGTTAAGGACTGGGTGCTTTCCTGTCTTGTCAAGAAAGGAAAATGCCAGCAAGAAGAGGCAGAACTCCATCAGGGGAAATGCCACAACCTAGTAAACTGTGGGAGTTCATACAGACTGGCCCACTACCAGAAACACTAGGTGGAAATTGTATTTGCTGGCACTGTATGATCTCTTCTCTGAGTAGATGTTGTCATGCAACCACTGAAGGATGAAATTACTGAGATGGTTATGGATATATTGATGAAACATGTAATGCTGCAGTTTGGCCCACCAAAGTGAATCTGTAGTGATCAGAGGAAAGAATTTGAATCACAGTTGTTACATAAGGCTTGCCAACCACTGAGATAACCAATATGAGGACTACTCTGTGAGTAATGGGCAACTGGGGAGAATAATCCACACTACTGGTTCTATGTTTAGAGTCAGTGAAGATAAACAAGACTGGGATACGAAGTTGCCGTTTGTCATCTTTGCATATAACATCAGCAGGCACTTCATTACCCGTTACTCTTTATTGGATTATTTTTGGACTCTGCAAACCCATGCTTGCCTGTGACTTGCCAGTTCTTGCTGCCTGAACGTCAAGACCTAGAGTTGCCAACCCTCCAGGAATTAAAGATTAATCTTTAAAGATTGTCATGTGATAAAATCTTCAGGAATATGTCCAACCAAAATTGGCAACCCTATCAAGACCCCACGCACCTAAACAGATGGATGATTGAACAAAGTATTTCAACAGGTGCCATTCCAAGAAGGTGGAGGAACAGCTGAGCCAGACATGAGTGCCAGACACAAGATGCCAGGAAAAAGGAAAATAATGTGCCCATCCAGGAAAGAAGGTGTGGCCACACAACTGGAAATAAGGTGTGGCCACACAACTGGAAAAAGCATCCTGGAAAAAAATCCCAAACTTATCTGTTTTGGAGGGGACCTCACATAGTGAATAAGAAACTAAACAGCTTATCCTTGCTGATACAAAAAGCAAGAGCTTGCCCCTTTGTAATGCATTGAGAACTGGTGCACAGATTCATTGAAAGAAAGGAGAGGGCAAATACTGAGGATGCTCAACAACTATCCCAAAGGATGCAGAAGTGCAGCTGGAGGTACCCCAGCAGGTTCCTGTGGCTCATAACAGATCAGTTGTGTTGGAGGAATTGCTGGGATGTTCTCAGGGCCTCAACACAGTGCTGTCTTCAACAGAAAATCTGTCCACTACAGATAGAACTGACTTAGTGGACATGAACCCTGCACTCACTGATAATCTGGATCCAACTATGAGTGAGGTGTCCATGGCTGAATATAGGACTTGAGTGGGCAGATGCCCACGGAAACCTGTGTGGATGGCAGACTACCTTGATTCTTAGGTGCTCTTGTTCAACTTTTTATTTAATTGTGTGTGCATGTGTGGGGGGAGGTTGCGATATTTAGTGTGTAGACAGCACCTTCATCAGTAAATGATGCTATATCCTTATTTTAGTGTTAAATTGTCTTGTACATTATGCTGTTGATTTGAGCTGGGGCCTAGTGGGAAGTTTAGTTCTGCCTGTGTGTACTGGAGTGCGTACTTGCAGTGTCCCAGTAAATCTCTGATGCTATGAGCATTACAATATATACAGACTGTGATCATGTCACCCCTTAACTTTCTCATTGTTAAGATACACAGATTGAGCTCTTTGAGTCTGTCACTATAAAGCACTATTAGGACTGATCTTTTTGGCCTTTTTCAGGTCCATATTTACTGAATCCATACCTACCTCTTTCTCCTTTTGGGTGGTGGCACAACCAGGTCACTTATATTTTGCACTGGAGGTGCAGTGTAGTATAATGGTGGACAAGAGAATACTACAAATTCTTTGCCTGACCCTTAATCCAGTTCCAAAATCAGTCTTCAGTGTTGTGAGAAAAAATCCTGTATTTCCTAGGAAAAATGCATAAAGACAAGAGCAATGAAGAGAAACCTTAGAAAATCTGAATCTCTTTTTATCAAAGTGTAAGGTTTTTTGTAGTTGTAGGTGATGCTGGAAGACTATGTTAGCAAGAGCTTGATTTTCAGACTTCAGTTGGAGTTATGGGTGGTTGCACTTCTGAAAATCAGACTGCAAGATATTGAGTGTTAGAAGTTCGTCTGCTGGAAGAAAAGCTGAGGAAATTATGTTGTTTTTATTTAGGGATAAGGAGAAGAATTTCCCTCCTTTCTTTCTTTGGAAGTCTATTTTTCATCAATGCACAGAGAATTATAACGGTAAATCCCACTGATACAAATGGGAATAATGAGCATAAATACCCTGAACATTAACAGGGGTATCTCTTATTGTTGGCAGAGTTAAAATACTGCATATTCTAAAACATTAATAGAATTATTGGGTGCTGAATCAAGCAATTTAACCTGGAGGAGTTGAACATTTTTCCTTATGTTAATTCAAGGACAATTGCCAAGCTGTACCCAGCTGAGGGCTGCAACAGGAAATTTACCCATAGTCCAAGTACTACACCTAATTTGTAAAAATTTGTGACCCCAATTTGGCTCTCAGGCTTCACTTTGTAAGAATATTCTAAAACTTGTTTCCAGATAACTCCACTTAAATCCATATTGTGTCCTTCAGACTCTAGAGTGCATGGAAGCATGTTTTTGCACACTTGAGTACATGCTCTACATGAAGTATGAGTCCTAGTCTGAAATGATTTATCCGCAGAGTAAGAGACAGGTTTTATAATGGAAACATTGCCAGAACCATGACAGTCAACTCTGATGTAATGTTGTATTAGTGAAGGTATATTGTGCTAAGGGTAAATATGGGAACAGTGGTGCAGGCTAGCTTCTTGATACTACACACCTCCATACCTTTTCCTAAAAGGGGAAAAATGAAATACGCTTGTTAATGGATATCAGCAGTCCCTGCTTTATACAATTAGAATGCTACTGGGAAAGGCTGTATCAATTGCAAGGGAACTTTATATTTCAGTGTCAAGTTGCCAGATGTTTTCTGTATGTTTGTCTTGCTTTTTTTCCTTTTTAAAAAATCAACCAAAAAAGGAAGAGAGAATCCAATTTTCTACACCCTGGTAAATTCAAATCTCTCCAGCAGTCACAAGCTGGCTGATTTACTGCTTTCTTCACTAGCAAGTATCAGACAATGTGTGATGAACTCGATAAGTTAGTGAGGACACTCTTCAGTCCAAACAACTAATTTAAATAAACTGTATCAGTTTAAGGTGTGCAAGATGAAAGAGAACAACAACATGAAAAAAAGAAATGTTTGATAGAGAAAATCTACAATTTTTTATAGAATTTTCTTTGGCTTTTCCCTTCGAATATATAAATATTCAAATCTGCTGGGCAGTTTTTGATTTATAGTCTGCTTTCCTATTGTGACGGCTGTGCATGAGGTGAGAGCTTAGGGATAGAGCTTAGATCTGTGTAAAGTGAAATTTTCCCTAACATGAGTAACACTCTCCTATGTAAAATTTGTTCAGGTGTAATGGAAAATGTCTCGGTTTGAGGCTCCTGGACATAGACTTGCTATTTGGCTAGGAGTTGAGAATCTTAAAACACAATAACCTCTGATTTTTCTTGACTCGTGCCTTTTTAGTCAGCATTAAAAAAATTATTGATTTCCTCACTCACAAACACTGTTAATAACTAACCCCTGTATGACTTGTGTATGTCTCCTCAGTTGCAATGGCACATTGAGGAGAGGAGTTCTTGGTTTTTCATTAGGTCAAACTGCCTTTGAAAAAAAGACATCCCTTTCTTTTGCCCATTCCTCGAAATGAATGCACACTAAATTAACATTGACTTACCCAATCTGTGGAATTTTGAGGAAGTTTAGATCTAGATCCAGAACTGGATCAGAATTTAGAAGAATGAACAGAATCCTAAATCAGAACAACCATGTGCTTTGCAAAGGTTCAGGTTCACATCTCAATCTTGGTCTGAATTTTAGGTCTTGGGCTCTTCTGTAAATGTGAAAGGTTTGAGTATCTTTATCCGTAGCTCTCTCTCTCCTTTTTATAAAATGGCCTCTGTATTTTCAGGTGCTAGCTTGGACCAAACTGGAAAGTGCTGAGACGTCATGAAAGAGACTTGTGTTTTTCACACTCTTTCTGGCCTGATGTGAAGCATGAAATAAAGAAGTTTCATGGATGAACCTGTCCTTGGGAGATTTCAAATCAAATTTTACAGACTCGTGCAGATAATTTGCACAAGCACTCAAAAGTTTGTATTTGTACCCAGCCCTTCACTTACCTAAACTAACTCCAAACCTTTTGAGATTCCACATTACCTCATGCTTTTTCAGATATGGTGTGTGACTCTTAGATTGTTAGCTGCTCAGAGCAGTGATAGCATTTTTCTAGAGGTTTATAGAGCGTTGGTCAACCTTGCACACAATAAATAACAATATTAAGGTTCACCCATCATAGTTTTCAACAAATACTAAAAAAGGATACATAAAAACTAAACAGAGAGAGCTATAGGCACTGCTGAAACTTGTAACCATGCAGGGAGGTAAAGAACACAAGATGAGTTCTGCCACTTGTTGAATGCCACCCTGCCCCTAAAAAATGATCACAATACAATGCACAAGATTACTTTTAAAATGCACTGAGAGCCAAATTGTGAGGTCTTTACTGAGCCAAGTTCCTTTCGAAGCCACTGTGAATTTGCCTGAGTGTGGGCTAATTAAATGCTGGACAGACCTTAGAATTTGGCCCTAAGCAAATAAAATAAACCTTTGTTCCAGGATGGAAATATGTAAGAAAAAAATGTTTCCAAAGAACTAACTCTTGAGGAAAATACACAGCTTTGGCTGTTTTATTCTCTAGTAGTGCACCATGCCACCTTTCTGTATTCCACTACTCAACACTCTCTTCCCTCCAGTAAATTATGTGTTGGAAATGGCAATTGTGACTGATAAGACTTTTCCTTTTGGAGATTCAAAAACTCTGTTACTTTCAAAAAGAAAAGGAGTACTTGTGGCACCTTAGAGACTAACCAATTTATTTGAGCATAAGCTTTCGTGAGCTACAGCTCACTTCATCGGATGCTCTAAGGTGCCACAAGTACTCCTTTTCTTTTTGCGAATACAGACTAACACGGCTGTTACTCTGAAATCTGTTACTTTCAGTGTTTGGAAACTAACCATGAGCTCTCTCTAAGAATCAGTTGGATTTGAGTCTTTATACACACAATGTCTCTTTCATTCTAATGTGTCATGAAACCTATTTTTGTAACTAGATCATTTAGAGACACATCTTGTGATAACAAGCAACATCCAACTGCCAGTTCTAAGTTATACAGGCACCATGAACAACATGATAAAATACAAAAGTCCTAAATGCACACTACTGATCATTCACTTTAATATGGGCCGGTGTCTGCTCTCAGTTATATAAGTGTCTGCTGTAAGTTATATAAGGATGATAGATTCAGGCCCTAAATTTGCAAACTTCTGTTTTATGTGAAATTAAAAAATGCAGCTGAACAAGCCATTGACACAAACATATGGTATAATTCTGGATAATGCTTTAATCTTTTGGTTACCCAGACATACCATTTGGATAAATAGAGCACAAATTAATACTGGTAGGCCTCACTGGATAACCTGATATCCACAGTTCATTTTCTAAACTTTGATCTTAGTCCAGCAGGAAAAAAATGCTTCACAGCACACAGTTTATTTGCAATGACATATAAAATGAGACTGACAACAACCAACACAGGTTTAAGGCAGCTTGTTTGACAAGCAGCTCGTGACAGATTGAAAGAGAAACTCAACAGTGATCCACATGACTTTCTTTCAGTATTTCATTGCTTGTAGACCATGCAGAACCTTTCCAATGTGGAACCACCTTTAATTAAAGTTAGCGTACGTACATGGTTTCCTCTGCTGGTTTTGCTTTCAGTTCTGTGTCTGCATTAATTTAGCTTAAAGCCATACTGTGTTACTTAGTTTTGTTATCGACCTCTGCTTTCTCAATCTTCTGTCCTGTGAGGAACTGCCATATTCCTCCTCTGTAGTTCTCATTCCCCAGGGCATAGACAAAGGCATCCACTGTTGGCACAGTCTTGGCAATAATGGCAGGTATCTGTTGTAAGATACATACACACAGAGAACAATTTTAATTTCATGTAAAAAATGTAAGTTTCGGCAGAAATTGCAGTGAGGATCTAATGGGCTTGTGTAACATCACTTCAGTCTAGCCCTGAGAAATGCTTGGTTTGCCCCTCACCAAACAAGTTCCTGCTGGATTATTTTTTAGAAATGAATTTGGTGCTCGTGATGAGTTTTGAGTCAACTGAAGAGAAGTCCTTTACCCACATGACAGGTGCAAGACAGACTCTGAAACGTCTTCAAATTGCCCAGCCACTGTTCCTAGTGGGGAGGGAGAGCTTAGTGGTTTAAGCATTGGCCTGCTAAACCCAAGGTTGTGAGTTCAATCCTTGAGGGGGCTGTTTGGGATCTGGGGCAAAAATTGGGGATTGGTTCTGCTTTGAGCAGGGGGTTGGACTAGATGACCTCCTGAGATCCCTTCCAACTCTATGATTTCTATGACTAGAAAGGGACCACCTCCAAAGTGAGAAAGTAGTTCAGTGTCTGTACTCTTGGGATTTTTCAGTTGAGACTGAAAACAAATGTACAATTTGTGGTAGTGAATTTTGTGATGTAGGCACCTATCCAATGTAAAGTCAACTGAGATCACAAACTCATTTGAGATGGGATACTGAACACCTAATATATGGTAGTAACTTTTAGCTTCTTGCACCTTTGGATGGATTTTAACCAGTGAGCTGCAGATGAAAGGCTTCATATGTTATTACTGAACCCCTGAGCCAGTCAGTTCCCCAAGATAAATTATTCTGATTTTGAAATAGAATGGTAAAATACTTCATGCACATATGCTAAACTTCCATCCTTTTTATATGCAATCTTAGCATCTCCTTTTGTTTCCTACAAATGTAGAACAGAGAGAACCTAGAGAAAAGCTTAATTTCCTCCAATTCCAGAACAATTTTTATTCAGAGAGGAGTCCTCTGGGAAAAGTAACCATTTTAAAAGTGGCTTTACTAATTAAAGATTCACTTAAGAAATGAATGCCCCACACTGGAAAACAATGGGGCCAAAACCAGCTCTTTAGAGTAATACCACTTGAACTTAGATGAAAAACTGACCAACCGAATAATACTCAGGCTACATATCGAGATCCAGAATCAGCTGTTGAAGCAACAAGTGAAGCTTATTAAATAGTTTTCAGTCACTTGTGGCGATCTCACTAATATAATTTTTAATTATTGTCATTACTATACTTAGCTTCTTTTCTTTAAAGATAGTAGATGAATGATAAACTATGTAGAAACCATTTACTTATTTATATATCCTGTGTCAAGCTATTGATTAGTGAAATGATATCATGCTGTAGGAGTAAGTCAGAAAACAAAGAAAATGTGAGGGCTTTTTCAACATACCATTCGGAGTTTTGGTGAGATGAAAGTCACATTTTCAACTGCAGCATAGAAGCATAAGAGGGAGTAGGGGCCCCAGCAAATGACCAGTGTCTTCACTGGTAAACTTGTATTAAACTGAAAAAACAAAACCACACACTCATTCTATTACATAGTAATATGTGGCATTAAACAGACAGGACAGACACAGTTACCTAATATTCTTTGCTCAAAATCAGTGAAGGATTTTTAAATAGAAGACACACATGTTAGAGACTGTCCTCGTTCTGCTCTTAGCTTTTCATTGATGTAATTTGGATGAAATTGTGTGGAATTGGCTCCCAATGTTTTGGGCTCTCCCTGCTGGGACAGCAGTAGCTATTTGCCTGTGAGTGCTATTCTTAGAGAGCTGACATAGATCAAGGGGTGACATAACAAGGTGAAATGTGAAGTGTCCCTTGAAAGCAGCAGGGATGCTAAATAAGCAGCTATGTTAATTTCATTTCCACAGAAAACAACAGGGTGTAGGGAACAACGGGAAGCTTGCAAAATGGTCAAATTAGTGATGGGGTGTGATTTAGTAAGCATGTAAGAGGGTATTACAAATGGGACAAAGCAAATATAAGAAATAAAACAAAAAATTAAATGAGATCATTGATATCAAGTGTTGTCATTGTGTCTATATTTTGTAGGCTTTTCTCTGGTTCTCATGACCATAGTATTTGAGTACCTCACATATTAATGTGTGTGTATACACATTGAACTGTAGTTTTAATGCCTATACATTTCTTGCATCATAACTAGGATTACATAATACCATACGCTATTGTACACCATCCTATAATAGGCAAAGGCATAAGTTGTCAGACTCTTCCATAAACTCACTGAATTTTTTTTTATCTTTGTTAAAGTAATATATTGCTTGTGTACATACCCTGTATCCAGGGGTGAAAGTAACTTAAAGGACTTACCCGTACTCCGGAGTCCGTAAGAGGGGGCGGGGCCTCAACCGGAAGAGGTGTGGCCTCTACCGGAAGAGGCGGGACCTTTACATCTCCAGGCCCTTTACATCAAGATTTAAAGGGCCCAGGGCTGGGACTGTGGTAGCAGCAGCTGGGAGCCCCGGGCCCTTTAAATCACCCCGGAGCTACCAGCTGCAGAGGCGTCTGGGAGCCCCGGGGTTCGAGGGTGAATTAAAGGGCCCGGGGCTCCAGCTACCACAGCAGAGCCCCAGGCCCTTTAAATAACCATCAGAGCCCCGGGGGCTCCCGGCTGCCACTGCTACCCCAGGGCCCTGGGCTCTTCCGGAGCTTTAAAGGGCCCGGGGCTCCACTGTAGTAGAGGCAGCTGGCAGCCCCTGGCCCTTTAAATCGCCATCCGAGCCCCGCTGCCGCTGCCCCAGGGCTCCAGCAGCGGGGCTCAGGTGGTGATTTAAAGGGCTCCAGAGGGTAGTGGCAGTGGGAGCCCCAGGCCCTTTAAATCGCCATCCGAGCCCCGCGGCCGGAGCCCCGGGGTAGCAGTGGCAGCCGGGGGCTCTGGCGGTGATTTAAAGGCCATGGGGCTTCCAGCTGCCGCTACTGCAGCAGAGCCCCGGGCCCTTTAAATTGCTGCTGCGACCCCCAGGGCTCCAGCAGCAGGGCTCGGGCAGCGATTTAAAGGATCTGGGGCTCTGGTTGCCGCTACTGCCCCGGTTCCTTTAAATCGTCCCCGGAGCCTGCTGGAGCCCTGGGGTAGCGGCGGTGGGGCTCTGGCGGCTATTTAAAGGGCCCGGGGCAGTAACAGTGTCCAGAGCCCCAGGACCTTTAAATTGCCGCCCGAGCCCCGCTGCCGCTACCCCAGGGCTCCGGCAGGCTCCGGGGACAATTTAAAGGAACCGGGGCAGTAGTGGCTACTGGAGCCCAGGACTCTTTAAATCATCCCCGGAGCCCTGCTGCCACTCCAGCGGCTATTTAAAGGGCCCGGGTCGGTGGCTGCAGCAGGCGCCCCAGGCCCTTTAAATCGCCACCTGAGCCCCGCCGCCACTTTCCCAGGGCTCTGGCAGCAGGTCTCTGGCGGTAATTTAAAGGGCCCAGGGCTCCAGCTGCTGTTGGGAGCTCCAGGCTCTTTAAATTGCCACCTGGGGAAGCCGATCCGCTCCGGTACAGTGCACGGACTCTTGCCGGTACGCCGTACCGGGGCGTACCAGCTTACTTTCACCTCTGTGTATCCTATACACTCGTCTGCTAGGGCAAATCTGTGCCTCAAATTTTAACTCTGTTCCTTTTTTTAAAGGCGGCCATGAGAATGAATTTGATAACTGAGGGAGCTGTGTGTATGAATTAGCCAGTCAAGTGTAAAGCCCACTGACTGTACAATATGTGCCTAAAAAAACAAGTTACATAATCACCACATTACATCATCATAAACCTAGTGCTCCAGAACATTTCTGAAGAAACAATTCCTTTGTTTCCACCTCATAAAGATTTCTGATTTACCCTAGCCAAGTGTAGGCAAGTCTCATTTATAAAACCAGTCTCCCCGAGTCCTCCTCATAATGTTTCCTTTTCAGTGTTGTTGGTCTCAGAGAGCTTTGATGTGCTAAGACTTAGTTAAGTAAGTAAGAATGAGCTTTCATGAGCAAAGCTACTCTGGATGATTATTTATATAAAATCAACAAAAACTCCCCCTATTCTGTTTTAGCATGCATTTGTTTTAGTGTATAATGTGGGAAGGATTCTGTAGGGAGGGGAGCAGAGGGGTTGTTTCAAAATCTTGGTCAATGATACTGAGGCCAGGAGTGAGAGTGTGTTTTCAGGACTTTATATCTCACATAGGTGGTCTTGTTTTGGGGGGAACTTGGGGAAGCTTTCTTACCTTGAACTGTTGTCCACTTTTCTTGAATTTCTGCTCTATAGATTGGTAAGCTGTCAGCATGATGAAGATAGGGATCACAAAATTGAAAAAAGCCATAGGAAAAAGGAATGTGACGAAATTTCTGGTGGGTAGAGGAAAAAGCCCCCATTAATCCTTTTCTGATGTATTGTTTGTTGTTTATAAAATGCACTAATCAGAGTGTGCTCCAGCACACATGCAATATTTGAAATACTAATTAACAACCATTCTATATATTACCTTACTATAAATAAAAGACTGCATAGGAAAGGAAATTCAGATCTCTTGTAATCTTTTCTCAGGCAAAAGCTTCTAAGTATTTATATATTTGTAAAAATGCAAAAAAAGGACAGATGCTTTAGGTGCAACAGACAAGCTTTGGGGCATGTTCTGAAGCTCAATACAGTTGCACTCTGATAGACCAGGTGTGGAAGTGGATTCTGGTAAGAAGAGCTACTCAGGGAAAACACCCCACCACCTGTTTCCTCCTAGTTTAGCTCTAGGGCCTGTTGGGTCAAGAGTTTCACCTGATGTCAGCAAACAGATAGTATTACATAAAGATAATGATAAGAATGATAGTGTAATTAATTAATTACTATTGTGATAGTACCTACAGGCCCCAGTCAAAGATCAGGGCTTGTGCTAGGTACAACACGTGAGTAAAACAAAAAAGTCCAGGTCAGAGTGTTCAGAATCAAAGATCATGACATGATGTATTAAGTGGATAAACAGACAGGAGAGCATGAGGGATATTGTAACACTAGAGGTAGCACAGTGAGTATTTGGCATAGTTCACACAGCAGCTGCCTAGGGTGTCGATTTTTGAGGGCTGCCGCTGACCCAGCTGCCCTCATGCCTGCGAGCTGTACCTTGGATCCAGCTCTTTGAAAGGTTCCAGGGCCTTTGTGACAGCAGCAGTGAGTAGGATTTGCCATACTAGTGGGTCTCTGGCCCAGCTGCTTCCAGCAGAGGTTTGCTGAGATATTTCACACAGCAGTAACCATGGCTGGGGGCTGAGAGCAACCACACTAGCACATCTCCACCCAATTGCTCTGTCCCAGAAAGATGGGGCATCTAGGGCAGCCAGATGTCTAATGTCAGCTCTGAAAGATGAGTGTTTCCTATAAAATTCTGCTGGTTTTGTCACCCATTTCACAGATAGCTGAGGGAATGATCCCATGGGCCTCCTCACCTGTCTCCTTTGGTGTAGTCCAACGTGCAGCAAGTTCTGAGTGGCTCATAGTCATATTCACCCCACCCCAACAGTGGCATTGCAGACCAAAATGCAGAGAACACCCACACAAATATCACCATTGAGATAGTTGTGCTCCATTGTAGCTTACTTCCTGCAAAGCATAGAAAAACACAATCTTAAAACATGAAAAAGGACTTTTAATTTTCCCTTTTCAGGACTGACTTGGCAGAAATATGAAATGTTATTTCCCATTAAATGCAATTATCCAGCCTTTGCTCTACATTATACCTCCAGTGGTTGAAGCCCCTCAACCTTTGGCCTCCTGCCTAAGGGCTAAATCCAGTCCCTATGCCAAGCTTAAGTAGCCAGGGTTGGCAAAAGGCAGATGCCAGTGGTGTTGCTGTAAGGAATCCCTCCAGGGCACAGAGTGGCATTAGAACTACTCTGGCTATTACAGTAGCCCTGCAGTAGGTTATTTCACTCCTCCCCCTTCACTTGGCCCAATCTCCAAGACTTGTTGTGCAATGACACACAAATGGGGTGCAGCACCCCCATAAAGGATGCTCAAGTTCTAACCCTCTGCTGCCCCCCCTTGTTAGCAGTGGAGGGATGAGATTTGACCCTAAGAACATCACTTGATGGGTCAGGTACTGTTTTCAAGCTATGGATACATGAATGTCCCAAAAGCTGTGGCCAGGAGGAAAACTGCAAAGTGCAATTTGTTGTGCCTCTGTCCTGGCTCTTGCAAAAATTGTGGCTCTTACAATCTCTACTTAGCCCCTTCATGGGTCATTTGCACATTGAGACGTGAAGCGTCATAGGGGGTCAAGGCCATTTTCTGTTGCAAATGATCTATTCTTGCTTGCCATAAACCCGTCTTTGCCAAGATTACTTTTGTTCCTGGTGTCTTTGTGGGGTTGTGTAGAGCCAGTGTTGTCTAGAATCTGGGTGCAAAATCAAAGAAACTCAGGATATGATCCAAGGTGTTAGTAATTGCTTTCTGCCATATTTTATTGTCTGAAGCATAGGTGTAGGTACATCAGGCTGATTACAGTGGAATTACACTGTCATATCACAGTGATGCATCAGTTCAGGATTTCAGGAACCAGGAAACTACTCTCTTTTTTTTGGCTTAGTCTTATCAGATATCTAGTATATCACTGCTCAACTTTATACAAAACAGGAGGTACATGTGGTGCTGTAGTTGAAATGTTCCTTTTTTTTTTTTTAATGTGTCTCCACTAAAGAGCTTTTCATGTGTTTTGAAAACAAGTTTTAAGAATTTGGTCAGGCTAGATAACTGAAGGAAATAAAGAAGATCCCATACAAATAGAGGGGTCAGGGAGATGAAATGGGATTCAAAAAATGAGTGTTCACCACAAACTGTTGTTCTGTTCAGAAATGTGATTCTGTAAATAACTTTTTGGGCTACTTGTTTAATGTTGGTCAAAGATTCTAGAGCAAATTTGCTCACTTTACAAATAATAATGTTTTCTAACTGCAGACATAACCTAAGGTCATGGGTTATTTTTTTTTTTTTGGTTTGTGCATCATCACCTATAATAAAGATTCCACCAGTTAAATTATTCTGCCCTCAGAAAGTATAATCGTTCAGCCTGGCCTAGAGATGAGTCATGGGAAAACTGATAGAGGTACTTGCCCTTCATAATTTTATAGTAAAAACTGATTAGTCATGCCTTTATACCCAGTCCCATAAAAATAAGAGGAATAGGTTAATAAATTAAATTGATTGGTAAATTTAGACTATATAGGAAATATTTCTTCAGAGAAGGCAGGCAGTCTGTGGAATTTGTTGCAGTGCAGGTCACTGAGTCAAATACTGTGGCTGCATATAAAAAGGGCTGGATAATTTTCTTACCAAGATTACCATTTATAGTTATACTCAGGCTGAGATAAGGCTAATCAAATCACACGCTACAGGGAATAAACTAATCTTCACTGAGGCTGGGAAGCAGTCTTCTTCTCCCCCTTGAATGAGTAATGTACAGTTAGCCAGGAACATTATGGGATATTTGCACCTTTGTTTGAAGAATCAGGAATTGTACACGGCCAGAGGGCTATTATAGGACCTATTATCTCATTTGGTATGGTTAATCTTGAGTTCCTATGTTGTTATGACACATAGCATTCTGGGAGTATAAACTGGAGACTGAGGATGTTATTAAGAAAAAAATATCACAGGAACCTCCAGCAATGCCCCACAAGCCCCACCCTTAGTGCTTTGAACCATTTCTGTAGCATACTGTAGTACTTTATTTCTATCCCTTCTTCTTTTTTTAAAAAAGACATGTATTGGGCAGGAAGCATTAAAAGAGAGGTGCGCAAGCTATGGCCCGTGGGCCGGATCTGGCCTGCGAGCCATTTTGAGCCAGCCCGCGAGCTCCCGCTGGGGAGCGGGGTCTGGGGCTGCACCACACAGCTCCCAGAAGTCATGGCATGGCCCTGCTCCTGCGCTCTAGCTGGGGATCAGGGTCGGGGGCCGCACCATGTGGCTCCTCACAGCCACGGCATAGCCCCCGGAAGCCTCCCCTCGCGTCCCAACCCCCTGTCCCAGCCTTGATTCCCCTTCCCGCTCTCCAAACCCCTCGATCCCATCCCGGAGCACCCTCCTGCACCCCAAACCTCTCATCCTCAGCCCCATCCCAGAGCCCGCACCCCTAGCTGGAGACTGTACCCCTTCCTGCACCCCTGCCCCAGCCCTGATCCCCCTCCCACCCTACAAACCCCTCGGTCCCAGCCCGGAGCACCCTCCTGCACCCCAAACTCTTCATCCCCAGCCCCACCCCAGAGCCCACACCCCCAGCCAGAGCCCTCACCCCCCCCCCACTCCCCACCCCAGCCCGGAGCCCCCTCCCACACCCCAACCCCAATTTTGTGAGTATTCATGGCCCACCATACAATTTCTATTCCCAGATGTGGCCCTTGGGCCAAAAAGTTTGCCCACCCCTGCATTAAAAGGAAAGGAAAAGTGAGCTTCAAACTGGTGAAACTCTGAAGATAGACAAACAATTGCTAACAACACCCAGGCTGGTTTTTGAGGAGCAGATTAGGATTAGGATCAGGATCAGTGTGCTAGCTGATTAGTGCAAAGAAAGGTCCCCAGTCATAGAAGTGATGTCTTACTATTATGTTAAAAAGGGTCTCCCACTAAATTTTCCCTCTTAGCCTATGACAAATTTCACGCATCCGAAGTGCATGTGTTTGCAAATGGGAGATATATGGGAATGGACAATCTATTCATTTGTTTTTCCCTGTGAACAAAATTGCTTCTGCATAACCATAATCAAGGAAAACAAGATTATCATTTGGCAAGCAAATTCCCACTAGTTGTATTGGATGGTAACATGTTTACTGAAAAATGTATTGCGAATATAATTTTTTGTGCAAGCGATAAATATGAAGTGAGTGTGAGTGAAGACCTTGTGTGGAAAAGCTGAGCAATTCTCTCTGGATATTAAAAAAAACCCTAACATCAGATGCAAGCTGCTCCACTCCAGAGGCAATACATTTGCTGTCCAGAAATACTTTTATGACCCCAAGGGATAATCTTCTCAGGGGTAAGTTCCATCTGAGAGGAGATGGCTCCCTCAGAGACAGGGATACCATTTCAACTTTTCCTTTAGGTTGGTGCTAGAAATGAAAAAGGGTTTAGCCGCTGCTCCCAAGACCCCTCCTCACCATTATACCAAGATAGCATGAGAGGTTCAAAATGGATACTTTGAGGTTTCAGAGTGCCTTCAGTAGGAATTGAGAAAGTGCAGCACCTCTCAGACGGGTCAGAGAGCTTTGCAGGATTGGGCCCTACGTGAGAGAGACACCAAAAAGGAAGAGCTCTTTATCAGAGAAACTCAAAACTGGAGGACACAGTTGAAAACTTTGGCTCTAAAGTCTCTTTGCCTCAATTTCCTCATTTGCAAGGCGGAATAACCATATTACCGTATGTCACAACAGTATGTTTAATGTTTGTAAAGCACTTAGAGATACTTGGCACTGAACTGAAGCCAAGTGTTCTGTTATTATTCAAGGAAACTGAACCAGTGAAGTCTCAGCAGACTGCAGGTTAACAACTGAATTGACTTGGAGCTACCTTCGTTTTGGAGGTGGTCGCTTCAGAACAGAGATGCCACAATGGCAGGGCAATGTAAATAAAGCTTGCGCAGCCACTGCTTGTGCTGTACCTGTCCTGGGCTTAGAGAATTTGGACAGACCTAAAGAATATGACTGACATCTTCCCAGAGCATTACAGTCACCTCAGCGATGGGGTCAATTAAAGAAAACAAATTCAAGAGCATTCAAGTTCCCTGGATCTGGTAATGCATTGAGGAAATTAATAAAACTAATTTCAGTGAAAGAATAGACAAAACCACACTCTCAGATCACACTGAAACAGTATTATTTCAAGTGTTGGAGATCATATGACAGTGTTGGTACAAAACAATAACTATTCAATACCGTGTAGATCAGATTATGGTTTTATGGCAAAACTTCTTGTCTAGTCTCTTACAATTGCCCAGAGTAGGAATAAAGGCCCAGATTGTGGAAAACAATCACATACCTAAAGGTCATGATGCGCTCAAGTGTTGTGTGAATAGAGCTGCTTTCCTGAATCAGGGCCAAAATACAGTACTACCAAATCAAAAGGGTAAATGTGAGTACTTGAACAAAATGCAAGACAGTAGAGAATCAGACCTACTATGAGTAATCGAATCTTGTGCTCTGGCCTTAACTCCTTTGAGGGTCAGAAAAGATATTCTCTCTGTGATGTACAGTAGGACATTGGTATGGGCAGTTTTAGGAATGGTCTATACAAGAGGGTTGTCTATACATGTTACACAGAAAACTGTGTTAACAGGACATTAAAGTTGCAAAGTGAAGCACTGAAAAGTTAGGAAATGCCAGATTTAAGATGAATCCTTAATTCATGCCCTTGTGCATTAGTATAGTCTTTAATTACATGATCACGTTTTGTTTTGTTTTTTCCACTCGACCAGTGTTTCCCAAACTTGGGACGCCGCTTGTTCAGGGAAAGCTGGTACGTCCCTAGGCCTGCGCCGCTTCCCGCAGTCCCCATTGGCCTGCAGCGGCGGACTGCGGCCAGTGGGAGCCACGATCGGCCGAACCTGCGGATGCGGCAGGTAAACAAACCGGTCAGGCCCGCCACGGGCTTTCTCTGAACAAGCGGGCATCCCAAGTTTGGGAAACACTGCACTAGACTATGCAATCCTTGGAAATTTTAACAACTAAATTCTGAGGAGTACCTACTGAGCATCCGGGAACTGAAATATTTTCAAACTATTGTAACTTGCTCAAATTTGGGTGGATTTTAACAGAAACCATAAAAGGTACATCCCTGACTCAAAGACCACCCACCTGCCAAATTTTGAGTCCCTGCTCCAAAGTAAGAAGGAGCTACAGCTTCTCAAAGAAAAGGTCACCAGAATATTTTAACACAAGAACTGTTGAAATGGCTGAACTGTTGTGGCTGATATTTTCCAAAACAATTCAGCTTGAGGCAGATACTGCACATGAAAAATTTCAACCACAATGGTTAAATATTGTCAAAGTTATAAGCAACTGAAAATGGGGTCTTTATAATGGGAAATATCAGGCAACCTTAATAATATGCGGTGCCTATAGTTAGGGTGCCAGTAGATGATGCCCAAGAATATGTAGTAATGTTACTGGCTTTTGTAGGAGCAATAAGACTTCTTGTTGTGCACTGAAAAATGGCTTCTTTACATGTAGCTGTTAACAAGGTGTACCAGGTAAAAGGTTTTTACTCCTTTGATTCTTGTTATGACTATGGAGGGCCCCAAGTCACTTTGGCAAATGGCTGTGAGTAACCTTTCACTGCCTGTTGCAATGCAAATGCATGAGGATTTGTGTGGAAACTTGAGCTTTTTCAGGGCTTCACAGAGAAACAATGAAATAGCTGCAAGTCTAGATAAAAGGAGAATGACAGAGCAGCTACACTGAATACAATAAGTCACGAAGGACTGCTTCGGAATTGTTCAGCACTTACAGCTAGCAGATGAAGACACAATAACTGTCTAATCACTGAATATTGATGTAAAAATCTCATATTTGCCTCTTTTTCCTCTGATTGTTGAAGAGCAATGTAAAATTTGCTCAAATTTTATCCTTTTTTCAAAATCCCTTCTGATTTTGTTCCCTTTTCCTCTCTAACAAATACTAATTGAAAATCTTTGCAGATTTTGCCTTTTTTCCTCTCTAATTGTCAAGTACTGATATAAAATTCTCTCAGGGTTTGTTTTCCCTCCTCCCTTTTTAAACTGCAATCACACATGCTTTTGAAGGGGAAAACAGTTGGCCTCAATCAGTGATTCAAGCTCCAGATGGAATGACCCATTCAGATGTCCACCTGAACTCCATTTCTCACTTGCCAACTTTTTCTTCATCTCTAGGTAATACCCATTCCCACTGGCAACAGACTCTTCTGGAGTCTTCTCATTCCAAGCTTCCCTCTCATCTCATGCTACAACTTCATCACTCAGGGCTTTCTTTTTGAATGGCAAGAGAGCGGGAAATAACTTTCTCCATAACTGCTGAATTTTGATACCAAAATCTCATATTTTGTCCCAAT
Source organism: Caretta caretta (assembly GCF_965140235.1). Lineage (NCBI taxonomy): Eukaryota > Metazoa > Chordata > Testudines > Cheloniidae > Caretta > Caretta caretta. The sequence goes on along the minus strand of NC_134212.1, from coordinate 72,257,778 downwards.
TTCTTGCTAATTATTGAATATTGATGGGATGTCCCCATAGAATTTTCCCCTTTTCTCTCTAGTTGTCAAATATACAGATAAAATTTCCTCAGGTTTTATCCTTCTTTTGCTAATTTTCAAATATCTATATAAATCCCCTTTGTGCCTAATTTAAAAAAAACTGATATAAAGTCCCCTAATATTTTGCCCCTGTTTTCTCTAATTATCAAATACTGATATACAACCCTGTCAGATTTTGCATTCCCCCATTCTCTCCTTTTCTTAAACAGCTGCCACTTCTGGTTTTGGAGGGAAAACAGTTGGCCTGAATCAATACCCCAGAATGGGGCTGAAGTTATTAAACACCCCACACCCTTCCTAATGGTCAGCTTTCTCCTCAGGAATGAGAATCACATTTTTCTCTTTCAGTCAATGAAAACTGACATGTTTGCAGAGTTTCACCATAGTTTAACTAATGAAGGATAGAAGCTTTCATTCCTCCCTGAGCTGGTAATGTCCCCAAATGAAACTGCCCTTTTCTAGATGGTTAATTGAACCCCAGTTCCTCCCACTGCTACCCACTCCCAACTTCCACAGAATCTTCTTGAAATTACTGGTTCCAGTCTTTCCTCCCTTTTCCTAGTAAAGGCATCATCACTCAGGGGCATATGCTGCCTGTTTGAAATGCATGTGAGTAGAGAATAACTGTCTCTGTAATAATCAAATTACAGTTTGAGTAATTACAGAGTTGAGTGTATGGATTGAGGGTAGGATGTGGCCTGGAGTTTTGATGCATCAGATTTATAGAGATCAGGAATTGTGAACTACTTTTCCTCACAATCAGCATGTGAAGTAGTCTTGAGCACTGGCTTTTAAAACTACTCTGTTCTTCTTTTCCTTTTAATTTGAAATCTTCAGTAAGAGCATTGCTGTTTAGTTATCAGTAAGTAACAATTCAGGCAAAATAAAGGAGTTTATTTGTGCCCCAAGGGTCCATCTGCCTTAGCTTTTAAGATAATACTGCAGTGAATGGGTGGGGTGAAAAGCTTGTGCAACCCACTCCACAAAAGAATTAGCCAATACTGCAGAGTGTAAAATGTCTTTCCAAAGCTATACTTATTTTCAGTCCAGCTCTCTTATCAGGTAGGGATGCCGCTGTTCTGTTCTGCTTCCAAACATATTTCAGTGTCCAAAGAATATTAGTATGCATGCTGCTTATGGCCTGTGCTATCCCAGGGCCTTTGTTTGGGTCTGAAAGCAAAACTTTTCATTGCCTGAGCTGAATTCTTGACAAAAGCTTCAGAACAAAACGATAGCAAACCCTTCTGCAGCTAATGGAGTAGAGTTCTCATAACAAATAGCTCGCTGCAAGCTCCGCATTTAGTTTTAATATTTGCTGTTTTAATCACAGAAATGCTGTATCACAAAAGCTTTCTGAATACTAAGCTAGAATCTGGCATTGGGAATGGGGAGTAGAGAGTTGGTGATTTCCCAGTTAACTAGCAGTTCACTTTTTGAAGACATTTCTTTACAAAAGGATCTCTAAAAATAGACGTGCTCAGATTATACTGTGCTGTGCTTTAGCACAACAAATAAAGGGCTTGATTCACCCACCAACATAACCAGGGATGCAAGGACCCTGATCACAAAATGTCTTTGTGAGGCGTGTTGTGGCAGCAGAAGGTGCCAGTCACCTCCAGTCTGTGGGGGGACTCATAGCTAGTTTTTGCAATCCCAAAATGGAAAGTGCTGACTAAGTATGTGGTGTTGCGAGGTAAAATGGGAGAAGCATTGATTCAGCATAACCCATGGGCAGGTTTGGCTTCCCCAGCTGCGGACATTCTACAGAGCAACCTCCTGTATGCTTAAGGGGTACAGGTCAGTGTTAGGGTTAGGTAGCTAGCCAAATAGTTCAGATTATGGAATTTCCACAGGAATTTCCATTTGCAATTTCTTGCTAGCCAAAAGAACTTTGAAGTCTGGGAAATTAAGATTCATATTTTCATGTTTTTTTCCCTAGCTTTTTTATTTTTAAAAGAAAACAGGGCTTCACCTCCTCTTGAGTGCCACTCAGTGCAGAATATGAAGGTGGCTTTATCTTTGCACCTCTCTCTATTCAATAAAGGGACTGTCTGGAGGGCAATTTGGTTCCCAGCATATATTATAGCAACCTCTGGGTAGCTCTGTCTCCTCTGAGACCATATTACACAAGTCTGTACACATTAAAACTGAAATCTTGTGCACGCATGCACAAATGTAATGGGATCCTGGGAGATGGTCTAATTCAATGGAAATTTCCACTCACTTTACATATGCACATGAGCACAGTGCCCATAGAACATTAGTAGATAGTTTTATAAGTAAAGCTAGTTCACATCCCGATATCTTAAACAATTCAGAACCAATTTTTACAGGACCAGAAAACGGTATTTCTGTGCTCAGTATTTAGACGGTTCATTGATATCTCCACCAAATATTAAATTTCCATCATTTCCAACCGAGGTGCTAGAACTAGTATTAAAAAAAAGTTGCACTTTTTTTTTTTTTTTAGCAGAAAAACAGCATTTCCTCCACTCTGTCAATGCTTGAAAATGATACAACAATTTTTGTTGAAGCTCTTAGGAAAACTTTGCTCCCTGATTGAGAACAAATGTATTACATGTCAGTAAAAAAGGGGAAACTTGAGCAAGTTGCAAGAAAATAACTCTTTAGAACATAAGCGCTTGGGCCATCTGAATATGGGTGTCATATGCTGCCTGTAATACATTGTACCTATTTTTGATATGGGCCCCAATCCTGCAATTGTATTTGTGCAGGGCCTAATTGCAATCGATGGGGCACCACCCAGGCATGAAGGGCTGCCGTGGGGATCAGATTGCTGAGTTTGGGGCAAGGGTACATATTTTTTTACACATGAAATTTAATCAGTTTGGGGTTTCTGGATGATTTAGGGAAATAATAACGTGGAACCATGCCACTATGATCAGTATTTGGAGATGACCTGGATGATGTAATACACCTATGCTCCAAATCATGCTACTAATTATGATTCCAAATCCATATTCAATCACTTACTATTATCTGTTGCACGGAGTCCCCTGCATGGCCAAGATCCCATCATCACAGTTTTATTTATGCCACATCTTAGACATGTTTGAAAAGAGTTTTAAACATTTAAATATTTAAACACTTTAAAACATTTATTGGGGTATATTTATGTTTTTGTAATGGTTTTCATACTATGGCAGGTAGAGATTTTTGCAGCTTAACCAGTCCTATTTTAAAATGAAAAATCAAAATACTGGCGCTAGATAAATTGTAGGACTTACTGGTACAATAATGGTGATATCGGTCCCAGGCAACTGCAGCAGAGGAGCTAATGCTTGCCAGGGCTGTCACAAAGCCCTGAAATCCATGAATCTGACAACCATCAGAGCCATAGGGCCAGTACCTGCAAACGAATAAGGAAACCATTCAAAATGTAATAGAAATAGGTGAAGACATCTTTGCTAATTGAAATAATTCAGAAAAAAATACAATATATAATTGTTTTCCTGTTTTGAAATGTGTAAATGCTATTACGGAGTGGTCACCGTTAAATGTTTATATTTGCCAGTAGTTACCGCACAGTTGTGGCTGATATACTACATTTTGTCTCTGTTTTGAAAATAGAAACCACCTGTTGTTGGTGTATTGGGGAATGCTGACTTTGTAAGCAAACAATCTACATAGCATTCAATTATACAACTTTAAAATATATATGCACTGTGTGTGGATAACTTGCCAATATCTTAATTTAAGCCCATTTAGTAAAGTTCATACAAAAATAAATGGAAACCAGTTACTAAAGCTTAGTCATGAAGTGAAAAGAAATGCAGGAGAGCCCCATTAAATGGCAATTTGCTAATTTGTACACAAAGCATAATGGTCCACCTCACAAAGATTTTTTAGGGCTACATTTTAATCTCAGTCTTCACCAATCCTGCCTTTTTGTGGGTGTAAAACTGAGGTTGAAGTCACCTGGTGATGTCCCTTTCTGTGTACTTATATGACCCATAACACCATAGTATGAGACTGTGGTACTAAATATGTTTCTAAATCCATGTTTAAGTATTCAAATAGGAGTGGCCTGACTTTCAGAGATACTAAAGAACTCAGGTCCCATTTAAATTAATGGGAACTGTAAATGCTCAGTAACTTTGCAAAGAGGCCCCTTCTATTTAGGTACATAAATATGGATTTAAGAACCTGACTTTAGGTACCCCAGTTGGAAAATGTGGGCCTATGCCTGCAAATCAGGCACTCACTGGCCATCTAAGTGACAGTAATTGAATGCACAAAATTTTTAATATTGGGGCTGCAAACCTTGCACCAGTTAGGAAAGGGTTAAGCAGCTGCACTGGGCCCAGGCAGCTTCATCCCACCACACCTGCAAAGCAGTTCTAAATGGGAGCAAGCCAGCTCAGTAAAGCAGCAGACTGTGGAGATGAGCTGACCTACATTCTGAGCTCCTCGGAAGGAGCTCCACAGGAACGTCTGTGCCCTGAGGCTTGATGCCTGACTGTAGCATGGCCAAATGCAAAGGGAAGAGGCTTGAGATTTATAGAAGATCTGAAACTATCTTTGATTTCCACTTATTTTATGTCTTTACCCATTGGAAAAGAGGGAATGGGTAGGAAGTAATCCAGGGAGGCAGCAGTATAGCACATTGGTAGTGCAGGACATAGCTGTCTACACTGGGCCCTGGATTGGAACTTGGTGGGGAGGATGTGCCTGGGTTCCCCTAAGGGGTGTCAAAAGCAGAAGTGGACCTGGTACAGGGAGTCTAGAGGAGAAAAGGGCCTGAAGGACAAGACCCCAAGATCTCAACCTGGTGGAGACCCAGAGACAGTCATCTAACCCAGAAGGCTACCCTGTTGTTGGGATCATTGTATACCCTGAAAGGGATGGATGTGAAACATGTAACCTGGCCAGCGGACACAAGTGACAGAAGGGCCAGATCACAGCAGGACCAGAGAGGCTGTCAACAGGGGTGCCAGGAGGGAAGAGGACCTGTCGTACCCTGCCTGACCACTGGTGAGTGGACCCCTTCAGAGTCTTATTTATTATTTATATAACAATAGTGCCTGGGAGCTCCAGTCATGGACCAGGACCCCATTGTGCTAGATGCTATAGAATCACAGAACAAAAAGATGGTCCCAGCCCCAAAGAGCTTACAGTCTAACCATTAGTTCCATTACTTTTATAACAGAACTGTTAGTTGCTGTGCTATTCATTTGCTGTGTACTTGATCACCTATAGTTGCATGGTATTCTGTTTCCTGATTGAATTACTAACACTTATGTAAAGGAGGAAGGCTTAACAGGTCACAACTGGTTTGAACCTCCATGAAAACAGATTTTGTTACCAACTTTTTTCGGAACAAAAATGCCCTTGTGCAAGTGTTTAGGGAAACCTCTTAGACAGGGTCACAGATAACTTTGGAGCAAACTTGGAGGTTTATTTGAATGAAAATTCAAATAATTGTTGAATTATTCATTTTGTTCTGGTATAGTCTTTAGTGAAGTTCTTTGGCTTTAGGTTATCGGTGATCTGACTGGCTGTGCTAAGAGCTACTCTTTAATTTGCACGGTGAAAACGCTAAGGCCCAGATCCACAAAGGTACTTAGGCTCCTAACTTCAGTGAGCGTTAGGATCCTAAATAACTTTATGAATCATGGCCTAAGTACTGAATCTATTTTTATAATTTTTAAGTTAGACAAAGATGGTTAGATGGTGCAGTAGAAATGCGTTCATTAGATTAAGCTATTAGGTTTAGAATTATTTATTTTTGATGTAGTGTAGTCCTCTTGAGTTAAAAAAAAAAAGAAAATGAAATGAGAAGAAAGTGTAAGATGTAGATACCTCAGGAAGCTGGAAAAAGCAGCAATGAATGCATTGATGCAGATCCCACAATCAGCCAACGCAAGACTGAGAACCAGGAAGTTACTGGGAGTTCGGAGTTCTTTGATTTTGCGAAAAGAAATGATTGTCAAGCCATTCAGACAAAACCCAAGCAGAGCTGAAAAACATCATCATTTTGGCTAGAATCAACTGAAATGGGAAACACAATGAACACCACTGTTTTCTGTAATGAGACAGAAATAATTGCTATGAAAACATATACACAATAAACAACTGGCGACCCATAAATATCGTAGTGGTCAACACAAATAAGCAACAAAAGGATTTTCAAGGGGAGAAGACATGAATGGCAACTGAAGCCATGTCTCCGGCTGCACTATGGTGTCACGAGTGTGATTGCTCACATGAAGCACAAACTATTTTCATACATATTTCTGTATTTCACTCTTCCCTCTCTAGTCAGAACTTTGTTACCAGGTTCCGTATAGCGATCCATGAGCTAGAACAACAGGGGTCAAAAGGACAGTTTTAGGAGGAGCAGCCCTCAACATACATCTTTGGGCTTATCTGCAGGGACTGCCATACATCTCTGGGCTTGTCTTTACTAAAAAATAGGTCATGTTTAACATGAGTTTTTCTCCCATAACAACTATAACACGCCTTGTATCTAAACACAAAAGTTCCTCAACTGTGTCTCAGTCGGCCTGACTATATTGGACTTCTCCCAAAGGTTATCCTTGACAGAGCCTGAATTGTCAGCTCAATCTTGTTGTTGCCCTTCCTCAATGGATTATTTATGGCAAGTAATAATCTAATTATAAAAAAATCACTGGTGGATGTCAAAACCAAGTTATTCTGTTTCCTAAGAGAGTAGCTTCTGGACAAATAAGACAGAGCTCTTGATCAGGTTATCTTTGAAATCAGTTCCCCACAACGTTTAAAATCACAAGCTGGCTGCAGTTTACTGCCCTCTCAAATTAGCTTTTATTTTTTCAGCAAAGATAGGGTTGTTCCCTGACTTGGCACCACTCACATTAAAATTTCAAATGCCGATGCCACCAAATCTAACTCAGATAACACTTCAAAATCCTTATCACCTGATTCCTTAAAATAGTAAACTTACTTGCACCAACTGTCTTGATCGTGCCATTCTACAGCCTGGACAGTTCTGCATTTTAAGCAATCCTTGTCCTAATTTAATTGTCCTAATCAATGGTGACATAAACTTACTAACAGTAACCCTGAAATCTATATTCTCTTGCAAAAATAGATACCAGAAATATTTCAGAAAAGAAATATATGCAATGCTCTTTTTTCACTTGATCTGTAGCAACAGCCAGGGGGAGAGGATTTGATTTCTCCTGCATCCCTCAGTTTTCCCCTCAGCAGCTTACCTTCCACCAATAGGGCAGTGCCAATACAAACCATCTCTAATTCAGTGAAGCCTTCGGGGAGAGGGTTTGAAGTAACCATATTTGCAATAATAAAACTAACTAGCCCAACCTTTACGTCTTGCTAGCAAACACTTGTCAGCCTTTTTCATGGATTCCCGTACCAGAAGCCCAAAGCAGCTTTCTTCTTAAAGGGCTAGTTCTTGTGCACACTTACATTATGTTAAAAAATAAACAGTGTTGAGTTTTCAGTTCAAATACTGCAATCCTGTCTAATCAGTGATGTGAATGAAAACAGACACATTCTCCATCCCTTCTACTAACTGAATTGGCACACCACAGCAAAGGGGGGGAAAAAAAACGGGAAAGCCTTCATTGCACTTACAACAATGTCTTTGTCCTTTCTTACTTAAAATTATTTAGTTTTATAATTGATTATACACATTTCATTTTTTTCTCCAGGAAGACAATAACTATAAAGTAGTACTCCAGTGAACTTTAGTGACCTGCAAAACAACCAAGAACGCTGTCTAAAACAGTGTTTTGAGCTGTCACAATTTCATAGAATCATAGGACTGGAAGGCACCTCAAGAGGTCATCTAGTCCAGTCCCCTGCACTCATGGCAGGACTAAGTATTATCTAGACCATCCCTGGCAGGTGTTTGTCTAACCTGCTCTTGAAAATATCCAATGATGGAGATTCCACAACCTCCCTGGGCAATTTATTTCAGTGCTTAATCACCCTGACAGGAAGTTTTTCCCAATGTCCAAAGTAAACCGCCCTTGCTGCAATTTAAGCCCATTTGCTTCTTGTCCTATTCTCAGAGGTTAAAGAAAACAACTTTTCTCCCTCCTCCTTGTAACAATTTTTTATGTACTTGAAAACTGTTAGCATGTCGCCTCTCAGTCTTCTCTTCTCCAGACTAAACAAAACCCACTTTTTCAATCTTCCCTCATAGGTCATGTTTTTTAGACCTTTAATAATTTTTGTTGCTCTTCGCTGGACTTTCTCCAATTTGTCCACACCTTTCCTGAAATGTGGCGCCCAGAACTGGACACAATACTTCAGCTGAGGCCTAATCAGCGCAGAGTAGAGCGGAAGAATTACTTCTTGTGTCTTGCTTACAACACTCCTGCTAATACATCCCAGAATGATCTTTACTTTTTTTTTTTTTTTTGCAAAAGTGTTACATTGTTGATTTGTATTTAGCTTGTGATCCATTATAACCCCCAGATCCCTTTCCGCAGTCTCCCTTTTTCAGTTGTGTTTACTCAAATGCATTTAATCAAATTAGGTCATAATTTTTTAAAACCCTAGCATGTGTGAAGTTCTGTTTTCATGAAATTCGTATTTTATTAGGGTTTCAGTCACCAAATGCTTGTCTCTGTGGATTGTATGGAGTAATACACATATACTCTCTTTATGTAGGTGTGTTTTATCACAAATATATGACAAAGATCGCTAAAATGAATTTGCATTGCAATGGAGAGCTCTGACTCCTTTGCAGCATCTACCGTGATAAAAGTGACTGTTATAAAAAACCTTAATGGTATATAGGCCAAAAGTGAAACCCTAGATCTGAACCTGCAGAGTTCAGATCCAACTTTAGGTAATCTGTTAAATACATATGCCCCTGAACACTCATTGAGATGCCAGTGGTTAAACAGTTAAAACTACTCACTGGTTAATTTAGCAACCACCAGAAGAGAATTAAGGTGTTAGACTAGATTTGAAGAAAAATACATATAATAAACACGGACAAGCAGGCATAGATAAAATAAGAGCCAACCCAAGTCTTTTTCCAGAACTTGAACCAAACATTTTTGAGGTCATAAAATATTTCTTATTTTTGTACATTGCTTCACTTTTTGGTTGAAAGCAGACTTCAGACCCAGTCTCTGGACTGTAAGCCAAAAAGACTGAGAGAGTGCTGGCCCGAAGAGTCCTGTCCTCTGGAGTGTGATCAGAAAGCAAAGGTTACTGTAGACCAGAAGAAGAAGAAAAAGACCTGCACTCTATCCCCGATACCAGATTACAAGTAGCAGGAAGAATCAAGTCACATGAAGGGACATGGTGCTTAGGCAAGTAACAGCCAGAGACTAGAGCTAAGAGGGGTAAATATGGGCTGTGGGCAGATGATTTAGAGGAAAAGAGAACAGAATGTCGAAGTGCAGGAGACTGGAAGGCCAGTTAGCAGGTAGTTGGGGAAAGTTGTTTTCAGAATAGGCCTGGCAGGTGCTGCTGTTCTCTCTTTGCCAGCACTGGGCCCTGTCAGCCCAGAGAATTGCATCTGGAATACTGGGGTGTTTTTTTCCTTTCCCATATTCCTGAGGATGAGCTATAGAACAAAGGCTTTTTCCTTCTTGATGGCACTTATGGTGGGTCTCCTTGAATGCTGCCAGGACCTCAGACCCAGAGCATGGTTCTAGGAGGGGGATGAGAGTGGGACCCAAAAGTGAGAAGCCTGCACAGCTGCATGCTTTGCATGGGTTAGAGCTGGCCCTGAATAAGGGCCAGCAGCCAGCATTTGGGGATGGCTACACGAATAGTCTTTGATAGATCCCAAAATACATATAAATTATCTATTTAATTGTGGTCAGAAGAAGCTGTATATGTTCTCAAAAGAGCAGCCTATGGACCAAGAGACCATCTTGGCTAAGTTATGTTAATTAAGTCTGTTCTACCTGGAGCCCAATTCTTTATAGTGCTCAAGCTTTTGAGTTTCATGCAGCTATATTTCTGTTCCCTAGATTTACCAAAAAAAGCTATTAATTAAAACTACACCAAATCAGTCTGAATGTATTGTAAATTACATTACTAAATTTTGACTTCTCTGATTATAGAACGTCCATCACATCAAACAAAACATGAATGCTACATATTAGCTTGGTATCCTGAATCACTTCAGCATCCCTTCCCTGACGAAAATATAACAACACGTAAAAAATCAACAACAAAAATTGCATCCCCTTCACCCACAGTCAATTTCTTTCTAAAAAGGGCAAAATACAACCACTGGTTCTCTCAATAATGTAGTTACACAAACAAGAGTTCTGCATTGCAAGCAACCTCCTCCCACTCATCGTCTTATTTTAATTATCAAAACTACTGATTATGTGGCCATAGAAACAACAGCAACCCGAAGTCTATGTTGCTGTATTGCAAATGCTTCTCTTTGCTCAAATTTTGCAAACCCCATTTTTCTAGACTTTCAGGAATAACAATGGAGAAAAGATCTGATTTTTTAACTTTCCCCCCAGCTTACCTTCTACCAGCAGGGCAGTGCCAATGCCAAACACCTCGAATTCAGTGAAGCCTTCAGGCAAAGGATATGAAGTGACCATACTTGCAATAATAATGCCACCTAGTTTGGGCTCTGTACCCCACCAGCTAACAGTTTCTCAGCCTTTTCCCCGATTCCCCTTTTGCAGCAGCCCAAGGCAGCTTCCTTCTTAAAGGGCCAGCTCACGTGCAGACACATGTAAGTTATTATGTAAAAGCTTTGGGGTTTTAGTTCAACACTGCAATCCCTACAAGAATGTCATTAATGATGTGCATAAAAGCACCCCTGCCCTCCGCAAATCGTATTGCAGACCATAGCAAAAGGAAAGCATTCATTGCATTTACAAAAAGGTCTTTGTAGAGACAGGATTAAGTACACTGTCCAGTTAATTCTGCAACACTGAAAAAGAATTAAAGGGTCTGGATTGAAAAAAACACATGTAATATATAATTGGGAAGTGACTTGAAAAACAAAGGGACCGTTATTGAATGTCTAATTAGGGAAAAAAGAGCGTACAGGGAATTTCTGGTGTGTATAGTTTTCCCCATCAAGTATTATTAAGAAATATGAAGTATGTATTTTTTTGACAGCAGTGGCTCTGAATCTAATCCTCCCTCACCCTCTGCCCCCTTATAACATGTTTTTAAATTCTATAGGACTAAATTAAGATACTTTTTCCAGCGTAGATGTGTATCTCACTGGCACAGTCCAACTGGGGACACACACATGGTAAAAAGGCAATTAATCCTTATTAACTAGGGACCCAGTCCTGCAAACACTTACACATATGAGTGGTAATGGGTCTAATGGGTCTACTCACATGTTTAACTTTATGCATGTATGTATGTGTTTGCAAGAGTAGAGTCTTGGTCTGATGAACTGAGCTTTGTGGAGTATGTGGAATTTGTAAAGTGATTATCTTCCACCCAGTCCCCCCGTAAAAATAAACTATCCCACAGAGTCATTCCAATAAATGCAATTGTAGGGACTATGCCAGTGTCGCCAGTTTTGTCCTTTTTATTTCCTACGTGGTTCAGTTAGCTGATTAATATATTGCTTTGGAAGGTTGTAACCCATCAAATTGCAGTCAGCCACTTTGATTATTCAAGTGACACAAATAATAAGCATTTCTGAGACACTAACATGCCAATATTTGCCTTTAATTCATGGCATTTTTAATGCTTCACAAACACGTACGGAGGTCACCATTAAAAAGTCACTGATTTTACCATGTTTCATGAGACACTGTCATTTCACTTTATATTTAGGCTAAGAAATAACTGATACTTGTTGAGGAATGTTGATTTTTTAAAATGGTGATCACTTTAGATGTCTTTGCATTTCTCTATTCCCCCCTTTTCTTATGTCATTTCTCTCTTTCTCTTCTCCTTTTCTTCTGCCCTGGGTAAACTCAGCTATGCCAGGGACCTTCTATCTATCTGAGATATTTACATAGCCTCCATTACCATAATATTTTCACACCTTACAGTCTTTATCTTTATAACATCCCCTTGTTATAGGGAAGTACTATAACCCCTATGGTACAGATGGGTATCTGAGGCAAAGAGACACAAAGGGTGAATTGCTTTACTTTTATTTAATGTGATTATATCCCACAACTAAGCATCATGAATTCTCAGTGATCTTCTAACATTCATCATTTAAAAATACTTCACAAGTTTACCAATCTGTAAATTGCTGTAAGGAACATAGAGAAAACAGATTAGAGATGTTCCTTTTGCCAGATTTCCTTGTGGTCTTCATAGGACAAAATGTGTTTGCCAAGTTGGCACATCAACATTAATAAAATATGTATAGCTACAAACACAGTGAAAAAGGTGCAGTGCAAAGATAATAGAACACTCAAATACAGTCATGACTTTTCTCTAAACAATCAAAGCTGATTGACATATATTTTTATATTCATGGAAGACCTTAGTTAAATTGATATCTTATTATTTAGCTGCCTTTCTAACCCTTTCCTCTGATTCAGGTTCAGCCAACTGTCTTTGACTCATTATATTGAAAACACTTATTAAATGCCAAACTGCAACATTTTACGAGAGAACATCTCAGGATGCAAGCCTACTGGAAGTTAGTTTGGTCACACAGACAAGCTGTAGCTTTGGCTCTAATTGGAAATGCTCCTAATCAACGGTTACGAGAGAAAACAAGAAGCTCATTGTCTGAAGACATATGATTTAACTTGACCAGCTTAGTTGGTTTTGAGTTTCAAACAGTGATTGGGGAAATGTTTTAGACAGTCTGTAGGCATGTGATGTCTGCAGTGGGAACAAAGACATAGAAGATGATACTGCAGTGCAGACTGTATTAAGGTTAACTGTGTCAACCCTTGGAACATGTTTGGAACCTCTTAATAGTCACTCCACTCAAAATAACAAGATCCTGAATGTGTGTGTCTAATCTAATTCCCCTCCCCCGGCTTCCGTCAAGACTTGTTTAGAGAAAGAAATAATAGTGAACACAAGAATTTCAGGGTCTAGTAGCAGAAGATGAGGTGATTGAAGCCTTTGGAATGTAGTTGGAGTTGGGAAGAACAGTTAACAGTCTTGCTGTTAAGGTGGAGTTGGAGAGCTCACTCTCCCTGGGGGATCTTAATTGGGAGAACAGCAATGGTGACCATCCATGAGTAAAAATGAAGAGGATGGGGTATGAAGGACTAACAGAGCCTGTCATAGAAATTAAAAGGTGCAAAAATCTTAGGTTAGCTCTCCCCACCTTTTTATGGATGTGGAGCCTTTGGACCAAGGCCATGTACAGCTGGCTGGTTGCCTCATTAGCCTTAAAACATATCTGCTTGCACGCACATGAACTCACATGCTATAGAAACAAACAGTAGAATTCACAGTTCCTAATACCTCTCTTCTCCCATGTGTAGCTACCTTACGTACGGAATGGACAAAGTGGTGTGAGTAATATAAGAAGCTATGTGACCGAAACATGCATCCACCTTGAGCACCAAGCTCAAAGGAAATCGATGCTGAAGCTCTGAAATGCTCAGACTTTTCTTTTAATTTTTATACATTTATAGATTACCAAGATCTCTTAGGAACTAGACACGCAGAAATGACCAGAGAGAGACTTTTCTTGGAACTCTAGGTGAGACAAGAAGTGGAAGTACTGCAAATCTTGTGAGGAAGGCCATTATATAGAATCAAAGGTTTTGGATAGTTCAGATCAAAATGTTGGATAGCTTGGATCAAAATGTTTTTCTGCACTGAATTTGAACTCTAAAACTTCTAGAGGTTTGCCCTACACTAATGCAAGCAGCATGGCCACTGTTTTCAGAGGCCCTAGGCCTGACAAAAATAGACAAATCCTGCCATCAGGAAAAACTCCGTGCCAGGGAAAACCATTACCAAGTTCAGGGCTGGATTAAGGCATAAGCAAGTACCTACATCCCCAGCTCCTAGAATCATGTGTTGACTTCAGAACAGCAGTTTTAATTAAAAATAATGTTTCTAGTCCATCTGGTTACAAAGAGAACCGTAACACTGTGATCTGCATATTAGCAATGCAGTGATGTTTGCTTGAGCTGCAGACAGCCTGAAGTAATAGCTCTCAAGAGGTCTGAAAGGCTCCATTACATTCTATCCGTCAACACTGAAACCCACTGCTCCGTGTTTCCATCATGAACACCAACAGTACTTTTGTAGAGGACTCTTTAGGAGGTCCTCACTGCAGCCACCCTCTCATGGCTTTGATGATATGTTGGAAGGTCCCTCCCCACCCCGCACTGAACACAGAGAGTGTGGTCCAGGAAGGGGAAGCACAGTCTGTTTAAAGAGAAATGGTGGTGGATCTCCCTTTTCTGGATAGTCCCTGCTACTGGCACCCCAAGGAGGGGTAGGGCCATGGTGCAGGTGTGTGTGTGTGAGGTCATGACATGGGGGCATGGCCATAGTGCAGAACAGGGCCATGGAGGAGCCTTATATAGGGGTGTGCCTACTGCCCCAGTTTGATTTAATCCAGCCCTGGGTAAATCAGAAAAAAAAGGGATTGATACCCATCTACATGCAGGAAGTTTAGAACAGTGGGATGATACAGTGGGGCCAAAAGATGCTTAGTTTTACTGGGCAGAAGTCAAGCCCAGTAAAATTAGGTTGAAAATATAGGGATGTGGCCAGATTTAGAGTTATAGAGGAAAATGATTAGGCAGAAGCAAGATGTCAGTAAAGCACCCCAAAAAGGGACTCACCTGCTCCCTCCCGAAAGCTAGCACATTAACTTGGGCCAAAATAACTTTGTGATCAGGAGCACAAGCAAGTAGAAATGCCTTAGCGTTGCCAGACATGTACAGTAATCCAATCTCATCCAGGTTGTCCCCACACTCTAAATTGGTTTACAGAGTGGGCATAATGGTGCAGATAGTTCACTCCATATACACTAGCCTGCTTTGGGAAAGAATGAAGAAACTGGCTATGGAATTTAGAAGGGATATAATTCTGTGTTGCACTTGATAGGTTTTTGAGTGGTTCCTATAGAGCCATAGGGTATTTCCATAAGGGATGTGAACAGTATGTCCATATAATCTGAAAAATATTAATTATGTAATGCATAGATATAATAGTTCAGTCACATCTATTATTAGTCATTGCTGAGTAACTCTGATGTAATCATTATCAAATGTATATTTTGTTTAAATAACTCTATATGATGAATGCATTTTAGATGTATATAAATGATAGCTTTCTTGCATCAGATTTATATATGTATCATACAATAATTAAATATATGTCCCCTCTGCACAGAACAATAGTAGAATTCAGGGTATCTCAGCACAGCTTCCAATTGGAGAAGAAATCAGTAATGTGGAGTCTGGGTATATTCTTATATTCTTTACACCCTAGATCAGTCCTTGGACAGAGGTGGTCACAAACAGCACACAAGCAAGCCCCCTTTTCAGGAATTTGAGTCACAACACCAATGACCAGTTCCCAGGGAGCAACTCTGCCCCAAGACTGTCTTAGAGAGATTAAGGCAGAGACAGCTGTTTTCTACAGCTCACCTGAAGACATTGCATAACAAAACGAACATATAGCATTTCTTCAAAGACTGTGTACTGCTTACAGGCTAAGAAATTAAGAAATTAAAGGTAATTTGCCAAATTGGAGCAAAATAGAATGCCAAAGAATCAAAATGTTCTCTTCATTTATATTCCTCTGACTAAATGGGGTAAGCCTCAAAACATATTATATAAGAGATAAAAGCAAACATAAATATCTCTTTTTAATCCCTAATGGATGCATTTATGCAATGAGAATGTAGAAATCCCTAGAGTTAAAGGTGGAGAAGTTAAATGCAGGCACTGAGGGAAGAACTGACTCAAAATCAGAAAGAAGACAAAAAGGGAAACATTATGCTCTACTAACTTTCCACAATATACTGTTAAAAATTCTTAATTTCATATATTCATAAAGGAAGAAATTCACTTCAGTGTACAGAATCTGCACAAGGCCCTCTGCACCATTTAATTCCTACCTAAGATCCTTAACAAGGATCCTTTCGCTGGACTGTGAAATTCATCCTCGGGTAAATTTCACCCAGATGGAATCTTTATATAAAATGAACTCCTAACATTGTGTTTTAAACATCAGCTTTCTTCTCTGATGTATAGGAGATGGTGGGACAAATACATCCCTGGTGTAATTCTGTTGAAGAGAATGTAGTTACTCCAGTGATGAGTGTGACTCAGTATAACTTTATAACATATCCTAAAATAAGACTAGAATAGCAGGAATGTTGCAAGTCAGCACTGAGGTGCAGTTTCTAACTGTCACATGCTTTCATAAGAACATAAGAATGGCCCTACTGGGTCAGACCAAAGGTCCATCTAGCCCAGTATCCTGTCTTCCGACTATGGCCAATGCCAGGTGCCCCAGAGGGAATGAACGGAACAGGTAATCATCAAGTGATCTATCCCCTGTCGCCCAGTCCCAGCTTCTAGCAAACAGACGCTAGGGACACCATCCCTGCCCATCCTGGCTAACAGCCATTGATGAACCTATCCTCCATAGATTTATCTAGTTCTTTTTTGAATCCTGTTATAGTCTTGGCCTTCACAACATCCTCTGGCAAGGATTTCTGCAGGTTGACTGTGCGCTGTGTGGAAAAAATACTTCCTGTTGTTTGTTTTAAACCTGTTGCCTACTAATTTCATTTGGTGACCCCTGGTCCTTGTGTTATGAGAAGGAGTAAATAACACCTCCTTATTTACTCTCTCCACACATCCCCCCTTAGTTGTCTCTTTTCCAAGCTGAAAAGTCCCTGTCTTATTAATCTCTCCTCAGATGGAAGCTGTTCCATACCTGTAATCATTTTTGTTGCCATTTTCTGAACCCTTTCCAATTCCACTATAACTTTTTTGAGATGGGGCGACCACATCGGCACACAGTATTCAAGATGTGGGTGTACCATGGATTTATACAGAAGCAATATGATATTTTCTGTATTATTATCTATCCTTTTCTTAACGATTCCCAACATTCTGTTTACTTTTTTGACTGTCGCTGCACATTGAGTGGATGTTTTCAGAGAACTATCCACAATGACTCCAAGATCTCTTGCTTGAGTGGTAATAGCTAATTGAGACTCCATCATTTTATATGTATAGTTGGGATTATGTCTTCCAGTGTGCATTACTTTGCATTTATCAATATTGAATTTCACCTGCCATTTTGTGGCCCAGTCACCCAGTTCTGAGAGGTCCTTTTGTAGCTCTTCGCAGTCTGCCTGGGACATAACTATCTTGAGTAGTTTTGTATCATCTGCAAATTTTGCCACCTCAATGTTTACCGCTTTTTTCTCTTTCTCTTAGATCACTATTGCCTTTATCTCTTTTATTTCTCTGAGGAAAGGACACTTGCATATCGGCCAGTTATATAACTCTAGAGAAGAAGCAAATGAGGGGCAGGTCAGTAGGAAAATCATTTACAACCAGATCTGATAGCCTTTTTTTTTCTGAGTGGTACCTTACTGTGTGAATAGTCCCATTGGTTTCAGTAGGACTATTCGCAGAGTGAGGTACCACCCAATGTAAGTCAGGGTATCAGAATCTGTCCCTGAGCCATTTGAGTAAATTCTTCAAAATGGAAAAAGTGTAACCCCCCAAAACTCCCAACCATCTCTCAAAATTGCAATAACCTTCCAGAAAGGCAGAAATTATACTTGAAAACAAGAGTGCTAATAATATACAAACACTATGGCATTTAGTCCAAGGGCAATTGCAGTAATATATTTACATAGAAAATATATTACCTATACTGTGCACGTCATTAATATATGCATTGATTGTGTCACTGAATGTAATAAATACAGAAGAATGCATTACACTGAAAAGCTAACATTTAAAAAATACCACATGGACAAAAAACACTCTTCATTCTCCTCCTACCTTTTATTACCCTCTCTCTTTTTTCCAATTTTCCTGATATATAATTTTCCCAATATATAAGACTTGACTTGTAATTTCCAAGAGGTTAATGAAAACTGCCACAAGGCCACGCATATGGCCTATAAAACCTTGAAAAGAGTGTAGCGAGGTTAGTCAGAATATGAAAGCTGATGATTATCAGACTGGGTTGTGGAGGAGGGGTCTCTTCTACAGAACTCAGTATGTTCCACCTGCACTTGGAAGAAAAGTAAATCATGTAGAGGGTTTAATTTTTCCAGTGTGCCTGACAATGAAGATGATGATGCAGAACAAGCACTGTTTCCTAAAATGAGGTGACCCTGCTGAGTTTAGAGTAATACTATTAGGGTTCAAATCAGAAAAGACTGTTGCAAGTCTACAATATTGTCACATGACCTTCTCTGCCATGCAGCCTAGGATGCTAGGTCTAGTTTTAACATTTTTTTTAAAGTGTAAAAACTTGAGTGGATTTTTTTTAGGGGGAAAATTAAATATAAAAATGGTTATATATCCTAAATGTGTATCAAATACATAGATTATTAGATTATTGTACCTTTTGTTCTTTATGCAACAACAATATGACAGATCCCAGGGGCACAGCCCCAAATAATCCTGTTTATTAACTATACACAAACAGGAAAGGTCTAGCTAGATATATATTGCTGCTCTAAATTGTTTCTGGTGGCTTCTAAAACATAACAGAACAGGCATCCGATGAACTGAGCTGTAGCTCACGAAAGCTTATGCTTAAATAAAGGCATCCAATGAAGTGAGCTGTAGCTCACGAAAGCTTATGTTCAAATAAATTTGTTAGTCTCTAAGGTGCCACAAGTACTCCTTTTCTTTTTGCGAATACAGACTAACACGGCTGCTGCTCTGAAACCAGAACAGAGTGAGTACACTTGAAGGCTTGCCAACTATTTAAAGGGATACTACCTTATTTCTATACACTGCAAGGTTTAAACTAGAAATCCATAAATTCCAATACAAAATTATTCTCATCCATTTTAGTTTTTTATCCTTTCCTCCCTCAAATCCTTCCTTAAGACACACTTCTGCTGCAACTGCTATAAGAAATCAGCCAGTTAATAATAGTTAGGTTGAGGCTAAATGGAGATAGTTAACACTTGTTCTAGTTATAATAATTAAAAAAGAGCAAATTTTTATATTATAGTGGATTTGATCATAGCCCTCTTCCCCTCCCCCAACCTCTGTGTGACACCGTCTTCTTAGATTGTATGCTCTTTTGGGCAGTGGTTGTGCCTTGATTTGTCTTTCTATAGTGCCTACACAAAGGGGCCCCTCATCATAGTTGGGGCCTCTGGGCACTATTGCAATATAGATATTAAATAGTAAATATGTTACAGGTTATTAACTGGACTTCATGTACTCCTGGAAGTATCTAGTCTATTATCGGTGAATGATATAACCTTTCAAATGCAAGTGTCATAAGTACAGAATGCATCCAGTCATCAGTATTTAGTTTAGATGCTTTTTCTTCCTCCTCTGTCCCTATCCCCAGGCTCAAACACTGTTGGCTGCAATATACAGAGTGTGGACATATGGATTATGTCATGTCTAAGTATACCCTTTATGAGTGACACCTAGGTAGATATGTAGGTGTCTCTTCATATGCTGAATAAAAGTAATCAGGAACCCCAGCATCCTGGCAGAATTCCGAGACATGTAATTCAATTCTGCCTATCAACATTTTCTTTGTACATTCAATTTGATAAGGTACAGGACGCTAATTTTTCTAGCCTAAACCTCTGTGCACTGTTGCCATCTGCTGTTAGATGCTGCAATTCACCCCACAAGTGGCTGCATTTCATTGGTGAATGAAAGTGAGTCTTGTGTGCACTTTGTGTATCAGTTTCACTTTTGCTTTGGGATCCTTCAGGATGAAAAGTGCTATGTATGTGTAAGACCATGATCATTAATGTACCTGGTTAAAATGTCCAAAGACTTTGCTTGTTCACAAGGAAAACTGATTATCATTTTCTACACTTGTGGATTAGTTATTTAAATTAACGAGGGGTGTGCCTAATATTTCTCCTCTGCTATAGTTTGAACTTAATATTTCCATTGCATACAATTAATAGTTTATATAGTGTGTACAACTGATTGAGTATATGATGTATGAATGGTTTGTTGACCTCATGAATGGGGAATGCATGAAATTTTGCAGAGTAAGACTCATGTAGGGATTATATTTGACAAGTAACCTCTGAAGGCAAAAATCTACCTGTTACTTAGACATGGTGTTTTTTCCACTACCGGGATGCCACAGAATATATCATCATCATCACCAATTTTTTCCTCAGTGAATGGTAACATGATGGCTAAAATCTCCTAAGATGGAGTCATACAGATCTCATGCCCTTTTCTAAGGTGTGGGAGAAGTGATATTACCACTTCCAGACAGCCCATCTACTGGACAACATGTACACTAACTCTGTCTAGAATTAATATTCTGTAAAAGGCTACAAAGGACAGTAAGTATCCAAATCTTCAGATGTTTCTGTATATGGGGGAATCCATGCCACAAAGAGGATACACAGGGGGATTCTGCTCTAGCTGCATGAAGTTGTGATCTATAATGGCTGTTTTCTTGTCACTGCTTGTGGGAATGGGGGAAGTCTGTGGGAGAGGAGGGGAAGGGGCAGGGCTAGTAGATCCATGAATACGCAGATCTAAAAGCCATCCCCATTCCCAGTGGAGTGCAGTAGTTATGGACACTACTTTAGTTCTGAGGCTGTTGTAGAGGCCAAGGAATGGCCCTGCAGGTGATTTGAGGCCTGAGGGGAGTCGTCTGTTACCATCTGGACCTCACAGAGCCTTACTTTGTAGAACCTGTTGTCGTAGACTTTTCACAGAGGTCAGGGCTTGGCCCTATGGAGTTGGTTATTGATTTTTAAAGAATATAGGTCAAATTATGGTCTCAAGAGCTACATATGTCTCTTACTCTAGGTTTCCTATGATGTAATGATTTATGTTACTCATTGCTAACTATAACAAAAATAAAAATAACTGATAGGCTTTAATATTTCATGCCAAAAAGCATCAGAGTTTCTTTTCTTTTTTTCATCAATACACACCTAGAGGTCTACTTAATTACTTAAGTCCTATAGGTTTGGAGGAGCTTTCTTCATCAGCATTAAGTGCAAAATCCAATTTAGAGTGACATAATGCATTAATGTGCTGTCAACATCATCGTGGGGAGGATTTTTCCATTTCACAAGATGTATCTTGCCAGAAGCTTCTTGAAGATTCATTTACCTAATGAAATTGCTTTAGTGTCTGGCTTGAGTTGTCTGCTCTCAGACAGAATAGTGATAAGGCATTTTACAGCTTTTATTTATTATAAATATATGCTATTTTATTTGTATTAAACTACCTTTCTCAAGTACGGGAGAGGGGAAAGCAAAAATAAATCTATTCCAAGAGTCCTAGTAAAGAAAATTAACTCGGTAGTAAAAGGTTTGATTTTTTTGATCTGTCATGTTAGCTTCTAAATTTGTCTTTTGATTCCAAGTGAGTGGAGTCTATTGATATCCATCCATACCTGGGTTCAGAAATTCTATAAGGAAAATTAGATATTATAAAGACAAATAATTAGATTAAACTTTATGGAAACAAAAACAGAGAGGAAAATTTTACTCTAAATTACACATTCTGACTTTACTGAAGTTGCTCAGGAGTTTGTTGAGGTTATAACTGAAAGCCGAATTTGGCCCAATGTACATACACTCAAAATCTGAACAAGAGATCCTTCTATATTCAGGGTATGCAAAACAAATCTGCATACCTTTACTGAATGCAACTTTATACCTCCTGCCAGTATCTTTTCCAATGTTCCTCCTAATTTGTATCCAACTGCTCTATTCCTGTAACTTAGGGCCCTCTATTGCTTCCACTGAAGTCAATGGCATAGCTCTCATTGACATCAGTTGGAGCAGGAGCAGGCCCAAAGGAAGAGAGTGTATTGCTGTACAAATGTTACCATTTTATCCTCCCTAAAAATGTAACATTGAGCTTAAATACCAAAAAAAAAAAAAAAAAAGTAGTTCAAGTGTAGCATGTGAGGAGGGGATTAAATTAATTAACATTAATGATAAATTAAGTGATATTACGTGCCCCTCGGCACAGCATCTTCAGTTGCCCCCACCCACCTACAGCTGACCTTTGTGTTTTCCATAAAAAATGAAAAGAAAAAAAATAAAAACACAGCTTCATCGGGAAGGCACGAGTCCCTCCTCCATGCACGGTGCTCCCAGCCTGAGCTGGGGTGCAGCCCACCCGCATCAGGCAAGGCGCAAGGCGGGGACTGTACCTCTTCCCATGGTGAGCGGTTCCTTGATGTCTTCCATCTCTCCCACAGCCCAGCATGGCAGCCCCGTTCTGGCTCTGCCCATGCAAATGCTGGCCACGTCCCTCCCTCACCTTCCCTGGCATGGGGCAGAGGCAGTGGGGTGACCGAGATTGGGAAGGGGCTGTGATGCTCCCAGCACCTTCAGCAGCACGCCCACATAGGCTGACTCAGTTGCTCACCCTGCTCCAGCCCCACATGCTGGATAGCTGCCAACTCGCACTAGGAGCCTGACTGCCTGCAGGGGAGCTGTATGTATTAACTTTTTAACTTTTAACCCACGTTTAACTTTTAGGTGCCCCTAAAATGCTGGCATCCCTAGGCATGGGCCTACTGTGTCTAATTGGAAATCTGGCCCTGAGTGTGATGGGATAAAGCACTATATAAGTGATAAATATGATTAATATTGAGATCTAGGTGTTTCCTACACTGCATTGTTGGCTGCACTGCCAACGAGCTACAGATCTGTGTTACATGAAGAGATGGAAAAAATTGTGTTGGGTTGCACTGAAAGTTATTTGCAGTTTAACTGAGGTCTGAATTGTATCACTTGGATACAGAGGGATTTTTTAAGCTCCTAGTTGTAGAGTTACTCAAGGATGGGAGCACTGACATCTGCTCTTAGGTATGTCTCTTACTCTTCTCAGGGCATGTCTATGCTATGGCCCTAAGTTGACCTATGTTAGATCGACTTACAGTCATTACAATAATTACTGTGGTGGCTGATGTCCACACTACCCTCCTTCTGTCGGTGGTGCACATCCTCACCAGGAGCACTTCCACTGACTGAAGAGGGTCAGTGTGGGGCCGAGAGCCAGCAGCCTGGCCGGGAGTTGGGAGCTGGGGACTCTAGCTGCCTGACTTTCTTCTCAATTTTACAGCTATGCTGGAGATGGCCAAAAGCTGAAGCAGGTAACACACTGCTTTGCCGTAACTGCACCAACATAAATGCTACGTAAATGCTCGGTGTATGTCGGTGTAGTAGGGCACTTACATCTTCTTTTTCAGCTGCAAGTCCCTAGTGATTCTGACATGAGACATTTTGTGCAGGCATTTTTGGTTTTAGTTTCCAGTTTTCTGTTGAACAAAATGTCAGCAGGTGACAACCCATGCTTCATTGGTGCCATTCTATAATTTATCAGTGCTAAATACAAACCAGATTCTGACTCCACAGACTTTTTCAGTAGGTGCTTTATTTTTTTTTATACCATTTTCCACCAGCCTGTTGGATTGGGGATAATAGGGATGGCAGTGATATGTCTAACCCATTCTTCACTACAAATTGCTTAAACTCATGCCCACTAAACTGTGGCCCATTGTCTGACATTACTGTGTTAGACCATGTATAGCAAAAATAGATTTGATATGTAGATCACTTGTTTAGCTGTAGTATCTTCTAGTGAGGCTGTAATTATAATTATTTAGGACAAGTACATAGTTTTTTCCAGACAGGGGAAACAAATATATGCCTACTTTGCTCCACTGCTCTTTTGTCAAGTTGTCTAGTAGGTGTGTCTGCATCCACCAAATCTCTCCCAGGATTGTATTCTATTCAGAGATTGTACATTTGTAGCTGAAAAAATAATCTCTCTATCCTTGAGGCATAGGGAAGCTCTCAACAGAGTACAGAATAGAGCTGAAAGAGCCCAACTGCCCCACAATTCATGCCTCTACGAAAGTTCCCCTCGCCTTAAGGCAGGGGGTGAAAGAGGAGCTGGGTAGACTTATTGCTCTGGGAATCATAGCACGCGTGTTGACGAATCAACAGAGTGAGTAAACTTATTGGTTATTGTAGGAAAAAAGAACCCTTCACTTGTATATAGACTTAAAAGAATGAAATAAAAATGTAAAAAGGGAACATTTCCCACTATTTATCAGGGGAGAAATTTTGGGGGAAATGGCTGATGCCAAATATTTTTCTTTGCTTGAGATGTCAGCAGGGCCTGGCAAAACTGCTCGTAGCATTTGCTGCTCGGAGATCACCCTGTGCTTACAGGGCTTAAGTGCTTTTCTTTATTCTGTGTCTGGTTCCAACTGGCTGTGCATAACAACAACATAAGCTTCACAGCACCTGGACCAGACACGCTTTCTGGGAAGCTCAGCCCTTAATGGCAGTCCCACATATGGATATCTAAGAAACAAATAAGGGGCTGCTTGAAGTTCTTTTCAAAGATCAATAAACATTAAATATAAAAATAGCATGGGGAAAAATAATCCTTTGAGCACTCCTCAGAATAACTGATTTTTGCAAGACTTGTGATCTTAGTCACTTAGTAGTGAGACAAACTCGTACAAAATCTCATGGCACTGTAAAACGCCTACTTAATAGTTAGTCCACACATCACATATACGTTACCTTGGAATTCTCATTTCTCTGGATTCTTTACCCACAGGTATAATACAATTGCTAGTGATATTTCATTCTGATGAAAAACTAAAAATGAATTCTATGGTAAAATATTCTATAGTAAAAGCATTAGTAAAGGTTCTTTGTTAGAAATAATGTTCACTGCTCTTACTGTAATTTATCCATTAACATTCAGTAATGTGTCAGTTTCTCCTGCAAGAAATACATAAGTTATTAATGAAGGGCTGAATTGATTACATACCTGAAGGGAGACACAAAAGCAACTTCTCCATAATAGGGAGGGTTGTAGGTGAGGAGTGTTGGCAAGTGTGGGTCTGAGGGGATGGTCCCTCTTTGAAGCATTATCCTCCACTTAGACCCTGCATGGGTTGCTGGAATAAATTCTGCAGACCCCATGTGCATCAAATTATATGGGTTCCCTCACCACCTAGATAATTCCCCACCTCAGATGGGAGGGTTTGATGGCAGTGGCTTGTGGGGAAACAGCGCTTCTGTAGGAGCTGAGCAGATCTGAGGGTCAGGGAAAGCCTTGAATCTGTGTAGAGGCAAGGGCCTCTGAATGAATGGCACTCACCTTTCTCAACCTCTCAACACCCAAGAAGATCTGGAAGATATCTGAGTTTTGGGGGAAAACATTCCTAGCAGTTCTTCAGGACAAATCCTTCCTTCATGGCATAATCAGGTAGAAACCCTACAAGTCAATGTCTTTTTAAAAACTATTCACGATCTACTTAAAGTTAGAATTTGCCTAGCCCTTACTTGGTTACACAGAGGCATAAGTGGGTGTAAGGGTTCACTGCTTCCTTGCAAGTGTGAGTAAGGGATGGAACTTCAGTTTCACTCGTGGCAATGGGGGGAAGCACAAGGGGCTAGGCCCAGATGCTTTCCCCAGGAGCAACTGGATAGCAAGTAGGCAGAGCCAAGGCTACTCCTCGCTAAGAAAGCACTGAAAGGAAGAACTGTAATGGCCATGCTTTCTGATCCAAGGGCCAGTGAACAAGACCAAAGGAAATCTCATTTCTGAGGGTTTTTTTTCTTTCTGATCTTAGCCCTCAGTAGAGAAGATGGAAAGTGACAGGAAATAGACTAACGGTAAAAAGAAAAGAAATGGTCCTGCAGGAGCAGTAGAAGCCTTTTTGCTGAACCCAGAAACGCTGAGCAGTGTGCCTCAAAATAAAGAATCCTAATCTCATTTACACCAGTTTTCACAACAGTAACACCATTGGGTGAAATCCTGGCTCCGCTGAAGTCAATGCAAAGCTCCCATTAGCTTCATGGGGGCCAAGATTTTACTGGAATTATTCCTGATTTACACCAGTGTAATTCAGCTCAGAATCAGCCCTATTACATTTATATTGCAGGATGTGAAGACTTTCATCTGACTTTTGTCAGGTAAGCCTAACTTCAGTAGTAGGCAAATTGGTTGAAACTACAGTAAAGAACAGAGTTATCAGGCACATCAATGAACATGACATGTTGGGGAAGAGTCAACATGGCTTTTGTAAAGGAAAATCATGCCACACCGATGTATTAGAATTATTTGAGAGTGTCAACAAACATGGGCAAGCGTGACCCAGTTGATACAGTATACTTTGAGTTTCAGAAAACATTTGGTATGGTCCCTCATCAAAGGCTCTTAAGGACAGTAAGCAGTCTTGGAATGGTTAGTCTTTCAGGAATGTGTTAGCACTGAGACAAACACCAGGAAAATGTATGTATTTAATATTTTATTAAAGTTCTAGCTACTGTATCATTCTTAGTTTTATAACATTGGTCATACTGGCAAAAATCAATCAATCATTAAACCATTGGTCCTTTTTCTTAAAAGAAAAGCCAAATCAATAAAATAGTTTTCCATATTTTTGTATATTCTCAGTGGCTCAGACTCCTGCTGTACTAGGAACCCTTTTTAAATATCCAAGAAATCACTACAGGAAAGTGAGTTACTGGCAACATCTATTAAAGTAATATTTATATTGTCATTGATAGAATCACAAAAAGACTATGTTGTTCCACACAACAATCCCTGGTTTTCTGTTGGAATCCAGGATTGATGATGCTCGCTGAGGGAAGAGATGCTTTATCTGTGTGATTCCCGGAAGCAATAAGCACCTACGTGAAAATAACTCAAGTCCCCATCCTTAATCCCCTGCCTATCCTTTTTTATCTGATGGATTCAGTGAGGGCTGGAAGATCACTGTGTGAATGAAATGGAAAGACAGTTAACAAGATGTGACCAGCCCCTGGACAAAACAATAGAGAAAAACCTTCACTTTGTCTAGTATCTGAGAGTCGTCCTCATGTGCAGGTAACAATGTGGATCACTGTGGGCTTGGTCTGCTGCTTAGTTTTTGGAGGACTGCCTTCAGCTCACTGCACTTGCCCTTCCCAATGTAGCTGCACCTTCTATAGTGTCAATGAAGGAACAAAAGCAAGGTATGTTTGTTCTCTTTGTTTTCATCTGGAAGGTTTTGTGTTCACCTTTGTAAGGATATATGGAAAAAAACCCCATGGCTTGTGTCATGGTTATTTCTTTGTGTGTTATTTTCCCCAATCATTCTGTACGACAGCTTTATGTGCAGAAGGATTAGCTTCTGAGCACACTATAATCTGATTTCAGAAAAAACATTCGGTGATCTTCTCTCCTAGGGTAAAAGCAATATAATTAACATCAGTATAATGGTGAAAGATGAATAAAATGGAAAATACTGGACTTCGTATGTGCAGAAAATGTCTTAAGGTTCTAGCCCACCTTGTTCTCCTTTCAAAGAGTTAATGAGGCTTGCTTAGTACAGTGCTTTCAAAAATGCATGGAGTACTGCCTTCTATTCCATTTACTTAAGAATCCTTTAATCAGAGGATTTTTTTTAGAAGGAAACAATCCCCAAACCAGAAGAAAACTCAAAGGCAGATTCCATACATTAAATGTAAAATCTGAGAATGGTTTATTTCAATTCCACAAAATCTCAACAAAGACCAGTTCTTTATTTTTGGAATGAAATACAATTAAGATATTAGTAGAGGATGCTTTTTGTTGAAATGTAGTAAGTAAGCAATTATTTGACTTAATGGGAAATAGGACAAGCTTTTATACAATATATTCACAATATAAAAAGAGAGAGAGGGAGAGAAAGCAATCCCTTTTTCTTTGGAGTACATATTTCTTCTAGACAGGATTCTAATGGAGGAATTCAACAAAGAGAAATTAAAAACTGTCACCTAGATTTTGAATGTCTGTAAAATGGACTTCTTTCCTCAAGACCGTTCAGGTGCAATAGAAGTAGCACCAGTAGCTTTCCATGTGAGAAGTACAGTGGAAACACAAATTACCTGTAGTTACTGAGAAGGAATGCAACAAAAATAATCAACGCTATCCCAAAGAGGCCGTAGTGGAATTACCTTCCAGTGACTGGGAAATACTGTAGTACTTTGTGGTAGCTATGTTAAAAAGTGTGGTGTCTACCATTTCCTAAGGTGAATAATTGTTGTCATTTTTCTATATTATGATTCAGTGAAAAAACAGCCAAGTTCCCAGTAGTACAAGGGGTTTATCACACAGAATAACAGTTTAGTGCTCAATAGTATCACCTGGAAATATCACCAGTAGCATAAGTGCACATTGCTACGTTGTAATAGGGTCTCATATTATTGAACCTTCTGTGCCATGCACAGAAAAGAAATGCATTACTGAGAAGAGTTTTCTGTCTCCTTATTATCTTCTTTTTGTTCTTAGTTTTTCCCCAAACCCCCAACCCTCAGTTAAGGAGGGTGGGATGAGCCTTCTTCCAGATCCTATCAGTTTTGGTCTGAGTCTTGACTGCACCCTGTTGCTTGAGAGTCAGGTGAAGCATTTCTTTCCTCAACCTCCCGGGGTTGTGTTTGCATCTTCCATCACAGATTTAATGCCATTGTAGAAGTACTAAATGAAAGTAACTATACTGTATACCTATCATGAATGAACAATTTTATGTAGAAGCTTGAAGACATTTAACTCTAGGAAGCCTCACTTAGTAAGAGCAATTTAGTTATGTTATTTATTTGCCCCTATAGTACAGGAGTAATCACTTTCAGCTAAAAATGATCTGGTTTTATAATATTCCATTTATTAACCAGCCACAGTCATGAGGAGATGGTCCTTAGATTATCATATTACATTTCCCTCATAGTACCTCTTCTAGCATGTGAAGTGGAACATGCTTATTTGATTCTGCTACTTTTTATAAATTAAGCTTTATTTCATGTTAAGAATTTGCCTTTCCCCCCTTCCCCTTGTCGTTAGGCGAACTGATGTGCATTCTGTATTGTATTTTCTAAAATATCTGTCTCTCTCCCTTCCTCACTGCTATCTACAATTTCATGCATTTACAAAGCCAAAGTCAAATTTTGCTTGTATAAGGCCCAAGTAAATAAAGATTAAGGATTTAGGATATGCCTTTAGAAATTAGAGATGGGAAAGAGCAATTAGGTCATCTAGTTCACACTACAGCCAGTGCCGGATTTTCCCCAACAGAATAATTTCCAGTGCTTTGACTCATCTGTTTTCAAATGCTTAAAGTGAAGTGGCTTCTACCACTATTACACAGTCCAACAGATTTCACTGTAGTTCAAATTTCAAAGTAGAGTTTTGTTGGGTTAATTGACTTCACTTAATGAACAGGAGATTCCATATAGTGTTTAATGTGTGTTCCCCTGTTATATTCAGTTGGATGGAATAAAGGGCCCAAAGAGTCAAAGGTGTTGCCATGACTCTGAAACCATCCAACACTGAACATTTTTAAATAAGTTTTGGGGTTTGGTAAACAGAGACCTCAGCCTGCTTAGGACTGTGGAGAACACACTATAAAATTCATACCAAAGGTTACACATTTATTGATTTGAAACATATAAAAGGACAAGACTCAAAATAAGGTAAAGAACATTGAAACTGAAATTGATTATGTAAAACAAGCTTAATCAAAAAGTAACAAAGTCCCTTTTTGGAGACGGTGAATATTGGTTAAAATCTCTTATTCAGTTAAACAGTACTTTTTGGTGGGGAAGAAAGGGATAGTTCTGTTGCTCAGTCCTGAGTTGGGAATGACAATCACTTTCCTACTTCAGACAAAACAGACAGACACAGAAGGGGGAGTAGAGATAGGATAGTAAAGATGAGGGAAATACGGTTTTTGTTGATATTCTCAGGACACAGGGCAACTGGTCAGTCACAGACGGATGCTTTGGTCAGACAGATTAACCATGACAGCTATTGCTATGGATCCTGGCTCACTTCCTCTGTCAGGAACGTCATCTGGTTGGTCTGGTCAGGACCTCCTCCTTCACTGGTCCTTCTCAGGCTGAGCAGAGCTGGATAGACCATCTCATCTTGCTGGACTGGTGCTGTGCAGTACAGTTGATTTCAGAGTCAGGTGAAAAGCTGAGAGAGAGAGGACAGGAGGAAGATGGGTGAGGGACAGAAAGGAGCACATGAGGGAGCAGGAAACAGAGCAAGATCTCACATGTATCAGGTTGGGGTCCTTGTTGGTGCAGCAATGATGCCCAAGTGTCTCCACTGGAGTATCAAGATCTGGTGTAATGGCAACAATCCTTCTATTGCAGCCATGGTGGTGGTAAAAAGTTTCCCCTTTTCTGCCTCAAAGTCTCTTTTAGAAGGGTCCCAAAAAGGCAATGGGTGGAATAATCCATCCTCTCTTTATTTTGTCAACCAGTTAGGCCTAATTTCCAACATGCCAATTTTGGTTCATTGATTTCCAGTTCTGTACGTTTCTTGTTTACCAAGTATGATCTTAACACAATCCTTGATTTATTTCGATAGGCCTTCTTATTTGGACTAATTCAGTCTTTTTGCTTCTTTTTTGCACCTTTTCCCATCAACATTGATTGTCATAGGTAATTGTGACACCTTATGAACTTTCATTCACTTTTCACAGTTGAGCTCACAATTAGAGTAAATTTGTAGGATCAGTTATCACAACACGTCTGACTCCTACCTGAGAGAGGTTTGTTTAATATTTGGCTCTTTCGCCAAATCTCTGATGGCTCAACTGGTGAACTGTGTTTTAACATGTACTGACATACTCTCTAGTGCAGGAATGTTATGGTCACAATTTTCAGAAAGTCAATTAAAAATAAAAAGAAGAAAGACTTCATGAGCCAGATTCATACCCAATATAAATAGGTGCAACTCACTGAATTCATTTACAAAAAGATTGAATTTGATTCTATGTAGCTAAATTGCTTTGATTTTTTTTACATAGCTGAGTCATATATGTATAATGGTTGCTAAGAAAACAAAGGAACTGACAAAGAGAAAAGCACATACAAATAATTAGAATAAAGTAAAAAAAATTCAAAATATTTAATTTAATTTTTATATTTGTTTTTTAATTTGTAATTTAATATTTGTTTTTTCCAATCAGAACTGTCCTGTGCAATGACCCAGAGATGACACTCACCCCTGTGAACATCCCAGGAGATACATCTAAACTTCGAATAGAAAAGACGGCCATCAGGAGAGTACCAGGAGAAGCTTTCCATTCTCTCCGTAACCTGGAATACCTCTGGATGCCCTACAATTCTTTGGCTAGTGTCAGTGTGATTACCTTTAGGGGTCTCCGCCGGTTACAGGAATTGAGACTGGATGGGAATGACTTAATCTTATTTCCATGGGAAGTTCTTGCAGACATGCCCCAGCTACGGCTGCTGGATTTACACAATAATGAACTCACCTCAGTACCAGCAGAAGCTGCTCGTTACATCAAGAACATCACCTACCTGGATCTGTCTAGCAATAAACTGATGACTCTTCCTCAAGAGGTTATTTCAACCTGGGCTAACCTCCAGGTAGTTCCTTACTTCCCCAATGACAATTCCAAGATCATCTTAGGTAAGAGAGTTAAAAAAATAGGGCAAATTAGAATGCACTTGAGATGAATCTCAAACATGTAACATACAAGAGCAGTACCTTAATATTGCTAATTCACTCTAGCAAGAAAGTGTATTTTTAATGAAAATATATTGTTGCTCCTATAGTCCCCCTGCAGGCTAAGAGATTCCCTGTTGAAAGTAAGGACAGCTACAGTTCTTCATACACTATCTGAACAGCCATGAATTCTAGAATGACATTTTTTGATGGGTGGCTTTCAATCAGAAAATAAAGTTACAGATGATTGTCTGGTGAGCCATCTCAGTTGCAGTAGCCCAGAATGAAGTTCTGCAACGAGCATACTGAGAAGTTCAGGGGTTTGGCTCTGAATGTTTTATCTCTAGATCATTTATTTAAATCCATCTCAGGGTGACTCAACGTTGTTGCCATCTTCTGGTTGTTTGATAGGCTACATGAACTAAATTGGTGGTCTCTAGGTCTTCCAAGTGGTTATGGACCATATCCTCAATTAGTATAAACTGATGGAGTGACACTGACTTCAGCTTACTCCTGAGGATGGGACCCTTTATGTCCATATTGCATTCATAACCACCACAATATTTGGCATCAATTCACACTCTTGCTGACAATCTCATTGAGGAGGACATGAGTTATTCCCAGCGGTGGTCCCCACAATGTGAAGAAGCTTACAGTGCTGCTTATCTTCTTCTGTGGATAAATGGGGAGCTTGTTTTTCTAACACTAAGGTCACACTTAAAAGAAACCCACACATTTTAAAAAGAAAGAATCAAGTTGTAGTCTGGCCAGTTTTTAGTATCTTTCGTTAATGTTTGGTTAGCTAGTAAAAATAAATGGTGTCTTCTGTGTGCATTTTGCAAAGTGCTAAATAAATTCTTAACAAAACAAAAGACATGTTTGCTATTGCATGGTCCCTTTCATGTTATGGAATGTTGGCTATAACAATATATTGCATAGATCTCTTTTTGTGGAAATTTTACTTCATATTTCACTTCATGGATTATTATAGCATTTGATTAGGAAGGACTTTTGTGCTGTTACTTTGGCCAACATAAGATAGCCTTGCACAATCATCTGTACAGTTTGCGTGTGCCAGGATCTTAAGAAATCCATACACAGAAATGTATATGGAGATAATGGGGTAGAGCCATACTATAATTCATAGACCAACCCACTGATTCTTAAACCACACTCCACATTTACCCTCTGTGCACATACACAGGTGATTGTAGTGTGTGAAGTCCGTGGATTTTAGTCCAGGGATTGAGATGCACAGCTGCATGCTAAGTTTCCTTCCTGGCCATGGCTTTCTCACTGAACGCATAAAAATCTATGAATAGCAAGGATTCAGTCATTCCCTTTAGTTCTCTTCAAAGCCTTTGGTTTTAGGATGTTATAATAAAAATAGTTTTAGAAACAGCTTAGTGCTTTCTAGATATTCATGTCTTTCATTGTCAGCTTTGTGATGTTCTTTTGTATAAGAAGTGCTTGGATGAGGCATCAAAATTGAGTAGGGGGTTGAGGAGTAGTTTGTGATAGTGTGGTTGATCATCAATTGCTGCATTGGCTCACGTGTCACACAGATACATAGATTCAGTAAATGTGAAGCTAAGAATCTTGATCACTTTCCGAAAAAAGCTGCAGAGGAGACGGGCAATAGTGAAGGCATTAGTAGTGTGGTGCTTAAGTGAGAGAGAGAGAGAGTTGAAGTCTGGACAACTACACCAAAGCCCAAATGTCTTTGTTTGGAAAATAGAAATACAATAGAATTGGTTATTTGAGATTAAATTAGTGTTTCCCACAGTTAATTTGTTTGTACTTTTACTGCAAACATTTTTTCATAGTATCTAACCCCAGGACAGCTGCTCAGGCCCCTTTTGCCTGTCAGCCCACACTGGGCCTGGCTCTGTGGCAGGAGAAACTGTCTCTCTGTAGGTTGTGTAGCCAGTTTCACAGCCCCTTGGAACAGTGCTTCCCAATACTCAGAGATGAGTGCTGTGCATATGGGGAAAGAGAGAGAATGAAAAAGTCCCTCATTCCCACTCCAACTGCACCAAGCCTATTCATCCACCAAACCTCTCTAGCAGCAATCTTCCCTCCCGTCTTTTCATGTGCTTTAATATGTATACTTTTTACTGTATTTTTCACTCCATGCATCTGACGAAGTGAGTTTTAGCTCACGAAAGCTTATGCCCAAATAAATGTGTTAGTCTCTAAGGTGCCACAAGGACTCCTCGTTGTTTTTGCTGATATAGACTAATACGGCGACCACTCTGAAACCTTTAATATTTCTGTGAGATGTCCCTCATTTTAGCAGCAACAGCTGCCCCCACTCTCACATGATCTGTAATCCACAAAATGGTCACAAAATCAACCCAGGATCTAAATTCCACAGGATTGTGGAGCATGGTAGATTGTGGGGCAAATCTTATGCCATGGTTTGGGTTGTGCTTTTGCCATTGTTCGGGTTGTGGACCAAAAAGGTTGAAAACCACTGCTCTGTACCATCATTATTTTATATACATCTGTCAAGGGTCCCAATCATTTCCATCTCTAATCTCTTCATATGGATGTTTTTTCTTGTCCAATTATTTTGTTGCCCATATTTCTACTATATTTTTTTCCAGACAGGCCTGGCCAAATTGAACATAATATTCTGGGTGATGGCCTACCATTTATTTTCTCTGTAGCATTATAGTATCTTTATCCCATTCCTTTTGCATTCTGGCATTTTGCTTGCTTTTTTCGACCTTTAGTGCACATTGACAATGGGTTTTAGATCATATTTTTCATTAGTCCTTTTTACTGAGTATATAAATAGATAATTTCCTTATATGTTATAGGAACCCAGGAATACATGCAGACATAGGAGGCATCTGTGGTCCATAGCCAAGGGCTGAGCTGCAAGAACTTGAGAAGAGCCTTTTAAAGAACCAAGCTATGACCATATTTAAAACCATACTGCAGCCTGCCCATGGGGTCCATACAGTATGATTTGGTTAGCACAACTCACGGAAAAATATCTGTGTGCATGTTGGTCAGAAAAACAATAGCAGAGCTGATCTAACAACTGGATTCACTGTTGTGTAGATAGCACATTTGTATATCTCTCAGATATGGATACGTTAACCAGAAGGGAAAAGTGAAGGTGACCAGTGAGGACAAATATAATGATCATACATCAAGAGCTTGATTTCAGGAAGTGACTGAGAATCAGAAAACTAAGTTAACTTCTGTGAATATTCCAGTTAACTTCTGTAATGCAGTCTTACTTTTGCTAGGTTTCTAAACATTCTTGATAGTAAATTAACTTTCTAAAACATTTGCAGACAGCAAACACACAAGGGGTATGGGTGCAGCCAGTATAAATCTGTTTAGAAATGTGACAATGTTTATGGACTCTCTTTTTTATAGACCCCTGCTCCTATTCATCATCCGTTCCCTGAGTTTTAATGTATTTAGTTTAAAATTTGTAGAAAACGTCCCACCACTAAGGCATAACCCTTTTAAAATACCTTCCCAACACTGATAGCATGGAATGAGACAGGCATCATTTCTTCTTCAGCAGAATGTTTTTAATCTTTCTTGTCAACTGTTGGGAATGGGTGACGTCCACCTTGATTGCATTGGCTCGTTAGTAATTTTCCCGCTGATATTCACCCCTTCTTGTCAACTGTTGAGAATAGGCTACTTTCACCTTAATTGAATTGGTCTTGTTAGCACTGACCCCCCCACTTGGTAAGGCAACTCCCATCTTTTCATGTGCTTTAATATATATACTGTTTACTGTATTTTTCACTCCATGCATCTGATGAAGTGAGTTTTAGCCCACGAAAACTTATGCCCAAATAAATGTGTTAGTCTCTAAGGTGCCACAAGGACTCCTCGTTGTTTTTGCTGATATAGACTAATACGGCGACCACTCTGAAACCTTTAATATTTCTGTGAGATGTCAGTTGCTCGTGATCTGAACTGCATTTATACTAACTGTAGCATTTACAGATATTTTATTCACTGGAAGCCTTGGTATTTCTGCAATGTTGTGTCTAAATTAGAATCTCGGTGATGTGCTACCAGCAGTGCCATTGGTTATGTGGTATAAATGCTGGACGTGTTAGTGTAAACAGGGTAAAACTATGTTTATTATTGCGTCAGATAGACCTGCTCTGAGTAGTGTTCGATCAGATTGGGGTAAAAACACGTGTGCCCTGCCTAAACTGTTTCCACCAGTGCAATGCTTGGAAATGTCATGAAATATGTCGCTGTAGGCAAGGCCATAGCACCACTGCAGGTATAGAATCATCTGCACGCAAAAGGCATGCTAGTAGAACGTTATGTCCATCCTTCCATGACAGCTTGTTGAGTTGCCGGCAGAAGAGAGGAGACTGCCTGAGGGTATGCCTAATCTGTGGTGAGCCTCCCGTGGTCGGCTATGTCAGAATCCAGTGTAGCACCTGCACTGCACCGCATGATCTAGGCCTTTACTTTATGTAATCAACTTTAGTCTCTGATTCACAAAAGTATTTAAACTCCTGCTTCAATCAATTCTAATTCAAGATAGCACTTCAGCATGTCCTTATCTTTAGACATGTGTTTAAGTCCCATCAATTTTAAGGTTAAGTATGTGCTTACTTAATCTCCTGAATTAGGGATGCTTTCTTCAATTGAACCCTTAAATATCTCAAAGTCATTATTTTTCTAACATTATCATTTTTTGAGTAATAAAATAAGTTTCATTCCAAAGCAAATAAACCCCAATAACTTTATTTTAAAACCAGTTAAGGTACTTAAGTGACAAGAATGTATACATCTATCACTTCCTTTGCCAAGCCCAAGTGTTTAAAAGCAAAGAAATGAATAGTTAAGGACACAAGACCTTAAATTACCTACATCTTAAACAAACAAATGACTCTTTTCAAGGGTAAAGAAATACATAATTTATCACAGTACAACAACTGATTCATGGATATGCATTATTTTTATTGTGATTTTGATATTTAAATTTTTTTTCGAAGGGATATTGTTAAAATCCACCCACGTTTCACAGTTTTTGGCATAATGTGATTTCTTTGGGCAGACAGAGGGACATGAATCAAAATTGGATGTCTTGTGAAACTGGAAAAGGAGTAAAATTAAAGTTATTTAAATTTTCAGGAAATGTGTGAGTTGCCTGTGAGATTGATAATGTGAAAGCATGAAGATCTTTCTTTCTTTTTGAGATATAAAAGGGGTTATAATCAGCCATACAATGGGACTCTGGTTTCATTCAGTATTGAATGGTTGTCACCTTTCTATAGCAAACCACAAATTACCTGCACTAGTACTTTTGTTCTATAGCTCTAAAAACAGAGGTCTCTACTAATTGATCTAAAGGAAGGTTTCTCTGAATTTTAAAAGGAGCCATATGTTCTTTGTACACTACAACCAGCTAGTGGATGGGAAAGTGCTCACACATTTACCTAGTACTTGCTCCTGCTCCCACTGAAGCCACAGCAAAAATTTCTCATTCACATCATTTGAAATTAATGAGGAAGGTCTCTCTCCCAACCATTTAAAACAAAACCTCTAATAACTGCTTGATTTCTTGTCAAATATTTTCTTCAAATATAGTTGGTGTACAAGTTTCCAAAGAAATATAACTATGTGGAAAATTTGAAGGTGCGGTACCCAAATAGTCAGTTTTGAGCTAGAGGGAGACAAAGAAACTTTAGACAAAAGTCAAAATTTCAAAACAGAGCAACTCAAAAACAGCAGGATGAATTCTCTTCAAACTTCACACAAACACTCTCCTTTGCTTTTACAATAAATGTAGTGATTTTCAGGACAATTATTTTTTTCAAGCCAAAGATATAGAAGCTGACTCCAATGTTAACTGAGGAAAGGCTGTTTTCTCCTCCTAACAATCTGTTTTGATTGCATGGATAATCATACTTTCACTGCCATAGTACTTTTTCATCCACGATGCCAAAACAGTTTATAAAGCTGTGTTAGCACCATGTTACCAATGGGGTAAGTAAGGCTCAGAGTGGTCCTAGCCATATGATGGGGATTAAGACCCAGGTTTCTGGACTCCAAGGCTATATTCTGTATGCCAGGCCACAAATGCCCCTAGTTGGAAGCAGACTATAAGCCAGTCACCACATGTCCATTAATGAATATAAAGTGAAAAGTATCAATGGAAATGTTGACTATCATGATTTCTCTTGACAGGTTTGCAGGACAATCCTTGGGTGTGTGACTGCAGTCTGTATGAAATGGTCCATTTCCTAAACTTCCAGTCTCCTAACATAGCATTTATAGAGCCAAGACTGAAATGCTTCACCCCACGGAGTCTTGCTGGAGTCGTCTTCAGTCAAGTCGAACTAAGAAAATGTCAAAGCCCTGTTGTACATACTTCTGTAGCCAAGGTGAAGACCATACTGGGTAGCACTGTGTTACTGCGGTGTGGTACTACTGGGGTGCCTATTCCTGAACTCAGCTGGAGACGGGCTGATGGTAATCAACTCAATGGCACAGGTGGGTTCTGGCTCTTTATTTCACACTGTGTGATTGGAAAATAGGCTTGTGTTTTCTGCACACCCTGGAGCAAACATCAGCTTCAGCTCTTCCAAGTAAATAGAACTACTGTATATGCCTCCTGCTGAATAAGAAAATAGGAGGCTAGCAAGAGGAGAATGTTAACATTGTAACTCTCTACAGCATTTATGTTTTTCCCCTGAAGACTCATACAACTAACCCACACTTCAGTGTGAATATATTAATGTTTATATAATAAACTATGATATGAAGCATGTTATGTTTTCTTTATTGCACAACAAATGCACTGCAATAGTGGATCTCAAGCTGTTCTCTGCAAAGTACTTTTAGGTGGTTTGCACACCTATTTGCATCACAATGGTGAAGCTGAAATAAGAGACACTTTAAAATTAGTTTTAATTACGTATTAAACAGTCTTCCTAAAAAACTAGTTGTGGGCTTGCCCTGGCTCCATTGTGTGCTTTTGCATGTCTGCAGTGTTGAACTGCTATCAAAACAGTTAATAAATCTCTGCCAGATGTTTCCTTGATGTCAATTCAACTAAGATCAAATTTACAGGTGACAGGAAGACTGGAGGAATAATAAAATCCCTGGTAAGATAATGGAACAAATACTGAGAGGAAAAAAGTCACTAAACTCCTAAAGGTAACTGAAAGCATATGCAATAAGCAAGATTGTAAAGTATGTAATACAGTGTCTCATTAAGTCTCACCCGCAAAATTAAAATGACTTTCAATTGGAGTTGGGTCGGAACAAAATTTTTCATTTCTCAGAGAAATCTTCAATTTTGACTTTTTTCCATTTCAAAATGACAGAAATTATCACATTTCAATATTTCCTGCAAAACAACCCCTCTTCCCCAGAATTTATTTTGAGTTGGTTGAAATGTTTCATTCTGATTTTGACTTTTATTAAAAAAAAAGATATAATATTGAAAAAAGTCCTTTCAAAATGGAAAATTGATTTTTCCGTTTCAAAAAGGTCAAAATGCTTCTCTCCCCACCCCCATCCATTTTTTAAAAATACAGTTGCATTGAAATCAACATTATTTCTGCAAACATTTCACTTTTGATGAACTGGCATTTTCCAATGGAAAAACATTCCATTGGAAAAATTCAGATCACCTCTACTTTGAATGCTTTTCTCCCTTAAAATGGGGATTCTTCAAGACAGTCATTGTTCCCTTTAAATGCCCCCCATCATGGTGATCTTTCCTTTCACAAGAAAGGCTGGATCTGATGCCATCTGAATTCAGAGTTAATCTCTAAAGAGAACAACAAGAAATATTCCCTTGGCATGTGGGTGGGCACAGATCTTCCAGAACCTGGAAATGAAGGGTGAATTTCTAGACTCATTCAAGTCACAGGGGTTTTGTTATTCAAGTCACGGAAGCCAGGATTTCTCCCAAGGGTGCAAGTTCAGAAAGTTAAACAGCCTATTAAATAATTTTCTTATAAGATCTAAACAAAATGAATAGAATTGTGTTGTGTGTCCTTAAATTGTTATGAGATTCTTCAGTGCCATAGATACAGGGAACGGATATACTTTTTTTTTCCACAGCTGTAGAACAACTTCTAAGAGAAGATCTTTTTTGTGATCTTCAGAAGCCATTACTCTGCTGTGCATGACGTGGTGCAACTGCTACCAATGATAATGCCTTCATATCATGCTGAAAACATGCCTCCTACATTAAAAACAGACAAACAAAAAGTCCCTTCCTGCAAAATAATGAATGCATTCTAGAAAGCCTATGTTAAGTTTACTCTAGCTACAGTCAAGATTGATATATTTTGTGCCGCATTAAACATGGCGTTACCACCTTTCAGTGAAGAGTTGTCTGAAAAAATACAGTACCTCTCAATGATGGAATTTCCTCATGAGCACTATAATATGACAGCTTGAAATATTAACTTTTCTGAAAGAATGAAAGGAAAAACTGCTCTCATTCTAGCTGTAAGAGTATTGTATGGTCACAGGAAGATTGGAAATTGTTTTCTGCTGAACCTCCACACTCAATGAATACTTAACCCATAAGGTGCAAAAGCCTTCAATATTTTGTTTGGTTGGTTTGATTCAATTTTTATTAGCAAGATTCCTTCTCCAAAAGGCTGGATCTTAACATGATTGGATTTTTGTAAGGTTCTCAGTATGTAACATGGTATACTCATCTTAATTCTACAGCAAACAACATATTATTTCCCAGCCATTTGTCTCTTGTTTATTCATTCTAGGAACTACCATATGTTCATCTTGAAAGACAGTCTACTCTTGAGCAGTGATTTTCTTTCATGTGAATCATAAGTAAAAAAAGTATATCGACTCTTCCAAACACAACTTTCTTCACTCTCATTCATGAACATGCTTGCAGTGTTTTATATACATGGTATTTTTTAAGGATGGGGAAATCTTTCCTAGCTTATTTTCCAATTCTAGCTTTGCCCTGAAAAAATTCCATCATATTTTTTGGAAGAGGGTGTATGGATGAACTAGATCAACTAAAGTGATCTTGACAGTAGCTAACAGCCAATATCCTTTCATTAGGTTTATTTTGATTTCATATTTTGGTTAACAAAAATGATCATTCTGCTATGTATAATAGTAATTTTGCTGAATCCATCTTCTTAATATTTTATATTATATCCATGTTTGGGTTTTTTTTCAGTGCACCAGGAAATTTCTAGTGATGGAATGAGCTGGTCTATTCTAGGCTTGCCTGTAGTCTCTTTTCTGGATTCTGGAGAGTACATTTGTAAAGCAAAGAACTTCCTAGGGGCTACAGAGGCTTTCATATCCCTCATCATCACTGATTCTGAAGGCACTGATGACTCTAATGCTAACTCTAAAGGAGTATGGAATGGGAAGGTGAGCGGGATGGAAGCAGCTGCTTACAATGATAAGCTGGTGGCTAGGTACGTTATCACAACCTCAACTTCACCTACATTAGGTGCCAGACCAGTCCGTGTTAACACAGAAGAGAATCTAGGGTTCCAGAATGAGGCACAGAATATGGTTAAGGAGCAGAATAACAACCCAAGAAATCTTCTATCAAGTCTACCCACTGGTCAACAGGAGCCAGAACGTATAGTGAGGTCTGTCAGAGTGATAGGAGACATGGATCAAAGTGTCTCATTGGCCTGGAAAGCTCCTCAGGCAAAGAACACAACCATATTCAGTGTCCTTTATGCCATTTTTGGAGAAAGGGAAATGCGCAGAATCAGTGTGGAGCCAGGTAAGACTAAGATCACCATTGATGGGCTGATGCCA
This sequence comes from Caretta caretta, assembly GCF_965140235.1. Lineage (NCBI taxonomy): Eukaryota > Metazoa > Chordata > Testudines > Cheloniidae > Caretta > Caretta caretta. The sequence continues at coordinate 72,216,349 of NC_134212.1, read as the reverse complement.
AAGACCAAATACATAGTGTGTGTCTGTGTGAAAGGGCTGATCCCCAGGAAGGAGCAATGCATCATATTTTCCACAGATGAAGTTGCCAGTGCCGGTGGAACCCAAAAACTCATTAATGTAGTGGTGATCAGTGTGGCCTGTGTCATTGCTGTGCCTCTGACCCTAGTGGTCTGCTGTGGGGCATTGAAAAGGCGCTGCAAAAAATGCTTAGTGCGGAAGCCCAAGGAAGTTCAGGAGTCCTATGTCACATTTGAAAGTCTGTCTCCAGGGGCCAAAACTAAAGGATTGGAAGGAGAATACTTGACTAGAGACACCCCAGATGAGTCTAACAGGCTGCTGTCTGCACGATCAAGCGAGGACTCAGAAGCAATACCAAAGACAGAAGGGCAACCCAATGAGTACTTTTGCTGATATTACTAGGCTAATTGTTGGCATGTTCGACCCACATGCACACACAAATGCATATGACTCTTTACCCTGTAGATCAGGCACCAGTACATGCTGTTGCAGGTCAATATGTATCCCAGCATGTTCAAGAGAGCAATGTGAGAAGACTGGTTATACTCCACTCTTTTGGAACATTTTGCACAGTTTTATTTGCTGAGTTGCATCTAATCAGATAGATGCAAAAGATTTCTGTGATTGTTCCTAAATTCCCCTGTGATATTGTTCCTTTGTCAAAATGAAGTTGTCTAACTGAATATGAAAATATTAAGCAATGTTGTCAAAAACGTTCTTGTATATTGTTGCTTGCATATCTGGCTTGTTGTACACTAAATATTTTAATATCAACTATGCTGAATTGCTTTAGAATGACAAACAATGAAGTTTAACTACAAATGTTGTGAAGATTCATAGACTCATTTGGTGCTCCCCAAACAATTAAAAGCTTGTGTGAAAATACCCAGCTTCATGCTTAATAGATCATGAAATGCAAATACACAATTAACTATAAAATGTGACAATCATAATTTATTATTACATTAATGTATTGATTTGAGGAAAAATAGTAAAGAATAGCAATCAAGGGAATAAATTATGTAAGTGTGATCCCGGTATTTAATACTTAATGCCACATCCCTGACAGATTTTTATGTTTACCAATAACATTTTGCAATGTCAGATTAGTATTTTAGCATGGCAGAATAGTTGATGAAGTATGTGATTGACTAATACATTGTTGTTTGTACTTACTAGGTTTCAAATGGTGATTTTAGATGTTTCACAAAGGCGATGCTAAAATATTCTTGCATTAAATGGGTTTTTGTATAGTGAGATTATCTACAATACAATATTTGGCAAATAATTTAATTTTACTGGGTCAGATTCTGCTCTCATTTACATCAGTGTCAATCTGGAGTGACTTTAGTCTGGAGTAACTCCACTGAAATCAGCATAGTGACATAGGGTAAATGAATGGATAGTCTGGCCCTTAAGAATCAAGGGCACAATATTTTAAGTGTTCCTAACATGGGTAGCATGTACTTAGCTGAGTAGATCAAAGGGACTACTCACATGAGTATGGGTTACAGGACTAGACTGCAAGAGATATGCATTTATTTTCTCAGTTGCTTGCCGTCATCATGTGTCACGTGATTTAGCTTATCCAGCTAAAGTGAGCAGAAGCAGTTGCTTTCCTCAGGTTAGTGGTGGTGATAGGTGACTACTATATTACACGATTGTGATCTTGCTGTCTTCACACATTGCATATCACCACTGAAGAAATAGAATATCTGGGGAGTATAAACACTAATTTTTGGGAATATATAATTTGGGCCAAAGTATTCTTCATATATGATTGATGGGGGGGGAAAGAAATATTCATCAGGAGTGTGTTGAATTTTTCAAACTTTATAGAACACATTTTAGACTTTGCTTTTGAATAAATAGATGTCTAAAACAGTGAGTGCATTTTTTTCTGTGTGTTTTTTTTTGTTTCTGTTGTCTCACGAGTCATATCAATACAACCACTAAACTTTTTTTTACTCTAAAACAAATATATCTTTGTCTCATATAAGTAAATTATAGAAGTAAGAGATAGAAAAGACATATCTCATTCAGCCTGTCTCATGTGGTATAAACTAGAAAAACTCCAATGTTGTCTATACCATGGTTTAAATGTCAGACCACTATGCAAAATGATTTGCTACAGAACTAGTGGAATTTGAATTTAAAAGCTAGGTGCCAGATTTTCATAGGCACCTAAAGATTCTGGTAGACACTTTGAGTGATTTTCAAATCAATGGGTATTAGGATCCTAACATGTTTAGGTATTTTTGAAAATCCCACTAAGTGTCTATCTGCATTTTTTAGGTGCCGAAATACCTTTGAAAAGCTGTCTCTTTCGTGTTTAAACAAAATCTATTTTATACTAAGTTCTAGATATATAGGACATTTCATGAAAGTAACATGTAAATAGCTATTTGTTTTTCTTCCTGAAGAAGAAAAATAATCATATCACCATTTGATTCTTTTCCTAGGGTCCCTTTACTAAAAATGTTTTTGTATGTGGCATTCACACAAGTGCTTCCAAGATGAAAACTATCCATCCCTTACATTTCCAAAGTGGTGTCTGGTGTGTCAGTCACATAACTTGACTGTAATGGAAGTTGATGCACAGCTAAAATCCTCAGGTGCTGAAAATTCACGTAAAAGAGAATAATATTTCAAGGACTGAAATTATTAATAAATATCCTAGACCCTCCCAAAAGTTCAGTTCTGTAGAGATTCTAAGTTACCTCTCCTTGTTAATTGGTGGAACTACACTTTTAAGTAGACAAGAACAATCAATAGTCATCCTAAACAACTCATCCCATGAGGGAAGAAGTCGTCAAGCATGTAAGTGGCTGGTTGGACTTGGGAGGAGGCAGAGTATTTGTTAGTTGTATCATGGATGAGCCCCATGAGCTAGGTACTGTATGAACACAGAACAAAGAGACTGTTCCTCCCTCCAAATGCTTATATTCTAAGTAGCAGGATGATTGAAGCACTCCCTCTTAGTATACTGCATGTGGGGCTTTGTAAAAGACAAGGTGCCCTGTTTAGTAAAAAGAAAAGGAGGACTTGTGGCACCTTAGAGACTAACCAATTTATTTGAGCATGAGCTTTCGTGAGCTACAGCGCATACTGTGGAAACTGCAGAAGACTTCTACACTTTCCACAGTATGCATCCGATGAAGTGAGCTGTAGCTCACGAAAGCTCATGCTCAAATAAATTGGTTAGTCTCTAAGGTGCCACAAGTACTCCTTTCCTTTTTGCGAATACAGACTAACACGGCTGTTCCTCTGAAACCTGTTTAGTAAATTGACACTTGTCTATGAAGTATTATCAGTCAAAGTAGAGCTTGATCAATTAAGTTAATTTGGCTAGAAAATGTGCCTTTGCTCCACTGGAGTGGTGCTGACACAAGAACATGTTAAAGAAATGTACCTCATTCATGAAAGAAGAGGTCTTTCCAATATATTGTAATGTAAATAGTAGTGATGGTTTTTTATGGAGTCATTAGACTCAATAGCTTCACTCGCAGTTGAACTATTTTGGTGAATTTCTCTGTATTACATGAAGAAAAGGTAATTCCAAATGCATTACCTAATTAGGTATGTCTACACGTCAAGCTGGAGCTATAAATTCCAGCTCAAGGAGACATACCTACACTAGCTCTGACCAAGCAAGGCTAGCTGCCTTGACTATGTACTCATCAGAGGCACTAGGAATGTACTTGGGAGCAGCTTGTCCCGCTACCACTTACACTGTTGTGGCGTCACTTCTATTTTTAGCATGCTAATTTGATCAGAGCTGGCACAGGTATATCTCCCCGAGCTGGAAATTACACTTCCAGATCTAGTGTAGACGTACCCTTTTTGTACAACTTTGCATGTAAATTCACTTTTGCACCTAATTATTTTCATGCCAGTGCATACAAATGATGCAAAGGTAAATGCTGCTTGCTGTTACAGTAATATAAATCTGAAGTAATTGAATTCAGTGTAATTACTCTGTATTTTCAACAGTGGCAGGATTTGGCCCACTGTGGCTGTGCTTACACTAACCTTTTTTGGAAATTGCCGCAACTCCAATGATGAGCACTGTTTTTTAGACACGGCATTGGAATTTGCATGGAGTCATTGAATCCTGCTCAAATAGGGTCTTAATTATATAGTAGTAAAAATGGAAGTGAACATCCACCAGCACTCCGGCTATTGCCACGGCCAATACAACTCCAACATTGTTAATATACAGGTTGGAGATTTCCCAAAACAGAGTAGTTGAAAGGGACCATGCGGGTTCTGGGCCACTGCTGCTTCTGCATTGTCATTGGGAGCTCAGGCTGGGTTTCTGCTGGAGGACCCTGTGAAGCTAGACACTGCAGGAAGTACCACTCATCAGGGCCCGAGTGGTGGCCCCCTGCAGCCCACTGTTTGGTTCATGCTGGTATATAAACTAGGAAGCCAGTGTGGGGAGCTGTCTGAGCAATGATGCAGACTGTCTGCTTACTTCCTCTCTTGACCTTGCCTTCTGTGAACCCCAGACTCTGGCTTCTGACCCTGTTTCACCCCCAACTCTGCTACTTGCCTGCTGTCTGTAGTGCCTGACCCTGACTCTCTGGTATCCTGGCCTGGCTCAACCTCGACTCTGCTGCTTGCCTGCTATCTGCAACTTGGTGCCTGACCCTGATTTTCTGGTATCCTGACCTGGATTGACCCCCCACCCTAATACTTGTCTCCTGGCTGCAACTTGGTAACTGGTTGGTGCACACAGGCTGCCCACCGCCCAGCCCTGACAATGATGTAGAAAAGGCCCCTGCATAGGTCTGAACCACACTTGGGTGTGTGTTTGAGGTGAGAATACACAAAGACAGGTGGAGGGCCTTTTTGAAAATTTGTTGGGAGGAATGTTTCTTCAACATTTCAGTGAGTTTTTCAAAAAGAATAATAAAAAGAAATCTTCTGGTACTTCCCCTGAGTTGGACACATTATCATTTAACATGCTTCCTTGGTTGTTTATTTTGAGTACTATTTTCAATAGACCTGCAAATTTGATTTATCCACTAGCCTTCATTACTGCCATCTAGAATTGAATCCGCTTTGAAATTTGTCTTTGGATTCCATTTGCCTTGCATTTGTTTCTCTTTTGTAACCTCTTTTAGAGGAGAACTTTTACAAAGTCAAACCTTAACCTTTCAATGTTGATTATCTAACCCATCTTTGAGATTCCACATCTTAAACTTCTGGAGATTTTATATAGAGGACATGTACAAACTAATTATATTGATCTTTTAAAACATGTTTTGGATGATTTTGACACTCTTGGGGAAGTTTTGGACTTTTAAAACACATCGTAGTTATTTAAGGGATTTCAAACACTTGGGACAAAATTTTTGAGCAGTTTTTTTTAATACTTGGCTGACGGTTTTGGAGCACTATCTATTCTGAATTGGTTTAATCAACTCTATAGTTTGTGCAGCTCACATTTCTGAGCATTTTTTTCCCCCAGGACTGTTCTCAGACTCTTTTTGGATCCTTTAAAAATACTCTCTGGCCCATTTAGCACTTTTAGGATAACTTATGCCTTTAAAAATTCAGTTTTATACACTCTTTGCAGCTTTCTGGGACAATTTATAAAAGCACGTGGAGTCTTTTTGTAAAGTGTTAGGGTGCATTTTGGACCAATTTTAGAAGGTGTTGGATGCTATTATAAAACTTTGACACTTTTTCTCTAACTTTCATCCTTTTGGTGGACATTTTGGACTAGTGATTGACATATATTGGATATTTTTTAAAAGTTTTATGACACTTTTTGGTGATATGTTAGACAAATTTATCTCTTTGATATTTAGGATCACTTTGGGAATTGGGTTAAAAATGAGCTGGAATATGTTGAAAAGTGTAAAATGGTGTGTTTAAAAAAAGTGTGTTAAAAATTGCCTTAAAAAAACACAAAAGTGTCAAAATAGACTGCAATGTGTAAAAGATAATCAAAAAAGGTGCCCCCAAAGTATCAAAAAATGGTTAAAATAAAGTACAAGAAATATGCCCAAAATGCGAAAGAAGAGGCAGGGGGGAAAAGTCTATTTTAAAGCCTTTTTCAAAGTTGTTCCAAAGTAGTTCAAAAAATGAGCCAAAAGGCATCCTTGCAGAATGAAAAATGCCTTCAACTATTTTTAGAATGTATGTTTCTAACATCCTCCAAAGTGCAAGTAAATGATTAAAACAATGCCCGTAAAAATGGCAAAATTGTTTTTTTTTTAAAAAGAGCATCTAAAATGTACTAAAAAAGTCAAGATCTAAAAGCCTTTTTTTAAAGTAACTAAAATTGTCTTTTAACCTCTGGAAAAATGATCCAAAAATGTTTCTCTTAAGTGTTTAAATGGCTGAAAAAAGTGTCATGTAAGTATAAAAGAAGCTCAAGGGAAGAGTGCAAAGAAAGGTCTGAAATAGTCACAAAATGACTAAAAACTATTATATGAAAAGTCATTATTTGTTTTTAAATGCTGCAAAAATACACTAAAAAGTCAAAACAGCACCAAAGAGGTCTGAAAAAAGTGTTTAATGGGTAAAATGAAATGAAAAGGTAAAAAGCTCCTCCAAAAGAACCATTTTTCAAAGTGCCCCCAAAAGGTCAGAACGGGTCCAAAAAGGGCTGGAAACTCTCAAACATTTAAATAATATTTAGCTGTACTCTAAAAAAGTTTAAAGTGCCTGAAAATAAAGTATAAAAAGCTCTATAATTAGCACAAAAAGTGTCTCAAAATTACCCTAAAATGGAGAAGAATGATCACAAAAGTCTGCAAATTAGCTCCAAAGCGACCACACACACGCATCCGACGAAGTGGGTATTCACCAACAAAAGTTTATGCTCCAATACGTCTGTTAGTCTATAAGGTGTCACAGGACTCTGCCACTTTTACAGATCCAGACTAACACGGCTACCCCTCTGATACCTCACACACACAGAGATATTCCCTTGGATATATTTGTGCAGATTCAAATGGAACCATGCACATGTGCACCAGAGGGCAGAATTTAACCTAAAGTGAAGTGCTAGGAAACCATGTTGCATATTCCCTAATTCAATGTGAGAGGCAGTCTTACCTCATATTATGGTGCTTGAAGTGAATAATGAAGCCAATCCCCTTATGAATGAATCAGGGAGGATAACGCAAATTTTGCGAATTGTTTAGTAATATTCTTTCACTAGTACAACTGGTCACATCTCACTGTCTATTTTGATTCTGTGGTTGTGTTGATGATCTAAGAAGGAACTTATTAGCAGTGTTGTCTGACTTGTTGGAAAGATTGTTAGAGCTGCAAGTGCCAGGTGTGTACATGTACTGATGACGTTGAACAAAGATGGGATTTTCAAAAGTGCTCAGTGTAGGCCTAAATCTGCTCCAGATCAAGTCACTGGAAATGACTGCAGTGGGAGCAAAATTAGTTCAACTCTGAGTGCTTTTGAAAATCTTCCCCCAAAGTCGTATATGTTTGCGTTGCATGGAAAAATTGCAGCAACTGACTGCCTTGGATCTCATGTGTCAGAACTATTTCCAGCAGCAATGTCAGAGAGATTCACTCCTGTGCGATACCAAATTCCTCTTGACATAGTATTGCTCTAAACTGAGCAAACTTCTCGGACTCAAGTTCACTCAGCACCAGAGGCCAGCTAACTTGACTGATGATGAAGAGAACTGGGCAGCTGAAACGTTGCTTCACTGAGGAAAACTTTATATTTTCTGTGCCTTACAGGTTCTGGTGGATGGCTTTGTGAGTTCCTTTTAAACAAATGTCAAGCAGTGTCACTAGGTTATTACTCTTGATGTTAGCATCCTGTTGTATCTTCTGTCAACATCCAATTTAGCTATCACTGAATTGTTTACTGCCACTGCAGCCAAATCATCAGGTTGGACGTGAGCCCTGATGTTATTAGGCACTGGCACAATGGTGAAGTTTTATGCTCTTTCCTCTCTCCTTTTGCTAAAAGGAGCTGCTTTTGAGCTCTGTTGGGACTTTTTGTGGTCTTGGAGCTTATTTTGGGAATTTGCAGACTCTTTTGACCACTTGTTACAATATTTCCAGAAATAGTCTCTGGAAATATCCTGTATCAACTGGATATTTTCTTTTTTTTTTTTTTTAGACAACCCATGCTGCACTTTTGGCGTTAGCTAGGATGTCACATTGATGAATAATAATAATTCACAAAAAAGAAACTTCATGTAACATTAGTTAAGGTTGCTCTGTTCAATAAATTAAACCATAAAAAATTAGGAAATACAAAGTAAAGGATTATAGGGTTGCAAAATCAAGCAGTGTCAACTCAGGAAAATCCAGACTGACTGTTGGCCATGCAAGCTTAATTTGGACTCCTTGTATGCATTGTGAAACAACCTTTAATTACATGATCCTATATTATATTTTGCCCAGGACCTTTGTCTGGTTCATTCAGTCCTGCCCTGGGGATGACTAGTGGTACATGCCAACAGGAATTAACTAGTGTGGCTGGCTGCCTGCAGCTATATTGAACTGTCAGCAGTCCTATACAAAGATTTACCAGTGAGAATGTGGATATAGTATTTGTTTAGGTTTAAATCTCTGGCCGACAGATCATTTCAGCTACAATATTTTATTAAGCATAAGTTTCTAAGTTTAACACTTATCCTCAAGAGTATGTAGATTTTAGAGCACTTCGAAAAATTGTCTGCTAAACTGCATACTACTATCCACCTTAACAACTGAGGTGTTTCTGCTCTACTGTAATGCTTGTTACAACAGCTGGGAACATTAGTTTGAAAAGGCATCGTCTGGTCTGTTTGTGCATTAGGCTTAGCGTCGTGAGAACTAATGGGTGAAGAAATGAGACCAGAGAGATGGCATTTTTCTTTCTTTGTTTTTAATGTATTTATTTAAATTGATGTATTTACTTTTGGCCAAATAACCTAAAGCTGGGGATAGTTTACTAGTTACAATCATTATTCTGAAATATAACAACTGCACATTTCTGAGCATCTCCTGTTATGATTTGTCTGTGGTCTGACCAGAAAAAGTAGTACAGAAAAAGCAATGTGATTGCTGTTTATGGAGTTGTTAATAAATAGTTATACACCTTACATTGCTAGCACTTTTATCATGGATCTCAAACATACAGCTATTAAATAAATGAGTCCTAATTTATGACCCTTCCCTCATGTCGGTCCACTAGAAGTTGGGGTTGATGAAGGTGTTGCAAACGGTGCCTTCTTTCCACATCTCTCCTGAGAATATAGATATATAATATTCTTATGCCTTGCCATGGTTTGTTACTTTCAAGCACTGCCACTTGGGTAGTGTGTACCACCTCTCCTCCCTTGCATGACTCAGGCTCTTCAGAGCCATAACTGAGTCCTAAGCTTCACACGGTACAGTGAGGAAAGTGAGAGATGTATATGGATCACTTAAATGTAAGTATGTCTTAAGAAGCTCTCCATAACTCACAGAACACTGTACAACAATAGCTGAAGATAGTAGGTCCTGAAGAATACCATAGGCCAGAGGTGGCCAACCTGTGGCTCCAGAACCACATGCAGCTCTTCAGAAGTTAATATGCGGCTCCTTGTCTAGGCACCAACTCTGAGACTGGAGCCACAGGTGCCAACTTTCCAATGTGCTGGGGGGTGCTCGCTGCTCCACCCCTGCCTCTGCCACAGGCCCTGCCCCCACTCCACCCCTTCTGGCCCCCTCCTCCTCTCCATCCCCGAGAGCCTCCTACATGCCATGAAACAGCTGATCAGGAGACGCTGGGAGCGGGGAGTGGAGCTGATGGGGGCTGCTGACGCATTACTGTGGCTCTTTGGCAATGTACATTGGTAAATTCTGGCTCCTTCTCAGGCTCAGGTTGGCCACCCTTGCCATAGGCTGTTGAATCTGTAGGGGAATTTAGGTAGACAATATCATTATCAGGGTTGGGATTCAGCCAGGACATAAGGGTTAACATTCCTTATCTCGATGCCGTGTGATCTTTAATGATGGCAAATGGCCAGGACACTGGTGTTAAACCTCATCTGAAAGATGACACCTCAGCTGTTGCACAGCAAAAGGGCAGATCCAGTGGGCCCTCCTTCAACGGGGTTCCAGCAACCCCCTTCTCACCAACATATTCAACACCAGCACAAAGCCCTTCTTCCTAGTGCACAGGGAGCAGAGAGGGTCCCTGCAGAGCTGCTTTGCCTAGCCACACCCTGGGGTTAATTGGTATGAAAGGGCTTGCACTGACCATCTGCCAACATGTGAATTTCACCTGCTCTGTGGGGGAGTGTATAATCCAGTTCCATGCATGCTATCAACATGCTCTCACTACTCGCAAATGTTTTTACAATAGTATTATGCTCTTAGAATATTTACAGTAACAAACTGTAGTAAAGCAGTTGATGCGCCGATGGTATCACCATTTCCCTCTTCTTTAGCCCAATACCCCTGAAAACCAGCATTCTGCTAGTCCAGGAGGTCTGTACTGGGCTCCTTTGAGAGCTCCTCAATGCAGCCTCTTAATAGGATGGAAGGATTATTCCTGAACCACAGAGGACACTTCTTGCCATCAAGAATTGCATGTGTTGCCGCTGCAGCACTCCCTGCTTAGCTACCAAAAGCAGGAGACTTTTCTTATACCCTTGACTTAAGCTAGTTTAAAGTGATGCTAGAAATATTTGCAAGGAATCATGAATTTCAAATTACCACTGACAGTCTCCATTTTCTTGCAGCATGATAAATTCTTGGTGAGATGAAGCTCACCGGGCTTTGGAACAGGCTGAGGCTGAAATCGCTGTCCGCAGGGCAAAGAGAAGACTATTTTGAATTCTAGCCACACATTGGGGCAGCAACATCCAGGCTTATAAAAGGGATTTTAAAAGTAGACTGGTGTAAATCAGTGTAAATCAGTGTCGCCCTGGTGATCTTAATGGAGTGACACTGATTTACACTTGCTGAGGCTCAGAGTTCATATTTCTCACTCCTTTTTTATCTACCTTTAAATTATGTTCCCGACTGCCACAGCTCCTAAATGCTGGAATCAGTCTCAGTATAGTAGGATTTCCAAAGTGCCTATCACCATAATATCTATACAAGTATGCTCAGCAAGCTGTGTCAAGTCCTGTGGTAGACTAACTTCGCAAATTACTGATCAGAAAATTTCCCTCCCCCCGCCCTTCGTTTTCATACATGTTACTCCTAAAAGAAGGATAATGTCACAGGGCCAAATCCTTCTCATTTTACTTATATGAAAAGACCCATCATTACTCCAATGAGAGAGGGTGCCAGGATCTGAGATACCATTAATCTTTAGTTGTTTGGTTGTTTTTATAAAATATCTCAGTTGTTTTACAGTTGTACTTACATATTGAATTTTTTTGTCAATATTCTCTAAGCACTGTTTTAATGCTTAGATTAATATATCCAGAGAACAATGGGCTTGTTTTGCCCCTCCTGGACACAAGTTTTACATCACTATGACTCCCTGGAGTTATCTGATTGGCACCAGTGTACCCATTATTTATAAATGTATCATGCTTTCTCTTAATATCAGGTAGGAGTGAGTAGAGGCTTTGCCTCTTTTCGGGCATAATTCTGCAGACACTTAACACTGAGCATAGCATTTACAAGGTCAATGGGACTATTCCTTGGAGTTAGCACTACACCCAGTAGTAAGCATTGGCGGGATCAGTCCAAAAATGTGGACTGTTACAGAGGAGTTAGAGCTGTTGTTTGTGCCTTTCTCATACATTAATTCCTTTCAATGATCACTTATTGATATGTAAAAATATATCATTTCAGTTGAAAAATTACAAATTTCCACACCATGGGGTATAACTGGGTGTACAGTGCAATGGAAGTTAAATACTTATTGTAGATTAGCTAGTGACATAGCCTGACAGGAACCCTAATGTCACCAAATGTTAGGTTTATTCCATAAATCAATGAGTAACACCCAGTGAAAAAATGTATGCGGTTGCTCTAACAATCCATTGTATAGATCTGATCCTTCGCCCACTGAAATTAAATGCCAAACTCCCTGTGACATTAAAAAGCTGCAGGATCAGACACTATGTTTACAGTGATGACGACTGCTGTACTATCAGAAAATACCTGGAAGCCATGGATAGAGCTAATCTGCCAGTGGAAAACTAAACATACCTTTCTATCCTGGTCTTGTAAGGTTATAGGTTAAGTAGGTTCACTCTAATCTCAATTTGTGACCCAGCTTCATGCTGATTGGTAGCATGGCTAATCTCTTTTCCACTCACAATGATGCCTGCTGTAAACTGTAATAAGAACTGTGCACACTAGATGTCCTCAGGAGAACATGGATTCATCACTCTAAAACCTTCAGGTGAAGGCTGACAATTATAACAACAAATGAGGGGTGAAGGTGCACAGTGAAACTGAAATGTACTAACCATGGGGAACAGGGACAGTTGGGGAGTGGGAGGTGGTTCGGGGGATTCAGTGTGGGTGTTCTGTATGAGGGATGGGGAGAAACTGGGGCAGAGGGGGGAGGCTGGTGTGTCAGGGTTAGGAAGTGGGTGCTCTCCAGCAGGAGTAGGGGACAATTGGGGGTGTCAGGAATGGGTGGGGGAGCAGAGTGGGTGCGCTGCATGGGGAGTGAGAGGAGCTACTGAGACTTGGGAGGGAGCAGGTTGGAAGGGTGTGGGGATCTTGGCAGACCCACTTCCTCCACAAGAGTAGTTGCTCTTGGCCTGATCCTGAGTGCCATGGTGGCTGCTTCAGCCCCTGTGGCCCTGCTCTCACCTCCACCCCTACCAGTTAAGAACGTAAGAATGGCCCTACTGGGCCAGACCAAAGGTCTTCCGATGGTGGTCAGTGCCAGGTCCCCAGAGGGAATGAACAGAACAGGTAGTCATCAAAATGACAGAGCCATCCCCTGTCACTCATTCCCATCTTCTGGGAGAGCTAGGGACACCATTCGTGCCCATCCTGGCTAATACCCATTGATAGACCTATCCTCCATGAATTTATCTAGTTCTTTTTTGAACCCTGTTATGGTGTTGGCCTTCACAAAAGGCTCTGGCAAGGAGTTCCACAGGTTGACTGTGCATTGTGTGAAGAAATACTTCCTTTTATTTGTTTTAAACCTGCTGCCTATTAATTTCATTTGGTGACCCCTAGTTCTTGTGTTATGAGTAGTAAAAAAAAACAACTCCCTTATCTACGTTCTCTACACCGGTCATGATTTTATAGACCTCAATCATATCTCCCCTTAGCTGTCTCTTTTCCAAGCTTAAAAAATGGCCCAGTCTTATTAATTTCTCCTCATACGGAAGCTGTTCCATACCCCTAATAATTTTTGTTGCCCTTTTCTGAACCTTTTCCAATTCCAGTATGTCTTTTTTGATATGGGGCGACCACATCTGCACATAGTATTCAAGATGTGGGCATCCCATGGATTTATATAGTGGCAACATGATATTTTCTGTCCTATTATCTAGCCCTTTCTTAATTATTCCCAGTATTCTGTTCGCTTTTTTGACTGCTGCTGTACATTGAGCGGATGTTTTCAGAAAACTATGCACAATGACTTTAAGGCCTCTTTCCTGAGTGGTAACAGCAAATTTAGTTCCCATCATTTTATACATATAGTTGGGATTATGTTTTCCAGTGTGCACTACTTTGCATTTATCAACATCAAATTTCATCTGCCATTTTGTTACCCAGTCACCCAGTTTTGAGAGATCCTTTTGTAGCTCTTCACAGTCTGCCTGAGTCTTAACTATCTTTAGTAATTTTATATCATCTGCAAATTTGCTACTTCACTGTTTACCCCTTTTTCCAGATCATTTATGAATATGTTGAATAGGACTGGTCCCAGAACAGACCCCCCTGGGGGACACCACTAGTTATCACTCTCCATTCTGAAAACTGACCAGTTATACCTATCCTTTGTTTCCTATCTTTTAACCAGTTACCAATCCATAAAAGCACCTTCCCTCTTATCCCATGGCAGCTTACTTTCGTAAGACCCTTTGGTGAGGGACCTTGTCAAAGGCTTTCTGAAAATCTAAGTACACTATGTCCACTGGATCCCCTTGGTCAGTGATGAGCTGCCAAAATCTGAACAACGGGTTCCCTCCTCACCCCACGAGGGGGGTCGTTGCCCATCCCTGCCCCCCCGGGACTCCTGCCCCATCCAACCCCTCCACCCCATGTTCCTTGACGCTCCCCCCAGGACACCTGCCCCATCCATCCCCCTCCCTGTCCCCTGACTGCCCCCAGAACTGTAGTGGGTGCCCATCCCTAAGAGCCAGAGGCACCTGCCGGGGGGGGCAAGGTGGGGAGTCCTGGAGGTGCTTACCTGGGGCAGCTCCCAGGAAGCATCTGGCAGGTCCCTCTGGCTCCTAGGGGCGGGGGAGCATAGCTAGGGGGGAGCAGGGGGAGCGGCCACTCCCCCACTGATCACATCAAAAGTGGCGCCTTAGGCGCTGACTCCCTGGGTGCTCTTGGGGCTGGAGCAGCCACGGGGAAAATTTGGTGGGTGCAGAGCACCCACCAGCAGCTACCCGCCCCGTGCCCGGCCCCAGATCACCTCGCTCCACCTCCTCCACTGAACGCACTGCCCCGCTCTGCTTCGCTGTCCCCTGCCCCCGGCTCTCCACGAATCAGCTGTTTGTGCGGGAAACCTGGGAGGGCTGAGAAGCAGGTGGCGGCTTCCCACTCAGGCTGAGGGTGGTGGAGGTGAGCTGGGGCGGGGAGCGGTCCCCCTGTGCGCCCCCCCCCCTCCGGTTACCTGCTGCGGCGTGGGTGGCCCACCTCGTGCACCCCCCCCAACCCCAGCTCACCTCCGCCTCCCTGGGCCTGAGTGGGAAGCTGCGGCCTGCTTCTCAGCCTGCCCCGGCTTCCCATGCGAACAGCTGATTCATGGGAAGCCTGGGGTGGGGGTGGGGGCGGAGAAGCAGAGCGGGGCGGCGCATTCAGGGGAGGAGTTGGAGGCAGAGCGGAGGTGAGCTGGGGCCGGGGGTAGGGCGGGGAGCTGCTGGTGGGTGCTCTGCACCCACCAAATTTTCCCCTTGGGTGCTCCAGGGCTGGAGCACCCATGGAGTCAGCGCCTAGGGCACCACTTTTGGCCACTTAAATTTAGAAGCCCTTTTAGAACTGGTTGTCCCTTGCAGAACAACCAGTTCTAAAAGGGCTTCTAAATTTAACAACCGGTTCTAGCGAACCGATGCGAACCGGCTCCAGCTCACCACTGCCTTTGGTCCACATGCTTGTTGACCCCCTCAAAGAATTCTAGTCGATTGGTGAGGCATGATTTCCCTTTACTAAAACCATGTTGACTCTTCATCAACAAATTATGTTCATCTATGTGTCTGACAATATTGCTCTTTATTATAGTTTCAACCAGTTTGCCCAGTACTGAAGTCAGGCTTACAGGCCTGTAATTGCTGGGATCACCTCTGGAGCCCTTTTTAAAAATTGGCATCACATTAGCTATCCTCCAGTCATGTGGTACAGAAGCTGATTTAAATGATAGGTTACAGACTACAGTTAGTAGTTCTGCAGTTTCACATTTGAGTTCCTTCAGCACTCTTGGGTGAATACTATCTGGTCCTGGTGACTCATTGCTGTTTAATTTAGCAATTTGTTCCAAAACCTCCTCTAATGATACCGCTATCTGGGACAATTCCTCAGATCTGTCACCACAGTTGCAGAGCCCTGCCCAGCCTGAGCTTATGAAACAATTCACTTAAGAACAACACGTGGGGTGGGAATATAGATCAACCCCCACAATATTACCATTGTGGAGGCACTAGCCCATACCCCACCCATGGGTCTGCCACCTCTGTCTATAACAGCCCATTACTTTCAGGAAAAAGTAGTGTGATATGCAAGTTTTCATGTAAGAATTGCTACATTTAAGGACAGATTTCTTGCTCGTAAGGTATAGCACTTTGTTCTGCAAATCATCCCATTCATTTAATTGGAACTACTCACTACTAAATCTGAGTAAAGGGGATAAAATCTGGCCTTCAATGTGGAGTTTCTACTCAGATGATCACTGTTATAATTCTAGCAACTAAGAGAGTTTAAAATTAATTAGCTAAACATTTCTGTGTGGAGAGAAACAGACGCTGTTCCATTTTTGGCTACTTTTGAATATTTCAGAGAAAGATGTTTTGTCTAAACATTATCATCCAGTTTAAATAGCACTCACGTCACTATTTCATTGGCCAGTGGAGATACTACCCAGGAGATATTAATATTTTCACTTGGTTCCATGGATGATTTTGGAGATTTGAGGCAGAAAATGTTACATGTATCCCTTGTGGTGTGGTCTCAGGCAGGGCTTACTCCTGCGTCAAGGAAGATTATGGCTAATAGGATTTGGTACTTGGAAGCTGCTGGCATATCTGGTACAGACTCTGTGTTTTCTTAAAGAAGAATATGGACCCCATTTGTTGTGTCATTTTTCTTCTTCTGGCCTTTTACAGGATAAACCCAGCTCTTTCTTATTGTGTTATAGGATGCTCCTGCTCCAGTGATAGCTTTGGAAGGTAAGAAATGTTGGCATCTTATTAATAGTCTTCAGAAGAGTGTTTTGGAAATTCTTGGTATGGCTTGGGCAGTCTTGTGAATACTAGCCAATAATAGATGGATATATTAGGTCCTTAATAATAGATTTATATGTTGTGGATATCACTAATATTGTTTGGGTATTACTAGTTTGGGTAAATAATAAGGTATCTGGGATATGTATTTTAAGATAGTTTTTATTGGGTTAAATGTTTCTTTTGAAGGGAGAGGGAAGTTAACCATATCTAATAATACATTGCTTATGCGGGTATTCTGTTTCCAGTAGCCATTGTACATATTAGGTAGAATAGTTTGTTACCCATGTGCACAGTGTGTTAGCTAAAACTTTACTGATTTCCTCCCTAGGAGTGTGCTGTGCATGTCTACATCCCTGAGAAAGATACCTGGAGACATCCCTCAAGACATCAGAAAAATTAGAATAGAAAACTCTCATCTAACAGAACTGCCTCGTGGGTCATTCTCCAATGCCAGTGCCTTGGAATACCTTTGGCTGAATTTTAATAATATCACAGTTATGCACCTAAAAAGCTTAGAATACCTGAAGGATCTGACAGAGCTGAGATTGCAGGGAAACAAGTTAAGTTCAGTTCCATGGACAACATTTCAAGATACTCCAGCTTTAAAAATATTGGATCTAAAGCACAATAGACTGGATGTTCTTCCAGAGCATGCACTCAGGTATCTGCCCAATCTGACCTACTTAGACTTATCCTCAAATCAGCTTACTGTCATATCCAGGGATGTCTTCTATAATTGGCCTGTGTACCAGAAAACCCAGCAGTCTGAGAGGAAGATGGAAGCTATTTCCAATGCTGTCCTGGCTTTACATGATAACCCATGGATCTGTGACTGTCGCCTTAGGGGATTTGTCCAGTTTATCAAATCAGTTAGCCCACCAGTTATTCTGATGAATTCTTATTTAACTTGTTCAAGCCCTAAATTTAGGGCAGGGAAGTTCTTTCATGAAGTGGAGCTCAACAGTTGCATGAAGCCATTAACGTCATCCGTTGACACCAACCTGACTGTACATGTGGGATCGAATGTTACCATGGCCTGCTTGGTACAGGGCAGCCCCTCCCCAGCAGTCTGGTGGACCTATGGCCTAAAACATTTAAGGGCATTTACTGGTAAGCAGTGGTGTCTATTTTTTTTATTAACGTAAGGAGTGGGAGTCAGTTCCTTGCCTACTAGTTAGTCATTCATAAATCACCTAACCATTAAAATTATTTGAAATAACACAGCAGGCTCTGGTCAGAAATGGCGCAGAGCAGTGATGGAGACTAAGTGCAGCAAAGTTATTTCAAGTAGGATTTTAGAGTCAATTTGGGAAGGGAGAAGCAGAGACATTCACCAACAAGCTTCTCTCTTTTCTGTATGGTGAAAAACAAGAGGCTGTGAAAAAGATACATTATCCAAGGGCAGGTGCCTACTGGCCTTTTCCTGTTCCTAATGTTTCTTATGGCCTTTCACACAGACAATACAGCAGCTCTGTTATCTAACTGCTAATGTAAACCCACACATTTTTCTAAAACCAAAATATATTCTCCTGGTTCTTGCATAAAACAATAGGTCACAGAGTCTGCTTCCTCTATTACCTTCCAGATTTTGTCTCTCTTAATAAGGTCCTCTCTTCTCCAAAGACTACAATCCAAAATTCATTACCATTCCTCTTTCCTCCCACATAGCTTAGATCCTTAAGAAACTCCATCTCATGCTGACTGCCTTCAGTAGTACAATTTATGTGTTTTCATAAGATCATTTTCTATAATGCATCCAATTTTCTACACAGAATTCTGAGTGGCACCACAACTCCTGACACTTAAATGAAATAGTTTTAGTCATGAATCCCAGAATATTATTTGCTTTTATTTTAATGTTTTATCAGCATTTGTCATTTTCCCTTAACAAGCCACATATTACATCAATTCTATATATTCTCTCTTGTCATATATCCATAGCCACTGTAATAAATAGATTAGACAGACTATTTTCAACTAGTAGCAAATGCTATTGTTAAGATTGTTTTTCAGTTTCCATTCCAACCCACCTTATGTTGCTCATAGTGTTCTTCAACAAATTCCTTTGAGGCTGAAATTTGCCTTGTCTGGTATAATGGATGATAGAATTTGGCCCAGAATACATGTCTGTGTCCATTAAAACACTTTCTCTTTGATTTATTATCACTTATGTAAGCTATTTGAACTGCAGAGTATGTAAGAATAAGGAGGCTTTTGCTGGGAGAGAAAAATAGGAGATCTTTGTGCTTTCCCCCCCCCCCGATTTTTAAAATGATTTTCACCTGTATTTAGAAAATCTGTATGTGTGTACATCAGCAATCCAGCACATTCATGAACAAATGTACAATAACAACCACAATAACATGTACAATAACAATAACAAGGCAATGGGAGAAATGTGATTAAAATACTGAACACCAGCGCTACCTTCCAAGGAGCTAGGGAAACAGTGATTTCAACCAAGAATCTGAAAATAACGAAAACATATCATGACATTTTCCTCTAATGTTGATCTCAGCTGTGTATATATCTAAGCCTGCACAGTCTAGGTTGCAATACACTATGTCCAGACCTTGGGTCTCATGTAACTTTTTGCTGACCTAGGTGTTCATCTGTATTTAATGTAGTCATAACACCTGAGTTCTGCGTTTCTCATGAAGCAGGTGGGTTACCATGTTCCTGACCTATTTCTCCCCTCCTTCCCAAAGCACACATCTGTCATGTGATCTCATGCTGTTCCCATGAGATGGAACATTATTCAGTGAGTTAGGCTGGTTAGAAAATGAAGGGGTAGGGGAAAGAAACATCCACAATATTTTCATGAAATTTTGTGTCTGAGGTTAGTTTTTTGGGGGGATTTTGAGTCATGATTTCCTGACTCCTATCTACCAAGAAGTCCTTATTTCCCTCAGGGTAACTCTCAGTCAAGGGATGAAGTGAATTCCTAGAGTCACTGTGCCTATAACACAGCTGGTGGTGAGTAGTACAACCTGACATGTCTGTTCTTGCTCTCCTTTTCTCCTCAGTGTCCACTACACACATCAATGAAGATACAATGAAATCAGAGCTGGTGATTCCTTCAGCTCACCTTATGGATGAGGGCAATTACACCTGCACGGCTGCCAACTTCATTGGCAACACCTCTACTATAATCTCCCTGAAAATCCAGGCTCCCAGAATGGTAGCTTCTTCCTCGTCTTTCTCTTCCTCTGTCTCAGAAGAGAATGCCTATGTTGATGTGAGGATTGCCAAGCAGACAGTGTATGGGATTACGCTGGAGTGGTATGCAGTGACTGAGAATCCAGGAGAAACTTGGTACACCCTCCACTTTGGGAAGTATGACGACTCCAAGAAGGAGATGATTTACATTGGCCCGGGCACCAATACATATTCAGTCAACGACTTGCTCCCAGCTACCAAGTATGAGGTGTGTGTCACTTTAAGGAACCAGACACCCCGAAAGGGCCAATGCATTGTGTTTGTCACAGGCAGTGACATCAGTGAACTGGAGCAGAGGGAAAAGCTCATCCATATCATCATCATTGTGTGTGCCATGGTGCTGGCAGTCCCCGCTGGGATGTATGCGTGCACTACGGAGACCCGGCTTAACTGCATGGAGAAGTGCGCTGGATTCTGCCACAAGAATCGCAAAGGGCAGAAGAACCTGAGAGCAGGCAACAAAGAAAACACCTTTGACAGCTTGCCAACCGGCAGTGAGGAGGGGCTGTGTTACCGAGACTCCAGTGAAGACAAGAGAAAGCCAAGGTCTCCGGAGGACAAGGAGAAACCCGACAAACACAAATCTAATCACAGAAATAGCGCTGATCTCTATTAGTGGATAAAAATTCAATCCCATATTAGATTAGATCAAGTTAAATATAGAAGGACCAACAAAAATATACATACACCTAGGTATCTGTGTTACATAAACCCTGGGCATGTGATATGCAGACATACAATCTTGTTTTTCGAAGGGTTTTTAGAAACATTTGAAACTTTAAGGAAAAACGGGGTTATTGGTAAGCAGGAGAGTAATGCATGGCATACACATTGCTGGGAGGGGAGCCAATATACATACTTCCAGCTGCCTGGGAAATTCAATTAAATAGAGGACAGATACATGGCATTGTAATCTTTACAAATTATTCATACATGGACAACCCTTGGGGAAATTACTGAGAGAAATTTATTCTAGTATTTTCATATATATACATATATGAAATATATATATATATTACCATCTGGCAGTGAGGAGTGGGCTGTGTTACCGAGACTCCAGTGAAGACAAGAGAAATATATATATATCCATCCTATTAACTATTTGAGCCAAAAATGGCTCCTTCAGCCCTTACTGCAGCTTAATGCTGATAGAATTTTATTTCCTCATTGGGTACCATTTTGTCTAAGTCAGTCTCTCACTTGCATAGCTTCATTGACCAAGGGGGTTTCAGAAGTGGGAAAGAATTATTTTTAATCTCTCATTGTTAAATACGTGCTTTTATCCTGTGCTCTTTGGAGTATCCATATTGCATCATTTGGGGACAGTGAACACGAGAGCTTTGAAGATGACTTTCCTTACCACCCTGTTTCACTTGCTTATAACTTTTCAGAAATTATTCTTTGGGTTGCAACTTGCCAGGGCTTTGGTCTTAGGGCAAACTGATATGTTTTTGTTATTTTTTGTTGGGGTAAGTTCACAGAAAAAGAAAATGTTAGCAGTTTTTCAGTAATCTCCATGTGAAAATATACACTTTTTTCCCATTTTCAAGGAAATTTAAGAACTATTTTTCACAAAGATGATTGAAAAACAACTGTACTTTGTAATGTTAAACATCACATGGAGCTAGTCCTCAAAGGGGAATAGTCCCTGATTATCTGAAACAAAGTAACACAATAACAGTTGTCTAATGTAGGAATTTTTTTAGGTTTCCTTCCTCTTCCCCCCACCCCTGAAATTTCTTTTTTTTCCCTCGTTTTCCAAAGAAAACTCCAAACCTTAAGTAATCTATATTTTCCACAAACACGTTCATTTATCTCAAAAAGCCATTTTTTTCACTAAAAAACCAGTTTTGATGACAATTTTTTGGCAGCTCTATTAAGGATAAAATTAAATCAAATCCAGCAACATTATTTAGGCAAATAATTGTGTTGTCAGCCATGACAGTTATTCAAAAGTCCAGATTGTTAAAGCTAAGGTTTCTCCCATTTTCCTTTCTTAGTTTTTTCCTTTTGTATGCATATGCGAACCTACATGCATCCACAAAAATTAGATTTGAAACACACAGGGAAATCCTGGCAAAATTCTCATTGACTTCAGTGTGGACCATATTTCAGCTACCGAATCCGTTTCTCATTTATAGTAAGGCCCCTGGGGTACACTAGTCTGGTAGTGTAATCCAGCTCACAACTTTAATTCCGAATGGATAAATAGAAGTCAAACCGTGCAGCTATCTATGGTACTTGTACAGGCAGGGAATTATTAATGACATCACACTCTTTTATTTCACTGTACTTACAGAAAGGGAGTCACACACATCACAGACTGCAGGAGTTTGCTGGATCTTGGCACTTCTAGAAGAACAGTGGCTGATCCTACTGAAGCAGCTCTGTATTCCCAACAGACTCTTTGAAACAAAGTATGTTTTTAAAAGGGAGAATCATTTAACTTATAAATTATGGTTATCCATACAGTGAGGCCCAACTGTCTGATCAGCCTTGCACAGAACATAGGAAGAAAAAAACATCTCCTGTCCCAAGGAAATGCTTCTATTAATTATTAATTTGTATTATATGTATTGTGATAGCAGATGAGATTCCCAGTCATGCACCAGGACCCTCATTGTGCTAGGTTTTGGGTTAAGAGCTGACTCAGCCTCTGAAGCTGTACAGGGTGCGCCCCTGGTGTTTCAGGGCATATACCACATCCATGGCCGTCACTGTCTTCCGCTTGGCCTGCTTGGTGAAGTCACCGTGTTGCGGATCACGTTCTCCAGGAAAACCTTCAGCACCCCGCGAGTCTCTTCATAGATCAGCCCCGAGATGCGCTTCACCCCGCTGCGGCTAGCCAAGCAGAGGATTGCAGGCTTCGTAATGCTCTGGATGTTGTCTCGTAAAACCTTGCGGTGCCTCTTTGCACTGCCTTTTCCCAACCCCTTTCCGCCCTTGCCGTGACCAGACATCCTGCAAACAAGCAGCTAACACCACCACCACCACTGTGTGCTGTGTGAACACAGAACAAAAAGATGTCCCCTGCTCCAAAGAGCTTACAATCCAAGTAATGCATATCCTTAAATTTGAAAATTAAAGTTTTTCCTTCAAACGTAAGGAAAATCAGTGTGAAAAAGCAGTTACACACCTTCTAACAGTGTAGTTACAGTTGTGTTTCTCAGGAGTTGGAAGACACTTGATTTTTGGCCTCCTGCTTTAAAAGATAGCCAAGGCATGTTGCTATCTGGTATACATGCAAATGGATTGCTGCAGAAGTCATCAGAAAACAAAGTAGAGCTGAAAACAGTGCTTTAGATGGATCTTAATAAGCTTGGCTGAGATTCACTCTGTCGTCTCCTAGGTTTTATGGTAATACTTCAGTAACAAGAAGTAAACAATGCTTTCCAAAGTTTTTTTATATGGGGTTACATTTTCTTCTCCAGTGCTTATTAATTCCACAGTTTATTGTACAAATATTTAATTATAACTGTTTAGTTCATCTTCTCTTACTTTCCAGTTTGTTTTATGTCATTTTGTAGGCTTGACTAATAATTCTTAGTTGTAAAATATGGTTTTAAAATAAAATAATTGATTTTCAGAATACCCAGAGTTTTACCCATTAGTGAATTTTACTTCCCTGTGCACGTTTGGTCTTTTTACTATACTTGCCATATTTGAAAAGAAACCTGTATGACCAGTGATTAAATAAAGTCATATTACATGATCTCACCAAAAGATCCTATTTGTCAACTTTCAGAGTAGTAGCCGTGTTAGTCTGTATCTGCAAAAAGAACAGGAGTACTTGTGGCACCTTAGAGACTAACCAATTTATTTGAGCATAAGCTTTCGTGAACTACAGCTCACTTCATCGGACGCATTCAGTGCATTCATTTGTCAACTATAACATCTATACTGCACAGATGATGAGTGAAGGAGTGTCATAGGGTGGGCTGGCCATTTAAAGCTGGATTGTCTGGGGCTCATTACACAGGTTTTTATTATGCTCTCTTCAGGTGGTGAATGTTGAGGTTTCCTTTAAGAGCGAGCCTGCTTAGCTTGGGAGAAGGGATTTGCAGGGAGGAAGGCTCCTATAGGAGATTCACAGTAACAGGGAGACCTATAGGAAGGATCTCCTGTAGTAGAGACAGATGGGTTGCAGAAAGAGCTAGTAGGCTCTTTTCAGTGGGCCCAGGGAAGAGGTAGCGAGCCATGGAAGAGGCTGTGGGAAAGGCCCAAAGACAGGTTGATATAGGAAGTGTTCCAGGTAAGTAAACAAAGGGAACTGAGCAGGTGGCTTGCTGCTTGTAATGGGGTCCTTGGAGTGGAGCCTAGAGTAGGGAGGCCTGGGTTTCATTAGAGGAGGTGTGAACACATGAGGAATGAAGGCCAATGAGTCTGGCATTCGAACTGAAGACTCAATCTGAGGTGGCTGAATGATTGTTGTGTTGGATTTTTCATTTACCCCCTGGAGTGGACTTCATTATTTGGCTGGAGGGCGAAATCATTAAACAGCACTGGACTCTGCCTATCTAAGAGTGGGCCACTGAAGTGCCTGGAGACGGAGCAGGGAAACTGAGGCACAGAGCACTGACCAAACTGATCTTGTCACATGGAGTTCTTTTCAAAAATGATTGGGACTGTAAATGTCCCTTATTGACACATGCAACAAAATACATCTTGAATAGGGGATTTACTTAAAATTAATGCAAAATGAGTGATCCTCCCTCCAGAGACCAGCTAACCTCTTACAAAAGAAACATTGGCCAATACATTGGACCTATGCTCATGACCGAATCTCTTCTGCTTGATGCTACAATCCCACACGAGCTAATGCTGAGCTGTTCCATAAGGGTTAGCTTGTGACTTGACCTACACTGCTATGCAGAAGAATAAGAACCCCCCTTATGCTCCTGCATAGGCTACTTGTACATTGTGCCTTGGCTCTGCCCACAGTGTGCCAGCTGCTGTAATTTCTGCTAGTATATACTCTAGTAGACCACTACCTCCCAGCAGGAAGGGAATTGTGCCTCACAAAGGTGCCTCTTGGGGTTGGGCCAAAAGGTACAATCTAGCTCTTATGTCTTGAAATTAAACCGTGGGTCTAACTTTCACACTTGGAGGCCTAGCTGAGGGTATCCAATTCTAATTTAAGGTACTCAACTCACTCGCAGGTGCTTAAATTCAAATCCTGCAGACCTAAGTCAGACACAAAGGCCTGATCCACCTCCCATTGAAGTCAGTGGAAAGGCTCCCATGGACATCTGTGGCTATTGGTTCTAACCAAAATGTTCACCTCCCTTTCTGTGTAGGGGAGCATGGTCCTTATTCAGACAACATTCCCAAGTCCCCATGTGCTGGTTTTAGCACTCAGGGTAAACATTGTAAAAGGGAATTTTTCACTTTAAAAGCAGTCTGTGACACTTTCTCAGGGTATCCAGGAATGTGAGTCACCATGTTACCCCCTCTCCCTGCCTCCAGGGAAAGAGCCCTTTCTTGTAATAACTGGCTGTCAGCTCCCTGACACTGCCAGCCCTTTGGAAACTCAGGTGCTCTCATCGGGGCTCTGCTCTGCCCCTACTTTGCCTTGTTGGTTAACACTTGGCGTACCCCACTTCCTGAACGCCTCAGAAACATCCCTCTGTAGTACCCAGACTCCAGCGAGAAACTGCTGAATTGGAATTCATTTGCAAATTGGATACTATTAATTTAGGCTTAAATAGAGACTGGGAGTGGCTAAGTCATTATGCAAGGTAGCCTATTTCCCCTTGTTTTTTCCTAACCCCACCCCCCCCCTCGACGTTCTGGTTAAACTTGGATTTATGCTGGAAATGGCCCACCTTGATTATCATACACATTGTAAGGAGAGTGGTCAGTTTGGATGAGCTATTACCAGCAGGAGAGTGAGTTTGTGTGTGTGGTTTTTTGGGGAAAAAAAAAAAGGGGGGGGGAGGGGGGGGAGAAAACCTGGATTTGTGCTGGAAATGGCCCAACTTGATTATCATACACATTGTAAGGAGAGTGATCACTTTAGATAAGCTATTACCAGCAGGAGAGTGGGGTGGGAGGAGGTATTGTTTCATGGTCTCTGTGCATATAATGTCTTCTGCAGTTTCCACAGTATGCATCCGATGAAGTGAGCTGTAGCTCACGAAAGCTTATGCTCAAATAAATTGGTTAGTCTCTAAGATGCCACAAGTACTCCTTTTCTTTTTGCGAATACAGACTAACACGGCTGTTACTCTGAAACCAGACACTTAGTGTAATTACCATGAAAGGGGTCCTCCAAGAAATAGTGTACACACAGTTTGACTGGTACAACTCTCGATCAGGTACTTTATGGCAACACAGCATTGTAATCTACTTAAGGTAAAAACAAATCTAAGCGTATTCAAAAAGCTTAAGAGATGCTGTGAAAGAATAATGAGTGGAAACACAACTGGTTACATGTAGAAAATAAAACATAAAATGCACTCCTATGGCTACTCTTATTAAAGATTACCTCTTCTATTTTATAAAGTAGGATTCAATCTGTGAGGGAGTTTTCAGTCAAAACCAGGATCCAAGTTTTCATGAATATTTTCCCGCCCTACAAGGGGTTTCCTCAGCAAATAGGTAACAAAATGGCTTTATGCTTCTCCTTATGTTGCCCAAACTCATTGTTTTTACCCTAGAGTCAGGATGGCACCCCACGGTTTGTTCTTGTCAAGGTTCCTCCCCCACTCTGAACTCTAGGGTACAGATGTGGGGACCTGCATGAAAAACCTCCTAAGCTTATCTTTACCAGCTTAGGTCAAAACTTCCCCAAGGTACAAAATATTACACCCGTTATCCTTGGAATGGCCGCTACCACCACCAAACTAATACTGGTTACTGGGGAAGAGCTGTTTGGACGCGTCTTTCCCCCCAAAATACTTCCCAAAACCTTGCACCCCACTTCCTGGACAAGGTTTGGTAAAAAAGCCTCACCAATTTGCCTAGGTGACTACAGACCCAGACCCTTGGATCTTAAGAACAATGAACAATCCTCCCAACACTTGCACCCCCCCTTTCCTGGGAAATGTTGGATAAAAAGCCTCACCAATTTGCATAGGTGACCACAGACCCAAACCCTTGGATCTGAGAACAATGAAAAAGCATTCAGTTTTTACAAGAAGACTTTTAATAAAAAATAGAAGTAAATAGAAATAAAGAAATCCCCCCTGTAAAATCAGGATGGTAGATATCTTACAGGGTAATTAGATTCAAAAACATAGAGAACCCCTCTAGGCAAAACCTTAAGTTACAAAAAAGATACACAGACAGAAATAGTTATTCTATTCAGCACAATTCTTTTCTCAGCCATTTAAAGAAATCATAATCTAACACATACCTAGCTAGATTACTTACTAAAAGTTCTAAGACTCCATTCCTGTTCTGTCTCTGGCAAGAGCAGCACACAGACAGACCCAAACCCTTTGTTTGTCTCCCTCCTCCCAGCTTTTGAAAGTATCTTGTCTCCTCATTGGTCATTTTGGTCAGGTGCCAGCGAGGTTACCTTTAGCTTCTTAACCCTTTACAGGTGAGAGGAGCTTTCCCCTGGCCAGGAGGGATTTCAAAGGGGTTTACCCTTCCCTTTATATTTATGACACGCCCCCCAAATCTCAGCTAGGGTGAAACACTGGCTGGGATTTCTTCCTGGAGCTCTAGGAAAAACAGAGTTAATAAGACACATGCATCTCTAAATATACTACCAAGTACATAAAGACTAACAATATTTTCCACATCTCAAGGACGATTTTAACCAGTTGACTCTGGGAAACTTTCACGGGAGAGTGCATCAGCCACTTTGTTAGAAGCTCCTGAGATGTGTTGGATGTCGAAATCAAAATCTTGGAGAGCTAAACTCCACCGAAGAAGTTTTTTGTTAGTTTCTTTGACGGTGTGAAGCCACTTCAGTGCAACATGGTCGGTTTGCAGGTGGAAACGCCGTCCCCAAACATATGGGCGTAGCTTTTCCAGAGCGTAGACAATGGCGTAACATTCTTTTTCAGTGACTGACCAGTTGCTTTCCCTCTCAGACAGTTTTTTGCTGAGAAACACTACAGGGTGGAATTCTTGATCAGGTCCTTTCTGCATTAAAACTGCTCCCACACCACGCTCGGACGCATCTGTGGTTACTAGGAACGGTTTGTCAAAGTCTGGGGCCCTTAGTACAGGGTCAGACATGAGTGTCGCTTTAAGCTTGTTAAAGGCCTTCTGACACTTTCCGGTCCACTGAACAGCATTTGGCTGTTTCTTTTTGGTTAGGTCTGTCAGTGGGGCAGCGATTTGGCTGTAGTGCGGTACAAATCGTCTGTAATAACCAGCCAAGCCTAAGAAGGATTGAACCTGTTTCTTTGACTTTGGGACAGGCCACTTTTGGATAGCATCCACTTTGGCCTGTAGGGGGCTGATAGTTCCTTGACCCACCTGGTGTCCAAGGTAAGTCACTCTGTTTAGGCCTATTTGACACTTCTTAGCCTTAACAGTTAGTCCTGCCTCCCTTATGCGCTCAAGGACTTTTTGTAGATGTTCCAGGTGGTCTGCCCAGGAATCCGAAAATATGGCCACATCGTCAAGGTAGGCAACTGCATATTCTCCTAATCCCGCTAGGAGACCATCTACAAGTCTTTGGAAAGTGGCGGGTGCATTTCGCAGCCCGAAAGGGAGTACATTAAATTCATACAGCCCGAGATGTGTGATGAAGGCTGACCTTTCCTTGGCAGATTCGTCTAGCGGTACCTGCCAGTACCCCTTGGTTAAGTCCAAGGTAGAGATGAACTGGACCCGTCCCAGTTTCTCTAATAGTTCATCTGTGCGTGGCATGGGATAGTTGTCTGGGCGAGTTACAGCATTTAGCTTACGGTAGTCCACGCAAAAACGTATTTCCCCATCTGGTTTGGGAACTAGAACCACTGGAGATGCCCATGCACTTTCAGAGGGGCGGATTACACCCATCTGTAACATATCCTGGATCTCCCGTTCTATAGCAGTTTTAGCTTGAGGAGACACCCGGTAAGGTTGGACCCTAATTGGGTGAGCATTACCTGTGTCAATGGAGTGGTATGCCCGTTCAGTCAGTCCTGGGGTGGCTGAGAACGTTGGCGCGTAGCTAGTGCACAGCTCCTGGATCTGCTGTCGCTGCATACGCCCAAGGGTCATGGAGAGGTTCACCTCTTCCACACCACCAGCACATTTCCCTTCCTAGTAGACACCTTCAGGCCACTCAGCGTCGTCTCCTCCCTGGGCTGTAAACTGACAAACCTTTAATTCTCTGGAATAAAAGGGCTTTAGAGAATTAATATGGTACACCTTAGGCTTTCGGTTGGAGGTGGGGAATGCTAGGAGATAATTAACAGCTCCCAGGCGCTCCTGGACCGTGAATGGCCCTTCCCACGATGCTTCTATTTTATGGGCCTGGAGCGCCCTTAAGACCATGACCTGGTCTCCTACTTTGAAGGAACGCTCTCTGGCATGTTTATCATACCAGGCTTTTTGCTCTTTTTGAGCATCCTGTAAGTTTTCTCTAGCAAGGGCTAAAGAGGTTTGGAGGGTGTTTTGTAGGTTGGTTACAAAGTCCAGAATGTTAGTTCCTGGAGAAGGTGTAAATCCCTCCCATTGCTGCTTCACCAACTGCAATGGCCCCTTAACCTCACGGCCATATACAAGTTCAAATGGGGAAAACCCTAAACTGGGATGTGGTACAGCTCTGTAGGCAAAGAGCAACTGCTGCAACACTAGGTCCCAATCATTGGAGTGCTCATTTACGAATTTACGTATCATGGCCCCCAAAGTTCCATTAAACTTCTCCACCATGCCATTTGTTTGATGATGGTAAGGAGTGGCAACCAAGTGATTTACCCCATGAGCTTCCCAAAGGTTTTTCATAGTTCCTGCCAGGAAATTAGTCCCTGCATCTGTGAGGATGTCGGAGGGCCAACCTACCCTGGCAAAAATGTCTGCTAGTGCCTGGCACACACTTATAGCCCTGGTGTTGCTCAGAGCTACTGCTTCCGGCCATCGGGTGGCAAAATCCATGAAAGTCAGTATGTACTGCTTTCCTCTGGGTGTCTTTTTCGGAAAAGGACCCAGAATATCCACAGCTACTCGCTGAAATGGAACTTCAATGATGGGGAGTGGCTGGAGAGGGGCTTTGACCTGGTCTTGGGGTTTTCCCACTCTTTGGCACACCTCACAAGACTGGACATAGGTAGAAACATCCTTGCCCATTCCCTCCCAGTGGAATGACCCCCCCAAACGGTCTTTGGTCCTGTTCACCCCAGCATGGCCACTAGGGTGATCATGGGCTAAGCTCAAGAGCTTGGCCCGGTATTTAGTTGGAACTACCAACTGTCTCTGAGGATGCCAGTCTTCCTGGTGTCCACCAGAAAGAGTTTCCTTGTATAAAAGTCCTCTTTCTACAACAAACCTGGATCGATTAGAAGAGCTGAGAGGCGGTGGGTTGCTCCGTGCCGCCGTCCAAGCTCTCTGGAGGCTTTCATCTGCTTCCTGTTCGGTCTGGAACTGTTCCCTTGATGCTGGAGACATCAGTTCCTCATGGGATTGTGGACCTAGGCTTGGTCCCTCTGGAAGCGATATAGGGGATGGAGCTGTTTCTGTTGACTGTGAACCGCTCTCCGCTGGTGCACTGTGTTGGGATTCAGGCTCCGGCTGAGCCTCTTGTGTAGGGTTATCGGCTGCTGCCAGTTCAGGTTCGGTGGGGCCCTCTGGTGTTGAGGTTGCAAGTACTGGATTCAGTGCTGACACGGGGTCTGGTGTTGGTTGTTCGGCTGGTTCCGGTTCTAGGACTGGTTCCGTCTGGGTCTCTGGGACTGGATCCACTACTGCTGTTGCAGACATTGGCCTGGGGTCCGGGTCCATCACCTCTGACTGGGTCCTGATAGAAGTTTCCGGAACAGAGCTAGGCCTCACGGCTTGTTTAGCCTGGCTGCGGGTGACCATTCCCACCCTCTTGGCCTGCTTCACATGATTGGCCAAGTCTTCCCCCAACAGCATGGGGATGGGATAATCATCATAGACTGCAAAAGTCCACATTCCTGACCAGCCCTTGTACTGGACAGGTAACT
Source organism: Caretta caretta (assembly GCF_965140235.1). Taxonomy (NCBI): domain Eukaryota; kingdom Metazoa; phylum Chordata; order Testudines; family Cheloniidae; genus Caretta; species Caretta caretta. Next base: position 72,185,451 of record NC_134212.1, on the reverse strand, counting down.
TGGCTGTAGGCAAATTGAAAGAGTTGGACTTGAAGGGTTGAATCGTCACTTGGATCTCTGAGTTGATTAAATTGGGGTCCACTAAGGAAGCATGGATAGCTGACACTTGTGCTCCGGTGTCCCTCCACGCGGTGACCTTCTTCCCGCCCACACTCACAGTTTCCCTCCGCTCCAAGGGTATCTGGGAGGTATCTGGGCCTGTGGACCTCTGGTGTGATTCCGGTGCAATGAACTGTAATCTGTTGGGGTTCTTGGGGCAGTTGGCCTTTACATGCCCCAGCTCGTTACACTTAAAACATCGTCCAGCTGACGGGTCACTGGGGCGAGGAGGGTTGCTGGAGAACGGGGTGGTGGGACGATAAGGGGTCTGGAGGGTTCTTTGGGAGGTAGGTGGGGCTTTGGGCGGCCCCCGGTAATAGGGTGTGGTCTGGGGTGGTCCCTTCTGGTCTCCACTCCAACTGCGACCAGTTTTCTTCTTCTCTGCCACCTCCACCCATCTGGCTCCAATCTCTCCTGCCTCGATTACAGTTTTGGGCTTCCCGTCTAGGATGTATCTTTCTATTTCCTCAGGAACACCCTCTAAGAATTGTTCCATTTGCATTAGGAAGGGCAAATTTACTGGAGATTCAACACTTGCTCCTGATATCCAGGCATCCCAATGTTTCACAATGTGGTAGGCATGTCGGGTAAATGACATGTCTGGTTTCCACCTTAGGGCTCTGAACCTCCGACGAGACTGCTCGGGTGTTATCCCCATTCTGACTCTCGCCTTGGATTTAAACAGTTCATACTTGTTCATGTGTTCTTTAGGCATTTCAGCTGCCACCTCAGCTAAGGGTCCACTGAGCTGCGGCCTCAGCTCTACCATGTATTGGTCAGTAGAGATGTTGTACCCAAGGCAGGCCCTTTCAAAGTTTTCTAAGAAGGCCTCAGTATCATCACCTGCCTTGTAGGTGGGGAACTTTCTGGGATGGGAAGTGGTACCTGGAGAAGGATTGCTAGGGTTTGTTGGTATATTCTGCTGGGCCTTTATCCTCTCCACCTCCTCCACATGCTTCCTCTCTTTTTCCTTCTCCTCCTCCACATGCTTCCTCTCTTTTTCCTTCTCCTCCTCCACATGCTTCCTCTCTTTTTCCTTCTCCTCCTCCACATGCTTCCTTGCCTCCATTTCCCTCTTGTGGGCAGCCTCCTGTACCTCCTTCTCCAGCCGCATGAGTTCTATCTGTCTTTCATGTTCCCTTTGTCTTTCCTCAGCCTGAAATTTGGCTAATTCCAGCTGTAGTTGAGCTGAGGATTTGGTCATTCTAACCTCTCTGTTTTTAACTAACTTTACACCTGAGGTTTAGAAATAAACAAACAAAACTTGGCTGTAAAATTTTGCTGTGCTGCAATAGAATACCTATTCTCTGATAGTGATTGTCAGCCTACAGAAAAAGACAATTCCCTTGTCTCTGCTCTGGGCCCAAATTAAAACAAAAAACCTCCAACTGCTTGGAAACCTGCTTACCCAGCCCAAAGAAAAAGCAAATGGGTAGAACACACACCCCCTATTTACTTATAGGAAGAAAAGAAAAAAAAAAACCCCTGGGATGGAAGACTGTGAATTTCCCTGCAGGAGTTAAGTACCCTGCCTCCAGGCAAAAAAACCTGCAATTCACAAGATAATCCCCTTTTGTCTCTGCTTGGCCACAAAGCAGAGAGAAACCAAGCTGCTTTCAGTTTCAAAGCTGCTTTCTGGACTTTCTTTCCAAAGAAAAAAAAATTTCCTTTTTAAAATCTGTATTTCTAGTTCAAAAAATCTCAACTGGATCTCAAATGATTTCAGGTTAATCCCACCACTGTGCCACCATGTCAAGGTTCCTCCCCCACTCTGAACTCTAGGGTACAGATGTGGGGACCTGCATGAAAAACCTCCTAAGCTTATCTTTACCAGCTTAGGTCAAAACTTCCCCAAGGTACAAAATATTACACCCGTTATCCTTGGAATGGCCGCTACCACCACCAAACTAATACTGGTTACTGGGGAAGAGCTGTTTGGACGCGTCTTTCCCCCCAAAATACTTCCCAAAACCTTGCACCCCACTTCCTGGACAAGGTTTGGTAAAAAAGCCTCACCAATTTGCCTAGGTGACTACAGACCCAGACCCTTGGATCTTAAGAACAATGAACAATCCTCCCAACACTTGCACCCCCCCCTCTCCTGGGAAATGTTGGATAAAAAGCCTCACCAATTTGCATAGGTGACCACAGACCCAAACCCTTGGATCTGAGAACAATGAAAAAGCATTCAGTTTTTACAAGAAGACTTTTAATAAAAAATAGAAGTAAATAGAAATAAAGAAATCCCCCCTGTAAAATCAGGATGGTAGATATCTTACAGGGTAATTAGATTCAAAAACATAGAGAACCCCTCTAGGCAAAACCTTAAGTTACAAAAAAGATACACAGACAGAAATAGTTATTCTATTCAGCACAATTCTTTTCTCAGCCATTTAAAGAAATCATAATCTAACACATACCTAGCTAGATTACTTACTAAAAGTTCTAAGACTCCATTCCTGTTCTGTCTCTGGCAAGAGCAGCACACAGACAGACCCAAACCCTTTGTTTGTCTCCCTCCTCCCAGCTTTTGAAAGTATCTTGTCTCCTCATTGGTCATTTTGGTCAGGTGCCAGCGAGGTTACCTTTAGCTTCTTAACCCTTTACAGGTGAGAGGAGCTTTCCCCTGGCCAGGAGGGATTTCAAAGGGGTTTACCCTTCCCTTTATATTTATGACAGTTCTTGAGTATGCTGCCTCCATGTTGTCTTCACAGCTTCATGTTGACTTGAAATGCAATTGTAGCGGCCATTGTGTTTTCAAGTAAGATGCTTAATCTTAATGAACCTAAACATGTGAATATACATCCCATTCTCTGGCAAAACCAGCTCTTTACACCTTGATACAAACTATTAAGGATGCATTTTCAGGAGATATACATGCCTTTTTAAATGTACTCAGTACATACGATATAGTCACAATAATGTTAATGGCCAGCATGATCCTGGCTTTCATTTAAGATCTCATGCAACATCCTTTATAGATAAATACTATGACAGCACTGTGTTAGGTAGCGTGAATTTGTCAGGCCTGATAGGAGCTGCTGTTATAAAGTGAACCGTTTGCCAGTTAGTTTTGAGGGGTTCTTACTTCATTCCCCTTGTACAATGATGCAGTAGAGTTAGCCACTGGCTGTTGGTTCATAACCCTCTTGTCTGGCGAAGGCATCTGCTACTACATTCTCTTCCCTTAACGTACAGAATTTCCATGTCCTATTCATGGAGAGTGATGCTCCAGTGTAACAGTGTGAAATTGGTACCACTGATTCCATGGAGAATGGTCTGTCCGGACCCTAAATTTTCTCTTAACTACATAGGCCCTTAATTGATTGACTGCCCACACCATAGCATAACAGTCTTTTTCTATGACTGTCTAATTCTGTTCAGTGGATGTCTGTTTCTTACTCAAGAGAGCAATGGGCTGCTCTTTGTTATTGCCCGCTGACTGCATTAGTACAGCCCCCAACCAATGTCTGAGGCATCAGTACACAGTTCAAACATTTTGTCAAAATTTGGCCTCGCTAGAACAGGTTTTCTGACAGGCTTTTTTTTACCTTATCAAAACCCTCCTGACACACCTTTGTCCATACTATTTAATTTGGCTTCATTTCTTTGCACAAGTCTGTGTTAGCAATGTCACTAAAACCAGGTACAAATTGGTGGTAATATTCACCAAACCTATGAAAGACTGTTTAACAATAGGTTCCATCTTCAAGGGAGCAGGAGAAATTTGACCACCCCCCGTACCAATGTCCTAAGTAAGGAACTTTGGCAGCTCCTATTTTACATTTTGATACCCTTACAGTAAGACCTGCATCTTTGAGTATTGGTAGCACAATTCCCAAGTGTTTTTTATGATCTGACCAATCATTGCAAAATATTGCAATATATATATATATACTATATAAGCCTGTGCAATTTTCATTGTTATGCATTTAACACTTGATCGAGAGGTGGCCCCTGCATTAATTAACCCAAAAGGTAAGAACTCAAAGTCCCTATCAGTAATGAACAAGGATTTTCTCGGTGCTTCTCTGTCTGAAGGTATTTGCCAATAGTCTTTAATCAAGGTCACAGTACTTGAGGTATTTTTGCATTGCCTAAAGCATCTAACATGTCAACAATTCTGGGCCTGGGATAGGTGTCAAGTACTGTGACAGCGTAAAGTTTTATATACTCAACACAAAACCTTATAGTCCTGTCTCTCTTCAGAACCATAAGAAGTGGTGAGATCCATGAACTGACAGACCCTTTAATTATCCCAATTTCCAGTATGTTACATATTTCTTTACAAATTCGCTGCTGTACTTGGTCAGCTGTTCGCTAAACCCTGCTAAGGGCAGGCTCTGGTCCCACAGTGTCAATCTTATGAGTGAAACCTGGCATGCTAGAGAAAAGCTGCTTGTGGCAATGCAGCACTGCCAAAATTTCTGCCCTTTTCATCAGTTAACTCTTTGGATGGTAGCCTCTCAGTGCCAACAGACTCTCTGTTGTTATGCTACTGTGGGAAATGTAGGTGATATTAGTGCTATATTAGTGTAGGAAGTTACAGGAAATAATACAGGTACAGAGGGATATATATAGAAGATACATACGACAGACCACTTCTAAACCATTTATCATGTTCCACTTTGAGACAGGTGAAATAGTAATAAACACTGAGTAAAGTCCTGTAACTCATGCCTACGTCATTAAAAAAGAATAATTTAAAAAAATCCATCTTTTTAATAAATAAACCAGTTTTGTGAAACTGGACTTCCACACCCACCTATCATCACAAGTACATAGGCAGTGGGGTTGCAAATATAATTACATAATAGTAGTAATTTCATTTCTGTATCAAAATTTGCTCAGTTTCTGCATAAAGAGCTGTTTTTTTTTCTAGCTGCCAGGTCTGCCTTTTAGAATTCAGCTAGCTTTTCAAAGCCCTTTGCCCTCCTATTTATCACCCGCAGAAAAGGTTCTGCAACATGAAGCTTAACCTGCAAATTTGGCTGTTGTCAGGAAGCAGAAGAGAACCACTTTCCTATGAATGGTGCTGCAGAATTAACCCTTTCCTCCCCCAACTTCATTTTTGTCATCAAAGAAAACTGTCTGACTTGCAGATGCACAAAGGACAACCACCATGTTGCCTTTTTGTAGTTTCCTAAAACTTAAGCTAAAAGCAGCAAAAAATACGAAAGATGCCACTGCCAAGAGAAACAGAAAACACTGATGCCATAATCATTGGGTACCTTTTATGGATTTTATTGATAAAAACATCTGGAATACAGTGTAACTGGTAAGAAGACCTGTATTCATTGGAAAAAAAAGTCTTACAATATATAATAAAACATCTTTTTCTCCTTAAATGTTTCTTTAAGACTATTATCTTATAATTCCTGTTAAGTCTCATTTAATTAAATGGTCCTTACAGGGCTTCATCATATTAGAATGAACAATAAATACTGCCATAAATACATCTTCATGAAGATAGGGGTCCAGACAATAGTTATAAGTTTTTGGTACTTTATGAAATGTTGTATAAACAGATGCAGAAATATAACAAATGAAATGTACAGATCATTACTTCAAGTCATCACAGACATTTGTGCACCAATACAGAGTACTCCTCCCTGTGCGGTTATGAAGTTACCTCACTATTCCTGGGGGGTAGGGCCTGGACTCTACAGTAGACCCGTGCAAACGCTGTTCACTGTTGTTTAGTAAATGGTGCCCCAAAGAAGGTGAACATTTAGGCAAAAATTGAAGAAGTGTGTGGAGATGTTAGGGTTGCAATCGGCCAGAACATGGAGCCAGATCCTCAGCTAGTATAACTGTCCTTGCTCCTCTTAACCTAGGCTGTTTTACACCAGCTGATGAACTGGGCCTTCAAGTGTAGCCAGAACCCAAAGAACAAGAGCAAACAATACACTGTTGTGCGTTATGCCAGATAACAAAGATGAGGAAATGAAAGAACCAGGGGAAAAGTTGCCATCAGCAACAGCGGCAATAGTAACCAGGCCTGAATAGAAAAAAATATATATATATATCAAAAATAGGCTTGCCACCTGAGAGAGAATTTTGCCTGTAGTGTTTTGTGCTATGAGTCTCAGTCAGCACCACTATTTCTTTTAAAATATGCCTCATTTCTATAAATTTGCCTATTGGGGAATAGCAAAAGCCCAATTAAACTCTGTTTTAAGTAAGTGTTTCAAAGTTACATTTTTCCCTATTCAACCATTCTTTGCACAGTTCTACTGCACAGCAAATGCTTCTTAATTGTTTTGCATAATAAAACATCCACACTGGTGTTAGGATATAAATATTCAGGCCTGTCTGTAAAGGCCTAACTCTAAGAATTTAGGTGTATTCTTATCACTTAGCTAGTTCTAGAGGTATAAAAGAGAGAATCAAAATCACTGTCTGACTGTATAAGGCCTTTTCTCACTATGGCAGTCTGAGGCCCTGTTCTTAGGGTAAGGCCTTTGGCTAAGCAGCAGAGGCAGCCATGAGCTGGGAAGCGAACGGTCACAGTCTCACATTCCAAACTAGTCACATTGAAAGAAGGTGCTATTGGGCTGTTAGGAATACAATCCTGTCCTGATAATGCCTATCGCCTCCAGAGAAAGGGAAGTGCCTAGAAAATGTAAAAGGAAACTTAATTTGATAGCATCCTGCCTGGCAAGAACTCACTTATCAATAGACACAGCTGGGAAACCCTTATGTCTTTATAGATGTAGTTGTGAAATCCTCATTTCTGTGTTGTTCTATCATTGTAGTCCCCATTTCCCTATTGTTTGTCTGTATAATCTCTGTCTGGTTCTGTGATTGTTTCTGTCTGCTGTATAATTAATTTTGCTGGGTGTAAACTGATTAAGGTGGTGGGATATAACTGGTTAAATAATCATGTTACAATACGTTAGGATTGGTTAGTGAAATTTCAGTAAAATGATTGGTTAAGGTATAGCTAAGCAGAACTCAAGTTTTACTATATAGTCTGCAGTCAATCAGGAAGTAAGGGGGGAATGGGAACAGGAAATGGGGGTGGGGAATTGGAATCATGTTTTGCTAACGGGGGGAATGGGAACAGGGAATGGGGGTGGGGAAATTGGAATCATGTTTTGCTAAGGAGGGGAATGGGAACAGGGACACAGGTAAGGCTCTGTGGTGTCAAAGCTGGGAAGGAGGACACTAAGGAAGGAAACTGGACTAATGCTTGCTGGAAGTTCACCCCAATAAACATTGAATTGTTTGCACCTTTGGACTTCAGGTATTGTTGCTCTCTGTTCATGCGAGAAGGACCAGGTGAAGGAATAAGCCCCCTAACAACTGGTATCACTTCATACTCCATAATCCTCATTTCTAGACTTCAATGAAGCAATCTCCCCACACTCTTCAATGTAAGAATTCAAAAAGAAATAGCTCCAGTAATTAGTACACTGGTGGCTGTAAACAATTGCTTTTCAGGTAGATAGGCAGAAATCCTAGCTTTTGTTGCTATTTTAGGTATCCGAGTGGTAGCCATGTTAGTCTGTATCAGCAAAAACAACGAGGAGTCCTTGTGGCATGATTAGGGGACTGGAACACATGACTTATGAGGAGAGGCTGAGGGAACTGGGATTGTTTAGTCTGCAGAAGAGAAGAATGAGGGGGGATTTGATAGCTGCTTTCAACTACCTGAAAGGGGGCTCCAAAGAGGATAGATCTAGACTGTTCTCAGTAGTAGCAGATGACAGAATGAGGAGTAATGGTCTCAAGTTGCGGTGGGGGAGGTTTAGGTTGGATATTAGGAAAAACTTTTTCACTAGGAGGGTGGTGAAGCACTGGAATGCATTACCTAGGGAGGTGATGGAATCTCCTTCCTTAGAAGTTTTTAAGGTCAGGCTTGACAAAGCCCTGGCTGGTATGATTTAGTCGGGGTTTGGTCCTGCTTTGTGCAGAGGATTGGACTAGATGACCTCCTGAGGTCCCTTCCAACCCTGATATTCTATGATTCTATGATTAATTGAATTGGCCTCTTTAGGCCTCCCCCCCCCCACTTGGTAAGGCAACTCCCATCTTTTCACGTGATGTAATATTTATACTGCTCACTGTATTTTTCACTCCATGCATCTGATGAAGTGGATTTTAGCCCACAAAAGTTTATGCCCAAATACATTTGTTAGTCTCTACGGTGTCACAAGGACTCCTCATTGTTTTTATATAAGATATGACTCTCCAGCCTCTTACACCAGTTTTAGATCAGCATCGCTCTAGGGATATAATGGAATAGAGATTCAGGCCCATTGTCCTAAACTACTATGTACGTCATTGTGCAATTTCTCACAGTATATTGTATACCTATCTCTAGCCCTTTGGAAATACCACTTGCCTCAACTCAAAAAGTGAAATATAAAATATTCCCTCCTTTTATGAGAAATGTATCCAGAAATTAGTAGAAGTAGTAATAGTTTGGAGCCTTCATAATGTGGATGGAACTGCTTCTCTGCCTGCCAGTCTAAACCAGGCATTAGCCAATGGAATCACACTGGTGTAAATCGGTGGAAATCACAGCCAAGATTTATCATGTATTTGCAAGGGAATTGGTTAAACTGGCTCTAAGTGCATTTCAAAAGGGTTTTCTGTGCCACTGCTTTCTTTGGTTATCGTGCACATCTACGACCGTGAGCTTCAGCCAAAGCATCTGACATAGTATGTATCTTTTCTAGCATGGAGCCAGATCGACCCAAAGGGAATAGTTTGAAAGCGAAGCTAAGTCTCATTGTACTTGCTTGCACCAAACCGTCAAACCTACAACTCAGTGACTTCAAATGGCTATTTCACAAAGATCTGACGCTTAGTGCGACAGGCCTCATTGTGCTGCTGCAAAGAATACGTGGCTTTAAACAGGGCCTAAAAGCAGGCAGCAAAATGTGGTTATAGGAATAGCCTACTGAAGATTACACATTCACTTATAATTCTTGGTACTGCTGCCAAGAACCAATACATGATTGTGGGCCACGATTTTTTACAATTATTTGAGGCTCTAGTTTAGGAAACTCATTCCAATCCTTTTAGGGACTGTGGGAGTTCAGATGCAGGCTGCAAGCCATGCTGTTTTTGAGCTGATGCTGTGGGAGAGATGTGGGCAGACAGGAGGAAACATATAGCGAACCACAGTGCTCTATGACACCATCTGTTGAGTCATTTCAGGAGTGGCATAGACATTACCCTAGGGCAGATGGCTCAGCTCACCTTCCCTGATGGAGAAAATGTGATGCAATAGGCAGTCATACAGGGATGACAGATGTAGAGAAAAGAGACTATCTGATGGTTTAGGGATAAAGGAGTTAAGGAGGGATCCATGGATCCAGGAACTAGGTCAGACTAATAGATCCAGCAGGTCTATAGGTCAGTAGCAGATGCAATATAATCCAACAAAATAGTAGGCTAGAAGAGAGATGGTTATTCAGAATACTTCACCTTCTTCTGGCTTGGGGTTGCCACCCTCCTGATTTTCATTGCATAGCCCTGTATGCTTCAATGACACCAAGAGGAGCCTGAAATATCTCTGGGCCAATGTAACGTAGAATCATAGAATATCAGGGTTGGAAGGGACCTCAGGAGGTCATCTAGTCCAACCCCCTGCTCAAAGCAGGACCAATCCCCAACTAAATCATCCCAGCCAGGACTTTGTCAAGCCTGACCTTAGAGACCTTTAAGGAAGGAGATTCCACCACCTCACTGTGCTGTTTGTGTCATAGCATTAGCACACTGTGGTACAATCTCCCACATAATGACTGTGTCCGGGAGGGCAAAGTTTTAAAAGTGTCACCTTTGGCCTCATCCCTGGAGTGGGAAACAAGGTGCTACACTCAGTAGTACTGGCCAGCTGCTTTTGACAAACAGGTGAGGCAAAGGCACTGTTAACCTGCCTTAACCATCGAGTTAAACTGCAGTTACAGCTGCTTTGCTGGATTGATACAAAGCAGGCAGACTGTACTTCAATGTCAGTTCAGGAATACAGAAAAACAGCTTTACCTGCTCCCTTCTGTATTGTTAATTTCACCCATTCAGAAATGAGTAAAGAGCTTTCCTTTAACAATACTAATGAATGAGGGTAACCCTAGGTAGACCCTTTATTGCTACACTACAAACTGCAGGAAAAAACTAGGTGCTTCAGATGCAAATGAGAGTAGCCTTTTAACTGCAGCATAATTAGGACAGTAATGTTTTGGGCCAAAATGGAAACGGTCACCTGACACCCCCCTACATTAGTCCATGATATACGATGAAACATGTCACACCACGCCAACATTCTATGCTAGAAAGACTTTCCCAAGATCTAGGTAAAGGATTTTTTTTTTTTTAAAGACACGTTCCTGACTGATGGACCCAACTTCCAGGAGGCTGCTTTCACTTTTCCCGCCTATTTTCTTGCTCAGTTTTTACATTTCAGTCTTCCTGCTTTAATCACCTCTTTCTTCTCCCTTATTCTCCACCATTGTGGGGTGCCCTACCTGCAGGGAGCAGCACTGAATTAGCACTAACCCCACCTCTTGCAGGTGCTACAGTTTCCATATTTGGACCTATTACCAACTGTTTTTGGAAAGAATGAGTGGGACTTTCCTTTTCTTTTTGGCAGGGATGTTTGGCTGGGAAATGGAGGAAAGCATTATGTCAAAGCTGCTCTGGCAAAATCCAGTGTAAGCTGCATGAAAACGAAAAACTTCTCAAAGCCTGTCTGTTCATATCTAGGATCAAGGATACTTAAGTCCTAAGCGCATCACTTCACAAGCTGTTGCAAAATGTGGAGTATACCTAAGAGTGTTAGTATCCATTTATAATTTATTTACTCAGAGACTAACAGCTTGCCTAAATTAAAAAAAATGACCTCCTATACTGATATGCTGCTGTTTCTACAAGAAGGTCAACATTTTCAAGTGTGGTGTGATTTTAAATGCCCAGTTTTAGGCACCGTGGCGGCTATCTTCCAGCCCTGATAAGGATTGACATCAACGGGAGTTAGGGGTGCATAGCTCCTCTGACAAGCATGTCTCTTGAAAGAGTCTCAAGTTGGACACCCCTGCAATCACTGGCCCCTCCTGAAAATTATGGCCTACATCAGGACAATTAGCACCTTGGTCAAACAGTGCAGGGAGGAAACTAGTTTTTAGAAATGATCTGAATACAATTCTAGCAACTGACACCAATATTATATGTGAACTAATTCCATTGCAAAATATATTAGCATGTAATACTTGTGAAAAGTAACAGGTGACTGTAGCAGTGGGGAACTGCTTTTAGTTCCTTTTGTATTGAAAGAAATGGAAAAGATCAATCACACCATGCACCTCTCTCCATATACTGCATGGCTATGTGATCTCCATGAGTGGCTGCTACAGATGCACTAGATATGAGGGTTGTTACTGGCTATGTTCCTCTTTTCAAACTTCTGTTTGAGCTCTGAGACCAGGGCATTATGGGTGCTGCTGGGGCCCTTTTTCTTCCCCTGCTTGTTTATAAACTTGGGGTTTAGGGAGCCTGACACTGTGGTCACTCTCCACTCAGTGGTATTTATCTTGGGTGCTAAAACTGGGGAAGGGGGCAGGGCTGGGGCAGTAGGTGGCAGAGAGGGCACCTGGACATTATTGTTGCTGTTCTCATTCTGCAGACTCTTTGTGTCATCCTCAATGGCAAACTTCTCGGCAGGATTGCTGGACAACTTGAATTTCAGCCACTCCATCCTGACCGTCCTGGGTTGATGGATCTGTCTCTTTTTTATGATCCGTCTCACCGGCATGATTTTGTTGGATCTCTTATTGCGCCAGAACATGGCAGTAGAGATCATGATTGTGATCACCACCATTACGCCCATGACACCAGCTAGCACTCCTAAGGCTTTCATGGGGTTATCTTTAGTGTGCATCAAAAAGGCGGCCATTGGCCCTTTGTGAAGAGTCTGTAAAAGAGTACAAAGAGAACATGTGACTTACTCTATGGGACAGACAGAGATTCTATAATTTCATTTGTCCAAAATATGTAACAATGAGGGTGGACCAAGATAAGTTGTCTTTTTGTAAAAAAATAAATAAATAACCAATTTGATTATTTTACATTTGAATTTGGGTCATTTAGATTTGATACCAAACTGGAGAAAAAGAAATCCCTATAGTATTGTACTGTAACAGCCAAACACTGACGCTTACAGTGGTGTTACTGCAATGATTTGGATCAATCCTGTGTGATAGTGGAGTATTTAAGAGAAGAATTAGTTCTGCAACAGACAGCTGAACTGTTATGCTGTATTTTAGAATTAATTTCAAGGAAGGAACAATACTGTTGAATTCCAATAGAAATGTACAAGTGGGACATAATCTTTTGAGAAGAGCTGCACATGGTACAGTTTACGGGACTGTGACTGAATATGGCATTAAAGATATTTTGAGGCAACCACATTTTTTTTATTGCAATGCACACAATAAGTCTCTAGCAGATCTGTGTTGCATTTTGTTTTCTAGTACTCTTTTACAGACATAACAAAACGGTTTGAGGTAATGGACCTGAGTAGAACAAGATGTTTGTTTTAAAAAAACTAAATAAGAGCTAATGTGCACTATATATGGCATATTAAGGACAAATGAATGAACAGTTCATTTCACAGCTTAGCACACTGAGTGCTTTGGAGGTCCCCGTATAATTTTTCGGATTTTGCCCTGAGGATGAAGTCGGGATCTTTTCACACTTTTCCAGTATGTGATGGTGGAGATCACCATTGTTACAGAAATGGTGGAAAGGACGCCACTCATGCAAATTCCAAATATTGTCCATGGACGCTTCTTGAGGCCTAAAATATAGGATTTTACCCTTGACTTGATCTGGAAATGTCAAAAATAAGAGAACTTATCAACCTGTGCGCCATTATATTCCAAAGAAACTGGCAATTTGTAAATATGGGCATAGCACTCTGGAGACACATGATGCCTAATTTTAGGTAACCATGTTTGATGTAAATCTTTATCCTACATACAAGCTAAAATAAAAATTGCCAACTGTGTGAACTAATCCTACATTTTGCCCATCCCTCACCAGCTCCACAGCCATGAGAACTGTAGTAGATGATGAACACAAAAGATTCTTATTCACTGTCTTAGAGCAGTCAGATTATTTCCCACACCTCCATTGTTCATGTTTTCCCCTAGCATTGGCACATGTTCATGGGAGAGCGTCATGCAATTGGTGATTCATGTGATTTGAATGATCCCCAGCGCCTTGACAACACTTACATCTGCGTAGAGTGAGGGCTTACTGAGTGTCCTCACAGGCCTATCAAAGTAAGAGCACTGCTCCTTGGAATGAAGGTCTGAGTTGCCCATAGACATACAAGCATCTACATCATATACAAACTCATGGAACAAAAACAGACTAGGCTCTCCTTCATATCATTCTACACAAGCTAGAAAGCTTCACATCGGTGCACACACAAAATGAAATTCCCTTTAGATGACCAGGAGTGGTGGATGTGTGAGGCAAAGTATCACATATGGAAAAACATCAAGAAAATTAGCTTTAGCATGCAAGTGGCCATATTAATCTGATATGGCATGCTCATGTTCTTTTAATTAAAGCCTTACCCAGCTATGGGAAAGGACAGGAATAAAAAGCCTGGTACATCACAGTAATATATCTTCACCATACACACTGTTCAAATATGAAACTTAAGAGACTACTAATAACACCTTTTTGCAGTGTAGTTGTAACTGGGTTAGTCTCAAGACATTGGAGAGACGAAGTGGGTGAGGTAATATCTTTTACTGGATCAACTTCAGTGACCTGAAGAAGAGCTCTGTGTAAGCTCAGAAGCTTGTCTCTTTCCCCAACACAAGTTGGTCCCATGGAAGATATCACCTCACCCACTATGTCTCCCTGTTAATACTACTTACCATTTGAGACTTGTGAAGGTGACTCAAGCCGAAACTGTCATTGGCAGACATATAGGCAATGCCACTATTTCTAAAACACTAAGGCAGTGCAAGCATCATCAGCACAACAGGTAGTAGGCAAAGGTAGGTAATAATTAAAGAATAGAAGTGGGTCTTAACAGCTTATTTATTCTTTTCAACGTAAACCTTGTTCCAGGCTTGGGCTTTCCATTCTTCAAAATTATTATAAACCTCTTAGCAACCTCGAAACTTTTGCCATGTTTCATCAGCCCTATAATTATTCACAGCTCCTCACTGGCTAGTTTTCTCATTGTAACTGTGAAAATCACAGCAGTAGACATCAAAGAATCTTCTCCTGTTAAAATTGGTGTTTTAATTCCTTTGATGTGCTGTGAAATGATTGTTAAGGGCTAGCTTCCTTCCTACTTAAACTAGAGAAGACTGGGCTATTTAAACATGCAAAACAATTCACGTTTGTGAAAATACTACCGAAGCTTTTGGGACTAGCATTATTTAATTTCTGTGTATGAATATATTTAATGTGTATAAGCTGAATTGAAGATCTCAAACATACAGCACCATATTATTGCTTAATATTCATAACTGAAGAAATTACAGAGAAGTAATATTTTTCATATCCATTCCTATGTGCTGATCTACAAAGTATTAAAAAGCTGGCCAGTTTTCATTGGCCAATTCATTTCATTTCCAGTATAATAACTTGGGGATGTTTCATGTTTAATAATCCTATCTGAGCTGGATAGGTCTGAGGCCAAAATGTTCAAACTCCAGGGCTTAAATGCTTCCTGACCTTCCCCTTGGGGTTATGTATTTCCATACCACTCCCAAGGTTGGCCTGTATGTTAATCACACAAAGTGGGCCAGAGTGCTTATGCAAATCAGGCACCCGCAACTGATTATATAAGTGGTTAAACCCCCAACTATTACAGTCATGCCATTTTGATTTGGCTGAGAATTCCATGTCAGTATATTTTTACATGTTGTTTTATACACGTATCCTGTAAATGTCCTGATATTGGCAAAATGTGTATGTTCCATATGAGAGTGGCAAAATGCATAATATTTTCAATATGAAATTAGAAAAATCCATCTTCTCATATGTACTTTAAATCATGCAGATTATGAAGAATATAACAAATACATCGGAAAGAAACTCTTTTCAATATAGGCTGAATCTGATTAAACCAGTGATGTTTTAGTTTTGGCATAAAGCAAGCTATTATAAATATAAATGCTCTGAACAGGCCCCAAATTCAGTGAGATGGGAAGACAGTTCAAGGGAGCTGAATTCTGAATCTTCTAACATGAACGGTTGTGTATTTGAATTTAATAATGGTTTGAGATTGTCAAATAGGCTCAAATAGAATTATTTAATCAAAGATTATTAATCAAAGATTAATACTGCACTATACAGAATACAGAAAGAAGACATAGATGGTGAAGGGAGGGTAGTGTGGTCCCTTTTGCTGACAGGGTTCAGTCTCAACCTAACTCCCCAAACCTCTGTCCTTTCATAGGCTGTGAGACAAAGAAACTCCTTTTTGGAGGGAAAATACTTTCCCATTATTAATTTTTATCATGTGTTCTGTTTTCCTAATTAGTGATGGAATTTCTTTTATAAACCTCAGTTTATCTGACTGATGAGTAAAAAAGGAATCTCTAACCCACTCATTATTACCAACTGCTGTGAAATCAACAGTTCTTAATGAGTTAAAAGCAACTTTCTGTGGGTTACTGGTTCAACCATTTCAGAACTCTTCTGTAAAAAAAATATTCCATATTCATCACCCAGTCCCTTACAGAAAACATCTGCCGTAACAAATATCCCTTATCAATCACCCAGTTTTATTGATAACATACTTTTCTGTAGATACTTTTATTAGTTTGAGGGGGGTCTCTTCCCTGGACACCAATATTCCACAGACTTGGAGATGCTGAGGATAATTAGATACAGCCCAGCACTCAATCAGATAAAAATTCCTGAGTACAGGTCACTGACAAGTTAAGAGCTAATGCTCTGGGCCTGAAAATTTAAACACACTCTTAGCTAATATAAAGATTCTAGGATAATAGTTAATATGCAAATTAATTTAACATACAAGAAAAAGTGGTCTAAAAAGGTTAATATTTACTAACAGAACTCAAGGCTATATTGCCATGCAGACAGAATCTAATCAATTTCATCTTTAAGCTGTATCCCTCTGGAACAGCTCTGTTCTGCTAACATGGATAGTGCTGGCTGATCCCATTTATTCATGACTTTCAGATAATACAGAGATGAGCCCAAGCAGCAAAATTTACATCTGGATCCAAACTTCCCCATGGTAAAACACTATCAGAAAGGTGGAAGTGCATCAGGGATCAACATTGAGTGCTTTCTTGTTTAGCCTCATGCTGGGTACACACACAAGGTGCATACCTTAGTGCATGCTGTTCACAGATGATAGAATTCAATGCAGTGAGGAGAAAGATAGTCTAGCAGAGGATTCTTAATAAATGTAGATATGTGTTGGACAAACACGGGCTCAAACTAAGCAGAGGAAGAACAGAGTATATGGTATGTTATTTTAATATTGTGAACACTGAAGAATTATCCATGAAACTAGCTGGGCAGACAATATCAAAACCACAAAGTTTTCAAGTATCTAGAAGTATGGGTTCCAGAATCTGGGGAAAATAGAGGACCAACTTAGAGCTAGGATAATAAATGCCTGGCTCAAATGGAGACAGATAAGTGGTGTAGTATGGAACAGTAGGATACGGGTAAGATTCAAAGGGAAAGTCTTTAAAATGGTGGTTCATACTTTTTTAATGCATGGCACTGAATGTTGGGAAACCAAGAAGAAACAAGAGCAAATGATCTATTCCATAGAAATGCAATATTGAGATGGATGTGTGGTTTAAGAAAGATCATGTAAGGAATGTGTACGTTTGAGACATGCTCAAAAGAACATCCAGAAAGGAAAAAATGAGGGAATGTGTCATTTCAGATGGTTTGGTCAAGTCAAGTGGAGTCCTGACAACTATGTGGGCAAGAGAGTCCAACCGATCAAGACTGAGGGGAAAAGATAGAGGCCAAGCCCAGAAGAAGTGGTGGGATGTCATAAACAAAAATATATTAGCATTAGGAATGACAGAAGACATGGCATTGAACGAGCACTTCAGCGGGAGTGGACTTATGGAGTGGACCCCATTTGATGGGATTAACGTGCGAAGGAAGAATAAATAGCAACCTCTTCAGTATATATAATTTTTCTCCCTTTGTTGTTCCTATACTATGCAACCTTCAGTGTCATGCTACAGAATAGATTTTGACAAACACTCACAATTAATGGAACTCATTTCAGGTCATGTACTTCTCAGCAGGGTTTATCTGACACTTAATTCATCAGGCTTTCATATACAGTTAAGTAACTCAGGGGTAGAATTTTTTCATGTGTGTGGAATTAAATGCACAGTGATACAGCGATGAATCTGAACAACAAAATTTACATCTGGATCCGAACTTCCCCAAAATTGTGGGGAGATCATATCTTGGGTTCTAGTTCAGACCCATCTCTATTTTAATAATGGGAACATTGCATCTACTGTCTTGCTCATCATGATGAAAACTCATAGGTGGATGAGGCATCACTGAGCTTCAATACTATTCCTTTGCCAATTTCCCCAGGCAATAGGATACATTCAAGATGTGGTAACTAGTCTTGTATAAAGGTGCCTAGCGTGTGTTATAAAGCACAAAGTAATAAAAGATAATGTGCCTTATGACAAATGAGTTGTTCAAGAGCAATCTCTCTACATGCCACTTTATAATAACCACTCGTCATTAAGCTATTTCCAAAGGACAATCTTATATAAGTGGCCTTTCCCAAAGGTAAGGGATCAATCCAGGTGAGAGAAATTCTGTCATATCACTGGGCACTCATTGATTGCTAGCCTCACCTTACATTTGTGGAAACTGATTTTAAGAACTTCTATATGAATACTAATGCTATAAATACATACCTCTTGTGGTAGGTTCTCTCTTTCCCTGATCATCCTGGTGTTAAAAAAAAACTTTCTTAATTCCTATATAAAAATGTTTCTATTTTAAATTTCTACCTTATTACACCCTGTCTTGTCTCTCATGCCTAATGTGTATGCTTATCTCCTGTACTTTTTCATATTATCCATTATATATTTGTTCTGTCATCATCATCTATATTTCAGAAGTCTAAATAAATGCCCAAGCTGCTGAATGCCCAAATATACCACTGGTTTTAGGAGTCTAAATATGGACTTATGCCCAGTCCTGCAAAGAGCTGTGTCCAAATAGCCCCATAAACCTGCAGAGTCCCAGTGAAGTCAATGGGGTTCTGTGTGTATGCAGGGATCTATCCATGTGGAACACCCTAGAGAACTGGAGCGTTAGGTGCTTAGCTTTAGTCACTCACATTTGAAAATATTGGCCCTAGAGAATAAATTTTAAGCAGGACATAATGGAAAAAAAAGGAAAACAGTTGCTTCTTCAGCATATGTTTCTTATTCTGTCGAGCAAGGATAGGAGATAAAGAAAAGCATTGGGCACCAATCAACACCAATTTCCACCAAACCAGACTCAGTTAAATTAAACAGCTTCTGGATTTTTTTTATTGTTGTATTATTCCAAGAGCAAAAGGCCTTTTTGATGTGCTCTACTGATGCACTTAGCCTCAAGGCATCTATCACAAAGGGCACAGCCCTGCACTAATTGCAATGGTAAATGTTAATCAGAAAAATATGCCTGTTTAATTACTCAGTGTGATTAACACTGTGAGAAACCTCTAGTTATGCTGTTAGAAAAGCTCTGCATCCAGAAGGGAGTAGTTAAAAAAAAATCACTCAACATACAGCACTGTAACCCACAGAGATGGTGCATGCACAGAGAAGAGAGAAAAGACACATTCACCTATAGCCAGTGTGTGGTTGGTGCATGATCCTAACAAAAGACTGTTTCTTCCACACGGTTAAGATTGTGTTGTCCAGACTAGATTTTGGATGCTATACGGACTCTTTTCCAGCACTTATGACCTCAGACAAAAGAGAGACAACCCAGATGAACTCTTCAGTATGCTAACAGGACAGAAACTTAGCAGAGGTGGTCATAAAAAAAAGAAGGAGAACCCATTCACAGCAGATTTTTGTATTTGGAAATTGAATCTCCCCCACAGGCTGAATCTGAGAGTATTTTTTGCAAGTAACTCTGGTCACCACTGAAAAACTACAAGTGATATAAGAAGTGATCAAGCACTGTGCAAAGATTTTGTAGCTTCTGCCTACGTGGGCTAATTATGAAGGTTGTTATAAAAGGTTGTCACAAGGAGGAGGGAGAAAAAGTGTTCTTCTTAACCTCTGAGGATAGGACAAGAAGCAATGGGCTTAAATTGCAGCAAGGGCAGTTTAGTTTGGACATTAGGAAAAACTTCTTAACTGTCAGAGTGGTTAAGCACTGGAATAAATTGCCTAGGGAGGTTCTGGAATCTCCATCACTGGGGATTTTTAAGAGCAGGTTGGACAAACATCTGTCGGGGATGGTCTAGGTAATACTTAGGGTATGTCTATACTGCCTGCCGGTTCAGCGGGCAGCGATAGATCCAGCAAGGATTGATTTATCATGTCTAGTCTAGACATGATGAATCAACCCCCGAGCTCTCTCCTGTTGATTTCTGTACTACAGTTCCGTGAGAGGCGCAGGCGGAGTCGACAGGGGAGGGGCAGCAGTTGACTCACCGTGGTGAAGACACCACGGTAAGTCTATCTAAGTACGTTGACTTCAGCTTCGTTATTCATGTAGTTGAAGTTGCGTAACTTAGATCGATTTCCACCCCCCCTCCCCCGAGTGTAGACCAGGGCTAAGTCCTGCCATGAGTGGAGGGGATTGGACTAAATGACCTCTCGAGGCGCCTTCCAGTTCCATGATACCTTATTGGAATATAGGGGACTGAAGTCCATAAATGCAATGCTAGGGGGATGGAACACTGAAAATCATTCTATCTGAAGTTGGACTGAATGGAGGATACACAGTATCAGCAGGTTGCTAGTAAGAAGACATTAATGTAGAAAAAATAGGAGGAAGGATTGCTCCTCATTTCTGGTGATTGTGTAATCATGGTTGGGGAAGTGGAGGTGTATTAACTTTTTGATGAGCTGGTGCATGGGAAAGAGAATGGGGAGAAAGGAATAAATGTATCTGAAAAGCTTGCACGTCCCAGAGCAGGCCCAAAGTGCTTGAGCACATTCAGGATGTAGAACATCCCTTGGTTTCCCAGCTACTTTCCCCACCTCTGTTCACCAACACTCCCCACTAGGGAATTCCAGGAGGGGAGAGGACACTCCCAGGACTGTTCTGTTGCCTCTGCATTTTGCCCAGGGAAGAAAAAGCTGGTGGCAGGTCTGCCTTTTCTCCGGGAGGGGCAGGGGAACTGGAAGTGGCAGGAGCTCTCTCTGTCCCTCTCTGCACCTTGAGAGGGGAGGTGAAACTTGCTGAGGGATGGATATTTTCTGCAGGAGGCAGGCAGGGGACTCCCAAATGGACACATTCTCTTATTAAGAGCCAAAGCTGCTTCACCCACTGGCAGGGATTCTTGGAACCTTTAGATAACCAGCCAATCAACAGCTTCTCCTGCCACTCCGTCCTCAGCTTCTCTCAGCTGAGGAGACCTCCTTTCGCCAGCCAGTGACCAGAGAGAAGAACTGGGAGGTCTGGGGAGCTGACCTCCCCAAGTTCAAGAGAGGGAGATGGAAAGAGAACATGGGGGAGCTCAGCTCCCCCATCCACAGAAGATAGAAGGAGGGAACTTTCCCACTGCTTTTAGCAGAGCAGGAGGAATTATTTTTTAAGATCAAGAGAATATTTTAGTCATAAGAAATCCACACAGATATTCCTTAGATTGATCTCTATGTATCTTAATATATATTATTTACAAAACTTAAATTTGGTATCTAGAAGTTCTTAGGAATAGTCCTTCAGCAGTGGCTAAGTGTGAAACTCCTTGGAGGAGCTGGGAGAACGTTCTAGGAGTTCTCTGCCTCCTCAAGTACCTTCTTTGCATTCACCTCTTTCTTTTACCCACACTGAGATTATGGAGGTTACTACACCCAGAGGGCCATGCTGCTGTCACAGGGTAGAGAAATGGATTACAGTTAGTCTTTGATTCGATTGCCCCCAGAGTCCTAGTTCTGATCACCTGCTTTCCAAGCTGTAGGGCAACTTCTGGTCCAGTTCCCTTTCATCTCTCTTGACCGACAGCTCAGAAATGTAGTAGTCCGACTGAAGTTTGGTCTCAGGAGCACATAGGTTCTTAACTGTCTGACATCAGATGAAAAGAACTAATCTCCCAGACAGATTCTAACCCCCCCGTCCCAGCCCTTTCCCCTCTCCTCCAGTCAGGATTTTCTTAGGCCTCTGATTCCACAGAACTTGGTTGGGTCTCAGGGCTCTGGAAAGGCATTAAACTGTGGAGCTACCAAAAATCTGTTGGGAAAACTCTGATGGCTGGCATTTTATTTTATTTTTTGGCTATTATTAACTCTTGAAATATTAAACAGTGCTCTTTAGAAATGGTGTGAGTGGAAACTCCTCTTTGGTTCCACCCAAACATCTCCCAAGGCTGGTCACTTCTTTTCAATATCTGCTTACCTCTTCTGTGATATCAATCTTCAGCACTGCCGTCGTGCTAAATGAAGGGGAGCCCCGGTCCTTGGCTTGAACTACCACAGACCATATGCAGTCTTTGTCCTTGGTGATATTGTGAATGATATCCAGGGACCTGATATAGGACTTCAGCTTTATTTCCCCAGTGCTTTGATCTATATCAAATACATTGGCTGGATCTGCTTGCATAATGGAATAGTCTACAATGTTGTTGGGTTCTTCTGCATCTTGATCTATAGCCTGTTCAGGAGAAATGTTGAAAAGAGACATGCATTGATGATGAATTTGGGTGAAGGGAGAATGTAAAAGTTCCTGGGCATGTATTTGCACACTTTAGGAATAGTCAAAAATCTGCTGTGAGATTACTGAGATATTAATGTGTGACCTTAGATGACAAAATTAGCAGTCCTTTCCATGTGAACAATTTTATTTTAGATTAAAGTAAACAAGAAAGTCAGTCCAAATATTATATATCCATGGATGTGATGGTTATAAATGATTCACTTTATAATAGCAGGCATCTTGTACTAAGTTAGTGGGTATTTCCCAGCAGCCAGACTAGAAGGAACACTTTACACTTACAGGTGAAGTTGATAGAAAACAATTTGACAGCGAGCTAGCTTCACACCACCAAACTATATTTGTTTTTGTTATTATACTTCAATATTTACTTTTGCAACCATATGCATATTCTTGTCATCAGACTTGATCATATATGTTTTCTAATATATATTTTAGGCAGATTATCATTTAACTGTAGATGACATCTGCATTTTTTTTCATATTCCACACCAGACCATTACATACACTACTTGGAAACTGAAGTCCTCTCATTACAGAACCAATGTAACTACACGGACAGATGCAAGTATCCCCACACAATGGACCTGATTTCTGTTTTGAATGGTAGCCTGGTTTCAAGCTCCATGCACATTTACCCACTCCTTGGCATCTGTGCCAATGGTGATGCTGATGGACTTATTTTAAATCTAGCACTATACAGCCCACTATGTGCAAACTGATAATTTAAATGATATAACTTGAGTTTATTATTTTTTTACAGAATGACATTTCTTTTGATGCACTTACCCTTTTGAACAGTATGTAAAATATTATCAGTCCATGTTTTAGATCTCTGTTCTACACTGCCACACCCAACAGGCAAACTAAAACATACTAGAGGGTAACAAATGTGTTTGTTCACATGTATGCACACTTAGGGGCAGGATATTCAAAGCACTTGGTGTTGTGCTAACTCTGTGTCTTCTGAAGTCTCAGACATCATTTCATTCCTCACCTCTATTTTCACTGGTGATCCAATGATCATAGTCTTTTCCTGGATGTTCTCACTGAACTCCGGAGAGTGGTCATTGACATCTAGCACAGTGATAAATACCTCAGCCAAGCTATACTTCCCCTCTGTGTCTTCTGCCTTCACATAGAAATTGTACTTTGCAGTGACTTCAGCATCTAATGTGGCCCATGGCTGAGTATAAATAATTCCTGTTGATGGATGGATTAGAAATCTGGAGGAGATGCATGAAAAACAAGCATTTTGAGTGGTCACATTGTGGATGCTCACATCCTAGTCTAGATTATTGAACTGCTGAGGTTAGATACTGGTACCCAAAACAGATGCAAGCTCAAGTTAATTTACATCTTGTCTTGTTGTCTCTGCATAGGCTCAGTGGTGTCACACGGCTTACACCAAAGGCTAAACAGTCAATTGACAAACACATAGGCCCCCTAAAGAAGCAGTTGCGGTTTTCCTCTGACATTGGGAAACCTTATGTGGCACAAAGATAGCATAGCTTGTTCTATGCCACCCATTTCACTGCCTCACAATGCAGGGTGGTGCATCTGGGATGGGCAGGGCTTTGTTGGGGGTGGGGGTTCACACCAGACACAGAAAAGATGCAGTACATGACACTTCACCAGATCTTTGGTCACTGCTCTAAGTTATATTGGATGCCTCTGCCCAGAACTGAGGTAGTGGAAACGTGGACTAGAGACAGCTTTCCTCCACCTTCTTCTCAGCTGCACTGAGTGTGAACTCTAGCTGACAACTGAGCCTATTGTACAGTACCGTTCAGTTATGGTCTAATGCAAATGAGTATTTAAAGATGTGAGCAGTGGTATAATGCTGGAATTTATGCAGCCAGGAGCCTTATACAAGGTCTCTCCTGTTCTGAAAACAGACCTAAAACCTGACAGATCCCAAATCACTGGCCCTACATATTTTTGCTTGTCCTTTTTGTTTTGAAAAACAGAGAATTATTATTATGTGGTGTTGTTTTATTCTTTATGTGTTAGCCCTTTCAGTTGCATTTCATAGAAGCTTTTGTACTTGTGCAATGCTCAGTGTGATGGCTTTTTCCCAAATGTGATCTCTTTGTGTAGAAACATTAGAGAACTGCATATTTATTCAGGTTATAAGTACAATGTATTAGATCATGTCCTGAATAAAATAAGATTGATTGATTAAAGAGCTGGCCTGGGCTCAGCCACCACCACCTGGCCACACCTACAAGAGAGGCACAGACTGGAGGAGGAGCTTTAAAATGGGGGCAGAACCAGGGAAAAGAACAGATCTTCAACCCTCAGCTCCCAAGGAAAGTGCTGAATGAAGGCAGGAGCTTCTCAGACAACCACTGCCTGATGATCCCTGCCTGAGGGAAGGGACGGCCAGATCTGGATACATGCTGAGATGGAGTCACTCCTCTCTATCCTTCACTAACTCTGTTTATTTGCATTAATTCCCCTGGTTTTGTGTTCACCAACTATCCTAGAAAGGGAGAGACTTTGAAGTGACCTGGCCAGAGGGCCAAGTCACAGGAAGAGGCAGGCCACCGCAGAGCAGCCATTGGCAGGAGACCCCAGTGGACAGAGTGCTGCTATGCCACACACCCCGCCATGAGGAGGTGCCAGTGGTGAGTCGACCCTTTCACATACGGACATTGCTATTCCTATTTGGGAGGGGGAATATTCCAATATAATGCACCTTTATACCAGTACAACTACATCCATGCTAGGAGTTGTACCAATTTAACTGTTTTGGCAGAAACATCACAGCCCTAACTGAAACAGTTAAATTGGTACAAGAATTGCATGTAGCACAAACCTAAGTGATGTGCCCAAGCTCACGCTGGAAGTCTGTGGCCGAGCTGGAAATTCAACCCAGATTTCCTGAGTCTCAATCCAGTGCCTTAACCAAAAAAGTTCCATGTTTAGGAAAACAAACAAAAAGCTCACGGCAACCTCATTTCCCTGGTTAAATTCTATTTTAGCTTTAGGAGTGTGAGAATCAGAATAAATTTGCACACACTTTTTTCCCCCCACAACATCTTTTTTTCCCCCCAAGCCTTCAGAAGTTTTTTGGCACCAGCTGTTACATTTTAAACTTAATAGGTCTGAGTGCATTGGCTGGCCTTTGCTTGCTTGCTTCTACCCAATTAACAGCTTGCTTGAGGATTTAGTGAGAAGCTCAAAATAAGCTGTGATTTAGAAGCTCCTGTATGTGCACCCTTGTTTGGATATTTCCCAATAAACCCCTGAAATTCCGGATTTTGACTTGATTTGACCATAATTAGCATCCTACTCAAAGTGGGGAACAAAGCTTTAAAACCAGGTGGGGAATTTATAGAAGAAATAAAATTTTGCAGGAAAGGGAGATGAGCGTCTGGACAACATACACATTTGCAAGTTCTTCTCTCCAACCACTTAAGTCATAAGGGTCAGGGGTTCAGCAAAACCATGAGAGATGGCCGGCCATATTTAGGATGGCTAGGAGCCCCAGCGAATTATTACATATGCAATAATGGGGTGGGGTTGGAGAGCTGATCAAATTGGTGCTCATTTTCATCTATCCTACAACAGGAAGCAGGAGCTAGGTATCTATTAGAGACCTGGTGAACATCCTGTTCCCTTCCTCCATGCCCTGCTGCGACTAGTGTTTCATGCAAGCAACAGTTCTAATACCCTGTGTTACCAGCCACCGATGCTAGAAGTGCTTACAATGTCGGACATCAGAGAACGTTGTGGGAATTTGTTGATATGGTTCCCATGAATTTTTGGTCTTTTCTGTACATTGGGTTGAGTGTTGAAATGGCACCGTTTTTGCAGCTAAATGGGGGTGTGTGTGTGTATGCAGGTGGGGTGTTGTCCACAGAACTTTAATAATAACCAGCACAAAAACCCCTTCCTCCTGTGAAAAGTATTTTTTAAAAATGATAGTTTGAACAGATTCTATGCATTGTCACTTAGCTGCTCTATGTTTTTTGGGGGGCATGTGGGTAAAACACCATAGACTCATACAACAAGTGTTTGACAGTTTTTTGCAGGAGAAAATATTTTAACAGAAACAACTCAGGAAAAAGACACAGGGTAAGTGCCTCCCGGCCCCCTAGATAATCTCAATATGCATTAGTCTGAGATGCCAGCCGCTGTCTTAACCCTCTTATTTTGTCAGTAGTGATCTCTCTTTTTGATGTATTCAAAGGTTAACTTTTTTACTTACAGATCAGCTCCTGTTCCATATATGGAGTATTTGACTTCTCCCCAGAGTCCTGAATCTGGGTCTGTGGCCTTAAGAAAAGAATTCAAAAGAGTCCTGATTTATTAACCTGTAGTAAAGTGTATTTTCCTATTGTACCTAATAATAGCACACTGAATGCCAAACAGATTTTTCCCCTTTTAAAATATTTTGTCAGTATATTTATGGAACTTTCATTAACAATTTGCATTTGGAAGTTTGCAAAATCTTATAAAATCAAATGGTAATGAGTGATACAGCAAAGCTTTTTCATACAACCACCTCCTAAGCATTCTACATGAACATAAGCAGTATAAACTATAATATATATATATGTATAATCTATAATACTTATCAGGTGACTCCATTCTTAGGCATTTGACATTATCTTATAACATCCTTTCTTTCATAGGAGTAAGGAGTGCATTAGTGCACTGACCAAACAAACAACTCCTTCTCAAACTTTACTAGAGATCAGGTAAATATGAGTGCAGTGTCCTTGGCCAAAACTGTCTTTTAAATAACACAGAGATTTTTTTAAAAGTGTCTCTGCTGTGGTATATTTAGTTGATATTTGTACATAACATTATTTCAATTTGGCTGGTGTTTTGATCATTCTTGTGCATGTGGGCCCAGGTTGCGTTGCAGGTATCTCTTCAGATGTTGCAACTTTGTTCTGCATTCTTATTAGTTTCTCCATGGGCTCAGGGTTGGGAGAAGCAGTTGACTTGATAGAGGGAGCTATTTATGTTTTCTTTGGTACCTATGAGGAATTTTTTGTTACATCAGTATGTCCGTCCATCTACCTCTAAATGCAGAGATACTTGATGTAGGAAGGTGTGCTGTTGAGTGTATAACTGGCTCCCTCAGTTGCTTGTTTAAACATTTCTTGCTTGTTTTGCAGTCTTTAGCAATGTCTTTGATTTCTAAACTCATGCAAGGCCGGTGTAACTCATCTGTGGCCTTGTGGGGAGTGGGGACATGCATCTGGTTCCTCATAACTACCATGGATTCTTGTCAACTTCTCAGGTCTCATAACTTTGGGTTCTTTTTACTGGAATCCATTTTGCATGCTATTTTTTCCTGGGAAGTCCAGTATTCTCTAATACATCTTTCATATCTACCCATCCTGCTAGAGCAGTACTTTCCAAGCCCGCAGTATCTCAGCTTGCTGGGTGTATCTCTGAATCTGACACTAATCTGGTGCCTACATGATGTTTAGTATTGAATATGAACTGTTAAGATTCATTGTCCTCTTTGCCTTTGACCAGAAGGACCTTATTTTGCTGCTTTTGCAAAATGTTTTTTTTTTTAAACATTTTCTGCAGACCACCTCAGTGTTGGACACTGTTCTTCTTCTTCTGACTACTACAATAAGGAACATCATAATCTCTATGCTGTGCTGCCTTGATGCCAGTGTGTCCTATGGTGAGCCTCTTCTTTCTTGTTTTGATGTTCTTCCCTACATAGAGTTTAGTGTTTTCACCTCCAGGATCTGCAGTTAGTACTTTCAGGAGCATTTGTGTCATTTCACTACTTCTGCAGCACATGGTAGGACTTAGTTTGGGCTCCCTTAGCATCCTGCCTCAGGCATCTATGTCTCTGGTGCCCAGCACTATGTGATCTTGTATCACTCTCAGATTAACACGTGGCTTTCGACTGCCTCAGCTTTGTGTGACATACTGAACTATGGGTTCTCGCTCTGACTCTAGTGGTTGTATTAAACAGATGTATAACATTCCTTTTGGGCTGGAAACGTTTCTTCAGTGCTCACAGGGTCTCTGTAACATTTTGCTTTCCTTCCTCTGGCAGTGTGAGATATTGGTAAATGTATAAGCAATCTCTTCCCATTTCTGAACACATGAAAGCAATTCTTACATTGGGGTCATTCTTTTCCAATTCTGGTGCATTTTTATAGTCTTGCTCGTGAGCACCATAATTATGCATGTAGCAATCATGTCACCTTTGCAATCTATGGACGATGGGTCTAGAAATTCACTAGCAGCCATTTTCCTTTTCTTTTTGTTCACCCTCAATCCAATCCAAGTCTTTCTTACAACAATGCCAGCCTCACTCAGCTATCACATCTTTCAGCTGAAGTGTGTGACATTTTTATGGCTTAAAAAAACAAATAACATAAAATAAAAATGGCACTTCAGACACATTGTTTGAAAATGCTTTGCTGAAACAACAGCTACCTTGCTGAGCATTGTGTGCTAACATAATGGCAGACACTGAGTGGCTCTACACATTAGAGCTTAATATACCTGCTACTCTGGGTATGGTGATAGTTGTGAGTCCATATTGCCATTATCCCAAATGCACTTAGTTATGAGACTGCAGGAGCAGGTATTCTTTTACTCATTGATTGAAAGATGTTTCAGCAGGTGAGCAGCCAGCAAACACAGGAATGACTCCCACCCATGTTGAGGTCAATGACAAAACTCCCATTGACTTCAACATGGGAGTAGAAGAGAGCACATAAAGAATAAGAAGTTATTAGGAGGACAGAGCCACTGACATGCTTTGGCAGTTTCCATAGACAGATAGTTAGATCAGATATATCTCTGGAAGACTGAATAAAGCTTACTGTTACAGCCACTACATTGGACCCTCCTGGGGAATTCTCTGGAATCCTGGAAATGTAATAATCAGATGAGAACTTTGGGACATTGTCATTGGTGTCCAAGAGACGTATCACTATATCCGCCGTTGAGCTAAACTTCTCAGGAGTGTTCACCTCTATGGCAAGAAGCTAAGAAGATAAAATAATGAATTCTACTATTATTATTGCAAGTATTTGGGAGGCATCTATCACTATGCCTAGGTGCATTTTATCCCAATTAGAATGGAAACCAACACCACAAGAAGGGAAGCACGGGTTGTGTAACTGGGCATATCATGCAAAAATCAAACTAATTTTTTAAATTGATAAATATTTTAAAATAAACTTCAGCCATGTCCATGCCCACTTTGTGTTTGCTTTCCTTGAAAGTCTGAGCAATCCATTTGAATTTTTGTGGGAGGGAAATTTCAAATTTGTCTCTGCAAGTATGTGCAGAAACCAAATTTTAAATCTGTATGTGTCATTATTTACAGAAGAAGTGCTTGCCTGACTGTCTGACTAATCACAGTTACCAGTATCACTCAGAGAGTGTGTATTGAAAATCAAATATCTGCAGAGAACTGTTCCAGATTTTAAAAAATGTCTCAAATACATTGATTAGCTTGAACAATGAATAAAATGATGGAATCACGATCTGCTGATGAACATTTTGCAGGCAGAAGCTAAATCATCAGATTATTTGCACCACTCCAGTGTTCTGCAGCTATTCACAGAAGGTGACTCAACTTGCTTGGATGGACTCAGGATGGGAGACAGCAGCTAGTAGACAAAATATTAGGGTCTGCAGAACCTGGTGTCACTGAAAAGCCTAGAACAAGAAATGTTTCAGAGTAACAGCCGTGTTAGTCTGTATTCACAAAAAGAAAAGGAGTACTTGTGGCACCTTAGAGACTAACCAATTTATTTGAGCATAAGCTTTCGTGAGCTACAGCTCATTTCATCGGATGCATACTGTGGAAAGTGTAGAAGATCTTTTTATACACACAAAGCATGAAAAAAATACCTCCCTGCACCCCACTCTCCTGCTGGTAATAGCTTATCTAAAGTGATCACTCTCCTTACAATGTGTATGATAATCAAGTTGGGCCATTTCCAGCACAAATTCAGGTTTTCTCCCACTCCCCCCCTGAATTTGTGCTGGAAATGGCCCAACTTGATTATCATACACATTGTAAGGAGAGTGAACACTTTAGATAAGCTATTACCAGCAGGAGAGTGGGGTGGGGGGAGGCATTTTTTCATGCTTTGTGTGTATAAAAAGATCTTCTACACTTTCCACAGTATGCATCCGATGAAGTGAGCTGTAGCTCACGAAAGCTTATGCTCAAATAAATTGGTTAGTCTCTAAGGTGCCACAAGTACTCCTTTTCTTAGAACAAGAAATGTATTTTACATCTCGCCATAAACACAGCCAGGCTGGGACTCATGTATTTAAAGTAGGATCAAATTCCAGAGGTTCCACTAATGAGAACTCCCAGCCCAAATTCCCTTGAGCTTCAACCTATCTGGAGTCATACCTTCTGAGTGTAGGTGTCCTGGTGAAGCTTAGCGGAAGAGACTGCCTTTGTGCTGGGCCTGAGCAATTAGGACTTTATTAGATAGTGACCAGCACCTTGAATTCCATGTTGAAATGAACTACTGCACCAGGGCAGCTAGACAGAGCACTAGTCAGTGCGGGTTTCAGAGTAGCAGCCATGTTAGTCTGTATTCGCAAAAAGAAAAGGAGTACTTGTGGCACCTTAGAGACTAACCAATTGTGCGATATGTTCTCATTCTGCCCCTCTGAAAAGGCAAGCAGATGCATGCTGCACCTGATCGAGCTGCTAAGTGGCCTTCTAGATTAGCCCACTGTAAATTTAGATTGTAACAATCCAGTTTGGAGGTGACCCCCAAGCATGCCCAAATAAATGTGTTAGTCTCTACGGTGCTACAAGGACTCCTTGTTGTTTTTGAGTTACAATAGGCTCCAGGCCTAGAGGAGTGGGCTCATTTGTGTCGTCAGTTGAAGACAAAAGATGTTTCTGGCCACTGTGCTGCTAACTGGGCGTCCAGGAGAACTGAGGAATCTAGCAAATGCCCACGAGGGTGAATCACTGTGCTAACTGGAGGGCAGAAGCTCTCCACTGAGCCATTGTCTGGTCAATTTCTCTAGATCACTCCCTGGGTGTCCTGCTTTCTACCTACATCCTGAAGAATGGACCTGGCATGCTGCTCTATACACTAAGGGCAGACTAATGTGTGATTGATTTCTATGGTATGCTAATAGGCAACTGTAAATTAGCAGGAAAGGAGTTAATCACTGATTAGGGAAGGTATAACAGTTTTGATGGACTGTTGGGGATAGGCATTAGAATAGAAACCAGCCCAAATCTTGTCCAAAATGTTAACTGAAAGAACTTACTCTGGCAGTGGGGGTAGCAAGTGGCTTGAACTTGTCAAGTATATAAGACAGCTAGTGGGTTGTTTGAAAAAAAATAATTGCCATATTTCAAACCTGGATATCTGATTTTCCCACCACCCTCCTTTCCCAGTAGGAATTTAGAAACAGGCGTTGCATTTTTAGCAAAATCTGTGCAGTTCAACTTTAAACTCTTGTGAAAATCATTTTATCCAAACAAAATGAGAGATCTCATAGGGGAAAAAAATCCTCTTCACTTGTAATTACTACTTTTGGTATTCATTGCAGTAGCATTCGCCTGAATTCTCTCAGTGTTCATGAGCTGGTTGGTTCAATATAGAATTCAAGGTATTCATGAGCTGTGTAATTTTTTTAGTGGTCTTTTAGTAACTTACCATGAATAAATCTGCACTACTTTTAACTGATTTGGGCAGTGCTTCATAATCGGCCAAGAAGCTTCCATCTGAATACAATAATAATATGTTGTATTTCTATAGCACTTTGAATATAAGGAGTACCAGGTGCTTTACAAACATGACAAATGGTGGAACTGAGACACAGCAGTGAAGTGATTTGCTGAGGTCACATGGCAAATCCTTGGCAAAGCTGGACACAGAACACAGGAAATCTGACTCCCACAACGCTCCCTCTAATCATTACAGAAACTGCCTCTTTGTATACAAAACATGCAGAGCCCATTAGCACCTAACTATAACTTGGATAAAATATTTTACGATTAACAAGGCGCTGAAGGCAATGAGCTACAAAAGAAAACTAATTACTCATTAGCTGGGGTCTTCCACCAGTTCCAGCAATAACATACTGTAAAGCAAGACCATGTGCCACATGGCCTAAGACTGAGTAGGTGAAATCCTGGATTCACTAAAATCAGTGGGGCCAGGATTGCATCTAATGAACTTATTGGCATAAGTGAAATAGTCACCCTGATGTGCATAGTCTACAGTGCTTCAGAAACATCACAAAATGAAATTTCTATACAAATGTAACAGATAGAACTCCTTGCATTTACTGGGCCAAAGATAGCCCACAGTCTTCAGTTACACTCATTAAACACTACAGCAGTCAATGACCTGAGGGAAGAATTTGGCTTGGTGAGCTTCATTTACAAGGCCATAACATCATTAGCATTCAGTCAGACAGCCCCAGTTGATACCAGAAGTCAAAACCCATCACGTATATGATTGGAGCGGGCAAGGAACGTACTATACCTTAAAGGTTAACAACTGGAACTTCTCATAATCTATGGCAGCAGAGTTCTCCACTATTATGGTAACCTGAGCCTCATTCAGGACGGTTTGGGGAACAACTCGGAAAATGCCACCGGGTCCAACTAGCCGGAGGTTGAATTTAGCATTGGCCCCCTGGGAACAAAGCATAGGTATGAAAGTAAAAGCAGTACAAAGTGATGTTGCTTGGCTTTCAACAGCAGAGCTACATTTACTGATGCATGGCATAGGCTCCATTTTTATTCAGTACGTGTATAATTAGAATGTGTGTCTGACTGCTTAGAACCTTCTGTTCCCCATCTCCTGGGTAAGAGAGTGCTAAGAGGCTTACTAAAGTAATCACTGCAGCTCTGGTCACAGGGCACACATGGCTTTTTTAAAAAAAATAGATTAATTATTCCTCCAATTACAATGGAAAAACACTGACTAGGGCTGGCTAAGTGGGCAATTCATGTGAGAAAGAGGCGTTGAGTAAGCTTCAAGGCTTGTGTCCCCTGAACTGGTTGTGTTCCAAGGAACCAGGAGCACATAGATTGGTGATTCTAATAATGTTTATTCCTTCCATCTTCCTGACCAGGATTTTATAACAACCAAAGAAGCAAGGGTCTCCAGAGAATCCATCCTGTGCTTTGTAGTGTGATCGATGCATTGCTGGACAGGACTTAGTGAGTTTAGTCAGTACTATAGGTATGTGTATATAGAGCAATTAAGCTTTTTATGTGCTGCACTGCTTTGTCTCTTTTTTTCTTTTTGATTTAGGAAGCTCCCTCTAACTTGCAGAGAACAGGTGACTGGAGGTAAAGGATGACCCAGTGGTGGAACAGTGGAAAACAAGTGAAATCACTGAACAATATATATAAAAGGCATCAACATAGGACATTCTGCCACGCACTGATAAAGGATCAAGCTATTGTACACCAGAACAATTCTGTCAAGTTTTATCTGAACATGGCAGGGGAATGGCAAAAAAAAGGAAGGTTCATACAGATAGCCGTTTTAGCCATTAATCTGGCAGACATTTATGCTTTCCTATGGAGGATGGGGCAAGATGAGCTGAATGTGATTTATCAACTAACAGCAGGTACCAATCTCTCAACAGCTGTGATTCCCAACTGTCGCCACCAGCCAGGATCACTGATTGGCTGATGCTATGATGTCCCTCCAGAATGCCGTACTTCTAGTAGTGGTGATGTAGAAACAGGACAGCCCCCACTTGCTGATGTACACATAGGTGGACTAAGCCTGGGTAGTCACTACTTCAATACTTGCCCATCTCAAAGGGAAAAAAGCCAATGTTAATCCCCAAAGCAAATCTGAGTATTTTCAGGTTCAAGCTCAGTGTCTTGTGTTGCGCTGGAATCCAAACTCCCACAATTAAAGGATAGCCCATTGGCTCCTTTTTGCCTGCAGTGGAGAGCGGAGCGACACATACAAATACCAGCTGGATGTGACTGATGTGCATGGAATGAGTAAGAGCAGTGGCAATGCAGAATGCTATCTTCCCACCCAGGCCAAGATCCCCTATGCATGGGACTCCACAGGTTTTGAGGGGGACTATGCTGTGTTGGAGGTGGCTGCTCTGCATAGTTTGCTTCCTTCCAAAACTGAGTGACTTTCTGTCAAGAAATTTTGCAGACCCCACCTCTGGTCAGAGCAACCCATGTTCCATGAGCCCAGCTGGACAATCTCAGAGCAGGGGAATGTCAGGAGAGCCTGTGGAAGCATGGCTGCTGTCTTTCCTTATAGTGAGAAGAGGTGTGGAGCGTAGAGCAGATGGGTTTCGCTCCATACTCCTCAGGCTTTGCAGAAATTAGAGGCTGTACCTCCTGCTCCATCCCACGCCACTGCTTACCCATTCCACCAGTAAGCAAAGTGAGCCAAAGACTCGGTATGTAAAGTATGAAACATTGCTTTCTTTACATTTTGCCTTGAATGAGTGTGTGTGCAGAAGGGGAATAATTTGGCTTTAGGCCTTTAAAAGAAAACAAAACATTGTGTGACACTGAGCAGCAGAAAACATGTTCAGAAATGTATTTGATATAGGTACAAATGCTTTCTGTATATTTTATAATCTGGTTGTAACCTACGTGACTTTTTTTTTTTTTTTTTTTAACTCTAAGTAGAGAAAAAGCCAGCATAGAAGTTTTTCAGTTTGCTTCCTTCTGCTGCTGCAGCAGCAGCAATAATGGCAGGGCTGAGTGGGCACTCATGCGTAAGTAGTTGTTTATCTGCTTGCTGCAGAGCAGCAGGGGGAAGCCATTGGGTTTGATAGCAGTACAATAGTAACAGCACAATACTGAGTACAGTGACATAAGAACATTGCTGTTAACAGAATATGGTTCTGGGATGTTGTCACTCCGTAACCTCAGGCTAACTCAAATGGAGGCCAGCGGTACAGTAGCTATCTTAGGGTTTCCTATAGCAATATTGCCATAGTATTTAGGTGCTTCTTAGGTCAGTTAGAACTACAAGGTGAGGTCCCAAGTGGGCCTCATGAAGTCTTTGTTCTTTTCCCTTGTCTGGCTATAGGACGCTCTTCTTGGGGTATAGGCTTTATCAAGGCATGCCCTGCAACTCATGTTAAAGGATAAAGGCCAGAAGAATGATAAGTTGTAGGTTTTACTAACAGAAGCAATGAAAGGGGCAAGGACTGTATTGTCTCCATAAGGCTGTGGGAGACAGCAGTAATAAAGCTACTATTTGTAAAGCATTTTGAAGTTGTAAAATGCTAAGTAGTCCTCCCATTACCTCTAGAAATTATGCAAGAATGTATTATCCTCATTTTACATATGGAGAAACTAAGTGAGAGAGGTGAAGGGTCAGATGCTGATTCCATGTCATTGTAAATCATGCGTAACTCCACCAAACTCAATGGAGTTATATTAGTGGTAAAACTAGTTTGAGATTGTAAATAGGGCCTAAAATGTCTAAGGGCTTGTCTACACTTACCGGGGGATTGACGAGTGGCGATTGATACATCTGTGGTCGATTTAGCAGGCCTAGTGAAGACCCGCTATATCGACCTCAGATCGCTCTCCCATCAACTCCTGTACTCCATCAGAATGAGAAGAGTAAGGGGAGTTGACAGGAGAGTGTCTCCCATCAACATAGCATAGTGTGGACCCCGCAGTAAGTAGGTCTAGCTGTGTTGACTTGAATTACACTACTAACGTAATTCAAATTGTGTGGCTTAGATTGGCTTTCCCACGTAGTGTAGACAAGACCTTAGGCCCCAGCAGGAGTCAGTGTCTGAGCTGGGGTTAGAACTCATAGGGTTCAAGCCAATAGACCGTACCTCTCTTTTAAGCATTCACAGCACTGTTAATGGGCAATCGTATTATAATACTAATAACCTAACCTTGCTCCTCTCCAAAATTTAGGTGCCCAGATATTACAGGGAAAAGTGCTGGAGAAAATCTTTAGACAGCCAGACTAGATAGATACTCTTCACAAACTCACCTGATCTGAATCGTTGACTGTAATTTTCAGGCCCCTCAGGATCTCACCCTCAGGTGGGTGCTCATACATTGTCAGTTCAAATCGATTCTGGGGCCCATTTTCTCCATAGAAAGTTGGTGGGTGGTTGTTGAGGTCGACGACCCTTATAGTCACGATGGCAAAAGCATATGCTGTCACATCACCATCTAGACTTATTTCTGATGCCTGTGATAGGTAAAAGAAACAAATTGTAGGGCTTTCGTTGTGGAGAACTATCAGTTCAATTAAAATGTTTCTTTTCTCAGGCCCTCAGAGGGCCTTAATCTGTGTGAACAAATCACATTGATATTAAGGGGAACTTTTTACATGAGTTGAGTATGTCTGATGCCTTTACATTTGTCTATATCTTTAAATTCATGTTAGAAGGGAGCATAACCTTGGTATGAAGCTTAGGGGTGGAATCTTGACTCTATTGAAGTCAAACCGCACTGACTTTCAGTGAGGTCAGGATTTAATTCTAGAGCTCTACAAACTTGCAGAAAGTCGTATTTGTCCTCAGCCATCCAAAAGCTTAAAAAAAACCAATGGTCCTGCATTGGCCACGAGGCCGTGTCTTCAGAAAAGAGCTCCACTCTTCACTCAGCTTCACTCTTCACTTCTTCTCCACTCTGTCCTAGAATGAAAACTGCTCTCTAGGGACGAATTATCCAATTGACATAAAATAAGATGATCTGAACTTCTGCCCAGAATGAAGATGCAAGGTGAATAGGAACCCAAAACTCTTTGAAGTTCCAAAAAGCTTGGACTTTTCCTCCAGGTTATTTTTCAGGTACCCATGCTCTTCTTGGTTCTGGCAGAGGGCATGAGTGCTGAAGCACGGAGAGAAGAACTGTGCTTTTGCAGTATTTGGGAGGCATATGGGAAGAAGAAAGTACTAGAAATTTCCTTCTAGAGAGACTGTTCTCAGATTTATAGCCCTGCTTTGCTGACCCCATGGATAGGCAACCAAACTGAACTGAACTGAACCACCAGAGGTGTTGAGGTTCACCCAGTCATTACTCTCTCATTGACTGTGCCTTTGATGTTTCTTCCACTACAAAGGAAACTCTGGCTGCTGCTTTGTGTAAGAAATTAGTTACCAGTAACTGAGGAATCAAACCCATTTCAGTCAAAGAGTGTTCAAACCAACGCCAATTATGGCCCAATATTTCAACCTTTGTTCCACTTGCATCAACTGACTTGATGGTACAGCATGATGCAACATGATTTTAACATGAATTTCTCTAGAGGATTTTATGTCTTAAATCTCTGAGCATGCAGAGCCAGATTCTCATCTTGAAGTCAATAGCATCCCACCAGTTTACACAAGCTAAGAATCTGACCCTTCACTATTGTTTTTAGTATAAAATAATACAGCATTCATTTATTTATCTTTGGGCTAAGTCACAAGGCTAAGGCCCTTCTAAAGACTTAATCCAGTTCTTATTCAGGAAAATTGCCATTGTTTTCAATGCATGTTTGTGTGAGGAAAAATTGACAAGGGCCTAATGATGTGGCCCTGTGCCATTAAAATATTGATCGTTAGAATCCTGTGTAAATTTAGGCAGCATGTCACATTCATATTCTGTCTCTTTCAAATTCTGTCTCTTTTCAATTCTAACCTTGGACATGTGTGTCAAACTTTTGTGTTAGAGACCCAGTCAAGTGGATATGGATTTAATAGCTAAGCTCCACTATTCAACAACATTTATCCTAACCCTCTCAATGATTATAGATTTAATAGTAATCCACTCCAGCAGATATGGATTTAATAATTCATTAATTTCCATACTCGGTAATAAAAATCGAAAACAGAGAGTTAGCAGACAGTCACCTAAGGGAAAGAAGACTGTAGAGCTGGGAATTAATTTGTGACTATTAGATTTTATTTCCAAGAAGAAACTGGGGGCACTTTGAATATCTGGGCAAACAACAGGAAATTATGCTGATTTACATGAGGTGATGATCTGACCCTTGAGCATACAAATACAACATGTAGCACTTAAGACTTGGTTCATGTTACCTGTTTTTAAACACAGATTGACATTCATGGCTAGTAGATCATGGGCACAGGGGAACTATGGAACATACCTGAATTTTTAGTTCATACACTTCTTTCTT
Organism: Caretta caretta; assembly: GCF_965140235.1. Lineage (NCBI taxonomy): Eukaryota > Metazoa > Chordata > Testudines > Cheloniidae > Caretta > Caretta caretta. The sequence continues at coordinate 72,147,358 of NC_134212.1, read as the reverse complement.
TAATTTACTTGGGTTTTTTGTAACAGAAATAGCTCCAGTCGTATTATTTATTTCAAAAGATCCTTCACTTCCTGTCACAAGAGAGAGGGACATTTGATTATGCTGATCACATTTTCCAACTTCCTGAAAAAGAAGAGTTCTAAAAAAACACGAGCAGTAAAATGTACAGTGTTTTGTCCAAAAAATAAGTTGTAGTTCCGGTCTAGCCACTAGGTGACAAGGGACTGTGAGGTAGGGCACCTAACACAGCCTCTGCAAGGAGTAGTAATTTACTGGCCTGAACTCACTTTGGATACTAAGAGATAGAAATGTCATTGCTACCACATTTTAGGCATATAGCTGGTGGTCATCAACGGGGTGGATGTAGATGCTTGAAGTGGTGCAGTTTTTCTGTATCATGTAATGTTTAAATATTGTGGGGCAAAAAAATCACACAAAGGGCCATAACTCATAGAAACAATTTAATTTTTAACCAAAATTAGCAGAAAGCTTCTAAATACAATTGATAATGCAACTATAGACTCAAAATACGACTGCCTTAGAAAGTTTGGGAAATATTTTGCCCCAGGTGATATTTTATGCATTTTCCCATACTTTTTTTTTTGCCTTGGATTAAAGCACAACAGTATAAGCTCATCACACGACAGTCACATGACAGTCAGAGCTCATTTGTACCATGTAATACATCAAAATATTTGTCATTATTTGTGCAGTGGATTGAGTTGTGAAGTTTTGCAGATAATAAGATTTTCTACTCTCTAATTATAAAACATGTATTTCTGATGTCATCTTTATGCCCAGAGACATAAGTCTAAAGCACGCACGATACAACTGTAATCATCTTCTTATGATCACTGAACACAAGGATAAACTATTTATATAACAGTAATGACTCTTGGTAAGAGGGCCGTAGAATGTCTTGTATGAATATATCATGTGAATAATAAAGTATAATAATGTACTCTTATTATCCCTGCATAACACTATGAGCTCCTGAAAGTCTAATGAAACACCCCCTTGGGCTTTATCAAACTCTGGAGCACTCCATGTAGCTCGAAAGCTTTTCTCTTTCACCAAGAGAAGCTGGTCCAATACCAGAAATTACCTCACCCACCTTGTCCCTCTAATACCTTGGGAACAACATGGCTACAACAACACTGCAAAAAACTTAAATGTGCAGTCAGGTAATATTTGCTCAGAGCTTTTTCTTTTGTGCAGAGATGCTGATGCTTTCCACAGTGCTTGTTGAGTGATTGCTTGATGCCCACGTCATACCATACACCACTAAAGAGTCTGGCAGTCTGGTATACTGCTCCCCCACTATCAATTAGGGCATAATATATATCTGGCTTCTCCTCCTCCAGAAGTCTGGCTTCAGCTACATTTACGTAACCCTATCTAGCATAATTCACATGACCATACTGGAAGTCAAGTGGAATAATCTCTACCAATATCTCAAGCTACATGGACTTGTTATCTTCTCTCTCTTTGCTCTCTGCTATGTAATCTATCAGTAGTTGGGAGAAATCCATTAAATAGTTTTCCCAGAAGAGAAATGTATCTGAACAGTTTTTTCCTTGGGTAATGTAAGTATCCATGAGCTGGAGAAGTGATTGGATGCTGTTCATGATGTCTGCCTGCCAGAGCATTCTGTGTTTTTTCTGTGTGCCTTCTCTACATCCTCAAATGCTTCAATCCATGTTGGAGCTTTCTCCAAGAAACATCTCTTCTCATCTTCTGAGAGAACATCATTGTTCATGGAATCACTAGCTGTCATCCATTTCAAACCATTCATTGCCTTATTCATAAGTTTGTGAATTCTAATGCCACCATTATATACGTTCACTCTTAGAGCATGGCTGATGACTGAAACACGATAGATTTGCTTCCATAAGGATGTCACTTGCGTGCATCAGACTGCCTGTATCACCCTTTAAATTCATTGCACGATGCATGCCTCCTATCTCAAGGTGGTCATTATCAAATTCATGTTAATTCCTCCATTTAATCAACTGAGTGTTACAGTAGATTGCTTCATGATACACGCCATAAGTCCAGTTTTGGATCAGAGAGGGAAACGTACCCTAAAACTATTTCATCATAGTGTATACCATATTAACATCAGTTGCTGGTGCAGGAATCATTGGACAGTAGCCAATAGTCATAAAACATAAAATAGCAGACAGGAAAAACTTCTCAAATCAGTCTATTCTACAAATATTGACAAATATTTCAATGTGTCATGTGGTACAAATAAGCTCATGCTGTCCTGTGTCTACAGACCTTTGCTTTAACCAAAGGCAAAAATGTAGAGGAAAATGCATAAAATATATCACCTGGGTCTAAATATTTCCCAACGTCTCCAAAACTGTGCCATCTGTTTTCAAGGGGATGTGGAATTCCTAATAGTTAGTTAGCAAAAGAAAGATCAGAGAGATATGTACAATATACAGAAGGGATTCTACATCAGGGTGGAGAATGGAGTAAGGTCGACAACATTTCTCCTTCTATATAACGCTGTCCTCCAGTCGCACAATAAACTCAACAAGGCAGTAGTTCTGTGTTAGGAAGAAGGGATAAAATGGGAATGGGATTCACTGGACACATTTTTCAGCAGTGATTGGTGCTTCGGATACTGTTGATTTTGGGTTCCCTGCTTGCAATGCTTTAAAAAGGCCTGATTTTCATGAAGTGCTGAAATTCAGTTTCCATTAAGGTGCTGAAGTTGGAAACTCAAAATTACCAGTCACTTTTGTACGTATTGATTTCATGTGCAGACAGAAATATAAATGAGCCTTCTCAGTTTAATTGGCAAATACTTAATAATGCCTCTGCAAAAACAAGAACCGCTCTCGTTAATATCAGCTAAAGTGAGAAGTCTGACAATCTCACCAGAAAACAGTCATTCCTTCTGCAGCATATATCTCTAGGGGCCTTAGATGTCTGGGCATTCAAATCTCAACCTCCTAAAAGATGATATTCTGTAAAAAGGCCTTCTGTTTTTATAGGGTCAAATTCTGACCTTAACACCAACTGAGGCTCACAGGCAGAATCTGGCTGATGGAGCTGGTAGGGCTGTGTACTGATTTCAGCAAACCCACTCTTCCATGTGTCTGGGCAGAGCATCAGTTGCACCATTTGTACTATGTTCCCTTTCTGACCTGGCTAATTCGTGGACCAAAGCAGAAGGCAGCTTCTGGAAATATAATAATTGCTTGGGGACTTGCTGCCCACACCTTTGCCCCACCTCCTCTGATAAAGGTAGCCTGCTGCATGAAGAAAGTGGGTAGGAAATGAAGGCTCAGGAAAAGAGCCTGGCTGCAAATGCTTCATTAGTCTGAAAGAGAGACTTATGCTGGATATTTCTCTTCCGGCCCTGCAGCATGTATGGAAATCTGGCCATTCATTGTGTTTTGAGGCAGAGCCCATGCACTCATGGACAGGTCCATTGCTGCTGCAAGGAAATCAAGCTGAAAAGAAAAACTCAAACCTGGAAGAGTTGCCTCTTCGGAAATAAAGGCTGATTACAGGAAAGCCCAGTCATTCTTGTCTCTCTCTAAATTGACTTTAATGCTCATTTTTAAACTGTCCAATAATGCCTTGTTTTGCTAATATCTGCAACTTCATTAAAGTTCATTAGACACCACATTGAATGATACAGACGTATGTGGCAGTAAATCATTAAGATTCATAAGCCTGAAAAGTAAAGCCTGACTGAGAAGAAGTTGAAGTCAATAGTTTTTCAAGCAACGATACATCATGATATTGCCCAATTACCATAGGGAAACTGGTAACTCAGAGTGTGCCATTATGTACATTCTGTAAAACAGCATATTTTGAAGCTTAGGGTTTCCTTTTTAAAACAAAAAAGTGATTTTAAACAAAAAAATGTAATAATAATTACTATTCATAAATAATTAACAATAGCATTTTATGGTTTCCTTGCATTTTGACAGCACAAATTCAAGGTGTAGAATAGGGGCCTCCCTTGATTGAGGCCAGTATTTGCATGGGGTGGGGGGAAGTAAGGCAGTGTTTTTCCTCCCATACCTATTCCCCCATCTCCAGGGCTTTGAGTGGCCAGAATATTCCCCATCTCTTCCCATTCCAGAACCATGATTGGTTCCCTTCTCTCCTTGCTGCTCCCACACTTCTTGCTAGTGAAACCTCACTACAATGTAAATGGAAACAAGAATAAAATCTGCTGGCCTTGAAGTTGCATGGGTCTCCTAGTGTGTTCTTCTATTGGCTACCAGTTTAGATGGGAAAGTCCCTCAGCGCAGGGATAATTTCTTCCTTTATGCCTAGTAAAGTGCCTGGCACAATGCTGGTGCTTAACAGACAATAAATAAGTGAAATAAATGATTCCAAGATGAGCAATGTAGCTCCATGAAGCAAACACTAAAACTCAGTGAATAATCTCTGGGCTGCTCCCAGCTAGACAAGAGCCAGGAATAGTTTCAGGTGTCTGACCCTATTTCATGAGAGGGATCTTCAGCTTCACTAGACTCTAGCATGCTACATTCTAATTTATTGTCATGTCTACCTTTGACATCCCTTAGGATTTCATGCCAACTGTGTCTACTCACCAGTCACAAGACCGTAATGAATATTATTAGGCTTTCCTCGGTCACCATCAAGAGCAATGACTGTTAGTACCTCAGAGTCCTAGGGAGAAATAGGAATTACAGCTTAGGTAGTGAAAGCAAAGAGCAGTGAAATTGCTAGTGAATATTAATAAAATCCACTCCAGCCAGTTCCTCCCTTATAACCAGGTGTTAGGTGCTCTTGCTGTGGCTGCATTAGGACAACAGCAAGGGCCCATGCTCCTGCCAGAAAATAAGTCACAGCTTGACTTTGTGTCAGGCCATTTGACTGGTTGATCTACAGGCCCTGAGTGTGCTCAGGATTAGCTTTTGGGGTGGGCACCTCCCCCTATTAAGGGATCTGGGGCTCTTTTGCCTCTACTCTTCTACCAGTAAAACTCCCACCTGCCCATCCATGTGCTGCAGCAGAGGGACTGGTCGTTCCAGGTACTGCTTGTAGATGCTTTCCTGTCCAGCACTGGGAGTTGATACGGCAGTCAGGTAAACTCTCAGTGTGAAATGCTGAGTGCTGACAGGTCAGTTCATGTGTGACTCAAGTGGCGATTAAAATAGGGGAAGTCCAAGCCATTGAATTTGGTGAACGGGAGATGGGAATGTCACAGGACTGCAAGCGCTTGACCTGGGACTATTCATTACCAAGATGGAATGTTTTCTGGCTTATGGGCTATGCTAGCTGGCCAGGCAATATAGCTGACCAAGACCAAGTTAGCCAAGGGATCGACTGAAGGAGACCTAGGGGACCTCCTAATTATTAGGTGGAACAAGGGATGGCCTGTGCTCAGGAAATCAGCTGCAACTAGCCCTTGCTGCAAGGCCTATTTTAGGTTTTCCTTGTGATGATGATTATGATTATATTCAGTGCCGTCTGTGCCATTCTTTGAGAGTGGGAGCATCCCCACTGCAGTATCCTGAGCCCAGATAATGCCAGTCATTTTAGTGTCAGTAAAAGGTAAGGATCCACAGGAAAGGCAGAAGTAACTTTTCTGGTTTGTGGGTCACACAGTTGTTGCAAGGTGTAACTCTGGCTCACAACTGTTACTCCTTTCTGTTGCCAAAATACTTGCTGACTTGTCCTTTTTCCACCTGCCCTTCTACCTTTTCCGACACAGCCTTTTGTGAGCAGCTACGGAATCAAAGAGACTGCTGCTCTGCTCCCCTGTGGAATGGCTCCTAAACCCATGTGCGCATTTCATGGCAATGTACATTAGCCCGAACTGAGGCAGTGAATTCTATTCTGCAATGGTTTTAAGCCCTGTTGCTCTTTAATTCCCAGGGAACAGATCACCATGGTAAGTGTAAGTGGACAGAGCTTGGTAAAAAAAAACCCAGAGATGGGCACAAGCCATACATTTGGATGAAAGTTTCTAAGTCACAGTTTGGGAGTGTTCACCCTCTAGGTTTTAGTTAGACTCATGACATTGCAAAGACTGGAGCCACTTACAAAATTCAGGTGTGGATTGGAATTCCCTGGCCATCCAAAAGTTTGAGAGAACTCAGTTTTAAGGTTTTTGGTACATGTCCACCTCCGATTTTAAGCAGAGGAAGTCAGCTCTATTTCTTCTGTCCTCTCCTCATACAGACACTATATTCATTTAATGAGGGCACCTTTGTTTCCTAAAACTCCTCACTTAGGACTTGTCTTGCAAAGTCCTCTCTCACTTCCTAATGATATCAAAGGAGTTGAAATGCCCCCAACACCTTGCAGGCTCAAGTCCTCTGATTTGATCCTGGAAATGCCACTCAACTGTTGTAGACCTCAAAATGTATGTACTGGTAACTACTCCATGGGTTTTCAATGCTTGGAATTGCAACATCTGATTGCCACGTAATTCACCAAGCAGCAGATAGTCATGTCTGTTCTCTCCAATAAAATCAAGATAGACAGCAGAAGCAATCAACGGATCCCAAGGCAATGTGATTGGTAAGTTGGTATGAAACAACAAGGAATTTGTGGCTGTCTTTAAAATCTTTACAGTCTTTCATTTTGCCTAATTAACATTGCTGTGGGCTAGATGGTCACCAATATCAATAAGTTTTGCACAATTTCCTCACACAGGTAGGCCAATTGACTGAACCGGGACTGCTCCCCCAGTAAAAATACTCAACACAATGAGCCAGACTGGCACATTATAGGCCCCTTTGTAAATTTCAGTCTACATCAACATAGAGCAAGGGAACCCTGAGATAATGTTAAATTGTTGCAAATAATGATTGGAAATATTTCCATGACAACCACTGTATACTTCAAAAACAATGGCAAGGTTCTGTCAGAGCAACAGCAATAACACAGTTTACCGTATGTGCTGGCAAAACCCTTCATCAAAGAGTTACTTAACTTCTTTACCATGTTGATGAACAAGATATTCACAGAGAAAAAGATGGACGAAGAGCCACGGAAAAGGTCAGTGTTCTATTTCTAACTTTTTATGCTGGAAGATGGATTTAAAGAATGGCTATTGGAAGAACTCCAGTGCAGTCCCTTGGATAGAGATAGAGCACTTTGTCACGGGTTAAAAATGTTAAATCCAAGAACAGCACCACCCAGGGGAAAAAAAGGAGCAGCTTCATGGAACGAAAGCTGACTGCGTAAGGAAGAGAGAAAGCAGCAAGTGCATTTCTTGGTGTGAAGTTTGCTGTCATGGCTGAGGCCACGCTGGGAAGGACACTAGTATTTCCATCATTACATCATCATAATAGTGTAAATTGCAGGGCTCAGACTGGATGTAATTAATACTTACTATCCCATGGTTTTCACAGTAAATACCATGTACTGTGTGCACTTGATAGATATGGGCCTTTCAAGATCACTTGGTAACCACATAGGGTAGATGAGTATATATCCCATTTTTATAGCCTCTTTCAATCCAAAGGATTGTAAAGTGCCTTAAAAACTACCTACAATATGTACAGTAATCCCTTCCACCTCACTACCGAGCTGAAATGCAGCACTTTAGGCAAAGAACTTCAGCAACTATTTAACAGTATACAGCACTGCTAAATTATAATTTAGGACAGAAATTAAAGAAAACTGCATCTATTGAAACTGCAAGGGAAATTTAGGTAGACAGAATGTAGCCACACTGCCACTAGAGGTCAAAGAGTCTACAACTCAGTAACTTTATGACTAATAATACCATTTGCAGTCATATGTGCTAAGAGAGGATAAATCAAAATCTCATGCTTAAGAATGAAAGCAGATCTGCACTGGGTTTAGGGAGGAATTTCCACCTCCTGCATATATAACATTGTGCAATTGGCTAGAGATATTATGGTTTTGTTTCACTTTCCTTTGAAGCATCCAGTATAAGGCACAGCTGGAAGCAGGATAGTGGACTTGATGGACTATGGCTTGATGGAATAAGGCTATGGCTAATATCCTTTGGATTATATGCTACGGTTACATGTGGCTGAATCCTTTCTGTTTACATGTGGCTGAATCGTGACTCAGGATTCTTCCATATCATGGAGCACTCAGGAGCTCCACAGTCTGCCTGGGCTCTGTAGCCATGGAATAGAAATGAAACCTGATGGAGATATCCCCTCAGCGGCAGCCACATACTTGCTGTGTAGCCACTGACCTCCTGTCTCCACACATGAGTTATTTGACAGTTTGGTTTCGGAGCTGTCAGCTGACTCTGCAGGCTGTAAAGGCCGCTTGGCCCATTCCATCTCCAGAGCCGTCATTCAGCAGAGAAGATCCCACATTATTGGCATGTCAGGGGCAGCTCCTCCCTAGTGACTCCAAGGGAGACCATGCCTGGGATCTGATAGCTTATAGGGCAGTAGGGGAGCAGAGTCACAGAGATTTCTTTGGCCCATACCCTAGCTGATGGCTCCAAAATAGACCTCTGAGATGGTAAGAACAGGTTCATTTAGGTCAAAGATCTCCACTTGCAGCAAAAGTCAGAGGCCTCTGCAGGACCTCTGCAGGGCTGGTTGGGTTAATGGGGGTCACTCATTTGAGCTCTCAACCACTTTCAGAAGTGCTGCAAGTCCCTACCATGGAGTGGCTGTTAATCATGGTCTGATCCTACTCGTACAAGTAAAAAATCCCTTTGACTTCAAAGAGAGCTGGAGCAGGCTCTCTGTAATTTTGTGATGGACACAAATAAGTACCAGCATGAGATTTACTGACTCATTTCACTTAAGATTCAAGTCAGAGTTTGAATGTAGGTCTCCAGAATTGTAAGGCTGGTGCCATAAACCACTGTGGCACCTGGCCCCACTGGTTTGTCATGTTGAAAGTTTCTCCATTGCTTCTGGGTCTCCTGTAGGCGAAAGTGATACTCACTGCCAGGGTGTCCTCATAGACATAGCCATAGTAGGGAGTCCCAATGAACATGGGAGGGGTGTCCTGAACATCTTCCACATTGATAGTGACTGTGGTTGTGGCTGAAAACACCTTGTTGTCTCCCCTGAGCTTCCCACCACCGTCCTACAACAGAACGCATTGTCAAGTCATTATGCTGAAATTCACCCACTGGAACTCCTGACTGGAGATTTATCAGCTCACAGAACCACACACTCCTGATTAGTGCACTCCCAAGACTAATGCATCTCCTGCAATACATACAGGGCCAGAATCATCATAACAAGAATGTGTGGAGTTATTTATTCTAATCTTAGCAAGAAAATGGTCAATAACAGGTGGAAACAGCTCACCTAAACAGATAGCTTTAGAGCTAATCAGTGAATGCCAAGAGTTATAGAAAACTCTGCTCTGTCCTATTCCCTCTATTTTCGGTTCGTTTGGTTCCCTCTTTGATTAAGCAGACAGCCCTGAGTCTCCCTGGAGTCATTTTTAACATTAAAAGTGGTTGTGCTGGTACATGGAATCATGTGTGTTATTTTGCGTTTGAGCTCCTATTTATCAATGCCACCTAGGAAGAAAATTAGTCTTTGCAGGAAACAGGTGAGTCAGAAGAAGAGGCCAAATCTGGAGGAACATCTATAACTTTTCATGCTAAATGTAGGGCAGAACAAAAGACACTGCACTGCTGGGGAAAATTAAATTCTGCATATGATCAAAGTCTCCTACGGACTCTTGTGATACAGTCAAAGGTGTGGGACAGCATAAAGCTGGGAATTGTTAAGTGGCCATGGCGTAATCAACTCTGTTCGCGCGACTGACACGACAGAGCCAATTAGAGAAACACCTCAGTATATGAGAAGATTTTAACCCCTTAATAATTATGCTGGCTATTAAAGCAGTGAATGTTTTGCATCCCCATTTTTATGAAGGGATATGTCCACTCCCCCCGCCGCTCTGCACTATAACAAAGACAGGTGAATTTGGACCACATTTTGTGACAAACTCCTCCCTGGCTCAAGTCTGGCTCCAAAAAATTCAATGACGCCCAGGCCAAGCTCTTCTTACAAAACACAAGAGCACTTAGGAGGTCCTCGAAAATGTTCTTTGTGGCCTAGCAGAAGTCATGTCACCACATAGCACCTGCCCAAACATGTCTGTCAGAACTACAGGTCTCATATATTTCTGCAAGCCTCTGCGCCTCGGAATCAATAGTTTTGCAGCCTGTTATGAGTCTACAGCAGTGCCACAAGCACAGGTTCCATAGGATTTATAGTAGCGGGGAGAGGAGTGGAATGTGCAGCTGCCTCTAAAGGAGGTGAATAACTATGGTCCATTAGTCAGCCCGTAAGAGAGGGAAGAAAATATACTCTTTTTAGAGAAGAGATGTGTCACCTCTGTTCTGCAGCGTGACTATTCTCCACCTGCTGTACTGACAAAGAGCAGTGATGCACACAGACACTGACAGTACTGCAGTTAATTACTCTACTTTATGTGCTGATAACTCTGACTCCTAGATATTACTTCATGCCTTCATAATGGTGGGTTCCCTACTACAGCACACACACTGCTGATTACTGCACTAGCCAGAAGGAGGGTAGCTCTGAAGGCATACTTCTCTGGATCTAATTCTTCCCCATTCTTCTTTGGGCCATCCTCAGATGTGGCTTTCCACAGTTAAAGTCCTTCCCCTTCCTGCCTCTTCTTTCAGGAAAGAGCTTGATACCTTTGCTACCACGGTGACAAAATGAGTTCTTGATTTTTCATAGTCTAGAGTGATCCCTGTTTTGATGCGAAGAACACCACTGTGTCGGTCTATGGTAAACTTATTAGTACGGATGTTCTAGAAGAAAAGAAGAGGAGAAGTGGTGAAAGATTACTGGTATGGAAACAAGATTGGTATTTGGACTATCTTTCATTTAACTTGCTAAAGATATAGGCTAGAATAATAAACAGAGGTGGGTAAAAAGTCTGTAATGAATGATTCATGTGATTAATTTCACCTCTTTGTGTTCAGGAACAATTTATGAACAGATCACAATTTTCTCATTATTCAAAATAATGCAGCAACCTTAACTTAGACATTTCCCGGCCTTTAATATTTAACTATTTTGCCATAATATTTTGTTAACATCGTTTATTAGATGGAATTAGTTAGTGTTTTGGGATTTTTTTGTTTTAGAAAATAAAAAGATGAACCCCCCCCCCCCACACACAAAAGTTGTGTCCCTCTTCAGGGCTTCAAAATTCTACTGGCTTCCAAAAAACTGGCAATAGTTCATGTACACTCCATTATCTGGAACAGTGGGCAGGATTTTGAAAAGTAATTGCTGAATTTTGGGTGCCTAATCTGATGTATTTTAAAGGGGTCTGGTTTTCATAAGGTGCTTAGCAGTCATCCTCTGAAAAGCAGGACTTTTGAAAAAGAACAGGAGTACTTGTGGCACCTTAGAGACTAGCAAATTTATTTGAGCATAAGCTTTCGTTCGCTAAAACCCACTTCTTCGGATGCATGCAGTGGAAAATACAGTAGGAAGATATATATATATACACACAGAGAACATGAAAAAATGGGTGTTGCCATACCCACTATAACGAGAGTGATCAGTTATGATGAGCTATTATCAGCAGGAGAAAAAAAAACCTTTTGTAGCGATAATCAGGATGGCCCATTTCCAACAGTTGACAAGAAGGTGTGAGTAACAGTAGGGGGAAAAATAAGCATGGGGAAATAGTTTTACTTTGTGTAATGACCCATCTTTTTAAGGTGTCTCATGGTGGGCACCAAATATTGAAGCACCCAAATTCACTGGTTGTTTTTTAAAATCTTGACCTATTTGAGTAGACACCCCTACTGGAATGTTCTATCCCATATATTGTAAGAAGCCAACACGTGAGAGAGAGCATGCCCCTTTTATGTGATACGTGGGAGCTCTCAGGGAGTGAACCAATAGCTCTTGTGGAGCCTTTTGCTTCAATCAATGCACACTTTAAATGGACTTTTTGCTAGACTGATACGTTAGTCATATATACATGTTTGGCATGGCTTTCTTCGCTGCACATTTTGTGAGCTTAGTGAAAAACCCTATGCAAAATGAATTTCATATGAGATTTTTCAAAGGATCATAACTTGGCCATATCAAAAGCAAATTTCAACAGGGGACTCAAAGGCTTCTCTTAACGGTAAGGCTATGTTTGTACCAAATTTCAATTTTCTACATTCATCTAACCTGGCTGCATGTAGCACTGTTCACAAAAAGTTTGCAATCATTTTTTTTATAATGGGAAAATACATTTGTTCAGTGTCCTCATATTCAAACATGACTAAACCAATTTTTCCTCAAACTTTAAAAAAAATTTGCCTTCAGGAAGAGCACAAATCTAGAAAATTTCTGTCATAAAGGTGAAAGTTTTAGGAATTAATGAGCAACTCCTAACAAGGGGATAGGGCAGATAGAAATGTGCTGTCAAACAAAAGCACAGCCAGTGAAAACTGTCATGGTATTATAACAATGCTCTGTAAATAATGTGCCTCTTCAGTGACTGACTACAGGTGACATTAAACAATGCAACATATTGTCTGCTAGCTCTATCTCTTGATAAGGAGAAAATGAGGGTCATTAGCATCTCAAAAGTGGAATAGAGTGGCAAAACACAGAACAAAAATGACCATGAAAAAAAAGTAAGACACTCAATTTCTGTGAGAGAAATGGGTTTTCACATAGTGACCTGATCGGAGGGACTTGTCAGAATTGCAGAGTGGATTTGTAAGTGGCATTTAAAACGAGAGTTCGATTTCCTTTGCAGTAAGATCATTGTGTTTGGTTTTTGTGTCTTTTTTGGCTGATTACAGTACTTGGTTCAGGATGTTTTTTCTTTCAGTTATCTCATGTTAAGAGGATTAGCTTTATTCCTACATAAATATTTGCATTTTCTCAAGTAGACATTGATTCCTGCTCTCACTTTTGTCTAAGTAAATAGTGTAATGAATGAGTTAGTCTATGTGTACCACTTCCTCTTACTGGGGAGAATCAAAATTATTCAGCTGCAGGCTTAAGCTTTTAGCAACAGTAGCTCAGGTTGTAGCTACTTTCTTTACAGGATTGTCTTGATGAGGGAATGCAGTCAACTCTTTCAAACATGCCTATTACATATCTGTTATTAGTTCACCCAAGGCAGTGCCCTTGTTTGTACTTCTCTTCATTGAGATAGTGCAAAAGTGATAGTAGCTACTTGCCTAGGCTCCCTATAAACAAGAAAGAGAATAAGTGGGGAAGAGAAAAGGACGTAGGAAACATGGGAATGCCAATGATGTGGCAGGAGACAGATGTTCTGTTAGACCCTTAAAACACTGCATAAGTTAATCAGTGTTGTACGTATGAGCAGGAGGAGGGCAGCAAAAGTGAAAGGACGTGTGAATATATACGATGGAGGTAATAGAAAAATATTTAGCTGTATGTATTAGTTTTTTGGCAGATGAACCCTACTGCACCATCAGATCACAATGCAGACCCAGTCATATGAGAGCTCTTTCTCTGCTGACCTTCTCAGCTGTCTGACTCTTATCCAGAGTTAACAGGAGTGCAACAGAGGTTTTCTGACTCACCTGACAATTCAGCAGTGTTGTTTCCTCCTCCCACACTAAAGACTTACTTAGTATAAAAGTTGCACTGCATTAGTTATCCTGGCATAGTTAAAGCAGTACCTCCCCCCTACTGTGCACGCAGTTCCTTTGGTGTACACGTACTTATACTGGTATAACTTATTCCCATACAGGAAGGGAAATAATCTATGCGGGTCTAAGGCACCTCTTTCTGATCTAACTGCATCTACTCTAGAGGTTGTACCAGTAGAACTACTACAATAAAAACAAAACAAACAAACAAAAAACACACTCCCCTAAAACCAACTAACTATACTGCTATACAACGTGTGTGTAGACCACGCCTAACAGGTAGCCAGGAGAGACAACACTGACTTCACTGAGAAGCAGAAGGAATGTTGTAGCTGAAGCACTGCGGAGAACCATGTGTGGCTAGAAGCTGCTGAGAAAGGCTGAGGAGGGATCAGAGAAGGCAGGAGGAGGGCTGAAGATGACTGAATCCTGAAGTGAAGCTGAATGCTAACAGTTCCCAGTCCACAGTCAACCAGCTCCAGCCTTTTCCTAGGAGGTGCATATTAATTTAGAATCTATTTATCTCATGCATTGTCTGGGATCACTCCTACTGCTACGGTGACACTTCTAACAAGCAACATGGCCTTGTTTTTATCCTCCTGGGGCCTGAACACCTCAGTAAATGAGACTATTTTTAAACATACATGTGATGCCCATACCTGCAAGAAGTAGGTGATACTTCCCCCAGAACCCGTGTCTTTGTCCGCTGCCTCGATCTTAAAGATACTGCTCCCTGAGGGAGTGTTCTGTGAATCAAAACAGTTACTAGAATCAGGGGGACTGGCAGAGTAATGGGAGGTAAAAGATGAGAGAGGCAAGAAATGAGGAATGAATGATAGAGCAGCAAAGGAATGAGAAACCAAAAAAAGAAAAGCAGGTGGGAATGGGGGATTCAGAAGGTAGAAGGAAAAGCAACTGAAAGGGAGGGGAGAATGAAACCCAGAATGGGATGGAGAGTGAATGGGCACATGTATGAGTAGGGATGAAAGTGAGGGAAATCATGGGATGAAAGAGGAAGAAAATATATTAAAAATAAGGGAAAGTCTGGAGCAGAAACAGGAGGAGAGAAATGTCTGTTTAGGGGTCAAGGAGACAGAGAAATGATGTCTCCCATTGAAGTCAGTGGTAAAATCCTCATTGACTTCAATGGGAGGAGGAGCAGCAGGCTTCCTGTGGAAAATATTGTGCAAATAAACATCACAGGTTTCCCACAGCATGACTTCCTCATTAACTGTACGCTTTAGTGATACTCAAAACCTAACCAGCTAAACACTGAGCTAATCACATTAGTGATGGTATGTTACAGAAAACACATTCACTCCTTTTCCCTGCTCCCCGTTCAAATGTACTTGTAGCATTGAAAAAAAACCTCAACCAACCTCTGGGACTTGGACTATGTAAGGTGTGTTGATAAACTCTGGACTCTCGTCATTAGCATCTGTAACAAGGATTCGGACTTTTTCAGCAACCTGGAGTGGAATATGATGAACACTTATTGAAATAAACTAAATTACACCATACGCTTGTTCATTTGCATACTATGATCCCGACTGGCTAAGGAGTTCAATAGCAGTGAAAAACTGCTTTTTTATGGAATGTCCTCAAGCTACCATCATTCAGTAGGAAAATGGGAAGGGGGAACATCACGGGCTTCTTAAAGAATTCTCCCGCCCCGCCAAAAAAGAAAAAAAAAGAAAAGCAATGTAAAGCTTTCCCTGAGATTATTATTTATTGATGTATATAATGACTTTCAAAAGTCTCAGGGCACTCTCTGAACAACAGATTATGGGGCTGATTTTCAAAATTAGTTTCACACTTACTAGACTCTTCAAGAGCTTCAAACGTACCTGATGCATGCACACAAATGAGGTATCTCTGCATAGGCAAGGCTACCTAGGTGCCTAGCTGGCTATGATGTGCACAGATACCTCATTTGATGCCACTGGTGTTAGTGTGCATTAATTGGGTGTGTGCAAATGCATGCAGCCAACTTTGAAAATCTGGCCCCATTTATACCTAGAGAGATCACTCTGACATCCAATATAAAGGAGCCCCTTCTGGGATGGAATGCAGTAGCTAACATCAATTCCTAGCAAACCTGCACCATTTTTTGTGAAGTAAAGATGTATACTTCATCCAGATACTTTTATTTAAGGAGATTCCTATGGCACTGCTCATTATAGCTGAGCCTCCTAAACATTTATTCTCACTATACTTCTCCGAGTAAGGAAGCATTGCAGAGTATCATTATTCCAGTTTTACAGATGAGAAAATGAAAACAGAGATTAAGGCCCAGATCCTCAAAGTTATGTTGGTGCCTAACTTCCATTGAAATCAATGGGAGTTTGGTGCTGAAATACCTTTGAAGATCTGGGCCTATGTGACTTGTCCAAGTTCCTATGGATAGTTTTGTGGCACCTCCAGAAATAAAAGCCAAGTTTTCTGACCACCAGTCCTGTGCCTTAATAATAAAACCATCCTTCCTATCTTTAAAGCAAATAAAAACAACAGGGAAACGTATGGGTCTCATAGTGGAATTAGGTCAGGATATTGGTGCAGTCACTTCAATTACTCTTGTGAAAATGACATCAGGGCCTTAATAATCAGAAATGATCAGAGCTTCAACAAAAAAGAAAGAAAACAAAACAAAGAAACAAAAACAGCACCCCAAGCAACATGGAGCTTCTTAGTGCAATGCCATGCCATGTAAGTTCAGCAGTGACTCAGAGGGAGAAATGCCAGCTACGGACTCTCCAACACTAATTCCTGCAACACTGAATTTTTCATTATAGGTCTCCAAAAATTGACCAGGCCCTACTCTTCTTTGGGCTTGAGACCCACTGTGGTCTCAGCCTAAGGTGATACCTTGTATGAAAAGCCACTATGGTTTTACAGCCTACTTTGAGTCAGACTTTTGCCTTGGACCACAGAATCCAAAATCAGTTTGAAATGACTGCAAGGAGTTGGACTTAGGTCTGAGTTACTGTGATTTCATCAAAGAGCATAAGTAGCATAAGACCCTCATTGGACCATGTTTTCTTATATAACAAGATACTGTCTGAAAGGTGGCTAATGCAGATAGGTGAGTTTGACAAGCTTTGGCACATGTGAATACTCACTGTACTCAGGCCATCTGAAATACTGACTATAACTTCAATCTCATCTTCTTTCTGCAAACAAAGACAATTCATTTAAACAGAGGTTCAGTATTTAGCAAGATTATTCAAGGAGGGTTTGCGTATTAAAATGGATTGCAAGAATACCCAGAGTCTAACAGTTAACACTAACAGAAAGAGTATTGGAAAGGAAATAAAGCCTCATGTTTTGGGGCATAAACTGATCTCTAACTATTTGTGATTAGGATGAGTCTTCCATGGGGGCGGGGTGGGAGGTGGAGGAAATTAGCCCACATTGGCATTTTGTGGGATTTCTTGCATTTCCCTCTGAGGCATCCAATGTTGGTCATTGTTGAAGACAGGATGCTGGACTCTATGGACCATGCAATTTGATCTAGCAATTCCTATGTGTGAGCTGCTGGAAGCCAACCTTTGCATTTTTCAAGAAAATGCTAACTAAAAAGGTATTGTGTGAAACTTCTGCTCACCTGATGTACAGTAGTTTAAGGGATTTCATAAATATTGGGCAGTCTCACCTGAAAAGGATTTCCCCCCAAAACAGGTCAAATCAGGAGTTTAGAGCATCTGATCTTGAAACAAGGTTGCCTAATATGCCGTGTTTGGTGGGACTATCTGAGCTGAAAGGAAGGGCTTTCATTTAACTGGATACATGTTTCTTAACCCATTTTAGTGACTTTTATTTCTATTATTTGTAATCAGTCCCAAACGAAACATTTAAGGAAATTCAACAGCAGCAGTCTAGCACTTAATTGGGGATCCAACACCTAGGAAAACATGCTTGTGTGTATGTGGGAAAGAGCATATATGCAGAGCAATATTCATCTTTGGTACATAATCAATCTGTCCTTGAAAAGTAATTACAGAGAACCTGACTCATCCTACATCTGGGAGAATCCTAAAGAAATTCAGACTCCATTTCCAAGGATTAGAGAACCTTAGCTGCATCAGGAACTAGACAGAAAACAGAGTAGTAATAAATACTGAATTTTCTATTTGGCAAGAGTTTAACAGTTGGGTACTCCAAGATTCTGTAGTAGAAGCAGTGGAAAAGGAGGTGACAAGTGCAATAATATACTGTATTATGTTAATATGGATAGAATTAAACTGCAGAATAAGTTTACATGATTTGGAAGCCAAGCAGACTCAGACTTTATGGCCAGAAGGGACCATTGTGATCATCTAGTCTGACCTTCCGCACATTGCGGGCCACAGAACCTCACTCACCCTTGCCTGTAACAGACCCATAACCTCTGACTGAGTAACTCAAGTCCTCAAATCATGACTGAAAGATTTCAAGTTACCATTTACACTAGGGTATGAACTGACACTCTCCCTTAAAACTATTAATCAAATTAAGAACTTGAATCCATTATAGAAACATGCAGATGGGTACCATTTCATTATGCTTTACCTCTCTATCAAGGGCCTCAATCAAGGTGACATTTCCAAAGTTTGTGTCAATGGCAAAGTAACTTCTTGACCCAGCTTCATAAGTCATTCCGTAGGTCACAGGATCTCCTTCTGGGTCGGTTCCATTTAGAGTGTACACATGTGTACCTGAAAAAATAGATTTAGTCATTCCACAAGACTTCCCAATGGTAACTTCAACCAGGGTATGTTTTCAATGAACTATTTCTTATGCATTTAGCTCCTTTTTATGGTTAGTGAAGTTTTGTGAACCAGCTCCGATTTCTAGGAATGTATTCCTAGAGTCTCAGAGTTTAAGGTCAGAAACAAACCCACATCATACATATACAGTTCAATAGTTATAATTCATAATTTTCTGCCTATTGGTTAAACCCGGATAATCAGTGCGGGTAACTGGTCCTCCCTTCCAGACCCCTCAGCTGCAGAATACCACAAAGTTCAATCCTCTCCCCTCATATTGTTCATTTGGAAGAAGAGTAGCTGACTAACCCGGAACCCAAGCAAGGCTGTGGTGATGCTGGTAAGAAGAAGTAAGAGCTCTGAATAATTTGTATCCTCTGTAATATTCCCCATTATTGAGGGCAACTGTCCTCAGATTGTTAAGCTGGTCCACACCATTGGGGTCCTCAGTGCTATTCGATGCCCAGCCAGCCATGGGAGCATTAAAATGCCCACTTCCATCTGCAGCTGACAGGAAGACTGCTGCCCATCCTCACAGGACAGCTATGCCTCATTGGAACAATGGAACTGTCAGTCAGTATGGGGAGCTCTGTGAATGCTGAAGACAACTTCCACAAGAGCTGGACCTGGACTATGGAACTCTCCCCTGACAGAGATATCAGAATGACCAGTCTTACCCAGTCTCAGAACTAAATAAACGTCAGCGTCCTCTCTTTCACTTAGCTTTCCCTTCATTTAAATTCTTCACACAACGCACCCACCCACCCACTTACTCGCACACAAACGAATAAATCCTATAAACTAATCAGTCTAATTCGCCTACAAGATGGTCAAAAGAGATATTATTTCTATTTTTAAATACTTGAGAAGACGGTGCCAACTTGTGTGGTGAAGTGACTCCTTTTATCAATAGTGACATTTCCTGAGGGGCTGCATTTTCAAAACATTGTGGGGCATTTACTGGGCAACATCCTTGAAAGTTCATTATCCTACTTTGAATTTATATAGCACTCCCTTCATGCAAGGATCTTAAAATACTTTTCAAATGTCAATTAACTGGGCCTGGCAGGTGGTGTTATCCCCATTTTCCAGGTGGGTAAACCGAGGCACAAACATGTTATGTGAGTTGCCCAAGATCATACGACAAGTTAGTGCCAGAGACAGAAGTAAAACTCAGGAGTCCTGTGGTCCAGTCCAATGCACTGGGAAGATCATTCTTTCAAGTCAGAACCACATAAAAAAACCCGGCAAACAACTCTGAAAATTATGCTCAGAACTTTTCTCCCTTGAAATTCTGAGGCTTCAGTACATAAAACCACGCTTATGGAAACATATGTTTTATATTGTGGCAAAAGTATTGTAGCTGAGTAACTCTACCGGCTGGGTAAACAGTGAAATTTGCTTATACAACAGACAGCCCACAAAAAGTCATAGCTCCTTCTCCTAAAGGAAGGATCGTGGCTGAGGAAGTTCTTTGGCAAGGTGATTAGAAGGAAGATTTTTTTTCCTGGCTCTGTCAGTGGCAGCATGAATGATCTAAGCACAGCCCAAGAGGTGAACTGTACTCTCCTAAAAATAAACGTGGCAGAGGTGGGCTCCAGATTTAAGGATTCACACAAGGTTAGTGTGTATTGTCAGATGAAACCACCAAGTTTTGCCTGGTTCCTGGTTAAAACCATTCAGAAACACTGAGTTTTGCAAGATTTTCACCCTAAGTTATAAAGCAGCTTAAGATCATGCAGAGGTCCAATATCTTTTTGATATCTGCACTCGAGCACACGTGGTTATTTTAGCAGCAGAGACAGACAATGCTGCTGCAGGTTACTAGCTCCTTAACTACAGTTGATGTGCTGTGGATTGTGATGCTGTCAGTAGCAACTATGCACCATAAATGTTTTGTTGTATTTTCTCGGGTTTTGTAATAAAAGCTTTTCAAAGATCACTTGCTCACTCTTCAGATACAGAAATTAAACCTATCACAGGCACAACACAATGGAGCAAAAGGCTAAAGGGCTGTGGAACATCAGGCAACATGGCATCTGATGCTGACACTCAGCACATTTGGTTAGCCGCAAGGATAGAGGGATTATTTTGAGAGGCTAGTGGAAGATTCAGTCAGACTACACTGCATCAGGTCTCATTTGTATGGCAATCTCTGCTATTGGAAGTGCTAAAAAAGTGGTGTTTTCTTAAAGTAAAAGTTTAAATTTTGCAAAGAGTAACAGAGGGACCAAAGGAATGCTGATAATACACACTGCCAAGATTCAGCTTAACTCATCCCCAGGGAGTATGTAGAGTTTGGAAAACAGGCGCACAAAATTGCAAACCAAATGTTTTCCTGGGGCTTTTCCATTTAAAAATTCCCAGGAAAATTATAAATATAACTTTGTGATTCACCAAGTAACTAGGAAAAGGCACAGAAGAGTCAAGGAGTTATTTTTGCTTTACTGCAAAATAAAATAAAGGGGGAAAAAGAAAAACCTTGGTCTGAGATTTTTCTCAAAAAATGGGGTGTTACAGTGAGGTGTCTACATAAGGGAGCTGATTTGCAAAAGAGATGAACATCCAGCAGCTCCCATTGATTTCAAATGTTCCGGTTTTTGAAAATCTTTGTCTTGATGTTAAACACGTTTCAGGATAGATTCTGCTCTCATTTCTACAGGCATATATCTGGATTAACTCCATTGACTTCAGTGTCAATGCAGTCTTTTTCTCACTCTTTTTTCATGTCATTATAACTTTCCACTTTTTAATTGCCTCACTGTTATATTTCTCACTCTCTTGGTCTCTTCAACCTGATATATCTCTGTGCTGTCTATTTCCTCTCCAAATGCGTAACTGTTTTTCTGCCTTCCAGCTGATTTCTTCTGCCTCTCTGAGACATCCTGCTGTGAGTTTCTAGCACATTTGTCTGTCTGTGGCAGCTGTTCCAGTTGTATTATCTGTTTAAAAAGCTATATTGGGAGTTTCAGATGCCATGAACATTAGTGATAAAAATAGCACTTGACATTTGCAATACAGGATACCTTTCATCTATGGAAATCAAATAACTTTAATTAAGCCCAACAATACCACTGTGCAGCAAATAATATACCCATTGTACAGATGGGGAAACTGAGTTAAAGAGGCCCAAGATCTCACAGCAACCCACTGGCAACCTAGAAATCCTGGCTTCCAGTCTCATACACAAACTACTCTTTCAGGCAGGGATCTCCTTTTTATTGTGTTTGTATAGCACCTAACACAATGGGGCCCTGTTCCATCATCGGGACTCCTAGGAACTGCCCCAATACAAATAAATAACAATAATAATATCACTCCCAAGAAACACATGACCATCCAGTAGACAATGCAGCATAAGGGCTACAAAAGAAGACTTTTATGCAAGTGTGTGAGAATGTATTTCAACCTGAACTTGTGCAAATCCATCCCTTCCCACCGAAGTATCTGCAGGATGGAAACTGAGTGAACAAAAACCCAGTAAGGTTTTCATCCTTTGCACAGTTTTCATCCTTTGTGGGCGGGAAGTGGGGGGGGGAGGGCAGAGGGAAGAGGATCTGCATGGAGGGAACACCACTGTAAATCAAATATTAGCCATACAATCTGGCATCTTCTTTGCAAACCTATGCACTAATCATATCAAAATCTCTTATGGTAATTGAAGAATTTTACCTGCTGCAGTTTTTAGGGACTTTCTTATAAGGGCAGAAGGAAATTTCTACTGCTGAAGGTAATACGAAACATTGACATTCATGTCAAGTTTGCGATTGCTGAGGTCTCCCAATAGGAAACAATGGGGTTGATTGATCTTTATGCCCTACTGTTTCCTGAGCTGGTTTTTGGGTATAACTGATACACTTGTTTATGTGACTACTGGGTAGTTAATGTGCCACTGAAATTGAATTGTTTGATTGCAATTTCTCTTCCAGTTCAGTCTCAGCTCCTAATATTGGATGAGTTACATATGAATGCACAAGCTCTCCATATCATTAACACCCTGGGAACACTTCCCAGCACACTGTTAATGCCAATTAAAAATTTATCCTAGACACGCTGACTCCACTTGCTGAAAAAGAAATGAATTAAAAATCCAACCATAATCCTATCTGTGGGTTCAAGCAAACAGCCCCCTCCTGTCATAAACAGAAGCAAATAGAGTATTATTCATACAGGGACAGGGGAAAATACAAGAGTAACTGATAAAGCCACAATCTGGCCCTTTAGCCGCAACCTCGGTGAGGGCAGAAATCTTTGCTTAGTGTAGCACTCAGCACATAGGCAGCGCTCAAACGGCACATTAGCACTGAAGCAGCTGCCCCACATGGATCCTTCATTTGGGGGAGCCTTAGAATAATAAAATCATAGAAATGTAGGGCTGAAAGGGATATCAAGAGTTCTTCTAGTGCAGCCCCCATGTGCTGAGGCAGGACCAAGTATACCTAGACCATCCCTGACAGGTGTCCAACCTATTCTTAAAAACCTCCAGTGATGGGGAGTCCACAACCTCCTTTGGTAACTTGTTCAGGTGCTTATAGTATCAGTACAGTTAGAAGGTTTTTCCTAATATCCAACCTAAATCTCCCTTCCTGCAAACTAAGCCAATTACTTCTTGTCCTAGCCTCAGTGGACATGGAGAACAATTGATCACCGTCCTCTTCATAACAATCTTTTACATATTTGAAGATTGTTATCAGGTCCCCCCTCAGCCTTATCCTCTCTAAACTTCACATGCCCAGTTCTTTCAACCTTTCATCACAGGTCAGGTTTTCTAAACCTTTTACCTTTTTTGTAGTTTTCCTCTGGTCTCTCCACATCTTTCTTAAGGTGTGGTACCCCAAACTGGACACAGTACTCAGCTGAGGTCTTACCAGTGCCAAGAGATGGGAGCAATTACCTCCCGTGTCTGACTCTTAATACACCCCAGAATGATGTTTGCCTTTTTCACAACTGCATCACACTGTTGACTCACATTCAGCCTGAGATCCACTATCACCCCAGATGCTTGTCTGCAGGACTACCACCTTGCCCATTATCCCCCATTTTGTCATTGCGCATTTGATGTTTCCTTCCTAAGGGAAGTACTTTGACCGTGTCTTTACTGAATTTCATCTAATTGATTTCAGCCCAATTCTCCAATTTTTCAAGGTCATTTGAATTCTAATCCTGTCCTCCAAAGTGCTTGCAACTCCTTCCAGCTTGGTGTCATCCATAAAATATTTAATCATACTCTCAACTCCAACATTTAAGTTGATGGAAATATTGAATAGCTCTGGACCTAGGACAGTCCCCTGTGGGACCTCACTAGATATTTCCTTCCTGTTTGACAGTGAACCATTGAAATTACTCTGAGTTTTTTCAACCCATTACACATCTAGACTGTCTGTTAAATTAGTAACAGAAGCATGCATTGAATTGGCCTGCAGGTAAATTTGTTTTACTTTGATTTTATTTTCTCATTTTTCTTCATGGCACATCCAAGTTCTAAGCAAGACTGGAAAGGAACATACCAAAGTACTACCAGAAAAGGTATTTTCACACTACTTCTAGCCCACTCAGACAAGGAAATCTCAGACCAAAGAGGCTCGGAGAAGCACCTAAATGGCAGGGCCACCATCTCCTGGCTTCTGGACAGCAATCCTATGTCTCCTCTTATGAGAGCTGCCCGCATCTTCTTAAATTTCTGAGCCTAGCTAGTTGCCTATCAGAGAGGCACTTCTAGCTGGGACTCTGAGACCACCTGAGATCTAAGCCAAAAAAACAGCTCCCTCTCTTTTTCCTCTAACCTCCTATCAACTTGCAGCTTCTGCCTGGGGTTTAAGTGATTTGATTATTTTTGAGGGAGCCCTTAGCATCTGGGTGAATTTCACCCAGTCTGAAATGGCACGAGAGTCCCATTTTGCTTTATTGTACACTAATGGATTTTCAGTCCTCTTATAGGCTTGGTCTCTGTTGGGATCTTGCCTTGATTTCAGTAGTCACTGGTCAGCCACTGATGTAGCTTCCCCAGAACAAACCCCAAATGTAGACAAGAAAAGCTGGGATCTACCTGAGTGTCAGGGATAGTATCCACTGGTGCAAATCACAACTTTCCTGACTGCACTGGGGGTTTGCTTGGTGTGGGTACACTGGTGCTGGCCTTCGATCGCTGGAGTCAGAGCAAATTCCCACTGGCACGGCAGCTTCAGCCTGCTTATAGTGAAACTCAGGTTCACCATGGGCAGGCTCCAGCTGAGCTAATTCCATTGGAAAATGCATCACTTAACACTATAAGCCAGCAGTAGCCAACCGGAGCCTGAACAGGAGCCAGAATTTACCAATGTACATTTCCAAAGAGCCACAGTAATATATCAGCAGCACCTCTCCCCAGCCCCCAGAGCCTCCCACCCACTGGCAGCTCCACCAATCAGCGCCTCCCCCTCCTTCCCCGCACCTCCCAATCAGCTGTTTCGTAGCGTGCAGGAAACTCTGGGGGTGGGGGAGGAGCGAGGGCACGGCAGGCTCAGGGGAGGGAGTAGAAAGGGGTGGAGTGGGGGCAGGGCCTGTGGCAGAGCCAGGGGTTGAGCAGTGAGCACCCCCCGGCACGTTGGAAAGTTGGCACCTGAAGCTCCAACCCTGGAGTCGGTGCCTAGACAAGGAGCCACGTATTAACTTCTGAAGAGCCGCATGTGGCTCCGGAGCCACAGGTTGGCCACCCCTGCTATAAACTATGTGCTAAATGGTGCATTCCAAGGGGTTATCATTCCTTCCCCTCTTCTCTGGTTGATGTTGCCATTCTCCCATTGGTGGGAAGAGCTGAAGAAGAAACTCTGATCCCCCACGTCACAGAACCCATCAAAGAGTAAAGAAGACTCAGACCACATCTACACTATGGGGACTGTAGCAGCACAGCGATGGCACCATAGCTATGCAGCCATAACCTCTTAGTGTAGACATGGCCTACAGCGATGGAAAGGGTTTTTCCATCACTGTAGGATCATCACCTCCCCAAACGGTGGTAGCTAGGTCAATGGAAGCATTCTTCCATTGACCTACCTGCATCTACCCTGGGGGTTAAGCTGGCATGGCTACATCTCTCAGGGGTGTGGATTTTTCACACACCTGAGCAATGTAACTATGTCAACCTAAAATTTAAGTGTAGACCAGGCTGCTGTTGCTGTAGTCTTCCCCCACTGGGAGTGGCCCTTTGTCCTATAGCTGCAGGAACTGAAGAGAACCTACGCCATCATTCCCAAAAGGAAGAGAAGGATCATTTTTGCTGCATAGGTCCTTTCCTGTTAGCGTGAAATTCCACTGGCTATATTTTCACCACCACTGAAATGCAGGTGTGTCTGGAGTAGAAGCAACCAGTACATAGCACTCCAAACAAGAGGGGGATGGGGATACTTTTCCCACCTACACCATGACAAACACCTCCTGTTACAAAACATGTCAAAGAAACTTTAGGGTGAGATTTTCCAAAGCGTGGTGTTGCCTCACTGATGACAATGGGAGCAGAATTAGGCCAATGCTGAGCACTTTTAAAAATCTCACTCACTTTAATTCCAACCAGAACAGATAGGGCCTATCTTTTATGGGGCTCATTCAAAAGTTAGTAACTACAGCCAGACAAGAGTAAACACAAAACAGAGTCCCAGTGTTGCATATGGATGCATTGCTGTGCTATTTTTTTTTTAAAACCATAACATTTTTAAAGTAGAGCTGGTTGGGAAATAAAACCTCCAAAATTTTCAATACAAAAAGGACTTTTTCCCCCCAGTTAGTAAAAAAAAAATCACAAAAGTATTGTGACAGTAAATATTCAGCTATTTCTTCTTTAAACATAAAAAGGATAACCATTATTTGAAGAAAAACCTGGTGTGTGTTCTCTCTTATTTTCATTTCAGTGTACAGTTTGCGCTGTGGGCTTTCCTATGAGGAATATAAGCGGTCATTAATAATGATCAGCAACTCTGTTCTCTTCCCATAAACATCTGCCTGGCCAGACAAGAATGTCTCTTAATATCACAAATCATTTATGGCCTCACAACACTTGTGCTCAGATGCTCTGGGTGAATCAGGTGACCAATCGTGTGGGAGAGAAGAAGAATGATTTCAAAATGCAGTTTGCATTCAAACAAGTCATTTTAAATGAAGCGAGGTTCATGTGGAGAGAAAGAATAACATTTAAGTGCATCAAAGGCAAAGCTGCTAGAACATTTTGGGCATATGTAATGGACACCATAACAAAATAAATGGTATGCTTTCCCATTCCTTTGTAATGATCCAGGCGAAAAAGGACAGCAATTTTAGAATTTATTTGAACACATGTACAGTGATACTGACCAACAGGTATGTCTTCTGAAAGGCTGAGAAGTGCCATGTTCCCATTAGTGCTGCTGGCTCCATTATCAAAGAAGTAGGGGGCATAATTTGCCTGAGCTGCAATTAAAACAAAGCAGAACCCAAAGAAAAGCGTTTCATAAACTGCAGTAAATTAGATTTCCTATCCTGCCTCTCTCTCTGTACAAAGAATGATGAGCCCTTTGGGAAATAATGTGAGTTTGCATGTAACACATCCAATTACACTCATGAACTTTTTACCTTTTAAATTTATATATACATACATACATACATACACACACACACACCCCTCTACCCCGATATAACGCTACCCGATATAACACGAATTCGGATATATCGCGGTAAAGCAGCGCTCCGGGGGTGCGGGGCTGCGTGCTCCAGTGGATCAAAGCAAGTTCAATATAATGCGGTTTCACCTATAATGCGGTAAGATTTTTTGGCTTCCGAGGACAGTGGTATATCGGGGTAGAGGTGTATATATGTTAAATTGCTCCTCTGTGGTGGTGTACCAATAGTTCATATAAATACTGCACAGCAGCATTTAAAGAATATGAGTAAGGGGGAAAAAAACTAAACAGGATATGTTTAAAGAGCCTCAAACATTCAGCAACTGCGTCTTGCAAAGTAACCTTCACAACCCTTCACCATTTATGTATACAGCTCTCATACACTCTGTGTGTGTATGCCTGACACCTGGCCAATGGCTAAGTAATAACCTAATCAATATTCTAAACATATTTTCAAATTACACCTACTGAATGAGCAATAAGCCATAATTAAATAGTTACTTACTTGCTGCCAGACAACAAAGTTAAAGAAAAAAAAAGAAAGCAAATTAGTTGTCATTCTAATCACTCATAGTTAAAAATCAAAATAGCCCATTTGAAACGAAATTGCAAAAATGGAAACAGGAGGAGGGGGTAACCTGCACAGTGATCAGTCTCTCAGGAAACAATTTCAGGACCACATTATCCCATCAGTAAGGATTACTGCAGGATATGCCATGTCCTCCTAGTTGTTTATTAACAAAGAGAAAGCCGTACTCACCCAGGCAAACATGCACCAAATTGAGAAATAAAGATGGGGCGAAATGCCTGACATGCTTCATCCCACTGAAGGAAAGGCTAATTTTTTCTCTGTTTCAAAGGTGTTTTGGTTTGTTTCTTTTCGTCTAAAGGGTCAGGCAACGTCTCCTTCAGACCTGTGCGGTGGTGAAATGTGCAAGAGACAGTAACAGATGTTAAGATGTTAAGCGGATGACACGTCTTAGTTTCTGAGGAATTTAAAGAAGCTCCTTCCTACCACCTAATTAGACCAATTACTTTGCAAGGAGCTGTGGGACTCATTTCTGATACAAGGTTGGGAGGAATCAACATCACTCTCACAGGGTCGGTCGGTTGTTTGCACTGTGCTCAGGTTGCCTAATGAACCACTCTTCACTGCTTGAATATAGAAGCCAGGTAAAGTTGAATTTTTTAAAATGTGTCTTATTCTCTAACTTACGCCTCTGCTTTCCAGAACTAAGAGGGGGTTTTATTTATTTTAGATTTTGGCCTCATTGAGAAACGAGGGAGTACGAACTCAAAACAAATGCACGGCACAGTAACCAGCAATACTTTAATATCAATACTTTAAAGGAGGCCAGTCATCAATTACAACAGAAAATATCATAGACAGAAGCCAGCGATGGTTTTTTTATTCTTGAGATGGCCTAAAGATTTGTTTTTTTAAATGTTTGGATTTCAGTTAAGTTTTTGATGCATATTTATAGCTGGTATATAACTTATAATTAACATCCTGAAACTTTTAAAAAAGTACTCCAAAGACAATATTAATGAAATAGTTTTTTTCCCCCCACTTTGTTTTCTGTTTCAGACAGTTAAAAGCGTATTTCATGCTACGCAAATATATCTATCTATTCAGTAAATTCAGGGGGGAAAAAAACCCACACTGGAAAGTGCATATAAACAAAACATAAGAGGAACTTGGCAAATGGTAATAGTTCCCAAACGGAGATGTTTCAGTGTTCTAGCTGTCAGCTTGATGCAGAATTCTTTCCCTTTAAGAATGCTCTAATGTACTTTAATGATGTTTTTGAATTTACAGAACACACACACACACACAAAACAACCCCCTCAGAAGTTAGTAATAAATTAACACAAGTGCTTTTTATTTTTGTCCAAGATTTTTTTTTAAATAAACCGTGTTGCTACTCAGGTGTGATCAAAGTTACTTTTTCTTCTGGCAGACATGACCTATGTACATTGGGACTGAATGTGAATTGGAAGCGTTGGTGAGATCAGTCCCATTTCCAGTGGACAGGTAGCCATGTCACCATACCCGTTATCACAACTGCACTAGCTAGGCACTCTTGCTAGCAGCTGTCAATAAAGGCAGAGAATACCAACTGATCCTGGAGAATGAAATAATCTCTCTTCCTAAAGGTGGTTCCCTCTAAAGCATGCCTCGTTTTCTGGATCCAAAGCACAGCACGTATGCACATGCTTACCTTCACTAGGATTACTCACAAACTTCCATGCTTTGCTGGATTGAAGCCATTGTCGATGGGAGCAGGACTGATCCTTGGTGGGAATAATTTGCCCTGTGCTGTCCATGTCCTAGAGGGCGCAACCATGCAGCAGCTGCAGACTGGATTCCAGTGGATGTACTTCATTTGTCAGCACTTTCATGATCATTCCATTCATTTTATTATGATTAACTAAGAATTTGGAACAAGCCTTTCTGTTCTGTCCAGCTGCCTTAGACAGGCAAAACCCCGAATCCTTGGCTTCAGTGGGACCTTTGCCTGAGTAAGGAGTGCAGGATGTGGTCCCATGAGTGGGTGAAAAGCACATGCATTATTTCTGAAACATATGAGAGCCATGGGCTCGGCCCAGCTTATCGCCTGGAACTTCCAGGCTTGGTTTAATGAACAAAGGGTTAAATAGCTCCCCCCACCCCCATGTGTGGGGTTTGTTTTTTGTTTTTTGTTTTTTTTTGCAGAAGAAACAGGAAAATCTGCAAGTTGCTACTCACAGGGCCTGATCCAAAGCCCACTGAAGTCACTGGAAAGACTCCTATAGGATCAGACAGAGTTCCTTCCATATTGTTCTGTGGATAGAGGGTAGTAAGTGTTCCCCATCCCACTCAAGGAAGTAGCAAGGGATTTGGTCCACAAACACATAGATTTTGGGGGACCAGTCAGAAGTTATGGTCACCTCTACAGTGGTCTGAGCTGCTTCACAACCTCCTGACCCTCTCCCTTAAGCTTCTAGACAACTGGGAGCATGGATCCAGCTGGCAGCTGCTGCCCCTGATACCACCCTCAGGGGGAGTTTCAGAGTGCAGAGGGGAACAGTGAGGAAATGAATGCTGAGAGAGTCAGCACGGCCTTATTCTCGGATTTTCCATGGGGACAATTCCATGGACAAAACAGCTCCCTCTCTGCTCATGGAACCTGGTCAGTGGAACCTGCTCATGGAACTTGCAAAGTAGCCACTGGGGTATTCTGCTAGGTGGAAAGAAGGGGAGGATGGTGCTGAAGAGGCAGCCTGCCCCTCTTCCTGCTTGAATCCACCAGGTTTTCATCCTCTCTGACCACAGATGTGGAGGGGACAATCTAGCCCAATATACTTTATTTTATGCATTTTCCACAATACAAAGGGCACCACTAATTAGATACTGTTTTCTATACAGATAGCCACATGCAGTTCATCAGCCAGGGAAACAGAAGCCAGAGCAAAAACAGAGAACCCAGAAGAGAGACATCTTTGAACAAGATACACACTGTCCTCGAGCATTAAACCCCAACACAGGTTTCCTGGCCTGCAGGGAGAATCCCATTGGAACACATTGTGTTCCTGTACGGACACTCTTCCTGCAGGACAAGTGAACTGTAAGGCCTCAGCATGGTAAAAAGTACATTAAAATTAGTGGAGTATTATTAGCAAAGGCTCTGTGTAAATCTAGGATGCTGTTAACTTGTATCACTGATAGTAATTATCTTATTAACAATAACTATACTAAAACAACAGTGATAGTATAGCAACATATACAAAATGGCCTACGAGCGGGACCATGTGACTCCCAAGAGAGGAGAAGAAAGCCAGCCTGCCAGTCGCAGTGTGGTCTTCAGGCCTTTAAAATGCGAGACAAGGATCTCAAGGGAAGGACACAATGCCAGCATAAAGGAAAACATGCAGTGAGCTCTTTCTACAGGGTACATTAATAGCAAGAGTGGCAGGAGATTTTCCCTGCTGCTAGTGCCTGATTCTGCCTCACTGATGTCAGTGGGCGCATGAGCATTGATTTCAAGGGAACAGGATTAAGCCCTTAGTCTTTAGGGCTGGGATTTTCAAAGCAGCATGGCACCAAACTCCCACTCAATTTCAATAGATTTGTGCCCCTAACTCTCCTAGACTCATTTGGAAACCCTAGCCAATACCCTTTTTGTGGGTACACCTACATACTTACACCTGCCAGAACTGGCTGGAAAATGTGGAACGTTTTGAAATTTTGATGAAAAACCAGAAAAAAAGTCAAATATTTTTGCAAACTTTCTCCTCTCCCACCAATTATCCAACCATTTCTAATACCTACTGTATTCAGCTAACATTGCTGTGTGAGCACGTCCCATTCCAGGACCTCTGTGAACGCGGTCATGGCTAGTGCCCTGGAAGACAAATGAATAAAACAGAGGAAACAGGATGTAACATCGGTAACAGCTGCAGTCAACACTCCTGCAGTTGAACGAAAACCTCCACAAAGCCCCAGCCCATCTGAGCATAGTAAACACAAATGAAAACTCTTCTTATCAGGAGAGGCACAATAATACTCCCAAGAGTATCTCTGCAACAGCAGTTCCCATAATGGGGTCTAGGGAGACTCTTTCGGACAGTGGTCTGTTCCTAGAAGGGAGATGCACTAGAGTTCAGCGGGCAATGAACAAGTGCCCAGATTAGTCACCATCACCACAACAGGCACTAATTGCCACCTGCATTGGCAGTCTCAGCACAGAAGCCAAGGGCTGAATGGGTATGGAGATAAAGTATATTTTCAGCATCATATTATGGGTGGTCACTTCATGTCATAGCACATCACATTAGCCAGATGTTATGGAGAAGTCTGCCCATGCTGTACCTGTTCAGTAAGTAAATACAGGATTTTGCTTTCCTGGGTTGGCAATCTGGTCCCTTTCACATGCATTAAATTAACATATACATTTAAAAGAGAGACACAAACAATAAAAGAGAGTAGAGGGTATAGGCTTTCTGCTCTGCTTCACGTAAACTAGGTGTGGCCTTCAGTCTTCTGCAAGTTATTAATGTAGCCTTCACTTGGAGAAGGTTTAGACGTACACTTGCTCTAACCTCTGTGCCTTTTTATGAGTGAAAAGTTGTATATTCATATTAAATCATTCAAAATAAATAGCTTGAAACACCACCTTCTACATAAGCCTTCTCTTTCTGCACTGAATAAACATGACAGATCATCTCCTAGTGAAAACATCTAGAGGAAAAACTGCACCTTTTCTTCACTGTGTGTGTGTGCTAAAGTTAAATCAGCAGGTAAGTGCGCTCTGTGTTGTATTTAAAAATCTTAAGAATGAGTTGAGGCTCCACCCTGCATTTCCTGTCTGGGCCATGTGAAGGGGAGAAGAAGCTGTAATGGCCAAGCAGAGGTTCCTGGAGCCATTCTGCCTATGTGAGGCAGAATGGCACAGAGGAGCACAATCAGCAGTGCTGCATGCCAGTAGCTGGGAGGGAGGGGGATGGAACCTGACCTTTTCCTTGCGAAGCCACCAGGTTTATCAGGCATGCCCCTTCCTAGAGAATGAGAGGATAGCCATTTGGGAGATTCAAGGGGGGGGGGGGGGAGGGGCGGGGAAGTGAGGGGAGAACGGGTTGGGGGGGAGATGTGCCTCTCACATCCATGCAAGACAAGGCAGAATTATGCCCTATATGGCTCAGTTTGGTGTAGCTGCAAATGTATATCAAATGGTTCTTTGTTTTCAGAGGAATTGTGTATTGCATCTCACTAGCAACTCTCACAGAACTGCCTGAGTGTGAACTGTTCAAGCTGTTCTCCACATGTCACATCTGCAGCAGGAAGTGCTAAGGTACAGTAAGTGTGACAAATTTCACTTCAGTGGTTGCATGCAAGCTCCCATCTCACTACATGGCTAGACAATATTGCTTTTGATCTCAGTTGAACTGATTTAGCATACCCAGGGTTGATATGTAGTAAAAGCACAATCCACAAAAACAGCATAAAAAGTACTGGTCCCAAAAAACAACCAGCACCCAGTGTATCAATAGAGAGTTTTCAGAGTAGCAGCCGTGTTAGTCTGTATCCGCAAAAAGAAAAGGAGGACTTGTGGCACCTTAGAGACTAACCAATTTATTTGAGCATAAGCTTTCGTGAGCTACAGCTCACTTCATCCGATGCATTCTCTAAGGTGCCACTAGTACTCCTTTTCTTTTTGCGAATACAGACTAACACGGCTGCTACTCTGAAAACTTAGAGACTAACAAATGTATTTGAGCATAAGCTTTTGTGCATGCATCCGATGAAGTGAGCTGTAGCTCACGAAAGCTTATGCTCAAATAAATTTGTCAGTCTCTAAGGTGCCACAAGTACTCCTTTTCTAATAGAGAGTTTGATATCTGAGATAGAGCAATGTCACTCTGTCCCAAGATTCAAGGCTAGGGAGTAAAATGAGGGTGGTGCAAAACTAGGAGCATTTTTCAAGAATGTTTTGGGTGAACATTTTTATAATTTAACTGTGGGTGATTTTGCATCTGCTAAGTTTTGCATTTCTGCAACATTTTGCAAAATCTCCTTCCTCTCTTGAAACATGCAAAAATTGATTTTTGGACCAAAAGGAATTTCCAAATGTTGAAGTTTTTGCTCTAAAATAGGACCATTTTTAGGTGAACTTTTTAAAAAATTCTGTTTGCAAGGCAAAAATTCAGTCCAAAACTTGCATGTTTTTCACAAAACCTTACATTTTTGCAACATCACAAGAAAATAGAAACCCTTTAGAGGTAAAGATTTTACAATCTGATTATTTTCACTCAGCCCTAAGATAAACACAGAGGGGCCAATTGACCCCTGTGCTGCTACTTGAGCAGAAGCAGTTTGTGCCTTCCCTATTCTGAAGCTTTGGGGGTGAGTATGGCTGCAGACACAGGATAGAGAAGCTAAAAGGGATGCATTAAGTCATGCCGCTGCTGAGACACAGAATTGCTTGGGCAAGGGTGTGTCCCCAGCCACACACTGTCTTTCCCTTAGGGCTCTTGGATAAGAACATAAGAATGGCCATACTGGGTCAGGTTTCAGAGTAGCAGCCGTGTTTGTCTGTATCCACAAAAAGAACAGGAGTACTTGTGGCACTTTAGAGACTAACACATTTATTAGAGCATACTGGGTCAGACAAAGGTCCATTCAGCCTAGAACCTGTCTGCTGACGGTGGCCAATGCCGAGTGCCCCAGAGGGAGTGAACCTAACAGGTAACGATCAAGTGACCTCTCTCCTGCCATCCGTCTCCACCCTCTGACAAACAGAGGCTAGGGACACTATTCCTTATCCATCCTGGCTAATAGCTGTCATAAACATACAGCTAAGGGTATCATAAAATCCCTCCTTACCTGTAAAGGGTTAAGAAGCTCAGGTAACCTGGTTGGCACCTGACCAAAAGGACCAATAAGGGGAGAAGATACTTTCAAATCTGTGGGGGAAGGGTTTTGCGTTCTCTCTGGGTCAGGGAGGAATCGGGACAGGGAAAATACATCTCCCAAAGGCCTACTTGAACTAAGCATCTAGATTACAAAAATTGTAAGTAAAGCAAGGAAATGTGTTAGTTTATCTTTTGTTTTAGCTTGTGAATTTTCCCTGTGCTAGAGGGAGGTTTATCCCTGTTTTTTTGTAACGTTTAAGTTTTGCCAAAGAGGGAAAATCCTCTGTGTTTTGAATCTTATTGTCCTGTAAAATTACCTTCCATCCTGATTTTACAGAGGGGCTTCTTTTACTTTCTTTTCTTTATTATAAAGTTCTGTTTTTAAAGAATCTGATTGGGTTTTTAGTGTCCTACAAACCCAAGGGTCTGGTTTGTGCTCACCTTGTTTATTTTTCAAGCCTCCCCAGGAAAGGGGATGTAGGCTTGGGGGGATATTTTGTGGGAATAGGAACTCCAAGTGGTCCTTTCCCTGATTCTTTGTCTAAATCACTTGGTGGCAGCATACCTTGGTTCAAGGACAAATAGAGATTTGTGCCTTGGGGAAGTTTTTAACATAAGCTGGTAGAAATAAGCTTAGGGGGTCTTTCATGTGGGTCCCCACATCTCTACCCTAGAGTTCAGAGTGGGGAGGAAACCCTAACAATAGCCATTAATGGACTTAACCTCCATGAATTTATCTAGTTCTCTTTTAAACCCTGTTATAGCCCTAGCATTTTAGTTGCCCTTCTCTGAACTTTTTCTAATGCCAATATATCTTTTTTGAGATGAGGAGACCACATCTGTATGTAGTATTCAAGACGTGGGTGTACCATGGATATATATAAGGGCAATAAAATATTCTCGGTCTTATTCTCTATCCCTTTTTAAAGGATTCCTAACATCCTGTTTGCTTTTTTGACTGCCGCTGCACACTGTGTGGATGTCTTCAGAGGACTATCCACGATGACTCCAAGATCTCTTTCCTGATTAGTTGTAGCTAAATTAGCCCCCATCATATTGTATGTATAGTTGGGGTTATTTTTTCCAATGTGCTCTTACTTTACATTTATCCACATTATATACTAGCATTAGAAAAGGTTCAGAGAAGGGCAACTAAAATGATTAGGGGTTTAGAATGCGTTCCATACGAGGAGAGATTAAAGAGACTAGGACTTTTCAGCTTGGAAAAGAGGAGACTAAGGGGGGATATGATAGAGGTATATAAAATCATGAGTGGTGTGGAGAAAGTGAATAAGGAAAAGTTATTTACTTGTTCCCATAATATAAGAACCAGGGGCCACCAAATTAATTAATGGGCAGCAGGTTTAAAACAAATAAGAGGAAGTTCTTCTTCACACAGCGCACTGTCAACCTGTGGAACTCCTTGCCTGAGGAGGTTGTGAAGGCTAGGACTATAACAGGGTTTAAAAGAGAACTAGATAAATTCATGGAGGTTAAGTCCATTAATGACTATCAGCCAGGATGGGTAAAGAATGGTGTCCCTAGCCTCTGTTAGTCAGAGCGTGGAGATGGATGGCAGGAGAGAGATCACTTGATCATTACCTGTTAGGTTCACTCCCTCTGGGGCACCTGGCATTGGCTACTGTCAGTAGACAGGATACTGGGCTGGATGGACCTTTGGTCTGACCCAGTATGTCCTTTCTTATGTTCTTAAATTTCGTTTGCCATTTTGTTGCGCAATTACTTAGTTTTGTGAGATCTTTTTGAAGTTTTTCACAGTCTGCTTTGCTCTTAATTATCTTGAGCAGTTTAGTATCGTCTGCAAACTTTGCCACCTCACTGTTTACCCCTTTCTCCAGATCATTTATGAACAAGTTGAATAGGATTGGTCCTAGGACTTACCCTTGGGGAACACCACTAGTTACCCCTCTCCATTCTGAAAATTTACCATTTATTCCTACCCTTTGTTCCCTGTCTTTTAACCAGTTCTCAGTTCACGAAAGGATCTTCCCTTTTATCTCATAACAACTTAATTTACATAAGAGCCTTTGATGAGGGACCTTGTCAAAGGCTTTCTGGAAACCTAAGTATACTATATCCACTGGATCCCCCTTGTCCACATGTTTGTTGACCCCCTCAAAGAACTCTAATAGATTAGTAAGACATGATTTCCCTTTACAGAAACCATATTGGCTTTTGCCCAACAATTTATGTTCTTCTATGTGTCTGACAATCTTATTCTTTACTATTGTTTCAACTAATTTTCCTGGTACTGACGTTAGACTTACTGGTCTGTAATTGCTGGGATCACCTCTAGAGCCCTTTTTAAATATTGGTGTTAGATTAGCTATCTTCCAGTCACTGGGTACAGAAGCTGATTTAGGAGGACAGGTTACAAATCATAGTTAATAGTTCCGCAATTTCACATTTGAGTTCTTTCAGAACTCTTGGGTGAATGCCATCTGGTTCCAGGGACTTGTTACTGTTAAGTTTCTCAATTAATTCCAAAACCTCCTCTAGTGACACTTCAGTCTATGACAATTCCTCAGTTTTGTCACCTACAAAGGATGGCTCAGGTTTGAGAATCTCCCTAACATCCTCAGCCGTGAAGACTGAAGCAAATAATTCATTTAGTTTCTCCGTAATGACTTTGTTGTCTTTAAGTGCTCCTTTTGTATCTTGATGGTTCAGGGGCCTCACTGGATGCACCAGAGAGACAGAAAAATAAAAGTTACTTGACTGACAGACTAGAGATTTTGGATTCAGAGTAGCAGCTGTGTTAGTCTGTATCCCTAAAAAGATTTTGGGTGCCTCAGTTTTTGGGTGCCCAACTTAAGACACCTTAAAGGGGCCTGATTTTCAAAAAAACCCAACAACCCTGAGCCCAAAATTCAGGCCTCAACCATCTCAAGTAGGGCAACCAAAACTGAGGCTCCCAAATTGTTAGTTACTTTGGAAATTCTTGGCTTTTTTGCTTTAGACAAAACAGAAAAAAACATGTTTTTGTCATGTACTGAAACTGCTTCAGGAAGGATACAGTTGATTATCTTCATCTCCAGATTTAACTAATGAAAGGGTCAGTTTCCCTCAGTACATGTGAGTTTTGAAGAGTGGGGGGTTGCTACTTCTCAGTATGCAGAAGGCACTGCTTTTCTTTTTAATAATTTCTTACTTACTCTCAGTTTTGGACCATCTGTGATTTTTTTACTGGCTCAACATATTGCATTTTGATCCATCTCTTCACTAATAAACTGTGTATAGTTTGTAAATAAAGGCAGCCGTACTTTGAAAATTCGCGACTTGAGGTTATGTTTTGGGCTAGTCAAAACCTTCCTGACTCTTAGGGCTGGTCAAAATTTTTCCATCAGAACTGTGTTTTGACAGAAAAAATGGATTTTAAACTAATCAAAGATTTTGGTGAAAAGTATCTACTGCCTGTGGATAATTTCAATTGAAAATGATGCCACTGTATCTCATGGAAGTTGTACTTTGGGGGATTTAAGCTTCCATTCTCTTCTATGGGATGGACTCTCTTGCCAGACTACATCTCTCATGATGCACCATGGCCAGGGACTATTATGACACTCTCCCTTCCTTGCCCCAAGAAAGTGGAGCATTATGGGAGATGTAGTCTGGCTAAAATCCCTGGCCCATAGAAGAGAATAGGAGCATAAGACCTGAACTCCACTCCCATGAAGCATAGAGGTACCCATTTTGAATTGAATTTAACAGAAATATATATTTAACAGAAATGTCTAAATTTTCAATGCAAAATAAACAAAACTATTTTCTCTAAATTTTCTGAGAGGGAAAAACCCCTTCGTTTCTCCCCAGCTCTGCTGACTCTTTGACAGATCAGGCTCCCTGCTTTGGCCCCAGGAAGAGTGAGCAGTGCTGTTCAGACTGGCTTGGGAAGAGGAGTGGACTGGTCCTTGTTCAGCTGTCCCACAGTCCCAGCAGTGCTGGAAGGGGATGAGGAATAGGGGCAAATTGGCAGCTTTGGTGGGAACAAGGAAGAAAAGCAGAGAAACAAACTCCAAATCTCCTTCCAGCACTGTGCAAACCTCCCTTTCGCTCTGCACACATCCCTACAGCCTCATTGCATTGACACTATGTTCAATGGCAGAGCAAAGCTAATCTCTAGCGTTCCCTTTGGCTCACACCCTTTCCCATTCCACCAGCTGGAGAACCGTACCTCTTCCCTGCAAAAGGGCATCATGGCAATGAATGGTTCGTACACATCAAGGGAAGGGAGGTGAATGGGATAATAGGAAAGTCCTTTCTACATACTCTAGATACCCATTAATCTCATTTCATGCACTAGAGGCCGTGCTTTTTTGCTGCTGCCACAAGGGGGTGTGGCTACTTCCCCTAACTGCAGACATTAAGTGGAAAAAAATATTGTGGAGCCTGCTTTTTTATAGTGAGGTGGATTCCAACAGCATCCCTCAAAGGCATCTGCCACAACTGCAAGAAAAAGGAAAGTACATAGCTGACCTGGAGTACTGTGCCCCACACAACAACTATCCTGCTTGGGAGGAAAAGGCTGCCTATAGCCTGGTGGAGGGCCACATATAGGTCCTTCCCTGTCCCCCTTTTGTTTTAGAATAGTCCTTCCACAAGACAGGAGGTCGCTAGAAATTTGCAATGTGTGGATTTGATTTTAAACATGTTTTCCAGGTTACCATGTGTCCTGTATACGTTGCACGGATACAGCATAAAATAGACATGCCAGATATCCTCCCTTATTTAACAGTGACTAGCTAGGGTAACAGTCAATCAGTGCTTAATTTGTGCCAGGGTTTGCCAGGGCTGAGCCCCAGCACTTCTAAGCTTGGCAGTTCATAGCCCCAGTACCTCTCAGCTTGCTATATAAGTTATGTAAAAAAATTGCTGGATCCCGAGCACCTCTTTCATTACAAATTAAGCACTGCCGTCAATAGAAACAAATAAAATCCACAGTCCCTCTCCTCCCACCCCACAGAGGGGGGAGGGATAGCTCAGTGGTTTGAGCATTGGCCTGCTAAACCCAGGGTTGTGAGTTCAATCCTTGAGGGGGCCATTTAGGGATCTGGGGCAAAAATTGGGGATTGGTCCTGCTTTGAGCAGGGGGTTGGACTAGATGACCTCCTGAGGTCCCTTCCAACCCTGATGATTCTATGAACTGCCTTGTGTAGCTATTACCAAGTCTGGTGAGAAGAGATTTTGAACAGGAAAGAAAATTTGATTTCTACCTGGCAGTAAAATTGTTTATTTGCACTCAGTTAGACCAAGATGAAAGAGCAAAGAAAGGAGCCATATAACATGAGAGATATCATGTCAATTATATGGACAACCTTTTGTTGCTCCATGCTCAGAGCACAGTCATCTGCACGACTGATGTTCAGAGTCAGCACTCCTGGAAAGGAAATCTGCTTGCTCGTCAGAGAATGTGTTAAAAATAAACACGCTTTTCTCACCACCACATATAACTAAGTCAATAATGCATTGCAAAGGGGGGTACCAAGGTCAGGGACATGGGGTGAAATGTGTGTGGAGGACTGCCTTGAGGCCTAAGGATATTTATCAGATCTTAAGTGGGATTTAGGTGGTGAATAGCTGGTGTGATGGTTACAGAGTTAGCTGCACATCTGACCCTTCTCTGCTTTCTCTGGGTGCAACCGCACAGGTATCAGGCCTCATGCCTTCACCTCTCTCAGGGTGGAAGCCCTTGATTCTTCCACTCTTAGATCTGGTCCTGGGGTATAGCACTCTGTATTGACTGTGCTTACTCAACGGGTCCAGTTAGGTTCTGCATTTGTGGTTCTTCCCTTAAGGAGTCTAGCGATATACTGAGAACTCAGACAGCCTTCTTAAACCAAAGTATTGTTTAATCTTTACAGTAGGATCAAAGCATAACATAAGAGAAAAGGGTTTTAAGACAACAGAAGGGCTACAAACATGTCTGTCTTACCTGAGGCCCTAGACAGGCCTATCTTATCCCAGATCCCACAGGGTCTATTCTTCCAAACAGTTCCCAGCAACTATATAGCCTCTGGACAGAGACAGTCATCAACTGTTTCTAGTCCTTTTGATGTGTTGCTTCCCAGCATCAGCCAGACAAGCTCTGTAATTTAGCCGGAGCGCGGAAGGTAAGCTCTTCACAGTTAATAGCTCAGGCATTGTCTCTTAACTGCCCTGAAGTGTTTGCTTGGAGGTATCTTACCTCAAGTCATTATTTCATTTCCTGCTTGTTTTTCCAACAGCCATCTATTAAAGTAAGCCAATATAGTCATACAGTAAATATTCCAATAACCGGGTCAACATACAGTATTCATAGATTATTGAAGAATGCCCTTCCCTTGTCGTAACTGCAAGTTTCAGACCACGTGACAATTACACAGCAGGTCCAAACATAATTCCAGTTTAAAGGACAGAAATAACATACTCACAGTACCATACAGCAACTCTGACACTACAGTGTATCAACACTGCAGATTAATTATTAATACTGTAACTCACATATCAGTAAAGGTATTTCTGCCCTGGAATTGAAAAGATCCCTTGCACAAAGATAATGGTTGAGGATAACTAATACAAGATGACATTATTTTGTGTCATATCTTTCCTACAAACTGCATCCCAAAATGTTTCGCAAAATCAAATAAAATTATAAAGTTAAATTAAATTATACATAGTACGGGGAGAGAAATAGTAAAGGTACAGGCAAAGGGTCAAATGGGATCTGAAAATAGATGCAGAGACAATGAGGCTGTGAAATACAGGATGGCTGTTCCAGAGAACAGGAGCTGCACAGAAGAAAGTTCTTGCATCAACAGTGCTAAGAATGAAGGGATAGAGAGAAGGCTGGGGATAGTTTAATAGTTTATAAGGCCAGAAGGGACCATTGTGATCATCTAGTCTGATCTCCTGTCCAACACAAACCATAGAACGTCCCTGAATTAATTCCTATTTGAACTGCTGCATCTCTTTTAGAAAAGCATCCAGTCTTGATTTAAAAATGACCAGTGATGGCAAATCCACCACAACCCTTGGTAAATGGTTCGGTAATGGTTAATGACCATGACTATGTGCATGCCGTATTTCTACTCTGAATTTGTCTAGCTTCAACTTCTAGCTCTTGGCTCATTACACCTTTGTCTGCTAGACTGAAGAGCTCATTATCCAATTTTTGTTCCCCATGTGGGTACTTAAAAACTGGGATCAAGCCACCCCTCTTGAAATTCTTTTTGTCACGGTAAGCAGATTGGGGAAAGGAGCAGTGAGACAACAGTTCTGTGAGGTAGGGTGGACTAAGTCCAAAGAGAGAGTATCAGGTTTTAGTCACAACAATCCAGTTGACCTCCTTTTTCCAGATTCAAGGCAGGATTTTAAAAAACGCTCAGCATTGG
The DNA here is from genome assembly GCF_965140235.1 of Caretta caretta. Lineage (NCBI taxonomy): Eukaryota > Metazoa > Chordata > Testudines > Cheloniidae > Caretta > Caretta caretta. The sequence continues at coordinate 72,105,612 of NC_134212.1, read as the reverse complement.
CCAGACTCCGCCCTCACAGAAGTCAAAGAGAATTGATTTCAAAAATGGGTCAATGGGGCTACATGCTTCAAAGTTAAGCACATACATATGTGCTTTTGCTGGTAAGGCTTTCAGGTGAGGCTGTCATTCTGCTTATTGGTTTCTGTCTTCCATTTACTTAGCTAAAGATGTTTACTACTGGAATATGAAGGGTCAGTACAACTTTATCAGAGGCACAGTTAAACCCGGGTTTAGTGCTGACTTGCTTAACTTTGCTATGTTTAACAATAAGATGATGAGATCAATAATATACTCCATTACAGCCATTCTAAATCCATAGTTAGTGTCCTCTGGAGCAATAGAAAGTTAACCATTAAAAAAAGTTAGTACATTAAAAAATTTCACCCAGATACTGTTGCGGTAAACTTCATCCCATTTATGGGCTTTTGAATGGTCTCTTCCTTTCTCTTACTACTTTTCTTAATTAACAAAGATATTTGTATTATTAACACAGGCTTCTGCCTGCACATTTTCATCTCCTATGAGATCTTATAGTTATACTGACTTTACAACTTGGCAGCATTTCCATGGTGAAGGCTAAAAAACCAAATGATTAAGGGCTTGGCTACACTTGCAAGTTAGAACGCATTAAAGCAGCCCCGGGAGCCCTAACTCCCGATGCGTCAACACTGGCAAGGCACGTAGAGCGCCTGGACTCTGCAGCTGGAGCACTCCTGGTAATCCACCTCCATGAGAAGCATAAGGCTTGCTGTGCCCTGGCTGAAACGCCCGGGCGTCAGTGTGAACGAGGTGTTGCGTTACTGCGCTGTGATTGGCCTCTGGAAACGTCGCATAATCCCCTGAAGTCAAGTGGCCACTCTGGTCATTGTTTTGAAATTGCCTACAGGAATGCAGATATGCCCTTTCAAAGCTCCATTTCTGACAGCTGGCATGCTTATCTGCTCCGGGACAAAGCAAACCATTAGTGTGGAACGCTGCTGTTGTGAGCGTGTGTGAGGTGGGTCTGCTGCTGTCTGAACTTACAAGACAGCATGCTGACATGCTCTCAGCCCCCCAAAAACCCACTCTCTCTCCCCCCACATACACACAACACACTCCACCCCACCCATTTGAAAAGCACGTTGCAGCCACTTGCACACCGGGATAGCTACCACAATGCACTGCTCTTTGTGGCATTGCACGAGCTGCTAATGTGGCCACACCAGTGTGCTTGCAGCTGACGGTGTAAACACACAGCAGCATTTTCCCTGCTGTGGTCTCCGAAGGCTGGTTTAACTCCCAGCGCTCTACATCTGCAGGTGTAGCCATGCCCTGAGAGTCACTGCACTTATTCAGACAGGGATCTGCAACAGTAGTCAAGGGAATGGCTTAAGACAGCTTCTCAAGCTATCTGATGTGGGGGACCGGCAATTTTTTTTCCCCAATGTGCGCGCAGACCGGCAGCTGGCGGCTCGCGGACTGGCACCGGTCCACGGACCACCACTTTGAGTAGCACTGGCTTAAGTGTCTAAACAGAAAGGCCAAGATTTTCTAAAGCAATTATGCGTGCTTAACTGTATGCATATGAATAGCCTATTGACTTCACTGGGACTACCCACTTATGCAAAGTTAAGGACATGCATAAAACGTGGCTGGATCGGAATTTTATTTGACAGGTTTAAATGTTTCTAAAAATCTCAGTTTTCCAATTCAGTGATTGTTTTTTTCTTTCAGATTGAACAGTGCACAGGTATAAAATGAATTAATTCCAGGATGTCTATATCAGCTGCAGGTGCAACAGGGTCTGAACTAACTCCCTCTCTCACACATTCCTCCTCCTCTTTCACAGATATTCCCTTTGAAAAGGTTTGAGTTTAACTATAGTTGTGATGAACACAAAAACCAGTAGGGGGATGCCTGAACTGACTATGGCCTGTGCTCTGGGAGGGTTTAATGAGAGACAAGTTTTCTGTGTGCACAGATTTACTATTGCATTCAATCTTTTAATTAGTGTTTTGAATCTAGCTAACATTCAGAAGCAAAAACTGTGATAGAAACACCTTAAGGGGGATTCCAGCAAAGGTTACCCAGGAAGCCTTTACAGGTTTCACTACCAGGTAGTTTCTTGTCCTTTATATAAGAAGTTTATTGTCAAAGCCATCCATGCTTAGATGTTATTGTGATATCAGAGCAGGAGTATAAAACCACTTTAATAACCGTCAACTGCAGGAAATGTGATCAGAGAGGAGGAGGAGCTGCTGGTTAGTTAGAGCAGCAAAGGTTGGGTGGGAATGGAATCAAGAAGAATAGAACACCATGGGTTCTCTCTGCCATAGTTTCCTTCTGCTCTACCCACACCATCTCCTTGTGTGACTAAACCTTAAACTGAGATGTGTAGTAGTGCCCAATCAGTGGCACCTACAGATCCCCTGGGGAATAATGAAACCACAAAAAGAGCAATCACACGACTAAAGGGCAACAAAACCCAATCTATATATACTAGCATAAAGTAGCCAGAGAGTGGCTGAGAATCTGGGACAGACAGTAAGTGCGGAATCACATACATTTCTTCTTTCCCTCTAGGAAGAGATTGGTTCTTCCTGATCCGTACACAGTCATGCCATAGGATGGACAGACACACCACCCCACTGTTGAGCGGGTCAGACAGCCAAACTCCACTTCCCCAGTTTACTCTGCTTTGCTCCATATCCTGATCTGTCTCCTCATTGGCTGTGCTGTGCCACAGGCCAGCAGCTCAGATCACCTCCTCCAGGTAATGGTGTCAGATAAAGTGTTAAAAATAAATAATGACAAGATTCTGTAAAGGAAGCTAACATGGAGTGTAAGTTAATTTTTTTATTGGCGTTTCTGGCTTGCTCATCAGAACGGTATCTGGGCAGCTGTGTGATTTAATATTAAGGCAATGTGAGCTTAGCAAACATGTTACCAAAGCAAGACCCTCTCTCAATCCAGTTGAAGTTTCATGATATTTCCTCCTCTCCCTCCCTCTTCTTTAGAGCACCATTCGCCCTTGGCATCCCTTTGCCTCCTGCTCTTCACTCCCTTTGCCGAACACCTGCTGTCCCTGGTGCCTTACGTCCCTGCTGAAACAGGCCCTAGAGCTACCAAATTAATGTATACCTGGGTCTGTATCCTGGGAGCTATAAAACTCAGATGAACCCAGCCACACCCTTGTTAGGCACATTAAGCAATAAAGGCCAGACCATACAGTGTCAGGAAATGAGAGCATATAGTTGCTCTGTGCGAGTATATCCCAACTTTTCTCTTAGGGGATATATTTTCCTTTGGGATTTTGTTGAGCCTAACTGGTTCATCTGAGACACTGAGATGGTTAAATCGCCAGCACTTATCTGACCTAATGCTTTATTATGAAAATAGTTACATTCTACATATGAAAAGCCAAAGCTCTTAAATCTGACCTTCACATTTATACAGCATACATGATTTCTGGCGGGGACTTAGAGAAATGACTCTTTCAATAAAAAACTCACCAGAAATCAGCAGCACTCCTTTCCAGTTCCTTAACAGTGATTGTATTTCTTTCTTATTAAGATGAAAGGAAGCCTCCTCTTCCTGCTGCTATATAGGCAGGTTGCATGAGCAAGGTCTACAAGGAAAGACAAATAAACAAACCAAACAACCACCACCAGAACTTCCCAGTAGGCTCATCAAAGAGGCATAGTTACCTATTCAGCTGCTGTAATAAATCTACTGAGGAACGTGTGAATACAGGATACAATGAAATTGGAGGGAAATGTTAGGGTATACAGTACTTGTGGATTATTGATGAGGAGCATGTGGTGGGGGAAATGGAAGATAATTAATTATGGGGGAGATCTTCACCTTACAGATTAGGCCTTCTGCAAATATCACCCAGGAAGTCAGTTTAATACCAGAGCCTTTGGAGGAGGAATAAAAAGCAAAAATGAGGAGAACCTCCTGCCTGCCTAACTCAGAAAAGTACAACCAAAAATAAGCTCCGCTAGATTTTAATTGAGGGCCTTGGTTTCTAACGACCTTTAGATAGCCCCCTTTTCCAGAGAGTTAGGATAGCAAAATTTGCTGGATTGACATTGCTGAATACTGAACCCCTTTACTCACAGCAGACAGCCACCTTATGACTAGGGAGGGGGAAAATGGTTAGTATTTAGATAAAGGTAATATTTGTATTCAGGGAGCCTAGGGCTCAGGAAATATTTGTTCCCTTCAGCGTACTCAGTTACTTACCACAGTTGCACATGCAAATGGATAGTATAGCAGGCTATAATTGTCTGTTTCCATTCACAGCAGCCCATTTTGCATTTGTAATTACAGATACGTGTTGTGCATCTAGTTTTTGCATACAAACTAATTCCTTCTTCCTTTTCTGAAAGTTTGGTCTTGACTGTCTCTCCTCCATCATGAGTAGCTTTAACTCCCTCATGGACATCTGCTTTGTCTTTCTATAACAAATGCTAATCAGCTCTCAGGAACATGACTAGCAGGTTGTTTGACCCATCTTCAGAAATTGGACCCAGTATATTGCAATTCCAGAATATGTGTGTGAGGGATGATGGGAAAGCTTGTCTCTCTCACTAACAGAAATTGGTCCAATAAAAGATATTACCTCACCCACCTTGTCTCTGCAATATCCTGGGACCAACACGGCTACAACAACACTGCATACAGCAAGATGAGTATGTTTTCAGTTTGGCTGCTCTCAATGACAGTCTGTGACCCAATTTCTTGGTTTACACTTTTGTAGGCTGGACAGATGGTGTTACGACTATAAGATGATTATCCCACAGCAAATCCCGGGCCTTAGTCATTCTCCCACAGAAGGTGAGTCAAGTAGAAAGTGTGACATTAATCTTCCTTCACCTGAAGACACTTATAAGGAACTGCATGCAAGACAAAAATAAACATTGAGGGTTGGGCTATGACTCAGGAGCTCAAACTTCAACCCTATTCCCAAACCCATCTTTCTGCTTTTCTAGGTAGAAGAGAATGCTGTCACTCCTGCACTTACATGCTTGAGGGGATAGAATTCATACTTAGGGGATTCATGATGCATGAAGTGGAATCATAAAGAGAGCACTTAGGGCTGGATCCAGTGTCCATTGAAATCAATGGGAGTCTCTCCATTGATTTCACTGGGCTCTGGGTCAGGTTCTTAGTGAGAAGTAAGATGGCAGCACTCTTGTTCTGTGTCTGTACATTGGTGAACTGGATCAAGACTGTGGTGAGCTTACTGCCTGGAGCTTGTCCGTTCCTTGGTGGGCTCTTTATATTTCCTGGCACCAGCCCCATGTGTCCTGGCTGCCAATGTATTTTAAAATCAAAATTACTTTAAACTCAAACCTTGAAAGCAGCCAGTGTCTTCTGGGTGGAGTAGTTTCTCATTGCTCTCCCACCGCCTGGGATGAGAACTTCCAGGGGGTTGCCAGTTTACCAGCAGAGCAGTGTCTCCCTCCAGGAGCACTCCCTCACTGAGAGCAGGGCTCTTAAGTGCTGCTTTTCCCGCAGGGTTTTGTTTTGATTGGCTGGGGGATTAATTGGTTGATTGGGAGGGAGGGGAATCTTACCCTACCCTTCATTATAAGGCTCCTGGCCCTGGATCCCTAAAGAGACAGCTGTCTCTTCTCATTGAGACTCAGCCTTACCTTGGTACCACTTCCTCTCTCCTATGTCTGCTCCTGCTGTCACCAGGGTTTTTGTACAGTTGGTGTTATTTGGAATGGGGTAGCCTGGGCCTCATCTGACCCCTTGATTCTTCTGTACTTAAAGGGCTGTTGACCAAAAAGCAGTGTTTTTTTGTGTGTGCCCCTTCTGTCCTTGTATATTTCATGTACCTACTCATTGCTCTTAATTAGTATATGAACTATAACATGCTTATCCTTTGGTGGAGTAAGGGAGAAGAGAACGGATTTTGTTCCTTTACTCTGATGAGCATGCATAGCAATTAGAGGCAATGTTATCCATGTACAATATTGTTAATTCAGCAGACACAGCTGTAAATGCCACCATCTTGGCCAACAACAGGGATTGAACTGGAGACCACCAAAGCTAAAATCATGAGTCTACAACTTGAGCTAAAGAACCAAAAGCTCTCTAGCACTGAGGAGTAACAGACTTTCGTCCTCTATGGACTGAGTATAGCGAGGGGGACAAACAACACACCATGACCAGTAGCTACATAATAATCTTCTTTTCATTCCTTCAGGTATAAGAGAAACATGATTGCGTACCGTTTTATTTCTTCAAACAACTGCTTTTGAAAGAAGTTAGAACCCTTCTTCCTCCTTTTCAGATAAAGACTCTTGCCTGTGTCATGATGTTTACTTTCTAATATTGCTGCTTTTACTACCCTCTTTCAAATTTCCAGTTATTGGACTATCACATGGGTCACTCCATGAATCACAGAAGCTCAGAGTCCAACACTTATTCAGGCAAACACAGGGATCAGTCAAAAATATCTTTATTGTAACTTGTAGGGTACATGGTTGTTCTGTTTAAACGTATTTAACCTAATACATTAGCCAGATAAGCTAGGATAGATTTTGTATAATATATTTATTGGCCTATTTTAAATGCAGGAAGTAAAATACTTTTAGATCTAAGTAATGTCAAACATACATAATCCAAGAGAAAAGAAAGGGAAGGGAAGAACAGGTACTTGTAACTTATGTCATGTGCAGATTCTAGTTGCATGCTACAAGGTAGTAAAATACTTTAGTTTGTCCTTTCAAGGTTAGAGCCTGATGCTGAAAATATTCCTGTACTCAAGTAACTTTAGTCATGCAAGTAGTCCTCATCCTACTGAGTTCAGTTTGACTATAGATGTAAATAAAGTAACTCAGATGTGTAAGAGTTTGCAGAGAGTCAGGCCATTTCATGGGAAATATTCCACAGAATATATTTTTCCACTGTTGCTAATGTATTTTTGAACTTAAGTTTTTGTTATCCAGTTTCAAACTCTCTTTCTTCCCCTTCTCCCATCAACTGGGATTGGGTTATTGTGGAAGCATCCACCATCATCATCTGTCCCAGCTGGCATTAAGTTTCAATTACATTGTTTTAAAGGGCTAATTTTTTCAGAGAATCATGTCACTTGCTTAGAGATGAAAACGAATGGGGTTAAACATTAGAGTTACTGGTTATTACTATGAAAATAATTTCTTCAGACCCATAAATGTGCATTGTGATTTTTAAAAAGTAAGTCAACCTCCTTGCCCCAAACAGATCACAGTCCAAGATACATGTATTACATTTAATTGTATTAGACACATTCATTCAACAAACTACAAAACAATGACAAAACTGAAATTAACATATGTGCCAATGAACCAGAATATTCAAACAGCTGATTTACATTTCTGACCTCTGAGATTAATGACATTTGGCACCTGCCTATCTCTGTTGAAAGCCAATTCTGTAGTTCCTGAGCATGGAGATACAGAGCCTATATTACAATGAGAATATTAAAACACCAAGCAGAAATGTAAATGTAAGAAATGATGGAACCCATCTAATGTCTGAACTGGGGACCACAGTACTTATAGTTAACTGCAAACGAGCCCTGCCAGTCAGGTTTGAGTGCACTTTCTGTTGTCCTTATTTTTCAATCCCTTGGTATCATTCTATTCCACCCTTTCAAAATGTGCTTTTGTTTATGTGCCATGAAACACTAAATTCAAGAGTGCTTCAGAAAGGACAGGGTTAAATAATTAATGTTAAGGGGTTTTCTGAATATTGCTCATCAACCAAATAATGCCATTCTCCTAGAGATAAGGCATCTGCATTTTGGAACTTGATCCAAAGCCCAGTGAAGTCAGTGAAGAGCTTCCCGCTGGCTTTGTATCAGGCCCTTAATGAATACTTCAAATTGACCTGTTTGCCCCTGTGTTGTGGTTCTCAGCTCCTGCTCAAAAGGGGGAGCTCTCTCTCACATGGGAGAAATTCAGCTCTCTGGAAAGGACCAGCAGAAATTCTAAACACACCCATGTAAGACTTAAAGTGTTGCCTTGGTGGGCTTCATCCAGATCCTCTGCATAGAGGCAAATTTCAGCACCCAGACATCTGTCTAAAATTGTGATCCGTTTGCAGATCTAAAATAAATCATTTCCAGAAACGTGGATTTAGGGAAAAAAACTGAATGACTACACGGAAAAACAAACAGTCCCTCCCCAGCACAGGTTTTTGTGCCACAATGATGTCACACAGAGTGGTAGTGTGGAAGGCTTCTAGCCAGATCTGTTCGCTCTACCACTTGTTGGGAGAGATCCACTAATGGAATGGAGGGCTGACGTGTAACTGTGGAAATCTTGAAGACCAATGACAGTCCACTTCACAGAAAGGCTTTAGCACCCCAGCTGGAGAGTTTTAACCGTATGCAAAGGAGAGGTGAGAACTCTATGAATGGATGAACATTAGTGACTGAAAAGCAAATACACTCCTGATTCCCCCACAGAGGGCCCCAAACGAAGTAAAAACATTATGAGATGTGGCAGCAGCCAGACTGCCATGGACCACAGGCCTTTTACACGCTGCTGAAGCTGCTCACTTTAACTCTGAGGAAGCGGTCCTGTTTTCCGAGGCAGCATGGGTTTTTTTTTTAAGGGATTACATGGTCTGCAGTGGTGTCTCTTTAGTTGGCCAGCAATGTCTGTAAAACACAGATGGAAAGGACAGAGAGAAGGGAGGCAATGTTTAACTACAAGCATACAGAAATGTGTACATTTTTAGCAACAGAACACATTGAAGCCTTTACCTTGTCTCAGAAAATTCAGTCTTTGGATACCAACCTGCTTCATTAGAATGATTGACACCAGAGTCTGATCCACAGTCTGCTGAAGTCAGCTGAAAGTCTCCCATTGACTTGAACAGGCTTTGGATCAGGCCCTGACAGCCTACTATTAAGAACATCAGTGATCTGAAAATATCCCATTACTTTATATACACTAGACGCCAAAAGAAGAAGGATTGGCTATTTTAGGGGATTGATAATAGAATGCAAAGTCTTTCACCATTTGGCTGATGGAAGTGACTAATTCCCAATGGACAGATGTCCCATCATTGAAACTGCCATTGTATTTGTCACTGTTGTTGGCCGTCTCCGCAGAAAGGCAAAGGACTGGATGAGCATAGGGACAAAACTACCCTCTCACTCTAACCCATGACTCACAGCAAATGAACTGGTGCATGCTGGCTTACCCCCACCTCGCACTCTAGCCCACTTAGAATGAACTATCTGGTGGACAATATTGCATGTTCTGTACTTTCCATCATTTTTATTGCCTCAGTTTTGGTATTAGAACTATATTTAGGCAATCAGGATCTTTGTTAAAATTTAATCTGAAACTGGTTGCTTATTTTCCCCCTAAAGTCATACTTACTATTTGGATCCCCAGATCTGGTTGCCTGACGTTTCAGGCTATGTCTACACTAAGGCCATTGCAGACATAATCCCAGAGTAACTGTATAGATACAATGTACACTGCAATAGAAGAAGATTTTCTGCTAGGATAGAAACACTATTAGCTCCCTGAATGACACTAGCTATGCTGACAGGCGCACTCTTATGTCGGCATAGCTGTGTCTACGCTGGGGTTTTTGCTGGCATAGCTATGTCAGTCCAGGAGGTGGTTTATTTCACACCTCTAACTGACATAGCTATGCTGGTAGTTTTAAGCATAGACCAAACCTCAGATGAGTATGACTTGAGCTGGGGAAAAAGCAACAGGAGTCAATGAATGCTTAAGGAACAACTACCTTGTTTGTGTTCAAAATGTCTTTAAAAGTTTTAAAAAATCATTCGTACTTAAAGAGAAAGCAGCAGGTAAGCCTATGACACAAGATCTACCATTACGCCAGTATTCAATATCAACACAAAAGAGATGGGCCTGGGCTGGGAAGTTCAGATCCGGAATCATATTTGAATGCTGGTCTGACCAATTTTGACAAGACTGAGCACTAAAGTTTGTCTCTAGATCAGGATCAGAGTGGGTTCAGATCTGGTGGTTTTGTATAGGTGAACCTATAATTAAGAGGCACACTTTGAGCACTAGAGAAAGGGGAGCTACTGATAATTATTTATTAATTATTTGTACAACAGCAGCAGCAGGCGGCCCATTTTGCTGGGAATTGAGCAAAGCCATACTCTGAAGAGATTACAATCTGACTATGTAGCAAAAGACAACAGAAAGATACAGACAGACAGACAGACTGGGGAGCCACGAGGGAACAGTGAGAGTTAAACAATGCAAGAAGCAGAGGTCACAGCACACCAGCTGTCAGTCTAACCATCAATGAGTTTTTGTAGGCATCATGGCAGAGGAGGAATTTAAGGACAATGTGGTGGCTTTGTAGATTTTTATGAGGAGCTCTTTCCATGGACCTCTTTTTCCCAGCAGAGCCCTCTCCAGTGATCCATGAAACCTATGGGTATTTGCACATGGAAGAATTTGTAAAGGGGCACACTGAAAAGGCCCTCACCTGAGGGACATTCTACTCCATTAGCACCTCCAAAAACCAATCAGAAAAAGCAAATGACTGTTTTACAAATGGAGTTTGAAATACTTGTCAGATCTTCACACCCTAGAAGATTTCTCAGACATATTAACAAAGACTGGAGATTTCAGTTCAGTGCTCTGGAGACATAGTAGATTCAACCAGAATAAAGCATCCATTCCCGCCTATCCCAACCAGCAGCAAAGAATGAACTCTTCCTCTCTTTGACCTACATTGAAAAGGAGAATAACAATGCCAAGTGTGTTCAGGCTTGCCTAGGAACGCACTGGCAATGCTGCAGGGCGTAACTGCATCAGTATCCAGAAAAATCCTCTGGCTCTATTCCACACAATAATTAAACCATATTCTGAGAGAATCACATCTTCACGCTATGCAGATAAGATGGAACTGGCACAATCCCCAGTTTGCCAAGTCAATAAAAACAATCATATTCCTCTGGTCACAGGAATGATCCTGTCAGGTGCTTAGTGTTCTTGGCTTACATTGTACAATCTAGTGTACACAACCTCTCACTGGATCAAGCTCAAGCCACTATGTGAAATAAGCCTTCCATTTGAAAGTATCAGTCACATTCACTGATTAAAAGAAAACTCCAGAGGAATACAACATATGAGGACTTCTAGCTAGCTCATCTAAATACAAAGAAGAGTAAAAGTACTTAAAGAAAAAAATTAATATAAAAATGAAAATTAGCACACACAGAATGCAACTATAGTAATAAATTGATGATGATAGGACTGAAAGATCAGCCCCTCATAGGAAATTAAGAGAAATCAGATTATTGTAGGTAGGTCAAGTTCTATACTTAAACAAAAAAGGATTAATTTAACCAAAGTTAAACCTTAACAAAACCTTTAACAAAAGATTAAGCCTAAATAAACAAATTAACCTTAACAAAAGGTAAATTTAAGAAATTTAAACAAAAGGGTAATTTCAAAATTAATTTGAAAAAAAAATTAAAATTAAAAACTTTATTCTGCAATATTTACTCTAGCCCTTTATATATGTAATGATTTCTAAAGACTACAGAGACTGATCTGCAAAGACCTATGCATGTATTTCACCTATGTTAACGAGACCACTGACATGCAGAAAAGCAAGCAGGGAGTATTCTCAGGAGCAGGGTCTTATTTTGGGTCAACCACCACCATTCACCAACTAGTAAAATGGAGACAAGTGTTTTGAAAAGCAGCTTTGAAACTGTATTTCTTCTTTAGGAAATATTTCTTTAGCTGCCAAACGTATCGTTAACTAGAACTAGGAAAATACATCAATACACGCTTTGCGTGTTCGCATTTTGTGAACATCCCAACAAGTGAGCTGACTGGCAAGAATGGGCAGGTAATACAGGAAATTTTAAACAAATAAAAGAGAATGCACAAAGTGAATGCTTAGTTGCAGATGTGAATACTTACACTGAGATCCTAACTGAGGCTATGGCTACACCTGGAGCGGGGGGTGTGATTCCCAGCTCAAGTAGTCATAGTTGGGCAAGCTCTCATTGAGCAAGTGCACTAAACATTGCAGTGTCACCACAACAGCATGGCAGTAGTGAGTGGCAGCATGGGCTACCCACCCCATGTATACCCAACACCTGCTATCATGGCTTCTCTATTATTTTTAGCATGCCAGCTCTATGACAGCGAGTGCGTGGGACTTGTGTTTGCACTCAAGCTGGGAATCCCACCCCTAGCTCCAAAAGTAAGATGTAGCTTCTGACAATAAACACCAATACCCTCAAAAATACCATAGAGCTATGGTCAAGCTTTTAAAAAATGACTGGTGATTTTGGGTGCTCAACTAGAGACACCTTAAAGTAGCCTGATTCGCTGTGGGTGAGTGGCCAGTATTTTTCATTTTTGAAAATCTTGGTCTCTGCATCTTACTGACCAACACAGCTTAAATTGTGAATACTTTCATGTATTGCTCATGCTAAACAGTGTTCCTTTCCTGTTTCCCTATGAAGTGAGCTGTAGCTCACGAAAGCTCATGCTCAAATAAATTGGTTAGTCTCTAAGGTGCCACAAGTACTCCTTTTCTTTTTGCGAATACAGACTAACACGGCTGTTCCTCTGAAACGTGCTTCCAGTGTGTCACAGCAGGAAATGAATCTTATTAGAAACAGTTCAGTTCCATCTGAATATGAGCGCGCTCCTGCCCACACAATTCTTAAACTTTTCTGCTAAGGCTGAGTTGGATATTTGTGAGCTGCAGGGTGTGGGGCAAGCTGAACAGAAACAAAATAAAAGTTGTATTTGATTTACAGAGATGTGCTTTATTTAATCTATAATAAAATATGCCCTGAGAATGCCGTGGACATCTAAGGGGGACCTGAGCAGACAAAGGACAAGAGAAGGACCATGCAAACCACAGAATGACCTAATTGCTATTGTGCGTTCTCTTTTTTTCTTATTTATAAGAAACACCGATGTCAGAAAAATCTTACACCTGCCCTCAAAACAATAGCAACACTTTTTGCATAGCAGGTACTGATAGATGGTCATTACACATTAAAACAGGAGTGAATTAGCCTTCTCTGATTGTTTTATTCTGTGGCCTAAAGTGGTTTCACTTCTACTCACTCTTGTGCTGTGCAGACAGGTATAATAGCCAAATAGCACTGTGCAGCTTGGTGCTCAGATATCAGTGGGTAGGGGGCAATATATGAACCTCAGTGGAATAAAACAACAGTCATCTTCTCCTCAGCCTGCTCCTTTTTGGGGGGGGAAGGGATAGCTCAGTGGTTTGAGCATTGGCCTGCTAAACTGAGGATTGTGAGTTCAATCCTTAAGGGGACCATTTAGGGATCTGGGGCAAAAATTGGGGATTGGTCCTGCTTTGAGCAGGGGGTTGGACTAGATGATCTTCTGAGGTCCCTTCCAACCCTGATATTCTATGATTCCTCTCATATATATATATATATTTATTTCCTTTACACACCCACTCTTTTAAAACTTGTGCCCAAGCTCAAGACTCCAACATATTATGACAGGAGTTAGGAGGGAGATGGGGAGAAAAGGCTAAAAGCTTGATAAAGGACCATGTATGGAAGAAAGAAAGGTGAACTACTCATGGTGATATTGTGATGGATCCAAATTCCTGTAGAACACTGAAGGTTTGAGGATAGCTGATTATACTGAGAAGAGCACACACATCTCATACCAGTAATACTAAAGTTTTCTGTTGTTCCTCTTTCTATTGAACTAATACTAACACTTAAAACTTATCTAGCAATTAGCATCTTCAAGTGGAGGCAGTGTTATCCACTGGATATGGCACAGGACTGAAAATCAGAAGACATGGCTTTTATTCACAGCTCAGCCTCTGATTTATTGCATGCTACTGGCAAGTCACTTAACCTTTCTGTGCCACATTTTCCCTGTTTGTACAGCGAGGCTAATACTGCTTACTTGCCTTTGTGAAAGTGCTGTCAGATTTACAGATAAAAAACACTATGGTGCTAGATATTATGATTAATTTATAAATACCAAGAAATTAATCTACCTAAAACTCAGATATATTATTATTACCTTTGCGAATTTTTGGACTCCGTCTGCAGCAGTGTTTTCGACTGTACCGACCTAAGGGTGAAAAACAACATGTTGCCAAAGGATATAGAGAATATAATAAACGTGTGTATGTCTGAATATAATCTATAGATACTGATGTTATTTCATTTATAGAAAATCTGAGCAAAGATAGCTGGAGCTTTACTGCAAAGCAGAACACATAGTAAAAGGATCATCAAAAGCAATGCTTCAGTGTAGAACTTGATCACCAGCAGGAAATAGGAATGGAGTTTGCTGCTCACCCGTCATTGCTAGTTGATTCAATTGGTAAATCACAAAGATTTTCTCTCTCTCTCTCTCTCTGAAATGTCAGATGCTGGCAGTCAATACAGTCAATGCATGACAAACTGCTTTAGGCAAGTTTCAGAGTAGCAGCCGTGTTAGTCTGAAAAGGAGTACTTGTGGCACATTAGAGTCTTTGACTGGGAGTAGATGTGTCATTACACAAAGTAAAACTATTTCTCCATGTTTATTCCCCCCCCCCCCATACTGTTCCTCACATGTTCTTGTCAACTGCTGGAAATGGCCCACCATGATTATCACTACAAAAGGTTCCTCCCCTGCCCCCGCTCTCCTGCTGGTAATAGCTCACCTTACCTGATCACTCTCCTTACAGTGTGTATGGTAACACCCATTGTTTCATGTTCTCTGTGTATATAAAATCTCCCCACTGTATTTTCCACTGCATGTATCCGATGAAATGAGCTGTAGCTCACGAAAGCTTATGCTCAGATAAATTTGTTAGTCTCTAAGGTGCCACAAGTACTCCTTTTCTTTTTGCTTTAGGCAAAGAAATGATAGATTTGCAATGCACATTGGGGAGTAGGGAGAACTGCTTTGACGAGACCTAGCCATTTAAACCTTGGTTTTTCCTTGATCACTAGATCTGAACTGTGCATACTGAGCTCTTGTACAATAAGATTTGTTTTTAATACAGTATGCTTCATTTAAATCCATTACAGAGAGGCAGTCACAAGGTGCAAAGTGGATGACCTTGTAGGACAGGAAGTGAATCTGAGGACTGGAGGGTGAGAGAGGAGAGTTTGAGATAGGTGAAGCATCAGCAGGAGATGCCATGTCTACACACAATGTTATAACATTATAACATTTGCTCTTGCAGTAAAGTGGTCTTGGGCTAGAGGAGTTCTGTGACCACACTAATTATTGGGGAGGGCTTGCCCACTCTTGTGCAGTCCACAGTGTGAACTAATCAGAAAATATATGATTATAATAGTGTTCACATGAAAGTATTGCCAAATAGGTGTTTGTTCTCTGGGAAACACAACAATAGGTTACCTATCTGATGAAAGTTTTAAACTATCATACTAGACACTGTGCAACAGAGAGCAAGACAGATTAGCTCTGCAGTGCAGAGCTAACAGTATAAAACAAAATGGAAAGCTCTGGTGTAAGACCAAATTCTTCAGGTCTAACTCCTTCTCAAAGTTAATTGCTCATCTCAGAGTACCAGGTGTTGGTAGTTTTAGAGATTGTGAAATCAGCCTAAAAATAGCAAAATATGTACTTTAAGTTGAAAAATGAAAGACTAGGAAAAAATAAAAGCATCACGGATATGGTTAGTAGGAGGTTACTGTACCTTCTGTGGAGAAAACACTGAGGCACAGGATCAAGACAGACAGCAAGCCAAAGAGCGTGAAGAGCTTCATTCTTCCAGCTAGTCAGGCAGTTTCTTTGAAGGGAGACTGAAGCAATGTTTTTGGTCTGCTTTCAGATATAAACTGGTGCTTTTATAAGGTATACTAAAGGAAGAATGCTGTGTTCATAATGGGTGGAGATTTGGCCTTTGTATTTCCCTTCAGGCTACAGAAAGAACCAGCCCTTCCCAAGCTAAGAAATGACTGGCTGCCAAGAAGTCCCATTTGTATTAGAGATTGGCCCAATGTACAACACTGGGATTCTGGATTTTGAGCACAGAGCATTCAGGGGTGTTTGCATTCAGGGTTTCAGCTTTGGACCCTTCTTTTGTTGGGACTGTACCAGCTTTGTTGAACAACATTGCATAAGGTTTGATGTACGCTTTGAGAATTGTCTGGGTGAGCTATGGATGAAAGGTATCAAGAGGTGATTGGTACTGAAAAAACTTTAAAAAAAATCACCCCGGTGTTTACATCAAAATTATTGTCTATAGTGCTGTCAACTCAACAAAATAATAAGACTTCTGATCAAACAGCATATCTTTGGGTTTATTATTAACTTCTTGATTGTTATCATATCTGCAAATACACCTGAGATAAAGATATCCATCAAACTCCATACAGAATCAAGGTCCAGAAGGCATGTACCGAGAATGTCTTTTCTAGTTTTAAGTAGGGATGAGCTGTGGAGCCGCATTCAGCTTGAGATCAGGTGGGGATTCGGGTCCTATGGCAGCAAAATCTCAAACATTATCCTTGAAAATTTTATCCTTCAAATGGTAGACATTTCATGAGACTAGCTCTTCTTGTGAGGTTTCAGCTGCATTAGAATCTGAAGTAGAACATAGACTCCTTCAGGACTTGGATCTGCTTGCAAAGGAAACTAGAGTGGACAGTTCCAATCCAGGGACTCTGACGTCTCTTCCCATACACACATGTTGAAATTCAAAGGGTTCAGAATCCAAATTCTGGATTTGACCTATCTCCAGTGTTCAGGTGTAACAGTTTCAAATCTGACTACCTATTTATATGCATTTTACAGCTTGCTATTTGAACGAATGTGGAAGCATGTTGATTAGTGTATCTTGATATATCTAGAAAATCTGATGATTGACATTGCTTGATACTGAGATTTGCCAGAGCTGCCATCACCTCCAACAAAAATTTAAAAAATAACAGCACTTACTACACATAGCACTGTTATTTTCAAAGTGCATTACAAATATTCATGCCTCAACAATGGGGCAAATTAGACAGCCAAAACTCTACTGGTTCAGCCTGCTGCAAACTCTTCAGTTTGCATCACTGCTAAAGCCTTTCATGATGTAAGTCTTTCTACAGTTCAGTTAATGATGTTGAGAAAGAAGAACCGGACAGCAGAGGCTTGATGTTGCTTAACATTATATTCTCAGCCTGTCCACTGATAGCACAAGGGTACACATATAAACTTTGTTCCTGCACTGCTCTCTTTGGGAGTCTTGCTACCGATTTTAACAATCATAGGTTCATCCCTATAGTACTTAGATCATTGGATCATGGTGGAACAAGCAAAGTCCGTGGCTTTTTGCAGCTCATCTTTTACTTCATAGTTCACAATTCTCAGTTCTGGCTCTCTTCTCTAGGAATTCACTTCCTTTCAAAGGACAAACCCAAACCAAAAACCAACCCACTAACCCCATTAGTCAAATAGGTTTTTTTGTTTTCTTTAAAGTGCATTATAAATGACAAAAGCAATACTATTACATTTAAACCATCAGGCGGTACTGTAGGAGGTACTCTTGATTGGAAATGTCTTCACAGTTGGTTTCAGCTACACCAACAGAAATGTGGAATAACTCCATTGACTTCTGTGAGTTGTTCTGGATTAAAGCTAATCTGAGAGCAGAAGTTAGCTCATATTTTAGAAAACTGCATTAAATCAAATGGTTTAAGAGTTGAATCTCTTCAATTTAACTTTCCCAAAATAACCCTTTCAATCACATCAGCATATTTATGCTTTATCTGCCTGGTATAATGTAGTTCTGTTGACTTCAATTAATAAAAATTATACATTTTGAAAAATCCCAGCAATAACTTTAAACTTGCTCTGGCTAGCAGAGATTAAAAAGGATATTTTTGTTTGATGTCTCTTGGAAGGTATACATACCAGGGTGACCTTATAACAACTGATAGGGAGACTATTTTCTAATGGTCTTTCACTCTTAGAATCCATAACCTATATAGGAAAGAAAAAGAAATACTGAAGTGGTTTAATGCTGAAGGTCTTATCAGCACGAGTTTGGGGTGGCTGCATGACTTATGATTAGAGTTGGGTGAACTTTTTTGGCACATAGCAAATTCACCGAAAAGTGTGTGTTTGGGGGGCACTGAATCTATTCGTGAACATGAGTTGAATTCAAGCAAATAGTTTCAGTGGAAAAAACGAAAACAAAAATTTCAGAAATGTTCACGTGGTTTGTTTCAAAAATGTCAAAATGAACCTTTTCAATATTTTGTTGTGAATCAGCATTGTCTGATCAGATGAAATGCAGATTCAAAACAACATTTTCAAAATGAAACTCTGATTTGAATTGACATTCAAAACATTGTTTGACCTGAACAAAATTTTGGTTTTTCATTTAGGCAAAAAAACCCCACAAAAACAAACAAAGAAATTCAGTTTCAGCTTCAAACTGATTTGTGTGCGTGCACGCATTTGTTTGTTCAGATGCACTTCTGATCAGCAAAGTATTTCAAAAGAGTGTCCATTCAACCTTTATGCAGCACAGTCACTCAGGACCCAATTCAGGAAAGCACTTGCTTAACAACAGCATGGTTAACTGCTTTCCTGAAAAGGAATGTTTTTCTGAACCCAAAGTAAAAAAAGCTGAAGTTTTAGATTTTCTAGAAAGCAACATTGAGTAAGTGACATTGCCATCAATATTATGGGAATCCTTTCTTATTGCTAAATCCTCTCAGAATTAAAGAGTCAAGAAAGAAGAAAATTAAGGACCTTTAGATTCAATATGCAAATTTTCAAAAAATTTTCATTCCTTCTGGTGATCAAAGTGAGCTTTGTAATATTGATAATGAGGCAAAATATGTGCTTTTTTCTCCTTCAACAAAGGCATGATGATCATGGTGAGAAAGCAGGGACATTTGACGTCCCAACTATGTTAAAATCAAGCTCGGCATTCATCTCCTGCAATTAGCTCCCTGCGGGTCAAATTAAAACAAAACCAGAGGAAAGCAATAGGCAATTCTGCTGTAGTTGCAATGGAGCATGTTTGTCATAATCTGCAGCTTCTGGAGATCACGTATAAAGATCTCTCAATAAACTGGATACGCCAAAACGTTGTAGTGACAAAAGAGCAAATAGTCTTGGCTTTTTTCACCAGGAAAAAAATACCAAAGATATAAAAATCATAAAGATCAGGGAAATCACTGGGCATCTGATCCTATTTCTTCTGAGGTCAGCCAAAATTTTGATATTTACTTAAATGGGGACAGAATTAGGTACTGGGAAGAGAGGCGTATTTCTCTGTTGCATTCTATCAAACCAAGTTGAGATGATTTCCTGAAGCAGATATTTAATGAAGTAGGAAATATAGGGCATTTTTCATCTAATTCAAACTCTTATCTCCTCTTTTCTCTCTCCTGTGAAAATTACAGGCTAAGCTCATGAATAAA
This sequence comes from Caretta caretta, assembly GCF_965140235.1. Lineage (NCBI taxonomy): Eukaryota > Metazoa > Chordata > Testudines > Cheloniidae > Caretta > Caretta caretta. The sequence goes on along the minus strand of NC_134212.1, from coordinate 72,086,210 downwards.
TGTGGATTTTGCAAAACACTGGGAGACTTGGGATTTCCAAGCAGTAAAAAACAACATGGAGGAGGGAGTAATATTAGCAGCAATGGGTACTTTTAGGATGCCTATGATAGACAAGGAAATAGAAGATATACTCCTGGCCAGGAGGTCTCAGAATAGTCATTCTAGACTAGGATGATCCAAGGAATGGAAAACCTGTCTGCTGAAAGGAGACTCAAAGAGCTTGGTTTGTTTAGCCTAACCAAAAGAAGGCTGAGGAGAGATACGATTCCTTTCTATAAATATATCAGTGGGATAAATACCATGGATGGAGAAGAATTATTTAAGCTCAGTACCAATGTGGACACAAGAACAAATGGATATAAACTGGCCATCAAGAAGTTTAGACTTGAAGTTAGATGAATGTTTCTAATCATCAGAGGAGTGAAGTTCTGGAACAGCCTTCCAAGGGGAGCAGTGAGGGCAAAAGACATATCTGGCTTCAAGACTAAGCTTCATGACTAAGCTTCATAAGTTTATGGAAGGGATGACATGATGGGATAGCCTAATTTTGGCAATTAATTGATCTTCAATGATTAGCGGTTGATATGCCCAATGGCCTGTGATGGGATGTTAGATGGGGTGGGATCTGAGTTACCACAGAGAATTCTTTTCTGGGTGTCTGGCTGGTGAGTCTTGCCCACAGGCTCAGGCTGATCGCCATATTTAGGGTCGGGAAGGAATTTTCCTCCAGGGAAGATTGGCAGAGGTCCTGGGGTTTTTTCGCCTTCTCTGCAGCATGGGGCATGGGTCACTTGCTGGAGGATTCTCTGCACCTTGAAGTCTTTAAACCATGATTTGAGGACTGTAATAGCTCAGACATAGGTTAGAGGTTTGTTACAGGAGTGGGTGGGTGAGATTCTGTGGGCTGCGTTTTGCAGGAGGTCAGACTGGACGATCATAATGGTCCCTTCTGACCTTAAAGTCTATGATTCTTTCTATCCCTCTCCGCTCTCTTTCTCCCTCTTATCATCTGCCAATGGCTCTCTCCCTATTCCAGTTCACTCCCTTCTTGAAACTCCCTTGTTCCAAGAATGCTCCTACTCACCATCTCTGATTTCCCAACTCCTCCCTTTCTCATACTCTTGGGCTGTGCCTTGCCTTTGTTTGCCTTATTTTATATCTTCCAGGCAGGAAACATACGTGAAGTTTTACAAACAGTTGGGTAAGTTTATAGTGCTATAGATGTGTTTTTTAATTACGCATCATCCCAAATTTCTTATGAATTCCCCACCTTTCCAGTTAAGGGAATTTCACATTATAGTGTATGTGCCAAGGGCCATTAGAGTCTTGGCGTACATTTATGCTGTAATTAAATCAGTTTCTCATATAAATCTTTTCATCAGGATGGTGCAATATCCTCAAGATATTTCCAATGTTAGCCTATGTAATGCTCTCACAGAGTCAAATATGGGAATCAGAGTAACAGCCGTGTTAGTCTGTATTTGCAAAAAGAAAAGGAGTACTTGTGGCACCTTAGAGACTAACCAATTTATTTGAGCATAAGCTTTCGTGAGCTACAGCTGTAGCTCACTGCTGTAGCTCACAAAAGCTTATGCTCAAATAAATTGGTTAGTCTCTAAGGTGCCACAAATACTCCTTTTCTTTTTGCAAATATGGGAATGATATCTTTATCTATGGAACCAGCACAGCTCTCCACACTGCAGTTTACTCATCAAGGAAGGGTGGCCTCTTACACTGAAGTGCTCGGGGGGGGTGTTTTTTCACACCCCTGAATGAGAAAGTTGCAGCGCTGTAACGTGCCCGTGTAGATAAGCCCAAGTTCTTGTGATGGGAAAGTAGTTAACTTCTTATCTCAAAGAACAGTGAATGATATGTTGCCTAATTACATCTACGTATCTATCTTTTGGATCTGAAAAAAGTGATGCAAACAGGTGTGAACATGTTCTTTGAGAAAAAGAAAAAGATATTGGCTAACCATCTCACCTCTCAGTTTAGGTACTTTGAGCAAGAGCATTACTATGGAAGGGGTGATAGTTAGGGTTACTGGGACTGAAGATGCTACCTTGTCTGTTGTTTTTAGTTCTGGTTATAACACCGATCACTGTACTTTTGTTAACAAACACAATCGTGTTGCCACAAACAGGGATAGGATACAGAGGGACCTAGACAAATTGGAGGATTGGGCCAAAAGAAATCTGATGAGGTTCAACAAGGACAAGTGCAGAGTCCTGCACTTAGGACGGAAGAATCCAATGCACCGCTACAGACTAGGGACCGAATGGCTAGGCAGCAGTTCTGCAGAGAAGGACCTAGGGGTGACAGTGAACGAGAAGCTGGATATGAGTCAACAGTGTGCCCTTGTTGCCAAGAAGGCCAAGGAACTGGGATTGTTTAGTCTGCGGAAGAGCAGAATGAGGGGGGATTTGATAGCTGCTTTTAACTACCTGAAAGGTGGATCCAAAGAGGATGGATCTAGACTATTCTCAGTGATAGCAGATGACAGGACAAGGAGTAATGGTCTCAAGTTGCAGTGGGGGAGGTTTAGGTTGGATATTGGGAAAAACGTTTTCACTAGGAGGGTGGTGAAACACTGGAATGCGTTACCTAGGGAGGTGGTGGAATCCCCTTCCTTAGAAGTTTTTAAGGTCAGGCTTGACAAAGCCCTAGCTGGGATGATTTAGTTGGGATTGGTCCTGCTCTGGGCAGGGGGGTTGGACTAGATGACCTCCAGAGGTCCCTTCCAACTCTGTTATTCTATGAAACAGCTGTATTAATGTACCGAACAATTCTTTTGCCCCAGTGAGGTATATTCCCTATTTTAGCCATGCACAGAAGAGCTAAAAACTGAAAAGTCATTTTTCTTTTAATGGGCAATTTAGCAACGTGCCACGTGAGGCCATTCCTTTGCAATGATCAAGACACCAATTAAAATGAATGAATATTAATTTTAAATGCTTGAGCATGTTTCAAAGAAGTGCCATGACAGTGTTTGCTTCTTGAAAGTTATGAGTTTTGCTAAGCATGATCATATTAGCCATTGACGGTTTGACATCTAAAAGGAATCTACTACTAGAAAAAACTTGAGCTTGTGGACATCATATGTAACCAACACATAGATAAATGCTACATAACGGATCTGGAAACTGAAATCTTCCTTGAGTGTGAATGTAGCACTCATGAAAGAGGACAGACCAGCCTGAAACCTGAAGTCCTCCAGTCACCTACAAAAGTACAGTATGTACAGTAGAAGAACATACCTCTCACGTCGTCTTGTCAACGTGTTTCAATACTGGTTGCAAGACCCGGAGAAATCCCTGTTCACAATCCACAGGCCATTCATTCATTGTCCCCTCTGGTGAGGCTGCTAACAAGAGTGCCAATTCATTCTGATTAAGGTGATAGATTTTGCGCTGTGGATGCCTCTTCACTGAGAACTAGACTGAGACCACCCCTCTTGTTCCACAAGGGCAACTGAAGACATCAAATGAGATCAACTTTTGACCACTACAGACTGACCTGATCAAGCAGCGACCCAGAAGTAAAGGGTATATATATCATCAATCCCACTGAGTGGTCCAGCCCTACTTTTCTAAAATAAAAGAGCTTTATCCTTACAAAATAAATGTTTCAAAAGAATAAAATACACCAAAGGTGCTTGTTAAAGCAGTATTGCTCAACTATGGTTTTTTTTGAAGAACTTGTAAGAGCATGTGAGAATTTCATGAAACAGATGTACAAGTAAAATTTCAGCTACAAGGGAATAATAAAAGGGAATGGCCCTGAAGAAAAAAAAATCCCTTATTTATTTTCTGACCAGAAGGATAGATTTAGGCAAGGCTATGTTCCACACCTGTGCCCCCAATACATGCCTCAGTGGAATTTTACTAAATAAATATAATTTCCCCCCAACTTAAAAATCTTGCTCACGAACAAAGCCAACTGACCTGCAAAAGTTGTGTCAGCGATGGGACATTGCGTGGAGCGAGCCAATACTCTGAGGGGGCAATCAGAATTCTCTCTCAAGTGCTTGACTGGTGGATTTAAGTGAGTGCCACATGTGGGGTCTGGAAGGAAGGTCAGATTGGCAGGGCCAGCTTGGTTTTTTAGCATAGCTCTGCAGTCTGGGGGACTAGTCACTTGCAAGGATTGCCTGGGTCTCTCTAAATAAAATCAATTCCCTGCCCTTGCAGAGGCCTCAGACATTGGTGCACCTCAGTCCCTCCTATCCTTTGTTTGTGGCACATACTAGTTTAGTCATCTGTGAGCTGTATTGCTTTGGTTTAATTCTGGTTGCTAGGTTTCGTGTGTGGGTGCTGGGTGCTGTTTGTGACCTGTGATATACAAGAGGACAGATTAGATGATCTGATGGGTCCTTTCTGGCTTTAAACTCAACGATAATCATAAGTAGTCGTAAACACTTCTCTCTTCCCCACTCAGCACAAGGACTATCTGTTGTGTTAGTGTCACGTCTAGCACAATGGGGTCTTGGTCCATGACTGGGGCTCCTAGGTGCTACCTCAATACAAAAAATAAAACGGTAATAATAAATGGAGGATTAGAATGCTCCTTAGATTACCTCTCTTTATGGGGAAAGAAAACAAGCTGAAATTCATACAAAAATAGGAGCTGTGACAGCATTAGCCTCTCATCTCCGAGGGTCTAGCTTCAAATTCTGGATATCTGATCATAGGCAAAAAAGAGTGCATTACGGCACATTACCAAAACTGCCAAGCAATATGGGATCACTGGCCCTTTCATGGGTCTACACAGGATCAGCAGGTGTGTTGACCTAGCAGGATTAAGGTATACTGGCAGGCATGGGTGGTGAGAAGCTTCCCATACCAACCCTGCCTCAAACCATTGCTATCAGTCCCTCACTTTTCAAATTGATCTGAGTTTTTAAGAAATGATTTACATGAAGATTAGTCAGTCTTCCTCAAAGCCCTGAAGGGTGACAGCTGCACTGTGCTTTCTCTTCAGTGGGCTAGCTCTGGAAGTGCAGCAGTTTATGAATTTAGATAAATGGAAAACCCAATCTCTGACAAATTGGCAGAACGCCAGGCATGTGTCATTCTCTAATTACAAGATGTAATACTTCCTGGAACAGGTAATTTCACTTCAGATAAATGGCAAGCAGTGGCCAGTTGAATTATTCTTCAAGAAAGAGGCATTATAAAACCATTTAGTTTATGTCAGGAGTAAGGCCCTGCAGCTGTGCCTGCTCAGTACTCCTGCCACCTTAACGAGCCAGCTAGGCTGCCTGATGGAGCACCCTGCCCGACTGGCTGAGGAAGCCAGAAGGCCGATTCTTAAACTCAGCAGTTTCTTGCTGGTTATTCAAATGCCCATGGACTTTGCCTCCCTAAGCTTGTATTTCTTGCCAAGCTCTGCTCCTGTTCTGCCCCACCACAGAGCCTGCCCTCCTCCTGCAATCTTGGTAATCTCTCTTTGACACAGGCCTGGTTCCTGACTCTGACTCTGTCTTGACCCTTGACTGTGGCATTTGATTTCCGACTCTGGTTCTGATCTTTGGCTTTGCCTCAAACCCTACCTCTGGCATTTGGACTCTGACAACTAGGCTTGATAGCGTATTTCTTAGACACATATCTTCTTAAATTCAGCCCAAGGAGCTTTTGCATTCTCTTACCAACTTATTGAGAAAAAAAGGCAAGGAACAATACTAGATTTCTCAGAGAGTGATGGAATAAAGGATGACTGTTGTCTTTGTAACTATGGTTAATGAGAGGACAGGAAATTTTTTCACATTGAGGCTGCATGCATTTTCTTCACTTTACATACAAACTAACCCTAGGAGGAACATGGGTATAAGTGCCTGTATAACCAGATGATTACCAAGATATTTCTGATCATCCTGGCTACTACAGAAGGGTCAGTTCTTGTATTTATTTTTTATGAGAGTCCCAAGCAGATTGGATCACAAGAACTATTTATTAAATTTTACTAACCAGAATAATAGGTTTTGCTTTAAGCATGGGGTGCCAATGAATGAAACCAGCAAGCTTTGATTGTGCTTCTTTTAAACCCTTGTTTGCATTATTATAAGGCATAACGTATGAAATGAGCTCTTATTTAGCTCTCATGTTTTAAATACTATATCTTTCATTAACATGTTTGGATTGGGATTGAATGATATAGGCAAAAAGACTTTTGTTCACTGCTGTTCTTTAGAAGCCAGGTATGATAATAGCCCTGATCTTAGTTGGAATCTCTAGCTACTATTGTAATACAAATAATCTGTCTAGTTTAAATAAAGGGAAAATTGAAATTGCTTGTTTAAGAAAGTGAGTGAAACACTACTATCATTTCTCCCCTTCAGAGGTTGAAGGAGTAGTTAAAAAAAAAAAATCAGCGAAATTTTTTTGACAAAACCCTACTAGAGTGTGCAAAGCAGCTGGCAAATGTGACTTTGTGGGAGGGATAGTTTTGTTTATGTATCCAAACTAAGAGGGATCTGACTGTAGAGAGCAAAAACAGAACATAAGGAAGAGAGGAACTACAAGGTAACACATAGGCAATCAACTCTAAGATGTTTGAGCTCCAGAGAAGGCAAATCTACAAAGACAAATCAATGCTTTGAAGAAACTCAGAGAAAGGCAGAGGGAAACTTTGAGCAGTCAAGTACTCCAGGGGAGTAGTCCAAGTAATTCTTAACTTGCCATAAATGGTTATGAGAAAGTGCTGTTCTTGCATTTTCTTACACTGTTACCCTGACTCCAAAACTCTGCCTGTTACAACGTTCAACACTTTCATTAAGTCTTTTCCTCATAATGAAACTATATCTGAAATTTCCTCAAAATACAGCCTTTTTCAATGAAAATGAGCCAAATTAATCCCTGATGTACTTGTACCAATTCCACAGAATTACACTAGGACTGCATCAATAATGCATTTGTTGTGCAATTTCTTCAGCCTCTCTCGAACGCACTAGTTAACGTTTTATTTATTTCCAATTTTAACACTATCACTTAGTCCAGCTGTTTCATCTTCCTGGCACAAATAGCAGCCTCAGCCCTCCCAGCCTGTTTGGGAGCGTGCTCCCAGCTGAAGTACAGGTACATCTCAGGGTCACTAACTTTCACAATTTTATCACAAGCCTTGCAGCATTTGGTGTATTTCTTAAAGCCCCAGCTTCTGAGGTCATGTGGATACATAGCAATCTCAGCTGTCTTTCAAAAACAAAGTAAGTTTCTAGTCATCATGGTTAGAGAGAACTTGAAAATGTGACCTGAGCAACACCTAAAGGTTAAAAGAAGATAAAGAAGAATACATTTGGGGTTCTTGTTTAACAATCACATGATTTGGGAGGGTGGGTCTCACTCATTTCTGAGCTAGTATTGGGGTTGGCAATACTAGTTTCACACTCTAGACTAGGGAGAACTCTAGAACGCTTCCATCTTTTTTACTTAATCCTTGGTAGGTCTGGAACAGGCCCTGGAAAATGATAAAGACCCCAGCTCAACCCAGAAGCAAATCTCTACTGCTCTTTTGCCCAAACAAACTGTTCCCCAGCTGGCCATAATCCGTAAAACTTTCAAAGCACCTAAGTGACATAGGAGCCCATGTTTCAATAGGATTTAGCCTCCTAAATCAATTTGGTGCTTTTCAAAACATGTCCCTTGTCTCTATGCACATGCATACTCTCCCCAAATACACCTGCATTGACACAGTTTTGCTTCACTTTCTTATAGAAATTATTAAAGTTTAGATTTTGGATTGTGAGTTGGTGGGTTTTTTTGGTGTGTTTCTCTGGATCTGGGAGGATTTTGGAGATCGGAAACCTCATGTATTGCTTCCACTATTGCTTTTCTCCCAGCTGCATGGCTTGCTCAGAATTTATTTTTCCTGCATCCCCTCTTCTTCCATCTTGTTTCAGGTTGGCTTTACGATGGAGTTCCAAAGCTTCTTCAATCCCCTGAACTGCTGGTGCCAGTGGATTTTTATGTGGAAGGAAGACAGCTTCCTGTGTCTTACCATTGTAGGATTTTCTCAGCACTATTGAACAGTCTGGTCTCCAACAGTCATTTACTCACTAATAATCTTGCCTTCATACACAGCTATTTGTCAGGAGCATTTTCTCCACTTTCTCTCCCCCTCCTGCAGACTATGACATATAGCAGTCAGAGAGCAGAAGCCCTGTCCCCTTAATGACTATTCATAACACCTTTTCCTATTTACTCCACTCTCTCCACCTACTGGTCAAAACTGCAGACTGAAACCCTACACAGCACTCTTGAACCTCACATGTTCTAACTTCATGAAAACCAAAAATCCTTATGGTCTCATACTAAGACTATTACTTTTACAAAGTTATTGCTGAAGACACAGCACCTCCCACTAAATCATTGGGACTACTCTGGTGAGTAACATTACTCCCCATCTTGAATCTCTGCAGGACTGGGCTCTATGTTTGCACAGCAGAAGACAGATCAGAAGTTCTGTCACCAACCAGTATTTATAACAATGTTAGTCTGTTCAGCCAAGGGATTCCTCCTCCTCTTTAGTAAATCACAAAGGGACAAATCCTGACATCCTTAGTCAGATGAAACTTTTAATGAGCGCTTACCTGAGTCAGATTTGAATAATCACTCCAGTGCTCAGAAGAAGTGTGAATAATGGCTATAAGAATGAAGGTAGATGGCATAGATACATGGGGTCAAGGTTTAAGCACTGGAACTTTTTACAGTTAAACATATTGTATAACTTGGTATCAGAAATGAAAATACATTTATGTAGCTGTAAGAGCTCTTTGGGACATCTGAGATAGCTTGAATAACCAATATGTAACATTGGCTTGGCAGAATTCAATTTTTATTTTCTGATGAGTGGTAAAAGTTAAATTATTCCAGTACTCTGCATTTTACACAATACAATCTAGCTTTTCTTCAATTGTATCTGCTTTGATATTGTTGCTATTCATATGAGTTATACTTTCTGAAACATCCATGAGCAACAGCAAAATGCAGCTAAGATTGCTTCCTACTAAAAGTTTGGGTTGCATCAAATATTTACTAGAAATAATTGGACAAAGAAAAATGTCCTTTTTGCAGAAGATTGTGTTGAGTACTACTTATGTTCCAATGTCTCAATACTCCTTGTTGGTAAGGCCAAAAACGAAGGAACAATTGGTAACAAAATTTATGAACTAGCTTATCACATGGAATTGTGTACATAATCCAAGCAGTACATGAAGATTTATTTACTGATCAAAAACAGTGAGATACTTGTGTAAAGTACATACTAAAGAGGTCATGAAAACACGACCTGTGATTTCAGCATCACAACTTTCACTGCTATTGGAATGCACTATTGTGTAGCACAACAAAACAGAATAGGTACATCTGCTACTTTAAGGACAGCTAGGATAGCATAGCATCTGCATTGTCTCACTTTAAATTATTTAAGATATTCAAGATTAATCTTATAGTGAAATAGTTGTCATAATACATCAAATACAGATGCAGTTAATTTTTAGTCAGTCACTAATGCTGTCTATCTCAGTTTACCTGAGCAATGCAACTGGTATTTTGAGATGGGCAAAAGCATTTTTACCTCCCATACCAATTTTCTCAAGAGTTGCCTTACCCTTCTCTGCCCCCGCAGACATACTTGTTAGTGACTGAATATACCAATTCTAGTATTTTTGTTCTTAAGTACAGCATGTTTGTTTTCTTCATTTATGTACAGACTAGTTTTAGGAGTCCTTATCCAGGAGTGCAGGGTGAGAATCAACCAGAATAGAACAGCAAGCTCTCGAATTTTCTTTTGGCAAAGGCAGCTACCTGTTCTCATTCTTGTCCAATAAGTAGCATGTGTTGATGGAAGACCATCCTTTATCTTACTTTGGGACCTGGTGTTAGGCAAGGAGGTAAACCAATTAGAATTAGTTACCCGCATTTATTATATGAAGAGATGAAGTTTCTACACTGATTTGTCTTTTGCAAACCTATTATAGTCAATACATCCTGGAGAGTACTAGACTGTACTGATTACGGAATCAATTGTGGAGTCATCCCTCATATATGCACCACTACAATTCAACTGTAACCAAATATGTTCACAAGGGCTGCTATTAAAACATCTCTTCCAGTGGTGGAGAGGATAAGGGGGTGGGGAGATATTTACTGTTCTATCTCCCTCTCCTACCAAATTAAGGCTGAAAAAGTGGATCCTGCCATATTTTCCTTCTCTAGGTACAGGTTAAGAACTATGTACAAAGCCTCTAACTTCAAACTTTGCTAAAGAGATTGCCTCCCCTTGTGTTTAACTTTGTACAATAGGGAAGTGATATTGCCTGAATATACAATTGGCTGCCATTAGATCCAACAGTTCTTTCCTGTATTTTCCACAGTATGCATCCAATGAAGTGAGCTGTAGCTCACGAAAGCTTATGCTCAAATAAATTGGTTAGTCTCTAAGGTGCCACAAGTACTCCTTTTCTTTTTCCACAAAGATCATCCTTACACCAGTGAGATTTTTAAAAGCCTTGCCTATAACTGTCTTGGGACTGGACAGCCATTGATCTTTTCTCTTGGTTTTCAGTATCTTAGTTGCTTCTTTTGATGTCAGTGCTCCAGAGTTCACTAGAACAGTTAAAATTACTCCCAGTCTGTTTTAATTCCCTCCTTGGGTTGTAACAAAAATATCTTTAGTTTAAATAAAAGATTTCCTAATTAAAAAAAGGATTGTTATAGAGCAATATAAAAGCCAACTGAATACACCTGCACATAGCTCTATTGAATCAATGGAACGTAATAAAAGTTAAGATTTATGTGGTCACTGTATTTGAGATTAACAAAGACCCACCCACTAAATGGGCTACTGAATCTTCACCTGTGACAGTATGATCTGGAATCCATTAGTTTCCTCAATGAGGATCTAATTCAAAGCCCACTGAAGTCAGAAAAGTTATTAAATCTGTCCCATAACAATACGACAACATATGGCTGCAATGTGGATTAAGCACACACAGCAGTCATGTAGCAAAACTTACTAAGGGTATGTCTACACTACGAAGTTAAGTCGAATTTATAGAAGTCGGTTTTTTAGAAATCGGTTTTATATATTCGAGTGTGTGTCCCCCCACAGAAAATGCTCTAAAGTGCATTAAGTGCATTAACTCGGTGGAGCGTTTCCACAGTACCGAGGCAAGCGTCGACTTCCAGAGCGTTGCACTGTGGGTAGCTATCCCACAGTTCCCGCAGTCTCCGCTGCCCATTGGAATTCTGGGTTGAGATCCCAATGCCTGATGGGGCTAAAACATTGTCGCGGGTGGTTCTGGGTACATATCGTCAGCCCCCCGTTCCCTCCCTCCCCCCCCCCCGTGAAAGCAAGGGCAGACAATCATTTCGCGCCTTTTTTCCTGAGTTACCTGTGCAGACGCCATACCACGGCAAGCATGGAGCCCGCTCAGCTCACTTTGGCAATTAGGAGCACATTAACCACCACACGCATTATTCAGCAGTATATGCAGCACCAGAACATGGCAACGCGATACCGGGCGAGGAGGCGACGTCAGCGCGGTCCCGTGAGTGATCAGGACATGGACACAGATTTCTCTGAAAGCATGGGCCCTGACAATGCATGCATCATGGTGCTAATGGGGCAGGTTCATGCTGTGGAACGCCGATTCTGGGCTCGGGAAACAAGCACAGACTGGTGGGACCGCATAGTGTTGCAGGTCTGGGACGATTCCCAGTGGCTGCGAAACTTTCGCATGCGTAGGGGCACTTTCATGGAACTTTGTGACTTGCTTTCCCCTGCCCTGAAGCGCATGAATACCAAGATGAGAGCAGCCCTCACAGTTGAGAAGCGAGTGGCGATAGCCCTGTGGAAGCTTGCAACGCCAGACAGCTACCAGTCAGTTGGGAATCAATTTGGAGTGGGCAAATCTACTGTGGGGGCTGCTGTGATGCAAGTAGCCCACGCAATCAAAGATCTGCTGATATCAAGGGTAGTGACCCTGGGAAATGTGCAGGTCATAGTGGATGGCTTTGCTGCAATGGGATTCCCTAACTGTGGTGGGGCTATAGACGGAACCCATATCCCTATCTTGGCACCGGAGCACCAAGCCGCCGAGTACATAAACCGCAAGGGGTACTTTTCGATAGTGCTGCAAGCTCTGGTGGATCACAAGGGACGTTTCACCAACATCAACGTGGGATGGCCGGGAAAGGTGCATGATGCTCGCATCTTCAGGAACTCTGGTCTGTTTCAAAAGCTGCAGGAAGGGACTTTATTCCCAGACCAGAAAATAACTGTTGGGGATGTTGAAATGCCTATATGTATCCTTGGGGACCCAGCCTACCCCTTAATGCCATGGCTCATGAAGCCATACACAGGCAGCCTGGACAGTGGTCAGGAGCTGTTCAACTACAGGCTGAGCAAGTGCAGAATGGTGGTAGAATGTGCATTTGGACGTTTAAAGGCGCGCTGGCGCAGTTTACTGACTCGCTTAGACCTCAGCGAAACCAATATTCCCACTGTTATTACTGCTTGCTGTGTGCTCCACAATATCTGTGAGAGTAAGGGGGAGACGTTTATGGCGGGGTGGGAGGTTGAGGCAAATCGCCTAGCTGCTGGTTACGCGCAGCCAGACACCAGGGCGGTTAGAAGAGCACAGGAGGGCGCGGTACGCATCAGAGAAGCTTTGAAAACCAGTTTCATGACTGGCCAGGCTACGGTGTGAAAGTTCTGTTTGTTTCTCCTTGATGAACCCCCCCGCCCCTTGGTTCACTCTACTTCCCTGTAAGCTAACCACCCTCCCCTCCTCCCTTTAATCATTGCTTGCAGAGCCAATAAAGTCATTGCTGCTTCACAGTCATGCATTCGTTATTCATTCATCACACAAATAGGGGGATGACTACCAAGGTATCCCAGGAGGGGTGGTGGAGGAGGGAAGGAAAATGCCACACAGCACTTTAAGCACAGCACTTTAAAAGTTTACAACTTTAAAATTTATTGAATGACAGCCTTCTTTTTTTTGGGCAATCCTCTGTGGTGGAGTGGCTGGTTGGCCGGAGGCCCCCCCACCGCGTTCTTGGGCGTCTGGGTGTGGAGGCTATGGAACTTGGGGAGGAGGGCGGTTGGTTACAGAGGGGCTGCAGTGGCAGTCTGTGCTCCAGCTGCCTTTGCTGCAGCTCAACCATACACTGGAGCATACTGGTTTGGTCCTGCAGCAGCCTCAGCATTGAATCCTGCCTCCTCTCATCACGCTGCCGCCACCTTTGAGCTTCAGCCCTGTCTTCAGCCCGCCACTTACTCTCTTCAGCCCGCCACTTACTCTCTTCAGCCCGCCACCTCTCCTCCCGGTCATTTTGTGCTTTCCTGCACTCTGACATTATTTGCCTCCATGCATTCGTCTGTGCTCTGTCAGTGTGGGAGGACAGCATGAGCTCGGAGAACATTTCATCACGAGTGCGTTTTTTTTTTCTTTCTAAGCTTCACTAGCCTCTGGGAAGGAGAAGATCCTGTGATCATTGAAACACATGCAGCTGGTGGAGAAAAAAAAAGGGACAGCGGTATTTAAAAAGACACATTTTATAAAACAGTCGCTACACTCTTTCAGGGTAAACCTTGCTGTTAACATTACATACATAGCACATGTGCTTTCGTTACAAGGTCGCATTTTGCCTCCTCCCACCGCGTGAACGGATTTTGGTTGAATGCCAGCAAACATACACTGCAATGCTTTGTTCTACAGTGATTCCCGAGTACGTGTTGCTGGCCTGGAGCGGTAAAGTGTCCTACCATGAAGGACGAAATAAGGCTGCCCTCCCCAGAAACCTTTTGCAAAGGCAGAACCGCAAATGCCAGGGCAAAGTAATCCTTTCACATGCTTGCTTTTAAACCATGTATAGCATTTTAAAAGGTACACTCACCAGAGGTCCCTTCTCCGCCTGCTGAGTCCAGGAGGCAGCCTTGGGTGGGTTCGGGGGGTACTGGCTCCAGGTCTAGGGTGAGAAACAGTTCCTGGCTGTCGGGAAAACCGGTTTCTCCGCTTGCTTGCTGTGAGCTATCTTCTTCGTCCCCAAAACCTACTTCCGTATTGCCTCCATCTCCATTGAAGGAGTCAAACAACACAGCTGGGGTAGTGGTGGCTGAACCCCCTAAAATGGCATGCAGCTCATCATAGAAGCGGCATGTTTGGGGCTCTGACCCAGAGCGGCTGTTCGCCTCTCTGGTTTTCTGGTAGGCTTGCCTCAGCTCCTTCAGTTTCACGCGGCACTGCTTCGGGTCCCTGTTATGGCCTCTGTCCTTCATGCCCTGGGAGATTTTCAGAAAGGTTTTGGCATTTCGAAAACTGGAACGGAGTTCTGATAGCACGGATTCCTCTCCCCAAACAGCGATCAGATCCCGTACCTCCCGTTCGGTCCATGCTGGAGCTCTTTTGCGATTCTGGGACTCCATCATGGTCACCTGCAGCTTGCCACGCTGGCCAAACAGGAAATGAGATTCAAAAGTTCGCGGTTCTTTTCCTGTCTACCTGGCCAGTGCATCTGAGTTGAGAGTGCTGTCCAGAGCGGTCATAATGGAGCACTCTGGGATAGCTCCCGGAGGCCAATACCATCGAATTGTGTCCACAGTACCCCAAATTTGAGCCGGCAACGTCGATTTAAGCGCTAATCCACTTGTCAGGGGTGGAGTAAGGAAATCGATTTTAAGAGCCCTTTAAGTCGAAATAAAGGGCTTCATTGTGTGGACGGGTGCAGGTTTAAATCGATTTAACGCTGCTAAATTCGACCTAAAGTCCTAGTGTAGACCAGGGCTAAGAGTGGTATCTACTGTAAAAGATTGTGCAATGTAATCTACTGATGCAAAAAGGAATTTGACAAAATTCTTCCTACACGCCACTGCTCTCCCCCCAAACGCAGTCATCTGGAGTACCAGACAGTTGGGCACTGTTCCTTCTTGTAGGTGAAGCTGATAGTGCTGTCTAGTTAAAGGTTGCCTAGCACTTCTCAAATTTAGTGACACCAAAAGTTATACCATGTAGTTCCACAGGGTGAGAAAAAACTTCTTTACACCGTGAGTAAAAGATACTAACATTTATTCCACAGAGTTTTGTCTTGGTCTATAGTGTTAATTGAGAAGAAAATGCATCTGGAAAAATAGCATTGTGGACTCCACTGCAAAACAATTATGCCGACACTCCACACAAGGAGTAGGCACTGTTCATTTAATTCTCTTATAAGAAGAGGAACTGGGGGGGGGGGAAGGAGGAAGATGAAGTTACAGTGCCCTTACTAAACTAAGTAATGTACTACAGTATAAACATTTGAAAGGAGAAATAAGAGACCAATGAACTGTTAGTCTTGGACTTTATTGTTTCAGAAATCAGTACACGAGCACAGCACATTGTCAGCATAGTACAGTGAAAGGATAAAATAAGTTTCTCAATTGCTGATTTGAACTTTGCCAGGACTGGTAACTAGATTGAGTACAGCAGCATTTACATAGGCCTCATTTACTTTTAAGGATTTCCAGCAATAGCTTATGCCCAATATTTTCACAGGCTTACCTGGTCTCTCAGCGTAGAATACTTGTATTTGCCAAACCAAGTATGGTACTAGAGCAAACAATGAAACATAGTTGTAGAAATTCACCATCAATGTTAGTGGGACATTTTTGTTAAATATGGTAAAGAAAATACCAGTTGTATGACAGCAATTTGGGAAGAGGAGTCAAAGGATTACAGGCAAAAGCACTTGCAAGTATACAGCATTTGGTTTTGTGGCCTGGAGGACAGGTCAAAAAAGCAGAATAGAGTTCACCTTCCCTTTGTTCCTGTACCATCATTAGGTACATTTTAGAGTGGGACTGGTCACTGAGCTCAGACCTTAGGAAGCCATCACCAAAAAGAACAACTTAGTTGATTTCAGTATTTAAAAAGTTAATCTACAGTTTTATTGGCCAACACACACATTATAGCCTAAATATTTTTTGGTTCTGGAACCAACACTTCAATAGTTTGATGTTCCCAATGTTTAACTTCTCAGTGCAAAGACATAGACACAGCTAATGAACATTAAGGATGTTGGAAACATTACAGCTACACTGAATACTAATTTTTCAAGTATATTCAGGAAAGGTGCTGAAGTTCTATTTACCCACAGGACAAAGTAAGAGCACAAGCTTCTTTACCATTGTCCACCATTCCGGAAGGGTCGCATTGCCTTTCCAAGGCCTTTGTATTTCTCTGTACTCACCCTAATCCTTTCTAAAATTTCAGTTGAGATGTTACAAGGGCACAAATTGTGATAGATTAAGTCAAGTTCTAGTAGATAGAGCTCTAATTCCTTTCAGATAGGTCACCCAAAGGCCATCCAATAGCAGCAACAGCTCTCAGACAACACCACCACTTTCTGTTTAAGCACAACAAGGTTCCATATTCCAATATCAGTCTCTTGAGTTATCTTGTGCCCCTTTCTGTATACTTGAGTCCCCATTTTGGAGATCAGTTTCTTTATACTATGCAATTATGGTAGATGCAAAAAGTGATAGTCACAGAATAATATGTTGTCAAACCTTTCAGAGAAGCAGACTGATTTAGTTTTATTTACTTAAGTTTAAAATATAATTTACTGAAATATATTTCTTTCCCATTAAGATATCACAAATTACGTACAAGTGTTTGCACTGTTATCCAAATTTGACCTTTTCAGAAGAACTGGAAAACATATCCTTGAGATTCATGTTGTACTGAAACACCTTAATAATGCTCAAGTGCTTCAAACTTCTGACTTCTACATGAAAGCTGCTTGTACACCAGATTAATTTTTACTAGGCATACACACTAAGCAGACAGAGTTTGGTGAACTATCAGATGGTTGCAAAGAAGAATCTTAATTCATTTCTTCCTGCTACTCCCACCAGTGGCAAGCATGGTGGCCACTCGAATAAAGATGTTCAGTGTATCCATGTAAATACCCAGACACCTAAAAAAAACACCCCAGAAAGCCAGTTAGTTTAATTTACTATAAGCAGTGTTATAAGCAACATTACTCACTCAATGTCAATACATCACATTAGGAAACTTTAAAAATCAGGTTGAGGACCCAAGTGTCTCACTCAACTTGGTTTTTAAGAAACTACATTGTGTATGTGATTCTTGTTTTTCTGAAGTGAACTGTGACCATTACAAGCAGAAATGGACTCATTTGCCACTAAGACTTCAGTTATGACATATAGCTCCTATTTATATTTGTTTAAATCATTCTGGAAACTGGAATGACAACCAAATTTGTTAAGCAATAAGCTATAGATGGGTAAAAATGCACAGTAACTTCTCATGGGACATTACATGAGTAGCTAAAACACATATTGGAACTAGGATTTGGCCCAAAACAACTAAGCTTCCATTAAGTTCAGTGGGACCAGGATTTAGAACAAAGTTTTGAACAATGTTGGGTAGCTTCCTTCTTTCTTCCTCCCAACAGCTTACACCTCTTCCCCCCCCCCCCCATCCCTTTTCTTTTAGGGTCAGTTATTTACGTAAAAGTAAATACTGAACTTAGTTCAAAAGGATAACAGAAATATGCCTTTCCAACTCAAAAATATAACTGAGGATTGAAGAAACACCTTTACGAAGTGAGAAGGTTAGAGCCAAATCTGATAATCGGCCTATTGAGGACAATTAATCCCTATATTACTATTAGCTACAGCACTCAAAAGTTTTACTGATTTACAATGACAAAGGTTAGATATATTACATAAACTAAGATATTTTACAGCTTACAACACAACTAAAATTGCTTGTTTGAACAGGTTAAGTATGTGAGCTGAAAGTGTTTCAGAAAGCAAGTACAAAGAATTTCCCCCACCCACACAGAAAAACTGTTAGAAATAACTAACATTGGCTGAGAGAAGGAAAAAACCCTCAAAACCAAAAAAAAACACCCCTAATTTTTTGGCATATGGAGTACTTATGTATTTTTCAGTAATAGTTTTATCCCCATTAACTATTTTCATATTGTATTTGGAAAATAATGTGGCTATAATCCTGTACATTTTACTGTAAACTGAGGTTTACTATCCCAAAGTGAATTTCTCTCTTTAATATCTGCAGGACAGCAGCTACATTTTCTTTATACACTACTGCATAGCTTGAAGGGACATCATCAGTTAAAATAGTCTTAAAAGTCAGTGTTGACACCAGGATAATACTTACGAGTTGATGGGGTCATACTTTGCTACTCCATATATGGACACTGGGTGTGTCTCTGCACGTTTGATAACTTTTTGTGTGTCGTACAGCAGGAACATGCCAAAGAGGATCAATCCACCATAAACTGCTACAGAATACAGGCCTGCTCCAAATGCAGAGGTAGGAGGCAGGAACACAGATCCTGGAATAAGCGTGCAAAAAAGGTGTTAAAAGCAAGCCCTTCCTTTATGTATATGCATTGTTACAATCTTAATTATTTGAGGAATAGCATGATTTACAGTGTATGATCATGGAAGGACCATCCTGTAAGAGTACTAATGTCATTCCTGGTGCTTCTGAAATGCCAGCTATTTTCACGGATTCTAGCGTACAAGTACACCATAGTAAGAGATGTGACATTTATTCAAAATTGCAGAAGAGTACTATATAGGGCTGTCGCACGATTAAAAAAATTAAGTGTGCGATTAATTGTGCTGTTAAACAATACCATTTATTTAAATATTTTTGGATATTTTCTACATTTTCAAATATATTGATTTCATTACAACAGAAGATAAAGTGTTCAGTGCTCACTTTATTTTTGATTACAAATATTTGCACTGTAAAAAAAGTAGTATTTTTCAATTCACCTACTATAAGTATTATAGCACAATCTCTATCATGAAAGTTGAACTTACAAATGTAGAATTATGTACAAAAAATAACTGCATTCAAAAATAAAACAAATGTAAAACTTTAGAGCGTACTAGTCCACTCAGTCCTCCTCCTTGTTCAGCCAATCGCTGAGATAAATAAGTTTGGTTACAATTTGCAGGAGATAATGCTGCCTGCTTCTGGTTTACAATGTCACCTGAAAGTGAGAACAGGTGTTCGCATAGCGCTGTTGTAGCTGGTATCAAGATATTTACAGGCCAGATGCGCTAAAGATTCACGTGTCCCTTCGTGCTTCAGCCACCATTCCAGAGGATATCCTCCATACTGATAACAGGTTCTGCTCGATAACGATCCAAACCAGAGCGGACCTATTCATGTTCATTTTCATCATTGAGTCAGATGCCACGTGCAGAAGGTTGATTTTTTTTTTTGGTGGTTCAGGTTCTCGTTTCTGAGTGCTGCTCTTTTAAGACTTCTGAAAGCATGCTCCACACCTCATTCCTCTCAGATTTTGGATGGTACTTCAGATTCTTAAACCTTGGGTTGAGTGCTGTAGAAATTTTTAGAAATCTTCTTTGTGTTTTGTCTTAAAACGAACATGTGCTGGGTCATCATCTGAGACTGCTATAACATGAAATATATGGCATAATACGAGTAAAACAGAACAGGAGACATACCATTCTCCCTCAAGGACTTCAGTCACAAATGTAGTTAATGAATTATTTTTTTTTAAATGATCATCATCAGCATTGGAGCATGTCTTCTGGAATGGTGGCCAAAGCACGAAGGGGCATATGAACGTTTAGCATAACTGGCACATAAATACCTTGCAATGCCAGCTACGAAAGTGCCTGTTCTCACTTTCAGGTAACATTGTAAATAAGAAGCAGGCAGCAGTATCTCCCATAAATGTAAACAAACCTGTTTGTCTTAGCGATTGGCCAAACAAGAAGTGGGACCAAGTGGACCTGTAGGCTCTAAAGTTTTATATTGTTTTGTTTTTGAGTACAGTTATGCAACAATAAAAATCTACATTTGTAAGTTACACTTTCAGAACAACAAGATTGCACGACAGTACTTGTATGAGATGAACTGAAAAATACTTTTATCACTGTTACAGGGCAAATATTTGTAATATAAAGAGTACTGTACACGTTGTATTCTGTGTTGTAATAGAAATCAATATATTTGAAAATGTAGAAAAAATCCAAAAATATTTAATAAATTTCAATTTGTATTCTATTCAGTGCAATTAACTGCAATTAATTTTTTTGAGTTAATTGCAATTAATCAATAGCTGGAATATTGTATGATCTAGAATTTTTTTTTAAACACTATTCGATCACATGATTAGACTGTACTGTAATGTGGAAGAGCAATGGGGCACATATGCAACCCTCACTTCAACATTTTGTGACTTTTGAATTCTCAACTGTCTAGCCTTAAGTTAAAATTTAAATAGTTAGAACTTGTAAGCCTCTCACAAGTTTCCTTAAAGTATCTTTTCACCTAGAGGGCGAAACAAAACCCACCTAATTGGTGTTATTTTCATATGAAACTTCTACGTCAGACCATTTCACAGAGCAATTCAAGCAGGTATGTTACAAAAAGAGAATACACAGAAAAAATATTCAGTAGCTAATCTGAGTCACATTTAATCCGTCAATTTTAATTTGTTACCAGAAGACACCATTGCAGGTTTTTGCCATGTTACAGTTTACTGAAACTTTAACCAGACGGATTTTTATCCATGCTTTTTTTTTTTTAAAAAAGTCTAGAACTCCATGTCTATCAGTACTCTTCACTGAGAGTATTTATAGTGTGGTTTTAAAACAGCAAAAACATTATTTTAAAACAGGGACATGCTGACAATTTGCTGTGGTGCCAGACTAAAAAAAAGCAAAAAACAAACTTGCTGCCTGTCTACGAGAAGGTTAAGGGGTGACTTGATTACATGTACCTACATAGGGAACAAATACTTAATAATGGGCTCTTCAGTCTAGCAGAAGAAAGTATAACAATCCAATGGCTGGTGACTGAAGCTAGACAAATTCAGACTGGAAATGAGGTGTAAATTCAAAACCAGTGAGAGTTAACCATTGGAACAATTTACCAAGGGTCATGGTGGATTCTCCACCACTGACAATTATTAAATCAAGATTGGAAGTTTTTCCTAAAAGATATGCTCTAGGAATTATTTTGGAGAAGTTCTATGGCCTCTGCTATTATCCAGGTCAGGCTAGATGATCACTGTGGTCCCTCCTGGCTTTAGGGTCTATGAAGATAACAGCTCTTGCAAATACTATCTAGCCAGGTACTTTTGGGTGTTCCTTTCTCAGTCAGGGCCAGTCTCACTGTATTAAAGATATAATGAGGTGAGCTCAGTTTTAGACACTTAGAAGTCAATCATCAAAACAGTATTTTGTTTACCAATTGACGAAGCAATAACAAGGCCCAGGCCTACTCCCAGTGGTCCTCCCATGTTCAGAAACTTTTCACTTGGTGCACATATGGCCACAGTTGAGAGACCTCCTACAATTCCTGCTGTGTACCAGGCAGCTCTGATCAGCAGAGGACCACCCAACAAGGTCAAAGGAGCCACCACTGCACCCATAACACCTAAGTGAAGAAAAAGACAAGCAAGGTTGGAAATTTAGTTATGTTTAATGCCATATATACTGAATGGCTGAAGATAAATGCCCTATCCCAATAGGGTATTTTTCAGCCACATAACTGAGTCAATAGGCCAAACTCTGTATTGATTTACACTCTGTTCAATTTCAGAGGAACAGCCGTGTTAGTCTGTATTCGCAAAAAGAAAAGGAGTACTTGTGGCACCTTAGAGACTAACCAATTTATTTGAGCATGAGCTTTCGTGAGCCACAGCTCACTTATTGAGTTCAATCGGTTTGCACAAAGAAAAGCCAGTGCAGGATTTGGCAGAAAATATTCAATACAATGCCACAAAACTTAGATCTTAGATGAAATGTGTTACTATTCATTTAATTATGAAGGACAGTTCAGAAAAAAGAGCAGTCTTTATGCTGGCTGATGACAATTACAAGGCCTGTTCAAACTCAGCAACAAGTATATCTTGAACTGATAAATGCTTCAGACAGTACAGTCAGCCTATGAAATGCATTTTCACAGGAAGCTGGAGTTGTAGCTGTATTTTGAAAAAAGGAAAGAATTCTTGACATTAGGAACAGCTATGCAATCAAGTCACATGCTTCAGGGTACAAAGCGAGCAACAAAAGCATCAGAAAGGAATCCCTCTTCCCAGATACAGCACTGTGTATTATAAGAATTTGGCCTACCTCTACAGCAAGAGTATTAGACTTGACTGTATATGTCAAGTGCTTTGATCTTAAACACCATACTAGGTCCTATAGAAGCTAGTAAACACAGTAGTTATGCATATACAACACTACCACATTAGCATTTCTGAAATCCACAGACAATTGCAAACGCAGCATTAAGGTTTCTAACGGAAACTGCTTTGAAAGTAAGCAGCAGTGTCACTTGAACCCGTTAATCTGCTTGATATGAGTGAAGTTCATCAGCCATATCTTCTTACACAAAGTGTTTCAGAACAGTGGGTTTTCAATGCCCACCCTGACAGGGAATTGAGCATGTGGACATTTAATAGGTCAAATAATACTACCTTTCAGAAGTTACAAAAAGCAGGAGAAAGGGGATAAATGCTCTTTCTGATAACATACTGTGAACAGTACAATTACAATTCCTCTCCTGAGACACTTCTGTTCCCTAAGAGAAGATGGTCTTTAGAGGACAGACCTTATTAACAAACAAGTTGCAGGAGACCAGCTGCATTATATTTAAAAGTGAATGAATACTGCACACAAGGTACACAGCAACTAGCTGGTAGCTCACATCGCAGTGGACATAACTGGTGTTGCTCTACCCCTTCCCAGTGATCCACTGATGGTTCACTGATGATATTGTGACAACATGGTGAGTGACTGGCTTACTTCAGTCATTTGCATGTTACTATAATGTTAAACTATCATAGATCAAAAGTAATGGTACATTCATTTGCACAAAAAATTCAATTCAAGTGACACCTTACTTGCCCACATCAGAACTGCAGAAATAATCTGCTGCACACTGACTCATACAACTTGATTACATAGGACTGACGATGAGGTGGTTAGTACCAGTATGATATTTATAAAGTCATGCTAACCATAAATCAATCATTCAGGAGGTAAACTGAAAAGACAGCTAGAAGATGCAAGTAATTTAATTTACTAATGTGACATATATTGCAGGTTTGATTTGAACATGCATTCTCACAGAAGAAAAAAAACTTACAGTTCTTTAAAGGGACACATTTGACTAACCACATTTCCACCTAACCGTTCTTACCATTGTAACTCCTAAGATCACTATAAAAGATTCAAGGAGAAAGTATTTCGGTTCTTTAGTTTGTTCATTTGAGTTTGTTCATTTTTGCACTGTCAGTTTCATTGTTTTGTGGAAGGAATAAAGCCTTCCCCAGGCTCTTCAAGAACATGCTTTACCTGTATTAGCAACTCTGACAATGAAATCAAAGGAAGTAAGAAATAGAGAAACAATGTGCACGAGAGGAAGAAGGGGTAAGTTTGAGCATATTTGCTCTTTTGAAGGGTGTTTTCAAAGGACTTCAAAAGAAGTCAACAGGGAGCAGAACATTCCTTTTGGGGTCGTTCTTTTAAAATTTTCAAAAATATGTTTAAGGGAGCCCATAAAATTCCTTAAAAAATAAAGTTGAAAGATGCTTCGTAAAAAGGAAGTCCCTTCAAACAGACAAAGGAATGGCTTTGCTTTTTCAATTACCAGTGATGTGTCTAAAGTAATTGTTAATTTTTAATATAATGGAAACATTTATGTACCTTTTTTCTATTAATAATGAATGCAAATAATCACAATCTTTCAGCAGATGCTCTGCTGAAAACAGCCTTGTGACTAGTCATGAGGACTTCCAACATAACCAGCAACATACCACTAACCGACCAGTAATTTCTATGTTCCTACTGAGCTACTGAACTGAAGCTCAATAAATTCACTGGTCAAGCATAGGATGGGCAGAGGAAATCACCCCAAACTTTGACCTTTGTAGGATCTCTGGTAAGGTCAATCTGGATTATTAGCTTTCAACTGCTCAGGTACCCTCTGAATCCTATCATGAAGTCTGGGCTTCCAGGCTGCCACCAGGCCCTCCATTTTTACTTAACCATCACGGGAGGGGGCCCAGGTTCTGGCTTCTATTAAAGTGAACAGATTTGGGAAATGGTTAGATTGAATCAGAGAGCCTTGGCTGTTCTGTGACAGCTGAGTACAGTGAATAGAGGGTAAGGGTGCCTCAAGTGGAAAGGCATGCTTGCAGAATCCAGATATCACCAGAACCATTTAATGAATATTAGCAAGAGAAAATGCACGGCAAATACCAATACCTGCAGCAACTTTACAGAGGATCTGTTATCAATCCATTTATATTTAAGAGAACAAGGATGTCAAAGCAGCTCAATGCTATACAATGTACTTGGGGCAAAAGACATCTCCACAGCTCACCTATAAGCCCCAGCCAATGTAAGGAAGATACTTTAAAGAATATTTCATTAACAGCCACACAGAAGGTGCTGTGAACAGGAATAAAAGGAGCTAAAAGGAAGTTACGGCCTCCCCAAAAGCAATAGTTATTTCATTAAAGTTTTGGGAGACTAAGAACTTGCTTTCCTTTAAAAGTAGGCTTATCTTCAGCAAAACCACAGACATAATATTTCATATTAAGTAGCTGAGATACTGTCACACAGAAAATTAAATGCACCTACCAGCATGAAGCATCCAGGCAAGGTGTTTAGTACCAGGATTACCTTCATAGGATATTGACCTAACCAGCATCCCAGCACCAATCATAGCTGCAAAAGTTGCACCTATTGCCTGTAATATAAAGAATTACCATATAAGAATTCAAGAGCACACTGAGATGTACAAAATTCTCTACTCTTCCTCTGAAATCTTATTGTTTATATTAATTTTTTTACTAGCCTAAAACTCAGTGGTACTCCTATGCACAATTATTTCTCAAAGATTCAAGAGCAGAAAGCTGCACATAGTTGAGTAAAAGCACAATTAACTCAAGTACACAACTAAACTTCACACAGTAGCCCAAATCCAGTAGTCCTTACTCTAGCAAGACCACAGTGAAGTCAGTGCATTTTTTAACCCACAAAATATTAGGACTGTACAAGCCAGGTGGCACACCAATTGGTGCTGCGTGTCTAAAGCTGTCCAGTACAAGATATGCCAGGTAAAAACAAAAACACACACACAGAAGCAGCTAACTGGATGATTCTAAAGGTGTCCTCTGATGGTTCACTGTATCCCCACTTACGACCTTTCATTTACTTAAAATATTTAAACATTACTGCTTGTTCCTAGTACATGTTTTTGCCCCAAGCCCCATCCAAATACCATCTGTCCCTGCTCCCATTTGTTTCCAAACCGTATGTCTCTCCCCTCGTGCTCAGTCTAGCTGCTTCCTGCTTGAACAGGAGTGTGTGACCAAGCAGCTAATAGATGGTTGACTGAGACCATGAGCGGCTACTTCTGGTTTGCTCTTGCCAAAACCACATCTCTATGACATGCCTAAATGGACCTTGGGGCAATTCTGTAAATAGATTAAACATGGCTGTCTGTAGCTATGCCTTCTACTTTGTAGAATTATCTACATTTACCCCTTTCAGCACACATGCTCTGCAGATACCCAGCTGCCGCTTTTAATGTACGTCTCCTGCTCTCCCCCTGTCATGTATGCGCACATTCATTGGAATTTTACTCTGGGGGGAATTCTGCACCAAAAAGTTAAAAATTCTGCAGACAATTTAAAACTCCGCAATTTTATTTGTCAAAACACAACATAATCACTCCAGTTTCAATTATTTTGGTAATTTGTTTCAAAATACCTGTCAACATTACAGACAAGAGCAAAAAAGATCCCCCCAGGAGTAGAGAGTTAAAGACACCCTTACAAAAACCCAGTTTCAGTGGGGGGTGGGTGGGTGCTGGAGAGAGCTCTGGGGACACCAGCATCCCCCTCCCCACGGAGCAGCCTCCAGCCCAGACACCAGCACCCGCAGAGCCTTTACTACCCCAACTTCTTTACTGTCCTGCTGAGGGACATGGTATGGTGCGGCCCAGCCCTTCCTCACCATTTGCCAGAGTTGGCTGGATCTCCCAGGTCCTTTCCTATCCCGGGAGAATGAGAATCAAAGAGCATGCAGCCTCCAGCCCCACCAGGCTGGGCACTCTGCTCACTGCAAGCTGGGCTCTGCAAAGTCCAGCGGCCCCGAGAGGCAGCCAGAAATTCTGCCAGGTAAACAGGGAATTCTGTGAAATTCTGCATTGCACAGAATTCTCCCAGAAACAGAATTTACACCAGCATGAACATTTGAAAATTTGGACCTGAATGTCATCAGTACATTATGCACAATTGATAAATGGATTTGCAGAATCTGGTACAAATGTCATTTTAATACTAAATTTTCAGTCAGTCATATACCTACAAATGCCAGTGTGCACGTTCACAGGGAAGAACAAGCAGGAGACATGCATACACAAGATTTCCTAAGGAGGTGGCTGGACATCCACAGAGCATGTGTAGATGCAAATGGATAAACAAGATTAACAAGCCTGGCCTCAGACAGCCAAATACCATATTCGTAATTGTGCATGTCGCTGATCAACTTATGCGCAGGCAAGCTAGGCATCATTTTGGCAGCAGCAAGTCATCTGACCTGCCTTTGAACAGTTAGCTATTGGCCACTGGTAGGTTTATGCAGCCTTTGATGACATATCTGATCAGATATGTCAAGTCTGATGTGATAGGTCAGTTTCATACCAGAAGCCACAGCTTTAGTATTTCACCAACTTTAAACTATGCTTAATTGTTCAATATGACCAGCTGAAGAAACTTTTACATGACCACAACAGACTATTTTAACAAATAATATTAGCTAGCACACATTAGGCTCTTGACATGCAAATATACCTAAATTTCAACAGAAAACGAACTTAAGTTTATATATGTATGTTTAGTTAGGATTCTTTGACGTTCTTCATAAAGCCATCTTTTACAAGGATTAGATAATTAGCAATAGCTCCCTCTACCGTACATAATGTGCCCTTAGCGATATTTCTGAAACAAAATGTTTAAAATAAAACCACATTCAGCACTTTGTGGAGTAAAATTAGTTTAATCTTATCACCATTCTTATTGCCAAGTTATGTATTGTAAATTAGCCACAGTTTAACTATAACTAAGCTATGCATGTTTTAGCTAAGATAACTAAACCTTCAGTTCTTTATGACACTTTACCGCTACTCAATTTGTTCGCATTAAATGTTTCTAAATTACTTTAAAATAGCTATTAAAGAGTGTTTAAAGCAGACTATTTTCAGCTTTTACTACTTTATGCTGTTAAACCATCTAACCATGAGAAACTGATCTTGTTCAGACCAGTTTAAGTCTGAGGTTATCCATAAATCCAGTTACCTAAGTATCACACTGGTTAGTTTAAAAATAGGATTTACCTCTACAAGCTTATTTCAAATATTCCTTTGTGAGAGTTTGAGAGAGACTGCAGCACATTAAAGTCAGATTTCAGTTTTATTGGGGTCTTTAGTATAGCTGACTAGAAAACTGAATTTCAGTTCTGTGAAAATTTGAGTGTTCACAAAATTTTTATCCTCAATCAGGACCAAAAGGCAAAAACTCAAAAGTTTTTGTGGAACTGAAATCCCACTATACCGTTTTGAAAATATTTAGACATGGCATTGTCAAAACAAAACATGCTCCCCAGATACTTGTCAGCTTACCAAGACTCTGGCTAGTTTCACCAGTACAATTAAGTGGTGAGCAACAACCAAACTGATCATCATGTCAATTTCACAGCTACCAGGATTTCCAGGGTCTCTGGTGGGTTGAAGAAAAACCCTGGAAATGCCAGCTCCCAAATTTCAAGGCTCCTTCCCAAGCTCCCCTTCAGCCTGCCAGTGTTCTGTTGGAAGTTAACTGATGACAAACCATTTCCTTGAAACATTTCAATTTTGACTAATCGTTATATATCAACAAAAATGTTTCCTCAGAATTTTTCCAGACACCATTAGTATTTAGCTTAACTACTGAGACACATTTAGGAGGAGACTGAACAGTCAGACCACTGAGCTCTAACTGCTTTCAGGTAGCAAGCTCCTGTCATCAGTCTGGTGTTTTTTTTTTTTTTTTTTTTTTTTAAAACCACACACTAGAACAGAGGTAGTCAATTTTTTTTGTCAAGGTCCAAATTTCTTGGACAAGGTATAATCAAGATCCAGACTCCAGAGAAAATAATAAAAAAACAGTAACGATAAGTACATAAAAAAAAGATGTCAGTGTCTGTTCAAGAGTGTATGGTGGGTCCAGATTTGGCTTGCGGTCCACCTATTGAAAACCCCTGCCCTAGTTCATGTAAGACAGGGGTGGGCAAACTTTTTGGTCCGAGGGCCACACTGGGGTTGCAAAACTGTACGGAGGGCTGGGTAGGGAAGGCTGTGCCTCTCCAAACAGCCTGGTCCCCACTCCCATTTGCCCCCTCCCACTTCCTGCCCTCATCAGAGCCCCCGACTCATCCAACCCCCCTTGCTCCCTGACTGCCCCAGCCCCTGACACGCCCCCGGGACTCCCACGCTTATCCGACCCTCCGCTGTTCCCTGTCCCGACTCCCCTCACCCCAGAACTTCCGCCCCATTGAACCGGCCCCTGCTTCCTGTCCCCTGACTGTCCCCCGGAACCCCCTACCCCTTATCCAAGCTCCCGGCCCCCTTATCATGCCGCTCAGAGCGGCATGTCCCGGCAGGAGTCAGACATGCTGCCCTGCAGGAGCTTGCAGCCCTGCTGCCCAGAGTGCTGTCCGCACGACTATGTCACTGGGGGGGGGGGGGGGGGGGGAAGGGGGGACAGCAGGGGAGGGGCCGGGGGCTAGCCTCCCTGGCCAGGAACTCAAGGGCCAGGAAGGACGGTCCCGTGGGCTGGATGTGTGCTGTAGTTTGCCCACCTCTGATGTAGGAGGAAGTTTCTCATCTTCCCCGCCCACATCAATGACCAGAAGTTTGTAGACGCGCTTTATTCAAAGAATTATGTAACCCTGTATTGCTGGTACCAGGTGATTGGGGCTGCTTTAAGACAACTAGACACACCCCATAAAGTTTCACCCCCCAAGATTCCAAGTTCTGCTTCAAAACAGTTTTCTTAACACTAATCTTTCTGGTGATTAAAGAGAAAGCCCATATAACCTTACCAGCCAAGAACCCCTCATCATGAGGCTCATGAGTGCAGGAGATCTGCTGACTGCTACAGCAGACAATGCTGTCAAACCAACACTTCCTGCAAAGTACATGTAGGTAGAACGGATTCGGTCTTTCACATACTGAGGCCAAATACTGAAAGAGATGAAATTATGAACAGTTATGTTGCTATTTTTTCATGTTTTAATTGATCTCACCAGTTATTCTTAGTTCTGGTACAATCAAACTTATGAATATTTAAGATTCATGAGATCCATCTTACACAGTGGCATGCAATATTCAGTTTAGAGACATTTGTCATGAAATATATCATGTTTCAGGTCTTAATTTGTTAACTTCTTTTCCACCATGCACAAAATTATGTTGTTTCCATGGAACTACGCTAGTTTACAACAGATCAGTTTCACATTTCCTGTGTGCATTCCTTTCACCCCTGTCTCCCTAAAGTATCTATCTTACTCTATCACTATTTAAAAAGGCAAGAGAGTGATGTGAATAAGTATATTATAGGTTTTAAAACTGTCTAAAAGGAAAAACCCATAGTCTATGTACTAACAATTGTAAGTAATTAAATGAAATGGTCACAAGTTGCTAAGTCACCAGAGCAATGTATCATCACATGACATACATGCTATGTTTTGAGATAAGGAATACCCTGGAAATTATAACCTTAGATAGGAAAAACTTCTGTACTACGTTTAAAGAACTGATTCTACAAAGACAGAATTTCCACCAGTTAGCGACATTTAATAAAGAATGCACATTCCATTTTACAAAGTTACTATTTTCCCCAGAAGTCCGCAGACAACCCGAAAACATCTCAAAAGTGCAAACTGTTCCCCATTTATCTTAATGGGTGGTAAATGAATGACAGGTATTTGAATGTTAACAGAGAAGGTTGTCAATTGTATTAGAAGATTGGCACAATAGGATGTTAAAGTGAGATGTCACTTGAAGCAAGAATGCGTGGAGCTTGGAATACCACTTCTTCCCTATCTTTCTGTTATGAACCTAGTAAATTTATCACAAAACTGAGCAAGATTTTCTTATTTTAAGCCCACACATTCATAAACTTTAACATAGGATTTATCACTTGAAGGCTTCATCATTAGATAGGATGCTCCACCCCTGCTGTAGACACGGAACAAAATTTGTTATACCAAGGGCAAACACTTTTTGTAAGTTAGTGTTTGCAAGAGACAGGTAGATAGGGAACAATTATGACCTGCTTACAACGTTTATATTTTCTTACAGCTCTTGGTGAATTCAAGAAGCTATTTTTGCTTTCTGAACAGGGTCTCAGAGGAACCCTAGATAATGTGGATTTAACTAGCACTTTCACAGAAGTTAGAACATCCACCTACGTTTTAACTCATGACATTCCCCAGACAAGAATATAGATGCATACCATTTGAGATGGGGCAGGAGGCAAAAATACTTCAAAGTTAACAGTATTTGCAAGATAGGAAGTGGGATATTTATAGCAGCAATCAGCCAAATAGCATTTAATCCCAAGCCTTTACCAAAATTTGTTCCCAGGTTTATATATAAAAATCAATGCTTTCTGCAAGAAACTAGGGTTTCTCTTTTTAGTTTAAAGTCATGAAGAGTAAGCACGCACAGAAGGAGACTGGTTGGGAGAGAAATTCGCGTGTAAATAAGGGTGTCAACTGTTCTAGCCTTGATTTGAAATAATAAGCTTGGTATTTTGCTCACACAGCTTTTTCAATGGCTCCAATTTCATTGGACATTCCCATTCCATAATAACATAGAGCTCCAAGACCAACAGCAGCCCCTCCGGCAACAATCCATCTTCCCATCTGGTCCACTGCACAACAGAAAAAAAGATATTGATATTCCTGTAAGAGTTTTGTCCTGGGATCGAGTAGAACAGTTTTCTAATTTCAGTTTAATTATGTATATAACAACTGATAAGGAAGGGAAAAACCTCAAGATTTATAAAAACTCTTCATTCTTAATGTCCAAATGAAAAGGTTACCTGTTAAGTCTATCATTATTTTATAGGAGCTTGTTTCTCTTCCATGAAACCAAGTTTAGAGAGGAACAAAGATGCCCTCTGAATATCAAATTCTCTTGTACTGCTACACGATGCAGTTTCAAACTATAGCTAGCTAGCTATGTGGATCAATAAATAAATGTTACATATTTTAAGTTTATCAACAGGAGGCAGCCATTTCTAAGACTATACAGTAATTGGAATAAAAACCCAGAATGAAAATCAAGAACAATGTCACCCACCAATTGGTTAGTGATATATGCCTATCATCTAGGTAAGTTTCTTCATTAAAACAGGAGAGAAAAAAAAAAAAGTCAGGCCTTTCAGGTCTCTTACCCTTTTGCCCTTCCCTCTCAATGTTGCCTTCTAAACCTGCTCTCATTGAGAACAGTTATAACAATTTTTTATCCATCAGAAAGACCTGAAATTGGATGTTACCGACACTGCTGTAAAGGATAACTGTCTAATAAAGTGAGAAGTAGCAACCGTTGATATTTCCAGTTGCATGGTTTGTTTTTTATTGGGAAAACTATAGTTTCTCTCAAGGAAGTTTTATGAAAAAGATTTAATATAAAACAAACCTGGGTATGTGTGTACTGGACTAGATGTGCTACTCAACAGTAACCCCTTTGTGGTCTATCTGGCAAAGCCATATTTAGAAAAGCAGAGTTTTGAACTTCTTGAATATCTGAAGTCAGTGCATTTGGCATCTGTATTGTGTACATTATGACAGCAGATTAAATTCAAAATTGTTGTACACTTTTTACTAACTACAAACACAGGAAGACTGATCTTTCAGTAGCTATGCTGAGCAATGCTAAAGGTATCAAGACAAACATTCACTCTTAGAACAGAAGATAACCATTCTCTACATCCAAAGAAGTGTTGATTTCCATTAAAAAAAAAAATTTCAATCCTCAAGCTGATCTAATAGAGCAGTGGTTCTCAAACTAGGGCCACCGCTTGTTCAGGGAAAGCCCCTGACGGGCCGGGCCGGTTTACCTGCCGTGTCCGCAGGTTCAGCCAATCGCGGCTCCCACGACACGGCAGGTAAACAAACCAGCCCAGCCCGCCAGGGGCTTTTCCTGAACAACCGGCGGCCCTAGTTTGAGAAACACTGTAATAGAGTCAATCACCACTAACAGCCATAAATTGCCACTAAATTTATCGTACTGTAAACTGGCACCAGTTCCAGTGATTTCAACTGAACTGTACTTGTTTACACCAGGGCTCAATTTGGCATAGTTCTCTTTAGTCACATGAGGTGACTGTTTAAAACCTTGCCAATTCAGAAGCAAAGAATTATATTTTGAAATTATACAAGCTCAAAGTAGCTGATCAGCTAACAAGCAGACCCTGGAACTAGAGCTCAGTTTATCTTCCAGCTTTTGGTCACCTCACTCCCCAGCACCAATCCCACACTAATATTAGAGTATCAGGAGATGTGAATTCTGTCACTGACTCACTATATGAACTTGGGAAAGTCACTTAACCTTTTTGCCTTCGATTATCCATCTATAAAATAGAGGCAATACCTCAAGGATGTTGCAAGGCCATAGAAATATGAATCCTACACATAAAAATAGATCTCCGCTTCTTAAAAATATATTTAACTTTTTAAGAAACTTTACTACTGACATATGAATGACAGAGGGTCTTCAAGTTCAGGAATTTCCACATACTTCAGAATGGTTATGACTATGAACAACTCAAATTGCTCCATGGCTACTGGAGGTATTCGCAATATCAAATGTTGCGGAGAAGTGAAGAAACCCATTTTTCAGACATTTGTTTTCAAAAGCATAATTGATACTTAGTCAAACTCTATAGTAAGTCATAATGATCCAGGATTTTAAGCTTATTTCTTAGAAATAGCTTTACAGTTGGTGTTCAAACATTCGGAATACTTGAGCAGAATGGTTATTCACCTTTAAATGCAGTTTCCATTGCTGGCTCAAAGGCTGCTTCTTTAATTTCTTGGCCAGTTCTTCCACGCCGCACACCCACTTTTGCTTTGGAGGCATACCCCTGTTATGAGCAGATAGAAAGGAAAGACAGTTAAATAGATCCTAGAACAATAAAGATGTACATATTTACAAGCAGTACCTACAGAGTAATGGAAAAATCTTTCCATGAACAGCAAGATAACATAGTATAATTAAAAAGGAGTTATCTAAATATAACCGATCCCTTCTAACTCAGGTGTCATTATCCTCTTCAAACTGTGCGACACTCTAACACTGACTACACTAAATTACAAAAATATCAATTGTACCTTAATATATGAATACTGGCAGAGCCGACAGTATGATTTTATTCCGAGAAACAGCTCAAACCTCCCACACTACCCACTGGCCCTATAAGTGGCCAGAACACACTTTTTTTTGGCTTTAAATAAAGCTAAATATTTGCTGCTTATGTGCTTGTGAACAGGTCAGACTGAAAGGCGTGGAGACCGAACTCAAACTGATCACTGTTTTGGGTGAAGCAGTTATAGTAGTACTCCAACCTTCTTCACATTGTACCACTTGAATCCTTAAACTCTTCTCTGAAGGGCAAGAGTAGAATTAGGGCCCATAAATTAAGATTTTATGGCAGGGAAAGTCTAAAAGAAGAGATTTAAGATAAACGCCAACAAATTTTTGAAATACAAGCAAATCAAAATTTTATGATTTCTATGATCCTTGGCTCTCACTGGTTAAAACAGCCCCTGGAAATCTGAAGCCATTGCACTCTCTTGGCTTTATTAATCCGCACATGCAGATGTGTTCCTAAATATGGGCTGTAAGCACCTAGGAAATTAAAATATTCTGCAGGACTGTTTCAACACAGATTTAGAAAACATAAGGAAAGGAGTGGTAGTCAAAGTTGACCCTAGAAATTTTTTAACTATACTTGTGAGAGCAACATATATCTCACTTCTGTTCTAATAGGTATCAGCATTTAAGAATTTAACATTTATTTTTAAATAAGCAATTTACAATGATATAGTACAGAAGATGCACTGTCACACATAATCTACAAAACAAACCCAAAGTGCACAAAAAGAGGATATTTAGAATTTAGTTGAAATAACCTGGACTTTAGTGGTCAAGAAAGTGCCATAATAAAAATCTGGGAGACAAACACACTGTTTGCTTTGTGCTTAATCAGAAACTTTCCTCAACCCAATTTTTTTAAACTCTGCAATTTTTTTGGAGGGGGTAGGGGAGAATATACCCCTGGTGATACAGACAGGTGGAAGAATTTTAAAATGGAGTAGTTTCTAAATCTACTTAGGCCACAATGGTAAATATGCCCAATTCCTGTCTACACTAGTGTTTCCAGTGTAGTAGAGACAGAAGTTGGGTGAGGGAGGTAATAACGTCTGTTGGTCCAAAAAAAGATACTACCTCACCCATCTTGTCTCTACTATCTTGAGCCCAACATTGCTACAACAACACTGCAAGTTTCCAGTGTAGTGCCAGAATAAGACTGAGAAACTGGTGCAGGCTTCTCCAAGAGATCAGTGCTAGAAGACAAGGTGTTCCCAGACACTGGGGGAGCAAACAGCTGTGCATCTCTCTCTATCAGTGTTAAAGAGGGCAGACAATTTATGAGTTTACCCTGTATAAACTTTATAGAGTAAAACAGATTTATTTGGGGTTTGGATCCCATTGAGAACTGGGTATCTGGGTGCTGGAGACATGAGCACTTCGTAAGCTGTTTTCAGTTAAGTCTGCAGCTTTGGGGATGTGGTTCAGACCTGGGTCTGTGTTTGCAGCAGGCTAGCGTGTCTGGCTCAACAAGCCAGGGCTCTGAAGCCCCAAGCTGGCAGGGAAAATGGGCTCAGAGGTAGTCTCAGCACATCAGGTGACAGTCCCAAGGAGGTTTCTGTGATCGAACCAGTCACACAGCTAACATGAGAGATCTGAGGGGGTTTACCCAAGCTTGATGTGTGTGGTTGGTGAATGATTTGCACACAGAGCAACAATGAGGAACACTTGCATCCCCAAGACAAAAGAGAGAATACATTTACTACTGGAAGAGGACACAAGGCCTTATCAGAGAAGTGTGGTTTGATGTCAGACATGGCTTAAATGAGCAAGTATAAGCTCATGAAAGGCTCAGTGTAGCCTTAAAGGCTAAATGCCCAATGGGTGCAAAACTCAAACACTGTTGCAATACAATATTTTGTATAAAAAAAAAGTTCTGCACTTTCCTAAAGAAGAGAGGGGAACAACTGAGGAGTTGCGTATACCGTAGAGTTCCTGCTTGTCATCTGCAGTGGCCAGAAGGAATGGAGTGGCTGGGGGAGTATGCTCTCTTATAAGTCCTTGAATCGCATAGGGTGAGAGGAGGGAGAGAAACATAAGGACAGGCAAGGTCTGAGCACATCTCCAATGATTGCTGCTGTTCAAGAGTTTTGAGCATGGATGCTCAAGATGTACATGACATTTAAATGGGAATCTGTGCAGACAATGCAAGAAATACCACTCCATTCTAGTCTTCTGAGCCAAGATTTCTAACAAGCGAGTCCCAATTAGAGTAAAATATTCATTTTACATCTTTGGGCCACTGTTAAATAACCTTTTTGCCACTAACAACTTTACAGCAGGTTGCTGCTTCAGTAAGACATTGAAGCGCTGTCGTCCCATTAAGTTGGGCCTTCCATTTCAGTTACCTCACTTACATTTTGGTGCAGATGAAAATGTGTCTTTTGGTAAAGATGGAAATGGCCTCAATGGTCTAATTTGAGATCCTTTGTACAAGCAATCCTTATCAAATTAAAAAAAGCTACCTTACCCGGTTAGGTTGCAAGATCCACCGGTTCGCTTTTATGCTGGAATTCCTCAAAGCTGGGAAGGTCTGTGTAAGCGCAGGACGGAGACTCTGGCGTGGCAGTGTCCATAAACACGCTAATCTTGCTGCCAGCATGGTTGCTGCTATTGATTAAATAATGAGTATTCCTATAATGGCATGAGAAGTGATGCTTTAGTATTTGGTTATTGTATCACAAAAAGCACAAATAAAGCAGTAAGATTTGCCAGTTATGTAACAAAAAAAAAAAAAGTTTTATTTATGATCAACTACTATAAAAAAAAAAAAGAACCAAGCCACTACATGAAATGTTCTGGAGTTAAATACAGCCAGTACAGACACAGGCTAGTTGAACAGTGCACTCTTTAGTTTAGGAAGTCAAGGATTTGATTTCCTATGCCAGAATTTTTATTCATACCACATGCTCACCAGAGAAGAGGGAAGGTTTCTCTTCCTCTAACTTATCTGAACAATCTTGTGTGTGCTCATAACTAATGGCAACCCAAATGCAGGTTCGAAACATTGTGGTAACTAACTTCTGATGTTAAGAAATAAACTAAATCTCCTGCTAAACATTCACCCCACCCTAAATTCTGGAAATAGAATGCACTACCGAAGACTATCACGTACGTGGACTACTAAATCAAAATATCACCTGAAGTGCTTTGAAGTGATGTGTAGTACAACCCCACCACCAGCAAGCTCTTTTTAAATAATTTTAAGAACACAATTAACTAGCCTCATCTTAATACTCCACCAAGGTCACAGATTAAAGCACCAATACAAGACAAACTCAGTTTTATTTACAACAGTCAATCTACTGTATGCTCTACTAGTACTACCAGAACTACCAACTTATTTTTATGAACACTGCTTTTTCTAGTCTTAAAAATATTTTCTTCTACTACAAAAGATTATATGTATGACTTTTCTCTATAAAGATAAAACTAAGCTATGAATACACTATCACAGTTACTTGACACTTTCATAGACACCAATTTGCTTTTATTTGTATGTAGCACCAAAGGGATGCATAGCACAGTTTTAATCCTCATTTCAGGCTCCTACAAAAAATACAAACAATTTTATTGGCATTTACGCACATTAGAACAAGCGCAGCTATTTTTTAGAATTCAGCTGAAAGTTTCTACTAGCCCTTAGAGTAAGATCTTTGGGACAGTCACCAAGTCTTTGTTTACATAATGCCCAGCACAGTAGAGCCCTAACCTGATTGAGCCCTCAAGCACTACCATAATATAAATATTAAATGAGTCAATTTCAAAAGAAGAAAGTAAAGCAGATGTTCATAACTCAACTACAAAACAAAGTGAATTTTTTGAAATGCCACTGTTATAAAGAGTTTTTCAGTAACCAGTAGAGAATCTTTTGTTTTTTTGTGTGTTACTACATTCTCTAAAAAGCTGATAAGTGATGCAATTTATGACAAATTTTCAGAATTTTAAAGATTATTTGGGACAGGACACACAGCTTTTAATTAATTTTCAAAACAGACTTGCTCTCAAAAGTCTTATGTATTAAAACTTTGAGCAGAAGTTGGGTAGGTTATCAACAGAATGAAACAAATCCTAGTAACGTTTCAGATCATCTTTTATGAAAGAGCATGAGGCAAGAAAACAGTTTGGTCATCACTGTGACACATCATATAGGACACAAATTCTAATCCAGAAAGCCTTTTTGCACAGAAGCCTTGCTAGTACACTTCTTAAATAGCAATGGGATCAACCAAACCTACAGACTGAGTCAAGACTCCTGGATTCTGTTTCCAAACTGCCACCAACTTGTTACAAGCAAGTCATAGCCTCTTTGTATTTCAGTGTATTCATCGCTCACATGGGCATAAATACCTAACCCTCACAGATCATCCCAGTACCTTATTAGTAGCTTAAATGGTATTACATATATGGCCAGTGAAAATTTATCCAAGATATGTAAGGGTTAGGCTTTTACTGTCATTTGCCATACACGGATTGCCACTGACAGTCATTTGAGAGAATAAATGTACCACACAATACTGGGATAAATCTTGCTTTCATAAGCCTCTAAGGAAAAAGAAAAATACAAGCTATAACTAGAAACGTGAGCCTTTAATCTGCATTAAATGCCTTAGACCATCAGTTACCCAAAATAATACAAACAAGAAACTGGCCAGCCTGTTTTTAGGTGGAGAGAGTTCTGAAATGATGAGGCGTACAATTTGAAAATAAATTCTTGTTCAGCACACTCCCACAACCTGCATTTTTGGTTCACAAAATACATCCCCCAGAAGGTTGAGTGCACATTCGGGGTGGGGCAGTAGAGCTAAGATCACAGGGAAAAGGGAGAGAATTATTGTTCCATACCTGGGAAGGGGACGGCCTCTCCCCAGTGTCATTCCTACCCCAGGATTACTCTTATTTTAGAGAAAAATCTCCCTCCCACTCTGGCCAGATAGTTCACTGCATCCCATGGGAACTCCCATGGCACTGCCCTCTCCCCAGGGCCCTCCCCCGACACAGCAAGAGTGACAGCTCCCCCGTCCACCCCCAGGGCCCTTCGTGTCCCCTCCCGCACGGCGCTCCGGCGCCCGGGGCAGGAGGCACAGTTCCCCCGCAGCGCGCTGCCCGGCTCTGAGAGCGGGGCCGGAGCAGATGGGGGAAGCTCACCGGCCCGGGGCCGGGGCCGACAGCCGGCTCCAAGACCGCTCACCTTCCCAGCGCCCACGCTACGCCCCGCCACTGCGTTCTATGCCGTACGCCTGATGTGCGAGCACAAATTGTGCGTCACGAGCTAAGTCACATGTGATGACGTCTGCAGCAAAGCTGAGTGGCTCACTCGTCTCGCGTGATCTTACAACGGGACACTGCCGTTGGCTACAGCGCGCTCAGCTGCCATATTAGATTTGGGCAGCGAAGGTACTTGCCCCATATTGTATAAGGGCAAAGAAGCCATCTTTAATTCGGCCGTGGAAGCTTCTGGAAGACATCTTGCCTGGGAGCGAGGGAACCATTGACAGGATCTGGGGCGTTAGCAGCCATCTTGCAAGAGGGCATGCCTAGCTATTAGCAGCCATTTTGGATGTGGTAAAGGCAGCCAGCAGCGACAGCCATTTTGAATGAGGGCAAGGAGACCTTGCTCAGGCTGAGAAGCTTGTGGCTGGTGCTGGGTCAAGCACCTTGCCGTTATCCCTCATCCTGTGGTGTGCTGAGTACTTGCAGGGCATCCTCCCTTTGCTGCTGGGGAAAGCTGGAGCTCTCGGCCGCCCTCAAGGGAGCAAGAGGGCCCAGTCGTTTGGCCTGTATCCCCCACCACATAAGCAGGCTAGGCACCAGCCTGGGGCAGGGGCGTGAAGGGTTTGGCGGCCAGGCCCTGGACGGCGCTGACACCCTTCATTGGCCCTGCCAGGGGGCACTGCCTCAGAACCTGCTGTCCTGCCTGGCCCGCTTGGCCCGGCGCTGACTCCTCTGACTCCCCAGGACGGGAACACGGCTCTCTCCCACAACCCTACCCCAAAGGGATGATGTTTGTGCTTTACAGTTTAATGCTCTCAGGGGCACACAGTAATTGTAAAGCAGACAACATCCTCCCCACCCAGTCTAATATCTGTATGCTCTTTACTTAACAGCTGAAGCCCAGGGGAGTCCAGATCATACAGAACATCCTAAATGCAATGTCCCTCACTAGCTCAACCCTCCCTATGGGAGGTCTTGGGGTATCATCTGTTATTACCCTCACCGACCCTGCCCCTGCAGCAGCCTCCCTCTTCTTAATCTAGTGAAAAATGGTTCTTTTCCCCCCATCCCCCACCGTGAGTTCCTTTATAGACTCCTGCTGGATCATCTGCTTTTTTCTGCCTTTTGGTAATTTTCCATTACTTCCAGCCCCCTCCCCAACTTCTGACAAAAAGCGGAAATGTTTTCTCCCAGGTAGGTACATTTGTCCCAGTGTATTTTACTTTGAGTAGACCATTGTTGAGTGCTGATTACTCACTCTATCTCTAGCCTGGCAGAGACATGACACACCCCTGCTAACTCAGAGAAGATCCCCATGCATATCTGCTTTTCATAACAAAGTTTCATAAAACAATCTACAGTTCAGAAGTGGTACAAACAGAACCCCATATTTGTTACAACATTCCACAAAATATGCTATCAGCTCTGTCAAAATACTTCTGTGTGTCTATGAGTGTTATTGGGAGGTGAATGGCTGAAGAAAAATAAAATCATAACACAAACCTGGGGGTCACCCTATGAAATTAATAGGCTGCAGGTTTAAAACAAACAAAAGGAAGTACTTCTTCACACAACACACAGTCAATATGTGGAGCTCGGTGCCATGGGATTTGTGAAGGCCAAAAGGAGCAACTGGGTTCGAAAAAGAATTAGATAAGTACATGGAGGATAATGGCTATTAGCCAAGATGATCAGGGATGCAAACCTATTCTCTGGGTGTCCCTGAACCTCTAACTGCCAGAAGCTGGGACTGGACAAAAGGGGATGGATCACTCAAAATTGCCCTGTTCTGTTCATTTGCTCTGAAGCATCAGGCACTGGCCACTGTGAGAGACAATATACTGAGCTAAATGGACCATTGGTCTGACCCTATATGGCTGTTCTTATATTAATGAATTCAGTTGTTCAATGTGCAGTAAAAGCTGGGATTAGTGGCTTTGTGGTGAGAAACAAAATAATGAGAGTTACACCTTTGGGTCTATTGATGTTTAGAGAATAAAGACTAGTGCTCCTATGAGATGTTTATTAATTGCTATGTTAGTTCTGGGTAGCTGTGTTGTTAATACAATATTAGCTAAAGTGTGGCACTGAGCCATAGCCTTTTGTTAGGGGCCACGTGGAGCCAAGCTATCCCAGCAGGAGCAATGAAGGCTTTGGACCCATCTATTCCTTGCCCCTTTTGCATAGCTAGTGTCAAGCCTAGCCTCGGGTACATGTGCTTGCCAGGTTTGGTGGGTGAATAGGAGGAAGGAGATAGTTTGGCACAGTACCAAATAAAACCTTCTGAAGAAAGCCTATTCTTCATCAGAAAAAAAGATTCACTTAGGGCTGGTCTACACTATACAATTAGGTAGACATAAGGGATCTTATGTTGACCTAATTAAAGTGTCTACACTACAGCCTTACTCCCGCCGATGTAAGTGCCCTGCTACACCAACATAATAACTCCATCTCCATGAGAGGCATAGGGCTTATATCAGTGTAGTTAGGGCGACACAGTGTCTGTGTAGACACTGTGTTGCTTACATTGGCTGTTGGCTGTCTTGTCAATTTCATGGCAGGAGCTGTGAAATTGACAAGAAAGCTGGGAGCTAGAGCCCAGCTACCCTCCATCCCCCACTCTCCTGGAGAGCTGGAGGGCTGGACTCCACTCCTGACTGGGAGCCAAGGCAGAATGGGAAGCCTGTGGGGCAGCCAGGCTCCCAGGAGAGAGCAACCTGTGGAGCTGGGGAGCTGAGAGCCTTACACTGCCCCTCTTAGGTTGGTGGAAGTGCTCCTGGTGAGACCACTGATCCAAGGAGGGTATGCATATTGACATATATGGACATGCATACTGCAGTGTTTGTAAACTGACCTAATGTAGGTTGACTTACGTTTCTAGTGTAGACATACCCTTGTATACAGTTTTGAAGCTCAGTTATGACATTCCACCCCCAAAATCCCTTTCCTTCCCTCCCCATCTATCCTTCCCTTCCCCCTATTTCTTTAACTCCCTCAAACCTTCCTGGTATTCTTCTTGTCTCCACACTTCTGCCCCTTTAGGCTGGGATTTTCAAAGAAGCCTAAACAATTTAGATGCCCAGTTCTAACTGAAAGTCAATGGGAGTTAATTCTTTTTGGTTCCTTTCAAAATTTCAGCCTGTATCCTTCCCCATAAACAAAACACTAAAAAGATGTGTTTCTATCACAATTCTGCTCAGTTTATATGTTGCATCCTTTTTCCAACCATGTTTTCTTTTTAAATGATAAGGTTTTCAGAGCAGAAATTATTTCTTTATGTATTATAGAGTGCCTAGCATATTGTGTATGCTACTGTAATAAAAATAATGTATCTATTTAGACCTTGTATGGAAGTTAGGCGAAAGGGTGTGGGGGAGTCTCACTGAACCTTTGCCTTCCTTTGGGTGTGCACAAACCCTGCTGCAGTGGCAATTTGGTCCAGAGTGTTGTGCATCCTATGGACTGTAAAATAGTTTCTCTTTGTTTCCAGCAGATGGCATTAGCTGTGTGAAAATAAATATGAAAGAAGGCTTTAAAAAGTTAACTTTCCCTTCAAGGAGCAGAATAGTCCATCTTGCTCTCTGTGAGTTTCCCTCCATTTTGTCAGAACTGTGTTTGCTGAGACAGGCTTTAGAATGGCAGCAAGGAGAGGTTTATTAGCTAATAAATGCAGCCACTGAGCCGTAATAATAATAGGCATTTGATCACTCTGTGTCAGTGGTATTTTGTTTTAAATGTGTGTTAACAATGACAAAGGTACAGGCAGCAGGCAATGACCACCATATTTGTCACTGTATAAGTAAATAAGTTATTTATCATTTCCATAGCAGCATACTGTATGTATGCATGGAATTTTACTGACAAATAAAAGATACTGTAAGAGCCTTGAGAGATTTAAGTCAAACATAGGATAACAAGGAATTTAGGGTAAACTGAATAAAATGTGAAGGTTGACAGAATTATTAATGATTGGGAGATTAGCGATTGTATGTCCACATCTTATTTCCTTTTTTATTAAGAAAGTTAATACAATAAACAGATAATCGGAAGAAGCAAATTCTGGCAAAAATCACGTGGGGCAGATCGATGGCTAGCTGATCAGAACATCGAATCTTGAGGAGGGATTTGAATGAGAAGACTGAGGCTGCAATGGTGCACACAATCTGGGAGGATATTCCAGGCAGAGCAGGGGCAAGTCTAATGAGATTCAGGGCCTATTGTTATTTACTCTAAAGCTTGTTTACACTGCTCTGGTATAACTGAAAAAATCAGCCCCTTAGAGCTTTGAAGTCTGTTGAGTTAACTTCAAT
Organism: Caretta caretta; assembly: GCF_965140235.1. Taxonomy (NCBI): domain Eukaryota; kingdom Metazoa; phylum Chordata; order Testudines; family Cheloniidae; genus Caretta; species Caretta caretta. Next base: position 72,043,169 of record NC_134212.1, on the reverse strand, counting down.
CCCAGAGTGCTACAGCACTGAAGAAAGTGCCAGCTTCGAGCCCACTGTAAATTTTATTTATTTAGAGTTTTACAGTGCTTATTGCAGGCTCTAAACACTTTATAATTCTTACATAAAAAGGATTCAATAGAGAAATTTAAATTTACACTGCAACTAATAATCATGATCCATGAAAACAACACATCTTTCCTACTAAGGCACCCGGATGACAGAAAAATACCTTTGGGACTTTCAGTGCAGTTAATCAACCAGTTCTGTCCTAAATCCTAATTAAAAAATGGCTTTGCAGTTTGCCAGAAAGTTCATGAATCCACGCTATAGTGGACCAAGGTGCAGAACAAATTCCACAACGGAAGTGAGTTTATGGAAACTGTTCTGCTAGCAGCCCCTCCCTTTGTAATGGAGGGGGTTCAAGCGTTTGCAGTTCACTCAGTCAAACACAACTGTGATGATATATATGTAAACAGGTCCACAGCCATTTAGGGCTTTTAGATTAAAACCAACACTTTGGATTCCACCTGGAAACCTACTTGCACCAGTGTAATGTGCTCCTTTCACTTAAAGGCACACATTTCTGCACTAACTTCAGTTAGTGCATGGCCTCAAGGTGTAGCCCCATGGAAAGTGCTTTGCAGTTGTTCAATCTTGTGGTGGTAAAAGCACAGATGATACTGCAATAGCAAGGTCGTCTTTGAAAGATAGGGTAGTCAACTGCAGATGCTGCATTAAAAAGCAGATTTTTCCAAGCCATGATTCCTTCTCAACCCTCTACTTAGGACTGCATCTAAATTCTAAAGGCTCAATTTAACTATGTATTCTTGACCTGAAGTTTGAATCACCAAAATAGAAATGATCTCTGAGGAGCCAATTTACACAGGACCAATTTACGCCAATTACAGCTGATTGGAAAATGGTATTTCCTGTAAATATTTTGAAAGAAATGAAAAATTTCTGAGGAAATAAACATTCTGTTTTCAATAGATTTCACAGAAATTTTGGCTTTGACAAAAACCTGAAAATTTGATTTTTCATAAACTAAAACCCCAACATTTTTCAGTTTTCCCATAAAAAAATTCTACAAATTTGAACAAAATGAGACTTTTCTGTGTGAAAATTTTTATTAAAGAAGGCCATTTTCACCAGTATAAATCTTGACAGAAAATTTTCAATCAGTTTTAATGCCAATGCAAGATATGTTGGAAGAATCCAGTACACAACAGACACTGTCCATCTTGTGAATAAAGATTAAACATGCAATTCCATCCAGTAGGCAGTGTCTACATATATCTTCTTTCTATTGCAGGAACAGAAAGCATGGATGTAGTATGACTACTTTAATTAATTGAACCGGTATAATTTGACCTCAGTACAGCCATAAGGAGTCCCCAGACAACTCTTCCGTTGTATGGTGCCACTTTGGCAGGTGCTGAGCCAGCATAGTTGGCCCTACACACCTTCCCTCCGAAGATCCTGGTACAGAAAGGACTTGTACTGAGGGTGGGAGAGTTTTAGTTTCATGATCTTCTGTCCCAGTTATTTCCCAGTAGCATGACAGACCATTGGGCCATTTCTGCCAAGGCACAAATTAGGTTGGCATCAGAATGCCCTAACTAGTATTGGAGGCTGAACTAGCTGCCATCAGGCCAAGGTAGGGGAGTGTGGAAGGCTCTCCGCCTCTTGAGCACCCTCTCATGGCCTGAGGTGGCTCTGCAAGTGGCCCCTGCCTTGGAATTCCCTTATCCAGAGATGCTAGTAACAAAACTTCTTCTACCTTAATTCAGAATTCCCCAACACTGTCCAAACAGTACATTCAGTCTTTCAAGTCCCAACAGTCCAACAACTCACTAGTTACAGCTCCAGCATCTCTCTTTAGGCACTCAGGTATAGCTCTGACATCTCTCACCCCACCCCCTCTAGCTGGAGTGCTTCTCTGCCCTGTTTCTTTCTCAGGTATGGTTCTAGCTCTCACCCAGACATCAGCAGGATCACCCTCCATTGTTCCCCAATCTTCAGTCCTTTCCAGCCCCACTGGCTTCAGCTCTCCAGCCACGGCCATGCCTACACTACAAAATTTGGTCAACACAGGTTATGTCAGCATAAAGCCAGTGGAGTTAGTATATTGCTTGTGCCCAGGCATATTTGGCTCCTTGCATCGACGCTGCACTTACTCACCAGGAATGTGTTGCTATTGTTGTGTTGTTTTGCTGCACAGTGTGTGCACCATGGGTAGGTATCCCAGTATGCAGCCCATCACCATCCAGCACACTGTCTTTTGGGAAGTTTTGTCAATGCGTGGTGGGGCAAAACCAAGTCATGCAGCATTGACTAGGAGCAAGGGGTCAACTTCCCAGTGTGCAGCTGTCTTCATCCTATTATGTCTTCTATATCCCATAATTCTCATGCATTTTTTAAAAATCCCATGAACCTGTATGGCCCTCCTCACTGTCTGCCATCTCTGACAGAAACACAGTGCCTGCACAGCTCTGCACTATTCTCATAAGTGTTACAAGCACGGGACACATAATCCTCTAGTATTTGCAGATCCGGAAGGAGAATCAAATCTGTAGGGAACAGGATGATTTCTTGGAGGACAGATTGCTGTGGGACATAGTGAGAACCAATTCAAGGTTTTTGGTGGCATTCACGAAAATGAATGCTGAAGATGGTGGAGTGCTGCTTCCGGGCCCAAGAAATGAGCAGTGACTGGTGGGATCACACAGTAACGCAGGTTTGAGATGACAAGCTGTGGCTGCAGAACTTTTGGATGTGCAGAGCCACATTCCTGGATCTGTGGGCCAATCTCGCCTCAGCCCTACAGTGCAGGGACATCAGAATGAGAAATGCACTGACAGTAGAGAAGTGAGTTGCAATAGGACTGAGGAAATTTGCAATGCCAGATTGCAACTGGTTAGTGGAAAATCATTTTAGAGTTGGACAATGCACTGTGGGGGCTGTCATCATGCACATGTGCAGAGCCATTCGTCGTCTCCTGGTACACAGGATCCTGACTCTAGGCAATATGCAGGACATAGTGGATGGATTTGCAGCAATGGGGATCCTGAACAACAGTGGAGCAATAGGTGGCACGCATGTCCCATTTTTGTACCAGACCACCTTGCCACAGAGAAAATCAACAGAAATGGTTACTTTTCTATGGTTATGCGAGTGTTGGTGGATGCTTCACCAACATCAATGTTGGCTGGTCAGGGAAGGTGCATGATGAGCACATCTTTAAGACTGTCCAGAAAACTACAAGCAAGGACCTTCTTTTGCCTCCAGAGGATTACCTTGTTGAAATGCTAGTAGTGATCCTGGGGGACCCAGCCTGCTCCTTGCTCACCTGGCTCATGAAGTCGTACACCAGCCACCTTGAGAGCACCAATGAAAGATTCAGATTTCAGTTCAGCAGGTGCAGAATGACAGTTGAATGTACTTTTGGTAGACTAAAGAGACGCTGGCATTGTTTATTTACAAGAGTGGATCTCAGTGAAAAAAACATCCTAATGGTTATAGCTGCCTTCCGTGTCCGAAATAATATCTGTGAAGCAAAGGGGAATAGTTCCTGCCGGGGTGGAGGTGAAGTGGCCAAGTACTGAGTTTGAACCACCAGGCACAAGGGCTATTAGAAGAGCTCATGGGAGAGTTATATGGCTCAGGGAGACTTTGAAAGAGCATGTTAACAGTGAGCCACAGTAATGCCATTTTCCAAAGATGGTTCTGATTTTAGCTGATCTCTCATTCCTGAGAGTGTTAACGGCACAGAGTTGCTGGCATTCTGAAGCTGCGCGTATGCTGCGCATTTGTGTAGTGCAATGGTGCCTACCAAAGTTATTGCTGACTGGTGTGGGAAAGTGTCCTACTGCAGAAGAAGAAATAAGGCTGTCAATGCTAGAAACTTTCAGGAGAGGATTGCAGAGTACTCCATGAAAGTTTCATCGAGATCTCTCAGTACAATTCAAGGGACATCCCTGTGTAAATAAACAAACTGCTCCACATTGCTCCCTTGCCTAACTCTGCGGGGGAATGAAAAGTAGATAAAAACACTACCTCTCTTTATTGTATCGCTATCTCTTCTAATACAAGTAAATTAATGAAAAGTCAATATCTGTGTCCTGTTAAGTTGCAGGCACCATCAGTACACCACTGTAATGGGAAATATAATTACACCCTTTCTTGAGGTTCCTTCCCCTGCATAGGGGTCGCCCATGCTCAACGGCTAGGACTGACTGGACTGTGATGGAATCTCAAACAGGTCCTGGCTCATGGCATAGCTGGACCCCCCTGACTGCATGTCCTCCAGCCTTCTCCTCTTCTTCTATCTTCTCTTCGTCTGCGCTGTTCACACCAGAGGCGTGTGACCAGTGTTCCCTCTAATTTTTTCCATCCACGTTCAGAATAAATTTTGTTATGTGCACCGAGGTAATGTGCAGATGTGCACCACCAATAGAAACAAAAAACCTAGATATAATATATATTTTTAAAAAGTTACCATGGGGATAATTACTCCAGCCAGGACAGGTTAGGCATTTTAGAACTCACTACTCAAAGAATTTAATTTAAGTGTAAGAGAGAAATAAAAATTATGAAATGCATAGACCAGTCAAAAAACTAAAATAAAACACTTTGAAAGAATAAAATTAGAGAGAATATATATGCATTGCAGGAAGTACCAAGAAGTAACAACAACAATAATACAAGTATGTGTTGGGAGGTGAGTGTGAAAGACTGTGTGTGTGTGTGTGTGTGTGTGAGAGAGAGAGAGAGAGAGAGAAAGAGTGTGAGGGAGAGAGAGAGAGATTGTGAGTGCTGACTGCTGGGAAAGTCTCTGAGAGACTGTGCGATGTCTCTTTACGACACTCACTCATTGCCCGGAAGGCTTGTTCAGACCTCAGACTGCAGCAGCTCTCCTGCTCCTGAGCTATGTTCCCGCCCCCCCCCGGCTCTGCAGAGATGGGGTACAGGGGAGGGAGGGCAGGGAGAAGGGGACACCCTGACATCAATACCCGCCTTTCCCCCTGACTCTGCACAGCCAGCAGGTGGGTCCTGGGAGCAGGGGCTCCAAGGCAGAGGGTAGGAGCAATGTGGCTGCAAAGCAGCAGAGGGAGCGGTGCTTGAACACACCCTGCCAGACCTTCAGGGCTCTGCTAATCAAGTGCACAGCACTTGAATCACTCCTGGGCAGCCGCCAACCACGCAGCTTAGAGGGAACACAGCCTGTGACTCAGGCTCCTCAAAGGGATCCACAGTGGTATGTGGGGTGGTGGTGGGGCCTCCACCAAGTATGGCATGCAATTCTTGTAAAAGCACCAGGTCTGTGCCTCGGCATCAGATTGACTGTTTGCTTCCTTGGCCTTCTGATATGCCTGATGCAGCTCCTTCTGCTTTCATGCGACGCTGCAGCTGGTCCCCATCATACCCCTTCTCCTGCATCCCCCATGAAATTTGCTCATAGATGTTCACATTTCTATGGCTGGTCCACAGCTGTGCCTGCACAGCTGCATCTCCCTACAGGCCTAGGAGATCCAATATCTCCTGTTTACTCCAAGTGGTAATGTGTCTGGAATGTGTAGCCAGCATAGGTATCTGTGCAGTTGCACAAAAACATGGAGAGCTGCTAAGTGTGCTGGCCAAGCTGGCCAAACAGGAAAAGACATTTCAAAAATTCAAAGGGCTTTAAAGGGAAGGAGTGGGCTTTCTGGTGTTTGTGACCCCTGGACAGTGGAGTTCACAATTGTAACCAGAGCAGTCAGTATTGGGGATTGTGGGACAGCAGCAGGAGGACTGCTAGGGTCAACATAAGTAATGCAGCATCTACACTTGCACTACATTGACCTCAGTACATTGACCATGGCTCAGCATCACCCAGGGAAGCTGTGTTACTGTGTTGCTGTAACAGGGTGCTTATAGCAGTGGGAGACAACTTTAAGCATAGACACATGAACAACTACATCAATGCAAGGCGGCTTACATCGACCTAACTTGGTAGTGTAGACCAGGGTCAAGAGAGCCAGCAGGCATCTACCTCTGCTGCTGTCAGCCTTCAACCCTCTCTGGCCTGGGGAAGTTTGAACCCCCACCTGCCTTCTGCTTTCACCAGTCTCATCGCTGTATGGCTAAACTAGGGAACTCTCACTGCTTCCTCCTTCAGGGGCATCCCCTCTCTGATGCTCTCAACCAACCTCTGGTCATCTTCTGAGCTCTCTGTTATTCTCTAAATAAGCAGCTCAGCTCTCTCCTTCTGTGTTCTGGACTTTCCCTTGCCTTTGGGCTGTCTCTCTTTATAGCTTCCAAGGGTAGCCCCACCCTGGTTATTATACCAAACCAGGGCACAGCGATCCTGGAACAGGAGCACTGAGCCCAATTTCATTTAAGGGGTCAGGTACCCTTTTACAGGGAGGTACAAGCCACCTTCTCAGTCCCTGTGCTGGAGCCAGCACCCACATAGGGATGAATTTCCCCCTAAGTCCTCTGTCACCAACTACACCAATTTCCAACCTGTATAGTCAGTGTGTTCATGTTGATTAATGGTTTGTTAAGGTTTTTGACACTCATGCCAGATGTGTACAGATCACCAGTAATGCAATTATTTTCCAGCAAATACTGCACAATGTATGTTTCTGTTCAGTGGTGCATGCTGCCTTGCCAGGCTCCCTTAACAAGACAATAAAAAATCTTTAAAATTTAGCTCAGTGCACTAGTGGAAACAGCAAGAGCTACAACAAGCCCATAATTGCATTAACAAATAGGGTGATTATGAAGTTTGAAGTTTAAGCTCATAACTCTAGCTCTGGCACCCTCTTGCAGAAAGAAACAAGTTTATCAGTTGCTCACATGGCTGTGTTCATCGCCAGAAAATAAATGAGTCTCTGCTTCGTGCAATTTCTCCTTGGAGTGAGCTTGCAGTTGAAGTTTTTCAAATTAGATCTGAAGAAAAAAATCTGAATGCTTTGTGGCTCGGCTGACTGTTTAGCATTCCAGATGTGTCTGCTGGCATATTGCACAAGACTTGGGGACTTATCTATTGCTGCTATTTACATTATCAGCGCCCATTTAATAAGAAATCCTGTTTCTATTTTAGGCTAGATTATAAATAATATACTGTGGAGATTTTGGGAAACAATACTGCGGTCTATGTCATCATGATTGTTCATAACCTGGCAAGAAAATTTCCATTTAACAGGCAGAACATCACTTCTCTCTGGCATGACATATAAAGGTTTTCAAATATAGCCTTTCATACTGCTTGGGAATTGATTACTAATAATACCATGGTGGGCTGCTCCTAAGGTGCAGGTGGGTCAAAATTTCTGACACAGGGATGAGGCGGTCTTTACAGGAGCACTTGGTTTATTGGATGTCAGCTAGATCTTAGATGACATTTACAAACAGAAGGTTGATTCATTATAGTGACACTTAGTTGAGATATTAGAGTTTAGGGTCTTTGGGCATTTCTGTTACAAGCAGAAGGTTTTAGGTTGACAGCCTAAAAGTTTTAAATAGCATTGTGCTGAAATTGGGAGCTCAACATATCTGAGCCTGCATACACATTTTTTTTTATGTACAGAATGCAGCTTCTACTGGGTAACATTGGTGGCTAGGAGTGGGGTAGAAGGTGCATGTTGTAATGGTGGGGATGCTGTTGCTAATACCATGAAATCACCACTTTTGGGGAGTTTCGTATGCTTTTATTTGTCATGCTATAAATAAAAGTAACACAACAGGCAGTTCTCAGTATGGAACAGTGCTTTTAGTTTAGTTTTGTTTTTAGAGCTGGTTGGGAAATTATTTTTTCTGTGTGAGAAATTTTGTTTATATGAAGAAAAGAACAAAAAATTGAAACGTTTCTGTTTATATTAAAAAACCTGGGTTTTAGCAACTGAAAAGTGATTTTTTTTTTATAAAATTAAAAATAAAAAGAATTTTGGCAAAAATTTCCATTTTATTAGAAATTTCCATTGAAAATTTTAGACTAGATGCATTTTGAATTATTCTTAGACTGTCTAGGTATTTTCCCCTCATTAGCTGCATGAAATTTTTTAGACTGAACATCTATGTTCCATAATAACAATATTTTGTATTCATAAAGCACTTTTCATCCTCAATCTCCAAGTATTTACAAACACTTATTTTTAAGTGTATTAAGGAAAAAGTGGGGAAAATCCCTTGCTCTGTGCATTGTACATGTTCCCTCCATTTAAAATTAATATAGTGACAAAAATAAAAATGTAAATTCCATCAAACAAACCCTCCATTTAGTTCTCTTAGGCATCGTAAATAGAGGAGCCATGTACCATGCTTTGAAACACATGTTGAATGTAAAGCACGTGCTTAAGTGATTTGCTGAATAGAGATGGGAGTATTCAAATGCTTAAAGATGAGCATATGCTCAAATACTTTGCTGAACAGAGGGTCTCACTTTGCAAGGGTATAAATGAATATGCAAAGTGCTGAACATTTCTTTCACTGAAGCTGCTGTTAGAACAAATTGTGCATAAAGGGAGATTCTCTTTCTTAATCCATATTTTCGAATGTATAGCATGAATTAAATATTTATGTCCAAAGAAAAGAAATGCTAGAAATAGTTTAAATCTTTTCCATTGAAAAGGCAAAATCTATAGGAACAGCGTGAGACCTCTCAACATTCAGGAAATTGCTATTCATTTCCCTTAAATATGACAAATACTCATTTCCCTAAATGCTGGTGAAGTCAGTGCTGCAGGAAAAGGTGACCTGGGACTTTTTTTTATGAAATTGCTATTTGTACTTTCTAATTACTTTTGGCATATAGGGCACCATTCTTCCATAATCTCTTGAAAAAATAAAATACTCTTTGATATTTGTTAAGCTTTGATTTAAAGTGACTGGCTTCCACATGGATGAAGTGAAGTTTTCTTCTTAGGAGGTTTATTAGTACATTAATAGATGCAAATACATTCCTAATTCTTTTCAGCTAATTCTCCTGGGAACAATTACACAAAGAAATGATTAATATACAAGAAAACAACAGTTTAAAATCCAAAGGGTAAGTGGGGTGTGGAATATATAAAAGTCTAAACATCTCTAACAATGGAGCTTGGCAAAAATAATAAACACTGCATAAAACTACTGTAATTATTATTATTATTTATTTGTATTCTGGTAGCGCCCACAGTATGCTGGCAATATGTACTCACCCAGGAAGACTCAGTTCCTGCCCCAATGAGTTTACAGTCAAAGGTCCCAATACTACAAACGTTTATTTAATGTTATTCATACTCATGTGCATAAAGTTAAGCACATGTGTAAGTGGCCAAATACGATGTTTCAGTCAGTTGTTAATATCTACTGCATCTGTACTATTCCCAGAATGGTCACAAACTCAATCCTTTATGCTCCAACAAATGTGTCGTTCATCTTCATCATAACCAGTGGATACCCCTCACAGACTAGTTTATATTTTATGAAAAATGCAGCAAACAGGTTTGTTTTTAGGGGTTTTTTTGGATGTTTTTTTCTTTTGGTTAAAGTGTTAAACAGCCTGGCAGTAGTTGCCAGTTTTACTTTCATAGTTCATCTTACATGCTTTTAATATTAGATGTCTGATGAAAAATTTAAATACTGTCATCTGCAGAGTCAAAACACAGTATATCACCAGGACATCTGTATTTATGTTTGGATATCCACTTTCATCAGTAACTGACATTAGTGGGATAGCATCTGGCTATTGATAAGGAAGATTGGAATGGAATATCCAATACCTACTCATTGAAAAACTGTTCATAAATTCCAAAACATTGCACAACAAAAAACAAGCAGTGATTGCTGAGTGAATTCTATTTATAATATAGGACCATCAAGTTTAAGGCTAGGAGGGAACACCAGATCATCTGACCTGCAGTATATCATAGGCCACTAATCACCACCCAGCCACCCCCACATATCTCTCAACCAACAACCAAAATTAGACCAAAGTGTTATAGCCCTCAGGAGACTAAACTTTTGTGTGCCACAGGCAGAGAATAGGAAGGACCAAGGTGCCAAAGGCCCCTGCAATGGCAGAGAATATATACTGCCATTATGCTTTAAAAGAGACCTCCACCTTTTTTTATAGTTTTCCAAATATGCACTCATAATCTCAGCTACCATTGTGACTTTGCTCATCAACATAACTTTCCTTCAGGTCACTGAACTGAAAGTCTGGATGTGGCTTCATAAGTCTGGATGAGACTGGGTATGTGGGTCACATGGAATCACAACTGGTATAGAATATAACATACAAGTATTTTCCATCACTTACATAATGGCTGTATCCAGAGAGACTAGGGACTGTCATTGGTTCTTGATAATTTGCTAATGGAAAAATAGATTTAAAGTTGAAAAAAAAAGTTTTTTGTAAATATTTCTCCTAGCACTAATAATAAATAAAATGCAACAACAATAATATACAAAAGCCCAAATAAAATCCAAACAAAACAAGTTAGCAGCACTAATCTCCCAACAGGAGGTTTCTTCATAGCACTGCTCTGCTTATAGTTAATCAAACAGATAACAAGCCTTTATTAAAGTGTTACAGTGTATTATTTTGCAATTTTAATAGGAGACTTCCAAATTTAGCTACTTCCCAAAAATAATCACTCTAATAATTTGTATTCAGGAGAGAGATGTTTCTATACTAATAATGAAAATAAAATGTAGCACTGTAGAAACTACAAGCCAGAAACTACAAGCTTCCTCAGCATATAGGGACAGCAATCTGCCCAAAGTGGGTAAATGGGTATTCCTTTTGAAAAGCTAGAACAGGCAAGAAATCTTCTATGGAGACAGACACACTTGCTCTTTATTGTAAGTCCAATTTAGGTTACGGGGAGGGAATCAATGGGTATTGTCTATCTAATGCTATGATTCCATACATTTTAAAGAACATGTAGACTTCTTTGGAGGGGTGGCAGTGTGGATCTTTGTGTGCAAATAAATTGCCCTAGTGGAATTCAAATAAACTTCATTAACATATTCCATCTAGTTTCTATTGGTTATTACTGGTCTTCTGGAGGACCAACAGCCCCAAGTACTAATAGGTCCATTGGCTCAATTCCAAAACCAATTACACCAGCAGGAACCAGAAGAACAATTTGAACTGGAATTTCCACAAAAAAGTATTATTCAGTTTAAGCCATATTATGTTAAACTGTTTATCTATGAGGCAGTGTGGGCACAGGTTTGTGCTGAAAACAATGGGATAAGGCTTATCCATGTAATACAGCCTTCATTTCTCTCCCATGCAAAAAAAAAAAAAAAAAAGAAAAGAAAGAAGCTCAAAACTGTAGAAACCTTTAAAAGTTCAAAACCCAACAGGGGAATAGATAGCTCAGGGGGGTTGTTATATGCCTGGCTATTTGACTCTGGATCACCCATTGACTCCAGCTCAGGTTGGTTGTGACCAAAACCATTTACTCTCTGTAATCTTATGTCTCGTGGGGTCACATGAGAAATGAGTTGATGGTATCAATCCCATTCTTAAGAGAGATGTGTCTATGATAAAACTACCTTTGCATCCAGCTCTAACTGGCACCTGTACCTTGTTAATAATCTCAGCAGAGAAATTAAGGAACAAAATGAACACAGAAATTTGTTGTCACCTTTGGAGCAGTCTCTCCAAGTCAAGATTGAGGCTTACTGGCGGAAATATCTACACTATTATGGCCCATGATGTACCTCTTCTGCAGCTAAACAGAACATATGAGTCCTTGCAATATCAGTCTGGCACATTTCAAAAGCACAACATTGATTTTTTTTTCAAAGTGGATAATCCTAAAGGATTAGGGCAGACCCCAGAGAAAATAAAATTTAAAACAATGATGAGATATAATTTGGAGAAAAGGCTTTAGCAGCTGTTGTAGTTTTTTACAGTCTGAGAACCCTAGGTGATTTTCTACCCATTAGTTTGGTAACCAGAGAAAAGAATTATAAACTAGATAATCACATACAGACAGTTCTTCAAAAGAGCTCAGCTCCCACTGAACCACCAAAACGAGTGGCTAGATTTTTCAAAAGAGCAAATCACATTGAATGCTGAGCAATTCTGCAAACCTTGTCTCCCTATAAAAGAGTTGACTCTTTTGAAAATCTTCCCCCATTTTGGTTACTATGCTTTTCAAAATGTGGTCCTGAGCTCTTTAGAAAAATCTGGCATATGATTGCTACCAAAGCAAAATGCATGATACTGATGTGCAAAACGACGAACACTGAGGAGACAGATTACTTTGAAAATGTTGTGATGCCTCATTGACTCGGCAAATTCACTTATACTACTGAAATATTCCAGTCCCTGTTAACAAAGCATTACTTGCCTGACTGAAGTGGCCTCATGAAGAATGCCTCAGGTGGTGCAGAATTGGAATGCTGAATCTCAGTGTGAAAAACCTCCTCCGTTCCGTAAACGCTATAATTTCACCTGTGATCGTAAATGAGGACTACCAGTATCTGACAGTGCATATGATTTAGTTATAATTGCAGATGCCTCTAAAACCACATGGTTTAGTTTTAAAAGATATTTATGGAAGGGGATCATTTCTGGAAGATTATTGCTAAATGATGGAGAACAGTTCTAATTCATTATAGTTAATTTACTACTACATAAGTAAAAATTTGCTAAGAACAGCACACTTGTTAAATTAAAGATCACTTAATGATTAAACAGCAATTGGAAATAACCTTTAGTTACAAAGAAAGCAGCAAATGGAAGTTTTCTTTAAACTCATACATATTGGGAAAAGGAGATGACAGAAGCCCTTGAAAAAATTTCTGACTATAAAAAGAAAGAAAATAGCAATAGATAGACTAGGAAGAATTTGTTTTAATAGTTAATTTGGGTAGGATATCACAAAGCTTATTATTGTGATACAGTTATCATTTCAAAGACATTGGCCCTGATTCTCTACTCCATTTACACCAGTTTGAATTGAAGTCGGTGGAGTTATACTGCTGTGAAATTGTTATATTGGATTCATCTGATCTCCTCTGTGTTATGTTCACGGCATATACACAAAGAAGTTAGACAAAAACATAAAATACTCTTGCTGGAGGGTTGCAACATAACACTACTTCATTTCTTGGAATTCAGAACACTGCTACACAACCCCCTCCCCCAAAACAGAGAGAGACAAAGCAGGCTTCTCCCTAAAACAGAGTGGCAAAGCTCAGCCCACCTTACTCTAGGTTGCCTGTCCTCAAACTGGCTGCTACTAGGCTCAGCTCACACACTTCCCTACAAACTCCTCCTCCCCGCCCCAGCCTGCAAGCAGGACTTGTAAAACCTCCTGAAATGTGAAGTGAGAACCTACAATTTTAAACACCTTTTAAATACACCATACTCTGAAAGGTTGTTCAATAGCCAGATTTTCCTTGACAGAGAATGCTTTATCTCTAGCTATCACATGTTTTGTCCTGAACTTTTTACCCACTGGTTAAAAATATTGCTGGGCACAATCTTTATGAAACTGGAATTAAGGTTGAGGATAGATTAAATTAGACTAGATTAGATAGAGATTAGTAATTTAATGGTTCAAAATTTTACAAAAGCATTGTATAGCAGTTTTCAACAAACCACCATTAGAAACCCAGGAAATCAATAGTTAAGGTTAAACTTAAAAGAAACCCAAATATTTGTGAGTATGGAAATGCATGGTGAAGGCATCCAAACACCTAGCACTCATCTTCCTGTTTTTGTTCCTTTCTATACTTACATTGTATGATGCGTTCTTTGTGGATCAAAGACTTTTTCTGAGGAGTTTGAGCTGTTTTTAAATTTGAAAAACCACTGCACTAGTGCAATGATCATAATTCCACCATCCCCCTAACTTTTCTTCACCATATTTTCACAGAAGAGCTTTATGAAGTCTATAATGCATAGCAGTAGTAAGTTTAAGGGCCACGTCGTGGCTAGCTCTCTGAGAATGTGAAAGGATAGCGATGGTTCAAAGAGCTTTCCCCTCTTTGAATTGCCATGCTAGAGCCTGCCGTACTGGAATTTTGCCATGTGAGTCCAAGGACTGTTTGGGACCATCCCCACTAGCTGTGTTATTACTCTCTAAAGGGGCAGGCAGGGGCAAGGATGAAATAGGCTCATAGCCTTGAAGGATCCATACGTTGCACCCTATTTAAGCATGGCAGAGTGCTTGTATTCCACAGGTGATCTGAGAGGCCTGGCTGAGACAGTGCTTCCTGGGCTCCCACTGGAGATAGAGGAGCAATACCAAACTGCCCCCAATGTGGAGCTGGGGGTTAATGCCTCCATTTTGCCTTTAGTTTGAAATAAAGACACTGTAAAGGTTCTGGGTGGAGCACTGAAAATCTGCACCACAGAACATTAGCATGTATGAAATTAGTTATAAAAACAGTCTCCAGTGCTCAGTGTGATGCGTTGTCATGGCACTTATTGTTTCTCTTTTTGTGTAAGCACTATAATTTCATGATTTGGGCCTAGGAGGTTTGCAAATGTAGATACACTCACTCTGTGCTTAATGACACTTGCCTAATTGGTGGCATATAGGATCTTAATGATTGCCTTCAGTGTGCTATTTGTCTAATAAGGAATTTAAAAGATCACATATTTTTTGTGATCTGTATATGAACATGAAGAAGGTTGGAGTTAGTGCAATCACCATATCATTTAGAATAAGGCATTCTACCTTTTGCATTCACTGATGAGATGAAACTGTGTGTTACACATGTGTACGGCTGAATCAGAGTTTTTGTTTTTTCACAGGGAGGCAGTATGGGTAGTTTTTACTAAAGCACTAAAGCATTGTTCAGTCTGCTCCCATTGAAATCAATGGGAGCCATTGTGGCTTGTAAAGTGGAAAGATATTATCAATGCTAAACAAATAACTAATCAATACTAAATATTCTTCATGGTCCCTAGCCTCCCAGCTTTACAGGCAATCTCTGAGTCAGCTGCTCCACTCCCAGGTTCCCATTTTCACCCTCAGACTTCATATCTTGATTACTGTTTCCCTTCCCAGATTTGTGTCCCTGGCTACACTCTGAAGTTCACAGGACTTGTTGTGAACCATAATAGACCAGATCGGAAAAATCATGGAATCTATGGCTTCCATAAACACTGAGTCCCTTGGCTTTTGCTCCCCTTCTTCAGCTCTGTTGGGATCAAAGAGATATTATATGCCACAGCTGAAGATACAAGGTACATGTGGCTGTATCTCTGTATGAAGTTTCCACCATTTGCCCAGCTGTTTGGTAGGGTCTGAAAATCCTGTTGTCACTAGGCATTCCAAAGTTGTGAGGTTGGTGAAGATTTTTCTGTCTCACTCATGTGGGGTACTGAAGATTATACCACTACGTGTATACGTGGCCTATTGTAGGAGAGGGATTGCATCAGCAGCCTGTTGTTGGTGAAGAAGGATCTTCATTTAGGCAAGACTGTTGCTGAGAGGAGGATGAAGTCTGATGCTGCAGACTGAGAGGCCTGGCAATGAGAGAGAGCTGTTTCTCAGAATGAGGCATGAGCTGGGGCTCATGTTCTGGAGTCTTTTCAATATTCAAAAATACCCTCCAGAGACATTCCTTTTCTATGGAATGGAGGTAGATAGGAACCAGGGGAGGGTATTAATATTTGACACTGTTGGTACTGCCACTGAAGTTAAGAGCAGCTATTTGAGGGGAGTGCACAGGGAATAATGGTTGCATTAGTAGTTGTCCTCTTTGGTGGGGAGTAAGGGGAAAGAGAAGATGCTAGCAACTTATACTATAATTGAGTTAGACACACTGTTTGCCAGTGGCTGGGTGTACCATGGAAAAACGCAGCTGGTGAAGGAGCCTGGAAGATGGAGGTGGGCTGTGATATTTTCTGCATCTTTTCAGTAATAGTCATGGTTGTGTCCTTCTGCAGCATCCAGTTTACATTTTGAAGGCTATCTCCCCAAGGAAAAAGGTGAGAGCCAAATTTACTTTCTTTTTAAATAAAAGCTTAGATTCCCATCACTCATTTGATGGACTCATTCTCTTTCAAAATTGGCCCTTTGCACTAGATCTCTCTAAAATTTTTTGAATAAGCCTGATCAGAAGTTTCTAGGAGAAACACTTTTTTGAAATAAGACCTGGGGGGAAAGTATTAGAAGAATTTTAAAAAACCATGGTTAATACTCCTCCCCTCCTCCCTGAGTCCAGAATCAATCATTTTTTGGCAGAAAGTTATGAACTGGCAACAAACTGCAAAACTTGAAGTGGAAAAGGACCCTTTTTTGAGGATTTGAGAGGGGATAGCCATGGGAGACATTATGGCTTATAAACTGGAACCATAGTTATATTGGGAAGAAAGTCTCAACCTTAATTATGGAGAGATACAGTCTCTGCATAATAATGTTTTACTTAATTTACCAACTTACTTCAGAGCTCCATAAAATCACCTTGGTTAAAGCACAAATATTTTTGAGTCTATAGGACATGTTACATGGAAAAGCGGCGTCGGCTGCTGTTCACGAACACTTAACATACCCAGATAATTGTACAGATACTTAATATTTTTTATTCATAAACAGCAAGTCATTAAATCTCCACTCTGGACTTTGGATCCTATGAATCATTTAATATTCACACAGGAGAGCTCAGACGTCTCTCACAAAAAAATAAACATACAAAACGAAAGAGAGTTAAAGGAAGTCTGTAAGATACACAGTGTCTGCAGTTTTGTACAGAAAGTATCTGAACTTTCTATAACTATTTTATGAAAAAGAATTTTCTGTCCTAAAATATAAACTTTTGATTTCCCACCCACCAAGCAGAACACCACAGTAGGATAACAGAAATAGTACTTTTCATAGAAGTAATAGAGTTGAAGGCCAGAGTGGACCACATGACCATCTAATCTGCCCTGCATAACACAGGCCATAGAGTCTTACCAACCGATTCCTGCATCAAGATGGTAACATTTTGTTGAGCTAGCACATATTTTTTAGAAAGAGATCCAGTCTTGATTTAACGACTTCAAATGATGGAGAATCCACCACATCCCAAGGTAAATTGTTTCAATGGCTAATTACCTTCATTGTTAAAATTTGTGCTTTATTTCTAGACTGGATTTGTCTAGCTTCAGCTTCCGCACATCGGCTGCTAAATTACAGAGTCCTCTACTTTATTGATCAGAATATTTTCATTGGAAAAAGGGGAAAATGTTTTTTAACTATGCATTTTCTTTGCTTTCTTTGTTTTTGTTTTTGATTTCTATAACTATCGGGATGGTAGATCCCTAATAAGGCTTGCTGCTCAAAAATATTGCAACAACTAGATAGTCCAGTGAAAAGTTACGTGGGCAAAGATGTGAAATGAAGTAGCCTGATGTCTTAAAAATCACCTGGCAGATTCTGAGAGGCGAATGACTTCCATTGAATTCACTGGAAGTCACAGCTGCTCAACATGTTTCAGCACTTAAGCCAATAACTCTAACAGAAATAAACATGAAAATCGAATGCAATGAATCCTCAAGGAAGAGGTGGCTCTGAGGCATAGCAAATATGTGCCCTTTTTTACTTTATAGGTCAGTCATAAAGACAGGTCTCATGGCTGAAAGTGTGTCATTGTTAAATTTTCTATTTTCAGCCTGTTTCAAATAAATGCTCCATTACACTAGTAGCTCACAAGCTGATACTGCAGTGCTTCTCTAGCTTACTTGTTTGCTCCTCTATATTAAATAAAATGGTGATTCTTTAATCTTCTTGTATTAAAAAATATAAAGAGCAATGAATGCAACAATGTATATACTAACTCTTTTGTCTCAATATGTTAGAGACATACCCACACACTAATCCCCTGATGCTGGAGTGAAAGGGCCAAATTCAACCTTGGTGTAACTTCATGGATGCTGGAGATAAATTTGGCCCAGAACTCTTTTACTGGTTAATTGCATGATGCAAATGTATTGTGACAAGCAAATAAACCGAATGCATCTGACAATGTGAATCATTAAAATACCCTCACATGCCTTTTGGCTCTCTCTGAGTGAAGAACTTTCCAGACTGGAATAATACATACTTTAAATACTTTAAAAGCTGGAAACAAAGAAACCTGCAAGGTTACTGTAGGAATGGAGAATAAAATGGGGCACAGCTTTGAAACTGTCTCTGAATCACTGCAGTTCACCTGTTTCTATGAAAGCTTGAGCAACAGAACATTACTTTAGATTTTTATCAGATACTCTAAAGTGAGTTTACCCTTCTCTTTTTGATAACATCAGCGTCACCTCGCTCTTTTCAGAGGAGAATTTGCAAACTTTGAAACCATTACAGTTCAGTATGTCTGAAATTCATATGGAATAGCACATTTAATTAACTAAGTTGGCAGGCTTGGTTTCTGATTTTCTGTTCTGTCCCCTAGTGCACGCAAATATGACAATGGGCTGTTATTATAGGGCTCCTCTAACTTAGCCACACTGATTTCCTAGCTGTGACAGTAGGTCTTGTGCTTAAGGCACAGGTATGGAAGTCAGGAGAGCTGGGGTCAAAGGTCTCTCTTTGTAGCACAAAGCAGCCAAAACTGTCCCCTAACAGAATGGCTTTTGTACACTGGCATAAAACGGGTGTAGCCAGTTTTGGTACCCAATTCTGGGCTTTCCAGCATAGGTGGCATGCTGGGAGTCAGAGGTGGCATACCTGGAGTGTCTTATACCCTACTGATCCTCGTCTGATGGAATGGTCCCTTCAGAGACCGTAATAGAGTAGAACTCAGGCTGGTCTAAGTTACTCCAGGGGCCAGATTGGTCCACAGCTTGTCTCAGACTTAGGTGGCGGTGTGTGGAAATATGGTGGAGAGCCACCTGTGCTTCCCTTCACCCCCGGTGCCCCATGTGCACGAAACATACCTCAGGCACACCTGAGGATCTATCAGATTGACTCTATTCTCCATGTCTTACTAGGGGATAATGCAATAACTTTATTGAAGATAATGGTGTTTCAATTATGTCATCAGTGAGTTAAGAATTGGGACCCTAGTTTCTATTCCTGGCTCTGTCACAGACTTCCAGCATGATGCTGAGCAACTCACCCAAGGTGGGATTTTCAAAAGCACCTCAGGGAGTTAGAAGCCTAACTCCTATTAAAAACTCAGTGGGAGTTGGACACCTAACTCCTTAAGATGCTTTTGAAAACCCCAGCCTTAATATGTGCCTCAGTTTCCCTAGCTGTAAAATGGGAATAATAATAATAATAATACTTGTACGGATCAGTAAGAGAGCTAGGTGAATGTTTAAAACAAATCCCATAAAGTATTCAATTAAAATGGTGAAATTCACTAAATAATGTATTCAGCCTGCACTACTGATTAATGTTTGTACAGTGCTCTGAGATTCTCCAGTGATAGGGGCTATCTACATGTAAACTATTGGTATGTTATAGTATATTCCTTGGGAGGAAAATTGCTTAAGAGCATGTCACATTTCACAACAGAGACAGTATCTTTTTGCTTTAATTACATCTACACTTCAGTAGGTGGCACTCTTCCCTCACAGTAAACAAGACCCCAGTATATCAGGCCCTCTGGCTGCCAGAGATGCCATCGTTCAGAGGACACATAAGACCTGGGTCCTGCCCTCTTGTGATCTTTAACAATCCCATGATGCTTAGTGTGTTGGCCAAATTCCGGGGTGGGTCACTACAGTCTGTCCCCCTGCAATTTTAATTTGATACAGTGTTCTTTTACTCTTCCTGTCCTTAAATTGTTTTGGATCATTTCTGTGCACTGGGTAACAGCTGCCATACTCCACCCAACATGGCCGCATTTCATCAGTGGGTGAAACGAGCCCTGTCTGTGAAATCTGTGGAATGCTTTTAGATGAAGCTTGTTAGAAAATGGAAGATAGGGTTAGTATGATTATTACATGCCAATATTTATCTGGAGAGACTCCACTTTTTTGGCTCCCTTCTAGTATGATATTCTCATTAGACCTTGTGTTTAATTATCAAAAGAAAAAGTCCAGTTCATGGGCAAACCACCATCCTCTTCCACAAGGTCATAGACTTTGGGTCTGAAGGTTGGAAAGCCTGGTCAGGCAGAACGAAAGGCACTGCCTTCATCTTCAGCCCATGAGTACATGAGTTCCTGCAGTAAGTCTTCAACCTCCTGTTCCCTTGTTACTACTGGGTTCGACTGTAGCATTTAGCCATAGACTTGAATAGATGAAGGGCAGAGCTGCTCTACCCCAGCCGGAGCTCAGAGAGATTGTGTTATGCTGCCTTTGCACCCCTTTTAGGTCAATTTGCACTCCCAGGGCAAACAGAGGGAGCAGGCTCTTGGGTCCCTGAGTGTAGAGACTGATTGTCTCGCCTCCTTGTCCAGTCTGTACTGTTGGGGGGGGGGGGGGAGGGCGCAGGGAGGAGTCCTTGTGTACTACTTCCCTGACACACCCATGCACTGACCATGATCAACCTGGCTCATCGTGAGCTAGAAATGAGGTTAATGTTAGTTGGCTGCTGGAGTAGGTTAGGTTATTAAATAACTGGTGAACTTCTGGTTTGTTTAAGTTTATCTTGGTTCTGTATATTCCCAGCGAAGCATTGCAGAAGGTTTAATCATATCAGCATAGATGCCAATATTTCTGTAAACATCTGTCTGTGCTGGCTCTTAGTCACTCCTTGTTTAGGGATAGTGGGACTAACATTGTGCAGCCTCCTGTATCCCTGGGGTCCCATCGCTGATGAGAGCTTGAGTCTCATCCTCAGCACTGGAGAGTTGGCTGAGGTGGGATTGGAAGTGGTCATATATGCTGAGTGTGACTTGAAACAGCTTGCTGTTTCCTTGGGGGCTCTGATAAAAAGGAAAATTGATGCAGAAGGCAGGCGCTTTGGAACCATGCCCACCTGAGCTGCTGAGGAGAAGGAGCATCAGAGATATTGGCTAACATTGAAGAAGGAAAAGCAACAATACAACTTGAGAGCTCCTGGTATGCTAGGAGTGCTAGCAGCTCTGGGAGAAGCCAGACAGCAGTAGCACTGAAAGTGAGAGTTGTTGGTTTTGCTGGGGATCCTGGGAAAAGTAGCCAGAATTCATGTGCCATGGAGTTGCAAGATTCACAACTTCATGACTGAAGAAGAGCTCAGAGAGCCACCAGGGAGATTGTCACCTAATGTGGCCACTGGCATGAAAGAACCACCATAGTAGCCCAATCTCCATCTCCTATAGACACAGACCAGGAGGTGCTGCCGATAGCAGCCAGATATTAGTGACTGTGAATTATGTGAGTGACTGTGGTGCTGTGAGGGGCACCAGTCTGCCCATGGCAACAGAACCCCAAGGTATTTATGACAATTCTGCTGAGTAATAAGAATTTGAGAGGAAGTCTGGTGAGTTGCCCATTGAAAGGGTTTATATAGGAGTTTTTTGGCACCCAGGAGAGCTAGCCTGGTTTAGGCATATAAACAGAGGTGGAACTCTAAACCCTCCTTAAAACACTGTCAGAGATTCATAGCAATGGCTGTAACAAAAGAAAAATATACACTGGTATGCCTTGCTGGTTCATCAATAGTGGCAACTGCTGGTTAGTGAATGACAGAGGTCGCAGAGGTTAAACTTTGCCACAGGCCACTCTTCCCTTGAATATTCTCTTCACTCTGGAAAATAGTTAGATACAGGAGACTCTCCTTAACATGGAGCACTTCTCATAGCACTTTGTACTGGAGACATGTCATGGGCCATACTCCTGAGCTAGTGTAAATCAGGGTACACTAGTTGGGTATCTGACCCATATTTGTAGATTTGAAACTAAAAATCTGAGACGCACTCCATGTGTACAAGAAGCAGAGGCAGAAGAAGTTCTTAAAATCTGTAGCACAGTGAGGATACTCTCATTCAAGCAAAGTCCTGAATTTTAACCTAAAGAAACTATCATGAGGCCAAATCCTCAGTTGGTGTAATTCAGCTTAGCTCTGTTGACTTCAGAGTTACATTTGTCCAACTGATCTTAATGGTTAACAAGCTGTTTCCAATGTTTTATGTCGTCTTTTGCATGTCACTGACTTGGGGCTTTTAGGATTTCCAAAATTTCTGTTTGGTTGCTGCTGTTGCTTTTGTTTTTTTAAGGCATTTTCTAATTGTACATCTGCTCAACCTTAACTCCGCCTTCATGGAGATATTTTGCCTGGGAAAATAACAAGAAGTTTGGACCCTGAACTGCCACTATTTGCTCTTTAATGGCTACATCCAGTCCCATTAACAATGAGAGCCTGTCTTAAACAATCAGTGGGAGCTGAATCATGCCTTCAGTTCTGTGGACTTGCCGTGAACTCTGCTCTCATCTTTCTATTAAACATTGGATAATTCCTTTATTCGTCACAGTTAACGTTTCCCAACAGTGTCAAATCAAACATTGACAGACCCTCCATCTTATGGACCATTCCTTTTTACTATATCACTGTTGTTGTTTACCTGGTACATACTAGACTATGTGTGTTCTTTCTTGGCATGCTACTGGATTTGGATCAAATTGCGACTGAAGTCTTATTTGTCAAGTATCTGTGGGGGTTTTGCGCTGTCAAGTACATTGCTGTTTATAGAGCTATCCTTAGTATAACCCTCATCAAAAATCCCTGTGGTACTAGGTTTTGAGTTGGGAAACAAAAAGAATCCGACAGTTTAACAAAAAACCCAAATAAAACACGATTGGTAGAAAGTGGAGAGTAAATAATTGAAGAAATCTGCCTTGGGTAGTATTAGTAGCAAAAAAAGACACAGATGGGTTTTAAATTTGCATGAAGTTGCTCATAAACTGATGGCCTGAGGGGCTTTGATCGACGAAAATCTCCATTCAAGGAATGGTAAGTGTGAAAGAGAAAAATTGCTAAGGTGACATCCTACCCAGGATGGGTCACTTTTCCCTCTAATGAGGACATGGTAGATCTATTTTCCTTTCACAATGTAGCACAAAGACAGAATTTCTCAACTCCGAGAGTTCACCTCTGAGACTTAGGTTTTTTGTTTTTTCTTTACTTCGAAACACTTTTATAATCTCACTGCAACAGTGAAAGGCATCCCCATGTATTATAACAGGCATTTCTGGTTTTAGCCTCACATGCTAAAAATATTTTGCTGGTTTACACTGAGATATATAGCAGGGGTGTCCAATCCCTTCATCTCTAAACTCTGAGATACCAAAAGGTAAAATACAATATATATGAGACTCTAGGCAATTACTGCTCCAGTTTCAAGTGTACTTATATCATGTTGGATAAAATTAAAAAAAACCCAGGATTCTAACAGATCATAATGCAAGCTATTTCTGATAAAAGTAAATAGTTATTTCTTCTGACAAATTGATCTAGATTGTATGGTTATGATTTAGGATCTTTTCTTTTTTATTGTCTATTCTATTCACTACTATAATCCAGCACAGAAGTTTTAGTACTCCAGAACACGTGAGCCTGAATGAATGTGAGCAGGAATTCAAGTGAATGTTCAAAGCTGAGGTTTGACAACACAGAGGTTATGGAATTGTGTCCCACATTCTGGACTCAGTGATACTTCCTAGGGGATCGCAGGAGGCCTGAATCCCATCACAATGAGATAATGAGTGGTAACATCATCTCATAGACTGCTACAGGGATAGTAGGCTAACTCTTGAAAGCCTGAGAGGTCACTCAGACTGGATTCAGGAAAACAAATCTCCTGTACCAGTTTGGCAATTACTTATGCTTGGTTAACTGAGCAGAATGGGGCTAGTGTGATCCTTACTTTGAAAGGCATGCCATGAACTCTCTTCCATGACAGTGTCTCATAGGATGGTTGCAGCATCCATTCTGGATACAGGCAGGTCAGATAATGCAGCAATCAATGCTCCCTAGTCACAACTGATGGAGTATGAAACCAAACCCTTTTTTGCCCTTTCCCGCAAAGGAAACAGCAGATTATTTCCCACCGCTGCTTCCCAACCTGTCCATTTATGTTGCCCCTCCTGATTCTGCCACACGTCAATGACTGGCCAACAAACAATGATTGGTTGATACAGCCTGAAGTCAATAGTAGGTGGAGGAGAGAGGTGTTTAACACTTTTGAAAAAAGATCAGGCTATACACTTTTTGCTAGCAAAGTTCAAATTGGATTCAGCAACACTCAGTGGGAAAAATGATTCAGGGCACTTTTAGGACAATTCCTATTTTTGCTTTTGTTTATGTGGCCAGTTGCAATAACTGTGTGTTGCAGTTGCACACCTACATTTATTTGGAAATCTTGCCCTTATGGTATCGTCCTTAGGTTCAGAGTTAATACCATTCACGATTAACGGGGCAGTTTACATCTTCCAAAATTGTTGTTTCAGTCTAAGATCGTGCTACATCAATTCACACACACAAGTTTTTTTCTAGGAAACCATGAAGGCTAGATGTTTAAAAAAAAATCTTGCTTTCTGCATAATCTGTACCTTACATGGGGAATGGATACAAGCATCAGAGACTCGATTCCTATGCTGGTTTGGAGTTTCCCTTGCACAATAGAACTTATGGCCTTGTTCATAGGCGTGTGCAGCACATTTCATTAGGGTGTGCACCCAGGGAATTTTATTTATTTTATTTTTTTAAAGGCGAACGTTTATTGAATACTTAATCATAAAGGACATTATTTTTATTCATCAAACAAACTAAAGACACTAAAACTTAACTAAACTTAATTTTTTTTAAATTAACAACTAAACTTTACTTAAAAAATACAAACTTAAGAAATGAGACACAAAATACCAAATATTTGCTGTAGTGATAAGCAGGCATATACAGAGATACAGTCAATTTTCATGATCTTTATCTTTAATCAGATAATGAGCTAACCCAAATTGACCAAAACAGATTAAGGTTTCTTCATCTTCCTGTCCTAGAGAATGAGACGTTGCTCACCAGGTGCAATGGACTTAAATTCCTCAATCACATCATCGTAATTAACTGACAAAAGCCAATTCTTGTTCAATGTACCAAATCATGAGTGAGTCGAGGCGCTGTTGGGACATTGTACTTCTTAGTTTGGTTTTTACATGTGCTAGTTTCAAAAAGACTCTTTCCCATGACCAGCTTGTAGCAGGTAAGACTGCAAAGCACTGAATAGATTTGTAAAAGGCCTGGAACATGGAAGACCAACCTGATTCCTTTAGCCAATCAAGCCACTCTCTGGTGGTGTTTGTAGTGCTACTTTTAGGAACAGACCCGTCATAACCCTGAAGCAATCTGACTTCAGCTTCCAACTCATCCAAGGACACTTGCCAATTTGTTGGCAATCATTCTCATATCGTCCCTGCCAGCGTCTAAGCTCAGCAGTTTTCCCATTGCAGTCACAATTTTACAAGTCTCCTGTTCAAATTGCTGGTCAATGCCAGTAATCATTGAGTCTAGGAGTGGGTAAAATGAAGTTATTCTCTCTTGCTCCTCTTTTGTATCAAAGTGATGCTGGGACTCAAACGCGGCATCAATACGAGTGGACGTTTTTCTCTTCTTAACTGGGGGAATCGATATATCATTCCCTGCACACATTTTCACACTGTCATTGAAAATAAATTGAAAATATTATGGGCCACTTCTCATTGCAGCCAAAGAGTTATGCAAGCTTTTCACCCCTCTCATTGCAGTAAGTAAGTTGAGATCTGGAGCTTGAAGAGCCTTACTCACTTTTACCACCATCTGGAGAACAGGGTGCATCATGTGAAGGGCAAAGACGAACTTGAATTAATTTAGTTCATGGATAAGGCCCCTGCCTTTTATTTTAGCGTCAGCAAGGCGAGTTGTTTCAATAATCTCTTGTAACGCTTGTAAAATGATGGAGTAGCTTTGTTTTACAGCAGCTACTGCTTCTGCTCTGCATGCCTGTCTTGTGTTTGATAGTGACTTCAAAGTCTTCAACTGGGATCCTACTTCTTGTGAAATCTTCTCCATTACTGCATGTTGCACAGGACTCCCCTCCATGAAGGCATAAAGAGCCTGAATAACATCAGAAAAATCAAACACAGTTCTGTTTTGTTTACTTGAAGTGCATGCATCTACTAGGACGAGGTTCAAACAATGCGCATAGCAGTGTACATAGATTATTTCACTGTTTGTTTCTTTACATTTCATTTGAACTCCTGCAGTACATCCAGACATAGTAGATGCACCATCAAAACAGACAGATGTCACTGATGACCAGTCAATTTTAAGAATGCCAAGGACGTCATTTAACTGGTCAAAAATAGACTGAGCATCAACTGTTAATAGTCTCTGAACAGACACAAAATGTTCCACTGGACTATGTTTTTCATTGTCAAAATACCCGCACCACAATGGACATCTGTTCCTGGTGTCCACAGTCAGTAGTGTCGTCGGCAATTATTGAGACCATTTTTACATTTAGTGAAGACACAATCTTTTGTTGCACAACATTGTGCAAGGCCACAATTAAATCATTTTGGATGCGATTACTCAGATAGGTATTGTTTTGAGGAGATTGTTGCACATGCTTTGCCATTATGGGATCATATTTTTGGAGCATATTGACAAGATTTAGAAATCTTTCTCAAAACTGTCAGCTTTTTCATTGTGACCCCTGAATGGTCTCCCACCTTTCGCCAAACACAGAACAATGTCAATCAGTCGCTCCATTACACTTTGGTTATGGCATCATTCTTCTTCTTGTTTACACAGATAAGCCTGCTTGCCCTCATCCAACAATACATCAATAGGTTTCCCTTCATTAAAACTTGACCATGAAGAACAGCTCAACACATGAGATTTTGACAGTTGGTGGTTTTTTAAAACATTCGTTAGCCCTATGCCAGTTTCTGAATCCCTTATCAATAAATGCTGGATTAGTGTGACCTTTGTTTGCTGCATCATTAGAGGAGAAGAAGCGGCAGTAAAGGCAAAATGCTGTGTCCTTTGATGGGCTACATTCTAACCACCTATACTTTTCATACTAGTCGGACTGAAAATTTCTTTGTTTATTCTCTATCTTACTTCTAGGAAACATGCTCAATCTAAGCTGATAAGGACCTCTAGATAATTGAGACCTATGTTCTAATCTATTTTTTGGAATATCACAGACTGGGCCATCAGATGGAATGTTTGATGGCTTTGAATAGGAACTACACTGATCTGAACTAAGAGACAAAGTCTGTTTCTGTTGGTCATTACTCAGTTTATTGCACGCACTGGAACTGGTGGCTGCATTATCTTCATGCAAGTTCTTAACCGAGGAGTCCGAGGTATTTGCACTACTGTCAGCACATTGATTATAATTCAGTTTGTCTGTTCCTTTTCTTATCTTAACAACGAACCGATCCATATTTTAAAATTAAAAGGAGGTATCACATGATTGAATTAAAACGTAAAGCCATGGGCTTGTTATGCTATTTCAGTAGAGTACACGCGACAGAAATTACAGACACTGTAGACACTGTGCTGGGCACGCCTGACACGGCCACTTATGTAGGTCAAAGAATTTTCTAGCATAGTAGTTGGAGGGAGAGGGGAGGACCAATGGTAATGCGGCGCCGCAGTAGTGGGGACTGCAAGCCAACGTGGGCTTTCTATACATTTCTACAACATTTATATTACACAATTTGGTGCTTATTGCATAAGACAACAATCCATACTTTAAAACTAAAAGAGCATATCATACAATTAAATTAAAACGCAAAGCCACTTTTTTTTTGAGATATTAGGGCAAGGGTGGGCAAACGTTTTGGCCTGAGGGCCTGTCAAGTTTCCTCCCCCACTCTGAACTCTAGGATACAGATGTGGGGACCTGCATGAAAACCTCCTAAGCTTACTTTTACCAGCTTATGTTAAAACTTCCCCAAGGTACAAATTAATTTTATCCTTTGCCATTGGAATATCCACTGCCACCACCAAACTCTAACTGGGTTTACTGGGAAACGTAGTTTGGACACGTCTTTCCCCCCAAAATCCTCCCAACCCTTGCACCCCACTTCCTGGGAAAGGTTTGGTAAAAATCCTCACCAATTTGCATAGGTGACCACAGACCCAAACCCTTGGATCTGAGAACAATGAAAAAGCATTCAGTTTTCTTACAAGAAGACTTTTAATAGAAGGAGAAGTAAATAGAAATAAAGGAATCACCTCTGTAAAATCAGTATGGTAGATACCTTACAGAGTAATTAGATTCAAAACATAAGGTTTTGCCTAGAGGGATTCTCTAAGTTACAAAAAAGACACACAGACAGGAAAAGTCATTCTATTCAGCACAGTTCTTTTCTAGGTTTTGCCTAGAGGGATTCTCTAAGTTACAAAAAAGACACACAGACAGGAAAAGTCATTCTTTTCAGCACAGTTCTTTTCTTTTCAGCTATTTAAAGAAATCATAATCTAACATATACCTAGCTAGATTACTTACTAAAAGTTCTAAGACTCCATCCCTGGTCTATCCCTGGCAAAAGCAGCATACAGACAGACACAGACTCTTTGTTTCTCTCCCTCCTCCCAGCTTTTGAAAGTATCTTATCTCCTCATTGGTCATTTTGGTCAGTGCCAGCGAGGTTACCTTTAGCTTCTTAACCCTTTACAGGTGAGAGGATTTTTCCTCTGGCCAGGAGGGATTTTAAAGGGGTTTACCCTTCCCTTTATATTTATGACAGGGCCACAGCAGGGTTCCAGAACTGTATAGAGGGCCCGGTCGGGAAGGCTGTTCCTCCCCGAACAGCCTGGACCCCACCCCCTATCCGCCCCTCCCACTTCCTCCCCCCTGACTGCCCCACGCAGAACCCCTGACCCATCCAACCTCTCCTGCTCCTTGTCCCCGACCACCCCCCCACCAGGGACCCTCTACCCCTAACTGCCCCACCCCCCGGATCTCACCCCCTATCCAACTCTCCCCCCCCCACACCCCTTTCAGAATGTGGCCCTACGAACATGGGTGGAGGACTCAGGAGCAGTAAGGGCAACCCCGCAGTCGGAGAGAAGTGGCGGTTTCCCTTTCAAAGCACCGCTTCTCTCTGGCCGGCTGCGCGGCCGCCCTGTGCTCCTCCCGAGTCCTCCGGCTGGCGTTGGGAGCACTCCCACCACCTGCACCTCCCACCTGCTCCCCTGAGGCTTCAGGTGAGCCTCCCTTCCTGCTCTCCCCGCCCCCTCAGTGCAGCCACCCCCCGCGGGGTGGCAGCGGTCCTGAGCTGCCAGAGTGCCTGGCCCTGAGGGCCCCTGTTGTTGGGAGGCCCTGTGCCAGGGCACCCTGTGTTTACTGGTAAATCTGCCCCTGAGCCGCGCTGCCTGGCTGGAGCCAGTCACGCCGCCCAGAGCACTGGCAGCACGGCAAGCTGAGGCTGCGGAGGGGTAGGAGGGGTGGGGGAGAGGGGGGGAGGAGGGGGGGACGACAGCAACGGAGGGGCCGGGGGCTAGCCTCCCTGCTGGGAGCTCAAGGGCCGGGCAGGACAGTCCTGCAGGCCAGATGTGGCCCATGGGCCATAGTTTGCCCACCTCTGCATTAGGGTGTGCCTGGGCACACCCGTATGCATGCCTGTGGCCTTGTTAGCAACTGAGCTGTGAGGGCTCCCACCTAGTGGATGGAGCAAGAGTCTGGCCTACCAGTTAGAGATGAATCCAGACAGGGTGGGTCTAGAAGCAAAGCCAAGGGCTGGCACCGGGGGTCAGAAACTAAAGCTTAACCAGAGTCACAGTCAGAAGCTAGAGCCAAAGGTCTGAGCTGGGAGTCAGAGGATAGGAGAAAACTGGGGCACATCTAGAGAAGACAGTGGAGGCAGGGAGAGGCCCAAGCATGGCTACAGGCTAGGAATGCATTGAGCAGCCACGGTTCTGCTGCTGCTATTGAGCTTAAGTATCAGCCTGCTGACTCCTTTAGCTAATCAGGTGGCGCAGTCAATCAGCTTTGATCAGGACCAGCTGTGCTCACTAGTGTTGGGGACACTGGGGCATGGCCCCTAGGTAACTCGAGGGGATGGAAGACCACGAGTGTCGATGAAGCCCCCTCGCACTAGGCCCAAGTGTCCTTGGCCCCCCCTCCCGCCTGGAGGCACTCGCAGCAGCTCTGCGTACTAGGCCCAAGTGTCCTTGGCCCCCCCACCTGGAGGCACTCACAGCAGTTATGCTGAGGATCTGCAACAATATGTTGCAGAGTCAGACTGCCTGAAACTAAACAAGGCCAAACAGGGCAGATATGGAAGAACAATGCTGAATAAAGCAGCTTTATGTATAGTTTAACAAATGATACAAAAAACAAGGGAACTAGCTGGTAACTGGATTGGCTGGCTATATGGATACTTAGGGCAGCTTGCTATTGGATAAGTATGCTGAAGAAAGGATGTATAAAAGCCTATGTAACTTCCTGCTCTGTGTACAGGATTTGAGATTCTAATCTTCCTGTACCTTCTTTGAAGCTTCAAATAAACTTTTCTGCTTCTCCACCCCGTTGTGATTATTGGGTGAAGCACACCGGGTAGCGAACCCCCCCCCGGCTGTTGCTCGCCTCTGGCACTGGGTGCTGGCAACACTAGTTTGCCAGAAGTCTGGCTCTGCTGCAGGCTAGGCCCCTGATGGACCCTTAGCTCCATGAAACACTCTTCAACCACTTGAGCTAAAGAGGACTCTATATTAGGGCCAACTGTACTTTAATCCTCTTTTCAGGCCAAGCAGGGCTTTTATTATTTTTTTCAGACCATCTATTAGAAAGTTAATTGATTGAAACAATGTTCAGGTACTAACAATACATATGATATGACCGACATTGATAACAATGCCTTTCATCCAAAAGAAATGAAAAGTATTCTGCAAATCTTACAATCTGATCCTCCCCCCTCAAAGACTTACCTGATTAGCTTTATACATGCAAGCAGTTCCACTGAAGCCAAAGGACTACTCACAGACTTAACGTTAAGCATATGTGTAAATTTTTGCACGATCAGGGCCTATATAGGTCAGTGTATAGGGATCACTCCACTCACTACTGAAATACAACAGATCTTTATTTATAGCAATATGACACCGCCACTTAGGTCAAAATGAAAAAGAAAAAAAAGAAAAAGAAAAAGGCAATTGAAATTGCTGGAGGAATTAGGTAGGGCGTGCAAAATTGTCTGTGTTGGAATTTGCCCAGAACACCAAGACTATCATCCCTCTTCTGGCCAACAATGTCATGGGATTTTTAATAATAATGAATAAACAGGACTTTGGCTTTGTGCCGGACCTCAACAGTGAGGGCCTCTGTTGTTGGGAGGCCCCATGCCAGGGCACCCTGTGTTTACTGGTAAAGGCAGAACAGCTGATGGTGGTGCAGTATATGCTAGGGTAAACTGGGTTTATAATGGGCTACTTCACTTTGGAGAAACTTCAAAGGAAGCAGAAGTGGCAGAAAGACAACAATTTATTCAGGAAATCTGAAAAGAGGAGTGTTATGGGTGAGGTACAAGACTGCGAGAAAGAGATAATCAGGGACACCCAATCTTTTGGTGGATCCATGTCCCATTGAGCCTTAGAATCTCCACCATCCTGTAGGCAGAAAATCATTTATTGAATTACACATGAAATTATATCAAAACAACCCATTTAATTAACATGCTGGGTCTCAATATCTGTGCTAATAAAGATGAAAGCACAATAAACATATATACCATTTGTGGTTTTATTAGAAAAGGTAAATTCTTTTGTGGACAAATTAATAATGAAAGTATTTTGAATCACAGTCTCATATAGGTTGTCATTGTTGGATGGACCTGATCATAAAGTTTTAATTCCCTCCAAATCGATACCTAAACTTCCAAAATACACAAGTTTCTTGACTGCATTACTTGTCCCATTACAGAGAGGATTTAGATCTGGATCTGAATTTCATCAGAATTCACAGGTGCGATAGGATCCAGTGTTTCAGTTTGGGCCTAGCTCTTCTTTTAAATGGAGAAGGGCCAATCCCAAATAGTTCAGAATTCCCATTCATTTTAGATGCTGGTAAGTGCTGCTTATGTAAACTCCTCCCACATACACAAAGAGCATTCCCTCTATGTATGGCAAAGTTGTGGATGCTTGCAGAAATGACTGTTTTACATTTGCTGTGATATTGTGAAATCCCATTGGTTCTAAGATACCCAGAGAAGAGATGATAAATTAAAATAAGGTAGGGAAAAAGGAACTGGTCTCTTTTGTATACCAGTCTTTTTAGTAAAGGAAGTGACTACCTGAGGAGATTTGCAATGCTGTAGAATTAGGACCTGTAGTGTACCTGTAGGTATCCCAAGAGCAGTGTCCCATCCCACCATTTACTGTGGTCTGCCCTCTAACCCATTCTCTAACCCATGACAATCTGTTGTCATTTTTGTTGTGTTTTCTCTGTAATTTATATTGTAAGTCGAGATAGGTGAAAAACCAAACCCCAGATCTAAACACCGCAGGACTTTGGGGAAGTTCAGTTCTACATCTTTATTTGAACTTAGTGGTGACCCCTAACTTGGTAAAACTTCATATCCAGGCACCCTGGAGCTTTGGGGAAATCTGGATCCAGATGTAGTTCTGAACTCTGCAATTTGGGCCCTCCTCTGATCGTAACTTAGGGACCTTGTTTTATTGATCTACGCATTAAGCACCATACAGCTGCATAAAAATAATAATAAATACCTTATAAAAATAAGGCTGGCAATGCACAACCTCTTTCTCCTTCCATGCTTGCAACCGACAACCTTGCTTGCCAGAAGCACAAGAAACTTGTAGAGTGCCAGCATGATTTCATACTCAGATTGGTGTGTTACATTCTTTTCAATATAAATCCAAAGGACATTCAGGTATAAAGCTTGTTCTTTATGCTCTGTCCATACACGAGGAGAAGTGCTTGGTAAGACCTCATTTAACCTGCATAAGCATCGCCTGTTAAATGATGCACATCCCTTCCCTAAAGGGAGCCATTTATCAACGTTATCTGGTAACTGCTTATTTTTAGCACTTAGTGGAAATATTGCTGTCTGTGGAGTGGGCTATAGCTCCCATTTTCCAGGGGGGTAGAATGCAGATAATCAAAGTCTGGTGGGAGAGGCCCAGCCTGTGGCACTTTCACATGCCCAAAGAAGACTTTTGATTATGCCATTTAGCACTCCAGTTTATGAGGAGTGGAAGGCAAAAATTCAGCCTTTAAAAGTAACAAAAGAGCTATGGAACAAACCCAAACTCTGCTTTAGCTCATGTGTATAGTATACATACAAAAAAGGGGGTGTTTACATGGAGATCAGGATAATGCTTGAACTGCAAAGCTAACAACCTTAAAACCTAAGCTTAGAAGTATGTACCCATTTTATGTATTACTTAATGACACAATTTACTTTGATTTTAAAGAGCTGGGGCAGGTGTAATAAGTGGGTCATTATTTGATCTTATTCCCATGTATCTAACTGCTTTTCAGTCGATTAAATGGCATTGTTTTATTTAGCTGACTTTTTCATACTTGTATATAACTCAGAGCTGGCAGTTCAACTCCTGGAGCAGAGCAGGCTAGTGCCCAAAGCAGCTGTAGAGCAGTGAGCGAAGGAGAAGCAAGCTTTTTTACCATGGAATCTTCCAAAGGATGCTTGCCCAAGAGATATAGCTATTATGGTTCTGCCCTAGGGAGACTTGTACACTCCTGTCTCTGCTTGCGAATGGCAATATTGCAAGTAACGACACAAGCACATCAGAAACAGAATGCTGTTTTGTAGGGTTTTGGGCTTGGATTTTCAAAGGCATCTAAGGGAATTAGGCACACAGCTCCTATTGAAATGCAATGGGAAGTGGATGCCTAATAGCACTGTTCAAACATTTTCTGTCTAAATTTAGGTGGAAAATTAAACATTCCTTAAACTCCGCAAAATGGAACATTGTCAGCAAATGTTTTTGCCTGAAAACCAAAAAGTTTTCAGATTTTTAATGAAGAGTCAAAATTTTCAATGGGGAAAAACACATTGTCTAACCAGCTCTGGTGCTTAACTCCTTTAGGCCCATTTGAAGATGCCAGCCTAAAAGTTTGGAGTTGACACCCTGTGTACTTGTCTGTACCTTTTGTGGTCCTTTACAAGTGTGCAGAGTCAGTATAAAATATTACCATTCTGATCTGGCAGAATTTTCCACCCACTTTGCACAGGTGTAAATGACCTCACAAGATATACGGTCCTGGAAAATCTAGTCATTTGTATTTATTTCCACTCACCACAAAATCTTTAAAATTGCATGGCTTTTAATAATCTAAATCCCTGTCTTGTGTTCCTCTTTGAGACTTAATTTCTTTGGTAGATAAATGTCTGTCAGAGCGCAAGATGAGCCTTGAGAACTTTTAACAAAATTGATATGAAATATGCTCAGCATTATCAGTGAGCTGGAAAACCTGCTTTGTCTTCTTCCTGGAGAACATGTACATTTTGATTTTCCTTTTAGCTTTCAGAATTATTTCTTGTCTTCTAGTCTTGATGGTTTTACTTTGTCAGCCTGGCTGATGTTACCTGGATGAGAGAAATGGACTTGGGGTGGATGACACCTAGCAAGGAACATGGGAGAGAACTGGAGAAAATTATGGTAATTTTTCATCTCATTGTAAAGACATGACATGGGTATTTGCATATTCTGTCTGGGAAGCAAATGGAGCTATAATCACATGACATGGCAAGAAAGGCTTGAATTGACATGTAAGGTTTAAGATTTTAAGTGTTTATAAAATAACAAATCCCTCTCACAAAGGATGGCTCAAAGGAAAACATCATAGTAAGCAACTTGCTTGATAATTCAAACTTATTCTCACACGATGGAAAAGGACAAAATGCTGCACATGCGACATTTTAATACATACATATATATATTGTTCACCTTGTAGTGAATTTACACATTGATTTAGTACATTGTCCCCTGAAATAAAAAGCCCCCTCCTGGTGAGATGGTAGAGTGCTGAAAATGCTCCTTTCAGAAGATAGTCCAACACAGGCTGTTCATCTTTGGGCATCAGAATGGAAGGGAAACTCTGAGGTGCAAAGAGACAGAACCACTACAATAACCCCAACAACCATAAAACTAAACTCTTTTCACCCCAAACAGAGTCCTTACAGTCTGCTTGACTTCTTGTGACTCCAGCTGAAGAAGGCTGGAGACTCTAGTTTCTTTACATTTTATAATACAACTTCAGCTTGATTTAATGTCTGGACAAACTCCTGGGCATCATACCGGTGGCCCCAATTTAATATAAAATTCTGTTTATGGAGATTCATGGACATGTGCATTACTGCTTTAAAAAGGTTAATTATTTGGCAGAAATCTGTAGAAATCTCCATTAGAATTAGAGATGGACCAGAACAAAAACCATGAATCTGAATAGTTGCAAACTCTGAGGAGTCTTGGATCTTGGTCTGAACTTTGTGGCTCAGGTTCTCCTCTTATTACAGGAGTCTTCCTGATTCAGAGCCTGATGAAAACCTATGGAAAACACTGAAAAAAGCATATTTCTTCCATTGAGATTAACAACTAATCTTATTCAGTAGAAGTTTGAGAAACTTTAATATAATAACCTTACCCAATATAATGCCTTTCATCCCACAAGATCTCAAAGTATTTTACCATTTTAATGAAGTGATATACATGGCTCACTTCATTCACTGCTGAACTGCAGCCATCTCTGTGGCGGACTATAAGAACTATTTAATAGTGCCCTGCAACCCTACATAAATGTTTAGGAAAGGAATTGAAGTATATGTTTTCCAGTTGAAATGTCAGGGGAATGTAGGTAGACAGAACATAATTATCTGAACTGCATTGTGACATGGGGATTTTATCACCCTTTCTATTAATGACTGAAATAGTACATCTAGCATACGGTCAGGGCTTAAAATACAACCGGACAGTTTCCTGCCTTGCAAAGTGATTTCTACTGAATAAAGCTGGAATTCCCATAAAAAGACACTTTTCCTGAAGGGCAGGTAAAATGTGAAAGCTCCAGGACTGTAGGTGAAATGGGTCAGTGGTCTAGGTCCACTTTTCAGTGTCCATATCACAAAATCACTCATATAACTGGCTTTATTTGGCCCCTTCGTTGGCAGCCTCAGAGAAGCCAAGAAGTAAATGGGCATGGAGATTAACTGCATTTGCACTTGCAGAGGGCTCTCTGGATCACAGTTAAGTTACACTGAAGCAAAACTACTGTACCTGTTGCAAACAGTGTTCAAAGCTGTCACTCTGGCACCTTTCACAAACACTAATCTTTTTTTTTAAAGCATATTCCAGAAATGCTACTGGAAACATTCCCAGCCAGTGATCGGAACACAGCTATAGTGCTGGTAATTAAATTAGTTATAACATTCCTTTAAGAGGAAGGGGGTGCATAGGATTCCTTGGGACTGGAATTGGGTAGGGGCACAAGTGGGAGAAAGGTTGTGCTCGGAAGGGAGAGCAAGATAGGAGGGTAGCCGCTGTGTGTGGCAAAGACATTGAGTCATTTGCAAATGGTGTTTTGTATAGTTAAATGAAGGTGTATTTGTGAGGAGTAAGGCTGGGGAAACCCTGATTAGGGAGAGTGCACTCACTGAGAGTAATAGAGTTGTCTCACAGACTCGATAGGTACAGTTCCCCCTAATATAGTAGCAGTGCCCTCAGGAGGAATGCAATATTGAGTCAGTTCCTCACACACATACTGTTACTTACTGCGTTGTTGCTCCCTGCACAGACACATTGGTGTAACACATACGATTCCTCCAAATACCTTCCCCTACTGCAACAACATGCAACTCCACTACATAAAATATATTTGCAAGTACAATGTCCCGAGTCAGCTGAGAGCAGGGTATTATGCAGAAGCTAATGCAGTCTCCTCCGGATGAGTACGATGCTGTGTAACAAGCTGGTATCAGTTGACACAGAGAGGGAAACCAAAGTCATAGGGATGTACAAATGAACAGCCTATGCCACTTAATGATGACACATATCTCCCAGCAGGTGCCAGAGGTAAGTAACCCACTGATCATAGAGCTGAGACTGCTCATAAAATACAGCCTTTATCTCCTTGCTTCCAGCCCACTTCCAGTGATGTATAATTTAAACAGTATCTGCAGAGACTGGTAGGGCTGGGAGGTGCATTGTGTGCATGTCTTGTGAAATATGGATTCTGCTGCAATAATTTAGATGTGCTATCGTCATGAGAAGGGGAGATCTCCACTGTTGTTAAAAAAACCCCTCAGCTCAGTCAATATGATGTGCTGTCTATGTCACACTTGCTTACTAGCTAGGAAGGGTCAGGTACTCAAAGACTTTCTAAAATTTCTATGTAGGCAAACAATCTTCAAATGGGGTTTAATTATTCTTTAACAAGAAGGTCTTCTTTTTAAGTCCATGTGACACTGGCAGACCAGGTGCCAGCTCATGCCAAAGCCCGGGGCTTACTGAATGCTTACAAATGCATAGCTGGAAGCTAGGCCAATTCACTTGTGTAGCAGTATACAGCAAAGTGATTGTTAAAGGTATGCATGTATTTGGTGTGTAAACTTCATGAAAATGAATGGGATGTTATATGCATTGTTTTCACTTATCTGTATCCCATTATAATGCAGTGGCAAACATTTAGATTGTTTATACCCCTGTAACTAAATAACCCATCAGATGAGAAAGAAGCCTTGTGGAATGCACATGAAGAACTTGAACAGAAAAGTGATAATTTCAAAGCAAGTAGTCCTTGTGTGTGAAGGCTGGAAGTCAAAGCCTCTAAGTACATCCCTCACTCTTCATCATCATAGGAAAAGACTGAGTGGAGACGGACCCTGTCAGTTTATTTTCTGTGAGAAGCTGTTATACGTATGGATTCAGGAAAAGGTCCTTCATCTCTGGACTGTTTGACTTCTTATAGGGAAGAGTACCAGATGCAAAGGAGAGATCCACAGAAACAATCTGGGTACCTTGAAAAGACTTTTGGGAAACTGGCAGTTTATTACATCACTGCCACCAGTTGGAATTACAAACTGTGACTCACCTGTGTATATATTTTACCTTATTTAACCTCTCAATAACGCTAATTTCCTTTTCTTAGCTAATAAACCTTTAATAGAATTAGCTACTTGGGTGTAAGATCCAGGATACCAATTGATCTGGGGTAAGTGACTGGTTTCTTGGGACTGGGAGCAACCTGAATGTGGTGTGAATTTTGGCGTACGTGACCTTTTATCACAAAGTCCAGTTTGTCTGGCAAGCTAGACATTCTGAGGTAGTGGTGGGCGACACTAGACAGTGATGGGCAACACTAGACAGTCTAAGGCAGTGGTGGGCAGGGCGGGCTCCAGGCACCAGCAAAACAAGCAGGTGCTTGGGGTAGCACATTTCTAGGGGCGGCATTCCGGCGCCGGCCCTGCCGCCCCTAGAAATGTGCCCCCGCTACCCCAGCTCACCTCCACTCCGCCTCCACCTGCTCGCCTAAGTGCGCCGCTGCCGCTCCGCTTCTCCCCCTCTCCCAGGCTTGCCGCATGCCAAACAGCTGTTTCACGTGGCAAGCCTGGGGGAGAGGCAGGGAGGGAGGAGAAGCCAAGCGGCGGCGTGCTCGGGGGAGGCAGCGGCGGTAGAGCGGAGGTGAGCTGGGGTGGGGAGCAGTTCCTCTACCCCACCCATTACTTCCTGCGCTCCCCCCCTGCCCTAGCTCACCTCTGCTCTGCCTGCTCCCCTGAACACGCTGCCTCTCCCTCGCCTGAGAGGGACGGGGGAGAAGTGAAGCAGTGGCGTGTTCAGGGGAGCAGGCAGAGCGGAGGTGAGCAAGGGCGGGGGGTTACAGGGGGAGGGAGCCGCAGGAAGCAATGGGGGGAATGCGGCATGCCCAGGGGAGGAGGCGGGGCCAGGGATTTTGGGAAGGGGTTGGGAAGGGGCGGAGTTGGGGTGGAGCTGGGGGCCGGGGCGGCATACAAAAAAGTGGGGGCAGCCGAAAATTTTTTTGCTGGGGGGTGCAAAAATCCCAGAGCCGGCCCTGGTGGTGGGCAAAATAGTCTAAGGCAGTGGTGGGCAACCTACGGCTCGCGGGCTGCAGGTTGCCCACCACTGGTCTAAGGGAACTGTCTGTGACTCCATGGTAAGACTGTTAGGAGTTCACATTTGTTACAGGCTTGGTGAAATCTAATTATAGAACACACCACCATTTTGAGATGTCTACCATGTTTTCTGACAGTCTGTTCTGAGATAGGCACTCATGGTTGTGAGCTACTCCAGATAGTGTGACAATACGTATTTATGTTTCTAAATATAAGCATGATTTTGTTGTGCTAGGTCACAGCCATCTTAACACGCGATATCATGTGGCATGCCCTGAAGTAGGCTGACGTGCAAAAAGGTAGTAGTAAAGAATGTGACCAACAGATCAAAATTAGCCTTTGCTGCATGTTTGTCAGTTTCTCACATAAAGACCTATGTGCTTTCTTCCACGTGGCCCTTTATACATAGTAGGGCCTCCCTGAGTGTCCACAAGACAGCTATCCTGACCCCACTGAAGTCTCTCTGCTGTGCTGCCACCAGTGATTTGTATATATAAATTATCTGTTGTTGTTCCCCTTCCCCTAGCCTCCATCTGCTCTTAGTCAGTGAGCTCCTTGTAGGGGCTGTCCTTCTTATTCAGAATGCACCTAGCACAACATGAATGCTATTAAGTAAATAACCACATTCTTGATAAAAGGGAATGGAGGAACGGGGGCAAGGGGACAGGCTCTGCAGATGAGGGAAACTTCACCAGAAGAGGAAGATGTTGGGGAGAAACAAGAGCTCATTATACTTTCTAAGGATAAAGTCACACATGAAAATATGAATGAATATAACTCTTTGTTATGTTTTGGCTTTTTTCTTCAGAGACATCTTGGCTTATCAAAATGAGAACAGTGGTGTGCATACGAGACAGTGCTGCAAGTCAAAGAAGCACCAGTTTATGATAAAGTAAATCCAATTTATGGAGATGTTTTAGGTGCATTGAGATAAATCATATTATTGTAGTTTATCAACAGAAGGATATACAGTGTAACAGGCTTACAACTGGCAGCAAAATTGAAAAAGTTCCTATTATCTATAGAGAATCCATTATTTTGTGTCAGCTTTGGAAAGGGCAGAGAGATATGTACACTGAATACCAAAATGAAGTAAAAGGAGCAGAGCAAAATATTTAAATGGAGAATAGCTGATGGAGTTCAATCAAGAAAATGATCTTTCAATTGGTTGCCATGATTTCTAAGGCTTGTATTTGTAATGGAAATGGAGGTGGTGGGTATGTTCGCCTCTTGCCTTTGAATGCCTTGATTTACATTTTGCTGAGGTCACACATGAATTGAGTTCAGGGATATTGGATCAGTTAGTGTAAGCCACAGTACCTCTGTTTACTTCAGTGATGCTACACCCAGTTACAACAGTTGAACAACTGGCCCCCTTCTATTTAGTCCATTTATATGCATCAAACCTCATGAAACAGAGTTTTGTGTTACACACTGAAAATCTTATTTGTAATGGATCAAAACATCACTTCCTATAACCATCTGGGTTTTCCCATGTGATTTTCCATCCAAATACATTCTGTCCCAAAGTGGAATGGTAAATAGCTTGCTGGCTCTTTGATCTATGGTTTACTTACAAGTTAAGATTTTGGTTATGTGACTCCACCAATGAGTAACTAAGAAAGCAGCATAGTTAAATGCCATCTCTAACTATACTTTAATTGATTTTTAGCTGTCTTGCTTCTTGGTACCAGATTGGTTAAAAAGCAAACAGTATGTCATACTGGTATCTGTAAAAGTTATACACAGAATTAGACAAGACCAAATGTCAACATACTGGCGAACATAATGAGTTGTTTGGGACACAAACAACTGTTCTAAAATCTATTTATATATCTCTGTTTAAGGTTTTATTGTTCTATGTCTAGGAAAAGAAGGTTAAAATTATAAATGACATAGTGGATTACAAAAGAAGTAGTGTCATCTGATTACCCATGTGATATGGCAATTACATATCTTAGAGCACTTTTCATATGTAATAATCAAGTGATGGATGAGATCCACACAGATATCATGCCCATTCTAGTCAGAACTGGTAAACATGATGTGATCCTTTAAAGCAGAACAAGTTGATTGGAACAGAATATGTATTGATAAGATATTCATGCTAAGCAGAAAGGGAGAAAGGACTAATTAAAAGCATTCAGTACTTACGAGGTCTGTAAAATTCATCTCGCAATTGAACAGGGACTGCATGTCCTAGAGAAAGGGCAGTGGGATAAGAAGTCTTTTGTCCCACATTATTTTTTCGTATCTGACACAAGTGAATAGGGACCTGATGGCTGTTCAACGGTTTATGTGAAATGAAATGCTAATCTCAGTTCAGTTCCTAGTGGACAGGCATCAACATCAAAACCTCCACCCTTATTGACATTCTGCCAAAATCAGCCGAGAAGCTAAACACTGAAATAGGCACTGGATATGAACAACCCACAAACCCCTAGAGGTGGTCCCTCCAGAAAAGAATTGAGGCTCATTGGTGATGCAGTACAGGGAACACTTATACATGTTCTCTGGATATAGGGCTTGAGTTTCCAGGGCTGTCAATTTGGATCCTTTTACTAGCATTATTTTCACTTGTTAAAACTATCTGTAAGCCAACAAAGCTTTCCAGCACCAAGGCCAGCATCTTCTCCCAGGCAGTGTGAACATTAAAAAGGAAATGTCTGAAAGTAAATTCCGGTTTCAGCTAGTTAGGCCCTTGCCAAAATATGCTTTCAGTCTTCAGAGCATGCAGAGCATACATTATTGAAAAGCTTTGTTTCTGTATGTTCTTCCAAGTTAGCAGTAATGCAAATTTAAAATTTAGAAGCTACTGCTAGGGCCCTGGACAAGAAGACTGGGAGGAAAGGGAGTGTCCCCCCCACACCCTCTTTTTGGAAAGTACAATATTGAGCTATTTTTCTTTATATGACCATCCTCTCATTTATCTGCTTTCCTTGGCCAGCATATAAGGGGAAGTTACATTTGTGAATCATCCTTGCAAATAAATATATGTATGCCAGGTAGCATTAGCAGCTATAAATGAGTATTAACTCCCTCCATATTATAAGATGATGCAATAATTTATCTCCCTTCCTGTAGGTGGTCATTGAGCATCTAGTTTCCTCCTCACAAGCCAGGGCCACAGAAATTCAGAGCTCAGTAGTACTTTTTTGCTTTTCAGTAGTTTTTGTTTCAAGAGCCAGTACTGAATGTGGAGTTGGGAAGACAGCTTGAACAACCATGCAGTAATCTTCCTAGATAGATGAAAGAATCCCTGCATTCCATGTGTTTTTTTTAATCACTCACCTGGGATCAAGGATTGCATTTTAAACATTCAGTCTGTTTGTAAGGAGAAATGGGAAATGATAGGAGGCATCTTATTTGATTATTTCTTGGCCGAGTGCACATTGACTCAAATTCATCTCTGGGGTGAGTTCACTGAAGTCAAAGGAGTGATGCCAGGGATACATCTGGCCCTCTCTCACCATTCTTATCATATGGGGCTGGATTGTAACCCTACCCCTTTCTGGGGCTGAACTGAAGGATGTAGCTACACTGCCCGGCAGGAGGGCAGGAACCAGATTAGGATATGGGTCTACACTTAAAACACTGCGTTGGTGCAGCTGCACTCAGTGTGTGTGGGTTTCTTTGCCTCAGGCATTCCCAGTTACCTAAGTTTAGCCAGCTGGAGTAAACAGTAGAAGGCTTTTTGTTTTTACAGATCTTTATCCAATTTTATTTTCAATTATTAGTTAATATCAGTCTGAAGCCTCCAGAAATACAAGTATAAATTTTATTGGGAAAGGCTTTTTTAAAGTTAAACTGTCAGTCTGTTTTCTTTAAATTTTGTTAAATGTCTAGCTAGTAAGGCTATAAACCAGGACATATATTTGTAATAAATACAATACAATACAATACAATACACACCACATTTTTCAAGATTGATTGGATTATATAATTCTCACACTTCAAATGGAGGAAGAATAAAAAAGAGCCACAACAGTTTGATTAAGAAGAGATGGATCAATCCCAGACATCTACTAATATCCCATGACCTGATGTTTAAGCACCTAATTACATGTTCAGTTTTTGACACATGAAGAGCAAAACTCAAGAAACGGGAAGTGAATTGCCCCAGCATCACTACGATTTCTTTTCTGAATGCTCTCTCACTTGACTGCTCAAGGTCTGGTTGTCTGGATGTGTACCTGAGACAGCCACATTTAAACACTGTCTCCCCAGTACACCTGAGAAGACAGACAAGTGAAATATTAAACAGCTACAGAATCCAAAAGCAAAGCAGCTGTTCAGTTAGCTCTTTTTTTTTTTTAAGCTCTGCTTGTAGGACAAAACTGATGAGAATGTCTGATGACTATGCGGGGGAGCGGGGAGAAGAGAAAAAAAAAGAAACCTGTCCAACAACAGCACAGCTAAAGGCCCAATTTATTTGTGTAGTAAAATACAGGCAAAACTGCTGATAATATAGAAAGTCTTGGCTGATCTATCACCAGGGGTCAAGCTGCTGTTCTGGCACCATGAGTGCCTTTCAAACTAAAGTAGAGCTTCATATCAAACCGCCAGACTGGCACCTGCCTTTTGCTTTTTGTCAAGTAAGCATTCATCAATATCCTTCTCACACACCAACATCTGACACACTGGAGAGGAGCAGTCTCTTTTTTTAAAAGGGACTGAGCTGCTTTACAAGACCATCACCCCCTCTCCCTCTCACTAGTGAGTGGAATGCAAAGTTTATTGTATTATGGAAATACATAGGGACGTGATCGTTCCCCTCTATTCGAAATTGGTGAGGCGTCATCTGGAGTACTGTGTCCAGTTTTGGGCCCCACACTACAAGAAGGATGTGGAAAAATTGGAAAGAGTCCAGCGGAGGGCAACAAAAATGATTAGGGGACTGGAACACATGACTTATGAGGAGAGGCTGAGAGAACTGGGGATGTTTAGTCTACGGAAGAGAAGAATGAGGGGGGATTTGATAGCTGCTTTCAACTACCTGAAAGGGGGTTCCAAAGAAGATGGCTCTAGACTGTTCCCAGTGGTAGCAGATGACAGAACAAGGAGTAATGGTCTCAAGTTGCAGTGGGGGAGATTTAGGTTGGATATTAGGAAAAACTTTTTCACTAGGAGGGTGGTGAAACACTGGAATGCGTTACCTAGGGAGGTGGTGGAATCTCCTTCCTTAGAAGTTTTTAAGGTCAGGCTTGACAAAGCCCTGGCTGGGGTGATTTAATTGGGCATCGGTCCTGCTTTGAGCAGGGGGTTGGACTAGATGACCTCCTGAGGTCCCTTCCAACCCTGATATTCTATGATTCTATGAAACAGGGAAGGGTAAAACAAAACAAAACCCAGAGCAGCATTTCCTTGCTAGTTTGGCTAAGTGATCATATGGTGGAGCTGTACAGCTGGCTGAGATCAAGGCTTATTGTCGCATTGAGCTTGATGGTTCAAGCGGAAATCTTTACGAGGCTTCTCAGCTAGAGAAAATCAAGTCTTTGAGATTCTCACAACCTACTTTTTTGTTGTCCTATTTTACCCTAGTTGAGTATATGACATTAAGACTCAGACCCACATGCATAACTACACTTAGTTCCACTAAGCAAGAGAGGGGGCTGCCAGGGAACATGTTTTTGGTTTTTGCTTCTGGAGTGATTCTATGTCAGCCCTGGATGCTGCTGTAAGTCACTGGGGTTGGTTCTGGCTCCCAAGGGGCTGTCTACCAGGTGGAGATTGCCAGGGCACACTGTATTCCAGACAGGATCACTCCACACCCAACATGCTTCCTAAACCAGGGGTTACAGGTGATGTAAGAACCAGTTAGGAATCCCTCCACACCAGGGTAATCCCCAGCTGGGGAAGTGGCTGCTTTCGGGCCTCTTTATGTTACCTAACTGATGCAAAGTGGGTGGGCCATGCCAGAGAACCCATTCCTCTCTCTTCTGGCTGATCTGTAAAGGAATAAGCATGAAAACAGCCCATCAAGCATGGGATGGTTCATGACCCTGTCACTGGAGGCCAGGCCAGCCTCAATCTGT
This sequence comes from Caretta caretta, assembly GCF_965140235.1. NCBI lineage: Eukaryota > Metazoa > Chordata > Testudines > Cheloniidae > Caretta > Caretta caretta. The sequence continues at coordinate 71,998,193 of NC_134212.1, read as the reverse complement.
GAGGAATCTACTTTAAAAACAATATTAGAACCAAAGAGCAGTCAGCATTTATGGCAATGGGGTGAAGCACGTTTTAGGGAGCCGGCCTATCAGCCCCTCTGCTGCTGACATTGTGGGTAGGTGCACTGTCACATGCAGAAGGGGCAGCAAGCTTAAAGACAGCTTTCTAGCTTAGCCTTCATCTTCTGGAGCACTTTGGTGGCTCTCTCCAGGATCTGTAACAGCTCTCATGGAGCTGTCACCTGCAGGCCATGGAAGGTTCATGGCCTCTTGGAAGAGGAGGGCAAGGTGAAGGGGGTCCCAGCACAGATGGAGAGATGCTGATGTTGCTGGGTGATCACTGCAGTGGCAGACATTCTGCATCAAGAGAGCTTTTAAAGCGATGGCATCGGACATCTTGTTTCAGTACGTAGCTACTTAACATCTTAAACCCAAAGTGTTTCCAGCTCTTTGCTATGCACTGTTCCAGTTAAACATTTACGTCGGCTGCTCCTTCTTAGTCCCGACAGGCTGTTCCACTTTTTTAAACAGGACATCCTGGGAGTGCTTGAAAAGACTGGATGGCCACCACCTGAAGTCAAGTCTAGCTCTGCACTTCTGTGAAGAAGTGAATGGCTCTCTCCCCTTTCCTTATCACCCCTCCTGTCCCAGGGCTTTATGCTAAAACACAATTACATGCAGTATTTAACAACAGAGCTGATAATTTATGTGCTACTTGAATAGAAAATGTGAAGGATAATAGGGATGAATATCAATGCATTCACAGATGACATGGACTCATTTCCTCACTTACAAATGCTTTTTGGTTGTACTCAGGAATGAGTTGCATGAGCTAATTCCTCAGTGCATTATCTCAAAAATCCTGGGGCGGGGGTGGGGTGGGGGATCAGACTTTGCATAAAAGCTTTGATTGCTGGGGATTCATTTCAAGGACATGAAAATCTCTTGATTGGGAAGTGGTTGGAAACTGTCTGGTTTCACTGAAACTGAGGTTTAGGCCTAGCTTTCAGATAACAACACATTCCCATCTGACTGAGATTTATGTGCTGCTCAAAGCATTTTCTTATGACTTATCTACAATAATTACAGGTGAAAGCACCTACAGAACAAAACAAGAACCGTCATTGTCAGTTTTCTATTAAACAAGGAGGCTCAGTGATCTAAAAATTACGATAGACTGCTATTCTAGTAGACACTGTCATTTCTGAAGGAATGACAGCTTGGGCAATTCATATCCCTTTGTTAAAATCTCAAACGTAGCTTTATTGTCATCCTCTTGTATTAAGCCTGTAATTTCCCCTGAGATAACTATAGTGTAAGGAACAGACTGAAATCTGAATGAACTATATATGAGTTCTTAAGGAAAAACCTCAATGAACAAACATACTGGCCTAGGATTCCTCTCTGATCGCAGATCTCATGCTTATAGAGAGGGTCTCATCAAAATTTCAAGTTCAGTTCAGAACTGTGCCCCCTTTGCCTTTGTTTCTGAATGGAGAGCTCTCTCTGATGCTCCTCTGGCTTTCACAGGCTACTCCACTACTCCTCGGGCCCTCAGACGTTGTACCAACTCTCTTTGAAATTAGAAGACCAGCAAAGTATCAAAGAGAAGCAGTGCATAACTAGCATCAGAGGTTTCTTTCCAACTTCCTGTGAAGCACTGAGTCTGAGACACTGCCCATGGTAGAATGCCAGAGTTGATGGATCCTTTATACTAACTGCTATGGGCCAGATCTGCCACTATGTACATGTAAGGGGACTGTTGCCCCTTAATAACATTCAGTTTTAGTTGCTAGCTCCCAGTACTAAAAGGGGGAAGGGTCGATGGGGAATCAGGACCCTGAGACTGACAGTTCCTTGGAACAATGGGGAGAGGCCAATGCCCAGGTCAGCCTGAATGACAGGGTGGGCAGGCTAATCAGGGAGTCAGGAGGCTAGGGAGGTCCCGTCCTCCATGTGAGCTGGAATTGCCTGGGTCAGACAGAGTGGGGCCAAGCTAAGGAGAAAGCAGGGGCCCAAGTTGAGCTGGAGAGCAGAGTTGTGCCAGATCCAGAGGGACCAGAAAAGCAGCCCAGAGAGAGCAGACCCTGTCCTGGGAGCAGAGCTACAGCAACCAGAGCCAGAGGGGCCAGAAAAGCAGCCTAGGGAGCCGGAGGCAGAGCAGCAGCAGTGCTGAGACAGAGTGGTGGAGCTGGAGCAGTCCGGAGCTGGGTGCGGTGAGCAGCTGGGGAGAGCGAGGGGGACCCTAGGCAGCGGGCCCAGCACAGGGAGACACCTCAGCCAAGAGGCTCTGCAGGCCAGGCTTGGATCGTAACCCCAACAGGGCAGGGGCAACACTGGGAAGAAGTGTCCTACCACTTAGCGCCTGAGAGCGTGTGGCCACCCACCAGAACAAGTGTCCAACCCACAGCATCCCTACAGAACAGCCAGGGCCTGAGAAGGCGGCCTGGGACTTACAAGGAACAGACTGTGAACTGCCCTGACATTCCAGAGACACTGTTTGTGATGTTCCCTGCCACAGAGCGGGTTGATGTGTTTCCTTTAAGCTTTCCCATTTTTCCTTATTCTTTTTAAAATTAATTGTTGATTAAATAACTTGCATTTGCTTTAAATTGTATGTAATGGTCAGTGGGTCAGAGAAGTGCCCAGTGCAGAGAGAGTAACCTGGAGTGGGGACACCCTAGCCCCTGTCCTAGGTGATCACAGGGTTGGGGGTCGAGCCCCCCAGGAATCCTGAGCCCAGCCTTGTTGGGGTTATGAGGACTCTGCCAGACAGGAGAGTGGAAGGGGAGTCCTCAAGGGCAGGGAAGCCACTGGGTAAAGGAAGTGGGAGCGAGGACTCAGATCCTTTCGCTAGTCCACTTAACCGAGGTAGTACAGAAGCCAGGAAAGTTCCCCACAAAAGAGGGACTATTCCCCCGCTTACATACAGCCCTTTGCACTGTCCTGCTAGGGTAACCTGAGCATACAGATGTCAGTCAGTCAGGGAGGATCACCTCAGTCCATGGATGATCCTTTGATGACACCACGGAATCTTATGTCACTTGGCCTCCCAGCTGTCAGCAGAGCAGGGAAATAGGATTCATGGTCAGGGGAGATGGGGAAGTCCCTGCACTACATCAATCCTAGTTTGTGTTTTTGTCATTGCCGTAGTCACTGAAGCCACATGTAAGTTAAAGCAGCCCTCAGGCTGTTCTAGTACAGTGAAGGGAGGACCAGCCCTGCACAGAGCAGGTGTACGATCAAGGAAGTGGGACTTTAAACTATCTTTACATCCTTCCATTCATTTGTGCCCTGCACACTTTGTCTGCACTGCATGATTTGGCTTAATTTTCTTATATGTTGCATGCCCCTTTGTGGCTTCTTTATCCGTTTAGTAGGCCTTTGGATCCTCTGCTACACTTCAGGGCCCCCAATAGCCCTGCTTCTTTCTTCCAAGTTCCATTCTGAACTCTGATACTATTCAAGACTCCCCTGTGCTTCCTTTTACCATGTGGGACTGGCAGCAGTAGTGCTGAATTAGTGAGAGAGGTGTTCCTAAGGTATTTATGACTCAACCAGATGCAGGCTCTTTACACAGGACTGCATGCCCAATTGTGCAGTCTCAAGGAATTCAGATAAGACTCCATAGATTTAGATGCACATCTAGACTGAACTGCAAAATCGTTTTAGGTTTACCTATCGCTGGTTTGATGGATCCCTAATCTTGCATGGAAAGTGGAATAAAATGAACAACTATCAGTAGACTGATTTCAAAGGCAGAATCAATCCTTTTATTCTGAGAGATCCCTAGACTTATTCCATAGCTTCTCATTTTCACTGACTTTCTCTCTCCCCAGGACAAATTCACTGATTGTGAGATGACATTAATTTAGCTCAGAATTTCCTGACTGGTCTATGGCTATGATAAAGTGCTAAAATCTTGGGTTAAAGATAAAACCCAAAGAGAAACAGTATTACTGGTGCCTCACTAATGATCTCACAGAACTATTTTCCTTGGACATGCTTGCTGGGCCGTCTGCCTTGTTCTTCAGCTGGGGCTGAGGCCTCATACAGGGCCAGATTCTCATTCCCTTGCTTCTGCTTAGTAGCACTTTATCGCATGAGAGTCCACGGGGCTCATCATAACTCCATGGGAGTATTTCTTTGTGAGGAAGGGTATCAGAATCTTGCCCAGAGTTACTTGTCTGGGCACCAAAGTTTCACAAATAGTTCATATTTGAATTAGATTCGTGTGTTTTAAATTCAACATTCATAGGGTCAAAATTCCAAGAAATAAAATCCCATTTGGACTCCAATACATAGCTCAGTTCTATAAATAATACTTGGATTCTGAAGGTGCACCAATGATGTAGGAAAGACAGGGTAACTATTCTTCACTCCGCAATAGCACTCAACGCTTTTTAGAATGTACAATGAGCTTTTTAATTTTCTCTGTGAAGGCCACTGGATGCAGGAAGAAGGAATCTCTCTTTAACGTCTCAGCCAAGGGGAGCATAACAACCCCATCTCCAATACTGTACTGCAGAGTCAGCAGCTAAAGTCTGTTTGGGACTTGAACCTCCAGGTCCTCTCCTTGTGGAAAAGTCCGGGAGAACAAGGTTGGGGGGGGGAGGGGGGAATTTCCAAAGGCACAAAGTGCCATTAAGCACCCAACCCCCATTGAAAGGCCATGGAGCTGGATACTTAACTCCCATTTGTACTTTTGAAAGTCTCCCTCTAACTTTCCTAAAGGCTTTTTTCAAACTCTCCTATTGAGTTTAATAGACAATTATATCTCTGTTATAGAATAAGATATCTGAAAATAGAAACCTATCAAAAGTGTATCCTACTATCCTACAAAGGTATTTTAGAAAAATTTATGTGGAACCTTACAGTTTAATCCTTGTCATAGTTTGGGGTTATTTCAGAAGGAAAAGGTTAGAATGCTATTATCTGATCCAGACTATCCCATAAAACAATGGTAAGTGATCAGATAATGTTTGGTTTTAGTTTTCAGTGTCTTGTTATTGGGCGATTTCTACTGAAGGTGCACGCATAACGATCACTGTACCAGGAATCCTCTGCTTGTTATAAGACTTTGGAGAGGTGCCTGTGAACATTACAGATTAGACAAGGCCCAACTCAAAAACAGTTCCTCTGCTCTTGAGGCACACCTGCCCTTGAGGCACACCTGAACCAAACATTTCTCATGTTAGAAAAAGTTCATTTAATTCTCTGCAACATACATCCTATTATTTTCAATTTACATGCTCCTTTGTGCCCATTTTAGTTCTGGATGGGACCCTAAAATACCACAAGACACAAGAAAGACTTTTTTCACACACACACACACACAGAATGGGCCAAGTTCTCTGTTAGTGTGCCTTCAATAATGTTTTGCCCATTTATACTAATAGAGAATTTGGCCCTGTATTTTCAACCAGTGCAGGAGCAGCAATCTGAGCAATCTACATGAGATCTCCAGTCCAATTTTGCAGATGAAGGAGGTTTAAAGAAATATCCAAGGTGAAACCTTAGCTCCACTGAAGTTAAAGGGAGTTTTGTCATTGACTTCAATGGGGCCAGGATTTCACCCCCAGATTTTAGGCTACTGATCTGAATCAAAGCAAACCATGAATCTATTTGAGATTCACCATTCACTAGGAAATACAAGTTTGTGTTCCTCTCATCCATGCCTCTTACAAAATCGTAGTTACGCAGGTACAGGTTTAAAATCCTATTCTGTAAATACTTTGAGCAAGATATGCTGGAATTTAAAACAAAGTAGCTGAGAAATCATGCAAAACACCAGTGTCTTCTCTCATTTTCCGGCTGCTGCATAAGCCATCAGGCAAATGAAACAAACTGCGAAGGGTTAAACAGAAATGAACCATATGTCTCATAAGCACCCCAACAAGCAGTCATCTTCCAGGCTCTATATGCAGCCAATTATCTGATTCACCTTCCTGTTCAGGTACAAGCTGCTTTGATCCAGTTTTTAACAGCTTTACTGTTGCTGTCACTAGCATGCTTGTAAAGCAAGTGACCCCAGAACCAGCTATGGACAAGATATACAGAAGTAAAGAATGCGTGTGGCTTTTACGAGTTAAGTAATATAGTCAGGCACGGAGCTGGTGATAGTACTTCAGTGAGGAAGATCAGAAAGCAATTATGCATGGATGAAATTTTTTCAGCAATGATCCATCATGCTGTCTCAGGCTGCTTTATATGCAGAAAGATCATCTGCTTTAATCTCCCTAGTTCCAAAATCCAAGCAGCACATCATATATTATGCAAAAAGATACTCTGGGTGGCAGCATTGAATTCACCATTGTGGTCTTTTCTTTTTTTTTAATGTCTATGATAGGCATTCCTTTGTAGAAAAAAATCTTTATGCCCCCATATCTCAAAGGGAGAGGTCATTGCTCGTAGCTGCCCTATGCCTGTGTTCCCCTCACACACAGATCCACACACAGCTCTACAGTCACATACACAGTCCTGTACAGCACACCTTCTTTGTGAAATGCTGCAGGCTCAGCACGACACTTCTCTGCAGAAAGTCAGCTGGTGTGATGCAAATTTCCCTGCTTGCAGGATTTTATAAATTCTCCCCTGGAGGGACTATCATTTTTTTCTAAAAGCCTCCACTGTATGTATTTCCCTCCCGTTCCAGCAGAACTTGGAAAAAGCTCTGGGTTACTCACGGTAGACTGGAATGCATTTTGTGTAAGTAATCATGTGCTCCTGGAGACACTCTTGCTGAAAAAAATAAAAATAAATAATGGCAGAGTCTTTGTTAGGAATTGTTCATTAAGGACTCAGCTCTTGTCAACTACAATGAAGCTATGCCAATTTATACTCACTGAAGATCTCGCCCAGAGTCTTGTTACCTTGGAAAATCCCTAAAAGGAAGAGCATGGCTGTGAGAGGGAAGGGGAGCAGTGCAGAGACTACTGAGTGTTACCTTGATTTACTTCAATGGAGTCATTCCAGATTTTCACTGATGTATCAGGAATCAGAGTGTGGATCTTCACTGCCTTGACTTTGTTTAGTGCAAAGTGGGTGTGAAATGCTACCACCTGTCTAGTTCTAACTTGATGGCATTTCGCACCCACTTTGCACAAGGGGAAGTGACATAACAAGGGGCAAGGCCATGGAGAATGAACCCCAGGGTCTCCAAGGGGTGGTCTACACTAGGAACTTACATCAGTATAACTATGTCTCTTGGGTGTGAATAATCCACGCCCCTGAGAGAAGTAGCTATACTGACCTACTCCTCGATGGAGACAATGCTAGGTCAATGGAAGAATTCTCCAATCGACCAAGCTACTGCCTCTCGGAGAGGTGGAATAACTACTCCGACAGGAGATGCCCTCTCATCAGCATCTTCACTCAAATGCTACAGTGGGTGCTGCTGTAGTGTTTTAAGTGTAGACATACCCTAAGTATGATGCAGTCCTCCTGCAAGCTTTCTACCAGCCTCCTTGAACAAGGACAGCCTGACTCAGTAGTTGAATGTTTGATATTCGCAGCAAGTTAAGGGCTCCAGAGAGACTGTTTATAGAAAGTGCTTTGGAATATATGCTTCAATATAGATACATTTCATTTAAAACTGGAGATGGACTTTCTATCAAAAAATGTGACAGGCTATCTTAAGTGTAACTGTCATCTGCTTAGCTATAAAAAGAAGAAAAAAATCCTTCTTTCCATTGTTTTGGAGGTTTTTTTCATAACTTTCCCAGCATTTAGAGGATGAAATAATGTCAAATCTATTTATCTTTGGCATTTCTTAGGCATGTATCACCTTGGTATCAAAGTGCTGGAATGATATGTGATAACACTCAAAAAATACTTCAATTTCCTCTGGTTTCTTGCTCATCCTTCTTTGCCTTCATCTAAAAGAAGTTCAGATTGGCTCAGATTTTTGCATTTTTCCAAATCTGAGGTATAGATGAAAATTCAGCTCCTATAATTCAACTGTTGATAACAATCATACCAGTATAGTTAAACCTGGATTTTATGATCAACACTGATTTAAAAGGCAAGGAATATAAATCCATTGTTTTGTTAAGATAAAACCTATTCAGACTGTCATTTCCGTGACTCACACTACTCATTTATTTATTTGCATATGCATTTGTATTCTCTATCCATCACTGTAGCAGCATCTGGAAGTTTTACAGTACTTTGAACTATACATAATAACAATTCCATCTGCTTATGGTGATCAAACCCCACTATTGCTTGCTATGAAAAGGTGAAACTACTCACATGAGGAGTCATCCCACTGCTATATGAAAGGGACAGTTAAATGCTTCAGTTAAAAGACAGTTCAAAACCTGCTGGAACAAATGTGCATTACACTGTGCCCTGAAGCCCCCAAAATTCTGGCAATGATGAACTACCAAAGGGAGCAAGTTTCAGAGGTTTAGAGAGGATCCTTACCACATGACACAGCATAGCAGGAGGAGAGGCAGCTTATATTTTAGATGGAGACAGACCAGACCTCAGATACTATAGTGATGAGTGCCATACAAGAGTAGATAAAACAGATGCAATGTTTCAATCCAGATTTGAACTTCCCCCACAAATTTGGGGGTATTTACATTCAAGGCTTTAGATTGGCCGGTGGAGAGACAGGAAGCCACTGGGAAGTTTAGGTTTAGAGCTGAACTATGACAATGTCTAAGGATTGGGATTTTTATTTGGGATTCCGGTCACACTTCAGGGCAACCACACCTGCTATCCCCCTTCATGGTCCAACCAAGACAACCGCTCTTAGGTTTCCGGTTCTCCAGCTGTCCCCTCTCTTGGGCAGAGACCTGTGTCTGTCTCTCTTTTGACCAGGATATTTCCAAGGCTGCACAGTTCCCTGCCTTCACTGTGACTTCCCCAGCAAGTCACACTGCCTAAGTAGGCCTGCTTTGCCTTCTCAGTGGCTGTAAACAGTACATTTGTCCACAGTTATGTTTGTGCCCAGCTTTTCCTAACCGAGCAAATTTACTTGTAGGGTAAAAGCATGAAAGAGAAAAAATACTTAAAACAATAGAAGAACCTACGTATATACTAATAAGCTTACTGGAGATGAACCCAGCCCCAACCAGGGCTCTGGCATGTGAGCAGTTTTTCAAACCCCATCAAAGGCTTTTTTCTGTGGTTACAAGCTCATAACACCTTTTGCTCAGAATAGGAACTCCCAGGAAGAGGTCAACTCCTTCCAAAACTTCCAACTTCCAAAATTCCCAGGAGGGATTGTGGGGCCTCCTTTGGACAAAAAGTCCTGTCTGTTGCTGGATCAGAGAACAGGCCCTAAGGCAGTTTAAACTCAGGCTATTTATTCAAAAGTCCTCTATTTGCCATCTGGTCTCTAGACAATCCAGTTTGAACCAGTATATGTGAGCCTCTAGGTGGTGGTACTACAACCTAAGTGAATTTGCCTAATGACCTCCAGTGATGGGTTTGGTCACAGAGACCCCCTTGGGACTGTCACCTGATGTGTGGAGATTACCTCTGAGCCCATTTTCCCTGCCAGCTTGGGACTCCAGAACCCTGCCTTGTTGAGCCAGACATGCTAGCCTGCTGCAACACAGACCCAGGGTCTGTGCCACGCCCAGAAAGCTGCAGACTTAGCAGAAAACAGCTTAGCAGTTTACCTGCCTCCAGCACCAGACACCCAGCTCCCAATGGGATCCAAACCCTAAATAAATCTGATACAGGGTAAACTCATAAATTGTCCACCCTCTATAACACTGATAGAGAGATATGCACAGCTGTTTGCTCCTCCGGGTATTAATCACTTATTCTGGGTTCATTAATAAACAAAAGTGATTTTATTAAGTATAAAAAGTAGGATTTAACTGGTTTCAAGTAATAACAGACAGAACAAAGTAAGTCACCAAGCAAAATAAAACAAAACACGCACGTCTAAGCCTAATACATTAAGAAACTGACTACAGGTAATATCTTACCCTCACAGATGTTCCAATAAGCGTCTTTCACAGACTAGAATCCTTCCTAGTCTGGGCCCAATCCTTTCTCTGGTGCAGTTCTTGTTAGTTCCAGCAGATATCTTAGGTGTAAAGCAGAGGCTCTCTCATGACCGGCTGCCTCAGAGATGTTCCAATAAGCTTCTTTCACAGACTAGACTTCTTCCTTGTCTGGGCCCAATCCTTTCCCCTGGTACAGTCCTTATTAGTTCCAGCAGACATCTTAGGTGGAAAGTAGGGGCTTTCTCATGACTGGCCACCCCCTTTGTTCCGTTCCTCCCCCTTTTATAGCTTTAGCACAAGGTGGGAATCTTTTGTCTCCCTTGGTCCCCACCCCCCCTTCAAATGGGAAAAGTACCAGATTAAAGGTGGATTCCAGTATCATGTGACATGGTCACATGTCCTGTGAGATCTCATTCTTCATTCTCCCACGGGCTGGCCTACACCTACACAGGAAGGCTTGCAAGTAAATAAACCATCTACAACCAGTTGTCCTAGTCAATGGGAGCCATCAAGATTCTAAACCACCATTAATAGCCCACACTTTGCATAATTACAATAGGACCTCAGAGTTATACTTCATATTTCTAGCTTCAGATATAAGAATGATACCTGCATACAAATAGGACGAACAAACTCAGTAGATTATAAGCTTTGTAATGATACCTTACAAGAGACCTTTTGCATAAAGCATATTCCAGTTACATCATAGTCATAAGCATATTTCCATATGTTTCAGAGTAGCAGCCGTGTTAGTCTTATTTGCAAAAAGAAAAGGAGTACTTGTGGCACCTTAGAGACTAAAATTTATTTGAGCATAAGCTTTCGTGAGCTACAGCTCACTTCATTGGATGCATTCAGTGGAAAATACAGTGGGGAGATTTATATACACAGAGAACATGAAACAATGGGTGTTACCATACACACTGTAAAGAGAGTGATCACTTAAGGTGAGATATTACCAGAAGTGGGGGGGGGCGGGAAACCTTTTGTAGTCATAATCAAGGTGGGCCATTTCCAGCAGTTGACAAGAACGTCTGAGGAACAGTAGGGGGTGGGGGGTGGAATAAACATGGAGAAATAGTTTTACTTTGTGTAATGACCCATCCACTCCCAGTCTCTATTCAAGCCTAAGTTAATTGTATCCAGTTTGCAAATTAATTCCAATTCAGCAGTCTCTCATTGGACTCTGCTTTTGAAGTTTTTTTGTTGAAGAATTGCAACTTTTAGGTCTGTAATCGAGTGACCAAAGAGATTGAAGTGTTCTCCAACTGTTTTTTCTCGTTACAGTGTGTATGGTAACACCCATTGTTTCATGTTCTCTATGTATATAAATCTCCCCACTGTATTTTCCACTGAATGCATCCGATGAAGTGAGCTGTAGCTCACGAAAGCTTATGCTCAAATAAATTTATTAGTCTCTAAGGTGCCACAAGTACTCCTTTTCTTTTTGCATATTTCTATAAAGCATATGGAGTGCAACGTCACATCTCCCCACTGTTCTTAATTTCTGGAAGAGCTGTGGTCACCTTCCCCCGTGGCATTACATACAATCCCTGACCCACAATGGCACATAAACTTAATTCAATAAGGTTTATTCAGGATATTGTAGGACATTGCCATATCTGTCACAGTTCCACCTAATTGTAAGGCTTCCTCTTATTACGCTTTATGCAGTTACTGGATTATGCTCCAGCACTAAGCTATATATACATATATATTTCATTTCACGCACGCCAGGTGGTTGGTTAATATCCATGGTCTCACCACTTCTTTACTGTTGCTTGATTTACAGGTTTGGAAAAATGGCAGTTTTCATATTGAAGGAATGTTCAAAAATCACACATTTTTTCACATTTGATGCCAAAGCTATCATCATTTGAATGATGGGCCCATTGTCAACTATTTTTTGCAAACAGATAGCCCTGATTTTATTGTAAAAAATCATACCACTTTATTCTGCAAAGATAGGCCTATTTTTGAGTTTGTAATGAAATGTGAAAATCTCACAATTTTCAGAAGGCACAATTCACCCTCTGCCATCTCCATATTGCTTCACTTCTTTAAAACTGATGAGTGACAGTCCAGAATTTCAAATGGAGTCCTGTATCATAAGAATGCGGGCTGGAGTCAAAGAACTATAATCTATAACAACACTGCATAATCACATATAGTCCATTGGTATGGTTTTGTCTGTCATTCAACATGATGACAATGGGTAGGGGACCGTGTGCTATAGAAATGGGAATATAGGAAGGCTTAGATGTTGCATTCAGTTGGACTATGTTATAAATGATACATTGTAAGTTCCTTATTTTATATAGTTCAAACATGCAGGCAGGTACATTTAAAAGGAGTCACAAGACATGAAAATGTGTAACAAGATACATCTCAAAATCCTGAGTACCTCCCTGCAGGGAGCAAATCAAACTTAAAAAAATCAGAAAGAGTGCAATAAAAGCATATTCTAATGAGGGGAAAGTCACCATATCATTAAAGAAGTGAAATCCCAGCTACAATATCATGCAAATTTAAAAATTAATACACACTGTGCCTGGAGACTGCTGGTGCAGTGGGCTAATGCATGAGCTGTCACCTTGGGAGGGACAGATTCATAGTTTCAGCTCATCACATCTATATTTGAAGTGGAAATTCTTATCTAGTTCCCATGTGTTTACAAACTGCAACACTAACTGGCTAGCCTGGCAATGTCTACTTCAGAGGAGCCCATGGGGGGAGGGATAGCTCAGTGGTTTGAGCATTGGCCTGCTAAACCCTGGGTTGTGAGTTCAATCCTTGAGGGGGCCATTTAGGGATCTGGGGCAAAAATTGGGGGATTGGTCCTGCTTTGAGCAGGGGGTTGGACTAGATGACCTCCTGAGGTTCCTTCTAATCCTGATATTCTGTGATTCTATGATGGCTGCAATACAGAGGGGTAACAGGTCAGGAGTGAGAATCACTATCAAAGCTTTGTGGGTGGATTTTGCAGGCATAGTACAAGTATATATTTTGCCTCAATCCAGCCTCTTTACATTGGCTTGATACATTTAAAGGGGGGAGGGGGACAAACAAAAAACTTGACTATCTTGCAGGGGGAATTATGTCTAAGTTCCTTCAGTGTCTGGACTAATGTGTTGCCATCAATATGGGTCAATTCCTATTGACAAGCTGTAATAAATGTATACTCCCTTAAACAATTCATCAGTGATTAATAGGAATTAATGACCCATAGTGAGTTAATAACCCACTTAATATAAAAGGATATAGCATAGTGTTCTGTATTATAGAAAAAAATTGGTTACTAAACAGCTTGTGATGAATGTCCAGTATCACTGGAAGAAGAAAATATAGTTATGTATTACATACATGGGCCCTGATTTTGATCTCAGGTACCCCAATTTGACACCATTAGACCTCCTCCTCCTGCTGGTAATAGCTTATCTAAAGTGACCACTCTCCTTACAATGTGTATGATAATCCAGGTGGGCCATTTCCAGCACGTTCTTGTTAAACCCTGGATTTATGTTGGAACAGGCCCACCTGGATTATCATACACATTGTAAGGAGAGTGGTCACTTTAGATAAGCTATTACCAGCAGGAGAGTGGGTTTGTGTGTGTGTGTGTGTGTGTGTGTGTGTGTGTGAGAAAACCTGGATTTGTGCTGGAAATGGCCCAACTTGATTATCATATACATTGTAAGGAGAGTGATCACTTTAGATAAGCTATTAGCAGCAGGAGAGTGGGGTGAGAGGAGGTATTTTTTCATGCTTTGTGTGTATATAAAAAGATCTTCTACACTTTCCACAGTATGCATCCGATGAAGTGAGCTGTAGCTCACGAAAGCTTATGCTCAAATAAATTGGTTAGTCTCTAAGGTGCCACAAGTACTCCTTTTCTTTTTGCGAATACAGACTAACACGGCTGTTACTCTGAGACATGCATGGTTAGAAGTTAGATCAGCATATGAAGGTGAATATTCAAGTTAATTATAAAATAATAATATATTGTAAAATAGTGTTATGAATTTTGTAAACCTTTGTTATGGATCCGGCATAACTGCAACCTTACATTTGGGGTAAGTGTAAAGAAACCATTGTAATCAGGTGACTGAAACAGTCAAACAGCCTGCACATTCCCCCCTCCTCCCGCCACCCCACTTGCCCATGTCTTTGGTCAAAACAAAGGCCACTCAGGGATGGGAACAACATGGACAGGGGTTTGGAGGGCATTATTTGGGAAAGGGTATGCATTATATATAATATATAAAAATAAAAAGAGAGAAGCAGCCAACAAGCGAAGCAGACAGCAAGGGAAGTACTGGAAATGTGGCCCTGAGAGAAAGCTTTTTGGGCACAGAGTGCTGGCTGGAACAGTGCGGAAAGAAACTGCCTCCTACTGTTTGATTCCTATTGTATTCAGGGAAACAGGTCTTTATGTATCATCTTTGTAAATAAGCAAGATTGTATCAGAGAAAAATCTAGTTCTACCATCAATTTCTCTTTCTAACTGGAACAACCTGCAACACACTGAATTTGGCTAATTGCTTAGGTGAAAAGGGGGTAACAACAGCCTGCAACAACAGGTATTTTCAGGGTTTTCCATGTGAAATCCTACTGGTTTTGCCTTTCCCCCTGTGTACAGATGCAGATAGAAGTTTACCAAATGCTCCATAAGCAAAAATAGTCTGATTATTCTGCCATTGCCACTAGATGTTAGAGCAAAGCCCTGCAAAACCCCCTTTTCCACTTTCCTGTCAGGGACAGGTTTCAATTTGTACCAAACAATATAGTACAATAGAACATTTGTAAATAAAACTAACAGAATCAAAGATAAATCTACACTCTCTTGAGGCTGACATCAGTGCACAGTTGTATGCTCAAATGGATGGTACACCTACTCTTAGTCTGAAAAATCTGAAGCCACTGACATAATAGATAGCAGCAATCTGAGAAGAAAAGGGCTACCCACCCAATTTCGGGATGTTTATCACTATTAATAGTCTCCACTATTGACCCTATATGGCTTAAGTGCCTCCCTGTCCTCAACAGAGCGCACTCTGAGCCAGCATCCAAACTCATCCTCTTCTTGGGGTATAGCTTGATTTCTCTCTCTCATACACACAAAATTCAGCCTAAATGTCTCCTCTGAGCCTGGCTACCTCAAGCCTGGCTGTCCTCTGCCACAGCTCTCTGTCACTTGAGGGCCACTTCTATTTGTCTTATCCAGGGTGGAGTTAGCAAGTCACACTTGCCACAAAGAGTGAGCAGGAATAAATCTCGGCAGGGTTCCAACTCCTGCTAACGGGTATGTCATCAGCAGAGTCCTGCAGGAAAGCACAGTTTTTATTCTTATGGAAGCTGGAGATGAAGCCCTGCTTTCTCCAGGTGGTCTGCTAACGCATCTTTCTGGCTTCATAAGAAGATAAGAATGGCCATAGTGGGTCAGACCAAAAGTCCATCTACCCCACTATCCTGTCTTCTGACAGTGGCCAATGCCAGGTGCTTCAGAGGGAATGAACAGAACAGGTAATCATCAAGTGAGCCATCCCGTCACTCATTCCCACTGTCACGCTTGCAAACAGAGGCTAGGGACACCATCCCTGCCCATCCTGGCTAATAGCCATTGATGGACCTATCCTCCATGAACCTATAGTTCTTTTTTGAACTCTGTTTAAGTCTTGGCCTTCACAACATCCTCTGGCAAGGAATTCCACAGGTTGACTGCGCATTGTGTGAAGAAATATTTCCTTTTGTTTGTTTTAAACCTGCTGCCTACAAATTTCATTTGGTGACTTCTTGTTCTTGTGTTATGAGGAGTAAATGACACTTCCTTATTTACTTTTTCCACACCCAGTCATGATTTTATAGACCTCTATCATATCCCACCTTAGTTGTCTCTTTTTCAGGTTGAAAAGTTCCAGTCTTATCAATCTCTCCTCATATGGAAGCTGATCCATACCCCTAATCATTTTTGATGCCCCTTTCTGTACCTTTTCCAATTCCAGTGTATCTTTTTTGAGATAGGTGACCAGATCTGCACACAATATTCAAGATGTGGACGTACCATGGATTAATATAGAGGCAGTATGGTATTTTCTATCTTATTATCTATCCCTTGCCTAATGGTTACCAACATTCTGTTGGCTTTTTTGACTGCTGCTGCACAATGAGTGGATGTTTTCAGAGAAATAGCCACAAGGACTCCAACATCTCTTTCTTGAGTGATAACAGCTAATTTAGACCCCATCATTTTATATTTATAGTTGGGATTATGTTTTCCAATGCGCATTACTTTGTATTTATCAACATTTCATCTGTTATTCTGTTGCCCAGTCACCCAGTTTTGTGAGGTACCTTTGTAACTCTTTGCAGTCTGCTTTGGACTTAACTATCTTGAGTAGTTTTGTATCCTCTGCAAATTTTGCCATCTCGCTGTTTACACCCTTTTTCCAGATCATTTATCAATATGTTGAACAGTTCTGATCCCAGTACTATTTACCACTATTTAACCCCTCTCCATTCTGAAAACTGCTGACCTTTGTTTCCTATCTTTTAACCAGTTACTGATCCATGAGAGAACCTTCCCTCTTATCCCATGGCAGTTTAGGAACTTTGTTTATTAGGGCAGTACAACTAATGTGCTTCAGAGCTGTAGGAAGAGAAAGGAAGACTAAAGCTGAGATAAAATAAGGCTGATGTTATAATGACTCTCTGACAGCAATGTTTGGAGGTTAATTATCTTTCCTAAAGAGTAACTATTAATCTTTTCTCCCCTACCATAGTATTCCATAATACTAATTCTCATTTTTAAGACAGGAAAATTAATAGCAGAGAAAAGGTCTAATATACCAAACTCAAAGAAGGAGTCAAATTTACCACAGTGGTACAGTAGGCACCATCAATAAAACCCCCATACCAAAAGATCACTCTCTCACAGTGTTTCCAGAACATAAATATTTTTTGGGATGTACTCAGTAGCAGACACCATCAAGCTTTTGTTTCATTTGAACACACACTAGCCATCTTGAATTGCTTCACTGGAATAGGCTTTATGATATGAAATTCTGTCTTGCATTTATTGAAGGGACAACATTCTGGGCTGGTGTCTATTAAAGCTTAAAATTTTTGTCACTTTTTAAGAAACAAAAATTGGTTCTGTCTCTTAAAAGATTGTTTAAAACGTAACTCTCAAAGTAACAGGTGTTATATGAAAGCAGTTGTGCCCTGGTCCTATTTTATGCCATAAAGAACTAGACATTTTAATAAGGTCACCACATCACACCTGACTTTGAATTTGTTTTGCCTTTAGACATGGAAGCCAAAGCTAATGGTCCTATTTTCAAAGAGCTGTCCTCGTTTTTTAAAATTAAAGGTGCTAATAAATGTAAGGACCTTTGCAAGAGCCAGATGGAACAGATCCTGGAGTTTGAAGTCCTGTCTTTATCTGCGGAGCAGGTACATTGCAGACATGAGCAGTGCAGGTGTAACCCACACACCTCCTGGGTGTGGTGTTCTGTCCCATCTAGTGGCACTGAGACCATTTAGAGAGAGAGAGAGAAAAAATGAGTCTGCTCTACAGCTGTAGGTAACAGTCAGTAGGCTTTTAGCTCATGTAGTAGAGGCTCATGCACTAAGCTCCAGAGGTCCCCGCTTCGATCCTGCCCACCGACGACTGGGGTCCTTTGGTGTTACACAGGTCTCTCTGCTCTGCCCCATTCTTGTTCTATCAGGACCACCTTTAAAAATAGTGGGAGCATAGTTCAGTCTCCATGTCTATTCAAACGCTTGGCCTCTTTCCTGAGTCTGCTAACAAGGGGGATGCTAGCCAACCAGAAAGGTAATTTTGTGATGTGGGCACCTTCCCCACTAGAAGGTGAACAAAGCATGTGACCTCATTGTTTGTAGGCCACTAAGGGTACATCTACACTGCAAATAAAATCTCATGGCTGGCACATTCCAGCTGACTTGGGTTCCCAGGTCTGTGCCCCACACTGGAATCTGTTGAAGGTCGAGAGTTATGTTCAGAGCTACATTGTCATTGCGCTGTGCAGCATGATGAGTGAAATGTGTGTTTTTAAAGATATGGCTGAGGGAGAAAGTTATCTTTCAAGCACCTTTGACATACTATCCACAGCTAACTGAAACCAGATTGGAATTGGTATTTGAGAACTACAAGCCAAGTGCTTTACCTTTTCAGATGCTGGAATAGCAGGAACAAAATGCCCCACAATTCATGTTGAAAATGATAGAAAAATCAATGCTAACTCAGTGCAGAGAAGACAGTCCCATTACAAGAAAGTCATTTTCAGACTCCATTGTGAGGTTGCACCAGAAAGGCTAGCCGCAGTGGTTGGGTGACACTCTGCCTACTGGGAGATGTTATGCCAAACATCCTTCAGGGTGCATAGTCTATGGCACAATTTTATTTTAAGTGAGACATGTAGGAGGGATAATAATCTTCAGATTCAAGCACCTTTATCTAGAGCTCAGTCTGCCTTTTCTTAACATGCAGATTACACCTCACTCCTGCCTGTGAGGTGAGTATGATACCCTTTTGCAAATGCAAAAATGGAGGTACAGAGAAGCTGAGCCAAACATTTCTGAAGTGGACACTAATTTTGTGTGCCTCTGTTTTTGGGGTGTAATCTGAGACACTTTGGTCGGAAGGACAATGGGAGCTGTGGGTGCTCAGCACCTTTGGGAAAAAAATTAGGCTCACAACCTCTCTGAAGTAAGGCACACAACATTTGTGGCCACTTTTAGAAAACTGGGCTAAAATTTACTGGTGCCAGGTCACACAGGGAGTTAGTGGCAGAGTTATAAATAGAGCCCATGTGTCCAGACTATAAATATCCTTTACTAGCCACTGGGTCACATTTCTTCCCACAGCTGCTGCATTGGTTCTTTCTCTGAGTCTCTCCCTCAAATCACTTCCTTTGCAGAACATGCTTACCTCAGCGCAGTGACTGACTCTGCCTCAGATACTGCTTCCACAGAACTGCAGGATGACTTCACCCCTTCTGTGGGCTGAGCGAAGCTAATGCCCTGGCTTTCAAATTCTCTGTTCAGTGGCTTGGGGACTGACAAGCCCAGTTACCCTTCAACCATCCAGCTTTAACTCTTCCAGACTTCAGACTCACTCTCCAAGGATAATGGATAGGGCCTTTCAGCCAGCACTGCAAATGGACCTTGCATGTAGCAGCTACTGAATATTTTAAAGCAATGGGATTAAACTCAGGTTAAACTCATCCCTGAAGCAAAAGCCAATAAAGATTCCTTCCTCCCTCCCCATTTCTTATTTAATTCTTCCCTTCATTCCATATTTGCCCCCTCTGTGACTGTTTCAGGGATACCGACTGCAGTTGGCAGTATAGCCTCATTTATGGATGTGCTCCTGAATTGTTGCTTTTCCCTTCTATCTTCTCTTCCCTCCTTTCTCTGGAACAGAATATTGAGATATTCTACAGCTCTAGTTCAGAGTATAGCTGTTAAACAGCTGAGGAAGATGAGGCTGGTGTGGCAAACAGTGTATTGCTGAATTACTGTGGAACAAGGCAGTGAGAAAACAAACCTGCTTTGAAGGGAATAGCCGTCAAGAGCTCTTGCTTGTTAACCAGGCTGGCCCAGTGACGAAGTATTGGATGCTGTGTACAGTAATTTGTAGGCCACATGGAGGGCAACAGTTTATGCCTGGAAGCTGTCACATACCTCCCTTGGTGGATTGCAGCGTGTGTTTATGTAAGAACTGAGCACATGCCGAAGAATTTACAGGCTGCATTTCTCTGGGGTTTGTTGTTTGCCTTTATTTTCTGTTAGTAAGGCAAAGCAAGAATACAGAAATGGGACTGATTCTGCAGTTCTTCCTTGTGCTGAATCTTTGAAGTCCACAGGAGTCCTGGGTGTGAAAAGGTGGCAGGATCATTTGGCCTATTGTGTTTGTAATTGTCAGGAGCACCACTACCTTGGAAGGAGTTTGGCTACATTCCTTTGCTGGAAAGGCAAGAGTCTTGCACCTTGTGGCATGTTCAACTAGCAACGGTCAGACCTCAGAAAGCTGGAACGTTCAGTCTGGATAAAACACCCTGAAGTTAGGGTGCTAGCCATGCTTGCCAAACCTTCCGAGGAGACCCAAACCCCTTCTCATGCCCCCTCCTGCCTTGCAGTAGGGTAAACCTCTCTCTCTCTCTGGCAGTAGCATTCTGTTAGGGAAGCTTGGGGAGGCTCTGTTGTCTCTCTCCCTAATAAAACCAGGCTTAGAGAAAGATACATGCCTTTCTCTGTGATGGATGATGCCAGCTCAGGGGAATCTCTGTGACCCATCTCAACAGAAACAGTTGGCAATGGTGGGTCTTCAGTTACATACATTATTACTTGGAAGCGAAGCCTGAGGTGTCCACAAGCAGGAACACCTGGTGCTTTCTACATTCAATCTGCCTGCCAGGTCATCACTGCGAGAGGTGTCTGTGTCTATGCCGAGTACCACATAGAATCATAGAATAGAATATCAGGGTTGGAAGGGACCTCAGGATGTCATCTAGTCCAATCCCCTTCTCAAAGCAGGACCAATCCCCAAGTTTTGCCCCAGATCCCTAAGTGGGCCCCTCAAGGATTGAACTCACAACCCTGGGTTTAGCAGGCCAATGCTCAAATCACTGAGTTATCCCTCCCCCGCTCATGGGCCTCCTTAAGCCCCTACAACATGCTGTCTTCCCCTGTCTCCCTATCAGCTACTGCATCCTGTGGCCCAGCAGTCAGTCAGTAGTGAGTGTCCCCCCACCACTCACATCATGTATTTAGGATGTTCCATGGCCTCTGCTGATTTCATTAGCCATGGGGGTAGGAAGTGGGGGAAGGCAGTCAGAAGATTTCATCTCTTCTTTGGGCCTCTGGCACCATCAGACAAGACCAAGGGTGGGAATCAGACTCTAGCTGAACTACCTGATCACACACTTCCCTACAGAGCCTCCCAACCTGCAAGCAGGACTAGTAAGTCCCTCTACTCTTAAAGTGATACCTTGCAATTCCAATACAGTCCTCAGTACATCATACCATTGACATCAATGGATTCTGGATCAGTCCCTTAGTGAAAAGTAAGTGATGTTTTAAAAATAGTTTCTTTTTCAGTAAATGGATTTTACTAGCAATGTAGAAAAGGGTTGGAGACTATCAGTGACTTCTTTATGGTGACAGTGTTCCTTTAACAGTACTGTCAACCCCCTAAGCATTCAAAAATCATGACTCAGCCCCCATAAAAATCACGAGACTAGCTTAAATATAAAGACTTTAAAAAAAATACTGGGTTCTTTTTATTGGCTATCTGGTTTCTGGAGCCTTTAGAGTGCACTCAGGTTATGGTTTCAGGTTCTTCTATGCAACCATGAGGACTAGAAACTTACATTTTAAAAACTGTAAACTGAGATTCTCACAGAATCATCCAAGAACAGGAGTTCAAAAAACCAATAAGTATCATGAGATGGCCGTGTTTCTTTAAAACTAGAGTTCTTGGCGATGAAACTAGAGATGAATGAATAAGTTGAACTGGATATATTTCAACTTCATTTTTAAAAATCCTCATTCTGTACTCCTGCCCTAACCCTCCCTCCTTCCAAAAAGTCTCAGTTGTAACAGTTTCTGGTTTATAGATGAATGCAGTAGAACAAGGTTCATGTTCTCTAGTGATGGCCCATTTAAAGTCTGCAACATTAATACAATTTAAACCCAACATGATCTCTGCTGACTGATGTCACAATTTCCTTCTGGCAAGAAGAAAAGGACTCTGGGGTCAGCTGGCAAAGGAATATAAAAGAACCAGAAGGAATGGGAAAATACCTCAGAACTACACTGCCTAATGACCACAAAATGAAGTCTTGGTATTTGACTTGCCATTCAGCTAGATAAGCTTTTTAAGTATAAAAGAACAAACAAAAGGCCAACAGCCACACTCTGCCCCAGACCAGAGAATGGGTCCGGAGTCTGAAGATGCTATCTGTAGCAATGAGCAAAAGAAAAGCACGTTAATCCTTTGCCTTGGGGTGGGCTGAGATTTTCATGTTGATAGTGTATTTTGGTCAATAATCAATGGCTTCTATGTATAGTACTGTGCACGAGTACCACATTTACTGTACCATGACATCATGGTGTTGCTTCTGGTTCTTGTGCTAGTTCTAAGTTTATGGTTTATTCTGAGAACTGTGGGGACCTTGAAGAAGGATCTCCACTGATCTAGGCTCCTTCCACTTGCACTACAATTAGGAGCAGTGAGACATCTTCCTTTAGAACTTTTAACTCTCATTTCAGGATTGGCCCATGAGGGTCACTACATAGTAATAGGGCTGAGGATTTCTGCAGCACTACCTCTGTGTAGAACTGGGCCGTAGTCCTGATCCACAGTCCTTTAAAGCCAATACAAAAGTTCATATTGATTTTAATGAGCTTCGGATCAGGACTTTAATAAATGCTGAACTTTGAATCTGGCCCCTAGTAAATGCTGGACTCTGGATCCAGAGTTGATTGTACTCACAGTTTTCCAGTCATGATTAATTACCAGTGAAAATTAGAGGCAGTTTTTAAAAAACAGACTCCTGACTTGTAATGTCAGGTAGATTCTATTTCAGAGTAACAGCCGTGTTAGTCTGTATTCGCAAAAAGAAAAGGAGTACTTGTGGCACCTTAGAGACTAACCAATTTATTTGAGCATGAGCTTTCATGAGCTACAGCTCACTTCATTGGATGCATACCGTGGAAACTGCAGCAGACTTTATATACACACAGAGAATATGAAACAATACCTCCTCCCACCCCACTGTCCTGCTGGTAATAGCTTATCTAAAGTGATCATCAGGTTGGGCCATTTCCAGCACAAATCCAGGTTTTCTTACCAGAAAGGATCAGCTATTGTGTAGTTTTTAATTGTTAGCTAACCTCATAATTCTGAGGTTGCCATTCAATTCCCAGGAAATAAGCCAACCATTATTTTACTACACTACCGTGTTAATAGGGCACTTTGTACTTGTTACCATCCATCACACTGCCTGGGATAAGGGTTAATGTGGTATATTTCTTGAGAGGATAAGAGAGGAGTTAATGTTCTGTATTTTTTTCTCTGCAGTCTAAATAAATCAATGTCCAGGTGGATTGCTAAGTGCATCTAAAAGCCTTGCAAGAATCACAGGAACCTCAAGGGTAATTTTTAAAATAAAATTTAAAATTTCATTTTCAGCAGTAGCTGGGTGTTTGAGGGAGGTCTCTGCTGGAGAGATTTGCTAGAGAGGTCACTGATAGACTCTTCCTAACATCGTTGCATTCCTCTTTTTCTCTGCTTTGGACTCTTGGGAATAACAAATACAGTATATATGGGAAAAAATAACACTTTGCAATTCTATACACTCCTTGCATCTAAGGATCTCAAAGCACTTGACAGACTAGTTAATTCTCACCTGGGTGGTACAGGTGTCAAGTATTACTATACTCATTTAACAGATGGACATAGTGAGGCATGGAAAGTTTAAGTGGGTTGTCTGAGGTCATGCAGGAAGTCAGAGGCAGAAATGGAACCTGACTCCCAGTCTCTTGCTGTAATCACTAGACAACACTCTTTCTCACTACATTATTGTTAGATTAAGAGCTAAATCATTGTTTTTCTGATTTTCACTTCCTAAGTTTGATTACATTAACTACACTTGTTTTTTTACGTACAGTAATTGGGTCCTGCATGGGTTTCACTCCATGACTTAATAGCATGCCAGTTAGGGAACTGAATGGTGCTCTAGCCTTCATTTTCTTTTGCTGTGTACCTTAATTAAACTAGGTTCAGTGAGAGTCTAGATAAGTGCTACATATTCTTTGGTAATTAGCAATTTATAACCGCATAAGAGGTGGCCTAAAAGATTCAGGAAGAGTGCAGGTGCTAACCCACAATAGTTGTAAGTATAAGCTATTGAAGCATTGCCTCCAGAGACTGGATCTAGCCTGGTAGACCTCTCTAAAGGCCCAGATCCAGTCTAGATGAACTGCTCCTAACACAGGACCAGAGAGCAGGTACAGGTATTTTTATGCCCTGGGCCCCAGGGCTCAAATTTGCACCCTGTAGCCTCAAAGAGCTGTTACAGCAGCACAATATATATCCATAGCACAGCAGTGCTCCATCCACAACCCTTTTCCCCTGGTCACCCATCCTATGCTAGGGCCAGTCAAAGTGCGGCATGGAACTGCTATATTAGCTCCACACCGCTTAGGGTTTCCTCTGCAGAGGGGGATTTCTGTCTGTCTATCAAGGAAGACAGATGAACAAGCAGATATGTATGGAGTTGGTTTTAAGCAGAATGTGTAAAGTTGTATGCATGTTTGTTATGTCCCTCAGACTCTTGGCTAGTTTCTAACCTGGGACCCAACGTATCACTGTATTATTCTAGTATTACACAGTGTAGTTCAACTGATTACAATTACAGGAATAGGACCTAAATAAAAAAGTTCCTTTCTTTTAAAAGAGGCTTGAAGCATGATTATGTATTCTTCAATAACGAGGCAATTATTTGATAGAGGACCAATCCTCCAATCTCAAAAACCCAGCTCAAAAACGTTATCTATAAGCATGCAGTAACAGACTGAGAAATACTAACTAATGCTTCACTGAACTCAGTGCTGTGATTTTTCTTAATGTTAGAGCCTACCATTGTTATTTGCCCATCCTTGTGGGTACCAGATTCTTATTTAGCTGTACCCAACATTTTAAATTGAAGAATTACCTTAAATCATCAACTGGCGCCAAGGCATAGCATGCAAGTTCAAGCATGTTTTGGAAAGGCGTATCTATTTTCTCATAGTGATTCTCTTCTGGGTGACCTCTGACTGTCCACCTGAGAAGTGTTGGTTGGCTGTAGGTGGGAAATAAAGCAACATTAATGTTCATATGTGAGTGTATTCATCTGCCTCTTTGAATTATATCAGGTGGGTGGAGCTAACTTTTGCACTGACACTAAAGTCAAGTCATATTCCCTTTCTGTTCTAGCAAGCTCATCTTCTCATCTTCACTCAGGTCTGATGCCAAAGATTAATGCCCTTAAATAGTCCCTATCCTAAAATGTCTACAGTGCTGTTCCCTCCCTAATTCTGTCCCCCAGTCTCCTACACCACCTCACAGACTTCCTCTGTATCTCAGAATGTCATTTTTGACCCATCCTCCACATATGGCCACTCCTATAATATACCTCAGCAGGAGCCAGCAGGTAAGAGTCCAGCTTCCATTGGTGCAAAAGGTACTTCATTTCTGTGGCTATCCCATGCTACTCCTTTCCCTGCTCAGAAAGGCTTTATGTGGTATATTAAACACTGGCACTAGTGCAGAACCCTGTGACACTTACTATTAACCTTTTTGCCATGCTGAAAATGACCACTCCTTGTTTCTGTCTCCTTCCACTGACCATAAGGAGGAGAGGGGAGGGCTCCTTGCTCCCTTTTCATCTCCCTTGAACACCTAGACTGGTTCCTAGACTGTAAAGTCATTGGGGACAGGGACAATGTCTTAGTTTAGGAATATGAATTGTTTATTTGTTCATAGTGCTGAATAAGTGATTGCAAAATACTTGTATTATTTTGTGACATCCCTTTTGTGACACACCTGATATTGAGCATGCCCTTCCCTCAAAGATATCAGTGCTTCTTCAGAAATAAGCCTTATCATGCTTTTGTGATGAGGTGGCTACTATAGTGCCATAGTCATTTTCAGATAGGTAAAGTGAGGCCTAGAGCACCCAAGTAACTAAAGCCAAGGTCACACAGTGAGCCAGCAACTCACACAGAATAGACTCCAAGAGTCTAATCTTGCTTATACTTACTGCATGTAAATCAGGAATAATTCCACTGAAGCCAATTGAGTTACATGAATATGAATTGAGAGGAGCGGCTGGCACCAGGAGTCCAGCCTTTAACTTACTTGCTTGAATCACTCACCCACATAGCCTTTCAACCCAAATTGTTGGCTTCAGCTGGTTGATAGTGTCCCTTTGAATAATTTAAAACTGGCCCTGGTAAAACACTCAGGGAACAAACCTGCTTTGTGAAAGGGACAGATAACGTGTAGCCTAATAGGTCATTCCCATCTAATTTCTATGATGACATGGGAAACAGAGCAAAAGTGTATTATCTGGTGCAAAGGAAAAACAAAACACAAGCTATCCAGGAATGTGAATAGAATGCTCTAGTGAGGACAACAGACAAGAGCCTGTTGTATCTCCCTAAGCACGACTTTACTGCAGAACATCTCACTGCATATAGAGCTTGTATTCTCTATGGGTAATCAATCAGGCAGCTCCACTCCCACCTCAGTGAGGATCAGCTGCTCTCGCTTCAATATCTGTCACCTCCAACAATGAATGAGAAGAGACCTCGGGAAGAAGCACTCAGGGGCATGAATGCTAGGGATTTAATGGACCTGACAGCAAGCAGCTGCTCAAGTTGGATTCATATATTTTAATAGTAAGTAAAGCACAGCGTGTACTCTCTGGGAGGCATTTTACCAGCCAGCCATCTAACTGAGCATGGAGCCTGGGGAAAGGAAAGAGAAACAACCAGAATAGAATACACAATGGAATAGCATTTTTTAAAAGTTTTATAATACCTCTAAAAATACTAAAGACACAAGGTGGATGAGGTGATATCTTTTACTGGACCAGCTTCTGTTGGTGAGAGAGACAAGCTTTCAAGCTTACACAGAGCTCTTCTTGGGTCTAAAAATACTGTCCAATATCACTCTTCCTCCTATTAGTTAGCCTCCATTCTTTTGTTACCCATAGCAATTTTTGTGTCAGACACTTTGGCATGTTCAGAATGAGCAGCAAAGGAACAAGAAGTGGTCTTTCTTGGGCTTCTGTATGATCTATGAAGGTGGCTTGAATTTCTCCTCCTGCCCCTCCTTAGTACGTAGGAATTGGCAGTATGCCTTTAAACACTTTGTGAGCCCTCTAATGGTTCTCACTGCCTTGTATGTTTCAAATGCCACCAAATCCCAGAAACTGTGTGTGTGTGTGTGTGTATGTATGTTTAGCTAGGCCTTGCATGTTGTAGTTAATAAACAGTCAGTTGGACTCTTCTCTGCCATGTGGTTCCTTTCTGTTGGACTTGTTTTTTACATTTTTTTCCAGGCTACCTAAGCCATAGGTCAATAGCCACAAGAAAAATGTTGCATCACGAGCAACACTGATTTTTGCTTTTGCTGATTTCATAACCAGGGTGTGGGAAAGACACCATCCCAATGTTTCTGCAAAATTTGGTAAAAAAATTGTTTGTTAACAAAATGAAGCCTATACTGCCCCAGACAAGCATTTCACCCCCCTCCAAAAAAACAAAACAAAACAAAACCAAAGCAAAACCTTAGACATTATGATGCACTGTCGAGCAATTTAGCTTGTTGCATTACTGGAGCATCTGTAATCTGGGTCTTACTTGTGTGAGCAGTGAGGACTGCAAAACCCCCTTAAAAGTATTGTTATAGCACAAACATCAAATAACATATTTAATACACTTCCTCCTCCACCTGCACCTAGACTACAAAATCCAACACTTTCATATCTCTGTTCTGTGTGTGCACATCTGTGTTTTTTAAATGATAAATTTTCCTTTGCCTTTTATTTGGCAGAAAAGGGACAGAGGGGGAGGGAAAGTGTGGGCTGTGGGGACTAGGAGAGAGAAGATGAAGACAGAGTGGAAAAAATAATGCCCCTCATCTTAGCTCCTTTGCTTTGAAACCACAAGCTCTTCTAGAGCCACAGAAAGGAAGAACCTTTGAAAATAATGGTCTTGAAATTAAATTTCCTCCCAGATATTTAAAGATGGTTAAAAATAGAAAGGCAATGAACACAGGGAAGCAACTGTCATTCAGAATAAAAATAACTAACTAAATAATAGGTAAGAGCTTTGTGAAGAGGTTACTCAGACAGGGCCTAATCCAAACTGATTGAAGTCTATGGGAGTCTTGCCACTGATTTCAAAGGGCTTTGGATCAGGCCACCCTCTGCCCCTTTCTGTCTCTGTAGCTGCATTTTGGATTCTCCCTCCCAGTTCCTTCTTCCATGGGGCAGTCCTTCCCTTATGCAGAAGGAGCTGTAAGGCTCTACACTTGCTTCCACCCAGCATACTGATCCAACTGAGTTACAATCCTCTATCCTTCAAGAATCAACCAGATTCAGAGGCGCCATTGTCCTAAAATGTTTTTCCCCTTTAAAACACTCCAGTCCCAGTAAGGGATCCCTAGGGGAGTAAAGAGCTAGGATGAAATGGATAGTACTATACCCTCTACATTCCTCCCTCCTGATTTATAGACCAAGGAAGAGGAATAGAGGAGGAATGGAGGAAAAGGAAAGAAAGGAAGATGCTTACAACAAGTAGAGATAATAGAAGTTACATTATATGAGAGTCTCTTAAGTACTGATATTTTTAGAATTAAAGGAGAGGTACCGGTAGGGCAAGAGGGGAGGAGCTGACAGCACAGGACTGGACCTCAATAGAGGAAAGCAAGGCCTGAGTGAGTTCTGAGGAGGGATTTGGAGCAGAAAAGAGGGCTATTGTTCTAGGATGGGAAGTGGTGTGGAAAGGGGGATGAAGGTGAAGGAGTGAGAATGAGACAAAGGTAGTAATAAAGTGAGAAGAGTGGGTTAACTGTAGAGGGGGTGAGATGAAGCTCTAGGTAGGGCAGATCCTTAAAAGAGTTGACAGTTACTTTGAAGAACATTATACAGAAAGAGATAGAAAGTAGTGAAGGGACTTGAAAGGAGGGACAGGAAGATCATTTCAGCTATTGAGGGTTAGTTAGATTGAAAAGGGGAGAGAGAAGCATCTGAGTGGGGAGAGGAGACGCCATAGCCCAAGGCACCAGGAGAACCTGGTGGGAGTTGTACATTTGGAGAACGTAACAGGGCAGTGTTTCTAAAGCAACTGAAGCTGGTTCCAGTTCCAGCACAGTGAAGTCCACAAAGAAATTTTCTAAAGGAGCATTCACCTTCATCCACTAGGCAAGAGGCACAGATTAAGCTGCTACACATAGCCTGTCAACCTCTATCTTGTACTACCTATCATGTCCTTGGAATTCAAAGCGACTTCCAAAGTCAAGTTTGGCTTTAAATATCTCACCCCACATTAGGGTGAAATCCTGGCCCCATTGAAGTCAATGACAGTTCTGCCACTGCAATGGGGTCAGGATTCCATCCTAAGTGCACAGTTGCCAGATTTCACTTTCAGGTTTATAGTCCTGACTACCTGATACTCATTTATGAGGTAGTTTATAATCTTTCTTCTGTCCCTACCGTTTACATAAATCCATACATTCCTGCATTAATAGAATTTTCATTCCTCTATTATGTCAGAAGTAAAATTGCATTTTGAGAGAGAGAGAGCGAGAGAGAGAGATATCTTTCTGATGTGGGTGTCTTATCTTCTCTAGAGAGTCTTTCATCTAACTATATTATTCACACATTATGTGAGTTGAGTTAACCTGGCACCATCAGCGATTCTGATTTAGTCTTTTCAGTCATATTTCTCTGTGGGAAATCCATTCCCAGATCCATGGATTCTTCAATTCATAAAGCTTTGTTAGTTTATGAGTCACTCTTGAAGATCTGTGCCATAACAGAGACATTTCCACTCCTCTTCATCAGCTCATGGACTCACCCAAATGCAAGAGACAAACCTGAGGAACTGTTCTTTTAGTAAATGTCAAGTTGCATTTGAGATGCTGATGAGAAGATTGACATCAGGATATGCTAGCAGGGGAGCATGAATCAATCATCCTTTTATTGTAACAACAGAAGGCAGTTTCCATGGAACTTGGAGACATTTAAGTCAGGAACAAGAGTATCAAGAGTACATTATTGCTGATGCCATCTGAGCATTAAGACTGTGAAAATGAAATAGACTCATAGACTCTAAGGCCAGAAGGGACCATCATGACCATCTAGTCCCTCACATTTTAGGCCACAGAAGATAACCCACCCACTCCTGTAATAGACCAATAACCTCTGACTGAGTTACTGAAGTTCTCAAAACATGATTTAAAGACTTCAAATTACAGAGAATCCATCATTTACACTAGTTTAAACCTGCAAGTGACTTATGCTCCATGGTTCAGAGGAAGGCGAAACCCCCCCAGCATCTCTGCCAATCTGACCCATGGGAAAAAGCAAATGAGAACAGATATAGGGCTTTCAAATTAGCACTGAAACAGGCCACCTACAGTTTAAAAGATTCATGGTATACACTGATCACAGCTCTTTTAGACACCAAAGCCAGATCAGGAGCAGAACCCTCGTGTCAGGTTCCTGGAATTTTCAAAGATATTATCCTGTCTAAGCAAAGGGGTCTGAGAAACTTTGGGACATTTTTATGCGTGCAATTCTTGACAAATGCTTTCATTAATATGAGTAATATGTAAATATATTATTAAATTTCTTTTTTATAGTAAAATCTGCTAACCGCAATAGCATTTGGGCTAAATGGTTGCTGTATGAATCTTTTTATAGCCAAATATAGATGCTGGAGATGGGAGCATACTTTTCCCAACAGAGATAGACTCAGACTGTTGAGGGCAGATAGGGATATGAATTCAGTCTTCATCAGAGTTCAGGAGTGTTCAGATTTGGTGTTCTACTTCAGCTCCCTTACAGAGGGAGATCTGAGCCACAAACTTCTATCTGGACTAAGATTTGAACTTCCCAGAGTTGAGGGATTAGATATCCTAATCCAATATTCTGTCTGATTTTTACTGATCAGAACAATACAGGGAGAATTATATACAGCACCCAGCCACCATTTTTATTACTTGTAGAGAGAACTCTACAGATCCCATTTACAATAGTCACCACAAGCTTTCTAGGGTAGAAAACAATGAGTTAAATAACTGGAAGTTTGCTTCACTTTAAATAATGTTCTCAAATGTGGAACGCTTACCCAAATGTTTTCCCTTTTACCTCTTTTGGTCTATGTCATCAGGACCAAGCCTCACAAATACTGAGAAAATAGCTTTCACATCTAACCTGGGGAAGAAATACTTCCTGTCTGTCATATGGACTGAGTTATCAAGATGGTTTCTGCACTGTTCTACACTGGTCCGGTTTGGTGTTTAAGAAGTCTATAACATTTTAACCAACTAAGGTACTGTTGGTGAATACCAGTGGTGCTTGGTTGACAATACCTGGAGAGTGAAGTCTTCCATTTTTCTACAGGCGACGCACAGAATGGAATCCAGGCGACGCACAGAATGGACTCAAGGCAAGAAACTTTCCCCACTGTCCTCCAGTGTGCCTCAACCTTGTATTGGAAGGACCACTGTATCTACCAGGTAGTCACTCATCTTTCTTGCTTTCAGTCCTTGATATATCTGCCAACAAGATTTCTAATTAGCATAGATTATTGCACTGGAGTTTTAAAACTTTAAGTGTTTCATAGGATTCTGCAGGCTAAGAGAAGTGTTCAATGTTATTGTTAGCAGTCAGCCAACCTGCCCTTTCTCTGTTGCCAAACAGGCAGCTTTCCCACAAGTTGTTCTTAAATTCCATACCTTGCTTTGTGCTATCTAAATAACCAATCACTTATACTTCTCTCCTTGCTCATGAGCAACTCAGTCTCCCTCTCTGGCAGCAAAGCTAAGAGCGTCACTTAACACCTTTGTCTCAGTCTCCAAATGAAATGTCCGAATGTCCTCTTCAAAACCTCAGACACCTTTTTCTCTTGTTATTTTTAACCACAGGTTCAGTGACAACCGTCTCATCCCCCCTGCATCTTGAATACACCTAGCCACATTCTCCTTGCACAGTCCTTAACAAATTAATCATTGCCCTGTCCTGTTGGCACAAATGACTGTCAACATAGCAGATGGTGTCTAGCCCTTACAAAGCTCTGTCTCCTCCATCTCCCTCCCTGTCTGTGACTCTGTCCTCCAGCATCGTGAAATAGGGTGCATGTTGGGTGATTTTTTACGCCTGCCTCATTTTTTCACTTCAGGATAACAGGCTGTTGTCACAGTTCCAGGACATCACTCACCTTGACACCAGGATGACAATAAACTTTAGCTAACAGAAGCACGCAAGTGAACAGAAGTTCATCAGGATTTTCCTCAACCCTCTTGCAAAGACCTTAGTAAAGCCCCACCAGACTCTCAATCTGCAAACCAAAAATGCCCTTTCAGGAACCATGACACTATACAAAAAATGTACTGAAGACTCTTGTGAGCCTGTGACACTAAGCACTCCTCTATTCACACCCTACCCACTATTGGAATGATCTTTGTACAAAATATGGCTTGTGAGGTATAATTTGAAAGCTAATAACTTAGTGATCATTAATAATCTTGCATCATGTATGTACGTGGTGGGTATTAAGCGTTATGGACCTCTATGTAAATTAATCATGGTGGAATCAAACAATGGAAGCCCCTTTTACATAGAAATCATACAGGGGGATGGGGAACCCACAGGAAAGGAAGAACAGAATGAGGTTCAATGAACTTTGGAAGATACAACCAAGGACAGAAGCTGTTGCTGGCATCCATCATTAGACAAGACACAAGGGAACAGTGTCCTTGCAAGCTGAGAAAGATGGATCCTTCAATCAAGGAGGGACGGCGTTGAAGTCTCTGGAAATGAAATAGATGAAAAACCTGTGTAGGTAAAGATCTTTCACTCAAGAAGCCAGAGCCCGGTACTTTGTGGAAGGTCCTGACTGAGGGAAAGACAGCCAAGGCTGGGAAGAAAAGTGACTGGTGAGAGAAACCATCTTGAACAAAGCCCGTATCTTGCTAGATTAAATTTTAGATCTTTAGAAGCATGTTTTGTTTTGCTTGACTTGTACCTCTTTATTTTCATTCCTTATACTAAAACTCACTTAATCCGATGTATATTTTGTTAATAAATTTTTCATTTTTACCACAAACCAACTCAGTGCTGCGTTTAAAGTGAACTTAAGTTAATAACACGTGGTGTGGTTTTTTGTCTTTAAAAGGAAAAAACAAACAGTATTATTTCTTTGAACTGCCCAGGAGAGGTCTGGGTATTCCAGAGCTCACAGTTTTGGCAAAATTCATGACTTGGTATGTGTTGGAGTCACTATGCAAGTAGTAACCAAGGGTGGTGGAAGCCAGAGTGGGGCTGTAGACATGTTGCTGGGGTCAGAGCTGCTGAACCAGGGCTGTTTAGCACACAGACACTCAGGGTCTGCTAGAGGCCCAGGTTGGGAGCTACAACAGCAAAGCCACGCAAGGCACCCAAGGTTATAGAACAGGTGGTGACACAATCCTTCACTGGTCTGAATTGTACCCCAGAATGTGACACATACCATGGGAATCTAATGGTTATGCATTAGATTAGAATCGGAATCACAGAACTCAAAACCTACTCAATCCCCACCCTTATGGCACAAAGAAATATCACCCAATTTAAAAAAGCTCTGAGGAGACGACCCACCCTGCGTCAGAGAACTGCAGCATATCCCACTGATCTCAGATACCACAATCATCGAAAGGACTGTATTGGAAAACCCATAACTAGAACTTCAACTCAGACTGCTGAATCAATGTCAGTGATAAAAATCAATGCTACCCAGGAAAGAGTCTCCTAATGTAGCATGCATCAGCAAGTCTTGGTTAGGGGTTGTTGCAAACCCAGTACTAACCTTTATAGTGCCAATGGGATACCTATTCAGTAACATCTCTGAGTGGGCATGGAAGTTGGAGTGGTCATATTACTCACTCATTACACGTACTCATTTACGAGCTTGCCTCATAAATTAAGACACCTGAGTACATCCCACCTGAAATGCTGATCCAGCTATGGGGACATGGCTGATCTACAGGGGCTCTCAGACATGTCCATCACTGAGTTCAGTTGCCTTTTTAGCAACTCTATTAGTTCTTCTATCAGTCCTAGGAATGGGCCCTCCTAAGTTCTGTGATCCAGAGAAACATAAAAACCCAGGTAGACTCATATCTAAGACCTGTTAACTCTTGTAATGACTGTGGGCTTCTTCTGGTCATCTGGCAGCACTCATACATTAGACTAACTTCTGTTTGGGACTTGAAAATGGGGAACAGATACTTATTCTTCCGGACAGGCAGGCACATCACTTCCTTGAAATAGTGGATAAAATTGATGCCTTAGTCCTTTTTTGGGGAAGCATCCCAACCTTTCTCTCCTCCCCACCCAATTGAAGCACTAGAATTAAGCCATTTGTGAAACCGCACCACTCTAATTATGTAGATGTTACACAGCACCAAGTGGCTTTTATGAAATCATTGCACATGCCAGATTACCGCATATGATACTAATCAGGCCCAAGTATTTTATATGTATTGTGTATGATGCCATTTCCTGGAAGGATTGTGGGTGGAAAGCAGTATTTTCCATGAACAATTTCAACTGAAATGAAACATTTCCCCCCCTTAAAATTCACTGAAATTTTCCAGTACTTTTCTGAAAAGTTAGAAAATAAATGAAAAAAAAAATCATTTTGACAAAAAGGACATTTTTCAATTGATTCCCCCTCCCCAAACAGAAAAGACCAGCTCTAATTATGGGTAAACACTGAAATTCTTCAATTTTCAATGTATTTTTTTTAG
Organism: Caretta caretta; assembly: GCF_965140235.1. NCBI lineage: Eukaryota > Metazoa > Chordata > Testudines > Cheloniidae > Caretta > Caretta caretta. The sequence goes on along the minus strand of NC_134212.1, from coordinate 71,963,630 downwards.
ATTCATCTTAGATTCTATTTATCAATCTTTGGTTTGAAGGATCTGAGTCTATCAGTGTTAGTTTGAATAAAGTCAATTTGTTTCTGGGGGAAAATTTAAATCTGTATACTCTTTACCTATGTGTAATCTGAGACTTTTTCCCCATTATAATAAGTCTTTCAGTTCATTTGACTCTGTATGATTCAGTACATTTTACTTCTGAATGCAGCTTCATTTAACAGTTTATGCAATCTTAACCACACAGGTTAGCAGATGTGCTGCATTTCTTATTATGACTAATTGACACTCCTGAGATATTTACTGGTTTATTTTAAAGGTGTCATTATGTCAAGAATTAAATAAAACAGGAAGACAGGGACGAGCAACACCCAAACTCTGGTTCCATAAAGAAAAGGAGTACTTGTGGCACCTTAGAGACTAACCAATTTATTTGAGCAAGCTCATGCTCAAATAAATTGGTTAGTCTCTAAGGTGCCACAAGTACTCCTTTTCTTTTTGCGAATACAGACTAACACGGCTGTTCCTCTGAAATCTGGTTCCATAGTGCATTCATTTCAGTTTAATATTTAATTATGCACATTTGGGACTAGCCCAAGATTAGAAGGGCCCTGTAATGGCATGGAAGTCACCATGGTGTGCCCCCTGTGGTTAGGTGTGGCACAGCCAGTGGGCTCCTGGCTCAGTTTCCTCTCACTCAGGGTATAAGTGAGTCCAAGCAGGCCTTTCTAGTATCTTCGGAGCCTCATTTAACAGAAAAGAACAAAACAAAGATATAAATGAACTCTTTAGCTCATCTTACTCCACCAGAAACTCTGCACCCCAGGTTAATCAGTCCTATGTCTCGCCCTCCTAGCTCCTCTGAGCACTCTTAGACCAAATTATCTTCCTGGAACTTGGGCCTCTGCCAGGCATTCAGCCAGCTGCCAGTCTTTCCCTGACAGCTTGTTGCTCTTTACTGAACCAATCCCTAGTAGCTGCCCAGGAAGTCCCATAACCAGTTCATTGTCCTGTGCTGCTCTGGTCTTTTGTCTAGGAGCACTTTCGCTCTGGCCTGCTCTTGCTCTCCAGGGAAACACCAGGGGGAGCAGCTGCCTACCCAGCTCCCCTGAGAAATCTCTCTCCTCAGGTACTTCATCTGTTCTGGGGCTTCCCTGACTGACTCCTCATAAGCTCCTATTAGTCCAGGTGCTCCTTACCTCATTAACTGCCACTAAGTTACTTAGGCATTTAACTATCCACAGGTGGATCTAGATAGGCTAAGGAGAATGAGCCAATCACAAGTAGGCTGGGTGCCTGACTTCCTGAAGTCCCTATGATGGGCCTTCCTGCATAAGTTGTACATCTGAGCCCTTGCTGAAGCTACAAGATGCTTGTAGTGTTCTGCTTCCATTTAACATGTTGTGAAGTTGAGGGGGTTCCTGCAGTCACAGGTGTCTACGTTCAGCCTCCATGTTCACCCCGTGGTGTTATAAAAGGGATAAATTTGGCTTTAGATCTGCAAGTGCCTAAGGGTATGTCTACACTACGGAATAAGGTCGAATTTACAGAAGTCTTTTTTTAGAAATCTGTTTTATATATTCGAGTGTGTGTGTCCCCACAGAAAATGCTCTAAGTGCATTAAGTACATTAACTCGGTGGAGTGCTTCCACAGTACCGAGGCTAGAGTCGACTTCCAGAGCGTTGCACTGTGGGTAGCTATCCCACAGTTCCCGCAGTCTCCGCTGCCCATTGGAATTCTGGGTTGAGATCCCAATGCCTGATGGGGCTAAAACATTATCGTGGGTGGTTCTGGGTACATATCGTCAGGCCCCCCTTCCCTCCCACCCTCCGTGAAAGCAAGGGCAGACAATCGTTTCGCGCCTTTTTTCCTGAGTTACCTGTGCAGACGCCATACCACGGCAAGCATGGAGCCCGCTCAGGTAACCGTCACCGTATGTCTCCTGGGTGCTGGCAGACGCGGTACAGCATTGCTACACAGTAGCAGCAACCCATTGCCTTCTGGCAGCAGACGGTGCAATACGACTGGTAGCCGTCCTCGTCGTGTCCGAGGTGCTCCTGGCCATGTCGGCTGGGAGCGCCTGGGAAAACATGGGCGCAGGGACTAAATTTGGAGTGACTTGACCAGGTCATTCTCTTTAGTCCTGCAGTCAGTCCTATTGAACCGTCTTATGGTAAGCAGGCAGGCGATACGGATTGCTAGCAGTCGTACTGTACCATCTTCTGCCGGGCAGGCAAGAGATGAGGATGGCTAGCAGTCGTACTGTACCATCTTCTGCCGAGCAGCCATGAGATGTGGATGGCATGCAGTCCTTCTGCACTCTCTGCTGCCAGCCAAAGATGTAAAAGATAGATGGAGTGGATCAAAACAGAAATAGACCAGATTTGTTTTACACTCATTTGCTTCCCCCCCTCCCCTGTCTAGGGGACTCATTCCTCTAGGTCACACTGTAGTCACTCACAGAGAAGGTGCAGTGAGGTAAATCTAGCCATGTATCAATCAGAGGCCAGGCTAACCTCCTTGTTCCAATAAGAAAAATAACTTAGGTGCACCATTTCTTATTGGAACCCTCCGTGAAGTCCTGCCTGAAATACTCCTTGATGTAAAGCCACCCCCTTTGTTGATTTTAGCTCTCTGAAGCCAACCCTGTAAGCCGTGTCATCAGTCGCCCCTCCCTCTGTCAGAGCAATGGCAGACAATCGTTCCACGCCTTTTTTCTGTGCGGACGCCATACCAAGGCAAGCATGGAGGCCGCTCAGCTCACCTTGGCAATTAGGAGCACATTAAACACCACACACATTATCCAGCAGTATATGCAGCACCAGAACCTGGCAAAGCGATACTGGGCGAGGAGGCGACGTCAGCGTGGTCACGTGAGTGATCAGGACATGGACACAGATTTCTCTGAAAGCATGGGCCCTGCCAATGCATGCATCATGGTGCTAATGGGGCAGGTTCATGCTGTGGAATGCCGATTCTGGGCTTGGGAAACAAGCACAGACTGGTGGGACCGCATAGTGTTGCAGGTCTGGGACGATTCCCAGTGGCTGCAAAACTTTCGCATGCGTAAGGACACTTTCATGGAACTTTGTGACTTGCTTTCCCCTCCCTGAAGTGCATGAATACCAAGATGAGAGCAGCCCTCACAGTTGAGAAGCGAGTGGCGATAGCCCTGTGGAAGCTTGCAACGCCAGACAGCTACCGGTCAGTTGGGAATCAATTTGGAGTGGGCAAATCTACTGTTGGGGCTGCTGTGATGCAAGTAGCCCACGCAATCAAAGATCTGCTGATATCAAGGGTAGTGACCCTGGGAAATGTGCAGGTCATAGTGGATAGCTTTGCTGCAATGGGATTCCCTAACTGTGGTGGGGCCATAGACGGAACCCATATCCCTATTTTGGCACCGGAGCACCAAGCCGCCGAGTACATAAACCGCAAGGGGTACTTTTCGATAGTGCTGCAAGCTCTGGTGGATCACAAGGGACGTTTCACCAACATCAACGTGGGATGGCCGGGAAAGGTACATGACGCTCGCATCTTCAGGAACTCTGATCTGTTTCAAAAGCTGCAGGAAGGGACTTTATTCCCAGACCAGAAAATAACTGTTGGGGATGTTGAAATGCCTATATGTATCCTTGGGGACCCAGCCTACCCCTTAATGCCATGGCTCATGAAGCCGTACACAGGCAGCCTGGACAGTAGTCAGGAGCTGTTCAACTGCAGGCTGAGCAAGTGCAGAATGGTGGTAGAATGTGTATTTGGACGTTTAAAGGCGCGCTGGCGCAGTTTACTGACTCTTAGACCTCAGCGAAACCAATATTCCTACTGTTATTACTGCTTGCTGTGTGCTCCACAATATCTGTGAGAGTAAGGGGGAGACGTTTATGGTGGGGTGGGAGGTTGAGGCAAATCGCCTGGCTGCTGGTTACGTGCAGCCAGACACCAGGGCGGTTAGAAGAGCACAGGAGGGCGCGGTACGCATCAGAGAAGCTTTGAAAACCAGTTTCATGACTGGCCAGGCTACGGTGTGAAAGTTCTGTTTGTTTCTCCTTGATGAAACCCCCCGCCCCTTGGTTCACTCTACTTCCCTGTAAGCTAACGACCCTTCCCTCCTCCCTTCGATCACCGCTTGCAGAGGCAATAAAGTCATTGTTGCTTCACATTCATGCATTCTTTATTCATTCATCACACAAATAGGGGGATGACTACCAAGGTAGCCCAGGAGGGGTGGTGGAGGAGGGAAGGAAAATGCCACACAGTACTTTAAAAGTTTACAACTTTAAAGTTTATTGAATGCCAGCCTTCTTTTTTTTGGGCAATCCTCTGTGGTGGAGTGGCTGGTTGGCCGGTGCCCCCCCCACCGCGTTCTTGGGCGTCTGGGTGTGGAGGCTATGGAACTTGGGGAGGAGGGCGGTTGGTTACACAGGGGCTGTAGTGGCAGTCTGTGCTCCAGCTGCCTTTGCTGCAGCTCAACCATACACTGGAGCATACTGGTTTGATCCTCCAGCAGCCTCAGCATTGAATCCTGCCTCCTCTCATCACGCTGCTGCCACATTTGAGCTTCAGCCCTGTCTTCAGCCCGCCACCTCTCCTCCCGGTCATTTTGTGCTTTCCTGCACTCTGACATTATTTGCCTCCACGCATTCGTCTGTGCTCTGTCAGTGTGGGAGGACAGCATGAGCTCGGAGAACATTTCATCTCGAGTGCGTTTTTTTTTCTTTCTAATCTTCACTAGCCTCTGGGAAGGAGAAGCTCCTGTGATCATTGAAACACATGCAGCTGGTGGAGAAAAAATAGGGACAGCGGTATTTAAAAAGACACATTTTATAAAACAGTGGCTACACTCTTTCAGGGTAAACCTTGCTATTAACATTACATACATAGCACATGTGCTTTCGTTACAAGGTCGCATTTTGCCTCCCCCCACCGCGTGGCTACCCCCTCAACACTCCTCCCTCCCCGTGGCTAACAGCGGGGAACATTTCTGTTTAGTCACAGGCAAACAGCCCAGCAGGAACGGGCTCCTCTGAGTGTCCCCTGAAGAAAAGCACTCTATTTCAACCAGGTGACCATGAATTATATCTCACTCTCCTGAGGATAACACAGAGAGATAAAGAATGGATGTTGTTTGAACGCCAGCAAACATACACTGCAATGCTTTGTTGTACAATGATTCCCGAGTACGTGTTACTGGCCTGGAGTGGTAAAGTGTCCTACCATGAAGGACGCAATAAGGCTGCCCTTCCCCGAAACCTTTTGCAAAGGCTTTGGGAGTACATCCAGGAGAGCCGCGAATGCCAGGGCAAAGTAATCCTTTCACATGCTTGCTTTTAAACCATGTATAGTATTTTAAAAGGTACACTCACTGGAGGTCCCTTCTCCGCCTGCCGGGTCCAGGAAGCAGCCTTGGGTGGGTTTAGGGGGTACTGGCTCCAGGTCCAGGGTGAGAAACAGTTCCTGGCTGTCAGGAAAACGGTTTCTCCTCTTGCTTGCTGTGAGCTATCTACAACCTCCTCCTCATCATCATCTTCTTCGTCCCCAAAACCTGCTTCTGTGTTGCCTCCATCTCCATTGAAGGAGTCAAACCACACGGCTGGGGTAGTGGTGGCTGAACCCCCTAAAATGGCATGCAGCTCATCATAGAAGCGGCATGTTTGGGGCTCTGACCCGGAGCAGCCGTTCGCCTCTCTGGTTTTCTGGTAGGCTTGCTTCAGCTCCTTAAGTTTCAAACGGCACTGCTTCGGGTCCCTGTTATGGCCTCTGTCCTTCATGCCCTGGGAGATTTTGACAAAGGTTTTGGCATTTCGAAAACTGGAACGGAGTTCTGATAGCACGGATTCCTCTCCCCATACAGCGATCAGATCCCATACCTCCCGTTCGGTCCATGCTGGAGCTCTTTTCCGATTCTGGGACTCCATCATGGTCACCTGTGCTGATGAGCTCTGCATGGTCACCTGCAGCTTGCCACACTGGCCAAACAGGAAATGAGATTCAAAAGTTCATTCTTTTCATGTCTAACTGGCCAGTGCATCTGAGTTGAGAGTGCTGTCCAGAGCGGTCACAATGGAGCACTCTGGGATAGCTCCCGGAGGCCAATACCGTCGAATTGTGTCCACAGTACCCCAAATTCGAGCCGGCAAGGCCGATTTAAGCGCTAATCCACTTGTCAGGGGTGGAGTAAGGAAATTGATTTTAAGAGCCCTTTAAGTCGAAATAAAGGGCTTCATCGTGTGGACGGGTACAGGTTTACATCGATTTAACGCTGCTAAATTCGACCTAAAGTCCTAGTGTAGACCAGGGCTAAGGCTAGGCCTATTTGAATTTCAGCAGAAATATAAATCACATCTCATTCTGTTTTTAATTTGCTGCCTTAAGCATGTCAGTGATGCTTTCACAACCATCTGAGTGGTGTCATTTTCTTCTGATCTAGCTGCATTTCCCCTGTAATCAGGGGCCTAAAAGAACACATGGGAGCCTGATTCTACTATCGCTTAGACTGATGGAAGTCAGGAGCAACTCCATTCAAGACCATTGAATATTATTGGTGCAAGAGGAAAAAATTAGGCCATTGGGTCACATTCGGCAGTGTTCTACCAGAGTAAATCCTGAAATCAACTGAGTTACTGTTGATTTACACCAGCGTAACTGAGAGGCCTTCCTTATACAAATATTGGAGATGGATAAGCAAGGACAAGATCCAAACATCCCTTATTTCTGAGCACAACAGCAGCTCACCATCAGAGCAATGAATCCACTTCATAGGTACATGCTTAAATTCTCAAGTGGTCATCTAGCATCCACAATGCTGTATATGATTCGTTGGTTTGGGAGGAATAATTTCAAGAGGCCCTTTTTTGATTTTCAAGTGTAAGAAAAGGCTAAACATTTCTCAGTGCACATCAGGCCATGATGAAATCATCTAGGGACCGATGACAAGTACAAGCTGTGCAAGAGAAAAATGCTATGGGGTTAAGTGCGGGTAAGTAAATGCAGTTTCCACTGTTCATTACAGGTGTTAATCCAAACTTCACAGATACTTTTGGCTGGGATTCATTAAAAAGCTCCCCTTTTACAGGAGATTTCTAGTCCTTCCACCCGCTTAGGCCAGAAATATTAACCCTGGATCATCTTGTCTGTGCCTATTATATCTCCCTGGGAAGTCCAAGCTGGCATGATCGGTGTCCTGACTGTGCCTAGTTACTACAGTAGCTGTTTCTCTGTAAATACCTCTGTTAGGTATTGTCATGAAGAAATGCCATCAGAAAAACCTTGCATGCAATATTTTGGCATTTCTGCTTATGTACCCTGCTGGAACGAGGGTCTATGCAGGTGCAGGTAAATAAAGCATTGCCAAACCTAAGTATTCAAAATCATGAGTTAAGCCCCTCAGAATCAGATTGGCTCAAAAATCATGCTCTCTCCCGCACCCCGAAGGCATAGGGGAGTGAAGAAGGAGGAGCAGGGAACTGGTGGAGCTTCAGCTCAGCCCTCAAAGTGCTGGCTAGCCATGCTCCACTGGCACAAGGACAGGAGGGGAAGGGTAATAGTTTGTTTGTAGAGGCCAGAAGCAAATTTCTACTCACACCACGATCAAAAGAAGGGCGGAGGGAGGAAGTTGTCCTCTTCTGTGCCCCAGTTCTCTCTGTTGGATGCGGAGAAATCAGCAGCAGTGCTGCAATGTGCCTCCCCTTAATACAGCTGTGACATTGGGTTGGAACCTGTGCCTTGCTCCCTGGACCTCACAGCCATTGGCTAATCTTGCAAGGTTTTATTTTTGCAGCATCTGCTCTCCCAGGGTGAGAACATATCTTTAAAAAAAAAAAAAGCCAAGTGTTGCTACTCTGCCTTTTAACGTTTCTTTAAACTTGTGTCAGAGGGTGGAGCTGGTGGCTCAATGGCATCACAACATGCTGACAGACAGGAGTCCCTGAGCTTTCGAAGAGATGTCATGAATATTGGAAGCGTGTTGTTCAAACCTCACAATTAGGGTGCTGGCTAAAGCTGGTTGGAAAGTGGGTGGGTTTCTCTGGAAAATTTTGACTTTGTGCCCAAACACACACACACACACCCCTTTCATCTGAAAACCTAAGGTTTTGGACCAAAATGTTTTCAGGTTTGTTGGGCTTTTTTTCCACAAAGTCAAAGTTTTCCATGTAGAGCAGACGGACACTTTCAAAAAAAATAGAGTTTAGCTGAAAACTCAATTTTTCTACCAAACAGTTTTGACGGGAATTTTTTGACCAGCCGTATTGCTGGCATCAGCCTGCCAGCAGCCTGTGGCACACTGATTCCTGGAGCAGGGATGAGGGTATATCATGGCCTGGAAAGACCCTAGTCATTTTCCAAACCAGGACTTTGGAACAGCCAAAGCAGAGCCAGCTCCACTTTGTGTGTCTGATTACATTTTTTCATGCTGATGCCAGGCCATGCTGCAGAGATCCAATTAGCGGACATGCTTTTTATTTTCACCCTTTAAGAGTACTGGCCCCAGCTCTTCATCCCTCCTTCTCTTACCAAATCAGGCCCACTGCCTATACCATCTTTCAACCTGAAAACAATCTGGTATATGTGTAAGCTATGGGCCTGATCCTGCAAACACAGTATTACTTTTTATTTTTATTACCATACAGCCTCAGAGCTCTAGGCATGGACCAAGACTCCATTGTGCTAGGTGCTGAATAAACAGAACAAAAAAAAATCCCAGTCCCCAACCCAAAGAGCTTAAAATCCATGTGACTAGTCCCATCCTACCCAATGGGGCTACCCACATGAGTGAAATGACTCACTTTTGTGTTTGCAGTATTGGGCATTATATATCTCCAGCCATTGCCTGTGAAGTGGTAAGTGGCAGCCATTAAAACTTCATTACAGTGGGGCAGGTGCTATATTTTAGCCAGGGACAATTAAGCACAGCTCACTGCTTATAAAGGGTACCACAGAGGCTTTTTGTACTATCTATGCAGAGGAGAGGAAACCTCCATTTTTTAAAGTTTAAATTTTGTATACTTTTATTTTAATTTTGAACCAGGCAGCAAACAGAAAGGGTTGGAGTAATTTTATGAGACATCTCTTACTGGGCCAGAGCCTCAAGTGGTGACCAGTGTATATCCATGGAAGTTGATGCCAGTTTTCATCAGCTGAAGGACTGACCGGATCTCTCTAACAGGGATTCCTGGACACCATTTTCCCCTGGGGGGAAACTGGATTAGTTTACAAATGTAAGGCATTTTGATAGAGATTTTGTAACCTGTAAATGCACACTGATTTTACGAATCTCCTTTCTGACCTTACTGAAATTTCCTATTGTGGAAAATCAATTTTCCATTCTTAAACAGGAGCATTTAATCATCATCAATATTGATTTAAAAGTATCTCAAAATAGCATTGAAAGGGGTGAGGCAGAAGTGAAACCTCTTGCAATAAATCCTCTCATATAGAAGAGACATTTCCGATAAGGCAGATCCTTCCTGTTCATAGTTTTTTCCTCACAATGAGCCAAAACATTGTGTGTTAGTGAGTGATCACTAGACAGCATACGTTATCAGAATGGACAGATAGCTTTAAACCACGCTTTTGCCATCTGTTCTGGCTTGTAATTACAGACGCAGCAAGAATACAAGTTCATAATGAATTATTCAAAAAAGTTAGAAGAAGAGTTTTCAAACGCATTGGTGGACTAAACACAACCCTGCCCATCCCTGAGGAGCTCTGAGATGCTGCCTCATGCATTGTCTGCAGAAGGACTCTGGCTGTCCAGGATAGGATTCCACCGTGGTGGAAGCACTGCTAGGCTCTCTGCCAGGAACCAAAGTGTATCCATAGCTACTGCTTTTCAGGACTGCAGCACACTTGTAGCCTACTAAGGAAGCTATTCAGGCACCAAAGGGGACCGGGAGCCAAGTCTGGCTCTTGGTTACACAGATGTAAATCCTCTGAAGTCTCACAAGTGTATTAGCTGGATTTTTCTCTGACCACTTCAATCACTAGTAGGTGATCCTTATCCTGGGGTTGAAGTGAGAAGCTTCCCCCTTCCCCTTCTCCCTGCTGGTGCACCTGGTTGGCACAGGGCAGGCTTTAACTCCACGTAAATTCCTTATTCAGTGAGGTATTTAATTTTTTTCCTGCTGTGTCATTAGAAAAACATAATCAGTAAACACCCTCTCATTATATTGAATGCCCCAATACCTACACATTTCCCTACACTAAACAGGGGTTCACTCTATCAAAAATGAATATCAAGCATATAGATCTCCACTATGTGCTTGCATGCACTTTCCTTCTCTGGCAACCCCCCTCTTTCATTTGATGATTTACATGGCTGGGTATTACTGTCCTGGTTGGATGTATCAACATCAAATGGAAAAAAGCCAAAGGAAGGCTTCTTTGTGCCGTGCTGTAGCGATGAATATGTAAAATGAGCTTGGGCCAAGTCAATCCGTCTCGTTCCCACATCTGCATGTTTATGGGCTTGTCAGCTCCAAACCTTGCAAAGCCCTCAACCAAAGAGTTTGCTGCTGAATGCCTTGGAGATATTTTTGAACTAAAATGAGATCTGCGGTTCTTTAACTGTTCTGGATAGCTGAGGTGGAGAGACGAGTGTTAAAAAAGAATCTTCCTCCATATTTGATAAACAGACAGAGGCAGTGCTCTCTATTCTTCCACATCGATACGTGTAATACTAGCTGTTTGTCTGGCTGAAAAGAAATCTTTTCTTTGGGAGAGGGTGGTAATCCCACAGTACACAGGAGAGGGCACTGCAAGTTACTAAATGGAGATTACTGTCAAAATGTTGATGCTACCCTTGAGTATTGCTAAAATGTATTTCAGGTAAGAATAAATCTCTGCTGAGGGTAATTCATATGGATACATCCACACGTATGGAAAATGCTATAGGTTAAAAACCAATAGGTGGTATAAAACTCTAAAGCTTCAGGATATAATCCAACCACTGTCAGAGGTTAGGAAGAAATTTTAAGATGACAATTGTCCAGAATAGCGTTTCTTGAAATTTCCACTGAAGCATCTGGTAGTGAACTCGGTAGGAGACAGGATTCCAGGCTTGATGAAAGACTGATCTAATCCAGCGTGGCAAATGCTACTTTAGATGTACTTGCAACGCTGAAGAAAATATCAACTAATGAAGCCTTTAAGAACTACAACAGCTGCATAAAGGAATCCATTTGCAGTGTACAACACATTTTACTGGTTCTACAAAGCCCAACGACAGTGCTACATATACTTGAGTGCCATCTTACCTGATACCTATTTAAATAAACAGACAGCACAACCCTGTGACAGCCTTCTGTAGTGTCACAGTCCTTTCTTCCGCAGCTCATTTCCTTGAAATAAATGATTAACACTTTTGCACATACTGTACTTGTTTGTAAAGCACCATGTAAATTTACCCCACCATACAAGCTATTGAAACAAGAATGAATAATAGTAATGACAGCAGGTTTTGTAGCATGGTGGAGACCCTCTATCTGACTTCCTTTGCAAGGAATTACTCCTTCCCTGCTGAATGCCGTGTGAGATAGTTACCCACTCACATCACCCTGTTGTGTTTTGGATGGGAGCAGAATTGGAACTAAATGCAATTAGAGAGGTTGCTCTTACAGTGTTTGTAGGCCAAGTGGAAATCATAGTAACAGAAATTTTACAAGAAAATCTCACAAGATAGCCAGCCCAATTATTTAGCCTCAAGAGTTCTGGAAGGCTGTGAGAAGCAGTCAGGTTAATGGGTAATGCTTAGGGCCAAACTGGAACTCAGACTCTTTTGAGGTGTTCCCATTACTTGTTTGTACATGTATGTATTTTATTTTATTTGTTTTTTCCACAAAGAGCACCACAAGTAGGATAAATGAAAGAGGAAAGAAAATCTTTTCTTAGGGGCTAAGCGCTCGGAAGGGTATTCAGCTAATTATTAGTATGAATATTCTTTGCCTGACAGAGCATATATGGACTATTTGAGTCTTTATCCTGTGCATCAAACACACACAGAGTCAATGTCCACACTCCTCTTCCTGGGGAATAAAGCAACTCAGCAGAAAGCTCATCTTAAATTTTCCCCTCTAAATTAGGTTAGTCCAAGGGGTTTCTATGCAAGACCTCTGTCTCAGACACTAGTTCCTTCAGCAGAGAGAGGATTATCTGTGAGAAGGTTAACAAGCCACCCCACACAGAGCAGGAGGGGTCTAGTACTGACACAGGGTGGGTGAAGAGAAAGGCCCTGCCCCATCCCTCACTCATTAAGAGCCACTGTGGTTTACTGGGTAAATACATATTTTGCTACTCTTTGAAATGATTGATATGTTTGACTGACAGACTGCAGTGCCTCCCTCAGGGCTTTGTAAGTGTATCATGCCATCCCACCATTGAGCTCTGTTCTTCTCTTCATGGAAATGAACGCACTCCTCAAAATGAACAGAAAAATAAGGCATGTGGGTGTGAATTTGATCTCCCTTACACCATATAATGGTGTAACTCCAGTGACAGCAGTAGAGCTACTGCTGATTTACATCAGTGTCATTTATGGTCACATGAAACAGTTTAAGTGCAGTAGTGTTTGTGTTTAAGTAGTTAGTAATATGGTTTAAAGGAGGTCACATTTTTGAACTTTCAAGCACACCGTGCTACCATGCTAGCAGGAGACAGAAAATGAAATCACAGAGTGGTTATGTGGTGTAACTAAACAATTGGCCCAGCAGGGGCACCCTGTTATCCAGAGCTAATCACACCCCAGTGTGCTCCATTTTGTGAACTGCTGGCCATTTTAGCAGTTACCAGATTTCTTTTCATTTTAGGTGTAAATACATTATTTCAATAAAACACTTGGATCCCTGGATATTGCCAGTTAAAGTTAAATCCAGGGGAATGGCTCTCAGAGATCAGCATGCTCAATGCTGAACCTCTAATCAAACTGCTCCATCAATCCGGATTACACTATGCTGTCCACAATCTAAACTCCTTTCCTCTGCAGCCAGACCCTGACCCACTGCAAGGCCCTTTTACACCAGACTAGTGGTACAAAAGGGTTTTAGGCTGGCCTAAGTGGACAGCCAAGGATCCCGTGGTGTGGGATGATCTCTGAACTGATGTAAAACCACCTCTGTGCCCTTGGGATTATTAGCTGCTCTGCGGACTGAAGTCCCTCAGCATAAATTAGAGGTCTATTAACTTCTCTGGAGCAGATCAGAATCTCCATAGCAGTATGCAGTTCTCGAGACTCCATCTGTTCTTGTGTGGGACTCAAGGAAACCCTCTGCACTGGGACCAAACACAAAGCCCATTCTGGTGACTCTACACTGTGCCTGCCCTGGGGGAATTCCCTGATGGCCCCTGGCCAGAATAGCATATAGAGGCCAGGGACAGAATCTGTCCTAGGAATTTTAGAAGTGTCTTAGACAGATCTATAGATAGATGAAAAGAAGTGTTTGTCTGTGCCCATCTCAGTTCCTGCTCAGAAGGACGACTACTCTTATGAATCTTTACAGCAGTGACACTGGCAGATCTGAGGGGCATTCTGTTCAGAAATGCTGTTAGCTTTGCCTTATTCACAAGGCAATGAATTAACACTCCTGCAGCATGGAAAAGAAACATTTGGATCTATTCAGTGGCTTTCTGCCACAACTTCTAGACAAATGACTCACAACAACAAGGATATGCAATTTACCATGCTTCTCTTAGAATAGATCTGTCCCAACCAAGGGCTACATTGTGCCACCTTTACACTAAAACCAATACCTTACTCTATCAGTAAAGAGGAAGGATGGTCCTATCCTGCATGTGCTTGTTTGGGACTTAAGACATGCAGGTTCAATCCCCTGCTCTACCAGACTTCTTGTGTGGCCTTGGGCAAATTCACTTAGTCTCTGTGCCTTGTTTCCTCTTCCCTTGCGCCCTTTCCCCAGAAAAATGGGGATAATAGCATTGCCCTACCTTGCAGGAGTTTAATGAGGCTCAATACATAGTAGCTGACCACTTCACAAGCTTCAATGGTGAGGGGCCTAAATAAGGACCTGAGATAATCTCACTGCTTTCAACAGGACTGCTTGCACAGAGAGGTACTACTGAACATGAATCATAGAATCACAGAATCATAGAATATCAGGATTGGAAGGGACCTCAGGAGGTCATCTAGTCCAACCCCCTGCTCAAAGCAGGACCAATCCCCAAATAAATCATCCCAGCCAGGGCTTTGTCAAGCCTGACCTTAAAAACTTCTAAGGAAGGAGATTCTACCACCTCCCTAGGTAACGCATTCCAGTGTTTCACCACCCTCCTAGTGAAAAAGTTTTTCCTAATATCCAACCTAAACCTCCCCCACTGCAACTTGAGACCATTACTCCTTGTCCTGTCATCTTCTACCACTGAGAATAGTCTAGAACCACCCTCTTTGGAACCACCTCTCAGGTAGTTGAAAGCAGCTATCAAATCCCCCCTCATTCTTCTCTTCTGCAGACTAAACAATCCCAGTTCCCTCAGCCTCTCCTCATAAGTCATGTGTTCCAGACCCTTAATCATTTTTGTTGCCCTTTGCTGGACTCTCTCCAATTTTTCCACATCCTTCTTGTAGCGTGGGGCCCAAAACTGGACACAGTACTCCAGATGAGGCCTCACCAATGTCGAATAGAGGGGAACGATCACGTCCCTCGATCTGCTGGCTATGCCCCTACTTATACATCCCAAAATGCCATTGGCCTTCTTGGCAACAAGGGTACACTGTTGACTCATATCCAGCTTCTCGTCCACTGTCACCCCTAGGTCCTTTTCCGCAGAACTGCTGCCTAGCCATTCGGTCCCTAGTCTGTAGCGGTGCATTGGATTCTTCCATCCTAAGTGCAGGACCCTGCACTTATCCTTGTTGAACCTCATCAGATTTCTTTTGGCCCAATCCTCCAATTTGTCTAGGTCCCTCTGTATCCTATCCCTACCTGCCACCGTATCTACCACTCCTCCTAATTTAGTATCATCCGCAAATTTGCTGAGAGTGCAATCCACACTATCCTCCAGATCATTTATGAAGATATTGAACAAAACTGGCCCCAGGACCGACCCTTGGGGCACTCCACTTGATACCGGCTGCCATCTAGACATGAAGCCATTGATCACTACCCGTTGAGCCTGACAATCTAGCCAACTTTCTACCCACCTTATAGTGCATTCATCCAGTCCATACTTCTTTAACTTGCTGACAAGAATACTGTGGGAGACCGTGTCAAAAGCTTTGCTAAAGTCAAGAAACAATACATCCACTGCTTTCCCTTCATCCACAGAACCAGTAACCTCATCATAGAAGGCGATTAGATTAATCAGGCATGACCTTCTCTTGGTGAATCCATGCTGACTGTTCCTGATCACTTTCCTCTCGTGTAAGTGCTTCAGGATTGATTCCTTGAGGACCTGCTCCATGATTTTTCCGGGGACTGAGGTGAGGCTGACTGGCCTGTAGTTCCCAGGATCCTCCTTCTTCCCTTTTTTAAAGATGGGCACTACATTAGCCTTTTTCCAGTTGTCCAGGACTTCCCCCGATCGCTATGAGTTTTCAAAGATAATGGTCAATGGCTCTGCAATCACAGCCGCCAACTCATTTAGCACTCTCGGATGCAACGCATCCGGCCCCATGAGTAACGGCGGCAGAATCTAGGCCTGAATTCCTGCTGTAATAAAATTTATATGGATGTTGGGGCAATTTAGAACTACTAGTTTGGCGCTTTCTAGAGAGAACAGGTTGTTCGCACGCTATTCTGATCGATTCAAGCCAGTTTTTACTGGATGAACACAGTCACAGATGGCCCACTTCAGCAGAGAGGCCAAGGAATAGATATGCCCCGGAGACTGACCTCTCCTTTACCCCTAAACAAACACTCAGAGACATGTTGAATCACTCTGGGGAGGCAATGTGGGGAAACCTGTGTAGAACTTTGGCTTAGTGCAGAAGATTGTACTTTCTGGTAGTGGCTGGCCCTAGTGACTATAACAACTTGCTGTTTAGTTCAAGCTGAAAAGTTACTCCTTTGGCTCAGTTGGTAGAAGATTTTGGTACTGAAGGTGCACAGCACTGCTCCCCTCTGATGAGCGTGTGTCTGTGTATGCAGTTCAGCTGTGTTACGCATGCAATGCAGGGAAAGGAACTGTTAGATTCTACTGGGCTTTTTTGTGGTCTTTTAAATGGATGTTTTTTTAAAGTCAAACAACAGTGAGCACTCTTAGGCTTGTTCATTTGCATTTTGCGGTAGCACCAAAAATCCATATGAGGATTTTGTGCTGGGAACTGCTTTTACACCGCAAAGAAGTCATGGCACCTGCCTCAAAGAGCTTTCAATCTAATCCAATAAAGCAAGTGAGTGTAACAAGAGAAGAGAAGCAAGGAGACAGCGGGGAGGTGTGTGTGGGGGGAAGAGATGGTACTATGATCACAGGCACATAGGGTAATTGTGTATAACTTGTGGCACCTTAGAGACTAACCAATTTATTTGAGCATAAGCTTTCGTGAGCTACAGCTCACTTCATCGGATGCATACTGTGGAAAGTATAGATCTTTTTATACACACAAAGCATGAAAAAATGGGTGTTTACCACTACAAAAGGTTTTCTCTCCCCCCACCCCACTCTCCTGCTGGTAATAGCTTATCTAAAGTGACCACTCTCCTTACAATGTGTATGATAATCAAGGTGGGCCATTTCCAGCACAAATCCAGGGTTTAACAAGAACGTCTGGGGGGGGGGGGGGGGAGGGAGGAAAACACAAGGGGAAATAGGTTACCTTGTGCAAGGTAACCTATTTCCCCTTGTTTTTTCCTCCCCCCTCCCCCCGACATTCTTGTTAAACCCTAGATTTGTGCTGGAAATGGCCCATCTTGATTATCATACACATTGTAAGGAGAGTGGTCACTTTAGATAAGCTATTACCAGCAGGAGAGTGGGGTGGGGGGAGAGAAAACCTTTTGTAGTGGTAAACACCCATTTTTTCATGCTTTGTGTGTATAAAAAGATCTATACTTTCCACAGTATGCATCCGATGAAGTGAGCTGTAGCTCACGAAAGCTTATGCTCAAATAAATTGGTTAGTCCCTAAGGTGCCACAAGTACTCCTTTTCTTTTTGCGAATACAGACTAACACGGCTGTTACTCTGAAACCTGTATATAACTTGATGGCTCAGACATATATATGAAAGCCACGCTTTTCTTTAATGACTAAACAATGACATCAGCTATTCCTGGCTGCTCCTCAATCTTGCCATCACTAGCAGGCTGATTACTTGCAGAAATGGGGGTCTGGCATAATTTCCCCTCACTAAATCAAACACTGGCCTGTTGTGTGCATAAAGAGAGCTGTGACTCTATCTCTGAACTGGCTCCTTTTGTAAGCAGTAAATTCACGGGGGGGGGGGGTTGGGTGTGGGGGGGAAGAGTTTACAGGTAGACACAGCAACTTGTATGGGCAGAACAGAAAGGAATGATATACAGAAGCAAAGAAGAGTACATAAATGCAAAAGCGATAAAGATACTGACAGGCAGTTAGCAGATTACTTACAGCAAAAGGGAAAAGTGAGATGTCAGCTGTGAGGGGATGGGTACAGGAAAGCAGAGTTTAGTGTCAGTTGAAGGTGAAAGCAAACTGGAAGGGTTCCTGAGAGGATGCTAGAGGGGAAGTAACTTAGTGACATAGAGGAGGTTCCATCCAGATAAATGGAAAGTCAGATATGTTTGCAAGCACATGAGGCTTACTGAAATATCTTGTAAGTTCAGCAATAGCAAAGTGATTATGAGACAGATAAATATTCAATTAGACTTCTGCAGCATTCATTCTTACCTCTTCTGTTTCTAGACCTGTTTCAACCACGAAGAGGGAATTGGATAACAAGACCCACATAATGCTACCTGGAGATTTTATTAAAGCAGACATGTTGGAGGAGCCAGTTTAAGGAGCCTACTTGTTGTGAGCTCCTCTGACTTCTTACACGGCACTGAGGTATGCTGGAGATAAAAGTATCGTTGTCTTAGAAGGGATATGAGATTGTGCCAAATTTACTGGAAGGCAGATAAATTTGATGAAAAACAGAGCAGACTGCATGGACGTCGAGAGACAGACTGTTTGAGCTGCACTAGTCAACAATTCAAAAGAGCTCTTAGCCAAGGACCTGCAAAGAGGAATTCTTCAGCCATATCCAAGTATGTGCATTGGCAACATTTCCACCTGTCATGATTTGTGAGCAATAGACTCTGGAGAGAGAGGCATGGAGGAGAGGGTTAGAGGATGAGGAATAAAACAGAGTGAAGTAGTCTTGTTGTCTATATACTAGACTGGGAGTCAAAAATTTGTAAAAAGAAAAGGAGTACTTGTAGCACCTTAGAGACTAACCAATTTATTTGAGCATGAGCTTTCGTGAGCTACAGCTCACTTCATCAGATGTACATCAGATGTACATCAGACATACATCTGATGAAGTGAGCTGTAGCTCACGAAAGCTCATGCTCAAATAAATTGGTTAGTCTCTAAGGTGCTACAAGTACTCCTTTTCTTTTTGCGAATACAGACTAACACGGCTGTTACTCTGAAACCTAAAAATTTGTAAGTTCTAATTAAAACTCTATGACTCCCCTGTGGCACTAGGTTAGTCACTTAACCTCTCTGTGTCTCATTTTCCTAATCGGTAAGCAGCACAGTTTGTCAGCCAGAGCTCAGAGGACCACTCTTAGCTAGTCAGGGCTCATGGTGATCAGGCTTGTCCACCTTGGATTATCTGAAAGTGGCAAAATCAGAGGCTGATCATGGGGGGAAAATGACCAGCCTTTGTATACGCTAAAACACCCAAGGCATAGCCCTACCAGGGTAATTCTCAAATACAAGATTGGGTCTCCATACATGTGCAGAAAATGTCAGCTTGTACCCCTATCCAGGCAAACATTGAGCTAATGAGAAGCCCAAGGATAGAGATTGTCAAGACTCTAACAGGGGCAATACCTTTCATGGGAACTAGGAGAATGAAACTACAGGGGAGTGTTTATCCATTCTCAGTACTGTTATAAACATTTGTACGGGGAGACTTTGGCAAACCAGTAAAGTACCTGAAACCACTATGGCTTATTGCTAAAAGCAGCCAAGCAGCAGGCTGTAAATTAGCCAAATCAGCCTGCTTAGCTTAACCAAGGCAGGAGTGGAGGGGGGTCTTTGGGTGCCACAGAGAGGGTAGCTTGACCCCACCTCCTTCGTGATAAGAATTGTGTTGAAGTGGCTGATACATGCATTTTAGAAGAGCAGGATGTGCCCCAGGAATGCCTATTGGCCGCCTCAAGGCTGCAAACTCTGGAAAAAACCACACCTGGTTAATCAATAATCAGAAGAAACCTTTTGCTGGACCACTGAAACTGCTTGTAACAAGTTTTCTTTAAGGGACATGTCTAATGTATAAATAAGGGGAAAAAGTTTGAGGTAGTTGGACTCTTTTTGGAGTCTCCCTCTAGATACATCTTGCAGTCCCCACCGGCAGACAGAAGATTTGTCCACTGGAAGCCAGCCGCTGTGCCACTCAAGAGCCACACTCAGCTTTGGTAATTATCAAGGGTTGGGGGTGTTTTACTAACCTTTTGCGGCCGTGTGTAAGTGCTTGAGACTAAGTAAAGTTTAGCTTTAAGTGAAAGCACTTTTGCGTTGTCCTGTTTGTGCCAGCCATCTATTGGTCGGATGGCCGTGTCTCCCCTGATTTATTTCCTGACACCACCTCACACAGAGTAAAAGTTACTAAGAGCTTTGGGTTGAAAGAACCCCGGGTAACAATTGAGAGAGGGTAATTGGGATGTATCTCTTTATGGCCACCATATCATAATCTGAGAATTCCAGGAAATCATTATAGTACATGAAGTGTTGGAGTGTGAAAAAGACTGCTGGAGCTCTGCTAAGAGAGTATTCCCGCTGTCCATGTGTTTATGCTTGAAATTTACCTCCACAGGATACTACAGAAAGAGTTTTATTTATAGTCCTGAGACACAAAAGCCCCAGCTTGTTTCTTAGTGAAGAGCTCCTCCTCCATTATTGATCACAGTGCTGTTAGAAGACACCTGAACTGCTTTAAGTGAACAAGCCAGTGCAACATCCTTCATCGTCAAACTTCCATTTGACCTGGCTGTCACAGGCACCCACTGATAAATCAGAAGCAGAGCCCTGGAAATGCCTGGGAGAGATTTTTGATTTCTCAGAAGTTGCGTTAGACCCCCCTTATGGATAAACACAAATTACAGCGCGTAGATCATTAATATTCAGCTTAAGAAATTCACTGGACTGTAACTGCAATGCAGGCACGTAGATGAAAAAATAAATGGACCAGCAATAGATTAATTTTATAGGGCTTAAAATGGAGTGAAGAGACAAAGTTTATACATGCAAAACATCCTAGCCTAAAGGGGCAGACGATCCTTTAGCTGGATACATTAATCCCTATAAGGAAGCCTAACACTATCTGACACTTTTTTGATCAAAGTAATTTGCTTATTTGGGAGACTGAAAAAAACTTTCCTGGTATCGCTCAGTGAAAATACTGCCTGAGGAATGTGAGGTACTGAATCCGACTGCTCGTCGTGTCACTTTGCATCCTACTGGAGTAGCACTATGCCTTAAAGAAGTCCCTTAGTTTTCTGTTTAGGGCTTGATGCACACTTGTGCCAAGCACATAAGGAAAAGAATGTGGAAGTGCAAGAACTCCTTCTCAGGTCCAGGATATCAGGGTCCCTGAAAAGTGCCATTCCCTTTCCAAGTCTGCTTTTGGGAGGCTGCACAGCTCTGGTGTGGCATGGATTGGTTTCGATTGTGGGAAAACTGAGCCAGCATTTGTGCTCTCACAGTATTTGATCCAGCAAGCCTGTACTGAACAAGTATCCGTGCATAGCAGTAGTGCTGCTGGAGGTGTCAAGTCAAACTATGCCTTAATTACATCTCATAGGGTTTCTACAAGGTGCACAACAGGACAGAACTTGGCCTGCTGTTATTTGAATGAGAGAAGGGTGAGATCCTTCAAGGTATTATGAGATGGAAGATGTTTCTTATTTTATCTTTTCATTTCTTAGTATTTGGCTTTAATTATTTGACATTCTGACTTCTTATTTAAATGCTGTTTGACAAATACAGAGGTGGAGCTTTATGTCAAAAGAAAAACAAGAAGATACACATAATTTGGAAATGTATATTAATCTGATTCACAGAAGATGTATAGATAAGACTTCCAGAAAAGACTATATTATGAGACAGACTAAAGATGGTCACCAAAAAGCCCGTGAAACTTTCCATGGGTATAGGTGGTTTAGCCCTAATGTGTGGATCAAACTGTAATTTAGAGACTCACATTTTGTTTACAAAAAGTTCTCTCTGCAATTTCAGCAGGAGACTATCCTTTCTCTACTTCCTGTCCTAACATACTGTGTAGTGCCACTCTTTCCTTTTAAATCCTTACTGTGTTCCAAATTAGAGGTGGCAATATGTCAGTGGTGGTAAAGTGTCTTGTGCATGTGCAAAAGTAGCTTCTAATTTTGGGTACCTCAGTTGTAGCTAACCAAGGCCCTATTTCCAGAGGCGTTGCATGTTCCTCCAGGAGAATTCAATGACAACTGTGGGTACTCAGCACCTTTGGAAATTAGGCTCTTCTAAATTACCTAAAGCTGGGCATCCAAATTCTGAAGCACATAAAACTGAAAATTTGGGCTTTAACTTCTGGGCCCCATTTCCCTCTTCTGTAAATTTAGGACAATTTTTTTTTGTCTGCTTCGCAGACTTGCTGTGAGATCTGTCTAAATACCAGTTATAAAGTGCAATGGCAGTACAAAGTACTATTTAGGATAGTCAGTAGCAGGGGTGGGAGTATAATTCTGAGTCCAGATGGCTAAATAGACCACTTACAATTCAATTCAGTGGCTATTATTTGTCTACGTTTTAGAATTTTGCTGTCTGCAAGTTTATTTCTGTGCAAGACATTGCCATAAAATGCCGCCATGTGTTCTAATTTGAGCTAGATCTCTTGGATTAGGTTATCACCACTAGTAATAT
This sequence comes from Caretta caretta, assembly GCF_965140235.1. Lineage (NCBI taxonomy): Eukaryota > Metazoa > Chordata > Testudines > Cheloniidae > Caretta > Caretta caretta. The sequence continues at coordinate 71,941,596 of NC_134212.1, read as the reverse complement.
AACACCCACTCTGCAACAGCGATTGAACCAATATGGATTTATTACCTCCTATACCTCCTTTTAATCACTTTGTATCACACTCAGTATGTGCTTTCCTCTACTTATCTTTTATTTTATGTTGGGAGCTAAGAATTAGCAACAAACCCAAATCCTGTTTCTTTGTTTAAACTAGACAAATCTGCCAGCATCTGGCAGCGCCCATAAGATTCCGCACTAGGGATAGATCTAGACTAGGCAGATAGGCCATGTTTTAAAATGCGCTAGCTAACATATTTTAACAACAACATGATTCAAAATGACACTTGCACCTACTATAGACAGAGCAAGTTCTATTCAAAACATGTTTATCTGGTCATCAAGGCCCCTGGGATTGACTACAACCAACTATCCTGTTTTAAAACATGCTTTCTTAGTCTAGGCATTACTTATCAGTGCCCTGATGATCTTCTGAAAAGGGAAAAAAAGAGCCATGTGCTAATAACTCAGAACAGAGGCCACAAATTCAAGTCGTGGCGATTTCAAGAATTATAATAATCATTTTTATCTTTTCAGTTTAGTCTTTTGCTCTTTAACCAAGCATTTGAGTGAGACCTACCTAACAGTCAGAGTTCCAGGTCCTGAGCTGGCATAAAAGTCAGCATTGTTCCTTTGCTTTCGATAGGCAGCATGGCCTAATACCTAGGGCTCTGGACTGGGAGTCAGACGACTTGGCTTTTGTTCCTGACTCTGCCATTGATGGCTGTGGAATCTTGGGCAAGTCACTTCATCTGTGTCTTTGTTTACTCTTTGTCATCTATTTAGTTTGAAAGCTTTCCAGGGAAGTGATTGTCTCTCACTATGTCTCTGTATAGCAGGGACAAACTTTTTGGCCTGAGGGTCACATCGGGTTTCCAAAATTGTATGGCGGGTCGGTTAGGGGAGGCTGTGTCTCCCCAAACAGCCAGGCATGGCCTGGCCCCCGCCTCCTATCCGACCCTCCCCTCACTTCTCGCCCCCTTATGGCTCCCCCAGGACTCCTGCACCATCCACCACCCCCTGCTCCCTGTCCCCTGACCACCCCTGACTCCCCACCCCTGATGGCCCCCTACTACCCCATCCAACCCTCCCCTCTCATTCCCGACTTGCCCCCCTGGACCCGTGCCCCATCCAAACACCCTTTCTCCCTGACCGCCCCCAGAACCCCTGCCCCTGACTGCCCCCTGCCACCCCATCCAACCCCCCCTCCTTTCTGACTGCCCCCCCTGGGACCCCTGTCCTATCCAACCCCCTTGTTCTCCACTCTCTGACCACCCCGCCCCCTGACCACCACTCCCAACTCCCCTGCCCTCTATCCAACCTCCCTGTTCCCTGCCCCCTTACCGTGCTGCCTGGAGCACCGGTGGCTGGTGGTGCTGCAGCTGTGCCGCCCAGAGCACCGGGTCAGGCTGCGGCTCCGCAACTGTGCTGCCCGGCCGCCCAGAGCATTGCGCCGACGGCACAGTGCACTGAGGCTGCGGGGGAAGGGGAACAGCAAGGGGAGGGGCTGGGGGATAGCCTCCTGGGCCAGGAACTCACGGGCCAGGCAGGAGGATCCGGCAGGCCGGATGTGGCCCGGGGGCCGTAGTCTGCCCACCTCTGCTGTATAGCCTTTAGCACAATGGAATGCTGATCTTGGTTGGGGCTTTTGGGGGCTACTGTAGGGATAAAAATAATAGGCTGCCATGGAGCTATGCAGATTTACACCAGTGGCTGGGAAAAAATAAGTTTTTTTTAATAGTATAACCACACACCCCAGATTACTGATCTTCTTTCCCACTTCTTCCTTTTCACATGCTATTTGGAAACAAATGAAAATCCTGTATATTCCTGCTTTGCATGTACACAGTCCACTACTAAACTCATCTATGATCTACCAACGAATCTATGCAGCAACTCTCTCTCTCTAGGTACTTATGCCATATCTCTCTGTGGGAGTATAACGGATTGCCCGACCTGGTGTCATTAATATCTTATTAGGAAACGGATACAGAAACCACAAGGGATACACTGAAGAGGTAAGAGAACCTACCAACTGTTTCACCAACAAATGAATTCAGATTTTTTTTTAAAATCAAAACTACAACACGTTTCCTATTTCAGACAATGATTTCTCACCAGAGCCGAGCATTTCTTCTCCCTCTCAGATTTCACTGAACATGGACTCTCACAGAACAGGGCCGCTCCCCAGTCTCCTATTTTTCCATTCAGGGATGCAGTGGTGCCATTAGCTATGTCAGAGTAAGAGCATGGAGAATATCATTCTAGCATTTCCCCAGTAAGAGTTATTTAACAGTCATATTAATGCCAGCAAGAATAAATATCAATACCTAGCTGCGGAGCTGGAGGGCCATGTGGCAACAGCCAAGCTTGTGCTAATAGGTTAATCCTTCCTCACAAAGGAACATGTCTTTTCTTGCCTCTTGTCTCGATTGACTATATTCGCTATAGGGTCCTCAAAAATAATCAGTTCATTGCTATATTTCACATTAACAATGCAAGAAAACTACAGACCACTGATCATTTTCCATGTGAGCAAAATGAAATCTAAACAACAGAACCATCCAAGGGAAATGACCTTGTTTGTCTTGTTCATTTCTCCCATTTTGTCTCACTTAAGGAGGATGAAAATCAAATTCTTTTTGCCTGGTTATAAATAACCAGGACCAGAAACTTCATGATGGCGACTGCTGTCAGGGGGAATCTATAACAGGCCTTATGAATTTCCCTGGTGGAGCAGAATATCAGGGCTCATCTAAATTGCCATCTGAGACCCTTAAAATGCAAACAAATGCCAAAAATATCCACACATCTCACACACAAAAACGAACACACTTACGCTTGTGTAGGATTAACTATATTCCTCACTGGTCTTTTACCATGATTGGGCCAAATGCCTCCCTGGTATAATTCAGTGAAAGACAATGGAGCTCTACCCGGGACATCACCCTGGCACCAGCACTTTCTGGACTGTATAAAGAAAAGATGTGAATATGGGTTCATACCACACCTACCAGTGCTGATTGGTTTCATGGGCTGGTTGGAAAATGGGGATTACTTTCTGTGGAAAATTTCAACTTTTTGTAAAATAAAATAATAAATAATAATAATACATTTTGGGAGAGGGGGTGTTTAGAGATTCAGTTTTTAGGTTACTGGTTTTCTGATGAAAAACTGGAAGTGTTGAGGACAGCAGACACATTCCGTGAATGCTTTCATTTAAATAACAATCAAGTTTCCAATGGAAAGGGCTGACGGAAAATTTTCAACCAGCCCCAGGTCTAAGAGTCCAATAATCATAATACTTAGTGCTCTGCAGTTTCAATTCCACCAAATTAAACCTCCTACCGCTCTGTGAAGGGGATAAATTGGTTATTATCCTAATTTTATAAACATGGAAACAGACACACGGAGGTTTACCTTCAGCAGTGAGGTCAGTGGTTGCATGGTGGGTGGTAGCTGGTCAGAGAAAGGATGTAAGTGGTACAGAAGAGGTCCTTGCTCCAAGCTGGCATATCAAAACAAGTTCAAATTATACACCAAAGTGGCAGAAGGCAGGCATAACAGGAGGGCATAAGGTATACCAGGCCCCACTTCTTTGTCTTAGTCTGTCCTTTTAGTTGCTTTTCCTGCTACTACCCTTTAAGATGGGGCAGTCTGTCCCTTAAGGGTAGTGGTGCCTCGTGGTTAGCCCATTCCACATCATGTGGCATGGCCCTTTAAGATTTTGAAAAGATACACACACACACACAGAGGACCCAGGAAGTATTGATGGAGAGGAAGCAGTCCTGGGAATAAGTGGTGTTTGGAAGGAAATCCCATCACTGGGACCAAAAGTCTTGCAGAGTGGGTAGGAGAAGACTCCTCTCTCACCCAACCAATTGTGAACAATCTGGGAAAAGGGAACCAGAATAAATGCTGCCTCCTCCCTTGTAGCAGGGCAGAGACAAGCAGGAAAAGGTTGACCTGCTGAATCTGAAGACAAATTAGGAGAAAAGGGGTCAACTGAGGGAGAAACTGGCTAAGGCCCTAAAGCTGGCCTAAATTACAACCCAGCATGAGGAGAGCTGGGGCTCCTGTCTAAGGAAAGACAGAAAGGCAACTCATAAAGGAGGAGGAACAGGGCCCAGAGGGAAGGTCTCAGAGAAGCCCTGAAGGCCAGAAGAATCTTTTGTTTATTTGGAGACTTGTTACAATGAACGGACATTGAACTCATAGGGACCCAGCCAGAGTGCTGAGCTCTGTGAACCCTGTGAGAGAGAAAGCCCTGGGGAAGAGGAAACTCAGGCAGGGGTGCCTATAGTGTCAAACTCAGCCAGCAGAGCGTGCTACAGGGCAGACACACCCCATGACACCACCTCTCACCTTACTTTAGTGTACAAGCTAAGGTTGTCTTATACCTCTTGCCAAATAAATGCAAGTTATACCACCACAGAACTTGTCCAAGAAACTTTCCTGTGACAGACAGATGCTTATAGCAGGTTAGGGACAAATTGCTCAGACACTTAAACTCTGTGGAGCCCTTTAAGGCCAAATTTTGGTCCCAGCTATAGTCATCTGCCAATGGGTTGGTTCCCCAGAGCACCTCTGAGGAGCATGACCGGGTTTTGAATTCGCCCAACCTTTGGGCCTCAACCTCCAAGTAGCCACAGCACAGGTGTGGTTGTGCAACACTCTAGCCTTTGAGTCCATAGGAGACCACCCCTTTCAGGACTATCAAAGATCAAGAAGAAACCCAAACAAATTGCCTAACACAAGGGCATGGCAGGACACTCTTCCTTGAGAGCCACTGATAGGCCATAGCTCAGTTCAACCCACAGGCCAGTCTCTAATAATACTCCCAAAGTAATGGTTCAGCCTCAGGGCCTCCTTTCTTTCTCTCAACAGGCAGCTCCTACCTTCAGATTAGTCCTTTCCAGGAGCTCCAGAAGGCCTGTCCTGCTCTCAGGTCTACTCCCAGATGAGCTGATTTTTTCCCTTTTTCAGCCATTTCTCAAAGTTAGCAGGTATGGTAGGACAGGGCAGCTGGAGCCTAGAACAGTTCATTAACCCTGGACCGATTGGTGTGGAGTTTATACACCCATCACACCATGTAAAGCATCAAATGAGTTTAAAAGTGTACACTTGAGAGCAGAATCTGGTGCCATAGAACTACATGGGGATCAAGTTAGTGCACTATTTGGCCCAGTCATAAGCAAGTCAGTGGCAGATCTAGGACTAAAACTTGGGGGTCACAGAGTTCCAGTTTGAAGGTATTCTGTTCTTGTACTGTGCTCACCACCCCAGCATCTGAGTGCCTTCCAGTAGTTCCAGCGCTAAGCACGGTGACTAATATCTGCCACGTTGTTTCTTCTCTCCTGCTCTCTTCACAGGAAGAAGAGTGTGCAGTGGAGTGTCTTGTTTTGGTAGGGTTTGTTTTGTTTTTAAATACACATGTTGCTGTGCATTTATGCTAGAGAAGGCCACGTCAAAGAAAAACACAGCACACTTGGCACGGAAGGTAGTGAGGTTTGTGATGGTCCCTATAGCTCCTATGAGATTTTGTTTGACAGTCTCATGCCAGCAGAAGCTCTGTCTCCTGCACAGATGAGCTTTACCCTTACTGTAGAGAGTTCCACTATGCCAGAGAGTGTAGTTTTTGACCATGGTCTTCACCCCGGAGCTTTAGGCGACCTTTTAGATAGCCTGGGCCTGGTGTGCCTTAGGATCGAGACCTTGACCTTGATTAGAAATTCTTTAGGAAGCAGTGTTGGAGTGGAGGACTGGTTTGAAGTGCTTGCAATAGCCTGAGTTGCTGAGGAGGTGTGCTGCAGCATTCTGTCATAGCTGGAGCTTCCCAAGTGCTGAAGGCCCCATTCCCATTGCTACAGCCCCACTGAGTGGTGACAAAGGTGTGAATAACTGAGCAAGCCCAGGTCACTAGACCATACTACTTGCACTACTGAAAGACTTGGGCCCTGGTTCTGGGCTGAAAAGGTAGCTGTGGGAAATCTAGAGGCTACCAGGGACTGAGTGGTCCTTGACATAAGCCCCTATGGCTGCTGTAGCTTATATTATGTTGATGTGGCTCACTCTGGAGCCATTTAGCAGTACACAACAGCCACAGCTCTTCAGCCTTGCATCCTGCCACTTCTACCAAGGTCCTTGGGAGGGTAGGCCATCATGGAGCAGTTACATCAGCTCTTTGGCAGGTGGGGGACACCTGCAATGTGGGATTCTGTGGGTGCCATTTCCATCCCCTTTGTAGTCCCAGGAGCTGCCACATAGGATCAGATCTCGCCTTTGGTGAAGAGAGACACAGCCAGAAACAATTTCAGGGAAGAAACGAGATTCCCTTTTGCGGGAGAGATGGAGACAGACTCAGAATCCTTTGTTCTAATCTTATAATCAGTCTGAGAAAATCCTCTGCAGGCTTCTTTGCTAGCCAAGGCTTTTTACCTAGGCTATGTAAAGGAAAATCTCAGGGTGAAGTTTGAAGTGTACCATGTGCTCCTCTCTGTATTTCCCCACCAAAACGGAACCTAGCAATGTCCTTAACATGGCTGGAATCAACCAGCAATTTTTTGCACTAAACAACAAGTTAGACTTGTCACAAATCTTTGCACATCAGCATGGGGGTGCAAGCAGCCTTCCCCTTATCCCTGCTACACACCCCACCCAGGACAGGCAGAGTTCCTGCTACGTGAAGAACACAGGAACTGCTCCCTTCACGTGTTCCAAAGGGAGTGGTGAGGAGACAGAGCTGAGACCCAGCCACACACTCCTATGCCCAGCCATTAAACAAGGGAGCAAGCTACCTCTATGTACTTGGGAGCTCTGGGAGGGACAGACTCCTAGTCTGTGCAGCACATGAACCCTGACATGGCTTTGTGCTTTCAAAGGTACAGGCAAGCCCACCATTGCAACAGAAAGAAAATCTCAGCTTGGGCCAGAAATAAAAGCTTTAGGAAAGTTACAACTGTTTTTCTATTTTAAAACAGGACCCAAATACGCTATAATTTCTGATTGCTCAAAACAATAAGCCAGCACTTTTTTAAAATTTCCTGCTTGCGTATTGGGCAAATACCTAGTCTATCCAAGGCAATCATGTAATGCTTAGCCTATCCGCTTACATTTTAGGACTGAGACTTAAAGTTGCCAACCATCTAGCTGTATATGGCTTTTAGTGTGTCCTGATGCATTGGACATTTAGGGCTTAGAATTGCAATAGTGCTCATCTCCCATCTAGGTGACAAAATAAGTGTCTGGTGTCTCAAAAGACATTCAAGAGTGCTTTTGAAAATCTGGCAAACAAATCATATTTCAAGCTTTTGCTTTCTGCCATAATTACCTTAATATTCCTTTAGTAGCAAGTTTGGTGGTTGAATAGATGTTTGCCAGTGCTGTATTTTAGAAGTCACCTTTCTGAACAGACTGCTACATTACTCTACTGTAAGCTCTGCAAAACACTGCAGCATCACTAATATATTGCGCTGTTTCTGATAAAGGATTAATAGGATTTTAATGCAACATTCATTTATAAAGGAGGTGGCAGCATTACACCCAGATGCCATTGGTCAGTACTCACCTCTTGCCCTGATCCAAAGCCCTTTGAAATCAAAGGAAAGGATCCCATTCACTTCAGTGGTCATTAGACTGGACCCCTGGATTCTTGCAAAGCCCTATGCCACATCCTTAGCAAAAAATAATGTAATATGCATGTATAGTACACATACACAGCATATAATTATGGTGCCATTTTTTCCTCATTTTAACACCCTTTAGGTTATTTTCCCTATGATACTACTACTGGTTTTGTTTTAAAAAAAACAAAACAAAAAAAAAACCCCAAAAAACCCAGTCCTTTATTGCTGCTGTGTGTGGAATACTAATAATTGCCTGAGTAATCAATCAAAACAGATGCAGACAAAAATAATCAGCATCATGGAACATCTTTATGATGCAGCAAGGAGGCGTTTTGAGCTCTGCCTAAATGAACAGGGCAAGCTAGGAGCTGGCTGCAGTGTCTTAGGAATTACACTAATGTGATGTGACATTTGCTTAAAGCCAAGGCTTTTCCGTTAATGAGTTTCAGAGTTCTCGCAGCAAAGTCACAGTTACTGTTCAGAAAAGTCAGGAAAACTGGGGATGGCAGGTCAAAAAATACAAATGCAATGCCAGGAGAAAGGGAAGAAAAGAGAAATAAAAAAATGTTACTTTCAAGGGTTATACATGCTAAAGATTTTACAGAGATATAGCTCTATATTCACAGATAGGGCTTGATCTTGCAAGGTACTGAGCACTGTGACCCTGATCCAGCACAGCACTGAATTTTACACGTGAGTGGTCAGAGTCCCGTTGACTAAGTGCTTTGCTTGATGGAGAAATGCTCAGCACCTTGTAGTCTTGAGTCCATACAGCGTAGCAGTCTGCTCTGATGAACAGTCCAAAATTAAAATGTGGTTAAATAATCACTCTGCCTTTCTAAAATGTCTTATATTCTGCAGTTCTTATCTTTTCCTTGTCCTCAAATGCTAGATAGCAACACTATCTATGCACCATTAAGAAGCTGCTGTACTTTGCCCCAGCATTGGCTGCATTTCAGTGGTGGGTGGAGAGTGACCTCTGCTTATATTTTTTTTGCAGTTGGCTAAGTCTGTACGGCTTTCTGAGCTCTTCCTTCAGTATGAAAAGCTCCATAGAAATGTAAATGACTTAAAATTAGGGGTTTCTTAAACAATTGCATATTGCATCTTCATAAAAAGTTTAAGGATTTAAATGGATACTGTCATGTTATTTTGTATAATCTTTAAACTCGTTTTCCGTCCACATGGTTGTTCACGTAACTGAAATCTCCTTTCCTACTGAGGGCTAGATTCTGCCACCTTTACTCAGGTTAACGATACCTTACTACACAAGTAATGCCATTGATTTCAATAAGGTTGCTTCTGGGATAAACTACTCTTCAGCATCTATGATTTCTTATCCTCCATCTCATACATATTTGTTGTACTAGGGTTGCTGGCACTGATGTTATTATACCAGGGAAAGGAAGTATTGAAATGTTTGTTGGGAGCACAGAAATATTGCCAAAAAATTACACAGAGTTTGAAAACTGACCCAGAAAGAAATAGAAAAGTCACATATTGGACCTGCTAACCCTGTCTTTCTTGAATAATGACTTGAATGACAGCAATTGCCCAAAGAAGTAATAGTGCTTTGCTCTTATTGGGAAGCGTTGCCTAGTTTTCTGATAACAGTACTAAAGTTGGCAGAAGAGTCAAAGCCTAACAGACTAATCAAAGAAAGGAAAATATGCAAAGCAGATATAAGGTGCTAGGCCCCAAATGACATGTGAAATTGTAAGCAAAGCACTTACGAAATGTGCATCTTTGCTATGTGGGGCTCTGACTAGGTCCACATGAATTTTTACATTTGCAAAAAATCCTCACTTTCTCATTCATCGCTGGATAAAGACAACACACAGATGTCAAGCTTATGATGAGTTGGCCATAGGTTTACTGGAGCTCCTGCTAAACTGTGAGATCATGAAGCACAATTCAAGCCAAAGGCAAAGGAAGCTGTATGACACACACTACGCTAAATAAGCTTTTAAAATGTATAGTTACCAATGCACTGCTTTGGCTATTTGGAGATGGTCCAGCAACAGAGTGTTTCAGATTTGGCTGCCTTGCAGAAATATGAGAGCAAATTATACTTGGGGGCCTGTCAGGGAATGTTTATAACTCCTAAAGCACCTTAAACACCAGGCCTATCTTCAAGCAAGCACTCCAAGCAGGGTATCTTCTAACCACTAGCCTCTCATTTTAGTCCACTCCTCCCCTCCCTGCTGAAGCAGGAACTTGGAAGTGCCTGATCACTTAGAAAGTACTTTTGCTGTGCATGTCGACTGAAATGATTACTCCATTTATTTAATTAGTTATTCAGACAGTACTTTGAAGACAAAGGTATATAAGTGCCTAGGCGGATCATAATTATGAAATGCAGTATGAAGGCAGCAGCACTTTTCACAAGTTCAGAGCTTGCCAAACACTCTGCTCCTATATATGTGGTGCGAAGGCACATTCATCGCTCAGTGTTTGTGCAGTCAAATGCATACAGACAGCAGTTCAAGTTGCACCTTTGAACACTGTAGTCTGGTTATGTGAGAGTAAGAAGCTACCAAGATCCCAATATAACCTGCCCTTCAATCCCTGGTGGACCTTCAGGTATCACTTCATTTTCAGAGATGGCCTGAGCTGCAACTGCTGATCTGATCTTGGGTTTTCCTTTGACATTTAATATAGAGTAAGGGGCAGCTAACTGCAAGGTGCTGAGCACTCTGACCCTGATCCTGCAAAGTGTTAAACTCATGCTTAAACTTCAGTCCCCATTAGGACAACTCATGTGTTTAAAGTTAAGCACATGCTTAAGGGCTTTGCAGGATCAGCATCAGTGCTCAGCACCTTGCAGGATCAAGCCCTAAATTTTGATCTAGAGTGAATTACCCCCAAAATTCAGGAGTTGATTCAGACCTGTAGGATAAATAGTCCTAAAATTAATTTAATTCTATTCACATGGGTTTTACAGACAGTTGTCCTAAGCTATTGCACGCCCGCGCGCACACACACAGAGTCTCTCGCTCTGATTTGGTATCAAATTTGTACTCATATTGCATTCACTTTGCAAAGGCGAAGATGCAAGACAGGGGAAATCAAACCCCAAGTGCAATCAGATTTAAAAGAAATAAATAAATAAGCAAAGCAAATGCCAAAGTTTTTTGCATTTTGCCATATGGCACGTTCCGAGAAAGTTTGGAACCAATAAGAGTAATGAATCCATACATGCCTGAGTAACCAAGGTGAACAGGAGCTGAGTTACTTGGCCAGATCCTCAGCTTTTGATCTAATTCATTGTTGACTTTTCTGTGGCACAAAGGAGCCAAAAACTGCCCTAAGAGAGGAGCTTGAGATTCTGTGGGGAATGATTTTCCTTCAGTATCCTATTTCCTAATCAGAAATGAGTAAGGTGAGGTTTTTCTTGGAATATGAATGAATCTTGCACGATTAAAGGGGACTAAAGCTTTCTGAATTTCTCTAACTGCTGCCATATGTTAGTGTAACCCACTGGTCAGTGCGCATAAGATGTCCTCCTCTGTGCCCAGCCCACAGAGAATACAGGTCCGTAACAGCTCTCAATTTGAGAATCTGGTTTTCAGAGCCTGCAAGTCTCATCAGCTTAAAAAAAAAAGCTTTGTAGTTGAACTTTAAGAATAAAGCAGTCTCATTTTGCTGTGACTGATAAGATGAAACTGTTGTGGATAAAGTGGTCCGAGTTTTGGATTTTCTGAGAGCATGGCTGTAGGGGCAGAGTTAAGGTATGTTTTTGTACTTTAACTGTGAATTTCAATACTTGCAAATGTTTGGGTTCATAACTCTTGATTTATTAGACTTGTGTCTAATCAGTAAGTCTCGACTATCAAATACTCCCAATGAACAGATCATAATCTCCAGAGTTATCCTCAGAAATCATTCAGTGGATAATTTCCAATACATTCAAAATATAATTTAGAATAAATTCAAGATAACTCATGATCAGCTTGGGCAACTTGTGACCAGAAAAAAAAGGTGAAATTTGTCAGATAAATCATTCATTGGAAATAATTCCTCTAGCTCTAATTGAGACATATTGGTGAGATGGTGAGTATAGGGCGTGGGACACTTGCATGCTGCCCATATTGTATTATTCTGTGGGTGGAGGACTTCAATTTGCAATGCTGTTAATCTGACATCTTTCATGAGCACTAAATTCACTTAGAAATTAAACAGAGAAAAGAAATGGTCACAGAAAATGTCTTTTGACCATTTTTCTTAAGTGAAATCATAAAAATGGCTCTCCAGTGTATATAAAAGAATATCCATATTATTTAATCTGAGTATGCCACATAGGGTTGGGGGTGAAAACATCTTTCCAGCAAATTTTAAGAGGCAGCAGGGAGAAATTAATGATATTTTTTATTCATGCTGAAATCCCAGTTCACTTCAGTGGTCACAGCAAGAGAATGAAATAAGAATGGATAAAACTGCACATACTGAAGAGGATCAGACCATAAAAAGATTTTGTTTATTGTCTGCATTGGGTAAATTTAACTAATGGCAAGTTGGTTTTGGGTGAAAATAAATGAAAGGGGGAAAAAAAAGGGTCCTGCAACCTGAGTTAACTAAATTACATCATAAGTGCTACTCACAGATTTAATTTAAAGAAATTCTATCACAGTGTTGTCTCTCAGCTAGTATTGTCTCTTCCTCTAGCACAAGTTTGGGCCCTATACCAGTCCAAATCAGACTCTGATACTTTATAAAGCTTGCAATTGAGCAATTCACTTCTGCTAGACCCAAGCACTAAGACTGCAAGTTCTTTGAGGCAGGAACTCTCTCTTACTGTGTGTTCTGACATATACAGCACAGTGGGGCACCAGTCTTGATTAAGGCTTTTAGCTATTATTGTAACATAAATAATAGATGATAGTTGCAATAGTTCCTCTGTGTCTTACTTCCTACAAAAAGTGCAGACAGCTAGGGTAGCTTTTTTGTTCATTGTCAACAGCCCATTCCAGATATATAGCCCCATTGATATGACATCAAAGAAGTTACTCCAGACTTACACTGGTGTTACTGAGAGCAGAAATTGAGGCTTCCTCCTGCTCTCAGAAAAGGAAGCGCAAGAATAACTGATCTAGAGAGGGAGTGTCATGTTCATTGGGTTCATAAGGAAAAGTAGCTCTTCATAATGTAAAAATGCACTGCTTGACTACTAGAGTGAACTGGGGGAAAGCCTCTTCTACTTTCACAATAATGCATAAACACCTACTGGGGGCACACACACTACCCAGGCACTGAGCACCCTGAACTCAGTTTGTCTTTAAAACCCTTTCTTCTCTTATCCTGAAGATCAGAAACACAAACATTCACTTTCCCTTTCATCCTTCCTTCACACACACACACACAGGCCCTGCCTAGTTTAAAAAATAGGTTGCGTTTATGTTTGAAAATGGGTCCATTAGGATGTTGCAATAAAGGCAGTTTTAAACACAACCCATATACCTAGTCTAGACATATTCCCAAGTGGACTCGTTCCAAGAAATGTGTGTTTTGCCTTTTTGAGTCACCCAAGAACCCATATGAAATCATAAGTCACTGGCACGTAAAACAGTTCAAAATAACTGAACCTTCACAGAAATTAATCCTACAATTAATATTCACATTTCAGACTACCACAAAGCTAGAAGAATGATAATTTTTAAAACAGTGGAAGAACTGCCAAACATCATTAAACCATAACAAGCACTAAACTCTCTCATTTTCCGCTTCTTGTTTCAAGCTGTTAATTCCCTTTAAAGTTAAAAGATGCAGTAGTTCTTTGAAGTCCTAGTAGTCATTATTCTTAAGAATACTGCCTACTCTCTTTCCTAAATTACATTTTTATTCATTAAAAGTCAATTAGATATTGCAGTTCCCATTATTGCATTTCCAGCTCATCTGTCCAGTGAGTTCCAGATAGTGGAATCGGTTGGGATATCATGATGCTCTTTATTTTTGATGGCTTTCCCGTCATCTATTTATCAAGAAAAAAAAATCTGTTAAGCAATCGTGGGTGTCAGCAGTTACCATCGTGGGTGTCAATAACTGTTTCCATATCATTTCACTTCAGTTCATCCAGTATCACTAAATCTGCAATGAGATGTTGAAATCATGTTTTAAATTATAAAATGTAAAATTAAACAATGGAATGCTGTTGCAAATGCTTATCACTTTGTAAGGAACATAATATTAATACCTAGATCTTCTATAATGCTTTTCACCCATCCAAGTGCTTTACAAAGGAGGTCAGTATCATGGGGAAACCGAGGCACGGGGAGGGAAGTGACTTGCCTTTGGTCACCCAGCAGAGTTGGAAACTGAGCCCAGTACTCCTGATTCCCAGCCAAGGACCGTAATCACAAAGTGCCTTATATTCTTCTTGCTTACATTGTTTTTACATTGAGGACTATGAAGTTACTCCAGCTTTCCAATGGGGGAAGTAGAGCTGGTTGAAAAAAAAATGTGTTTTACTTTTAAAAATTAAGAAAATGCATTTTGTTTTGATGAAACTGGAAATTTCCCTCACTTTCTGCTGAGTGAAAAAGCCATTTTTGTTATATATCAATGACGAATCTATGGTCTACATTACTAACAACTTTTGACTAGTTCTAGGCATAAGTGAGAGAAACATCAGGCTCACTTATCTGATGAAGTGAGCTGTGGCTCACGAAAGCTCATGCTCAAATAAATTGGTTAGTCTCTAAGGTGCCACAAGTACTCCTTTTCTTTTTGCGAATACAGACTAACACGGCTGTTCCTCTGAAACCTGTCATCAGGCTCACTGATTCTGATGGTTCATATTAGGGTGACCAGACAGCAAATGTGAAACATCAGATGGGAGATGCGGGGCAATAGGCACCTGTATAAAACAAAGACCCGAATATCGGAACTGTCCCTATAAAATTGGGACATCTGGTCACCCTAATTCATATTATTAAAAATAAACTCTGGCTGGGAGAGCTACCACGGAAAAAGAACAGAGCTCCACCCTGACTTATGCTGAATAGGGGAAGAATCATTTTACCTATAAAATTAGGACACATCCAGAGAAAACAACTTGAAATCACTTTCAGCTGAGGACTAAAAGGATATTGGTTTCAAATTTTGAAATTTTATTTTGATTATTTTATCTTAATATTTTATCTTATTTTGATTCCAAGTAGCTGGACTAGCTGAGTTATCTCCAGCTGACCTAATTCCTGTATTTTTTAAGCTGTTGGAGTTGTTTTATGCCTCTTAAGTAATGGGGAATTAGAATGGTGAGTAAGTAAAGAATTGTCATAATACCTGTCTTTTAAGAATTGGGGAAATCCCTCTAAGGCTATTGATGCATGTGCTGAAGAAACAGATGCAAGTCAATGCAGGGTATTATAGATAGTTGTTTTGGGTTAAGAATATGGTATATTAAATAATAATTATTAATGCTGTAAATCAGGCTGGGCCAAAACACAGAGATCAAGTTAGCATTGAAATTAATAAGTAGCCTTACTGAGACTTGAAATCATGAGTCTGGAAGTCAGTTTCCACAGCAAGATGAAGGTGAGATTTTTCTGAGCTCTCTCACCTCTACTGAAAATGGACCTAGGCTGGGCTGGGCTTCAGTCAGTCACTTCAGAGTTAGTTGTCCTTTGTCAGGATCCTCAGTGAAGAGCTACTGAAAAAATCACAAACCTGGACTGAAGAGTGACAGCCATATTGTCCCCTTCAGCACTGCAGGCAAAAGAAATAGAAATCTGTAGGCAGATGTGGACAGAGGGGAACAGAAGAATGCAACATCCCTCTTTCCATCTCATCAAAGCCCCTTGGTAGGTTCAATCTCCACAGCTGTGAGAGAGAGGACAGAAGGGATGACAACCCTTCAAAGCATCAGTTCTCCTCCAACCCCATATTAATGGGTGATCTTGGGAATCTTCTGATTTTAGAGGTCAAATATCTGGTGCTTCCATGGAAGTAGTATGTGTGTGGGGAGTAGGAATCCTACCCCTAAAGGACAAAATGGAGGGAAGACTGCAAGTGCAAACTCATGGCGCTTCCAGACCCTAAGAGGGCATAGCAAGCATAAGGGACAACATGGTTCTCAATCATGAACAAATATGTTGTGTGCTTATGAAAATTATTCACAGCCTTATGCAGGCAAATGCATTTATGGCTAAGTGCAACTAGCTGTTCCTTGTAAGTAATCATATTCCTCCAATATGTTGGTCTCGTGCCCTGTACGCTATAATATTTTTCCTTTTTTGGAAGATTTTTTTTTTTAAAATAAGTCTTGTCCATCAAATTAATTAATTGTCCTCTGAATTTAAGCTGGCTTTAGATCTCTCCCACTGATACAGCATTTACACATTTACTGTTTTTTTTTTAAGCTAAGTCTATCTGCAAACCACCTTTTAATTCCCTAAACATTTTCAAATAGAAGTTATCACATTTTTCATCTTTTTTGGAAGCTGGCAGTCTTTGAACAGTTCCCTTATGACCTCTCCAAGAGTGAATCTGGTACTGTCTCTAGCAAGTTGAATCAAGTCACTTTAATTTCTGGAATATATCTCCTGATTGGATTTCAATTTATAGGAATAAAAATCTTTGGAACTGTCAGGGTCTCCAGATGGTTGCTGAATGCTACCTTCATGAGTTGTCCTGACAGCACCTCTGTAGGACAGCATGAAATCAGCTGGGTTGTCAGTTATTTGATCTGTTTTATGGTGAATGATTTCCCAGGCTGCATATAACTTAAGTGTGAACCTTCTGGTCGTGGCATCAGTAAAGTTAATTTCATAAGAAAACATGCTCTCATCCTCTTTCCTATATATTATTATTTAAGTGCTGACAATATGCTCGGTATTGTACAATTCACAAAATGAAGACAATCCCTTCCTAGAGAAGCTTACAGCCTGTGGCCCAATAGGGAATGTGACATGGATTCCAAGGATTTTTTTTTAATTGTATCGTTTTAATGACATATAGGGGACCAAATGTTGCTAGAGTTCACTAGTGTGGTAAGAAGGAGACCATTTGTATAGCAATACAGCAAGATTCCACACCTCATGCTTGAGAGTGTGCTAGACTCTGAAACTGGAGGATTTGCTGATGTCAAGCCAGCACATTAATGGTGTCAGAGCACTTGGTGTCATGGCCAGGTACCTGTCTCTGCAGCAGCACATGCAAGCACATGCAACTGTAGCACATGCAAGCTGCAGGCACATCTTGCTCCTTCTTACAGGTGCAGTAAGAGGTACCGAATGTAAATTCCCACTAACAACTCTGACTGCCCTGAAGCATCTTGAGCTGAGGCTCTGGGACCCTCTCTCCAGGTCTGGTCCATGTGTGTAACTGATAAGTAACAGTTAGAATATACCCAGACTCATTGCCAGTGATCTCTCCTCCACCGGGAAGCTAACCTGCAAGCCCTGGCCATCTGCTGCCACTCTGCAGAGATGGAAGGTGGGTGTCAGAAGTAGAGAAAACAGTATAATAATCAACCTGAACCTTTGCCAGAACTTGAACCAAACTATTTGAGGTTCAAAAATATTTCAGTAATGACTTATCCCATTATTTTTAATTTCCATGTTCCCTCATACTTCTTAGATACAGCTGGGACTCAGAGAAAGGCTGCATATATCATGATGTTGTTCCCAGGAGGGTCCCAAGCTCCCCAGTCAGCTCTTTATCCAAAATGAAGCTTTTGAGATTCACCCATTGTATTACACATTTAGGCCCTAATCCTGTATGGTCTGACCCCTACCCTCAAGCAGAACTCATTGTGGGAGTGGGTCCTCAATCCTTTATTCATGTGCTCCAAACTCCCATGAGCACCACCTTTTCACTCATTCCCATCCACAAAGGCCCTGTGTTTTGGTGACTCTCTTGAACAGTTTACATTAAAACACACATGCCTCCTGTCAGTTTAATGGAGAGAATACCTAGGGTTAATTCCAAATCATCAGTATTTTAGTCTAAGTATTTTCCACACCAGGTTCCATTTTGAGGTGTTTGGTAGCATCTTCCAGCCTACAATATTATGCAGCCTCTCATCACAGTGCTCAGGATTATGCCCTGCAGTACAACAACATGTGCCCAGCTGGAACTCTTGCTGAGTGTCTCGCTCTACTCTAAAGATTGGCTACACTCTCCCAGAGTACAAAGAAAGGGCTTTAAATTCATTGGGGGGGCTGGGGAGGGGGAAGGACTGTATATCGCTGTAACAAGCTATATTTGCAAGTCAATCTATGTGCCTAGGTAACACATTTTATTACATTTTGTAATCCCACAGACAACGTGGAGAATAAATAGGGGGATGTCCTTCAGTTTATACAGTATTTAGAATGTGTGTGTTCTAGCAAGATCAGCTGTTACCTGAAGCTTTCTAATTTTATTCTGCACAATGACCTTATAGCAGAGGGAACAGGATCCCCTCAGAATTTTGTGGTACCCTTACAGATTTCATTTGCTTGTAAATTTAGGCAAGCGGCAGATGTACTAGATGCCAACATGTTCCAGGCCACTGCCTATCTGCTATACAATCAACAGCACAGGCTCTGACACAGAAGTATCCATTTTTGCCCACGTGCCTTTAACCCCCCCAAATATACATATTTTTGTCATTTAAAAGAAATCAATAGACGTGACTTTTCACTGTGTCATGGATACAAACCATGGATTGGACAGGCCATGACATTCCTGCGCCTTCTGAGAATCGATTTCACTGTTGTTCATTGGACTCACTCTTCTTAACATGGTTGGATGAAGAAGGCAACTATTCAGGTTATGATTTTTAGCTCCCTGTAAAACTATCCCATCCGGCTACATCAGTGCCTTGGTTAAGATGGAGTGAGGAAGGGGGAGAGGAAGACCAAGACACTTTTAGTGTCTGGTCTTTTTTCTAGGTATGGGGAGGCTGATTTGCACAGAGGGCAGGATAGATCAGCGAAAGGCCTGTGCAGGGACACAACAGAAGCCTCCCTATCCCCTTGTACAAGGGCCTCCTCCAATAGCAGTTCCTGCACAAAGAGGCTGCTTGCTTCTGCCCCCCGCTAAAAAGAGGGCAGGAGGAATCAGAGCTTTAGTCCTGCCCCTCTCTACCACTGAGGGCTGGTTCACTGCAGAAGGCAACCAGCAAATGGCTGGGCCTGACTGCTAACTCTGCACAGAGTACCCCTGCAAAGTGGTGGTGCCTGCCTGCATCCCAATCTCTTCAGTGTTCCTCAGGAATCATGTGGCTTCCATTGCCCTGCAGAGGGGACACGTGGATACATGCTGTGATCTAGCACATATGGGTTGATTTCTTAGAGGAAACACTCACACGGAAGGTAGTTCTAATTTGGATTAACAGAACACTCTTCCCAAGAGGCACCTTAAACTAGTCTGCAAACCTGACTGTTCAAAAATTTTTATAGATTGGTTTCTCCCTCTTTTCCCTTTCAGGCACTGTAGGATCAAATGTAATGTAGATTTGGTGGCACCAGAGCTGCCACAAGAATGGTTGTGAGGCAAGCTTGGTCAAACTTGGCAAGAAAGTTCTGCTTCCTCCTAGGCGGTCCTGCGAAGCAATCTTATTCTTAAGATCAGTGAAACCTTGCTGTGGAGGGATTGGATGGAGAGAGAAATATGACTGTCACAGCTAATTAGCTATGATAGATTTAAACCATGTGTAGATCTTCAGCAACAATTTGGCTTACCTGCTCAAGAACAATGAAATATCTCCAATTAAATCATTTGCTTACTAATGTATTTGGAACAGATGCATTGGGAGCTCCAGAACCCATAGAGCTTTTATTTTTTGGAGGAAACTTAGTGGACATACTTAGCCAGCAATTACGATCTTCTGGCACAAAGACTGATAATTTGAGAGTTGATTGGAATAGAGATGTAGATACACAACTATCGCTGACCTAATGTAATTCAATTGTATCTAATGTTAAAAAAAAAAAGTCAGCTATAGATCTAAGGCAAGCATTTATTCACCAAAACACACTATCAAATATACTGCTATCCACAGAGGCTAATGGTAGTGGGCCTCATAAATGCTGAGCACTGTTGGAATGTAAATCCCTTGGTGCTACATTAGCTTATAAATTTTGGGAGTGCCCCTGTATCAAGGATTTCTTGTATGAGGTTGTTGACAAAGACCAATGTGATATTGGACACTAAATTGGACCCTTCCCCCTTAAGTTTTGTTCTTGGATATATTCCTGATACCTGAAGGTACCTGGTAATAAGGTGGCATAAAAGTCAACCACAACAACCTCTGTTATACATTGATACAGGTTCAAACAGATTGGCCTTATTCATGATCTATAAATTCTAGCCTTAGGTCTTCATGATCTGAGATTGCTAATTATATAATTCTATTAATCTCTGTGCTGGTTCTTGTCATTTGGACAAACCACAATTAGAATAAAACTGTCCAACTCATTTTACTTGTGGCATAATCTTACTGTAGATATAATCCTAGGTCTCTAAAGGTGACTGCATTACTGATCACCTTCTCGCTTTCCTTCTCCATTCAGAAACTAGTGATGGTCCCAAGGGGAATTGCAAATCCAACCCTCCCCCTCCCATAAAACCACAACAAAACCTTCACTAAATGTGGATCCAGAGTGCCTGTAAATTATGAAAGGGAAAGAAAATAGTTTTTGAGAACAGAATTTGGCTGTTTAGCTTTAGGGACTCTTTTTCTATTTCAGCATTTTAAAACAAGTTACAGTCCTGCACAAATCATTTAAGAATATATTGTCCCCCAGTTAATCAATGGTATGATTTTATGGTGTCAAATGTTAAACCACTTGGCGATAAAGATATACATACTGGACTTACTTGCTCAAGAGCAAAGAAATAGCTCCAATTAAATAATTTGCTTCATAGGAACAAATGCTTCATGCACTATCCCCAATGGGAACAGTACCTGAAGAGAAGCCTTTCATAACACAAAAGGGTTATCCCAGCCCGCTGATTTCCCCTCCCACCCTAGTGCTCAGAGGTGAAGGGAATAAGAGAAGCTGCAGGTTCTCTTTCTAATCTGATATACTTCAGTCAGAGATTATAAATAAGAAATGAATACTATTCCATTGATGTATTCTGACAAATATTTTACCATTAACTTTTGTGGTAAATGTAAATACATACATTTCTAACATACATCTAGTATAGTGATTCTCCATTTTGCCTAAGTGAACTTCGTCAGCCGCACATTATGTAGGCTAAATCCTACGAAAATAGCCGTTTTGCCAGTAAATACTGAACAAGAGTCCTCAGCTTTGACCCAGTATTTAGAGCAATAACATCACAGATGAAGGGTATTGGAAGTATTATCATCCTCATTTTGCAGATTGGGAACAGAGGTGCAGAAAAATTAAGATCATAGGCAATTTGTGGCATGGTGTTAATACTGAGAGACACTGCCTTGTGCCAAGTTCCAGTCTGCGGAGTCCTTGGACCTCAGGGCTTCCATCTCTTGCTACCTCCCTTGTACTTCCAAAAGGTTCTAAGTCCTCCAGAGGCAACCTGATCGCTCTTCTGGCAGAGTGTTGTTGCTCCCTTCAAATCCCAAGCTTCTCTCCCCCTTCCTTCTTTTCCCGTTTTATGGCATGGTAACCTCAGCTTGTGAGGCTATGACCACCACTTACTGCAATTCTTGCATAATCGCAATCTAGATCCTCTCACCCCACCCTGTATCCCTAAAAAAAGAACAGTAAAGCTTTTTTAATGCTACCCCACTTTCCTGGTGCTCTCAATCCTTTCAGATTATTTCTTTCACCTTGCGATGTCTAAGCTCATAAAGAATTTATCTTTCTGTAGAATTCTCTCTGCATTGTCATAGCAGATGCTCAACTGTTTCTTTAACTTTGCATGTTTCACATAACCCATCTTTGTGTGCATTTAGTAGATATAAGTTACCATTCAGGCCACAGTAACCTGTTGGCATTCTAACTATAGTTCACTTCATTCATAGCTGTGAAGGATAACATAATGCTCAGGTTTAGGACATATTTCATAGAAACTGTCTTTTTTTCCTCTTCATCCATATTTCTTGACATTCCTTCTTAAGGACTCTCTTAAAACAAATTTTTGGAGTCCTGCGTACTCAGTGATCTTTATTTCAACCTCCTAATTTTTAGGGCTTTTTTTGCTGCTATATCTGTCATTTCATTGCTAGGTCTCCTGACATGTGCCAGAATCCACAGCATTACTATATGTATACCTAATTGTACTACTATCTCTGTAGTTAAGAGCAATATTTCATTTGATTACATCATTCCTGCTTTTCAAGGATCCCTTTCTAATCACAATTGTACCCAATAAAGAGTCTGATATGATAGCAGCTGTAGTTGGACATCCCTTATCAAGGTCAGTGCCAACAGTGTGCCCACCAATTTGGCTGTCATACTGGCCACAAAATTGGTTAGTCTCAGACATTTTAATTCCAAATTAAGGGATACAAAAGGCCATTCCCACACTATCTGTGTTGTCATCTTTAGATATAATCAGTATGGATTTGGCGATGCTGACCCCATTTGCCATGCATAAACTCATGTTATGACAGTCCTGCTCTTCCCTTTGTTTTAGTCTATATTTCCAAATCCACAATTGGGGAGACCACCATTCAACTATAGTTTGATTTCTCATGACTAGAGATTTTAATCTCTTCCAGTCCTTTTTCACTTAAATCTTTTACCCACCTTTTGACCGTGTTAGTATGTGGGAGTTTGTGACCTCCAGTTACATCTTGTCCACTTAATTCCCAACAGTCCTCGTATATTTGTTTAGCCCTTTGGGCTAAGGTTAATAGAAATAGTGAAGAAAAGTGTACTAATTTAATCCTTAAATGTATAAGCCTCTCTCTGGTAGCTAATTGCTTCACACACAATAGTGTCCTAATACTTGCACCACTTGTGATCTACAAAGCTTGGGCTTGGTTCAACTCATTTTTTAAGTGTTGGTTTAGAAGCTGAATTGAAGGCTGGCATCCATAATCTATAGCTGGTCTTATCATAATATCAATATCATCAGCATGTTCTTATCTGCACCCCTATTGATCCCAGAGATACTTTTAAGCATCTTCACCCTATCTTTACATTTAGACTTGATATCATGTATAGGACCTTTCCAAGCTAGTTTGTTATTGAACATAACTCTAATGAATGTAAAATGTTGAACTACTTGAACTTTCTCTGTATATGGTCCATTCTTCCCCAATCTTCCTTTTTGTGAAGATCATTCCCTTTGTTTTAGCAAGTGAGAACTTAAAACCCCAAGTATTTCTGCATTCTGAAATTTCCAAGTGCCTCACTGGTTCTTTCCACAACTATCTTAAGTCTTCTATGTTTGGCCCATATAGTATGGTCACCTGCAAATGGGGATAATACCTAGTTCTGCCTGTACACTCCCTGCGAGTTCATTAATCATGGTGTCAAACACTGAAGGGCTGATTACACTTCCCTGTGGAGTGCCATTAGTAAATTTATAACTATTCAACAAAGCCATCCCCACCTTGACTTGTTTGGTTTGAAGTCTCTCACCCACAAGAGCATTCTTCCTCTTATTCTGGTAGCAGCTATTTTATGCAGCAAGCCTTTCTCCCATAGCATGTCAGCTGTCTTTTGGGGCATTGAAAATGCATATCAAACTCTGTTCCTTATACTTTGTGATTATATTGTAAGATTAGAAATGGAATTAACGGTACATTTTCCTCTCCTGAAACAGTTGGTATGGCATGTGCCCCTCTCTCATTATATATATATATATATATATATATATATATATATATATATATATATATATATATATTCCACTGTATTTTCCACTCCATGCATCTGATGAAGTGGGTTTGAGCCCACAAAAGCTTATGCCCAAATAAATGTTAGTCTAAGGTGCTACAAGTACTCCATTCTATTTTGCACACAGTTTGTAATTTCATTTTTCCCCAGGTATGTTACTAATCTCATTTATCACTCTTTCCATATTTTTTCCCCCCACACACAATGTGTGGGCAATAGGTCTACATGCATCAGGTCTTGTGTGTAATTAGTAAGGTTTTCCTATCATTATAACTACTGCTTGCTTCCATTCTTCCAGTAGTATTCCTTTCCCCCATATATTATATAAATGTCAATAAAACCCTTAAACTCCTTTCTGGCAGGTGCTTAATCAGTGTATTACATATGCTGTCTTTACATGGGGCTGTATTTGTGTCTATAGCTTTTTGAGTTCCTTTCTGCTGAAATTTTCATTCAGTACATCTATATATTCTACCTGGCCACTTAGGAACTCACAATTTTCTTCAGCAAACATTCTTTTTTGTTCACAAATCACTACTAACTTTTTGGAACTTTTGCTAAAATATCTGCTTTTCCTTAAATTAGAACTTTCAACTTGATCATTTACTATAAGACCATGTATAAATTTGTATGTACTCCATATCCTATTAATTCTTTTAGAACTTGTTTATGTATCTCTGAAACCTTGGAATCTTTAAAAAGAACAGGAGTACTTGTGGCATCTTAGAGACTAACAAATTTATTTGAGCATAAGCTTTTGTAAACTACAGCTCACTTCATCAGATCCTGTAGCTCACAAAAGCTTATGCTCAAATAAATTTGTTACTCTAAGGTGCCACAAGTACTCCTTTTCTTTTTGCCGATACAGACTAACAGCTGATAGTCTGAAACTTGGAATCTTTGTTCATTTTCCCCACAATCTCTTTCTCCATCGCTCTCTTTTTGGCCTTTTTAAATAAGACTTTGGGCCACCACTTTACCTCTTGTAAACTTCATTAAGTCCTTGCTATTCATTGTACTTTTGCTTGTTTATATCCCTTCTTGCTTTCTTGAATTGCCCCAATCTCAGAAATCTGGTTCCCTGAGGGAACGAAGATTGTAAAGCAGCAATTAAATAGCTTACATAGAGCTTAGTTGGCTGCTACGACAACTCTCTCTCTATCATGAAATTCCTCGAAGTTATCATACACAATTGTTACTTAGATCCTTATTGTACTTACTCCTAAAGAGTCCCCAATTTGCTTTAAGTTTCCAGATACCGATTCCTTCAGTGTTTTCAACATTACATTAGCCTTGATAATTAAGTAGCATAGGGAAGCGATCACTTCCTGTGCCATCTTCTTTATAGATTTCCCAGCTGTATATATTTGCTATATTGCTTGTTGTGATTCCCAGATCTAAATATGAAAATGTTCCATCCACCAAATTAAAACTTCGTAGGTGGTCCAGTATTTAGCAATACCAGATAGTGCATGTCAATGAACTGTTCCAGGCATTTGCCATTATAATCAGTTTTCCTGCATCCCCACAATTCATTATGGATATTACTGTCTCCACAAATAATATATGGGCCTTTAATACTCTTAACTCTTCCAATTCTAGATTCTCTAGTTTTGTTTACATGGATTGTAACATTATGTATTTGTATAAAGGTATTATTCTATAGGGGAATCTCAACAGTGTTGTACTCAAAACTTAAGTTCTGTTTAGCTATTTTGATGGAACTAAGACCTTCCTTTATAAATATACAGCTCCCTTTCTCCTCGTTATTTTTCTGTCAGGTCTGATTATTTCATATCATGGAAGTCTGAACTAAAGTTTTCTTTCTACCCATGTTTCTTGTAAATGTCAGGATTGTTTTTCATTTCAAAAACAGTTTTCTTTTATATCAGATCATGTATTGTCAAACTATGCATGTTCCAGCAAAAAACTGTTAGAACCATGTTGTTTAAACTACATTATTATCTTCAATTAAAATGGCATGAATACAGTCTATTGAGAGCCACCTATATGCACTTTTTGCCATTTTTGTTCCAATTTTTATTCTTTCAGTCTTCTTGCCTGTCTGTAAAGTGCAGTGAATCACTTCGGTCATAAATGCTACACATTTCTCTTTGCCTTCAAGCAGTACATCTTCTGTTCTCCTTTATATAACCTTTCCTGCCCTGAACTGCATTTTGTTATATCAGTAGCTTTCCCCCCCTCACTGAGGTTTTCCTCCTTCTCCACTTTCCAGTGTGAATATCTTTTTGATAGCTTCTACATGGGATATTTTATGGATAGTTTTAGTTTTCAGCATCTCTCCAGCTCATTCTGCCATCCTGCACCTTTTGCATGCAGTGCTTTGCCCCACACTTTGTGCATTGCTGTTCTGTTCCTTCCATACAGCTCTCTGATAAGTGTTGGTAGTGAAGTGAGACTCACCGGTGAGGCGTCTCTTGCTGGTCATCCAGGAAATTGCTCAACTCCAGCTTCAGTGCCCCCTCTGCTGGCCGATGTCCCTCCTGGACCCCGGTGCCCCTTTATCTTGGGGTGTTGCCCCCGGCAGTGCTCCCACACTCTGGGTCTCCCCTCCCAGGGGAACCCCCAACTCTCTAACCACACCTTGCCTCAATAGCTACTGCCAGTCATCATCTAGCCCTTCTCACTGGGGCAAACTGCAGTCTGTAGTGGCCACTCATCACTGGCAAGGGGGTAGGACCTGCTGCCTTTGCCTATCCCCAGGCTGCCCCTCTGCAGCCCCAGTACCTTTTGTAGGCCTTCAAAAAGGCCTGCAGCCTGGGGGTTTACCAGGCTGGAGTTCCCCAGCTCCTTTTACCCTTCCCCAGCACTACTCCACTTCAGGTACCTTCCTCTCGGGCAGCTAGCCCTTCTCCCTACAGAGCTAGGGTGAGACTATCAGCTTTTGGCCCACAGCCCTCTTATCAGAGCCAGCTGGGACCCAACTGAACTGGCCACAGCTGTAGCTGCTTTCTCAATCAGCCTAGCTTGGCTGCTTTTAACCCCTGCCTATCAGAGTAGGGCAGCTGCTGCACTACAGTGTTCTCCTCCACATTTATGACCCCTCATTTTGCCCTTACAGACAGCCGCCATGTGCCCAACCCTTTGACATTTATAACAAAAGGGCCAGGATATATGGTTTAACCCAGAAGAGCTGATATTCTATTTTGTTGCACTTCTAAATGTGACTCAGAGAGCCATGGATATAGTTTGTGTTCGCCCCCACTTCTATTAATCAGTCACTTAAACAGTACTCAGTCTTCACCTTTTTAATTTAATCCTCAATCATGCTTACTGGGACCCCATAAGATACCCCTCTTGCTTTTTGTCATATGTTTAGATAGCTGGCAAATTACTTTTATTCTCCCTCAAGGAGAAGCTTTAAGAAGTTTCTCAGGCGGTTCCTTGTTTGTCCATACTACTAATATAGCTACACCCTGCATTCTTTTAGCTCTTAATATATCTCTGATACTTCACCTAATCCATTTTGCTGTTTTCAATGGATGGATTAACATCTGCAATCTTTACATCTTCAGCTAGTGATCTGACAATTATAAGCTGCCATTCCTTTGCCATCCCTGTCTGCTCTTTTCTTCAGATAGAAATTTCAATTCTTTTTCCTTTGTCCTAAACTGAAGCCATTCCTCATCCCTTACTTCTTCTCCCTCATTTTCCAACATAACTTCCAGTCTCTCTCTCAGCCTGTCATTCCAGCTCTGCTCAGTCAACCCAGCCACTTCTCCATCCCAGTCTGCTCAGCCAGCTCAAGGGAGCCCTGCCCCCTTCTCCCTCTTTATACTTGGGCTTGTCCTCATTAGCTACAGCAGCTGCGGGTGTCTCACCATGACTGACATTTCTTACAGCTGTGCTTTGTAGAGCCCATCACACTGGGCCTGGAATTGAATCTAGATTTCCTGAGTTCCATAGAACGGTGCCTTACCTTCTGTGAACAGTGCCAGCTTATCTGATCCCTGTTGGTTTGGAGGAACTTGGTCCCCCACCCCCAGGGGGATTCATCTATGAAAAATGGCAATGGCCTCCCCCTCAACAGAAGGGAGTGGCCACACAAATACCAAGATAAACTAAATGGCTGGGAAGAAATAAAGAAAAAACAGCAGTGGGATGAGTTTAAAGGCTCAAAAGGAGGGATCTAGGATGGGGCCATTTGGTAGAGAACTCCAGACCCCCTGCCTTGAGAAAGTGTCAAGGGAGCCAGTGAATGCTACCCACAGTGGACTAAACATAAAAGTGTGATGGGTAGGCCCCATTGTCACAGACAGATCCCCTCCCGCATCCAACTTCTCCCTCTGGGACTGATGTGAGGGATGCCAGCTTGACAATCTAGAGACTGAATGCTTCTCTTTATCCACAGCCTGATGTAATGAAAATGTCTGTGCACTGTCCTCTGTAAGGTGCTTCAACCTTAACCTTAGAAAGTCCGCAGTCTCCATGTACTTTCAATAGCCTCTCTGCTGAGACTCCTAAGGATGCTAATTCGTGCTTCCTATGATGCTGACTTTTTGAGATATAGACACTTGTCCACTAGGAATGGGAGTGAGACCATCACCTCATTTCACATAAGCAGCTGAACAGCCAGGAGCCGGTTTTAACTTTTCTAATTCATGAGCTGGATTTGAACCAGTGACATGAAGGTGAAAAGTTCCATATTCTGTGTCTATTTCTCTGAGCTCTCCTTTTGCTCACAGTCAATATTTTATATTTCCTGGTGTTGTGGAGTCCATGCAGTATTTAGTATATGTCCACATTGCTTTGCGATCATAATGCATTACATGCTTCTGCAGAAATAATGTAAACCTTTACCATACAAAAGATCTAATACAGTGCTTGTAAAATGCTTTTTTTTACGGCTTTTTTATGGCATAAAAACATTACCCTGATATAATCATTCATAAAAATAACATACCCTATTGTAGACAGGCTTATTTATTTATGCTGCACCTCATCTGAAACAATAGGTGCAGTCTAAATCTGTGGGAATGCTATAAGCAAAGCCGTCACCCCAAAATTGGTAGGTCATTTCTTGACATTTTGTTTAAATCTCCTTCCAAGAAAAGAAATTTATGGGTCACAATAACATCAGTTTCAGCTTGTAGCATAGAACACTAACTACAATAATAGCACTCACTACATGGCCTGCCCCTGCTCCCATTACAGTCAATAGGAGTTCTGCCATTGACTTCAAATCGGAGCAGAATCAGCAGCAGAGATTTTGAGAAGAAAAATCTCTCTCCAGAGACAGTTTCATGATACTTACCCCCACTCCTTTTATGGTTAAGTCCATTGTTAGCCATGGACAAAAAAGTATATTTAACAGTAGGATTAGTCAAAGCTTTTCCGCTGGACTTGTTTTTCAATGGGTTTTTGATTAAATGCCTTTTTTCATGAAAAAATCCACTTAACATTTTTTTAGCCAAATATTTTTCAATAAACCCCAAAATTCTCAGCATAGGATTTTTCTACAAAACCTTTCACTCCCTTCACTTTCTGAGCAGCTCTATTTAACGATTTTATTTAGCAAAATTAAAGTAGACAATGGTATAAATGGGTAGGTCATTATGTTGGTATGGAAACTTTCCTGAAGTGTTGCTGATGGTGAAGTTTGTTTTTTTAACCACAGTATTTATCTTTTATTTAACAGCTCTCTACACACACACCCCCAGGCGTACACACGTGCACGCGCACCCCCCACACCATGCACAGATGCGTACCTCCAGCGGCTGGAGTGGAACTGTGCAGATTCGTGCTAGCTCAGGATTTGGCCCACAATGAAAATATAAAAAGACATTGTCCAAAGGCATCACTGGGCACAGAGATGACATATAGTAACTTCAGGGCTGGGTTCCCCTGCTAGATGAGCTCTTCCATGGTTCACATTCCTTCTTTATGCATGTTAACATGGCACAGCAGACTTCCAGTGTCAAAGCACATGAGGAGAGAATGATCTGTAGAAGACCTACACTCAGCTGACCCCTGATGTCACAGTACATCTTGAGGGTCCAGCCAGGGAACTAGCTTGTAAGTAGGAAAGATGAATGCCCACGATACACCACAATCTCCCCTCTTGATGAAGGAAGACCATGTGCCACGGCAGTCTCATGACTGCGGTGCATCATGGAAGCACCCGAATTCCATTAAAAAGGGAGTGAGAAGAGATAGATGGGGCCAAACAGAGTTCAAGGGGGAGAGCGTGCTACTGAAAAACAGAAACAGGTCTTGGCTTGTTGCAGGAGCATTTGGTATCTGAGGGTGAACCATGGTCAGTCGATTGAGGAAAACTGAGTTGTTCAGTTTCCGAGGCAATGAATATACCAACTAATTAGAATGTAAATAATTAATAGTATTGTTACTAAGTAACTATAATTAGCAATCATGATATCCCAGAAAGTCTGGCAGTGCTTGAATTAACTGTCTAAGGAATAACAGTAACCAGCTTCCCCCACATGCAAACACTATACACAAGGACCACCCCCAACAGGATCTCATATAAGAAAGAAGCAGAGCTGAACAGTAGGATAGTGCAGCATAGAGAACAGCATATAATTAGGTGATGAGACAGGCCATGCCTTTGCGCATCTAAAGAGACATGTGCAGCTTAAGAGAGTGTAAGCATGAAATGGGGACAGTGCTGCCATTTGGTGCACACCAGTTGAATTGCATGGAATTGCTGGGGACACTGGGGCATGGCCACTAGGTAACTCGAGGGGATGGAAGCCCCCTCACACTAGGCCCAAGTGTCCTTGGCCTCGCCTGGAGGCACTCGCAGCAGCTCTGCGTACTAGACCCAAGTGTCCTTGGCCCCCCCACCTGGAGGCACTCACAGCAGTTATGCTGAGGATCTGCACCAATATGTTGCAGAGTCAGACTGCCTGAAACTAAACAAGGCCAAACAAGACAGATATGGAAGAAAAATGCTGAATAAAGCAGCTTTATGTATAGTTTAACAAATGATACATAGGGAACTAGCTGGTAACTGGATTGGCTGGCTATATGGATACTTAGGGCAGCTTGCTATTGGATAAGTATGCTAAAGAAAGGATGTACAAAAGCCTGTGTAACTTCCTGCTCTGTGTGCAGGATTTGAGATTCTATTCTCCCTGTACCTTTTTGAAGCTTCAAATAAACTTTTCTGCTTCTCCACCCCGTTGTGATTATTGGGTGAAACACACTGGGTAGCGAACCAACCCCTGCTGTTGTTTTGCCTCTCGGCACTGGGTGCCAGCAACAGCATTGACAAGAGTGTCTTCTGATCAAGCAACATATAAATAATGGTGAAACAGACACTTTTAGCTACGGAGTGGAACAAATTTTGAAGTGCATGAACTCTGCTTTATGAAGCGACATCTTTAATTTAACAGGAATATTTCTATAGTACATACAGTTGGTGTACAGAGTAACAAGGCAGAGAGTTAATGAGCAAGTTAGTAAGGGGTACAAAGCAGAGTCAGTTTGGTCAGGAAGAGTCAAATTAGCATAGGGATTGCCAGGTAGAAGGGAGCTGGCTTGGTCTGTAGGTGAAAGTCAGAGCAGCAGGGGAATAGCTGGGCAGCAAAGGCTTTGGTTACTATAAAAAAAAAAGCAGAGAAAATCCACAAGGTGTTGGAAAGTTCCACCATCACAGGGCAGACCTGAGGCTGGGAAAGCTCCTCTGCTCCCAAAGCTATTGCTCCCCTCTGGTTTCTTCTTGGCTGAGGAAGACGGTGACTGTCTGGGCCAGGAGGGTGGATGGTGGGAGGAATGTGATTTTGCTTATGCCAGCTGCTCCACATCAGACAGATAAAGGCCGCTTCTTCCATGCTCTCTCTTTACCATTACAGGTCCAATGATAACAGCTTCTCCTTCTATCCAGGAGGCCTCTTCCTGTGTGGCATTCATCACCGTCTATACTCTGAGTGAAAGTTCATAGAGGTGGGAATGCGTGAGATGCAGTTCTGTTACTGGTGATTATCACAAACAATTTACGTGAGAACTTGCGGCCGTGCTCTTCATACCCAGGCTTCTGTCTCTATTAAAAAAGAATGACTACTTAATAAGCTATTTTCATTAATGGTGTGAGATTAAGGCTGCTTGCCACCAGGTGAATACTAATGGAGAATCTTTAAGCAAATGAGGCCCTTATTCCTTTAATTTTAATATATGGTAGAATAAAACAGCCTTTCTTGTTCTCCATTTTGTTAAGCACAAATTTCACTGTGGATTTCTTGACTCAGCAATTGAAAGCACTTGATTTTATTTTGTACTATTCTCTTTCAGGTATTATTTGGGGGAAAATACTTTCCAGTAAAGAATGAATAGAAGCATTAGGATGAAATAATTAACTACACAGAAGGCTTCTTTGTGTTTAAATATTTCCCTGCAAAGTTTTGAACTAATGGCCCAGCTCCTTGGAACAATGGTTTTTCTGGTTGGGCAAGTTTGACTTGAATGGAGTTTTCCAGCTAAGCATGTGGCAGAGAGACTGTACATTAAGAGGGGTTCTTCTCTGAACTAGGGGCCATCCATCACCAAAGAACTGACGGGCTTACAGGAGCGAGACTCTGCCCGGCCTGAAATGTGAACAGACCTCAGACACACAGAAGGGGCGAGATCAGACTAGGGGAGGCTGAATCTCAGGACTTCCAAGATACGTAACCCTCTAGTGCTTTTTAAAAGAAAAGAGACAGTTGTTAAGAAATTCCTTTGCTAAGCTTGTGTTCCTTGCTTTCCTTCCATGTGGCTCCTGAAGGTGTTAGACAAGAAGTCTAGAGTGATTGCCACCTAGCTGGGAGTCTGGGGGAGTGCATGTCAATCAATGAAGGGGAGGATGTGGCTTGGGAGGTCTGAGGTACTGGTTTCAGGGTTGGGGGCAGCTGGACTGTGGAGTCCCACATCCCAAGGAAGGCCATAGCCAAGAGGTGTGCACTAGACACCAAGACATAAAAACAGTGAATAGAACCCACCCCAGGTCAGTTGTCTTAAAAGCATGTGGGACCCAGGGCCTGGGTCTACTTACAACAGATGACAGGTTTCAGAGTAGCAGCTGTGTTAGTCTGTATTCGCAAAAAGAAAAAGAGTACTTGTGGCACCTTAGAGGTGATTGTATGGAGGGGTACTGGACATGGTTGTAACAGTGCTCATCATCACATGCTATAAAAGATTGTGGCAAAATGCTATACTAATCTGGGTTTATTTGTGTTTTTATATAGTTGTATTTTAGGTAGTTTTAGTAAGTTTTCCCTCCTGGGTGCTGCATAAAAGACCATCTTGGGTGTAGTCAGGTCCAGCGTCGCTTGAATTCAAGTTCTGTTTTAGAGCTCTGAATTTGTACCACTGTGTCTATGCTATTTAGGGTGACAGGAAAAAAACACAATATAGTTTCTTCAATGTTGAATGTAATTGAAGGATCCATTTAACCCATCCCTTCCTCACAGTGCATTATTTATGCAATTGCATTATTCAGTATTCAAAATGTAATTATAAATCATAATCAGTTAAGGCAACAGGTGGTTTCTTGAAAAACATACAAAGTCCAGAAACAATTATATGTTCTTTTAAAAGTGGGAGCACTTGAGCTTTTGGCTGATTACTGGTGCTCAAAGCACAGCAATCATATTTTATTGAGGGTGCTTATTGTCTCAGATAGGTGCTTGGAAAATTGCTTTGAATGTTTTCTATTGCAATTATGGACAGATTGCTTGAAGGTTGAGTCAAATAACTGCATGGAACTGCATTGTTTGTACTTAAATAAAAAGAAAATGTAAACAGGTTTAAAAATACCCCACCATAATAGGAAGTTCTTAATTTGTACTGTACTTCCACTCTAATAACGTTAATTTTGAGCGGGCAACAAGGAACAGAAAATAAATGAATGTTTGGAAATTGAAGAATAACTAATGTTACTAGCATGTTTTACTTTGTGATATTAGTCCATTACTGACAGCTTTCAAAATCTCAGAAGCTGAAAACAACCTTAGTGTTATTTTCTAAAATTCAACCCTTCCAACAAGCATTTGGAAGTTCATAGGAGACATTTATGGCCCAGTCTTATTTATGTTACTATTTACTGTTTAGTCTGTTGCAATTAGCCAGGATGGTGTCCCTAGCCTCTGTTTGCCAGAAGCTGGGAATGGGCGACAGGGGTTGGATCACTCGATGATAACCTGTTCTGTTCATTCCCTCTGAAGCACCTGGCATTGGCCACTGTTGGAAGACAGGATACTGGGCTAGATGGACCTTTGGTCTGACCCAGTATGGCCGCTCCTATGTTCTTAATAAATGCACCCTCATAGGTCCTGGTCCAAAGTTCATTAAAATCAGTGAAAAGGCTCCCTTTCACTTCAGTGGTCTTAGGATCAGGCTCATAAAACATAATACAAAGCAAGAACCTGTCTTTCAAGCGCAGTACCTCATGCCTCACAATGCACATGAGAAGTCTGGATATCTGGTTTTAAAAAAAGGACAGCATGACATATGTAACTGCTTTATGCAGTGTGGCCACCTCTCAAATGTAGTATTTTTAAAAAAATATTATGAATATTTAAACAAATCTCCTGACTTGTCGGATGTTTGACATTGGGGATACTATTTGTGCGATGCATTTGATGCCGTATTTGAACTGTTTGATTCTGAGTTTCGACTCTGTTGTATTTGTCCCTCTTTGTACAAACCAGGACTTATCTACAGAGTGCAGAGTTGCACTGTTTTAACCATGTAGGGTTTGATTTTAAAGAGATTTTGCTCAAAAGACTGTGTGGACACTTTTATTTCAATTTAATTGATTAGTTTTAAACTAAACCAAAATAAGCAACCCTTAAATCAAAACAGAAGTGTCAACATAGGAGTTTGCATCAGTTTAATTAACTTGGTTTGAGAAAACAAATTTTAATAACCTGTTACAAAATTTGTGTGTAAACAAGGCCTTAGAATGTAATATCCCATCCAGTATTATGACTTCCTTATAACTGAGGAACAAAACACCTAGTCAGCAAGGAATTTGTGAAAACATGACTTAGACATGCTTCTCAAGACTCATTGTAGTGAGCAAAACAATATAATGACTATGAATACAATACGGGGAGCGTATACTTACAGAATATTGCTTTAATACTCATGTTTGGAAGCAAAAAAGTGCAATGTTTAGCAGACGTCCACATTCAAAACTGCAAGTGATTAATAGTTTCATAGATTTTAAGGCTGAAAGGGACCATTGTGACCTTCATCTGAATCTTCCACAAACAGATCTCCCATGATGGATATTACCATATTGGATATTATAGTGTACATGAATTGGGTATTATCCCTTTAAATAGTTTGGGAGCCCCACAGTGGGCCTCCCTGTCTTCTATTGCAGAAGCCACCAGGACCTAACAAAGCAACAATGTATATATGTAGCTAGGCCTTGAATGTTTGCATATAGTTAGTTTCTCAATAACCATGTTTACCAACAATATCCAGGTAGTTTTCTCGGGCGCATAATGTTGTGTAAAGACACAACAATAATTATCAAGGAGGATGAGTTCTAGTTGATGCCATTTTTGTATCCTTCGGAAGACTATGTAATATCCAGCCTGATGATTCAGTTGCAAGTCAGATGGAAAATGTATTATAGAATCATAGAAATATAGGGCTGGAAGGGACCTTAAGAGGTCATCTAGTCCAGCTCCCAGCACTGAGGCAGGACCAAGTATTTCTAGACAATACCTGACAGGTGTTTGTCTAATCTGTTCTTAAAAACATCCAATGATGGGGATTCCACAACCTTCCTTAGAAGCCCATTTTAGTGCTTAATTATTATCACTGTATCATTTTATAAATGCACACAGAGAAGAGTGTTTGTTTATTTGAAATAAATGTGCATGAATAAACCAATCAAAATCTGTACAATCTATACAGTTAGGAGTAAAGGTAACTATTTCTCCTCAAATCTAAAGTATCTTGTGGTATGGCAAGGTGACAATAAGTATCTTCAGGTGGAATTCTGACTCTGCCTCGTGCATGCAAGAGAAAGGAATTCAACATGGATCCCACATAAAACATTACCTGTTAGCTCCTCATCCCATTCTTGTTTACTGCAATGCCCCTTCCAATTAGACTGTACACTATTGAGACTGCTTCTTCCTATTTGTTTGTACAGCACAATGGGGCGGTCCCAATTTCAAATGCTGCCTTTAAGCACTACTGCACTACAAATGTAACAACACAAAATTTGCTGCATTTAGAACAAATTCATGAAAGAGGCAGCTGAACTGTCAGATAATTTGGCCATTTTACAAATGGGTATGATAGGGTGAGACTGTTAACTTCATTTTTATTTATGATCTACTTCAGGGTATGAATCCAGGTCTCTAGAAGTGACAGGCTTCTTCACAAACATATGTCACTTAGCTTCCAAAACGAGTATGCATGTTTTTTATTTTTCTTCGATTTTGCATTGTTTTCTGGATTTTCAAAGCTTTCCCTACCAAGTTTGCTCCTGAATTTTAAGAGTCACTCAGGATTTCATCAAGCAAAACTTTACATCACAATTCAACCCTTCCTTCAATTCCCAGAGCTGATCAGGAGGGAAGCTGGCCCTGTAGGTATTAACTGGCAATTTAGATTAAAATGCCTCAATTAAAGAAATTACTCCATGGATGAATGGTTACCTTGCAGGAGAGAAAAATGAATTGAAGGACCATTGAGCTGGCATATGTTTGTGACCTGCAAGAGCAACCCCCTGGGAATAACTGTGAGAAATGACAAAAAGAACCTGCTTTGGAAAAGCATCAAGATGAATGACAGGCTTATCCCTGGTGAAATAGCAGGGATGAATTTGGCCCAAAGAGTCTTACATCCGTGTCATAGACATTGTGAGAATGTGCACTCTTTCTTTACAGCTATAGAAGGAAGCCAGGGCAGGAGAGGAAGGTTCTAGGAGAAAAGAGAGAGTAGATTTAGGGATACTTTTCTTAATCTAATAACGTTCCTTGGTCAGTGTTTGAATGGTTATTTGTATTACAGCAGTGGACTAGAGGATCCAACGGACATGAGGACCCTATCATAACAGGTACTGTACGTATACATAGTAAGAAACAGCCCCTCTGTCGAAGAGTTTACAATTTAAATACATGGGACAGACAAAGGGTGGGAGACAAGAAATATTGCATTTCCATTACATACCGATGTGTAGTCCAGGGATAGAGAGATCTAAGTGACTTGTTCAAGGTCACAAAGGGAGTCTGTGAAGTACAGAATCCAGATCTCCTGGTTCTTTTGCCCAGAGCTTTAATCACAAGTCCATTCTTCTTGACTCTCTCTGTGATCCGTTATCAATGTCACCAATGTAATATAAAAACTCTTTCAAAAGAACCTTGCAAAATACCTGCACTGGAACCCATCCTTTAAGACCAAAGTGAGCCCTTCTGGAAAAAGAAACACTATGTATGTTGGCAATGTTGATGGAATATGGCACTATGAAAGCACTGCTGAAAATTGCAGAATTGTTTGTGGACTGGGCTAATGGTAGGTTTTCAGATCTGTACCAATGCCATGTAAAGGAGACTTTATCAAGTAAAGGCTCCTGTGGGTCTGAATTACATCATCTTAAGCAACTTCCTATCATTTGTGCCTTCTCTCCTATGGTGTTACCTGCTTAGAAACTTAGTCAACTAAGAGTTACACCTGTTTATGCCACTATTAAGGGTGGAATTTTCGGAACTGCTCAGCATTGGCTAAACTCTGCTGCCCCTGAAGTCATAGGGAGTTTTACCCTTGATTTGCCTAGGTCATACCAAACACTTTTGAAAATGTTGCCCTACATTTGCTGTTATGTCTCTATTCCCTTCAAACAAATGCAATCTCCTATTCCTAGATTTAAAGACAATTTCTTTTAAACTCCAATCTCTTCACTAGCCCCGAAAAACCTCTGGAAGAGCAGCTGAAATCCCATTTGGAAGGCCTGCCGGGCTGCTGTACGGTAAAGGAATTTCACTGGTTTCCAATGCACATTTAAGTTCTACTGAATCTTTCTGATTAGCTTTCTTTTGTTAGATAATTAAGATCCTTATCAAGCTATTCAAAGGATCAGGAGGTTTTAAAAGGCATTTATTTTGTGTGTGTGGTCACTGAGCCCTCCCTTTTTCCTGGATCACCAAGTAGTAGTCAGACTTGACATGCACGCAAATGGGTGTGGATAATAGGGAGAGGAGCTGCTAGAGCAGAAAGAGGTTGGGAGCAGAACTATTGTGGGTGAGAAATGAGAGAGATAGGGGTTAATCCGTGGGGAGGAGAGAGTGGAGTGAGGATAGAGGAGTAACGAATTGTGAGAGAGGAGAATAATTCAGGAGAGAGACTTGGGAGACAAGGGAGGAGAAAGATGGTATGAAAGGGAATAAAAAAAAAGCAAGATGGAAGACAGGAAGAATAGGCTTCTAGTTGAGACAGTGGCCATGGATGCAGAAGAACTGGGTTCAATCCTAGCTCTGCCACAGATGTGCTCTGTAAACCTTGCACAAGCTGCTTGATCCTTCCATGCCTTGGTTACCCATCTGTAATAGAGAGAGAATTTTTCCCATTGAAGGCAGAGTGAGATATTGGTCTTAAATAATATACACAATGGAAGAAAAAAACCTATCTCTTCAGTAATAGCTTAATCCATTAAATAGGGTTTTAGGAAGAAACATTCTACTTGCTCTTTTTAAAGTAGAATACCAAATTGGCTTTTTTTTCCCTGACCATTTTATTGCTCTGTTTATTGTTTGTATGCTGCCTATACAATCCATACTTTATAAATAAAACACGAGCTCCAAAAGAAAGGTTTTTATCCCCTTAATGAATACAAATGTCTCTAATCCCCTTTGCAAAACTTAAAATAAAGCCTGTAAATATACTGTGTATGTTGGATGATATTTGGATCCTTTATTGGTCACTTAATATAGTGCTGTAAAGTGTTTTGCCTTTGGTTTTAAACTTGCCTCTCCAGTCATTAATTGCCTGCTAAAGGGCTCCTTATTATATTACTTTTTTTCTTTAGGATTTTATAGGGCTGGCCAATTTGAGCAAAAAATTGAGTTCAGGTCTCTCAGAAATTATGCATCTGTGACATTTCCAGCAGAAAGTTGTGTGATACAACACACAACATTGTTCTTGGTAAGACTGATTAATAATATCTCCCATAAGCATAGTACAAATGCACCCTGAAGGATCCCAAGCTGATCACCTCCTGAGCTGCAGCCAAATACTTAAGGCCAGACTTGCCCTCTCCCAACCCTGTATAAGGCCAGTTCGCATGGCACATCATAGAGCACTCAAAATGCTCTAAACTATGCTAACTGCCTAGGGTCGAAAGGGACAAGCCAACAGCCAGGGGTTGTCTGGATGCCCCCTTTCCTCCAGGTATGCTGGTTAGAGCAAGGGGGTGGTGTAGAAATTGCTATGACAGCTCTGTACCATCCAAGGTTCTCCCATGCACCGAGACTCTCCAGGGGTAGGGTAAAGCAGCTTTAGGTTGGTGATTACTGGCTCCCCTGTGAGGGACTCTTATACCATCTCAGATAGAAGACCTAGGACCTGCACAGTGTCCAGAAGTTTGTCCTGAAAGGACCTTTTTGTCAATTCTACCTAGAGTCCTCCTATTAGGATGCCATAAATGACAGTGTATCCCAGGTTAAATTCTGGGAAAATGCAACATTGAAATCAAATGCTGGGCCAGAGTACCCTGCTCTGATCTGCTGCCTGCCTCTTTATATGCAGGGGTGATATAACTGCATCTCCAAGCAGTGTGCTTTAGAACCCTGATGTCTGGATTCTTGATGCTGTTCAAATTGATTCTGGGGCACCAGAATTGGTAGGTCCCCTCAGAAATTTTTGCGGAGGTGGGGTTTCCCAAATATTCTCCTCCACGTCACCTTTTTGGGAGTACCCTGAATCTGAGGAGTCATCCTCTTCATCTGACTCAGCCCCAGTTTTTAGGAAGGATTTGTTGCTGCCTCTCTGAACTCTGGGGGCAGACAGTGAGCTGGTGGTATTTTCTTGGTGGAGATTTCCCTGCCAAAGAACAAGGGCAGACTGGTGTGGATGATACCTGCAGTACATCACTTTCTCCAGGGTTAGATTTCATTTGTTCAGCATAGGGATTTGAATGATTTATTTATTCATATCCCTCCTTATCTCTGAGGGAAGCACATAACCAGTCCTGCCTTCCTCACCACCTACATACAGGCTGGCTCTATACCTGACAGGACTCCCTGGGATTCCATCCTTTCTGCTCAACCAGCCATCCCAGACCTGTATGGGGCCATGGCCTGCTTGGCTGTCAGGCCTTTGTGGTTCTTCCACATAGTTCTCCTCATTCCTCTGGGCTTGTGGAGAAGTATTTGTCAAATC
This sequence comes from Caretta caretta, assembly GCF_965140235.1. Classification (NCBI taxonomy): domain Eukaryota; kingdom Metazoa; phylum Chordata; order Testudines; family Cheloniidae; genus Caretta; species Caretta caretta. The sequence goes on along the minus strand of NC_134212.1, from coordinate 71,901,833 downwards.
TCCCTGTTTTTCAACAATTTGATTACTGGTTTTTTTTGCTGCATTTGGCCAGCTTTACACTGCAGTTGCTATCAGATAAGGTATCGATTAAACCAATGGTAAAATTTAACTGTAATTTTATCGAACTGATACTTTTCATTGATATTTCACAGACTTCAGTTAGAAGGGTCCCAAGTAGAGATGGATTATGGGGCATAGTGAGAGTGAGTTGCATTTTAACAAACAGATATCACACCTACATAGGTACCTGAAACAGAGGAATATAGAACAGGAATCACTCCATGCACCATGAAAATACAACCAGCTCTCTGGTGTGAAAAGCAACAGCTGTTTAACAGCAACATTACACAGTAGTGTAGCAGAGGAACTGAAGACCAAGGAGCAAGACCAACTTGGAAATGAAGACACGGGGGAAATTTTCAGCAACTCAGTTAGCAAAATGACAGCACATTTTAGCCCATATGCTGATGTGAATATCAAAAGTGTATGAAGTTTCAGTACATTCTCAGGATGAGCTGGGAGAAAGGACGCCCTTACTGAGTTGTAAATGGCTTGCTTTAGTACTTTAGGAATGATGGGAATGAGTCAGAAAAACTTCCCAGATACCATGATTACATGTATCAGTTGTTGTTAGGTCAAAGAAGAGAGCTACTATAAAAGTTCAGGAAAAAAGCAAATTGATGGCTTTGTCTACACAGGAGAAGTTAGTGCATTAATAGCACCTCTCTCTTCAGCCAGTTGAAAAGCACTTCATGTCCATATCCAAAAATTCTTAGACCTATTATTGGGGTGGGGGGAACTTACTGTGCAATTTCATATAGATAAGAAACAAGGAAGCCCAAGTCCATGCAGATTCAATTCTTCTGTGCCAATATGGATGATGCAACACATTGGCATAAGCGATGCACTGTCAACTCTGACAGCTATGTCAGCACTAATAGCACCCGCAGCAGGCAAACCTTGTCTGCTGAGTCCCCTCTTCTCCCGTTTAACCCTACTAGGCCTCACTCAGTGGTGTCCCTGTCTCCAGAACTGCTCATGATCCCTTTCATTATGACACTGAACTTATCCCCCAAGATGCCTTCTGCAACTCTGACAATCCTGCTGTGTGTCTCTGGCTGAAACTGCAATCTCCATACGTCACTTAGAATTCCCCTTCGCTACACGTACTGTTCCCCTCCAGCAATGCCTCCGCTCTGATGTTTGCAGCAGGAGGTCAGATGTGGAGCTGGTAACTGTACTCCTCAGGAAGAAACACCTGTCAAAGATAGCAGCTACCCCCCATTGAGTCAATGCAAGGCAGCCCCAGTGTGGCTGAAAGGGCAGACCTTTCACTAGTGGTCCCAAAGTCTCCACTTTCATATTTCAATAAAAGTAAATCTCTACCAGCTATGGCTGCGATTAAAACCTCTGAGATATGAAAGAAGTGTATGGATGCAGACACAACTGTCTGAGTTTGCACAATAGCTGAAACAATAGCTATGCGATATGAACGGACCCACTCATTTCAATAGGCACTAACTCTGATGCCAGTGTTACTTCTAATTATATATATTTGCCATTGTGAATAAAGGGCTATTTTTGTTTTGACGTATTCGAAAAAAAAAGGTCCAAACCCTACAATTTTTCATGTGTGTTAGATACATAATCCATGTATGCTTGAAAACTGGACCAGCTGCTCCAATTTTCACTTGCAGGAGGATTCTTTTGTGGTTCTTTTTCACTGGAAAATGGACCTGAGTTTTGCTCTAAAAAAATTCCCAGATAGTAAGTTGGCAACATTGTCAAAATTACCTACTTTTCAAGTTCAGAACAACATATAATTTTGAGTAGCTTTGCATGTTGCTATGAACAGTTTGCAACTGTCTAGGTATAACACCTGACTAGGCATGCAACATAGGTTAAGTTGCATTGATACTCTACATTCCCTACATCATACAATGAGACTGACATATCACTGTGCTACTACATGCAGGTCCTAGGTAACAGGCCTTTATTACCATTCCAGCATGTAATTTGAAAGGCTGCCTGAAGTCAGGAAGTTATTCTTAATTAAAGGAATGTTGACAGCAATCTTGGGGGCTGAGGGGAACATACAGTAAGTATCACCAAATGAATTATTAATCACCCAAGGAAAAGAATGAGGTCAATTCAGTCTTGAACTCCATCAGGATCCCTCAGGGCTCTGTATCAGAGGCTGATAAAATGGAGTTTGAATGGTGAAGGACTAATATGACATCTGCAAAGTTAACTAAAGTGAAATTCAGCTGTCAAGATGTTATTGCAAGGACAAATTTCACATCTTGAGATGCAAACATTGCTAATTAGCCTATTACTTTGAATTGAAGCAGTGCTTTTGTGGAATAAAACAAGCTAAAGACTCAGTGCTGGTGAAGCAAGATTTTACTGGCACTGAGAATGGAGGGTCAATAAGCAAAACAAAACAAAAATTGGTGGTGGCCAAAATGGAGAATGAGCTGTTTGATTTCTGCCTGAGCAGTAAGACATTTGTAAGTGAAGTTTCAGTCTTAACCTGTATTTCATCAATCTGACACAGAATTCTGATCCTCTCTCTCTCTCTCTAATTTACTGCCCTCTACAGAGTCACAGTGTAAATTTGCACCATTAACTGTTTCAGAAACAAAGGGTCACGTGACTGAGAAATGATATGATGCTTAAGGAAGTTAGTATGTCATGAAGACTGAAGAGTGTTTGATTACAGATTACTAGTGTGCAATCATGGTAGTCTAAAATATCACAGATGGTTCAGTCAGCAGAATGTAAATTATCTGTCTGGGTTCTTATATTGGAGCCCATCACTTTAGCATCGAAGCTCCTAATATTTAAAAAGACATAATGATAATTCCTCTCTTGCTCACTTCCCAACAGTAAGAGAAAATGCTGGGATAAAGCCTTTAAAAATAGCTATTTTGTGCAAACAAGAAATATGTACTACAGTAAAGATAGGTGAAAGAGAAGTTCTGCAATTAGTTCTGAATGTGGTGAGTTTAATTATCATTCTTAGCTTGACTGGGAATGAATTCTATAATCTGGATCCAACTCTGGTTCAAGTCCTGTCTCCGGCACTCACAAGTCTACTCTGGTTAGCCAATGATTTCAGTGGACCATAGACATCACAGGAGGGCATAGTTATGGAGAGAGGTGATCTCATAGAAAGCTAGAACCAATTCCATGGAGGAATTGAGATATCAGAACAGACACCTGGAATTATTCTCTGTATTCAATGGCGAGCCAGTGCAGAGAACAGGGCACCAGGATGATGTGGTCATGGTAAAGTCTGTTTTTATACAGAAAGGTTGTTGCATTTTGTATCAGCTGAGTTTTTTAAGGGCACCTGGATTCATTCATGTATATGAGTTGCAATAATTAAGCCTGGAGATCACCAGTGCATGGATCTCCATAGTTAGATCTATGTCTAGGCTGGGGTGCATTCTTCAAGCTTCACTCAAATAGAAGTGAGCATGGTTTCTGCTTCTGTGGCCATCCAAAAGCAGCAAGGAGTATTACTGGACCCCAGATGCCCTTTATACTGGGGGATGTTATAGAGTAGGCACATTCTTCTAAGTGCTTCCCACTTCCTACTAGCATCACCTCATCCTAGCCAAGGCTCAGGTTTAGCCAGCTGCTTCATCCTACTGCTGATCTGAGCTACGCATTAAGAAAGCTGGGAGATGCTGCTCTTTTTATTTGATGTAAATAAGATGGAGGGCTGGAGGTCATCCACATATTGCTGGTACTTCCTGCTGCTTTGTCTCATCAGCTCCCAAAATAGCTATATGTACATGTTGGACAATATGGAGAAGAAAATTGAGACTCCAGTGGGGAGTGCTCTAGAGGAATGGGCGACCATTAAGAATCCTCTGAGTTCAATCTGAGAGAGAGGAGTTGAGCCTTTTCAGGGTATTTTGCTGTCTCTTGGAGGAGAGAGAGCGAGAGAGAGAGAAATACTCTAGGGATAACACTGATTTCCTTATTCTAACAAAGTTCCCTGTTCAGTGTTGGAAGAAAGTGCCACTTTACCATTGTCACATGAGATCCAGGTTGATAATAGCAGTCCCCTCCCTCAAAGAGAATTTTGTGAAGACAAATACGTTAAAGATTGTAAGGTGCACAAGTATTGTGGTAATAGGTAAGTTCTAGGACAGACAGATGAAGTATAGCTGCATTGCTTTCTCTCACTGAGGAGTAGTCACATTGAAGTCAATGAAACTAGTCGTAGGAGAAACTGCTCAAAAATGTGCATAAGGGCTTCACAGTCTGTCACTGAAGCGAGGATCAGGGCTTTGTAAATAGCCAAGTTTGTTCTTTTCGAAAAGTACAGTGATTTTCATGTGAATTTTGATTGTTAAAGTCTTTCTCCTCTCATTTGCAGAGAAAAGCCATGCCCAGGGAGGCTCCTGCATCACCACAGTCCCAGTTGAAAGGACAAATCCCTCATTCAGGGTAAAATTCACCCCATACAGAAGGCCAACATAAGGCCTATGTATGCCTCAAGACTCCACTGAAATCCTACTTTGAGGTTTTGTGATTATATTATTATTAATTATTATAAAGAATTACTTGTTTTGCAGTAGTGCTGATATGCCCCAGTCACGGACCAGGCCCCCATGATGCTAGGTGCTGTACAAACACAGAAGAAAGAGATGGTCCCTGCCCCAAAGTGTTTACAGTGGTGTGTGGGCCTTGGAATTGCAGGTGCTCAGCATCTCTGAAAATTTGGTCCTACATTTCCAAACTTTATATCTTTTTTTTAAAAAAAGAAAAGGAGTACTTGTGGCACCTTAGAGACTAACCAATTTATTTGAGCATGAGCTTTCGTGAGCTACAGCTCACTTCACTCACGAAAGCTCATGCTCAAATAAATTGGTTAGTCTCTAAGGTGCCACAAGTACTCCTTTTCTTTTTGTGAATACAGACTAACACGGCTGTTACTCTGAAACCTATCTTTTTTTTAATTAAACAACCAAGATTGGGCATTTGGCTTTCTTTTTCCTCTTCCTTTTTGTTTACAATTGTGCTTTAGTTAACAGTTTAGTCACCCTTCACTATGATGCCATGAGGCAAACAAAACGGAAAGCCTGTGTTTTCATTCAAGTTAACATTTTACTTTGACACCTGCTTTACAAAGGCAGAGAATGCTATGTGCTGAACTGTATGCAAAAACAAAGATGCTTCTAGGTGGTGCATAATATATTGCTCTGGTTCCTAGGTGAAGGAATCATCAATTTGGCAGAATGACACAGCACTTAAACTGGGCTATTAACATACAAATAGGATCAGACAATGCAAATCGCCTTTCTTTTACTAGATACTATCTCCCTTTATTACCCAGCTGTCACTTGCATAAGGAACAAGTATGTGCTTACCAGGCAATGAGACCTTATAGATAAACCCCACAAGGGGCACTTTCTTCTTGAACTTCCTTGAAATAACCTCTTCAAACGCTAATGCCATGGATTGTGCAACAGATACGCTTATTTTGAAGTGAGAAGTAAATGGCATTTTCTTCAGATGTAAATGCATCTTGGTCATAGAGTGATTTACTTCTCAAATTCCACTCTATTTAGCATGGCCGAAAGCTGCAGCCATCTCATGGCTGCTTTAGCCTTTTTGAAATGAGTCCATTTCCTTTAGGAGAAATGATTGTCATAGGGTATGTCTACACTACGAAATTAAGTCGAATTTATAGAAGTCGGTTTTTTAGAAATCGGTTTTATATATTTGAGTGTGTGTGTCCCCACAGAAAATGCTCTAAGTGCATTAAGTGCATTAACTCGGCGGAGCGCTTCCACAGTACCGAGGCAAGCGTCGACTTCCGGAGCGTTGCACTGTGGGTAGCTATCCCACAGTTCCCGCAGTCTCCGCTGCCCATTGGAATTCTGGGTTGAGATCCCAATGCCTGATGGGGCTAAAACATTGTCGCGGGTGGTTCTGGGTACATATCGTCAGCCCCCCGTTCCCTCCCTCCCCCCCCCGTGAAAGCAAGGGCAGACAATCATTTCGCGCCTTTTTTCCTGAGTTACCTGTGCAGACGCCATACCACGGCAAGCATGGAGCCCGCTCAGCTCACTTTGGCAATTAGGAGCACATTAACCACCACACGCATTATTCAGCAGTATATGCAGCACCAGAACATGGCAACGCGATACCGGGCGAGGAGGCGACGTCAGCGCGGTCCCGTGAGTGATCAGGACATGGACACAGATTTCTCTGAAAGCATGGGCCCTGACAATGCATGCATCATGGTGCTAATGGGGCAGGTTCATGCTGTGGAACGCCGATTCTGGGCTCGGGAAACAAGCACAGACTGGTGGGACCGCATAGTGTTGCAGGTCTGGGACGATTCCCAGTGGCTACGAAACTTTCGCATGCGTAAGGGCACTTTCATGGAACTTTGTGACTTGCTTTCCCCTGCCCTGAAGCGCATGAATACCAAGAGGAGAGCAGCCCTCACAGTTGAGAAGCGAGTGGCGATAGCCCTGTGGAAGCTTGCAACGCCAGACAGCTACCGGTCAGTTGGGAATCAATTTGGAGTGGGCAAATCTACTGTGGGGGCTGCTGTGATGCAAGTAGCCCACGCAATCAAAGATCTGCTGATATCAAGGGTAGTGACCCTGGGAAATGTGCAGGTCATAGTGGATGGCTTTGCTGCAATGGGATTCCCTAACTGTGGTGGGGCTATAGACGGAACCCATATCCCTATCTTGGCACCGGAGCACCAAGCCGCCGAGTACATAAACCGCAAGGGGTACTTTTCGATAGTGCTGCAAGCTCTGGTGGATCACAAGGGACGTTTCACCAACATCAACGTGGGATGGCCGGGAAAGGTGCATGATGCTCGCATCTTCAGGAACTCTGGTCTGTTTCAAAAGCTGCAGGAAGGGACTTTATTCCCAGACCAGAAAATAACTGTTGGGGATGTTGAAATGCCTATATGTATCCTTGGGGACCCAGCCTACCCCTTAATGCCATGGCTCATGAAGCCATACACAGGCAGCCTGGACAGTGGTCAGGAGCTGTTCAACTACAGGCTGAGCAAGTGCAGAATGGTGGTAGAATGTGCATTTGGACGTTTAAAGGCGCGCTGGCGCAGTTTACTGACTCGCTTAGACCTCAGCGAAACCAATATTCCCACTGTTATTACTGCTTGCTGTGTGCTCCACAATATCTGTGAGAGTAAGGGGGAGACGTTTATGGCGGGGTGGGAGGTTGAGGCAAATCGCCTAGCTGCTGGTTACGCGCAGCCAGACACCAGGGCGGTTAGAAGAGCACAGGAGGGCGCGGTACGCATCAGAGAAGCTTTGAAAACCAGTTTCATGACTGGCCAGGCTACGGTGTGAAAGTTCTGTTTGTTTCTCCTTGATGAACCCCCCCGCCCCTTGGTTCACTCTACTTCCCTGTAAGCTAACCACCCTCCCCTCCTCCCTTTAATCATTGCTTGCAGAGCCAATAAAGTCATTGCTGCTTCACAGTCATGCATTCGTTATTCATTCATCACACAAATAGGGGGATGACTACCAAGGTATCCCAGGAGGGGTGGTGGAGGAGGGAAGGAAAATGCCACACAGCACTTTAAGCACAGCACTTTAAAAGTTTACAACTTTAAAATTTATTGAATGACAGCCTTCTTTTTTTTGGGCAATCCTCTGTGGTGGAGTGGCTGGTTGGCCGGAGGCCCCCCCACCGCGTTCTTGGGCGTCTGGGTGTGGAGGCTATGGAACTTGGGGAGGAGGGCGGTTGGTTACAGAGGGGCTGCAGTGGCAGTCTGTGCTCCAGCTGCCTTTGCTGCAGCTCAACCATACACTGGAGCATACTGGTTTGGTCCTGCAGCAGCCTCAGCATTGAATCCTGCCTCCTCTCATCACGCTGCCGCCACCTTTGAGCTTCAGCCCTGTCTTCAGCCCGCCACTTACTCTTTTCAGATCGCCACTTACTCTCTTCAGCCCTCCACCTCTCCTCCCGGTCATTTTGTGCTTTCCTGCACTCTGACATTATTTGCCTCCACGCATTCGTCTGTGCTCTGTCAGTGTGGGAGGACAGCATGAGCTCGGAGAACATTTCATCGCGAGTGCGTTTTTTTTTCTTTCTAAGCTTCACTAGCCTCTGGGAAGGAGAAGATCCTGTGATCATTGAAACACATGCAGCTGGTGGAGAAAAAAAAAGGGACAGCGGTATTTAAAAAGACACATTTTATAAAACAGTCGCTACACTCTTTCAGGGTAAACCTTGCTGTTAACATTACATCCATAGCACATGTGCTTTCGTTACAAGGTCGCATTTTGCCTCCTCCCACCGCGTGAACGGATTTTGGTTGAATGCCAGCAAACATACACTGCAATGCTTTGTTCTACAGTGATTCCCGAGTACGTGTTACTGGCCTGGAGTGGTAAAGTGTCCTACCATGAAGGACGAAATAAGGCTGCCCTCCCCAGAAACCTTTTGCAAAGGCAGAACCGCAAATGCCAGGGCAAAGTAATCCTTTCACATGCTTGCTTTTAAACCATGTATAGCATTTTAAAAGGTACACTCACCAGAGGTCCCTTCTCCGCCTGCTGAGTCCAGGAGGCAGCCTTGGGTGGGTTCGGGGGGTACTGGCTCCAGGTCTAGGGTGAGAAACAGTTCCTGGCTGTCGGGAAAACCGGTTTCTCCACTTGCTTGCTGTGAGCTATCTACAACCTCCTCATCATCATCTTCTTCGTCCCCAAAACCTACTTCCGTATTGCCTCCATCTCCATTGAAGGAGTCAAACAACACGGCTGGGGTAGTGGTGGCTGAACCCCCTAAAATGGCATGCAGCTCATCATAGAAGCGGCATGTTTGGGGCTCTGACCCAGAGCGGCTGTTCGCCTCTCTGGTTTTCTGGTAGGCTTGCCTCAGCTCCTTCAGTTTCACGCGGCACTGCTTCGGGTCCCTGTTATGGCCTCTGTCCTTCATGCCCTGGGAGATTTTCAGAAAGGTTTTGGCATTTCGAAAACTGGAACGGAGTTCTGATAGCATGGATTCCTCTCCCCAAACAGCGATCAGATCCCGTACCTCCCGTTCGGTCCATGCTGGAGCTCTTTTGCGATTCTGGGACTCATCATGGTCACCTGTGCTGATGAGCTCTGCATGGTCACCTGCAGCTTGCCACGCTGGCCAAACAGGAAATGAGATTCAAAAGTTCGCGGTTCTTTTCCTGTCTACCTGGCCAGTGCATCTGAGTTGAGAGTGCTGTCCAGAGCGGTCATAATGGAGCACTCTGGGATAGCTCCCGGAGGCCAATACCATCGAATTGTGTCCACAGTACCCCAAATTCGAGCCGGCAACGTCGATTTAAGCGCTAATCCACTTGTCAGGGGTGGAGTAAGGAAATCGATTTTAAGAGCCTTTTAAGTCGAAATAAAGGGCTTCATTGTGTGGACGGGTGCAGGTTTAAATCGATTTAACGCTGCTAAATTCGACCTAAAGTCCTAGTGTAGACCAGGGCTTACTGTAAAACTCATCATTACTATTGCTAGTCACTGGCAATCTTAGCAGAAAGACCAAGGACTGAATGAGAGATTGAAATGCCTTTAGACACCCAGAACAGGGTGAATAAAGGGACATAAATGGAGACATGTGGAAGCTGGTACTGTTACTTCCCATATCTTTTCTTTTTCTATTATTATTAGTAATATATTATTAGTATTAGTATTAGTAATGGATTATTAGAGTAATTAGTTTGTAATTAGTTTGTCACCTTTTGTAAGCATTAAAGTCACTTAAAATAATGTCCTGGAAATAATAAAGGGCCAATTCTAATTTCACTGACGTGGGTGCTACACTGGTGCAGCTCTACTGGTTTTAATGGAGTTAACTCAAATTTACTTTGTTGCAAAAGCAGAACCAGTCTCTATACCTAAACAGCTTCAAGGGAGCATTCTTTTATACTACCCACATTTCTGTTGTTCCCTCTAACCCTTTGATTTCAGTCTCTTTCATCTTAATCCAATACATCTCTTTATGGATTTCTAATGCACCATCACCTTGGTATCTCAGTGCCAACCCTATTAAAAAACCCATGTAAATTGGTGATAAACCTAGTGTTAGAGAAGATTTGTACAGCTGTAGAAATTAAGAGAGAGAGATTAAAAAAAAAGACTATTTCAAAACAGCCATAGAGCTTTTGACCACAAACTGACCTGAAAATACCAGTTAATTTGCCATGGATTAGAGCAATTGATCTATCAACCCGAGCACAAGTGTAGCTGCTCATTGTGTGTGTGAGCTATCTAATGTAGCTTCGTTTCTGAAAGCACAGAGACCCATCCCAAAAGAGTATCCACTAGGGATGATGTCAAGAGGCCAAAAACACTCCGGTGTAATTTGTCAAGAAAATACTAAAAATGCTGCTTTCAAAGTGGGGCTACTTACTAATCTAATATAACTTCATCCCTTCTACAGGTCCCCATAGTAAATTCCACTGCAGATAGGTAGTGGTGCGAGGATGGTACAGTAATGAATATTTTTTGACTTGTTTTAACAATGATCTCATGCTTAAAAACATTAAAAGGAGCAAAACCTTTCCATAAAGATCAAAGCTGTACTCCAAAGCAATGGAGCATCCCAAACAGCAAATCAATCAAATTAGAGATAAGATACACTTCCACTTTTGCTCACTTTTAGCTCCACACATTTGACTTAATCTAATACTTTCGGGGACACTTTGTAAGAAAAATATCAATGGAAAAATTCTGTAAATAAATTTTCCTCCAGATTGATTATTTGCTCTTGTCAAAATTAGGAAAGAAAAAACTCAGCAAACCTTTCAATTTAATGGGAGCAAGAGCTACACAGCAGAAGACAATAAGTATCGCTGCAACGTTTCAAATACTTTTAGAGCTGGTAGCCCAAGCATCTATTTTCTTTTCATTCTTTCTTGACAGGTATTAGTTTGGCCACAAGTGCATTTTTGTGTCTATTAAAGGGAAATTAAAAAGGCTAAATATGCAGCTTCCTGAGAAAGGCATGAGACAGAATGGGGAATAGACTACTGAGGCTGGGAGTGTTGTCTAATAGTTAGGAGCACAGCTGGGAACTCAGTCAGGGCTTCTGGATTCTATTCCTGACTCTTCCACGGACTCACCATGTGACCTTGGACAAATCATTGACCTTACCTGGGCTTTCTGAAATTCATAGAATGGGACTGGAAGGGACCTCAATAGGTCATCTAGTCTAGTCCCCTGCACTCAAGGCAGGATTAAGTAATAACTAGACCATTCCTGACAGGTATTTGTCTAACCTGTTCTTAAAAACCTCCAATGACTGAGATTCCACAATCTCCCAGACAATTTGTCCCAGTGCTTGACTGTCCTGACAGTTAAGGAGTTTTTCCTAATGTCCAAACTAAACTTCGCTTACTGCCGTTTAAACGCCTTGCTTCTTGTCCTCTACTCAGAGATTAAGGAGAACAATTTTTCACCCACCTCCTTGTAACAATCTTTTATGTACTTGAAAACTGTTATCATGTCCCCTTCTCTGTCTTCTCTCTCCAGATTAAAGAAACCCAATTTTTTCAATCTTCCCACATAGACCATGTTTTCTAGACCTTTAATCATTTTTGTTGCTCTCCTCGGGACTTTCTCCAATTTGTCCACATCTTTCCTGAAATGTGACACCCAGAACTGGACACAATCTCCAGTTGAGGCCATAGCAGCAAGGAGTAGAGTGGGCAAATTACTTCTTGTGTCTTGCCCACAATACTCCTGCTGATAGGTCGCAGAATGATGTTTGCTTTTTTTGCAACAGTGTTACACTGTTGATTTACAGTTAGCTTGTGACCTGCTATAATCCCCCAGATCTCTTTCCACAGTACTCCTTTGTAGGCAGTCATTTCCCATTTTGTATGTGTGCAACTGATTGTTCCTTCCTAAGTGGAGTACTTTGCATTTGTTCTTATTGAATTTCATCCTATTTACTTCAGACCATTTTTCCAGTTTGTCCAGGTCATTTTGAATTTTAATCCTATCCTCCAAAGCACTTGATTAATATTGTTTAATTTTGTTTACAATATTCCTAGTTTAATATTGTTTACAAACATTATAAACTATGCCATTATCTTCTAAATTATTTCTGAAGATATTGAACAGAACCAGACCTGGGACCGATCCCTGAGGGACCCCACTCACTATGAACTTCCAGCTTGACTGTGAACCATTGATAACTATTAGCTGGGAATGGTTTTCCAACCAATTATGCACCCACCTTATAGTAGCTACAACTAGGCTGTACTTCCCTAGTTTCTTTATGAGAAGGTCATACAAGACAGTATCAAAAACCTTACTAAAGTCAAGATATACCACATCTACTGCTTCCCCCCATCCACAAGGCTTGTTACTCTGTCACAGAAAGCTATTAGGTTGGTTTGACATGATTTGTTCTTGACAAATCCATGTTGACTCTAACTTATCACTTTATTATCTTCTAGGTGTTTGCAAATTGATTGCTTCAAGTGTGTATGCAGTTTGAGATCCTTGTTTGTAAATCTATGCAAATAATTTATTGTTACTGAAATAGGTGACAAAAATGATGTCCGTGAAAGTGCAATTCTTTTAGGACCAGATTCGCTCAGAGATCTGGTCCCATGCACAGCTTTGGTGACACAAAGGGGCTAGAAAACAATAAAATCTTTCCCATAAGCATAAAACACTAGTAACCAGTTCCTATGCCATGCTTGTGGCCGGAACTCACTGCACCCCTGCAATCCCCACCTGGCAAATCACCCCTGGAGGTCCAAGGCCAGGCAGCACAGTTTAATAAAGTAGCCCTCAGAGGGCTGTGCCATTGAATAAGTTATTGCCCTTAGCTAGATCTTTTTGGATTTATGAATTTTTGTGTGGTAATTGTGTGTTGATTGTTTGAGTTGTATTGACTGCTTGATCCCAGCTACATAAGAAATTCTACAATATCTCAGATGCATTTTATTATGAGGGACATCCATCGTTTCAGATTGAAATTTACCTCCTGCTCAGAAAACCAGGTGCCCTTTCACTTGTAGTATTGTTAATTATTTACAGCAAAATTGCAGAATCAAGAGACTGAAGCAATAGAAAATATTGTTCATGCTATTATTAGAGTATGACTGAGATACTGATTGTCCAAAAGCTATATGCTGATTGGGCAGTGAGCCTTGGAGAATGACTTGTGTGTGCATCAGAACCCACTGGGGTGTGGCTGAACCGAATCACTGGAAAAAGAATCCCTAAAACCATTAAGTGAAATGGGACAGGAAGACAATTTATGATGGAGACAGAGGAGGGTTGGAGAGAAGTGAAGAGATGCAGAGATTTAAAGTTGCTAGGCCCAAATTGCTGTTGAATAGCAGGAGCCCAAACTGTCCAATGAGTCCAAAAAGAGACAGAAAAAGACAGTAAAGTATAATAAATAAATGTAATTATCTTATTATCGTAATATCTTAGAATGTTATCCTTCCACTAGGAGCTATTTTCGATAGCAGAATAGTGTGTACAGTAGCTAGACTATCATGTCACACACAAGAAGGGACCCCCAATAACACAAAAGTCCCGCCAGCACTAAATCTTCAGGAATGTTTCTTTCAGGTATGTTTGTAAGTGAATTTAAATCAATGAGCCATAACATACATAGCAGTAAGCCTCACACCTTGGAATGCAGCCATGGTACCAGCAGCCCACTCATGGACAGCCTTTTGGAAATATTACTATGTCTCTTCATTCTAACACTTTCTATACTGTTCCATTTACATTGCCCTTAATTTTGGTGTCTAGTGCACACTGCTCCACATTTAGACTTCGCTTCAGTTCATAGATGGGGTCAAGGTTCAGATCTGCTATTATTTTCAGAACCCAGTTTCCCACTGCTAGTCTGTGTAGGGTAGAAGCCTACTATGAATCAAGGAAAGTGGTGAAACAAACACATACACAAGAAAAATCAATGAACCAAATTCTGCTTGACTCACTCCCATTAGAAGTCTTATTTAAGTCAATAGATGAATAAGGTGAGCAAGGTTTAGTCCCAAGTGTCATAATTGGCCCAGCATGCTGGGCCAATTCCATTCTGTATACTTGTATTTTGCCTGCTGACAATTTCCCATTGTTTCAGCTGATGTGGTATTTTTCATCACACTATTGTATAGTGTTGCTCTCTACTATTAAACACCTGCTACATTTCTCTCTAGGGGTAGCTGCATTTCTATAGTGGGTGAAGTGATTCCCCTATGTGGTATAGTTTGTAATCAGCTCATGCTCTTTCAGAATGAAAGGTGATATATAAGTGTAAACAAAATTGCAGAATCTGTCTTTCACTTACTGTTGTCTCTTGCTGCAATTTGTTCTCCTACAATATATTCTATCTACACAAACAAGCATACTCCAAGACAGTTTTTATCTTGTTCCTGATATGTATTGGCATCTAAAGGATAAAATCCCATCGTTATTAATTTTTAAATAATGAAACACTGTTCCTAGTCAAACCTGTCACCCATTGTAGATCTTAATCAGTTTCAGTCCCATTAAAGTCATGCCTGCTGCAGTGAAGCAAGGTTTGGAAAGAATTTGTCACCAGGAGAGAAATTATTTTCTTTTCAGAGGGATCCACAGCATTAAAAAAATTTTAGCAACATATGCCCTCTGACATATTTTACTGAATTCTAAATGTTGGAAGTGAACATAAACCAAATTCTGGATAGTTTTCAGGATCACGTTAAACTTCTGCCTTGGAAACATTCCAATCCTGCATCAGGCTGCCAGATATGAAAAGTGTAGCTACAATGTTAGGAAGGACAGAATCTTTTATCTGTTTTCCCTTCAGAAAGTGGGTTAAGTAGAATGATGCACAACTGCAGGCACATAAACAAAAACCATTAAACAAACATAGGGATTTCTTTTTCTTGTTCTAAATCATTTTATGGTCTCACTTTTTTAAAATAGCGATTCATGAACATTGTTGGAGTAGATTCAGTTGTAAAATTGTCCTGACCTTAGTTTTTTTTGGTAGTTGCATTTTTCCCTTTATGTTTTCTTTGGTCACATCAAATAAAATCCTACACTAAGCCAGTTGTCAGTATTTCAGTGGAGTTACCCAGATGTTGGTTGTTTTGGTGGACAGTTTCTCATGATAGTGATGTGTGCCTTATAATATATAGCATGTACAGCTCTTCTGCCCATCAGAGTTGGCAGCAACAAGGGCCGGGTTCAGTATCTAGGGGTTCCGTTTCAATAACACAATGCAAAACCGGCTCAAGCGCCCACCCAGTGACCTGGGACAATTACATACCACTCCCTTGGGCGCCTCTAAGAGGCAATACTTCCCCTCTCGCAAGCACAGAGTCTGAGTGTAGCAAAAGCCTTTTGATAAAGGAGGGAAACAATGTGGCATTATGTTGGGGAAACACCACAACCAGGGTTCATAACACCAACCATGAGCAAAAGACCCACTCCCAAGTAAGTTTGGCAGTGTCCTTTTCCCCTCAGGGTCCTAAGTCCAGCAACCCAATAGTCACTTCCCCTCCCCCCCACCGTTTCTGTCCTTGGTCAGTGCAGCCCCCCAGAGTTCAGAAGTTCATCTGCAGAGTTTACCTCCCAGCCTGGGTGGAAGTGGAGGGAGGCATCTTACACGTTCCACTGCTCGGGTCGACGGCCAAGTGCCACACCTCTCCATGGGGTTCTGCTGCAGTCTTCCCCACCAGCCATGCCTCTCCGTCAGCTGCCCTGCTATCTGCTCCACACTGTTCTCCACTAGCTGTCCTGCTGTCCGCTCCTCTCCACCAGCCGCCCAGCTAGCCACTCCACTCTCTGCGATAGCTGTCCTGCTGTCCGCTCCTCTCCACCAGCCGCCCAGCTAGCCACTCCACTCTCCGTGCTAGCTGTCCTGCTGTCCGCTCACCAACTTGTCTTCAGGCCCCCCCACTTAACACAGCTCTCAGCAACTTCAGCTCTTTAGTTATTTCAGCTCTCAGTGATTTTTAGCTGGTAGTAGGGGGAGCCTCAGTGCTGGTGCACCACTAGCCCAAAGTAGAGCTAATGCTTAGACCTAGGTGTCAGTGATTTCAGCTCTGCAGCATGTAACCAGACTTCTAATGGAGCCAAAATTAGCTCTATTATTACACCATGGAGAGAGGAGGGGTCTAAGTAGTGTTTAGGGCCTTCAGAAGAGGCCCACACTACCAGGTACACAAACCTGTCCCCAGCCTCTCTCAATTCCCTGGGTTTTGGAACCCATGTCCCTTGCCTAGTCAGTGCTACTTAATTGAGGGCGAGTCCCTCTGTCATAAAATGCCAAGTACAGTTCTACTGTCCTTGATTCACATAACCAGGATAACAACGCTTTATTACTCCTGCCCCAATAACAGAGAGACTGGGGATCCCACAGCAGCCAAAGTGACCATTTGGGCAAGCAGTCCATCATGCGAGGCAGAGTGGGTGTGCCCATGCAACCGAGAGTGCCCATGCAAACAAGATCAGCCCCTGATGTCAGGGTAGAGCTCATTCTGACTCTGCTTACACATGCTTTTACTTTACAGTGTTCAAATGGGAGTATCAAACTGCGTAAATTCAAGTCCCAAACACTCATTCTTGGCTTAAGGTGGAGTTTCTTCTGGCCTATATGGACTGCAAAAAAAAAGGCCCCTTTCAGGGACTATCCTGAGCAATTTGGAATGTCTGACTACCTGACAATGGTACAACCTCACGGTTAGAGCAATGTACAGAATGTCTGTTCCTCATTCTGCCTCTGGCTTGCAACATGACATTGGGCAAGTTATTTAACTTCCCTGTTCTTCTATTTCTCAACCAGTAAATGGGGGATGATAAAATACTCATCTCCACAGAGAGCTTTGACATTTTAAGACGAAAGGTGCTTGTAATGAGGCAGTGTGGTTCCCCACTGCCCCGGAGAGAGACGAGCCCCTCCTGACACCAGAGTGGGCGGAGCCAGTGAGTCCCTCCTGCACCCCAGAGGACAGGAAGTATAAAAGCCTGACTCCAGAGCACACTCAAGGAGTAGCTGCCAGAGAGGCCAGATGCCTCTGGCCTAGCTACTAGTGGGAGATCCCGACGGCCTACGGTGGACCCGAGGACTGGCCTGACCTGCTGACACCCAACACCGACCAGAGCTTGGAGGAGCTGCTCAGCCTGCCCCTCACCAGTTACTCAGAGGACCCCATGGTGCTTGACCCCTTGGAGGAGCTGCCCAGCCTGCCCCTCGCCAGTTACCCAGAGGACCCTATAGTGCTTGACCCCCCCGGAGGACACCATCTGGACCCAGGTACTTCCAGAGGGGGAGTTTGGAAGTAGCCTGGGGGCAGCCAACCCTAGTCTGGCTGCAGCACTTACAGAGCCTATGTCAGTGTGTTGCTGTCAGGATCCCCACTGACTCAGCAGCAGGCTCTCTGCCGCTGCTAGGGCCCCGGTCTGGGATGCAGTGGAGTGGGTGGGCCTGCATCCCCCATGCCATCCAACTTGTTGGTGGCGGTCTCCCCCTCTCCCAGGCCCCTCTGAGGTGAGGGCCTGGGCTTGTTGTTTACCTGCCTTTGCTCAGTCCCTGCCTGAGGGCCTGAGCTGTTGGCTCTCTGTTGCCCTGCCCGGACCCAGGGCCTGGGCCTGCTAATTGTATAAACTGTTGCTCAGCTCCTGCCTGAGGACCTGAGCCCAGGACTCACTATTGCCCGCCGACCATGGGTTGGGCACTAATAACTGTCTGTATTTGCCTCTACTGCTGCAGCGGTGAGAGACTCCCACGGCCAGGCTAATTCCCTATCAACAACTGGAAGGAAGTAGTGAGGCGGTGTGATTCCCCGCCGCTCAGGAGAGTGATAAGCCCCGGCCAAACCCCTCTATAGTGTTATATAAGTGTAAAGTATTATTTATTATTTATAATGGAACTTTCAAAAACTTCAGGTCAGGTATCATAGGCTTTTCCAAAAGGATGTTTTGTTCATGGCATATATCTCACAAGGAGTTGCTTTGTACTTTACAGGAAGTAATCAGGTTGAGACTTAAGGATTTTCCTGGGTTCAGTACAGACTGCCAGGATTTCAAATGTCCCTAGAAGTGGAAATTCTTGAAATGTTTTGGTCAGGACTTTTTGTGCTACTGGAAGTCTCCTTCCTGTTTGTGATCTTATGGTCTAGCTGTACTAAGAGCTCTGCTGTAGAAAATTATATTTCAAAAGGGCAGGCAGACAAGTAACTATTTAGTCATTTGACTGAAATATTCATCTGTATTGCATATAATGTTTGGGGAACACCAAACTGGTATGGAACACAAGATTCAATCTCCATTATCCACATGGAACTACTTAGATAGAAAGGGAGAAACAAGGATCAGACACAAGAGTCTCATTGTCAATATCAGTTGATCCTCAGCCATCATCAAATAAGATCAAAGGGATACATTACTCAGGATGCTTCATCTTTGTGTAGGTTTCAGAGTAACAGCTGTGTTAGTCTGTCTTCGCAAAAAGAAAAGGAGTACTTGAGGCACCTTAGAGACTAACCAATTTATTTGAGCATGAGCTTTCGTGAGCTACAGCTCACTTCATCGGATGCATACCGTGGAAACTGCAGCAGACATTATATACACACAGAGATCATGAAACAATACCTCCTCCCACCCTACTGTCCTGCTGGTAATAGCTTATCTAAAGTGATCATCAAGTTGGGCCATTTCCAGCACAAATCCAGGTTTTCTCACCCTCCACTCTCCCCCACACAAACTCACTCTCCTGCTGGTAATAGCCCATCCAAAGTGACAACTCTCTTCACAATGTGCATGATAATCAAGGTGGGCCATTTCCTGCAGAAATCCAGGTTCTCTCACCCCCTCACTCCCCTCCAAAAACCACACACACAAACTCACTATCCTGCTAGTAATAGCTCATCCAAAGTGACCACTCTCCCTACAATGTGCATGATAATCAAGGTGGGCCATTTCCAGCACAAATCCAGGTTTTCTCACCCCCCCACCCCCATACACACACAAACTCACTCTCCTGCTGGTAATAGCTCATCCAAAGTGACCACTCTCCCTACAATGTGCATGGTAATCAAGGTGGGCCATTTCCAGCACAAATCCAGGTTTTCTCACCCCCCCACCCCCATACACACACAAACTCACTCTCCTGCTGGTAATAGCTCATCCAAAGTGATCACTCTCCCTACAATGTGCATGGTAATCAAGGTGGGTCATTTCCAGCACAGATCCAGGCTTTCTCACCCCCGCCCCCCCGGGAAAACACACACACACACACACACATAAACTCACTCTCCTGCTGGCAATAGCTCATCCAAACTGACCACTCTCCAAGTTTAAATCAAAGTTTAACCAGAACGTCTGGGGGCGGGAAATGGCCCAACTTGATGATCACTTTAGATAAGCTATTACCAGCAGGACAGTGGGGTGGGAGGAGGTATTGTTTCATGATCTCTGTGTGTATATAATGTCTGCTGCAGTTTCCACGGTATGCATCCGATGAAGTGAGCTGTAGCTCACGAAAGCTCATGCTCAAATAAATTGGTTAGTCTCTAAGGTGCCACAAGTACTCCTTTTCATCTTTGTGTAGTCATACTTCCGTCCTGCCATTGCTTCATGGTGACTAGAACTGGGCAAATGTGTTTGCAAACATATTCATCATATCCAATTCATATTCAATCTCATCCACACTTTTGCCCCAAAAGAACTGCCATACTGAACACAGGAATTACCATACCAAATCAGTTCCCAGATCCATCAATTCCAGTTACCAGTACCAGATGCTTCAGAAGAAGATACAGGAACCCAACGGTAATATTTAGAGGCTGACTAAAGTCCTGAAGCATAAGGTTAAATATCTCTTCCACATTTTTGTTGTAATTAATTATAAAAACTCTGGATGTTCTTGAGATCCATAAATAAATCCAGTCATACTGTGACTCTTGTTCAATCACTTTTTTGATCAACAGCTAGCTCACATGATATTGCTTTTGTTTAATGGTTGGTTGACCAATTATTGGATGGTGCTGCCTACATTGTTTATTCACACACCAGCTACTTGATCTGAAAACACTACATAGTTCTGGATATTTGACCAAGAGAGGTGGTATCCACCATGTTAGTTTGATGACTCAAAGCAGGCAGAACAACACAAAGAGTAGCAGAACCAGTTGGAAATACATAGAAGGATTCCAGAAGGATACATCTGGGCTCCTTGTGCTGCTCTAACAATCACTGCTGGCCTTGTATCTGTTGTTGCAGACACTGTTCCCATGGCCTAAATTCCTTAACCATCATCTCTTGGTCTCTCTGCAAGAGTTACTCTCCTCTGGCAAACTCCTTCTCTCTTCTATCCAGCATGTGTCCAAGCTTGGCTGCCCAATGACAACTACTTCCATTGTTTCTCTAGCTGTCAACCAAATCACCCAGTACTTGTAAGGGCCTCTCCATCAGTTCCTTTGCTGTTGCTGCTTGTTGGGCCCATGTTTCTCCTTGATCATGGTAACAACAGAGCTGATGTCTCTCTTCTCTGTCAGTACCTTCCCAGCACCTCAATAGCTGATGGCTATCTAGGGATAGGACCATACATGTGGCTATGTAGAGGAGGTTCTGTGGGGCAGTTTTCCACAAGCAGCGTTTGCCCCATAACTCAGTATCTGACCATACTGCAGAGACCTTGCTTCACATTTTGGGTATGGCATATGAGCAAAGTGTTTCTGGCCAAGTGACCACGTGCATCTCTGTGTTTACTCCTTGTTTTCCCCTCTACTCCTCACAGCTGCTCATGATCACACAATGTTTATTTTGGGCTAGATCCTCAGCTGGGATAACTATATTAGCTTAACTGATGTCAGTAGGGGTATGCCAGTGTACACCGTGGAGGATCTGGATCTTTGTTTGGGATATCCAGTTATTTTAAAACACCTTTCCTGGCTTCCTAACACAAAGCCAGTGAATACTGTTTCAACATCCCCAAAATAGTGCCATAGTGGAGATTTTCCTAATGACCCACACTAGAAGAGCTATGACTTTGTTTCTTTTCTTCATTGGCCTTATTGATTGACTAATTGGTAATCTGATTGTTTTGAAGATACATATTTTCTTTGTAAAGACTATTTTATGTGACATATCGGCCTACCAGAACTTTTGGTTCAAATATTTATAATCATGCAGAAATATAGTTACACATACAAACAGCAATAAGACACATGAATAATCCCCTCCCTAGATATCCATATGACCATAAACTGGTTATTCCAACATTTCAGTATGAGACCAAAAGTCATTTCCCACAAATAATGTACAACATGTTTGCTTACTTGAACATTTGCAAAAGTGTTGGCAAATGATCCTTCCCACTAGTTACCCAGCTTTGTTCAACTGCAAAATCTAGCACCTGCTGTCTAGGAGTCTACATTGTCCATCTTGGAATGCTCACCAAGTTCCATTTCTAATGTCCTTCTGTTCTTCACAGCTGCTCTCACTTTCTCTCCTAGCGCACTGCAATTCACTGCTTTCTTACCCACTTGGCTGGTCTGGTTATCCTCTCCATAGCACCAGTTTTACACCAGGCTAGCTGCACTGACTTCAATTGCGTTATTCCTGATTTATACTCATATAATAGTCTTATATCCAAGACAGGGACCAATTAAAGGTAACATACATGTGAACATGTACACGCACACAGCAAATTTCTGCCTTGCAGGTAAAATAGAAGTAAAAGAGTTTTGCTATAATCCGGCCATATCAACCTTCCTGTTGATGTTACATTCTGTCCCTCTAGTAGCTCTTTAACTGATACCTACGTTCCTTCAGTTGCTCCTCTGGGATCTATTAAAAATAAATTTCTAGCTATCTCAACATGTGGCTTAGTTTTTAACTGATAGTGGCTATTTTAATTATCTCTTCCTTTCTTCTTAACTATCTTAATGTTTATCTTAATAAATTAACTGTTCTATTTTCCACTTACATTTTTATCACTCTGACTGATCATTATTATGCGTCACTTTCTACTTGCACTTTAGCTACCTTTTCAACTTCCATCTCTACTAATTACTTGCCTGCTGAACATTAGTGTTCTCAAACAGAGTCAGTTAACACTCTTTGGGTGCTGCAACTGAGAGCCAGCACTGTGCCCAACAGAGGGGACACAATGTCTTCAACTTCTCTTCAGACCCTTAAAGGAAAGTTTACGTGGTGTCAAGGCAATGGGTGTGAATTACACATATGTGCACATGGGGAGAATCCTCTCACCTGTACAAAATGGCTGTCCAGTTGGTCTGGCTGTAGCTTGAAAATGTGAAACAAAAACAACATCTGGCCATCTTAATTTCAAATTGTTTTCATGAACAACATTTGGCTGAGCCAGTACAACTTGGTTAGAAAGTGGCTTGGAGGCCCTTCTACCTCTAGACATGGATGAGATGCAAGCAGCTGAAAATCTGCTAAAATGAACCTAATTCCCTCCTCAAACCCCACAGAAATCCCTCAGTATGGTCTGATTAAGTATACTGCCTGTGGGTTTGATGGAAGATCATGCCATGGACAGCAGCTACCCTAGGTTCTGCCTCTCCATGCCAAGCTACATCCAGTGGTGAGCTGGAGCCGGTTCACATTGGTTCGCTAGAACTGGTTGTTAAATTTAGAAGTCCTTTTAGAACTGGTTGTCCTGCGAGGGAGAACCGGTTCTAAAAGGGCTTCTAAATTTAACCACTGGCCAAAAGTGGTGCCTTAGGTGCTGACTCTGTGGGTGCTCTGGGAGCACCCATGGGGAAAATTTGTAGAGCACCCACCGGCAGCTCCCCGCCCTGTGCCTGGCCTCAGCTCACCTCATTTCTGCTCTGCCTCCTCCCCTGAACGCGCCGCCCAGCTCTGCTTCTCCGCCCCCGCCCCTCCGGCTTTCCACAAATCAGCTATTCTTGAGGGAAGCCGGGGGGCTGAGAAGCAAGCGGTGGCTTCGCGCTCAGGCCCAGGGAGGCAGAGAGGAGGTAGGCTGGGACTGGGGGGGGGGGGGGGGGGGGAGGGGCGTGAGGAGGGCTGCCCGCGCCGCAGCAGGTAACCCGGGGGGGGCCACGCAGGGGAACTGCTCCCCGCCCCAGCTCACCTCTGCCTCCCTGGGCCTGAGCGCAAAGCTGCCACCTGCGTCTCAGCCCTCCCTGACTTCCCGCATGAACAGCTGATTTGTGGGAAGCCAGGGGAGGGGGTGGAGAAGCAGAGCGGGGTGGTGCATTCAGGGGAGGAGGCGGAGGTGGAGGTGGAGGTGAGGTGAGCTGGGGCCAGGCGCAGGGCGGGGAGCTGCTGGTGGGTGCTCTGCACTCACCAAATTTTCCCCGTGGAGGCTCCAGCCCCGGAGCACCCAGGAAGTTGGCGCCTAAGGCGCCACTTTTGATGTGATCAGTGGAGGGAGCAGCCGCTCCCCCTGCTCCCCCCCAGCTACGCTCCCCCACCCCTAGGAGCCAGAGGGACCTGCCGGATGCTTTCCGGGAGCTGCCCCAGGTAAGCACCGCCAGGACTCCCCACCTTGCCCCGGCAGGTCCCTCTGGCTCTTAGGGGCAGGGCGGGGTGGGCACCCATTACAATGGCCCATGAGACTCTCCTGCCTGGTTCTGGGGGCAGTCAGGGGACAGGGGAGGGGGGTAAATGGGGCAGGAGTCCCGGGGATGGGGGTGGGGCAGGAGTCCCGGGGGGCAGGCCATGACCCCCTCGTGGGATGAGGAGGGAACCAGTTGTTAAGGTTTTGGCAGCTCATCTCTGGTTACATCCCTACCCCAAACACATGGAACCCTGAAAGGGATAGACTACCATGTTGGCTTCCCTCCTTCCAACAGGTTTGGGGTCATTTTGGTGGGCTTTCTGCTGCCTTCATCATGCACTTAAAATAATGACCCTGAATGAACTATAGTTATATTAAACCTATATGTTAGAGATGTTATTATTTTATTAGCATTAGTATTAGCATTATGGAAGTCACACAAAGGAGCTTCCCCAGCTTATTATGCCTCACACTAAGGCCTGTCAGAACTGGAGCCTGGGAATATGGGAACTGCTCTCTCCATTTGTTCACAGGAATATACATTGCTTCAAATGGGGCAAGGAAGAAGCTGGGCCCTGGCCCTGCATCCCCTTCAAATCATAGGTGACTATGGGTGTGGGGGGTGCTGCAGCACGCCCAGGTTTTATGCGGGGCTGCTGGCCCTGTGCCCAGGCCTCCACTCCCTAACCCCAGAGCTTGGGTCCCGGCTGCCATCCCTGCTCTCCAGCTGCTGGCCCCGTGCCTGTGGCTCTGTGCCAGGGCCCCGCTCCTGGCTCCACGGACAGGTGCTCTGCTCTTGGGGTGCTGGCCCTGCTCCCTGGCCACTGGCTCTGTGCCCAGGGCCCCACACCTGGCCCCCAACTCCCTGTGCTCTGCTCCCAGGGTCCTGGTTGCTGGCCCCACGGATGGGGCTCTGCTACTGGCCCTGCATGTGGGCCCCATGCCTAGGGCTCCACTCCTGGCCCCATGCCCACCCCCAGCCTTTGCCCCCTTATCCCTGTCCAGGTCTCCCCCCTTCCCCCCTCCCGGAGACACAGCACTGCTCCCAGCCCCAGCTTGGGGGGCACAGACAGGGGTAAGGGGGGTGGCTTTCAGCACCTCCACTATTAAAAGGGTTCCAGCACCACTACTTCAAGTGCCCATGCTAGAAACTGCACACAGTGGGAAAGTCTGCCACACTTCCTAAACAGAAAGCCCATTCCTCCCCCTGGGTTCCAAAGAGCTCCAGTTAGCACTCTGCCCAGGTCACCCCCTGAGACAACGCAGCCCTGCATCTTCCCAAGTGCTGGCTTTGCCTGATACGGACAATAAAGCCCCCAGCTAGGAGTAGTATTTTGACAAGTGTATTAGGTCTAAGATGCATACAGAGCTCATTTGTTTGTGTCGTTGTGTAAACATAAATCATATACTGTATTTTCAAAGGGGTGAACTAATAACCCTCTTCTGCATGTGTGGGTGGCTAGGAAACTTAATGTATGTGCGGAGCACTGTAAATTAACAGAAGGAGAAAATAATGAGGGTTTAATTTTGAATTTTCAGCTTGCATCTGAAGAAATGTGATCCAAAACAATAGGCTTATTTAATTCTTCCAGATGTTACTGAGATTTTGCTCCAGCAGATGTCCCTGTGATACAGGGTACACCATCGAAGAAGCCAGGCATCTGTTCTCTATGAGAGCTATAGAAGAGATCTGTGTGTATTTTGTGTTTTCACATGTGTAGGCCCAGGTTGTGACACAGGTGCAGGCTCTACACAGACATGCACAGAGGTTGGGAAAGGAGAGGATGCAAGAAGTCGTCTCCTCCTCTTGCAAAGTTCACACTAATGCTTGTCTCAGTGCTAGTTTCTGGGCTTAGGGAAACACTGGGAGTGTTCATACTGCTTCCTCAGTGTGACTTGATTTGGCAAGGTACTTAGGCATGTGCCTAACATTAAGTATATTGTTAGTTCATTTGACTGCAATGGTATTGCTCACATGCTTAAATATGGGGGCCTGAAGTAGAACCTGGGGGCCTGGAGGCACCCAGCACCTCAGTGAGAAGGTGGATGATAACCATATCCCCAGTCTGCACTAGACTCCAGAGACACTCAGGCCTTGTCTACACTAAAGGGAAAAGTCGATCTAAGCTACGCAATTTGAGTTATGTGAATAGCATAACTCATATCGACATAGCTTTGTCAAGGTTCCTCCCCCACTCTGAACTCTAGGGTACAGATGTGGGGACCTGCATGAAAAAAACCTCCTAAGCTTATCTTTACCAGCTTAGGTCAAAACTTCCCCAAGGTACAAAATATTCCCCCCGTTGTCCTTGGACTGGCCGCTACCACCACCAAACTAATACTGGTTACTAGGGAAGAGCTGTTTGGAGGCGTCTTTCCCCCCAAAATACTTCCCAAAACCCTGCACCCCACTTCCTGGACAAGGTTTGGTAAAAAGTCTCACCAATTTGCCTAGGTGACTACAGACCCAGACCCTTGGATCTTAAGAACAATGAACAATCCTCCCAACACTTGCACCCCGCCTTTCCTGGGAAATGTTGGATAAAAAGCCTCACCAATTTGCATAGGTGACCACAGACCTAAACCCTTGGATCTGAGAACAATGAAAAAGCATTCAGTTTTTTTACAAGAAGACTTTTAATAAAAAATAGCAGTAAATAGAAATAAAGAAATCCCCCCTGTAAAATCAGGATGGTAGATATCTTACAGGGTACTTAGATTCAAAAACATAGAGAACCCCTCTAGGCAAAACCTTAAGTTACAAAAAAGATACACAGACAGAAATAGTTATTCTATTCAGCACAATGCTTTTCTCAGCCATTTAAAGAAATCATAATCTAACACATACCTAGCTAGATTACTTACTAAAAGTTCTAAGACTCCATTCCTGGTCTATCCCCGGCCAAGACGACTACAGACAGACACAGACCCCTTGTTTCTCTCCCTCCTCCCAGCTTTTGAAAGTATCTTGTCTCCTCATTGGTCATTTTGGTCAGGTGCCAGCGAGGTTACCTTTAGCTTCTTAACCCTTTACAGGTGAGAGGAGCTTTCCCCTGGCCAGGAGGGATTTCAAAGGGGTTTTTACCCTTCCCTTTATATTTATGACAAGCTTAGATCTACTTACTGTGGGATCCACACTATGCAACATCGACGGGAGACTCTCTCCCGTCGATTCCCCTGACTCTTCTCGATCAGGTGGAGTATAGGAGTCGATGGGAGAGCGATCGACAGTCGATTTAGTGGGTCTTCCACTAAATCAACCGCCGATGAATCGATCGCTGCAGCATCGATCCTCCGGTAAGTATAGGCAAGCCCTTAATTGCACAGAGGAACAGACTGTACCATCCCAAAGCATGCAGCAGCCTGTGCAGTCCCCCTGCATATCACAACACTGTCCTTCTCCAACCTCTCCCAGGGGGCAATGTGGTTCTGCACTGCCCCATTTCAGAAGAGTAGTAAATGCCACAATTCAGCCTATAGCTTCTATGTATGCATATGTATATGGGGCTGTATACACACATAGACAAACACATGAATAAATCACATGCACATGTACATACTTGTTTCTCTAAGACTGCAGATAACTAGCTCCTTTGGTTGTGGTGCTCTTTTACCCTTGATGTATATTTATTAGGAAGGTAGCACAGAGTGGGACATATGGATTTCTTGGTTCTAGTCTCAGTTCTACTACAAAAAGGATTGAGCAGTCAGTTAGCTCCTATGTGTCTCTGCTTGCACATCTGTAACTTTGGTATAACAATACTTAGTTGCCTCACTGGGGTGCTCTGAGGCTTAAATCACTCTAAAGCATTTTGGGCCAGAGACTGAGGTGGTGTAAATCTGCATAGCTTCATAATGGAGCTATGTCATCTTACAGCATCTGAGGATCTGGCTCCATGAGGGTAAAGCACCTGTAGTGTAAACTATAATGGTAGTATTAAATTCACTTTGAGATCATTGAATGGAAGGTGCTATAGAAATGAAAAGAGCTGTGTTACTATTAAATGTAACATGGCTGGTTCTATGGTGATGAGCAAGAGACAATTGAAATGTTCTGCTGAACTCACTGTGGGCACTGTAAAAATAATAAAATTATAACAGTAGCCAAAAGAATCCTAAACAAATTTCAGCCTATGTAGATCCTCTGCTGATGCATATTGCTGTGCTCCCATTGAAGTTGATGGAGCTATGTTGATTCATACCAGCTGATGTTCTGGCCTAGAGAATAGAAAGGCTCTTGCAGATCCAGGAAAAAAAATATTCCATGAATTTTGGCTGAGATTTTTGAAGAGGCCTAAAGGAGTTAGTGACTCAAATACCAGTGAAATTCAATGAGTTTTGGGCCTCCAAGTTCCCATTTTCTTTGAAAAGTGTACCCTTTAAATAGAGAATAGATTAAAGCATTTAGTCTTACAGCCACCAGATAGTCTCCCATATTTTAAGATACCACTTGTGCATGTATATGCTTTTGCTAGAATTTGGCTAGTCAATTAATTTTTTTTTCTCCTAAGGGTTGACATAACCCCAAAAATATTTATTTATTTATTTAGGAGGAAACATGTTGAGACTGTAGTATATTGCTGCTGTAATGAGGGTTTTTATATTTGCAGAGATAGGAAATTATTTACTTGTCAGAGCTGTCATGCAGCACGCCCTGTGCGCTGGAATAAACACCCACAAAAGAAGTAAAAGGCATGGTTTCACTGTCTATCTCAAGCACTTCACAGCCACTGGCAAATTATAACAATCATAAGCTTTCGCTCTTTTGGATTCAGGAGTTGTCATCATCCCACCAACGTCTGATGAAGGATACAATCTGCCATTTAGCTACCGTAGTGCAGCAGGTGTCTCAGGATGTATCAGCTAGCTCTCAAGGCAAAGGGAAAGTTGGCTTGTGAATACCAACATTACTCTGTCATATTGACCTATGTCCACTTAACCTGAGAAGAAGAAAAAAGTCTCCCCTCCAGGAATCTATTCACTATGTCACACATTTTCCTTTTGAAAGCTTTTCAAGGTAAAACATCCAATTTACTGCCATTTCTTTCTCTGCAGCCTGATAAGCTCTGATAATATTACCAGGTGGCAAGAAACTCATGAAATATTCCCATTTTGCAGCATACAGAGGAGTTGCTTCAAGGATGAACAATTCTGAGCAGGTAGTGTCACATCTTGGGGAGACCATGGCATTTTGGGTAGATATAAAGGAGAAAAAGCTGTGTTTGTTAAAACCAATGTACTTTATATAGTACAGAGCTCTATAGGAGACTGGTCAAAGCCTGCTGCACCTGTATCACAATGGATTCTAATTCTAAACTTGCACCTTGACAGTACTTTTCTTTCAAAAATCTCACAGCACTTGGCAGACATTAGTTGATGCTTTCACGATGTTCTTGTGAGGAATGTATCAGCCCCAATTTACAAATGTGGAAACTGTAACACAGAGATGTTCAGGCAACCACTTTCACAGGAGGGAGTGCCTAAAATTAGGTATCAGAATCCCTCTTGATTTTTCACCAAAGTTTGAACTAAACCTTTTTTGAAATATGAAGAAGTGCACAAAAATCTTCTTTTCATTATTTTTCACTCAACTCTGAATGGCCTCTTTTCAAGTCTAGAAGTTGCACTATTGGGACAAATATCAGGGGGTAGCCATGTTAGTCTGTATCCACAAAAACAACAAGGAGTCCGGTAGCACCTTAAAGACTAACAGATTTATTTGGGCATAAGATTTTGTGGGTAAAAAAACTTCTTCAGAGATTCTGAAGAAGTGTTTTTTTTACCCACGGAAGCTTATGCCCAAATAAATCTGTTAGCCCTGATCTACACTACAGGGTTAAGTTGAATTTAGCTGCGTTATAATGAATGAGTCTACACAAGCAATCCCGTTCCGTCAACCTAAAGGGCTCTTAAAATCAACTTCTGTACTCCTCCCCGGCGAGGGGAGTAGCTCTAAAATAGACCTCGCTTGGTCGAATTTGGGGTAGTGCAAACACAAATCAATGCTATTGGCCTCTGGGAGCTATCCCAGAGTGCTCCAATGTGACCATTCTGGACAGCACTTTCAACTCCGATGCACTATCCAGGTACACAGGAAAAGCCCTGGGAACTTTTGAATTTCATTTCCTGTTTGGTCAGCGTGGCGAGCTCAGAAGCACAGGTGACCATGCAGTCCCCCCAGAATCGCAAATGAGCTCCAGCATGGAGTGAACAAGAGACACTGGATCTGATTGCTGTATGGGGAGAAGAATCTGTGCAGGCAGAGCTCCAATCAAAAAGAAGAAATGTTAATATATATGCCAAAATCGCACAGGGCATGATGGAGAGAGGCTACAACAGGGACACACAGCAGTGCTGCTTGAAAGTCAAGGAGCTCAGGCAAGCCTACCAAAAGACAAAGGAGGCAAATGGTTGCTCTGGATCAGAGCCCCATGTATGCCGCTTCTATGAGCAGCTGCATGGCATTCTAGGAGGGGACCCCACCACTACCCCACCACTGTCTCTGGACACCTGCCAGGCGGGAGTCTCATGCAACACGGAGGAGGATTTTGTGGATGAGGAAGAGGAGGAGAATGCACAGCAGGCAAGCGGTGAATCTGTTCTCCCTGGCAGCCAGGACCTTTTCATCACCCTGGAGCCAATACCCTCCCAAGGCAGGATTCCTGACCCTGAAGCTGGAGAAGGCAGCTCTGGTGAGTGCTCATTTGTAACTACAGTACAGGGTTTAAAAGCAATAGTGTTTAATGTTTGATTTGCCCTGAAGACTTGGGATGCATTCGCGGCCAGTACAGCTAATGGAAAAGTCTATTAACGTGTCTGGGGATGGAGCAGGAATCCTCCAGGGACATCTCCATTAAGCTCTCCTGGAGGTACTCTGAAAGCCTTTGCAGAAGTTTTCTGGTGAGGGCTGCCTTATTTCGTCCTCCATGGTAGGACACTTTACCACACCAAGCCAGTAGCATGTAGTCTGGAATCATTGCAGCACAAAGCATGGCAACGAATGGTCCTGGGCTTTGGTCACATTCAAGCAACTTTCGGTCTTTATCTTTCTGTGTTAGCCTCAGGAGAGTGATATCATTCATGGTCACCTGGTTGAAATAGAGGAATTTTTGTAAGGGAACAGTAAAAGGACCCCATTCATACTGGGCTGTTTGCGCTTGGCTAAAAGGTATCATCCCATAGCCAGGCGGAGCGGTGGGGGGAGGTATGCTGCACATCCACCCAAAAACCGCAGCCCCTCCTTTTAAATGGCAAACCCAACCGGCATTGCTTGCTATGGGAAAGGAGGATGCTGCAGTTTGAAAACATTCCCACATGTTATGAAGGCATTAGAAGCCAAACCTGCATACCCTTTGGCTTATCATGGCTGCCTCAAAACTGAATTCTATTGCCCAGCCGCGTGTGATGTGTCACCATACCGGCAGGTGTTCAATATAAAAGGTAAAATGCGACCTTGTACCTAAAGCACATGTGCTGTCTGCTGTGAATTGCTTGATTCACTGTGAAAGAGTCTCCCTTTTGTTCTCAGAAATGTATCATCTTAAATTTTACTCTTCCTTTTTATCCCTCTGCAGGTGCAAATGTTTCAGTGCTCCCCCATCATCTCCGTCCCTGAGGTTATCACATATTAGAAGGCGAACAAAACACACTTGCGATGACATGTTTTCTGAGCTTGCAGTCCTCCCACACTGATAGGGCACAGCTGAATGCATGGAGGCATTCAGTGGCAGAGTCCAGGAAAGCATTAAGTAAGAATGATGAGCAGAGGCAGGATGCAATGCTGAGGCTAATGGGGGAGCAAACAGACATGCTCAGGCGTCTGCTGGAGCTGCAGGAAAGCCAACAAGAGCACAGACTGCCGCTGCATCCACTGTACAACCGCTTGCCCTCCTCCCCAAGTTCCATATCCTCCTCACCCAGATGCTCAAGAATGCGGGGGCAGGGAGAGGCTCCGGGCACCCAGCCACTCCACTCCAGAGGATGACCCAAGCAACAGAAGGCTTTCATTCAAACAGTTTTGATTTGTAGTGTGACTACAATAAGCAATATTCCCTTGTCCTTCCCTCATCCCCCACCCCACCTTACCCCACCCGAGCTACCTTATCAGTTATTTCCCTTTTTTTAATTAATAAAGAAAGAATGCATGGTTTCAAATCAATAGTGACTTTATTTCCTTTGCCAGCTGTGATTGAAGGGGGTGGGGGGAGGGTGGTTGGCTTACAGGGAATTAAAATCAACAAAGGGGGCAGGTTTGCATCAAGGAGAAACACACACAACTGTCACACCGTAGCCTGGACAGTCATGAAACTGGTTTTCAAAGCCTCTCTGATGCGCAGCATGCCTACCTGTGCTCTTCTAATCACCCTGGTGTCTGGCTGCTCAAAACTGGCAGCCAGGCAATTTGCTTCAACCTCCCACCTTACTCTCACAGATATTATGGAGCACACAGCAAGCAGTAACAACAATGGGAATATTGGTTGCCCTGAGGTCTAACCTAATCAGCAAACAGCACCAGTAAGCTTTTAAACGTCCAAAGGCACATTCTACCACCATTCTGCACTTGCTCAGCCTATAGTTGAACTGCTCCTTACTACTGTCCAGGCTGCCTGTGTATGGCTTCATGAGCCATGGGAGCAAGGGGTAGGCTGGGTCTCCAAGGATAACTATTGGCATTTCAACATCCCCAACAGTAATTTTCTGGTCTTGCAGCTGCTCAAACAGCCTGGAGTTCCTAAAGATGCGAGTGTCATGCACCTTTCCCGGGCATCCCACATTGATGTCGGTGAAATGTCCCTTGTGATCCACCAGTGCTTGCAGCACCTTTGAGAAGTACCCCTTGTGGTTTACTTACTGGTTGGCAAGGTGGTCCAGTGCCAAGATAGGGATATGCGTTCCGTCTATTGCCCCACCACATTTAGGGAAACCCATTGCAGCAAAGCCATCCACTATGACCTGCACATTTTCCAGAGTCGCTACCCTTGATAGCAGAAGGTCAGTGATTGCATTGGCTACTTGAATCACAGCAGTCCCCACAGTAGATTTGCCCACTCTAAATTGATTCCCGACTGACCGGTAGCAGTTAGGCATTGCAAGCTTCCACACGGCTATCACTACTTGCTTCTCAACTGCCAGGGCAGCTCTCATCTTGCTATTCCTGTGCTTCAGGGCAGGGGAAAGCAACTCACAGAGTTCCAGGAAAGTGGCCTTACGCACATGAAAGTTTTGCAGCCACTGGGAATCATCCTATACCTGCAAGACTATGCGGTCCCACCAGTCTGTGCTTGTTTGCCGGGCCCAGAATCAGCATTCCACTGCATCAACCAGCCCCACAGCCGCCATGATGTCCCAATTGCCACATCCCGTGCTTTCAGGAACGTCTGTGTCCATGTCGTCCTCACAATCATCCTCGTGCTGCTGTCTCTTAGCCAGGTTCTGCACATGCTGCAGTATAATGAGTGAGGTGTTTACAATGCTCACAACAGCAGCAGTGAGCTGAACGGGCTCCATGCTTGCCATGCTATGGCATCTGCACAGGTAACCCAGGAAAAAAGGTGTGAAATGATTGTCTGCAGTTGCTTTCATGGAGGGAGGAAGGGAGAGAGGGAGGGGAGACTGACGTCGTGTACCCCAAACCACCTGCAACAATGTTTTTGCCCCATCAGGCATTGGGAGCTTAACCCAGAATTCCAATGGGCAGCGGAGACTGTGGGAACTGTGGGATAGCTTCCCACAGTGCACCTCTCTGTGAGTCAATGCTAGCCACGGTAGTGAGGACGCGCTCCGCCGACTTAATGCGCTTAGTGGGGACATACACAATCGACTATATAAAATTGATTTCTAAAAATCGACTTCTATAAAATCGACCTAATTTTGTAGTATAGACATACCCTCATCGGTCTTTAAGGTGCCACCAGACTCCTTACTGTTGGGACAAAGGCTGTCCTTACAGTATTTCTAGCCTATCCAGCATCTGGAAGTACTGGAAAACTCTGAACCCTGTCAAGTAGTTTCAGAACTCAAAAGTGATTGATATGAATTTTGGGTGAAGGTTTGGGACTGTTATTTTACCCAAACTGGTTCACCCATCCCAATTAGTATTAGAAAGGGGGTATGACTGCAAAATTTATATTCAGATATGAACATCCTTAGAATTTGGGATGTATGAATCTGAAGTTCTGGTTTGGTTCATGATACAGATATGGGACAAGCCATGAACTTTGGATCCAGAATCAAGCTTTCTTAAACTTGGGGGCTGTTTTGGCTGTGGAATTTTGGTTCAGGCCCATCTCTAGTGAGTATATGCAAAGTTTCCTCAGGCTGAACTGTAGGATAAATACAAAACATAACTCATTAAAAACCTACTAAAAAGCAATGAGAAAAGTCATGTTTTTAAAATGGAGTTTAATGAAACAAGACTGGCATCAAGTTTAATAACAGGCTCCTCTGACTAAAGACACTCATCTTACTGTCCAAAAGGCCTCCTCCTGTTGCCAGGCAACCATCCTGTCTGTACCTGGAAAAGGGTTTTGCATTATCATTTTGAATAGGATGAAAACTGTTGTTGATAAAGTACTCAGGAAAGAACGGGTTGGATTTCAGTACGGTAGGTCATGTTCAGATCAAATTTTCACCTTGTGAAGACTTTTTGAGAGACACTGAGAATACCAGCAGAAGATGGTTTTTAATTCCATTGATTTCATGAAAGCATTTGATAGTGTCCCCACAGAAACCCACTGGAAGACCCCCAGACATTAGGAACTCCAACAAAGGTTGTTAATTTGATAAAAGCTATGTATGATGAGTCTGCATACTGCATCAGGACACAGAGCAGAGAAACAGAATGGTTTAAGATTGTTACTGGTGTAAAGCAAGGTTGCATACTACCCCTACTTCTCTTATGCATTGCCATAGACTTTGTGATGAGAAGAGCAATGGCTGCTGCCAAGGAAACTGGTATTGTTTGGGCAAGAGAGAAGCTGTGGGACCTAGATTTTGCAGATTATATATTTATACTGGATACCTATTTGGAAGGAATGAAAAGACTATGAGCATAGAAGTGGAAGCTGCCCAATTTGGACTTTATATCAGTATGCAGAAGACCAAGATCACAGAGACAGGAGAAAATGCTGTCAATACTGGTGTTAGAATATAGATATTCAGGCCTGTGTGTAAAGGCCTATGATCTAAGAATTTAGGTGTATTCTTATCACTTAGCTAGTTATAGAGGTATAAAAGAAAGAATTAAAATCACTGTCTGCCAGTGTATGGGCCTTCTCTCACTGTGACAGTCTGAGGCCCTGTTCTTAGGCTAAGGCCTTTGGCTAAGCAGCAGAGGCAGCCATAAGCTGGGAAGTGAACGGTCACATCCTCACATTCCAAACTAGTCACATTGAAAGAAGGTGCTATTGGGCTGTTAGGAATACAATACTGTCCTGATAATGCCTATCGCCTCCAGAGAAAGGGAAGTGCCTAGAAAATGTAAAAGGAAACTTAGTTTGATAGCATCCTGTCTGGCAAGAACTCACTTATCAATAGCTGGGATGTGAAATCCTCATTTCTGTGTTTGTTCTTTCACTATAGTCCCCATTTCCCTATTGTTTGTCTGTATAATCTCTGTCTGGTTCTGTGATTGTTTCTGTCTGCTGTATAATTAATTTTGCTGGGTGTAAACTAATTAAGGTGGTGGGATATAATTGGTTAAATAATCATGTTACAATATGTTAGGATTGGTTAGTTAAATTTCAGTAAAATGATTGGTTAAGGTATAGCTAAGCGGAACTCAAGTTTTACTATATAGTCTGCAGTCAATCAGGAAGTGTGTGTGTGTGTGGGGGGGGAATGGGAACAGGGAATGGGGTTGGGGAAATTGGAATAATGTTTTGCTGAGGGGAAATGGGAACAGGCAATGTGGGTGGGGAAATTGGAATCATGTTTTGCTAAGGGGGGGAGGAATGCGAACAGGGACACAGGTGAGGCTCTGTGGTGTCAGAGCTGGGAAGGGGGACACTAAGGAAGGAAACTGGACTCATGCTTTCTGGAAGTTCACCCCAAAAAACACTGAATTGTTTGCACCTTTGGACTTCGGGTATTGTTGCTCTCTGTTCATGCGAGAAGGACCAGGGAAGTAAGTGGGTGAAGGAATAAGCCCCTAACAACTGGTGGGTGTATGATTCGTGAAGAAGAGTATGAAAGAGTTATTGACTTAATTTATCTTGGAAGGACAGTATCTGCTAACGTCCAGCTCACTAAAGAAGTGAAGAAAAGAACTGGCAAAACGTGTGGATCATTTCCTTGTTGGTCAGACATCTGGAAGAGTAAGATACATCTATGCTAGGGATCTCAAACTCAAATCACCACAAGGGCCACATGAGGACTAGTACATTGGCCCGAGGGCTGCATCACTGAAACCTTTTCATACAACGATACAAAAGTATAATCAAAAATGAAAAAAATGAACAGTAATATAGTATGCTATTAAAAGACCCCCCCCCACATGATATTTCTCTCTGATTCACCTTCCCTTTCCCTCCCAGTGTTAAAGGAAAAGGGCTTTTCCCAGTGACTGGCTGCTGCTGCTTTCCCGGCTCCCTTCTCCCTCAGCATTTCACACTGTGCATGGGATCAATGGGGACAGAATTCAATGGCGGGTGTGTTTGGCCCTCCTTTGAGGGAGGGGAGATTTGAAGAGTGGCGAAGGGGCTGGCTGAGTGTTGGTGTGAGTCAGGGCATAGCTGGAGGGGAGGATTGGGGATGCAGGAAGAGCAGGCTCAATGGCTTGGTTGCGAGCGAGGAGCTGCAAGGCTCTTTGTCAAGGTTGAGCAGTTTGACTCGAGTAAACTACAGAGAACTTTGGAAATGGCTCATTGAAATGCATTCAGCAGAATCATAGAATCATAGAATTATAGAATATCAGGGTTGGAAGGGACCTCAGGAGGTCATCTAGTCCAACCCCCTGCTCAAAGCAGGACCAATCCCCAACTAAATCATCCCAGTCAGGGCTTTGTCAAGCCTGACCTTAAAAACTTTAAAGGAAGGAGATTCCACAGCCTCCCTAGGTAACACATTCCAGTGCTTCACCACCCTCCTAGTGAAAAAGTTTTTCCTAATATCCAACCTAAACCTCCCCCACTGCAACTTCAGACCATTACTCCTTGTTCTGTCATCTGCTACCACTGAGAACAGTCTAGATCCATCCTATTTGGAACCCCCTTTCAGGTAGTTGAAAGCAGCTATCAAATCCCCCCTCATTCTTCTCTTCCGCAGACTAAACGATCCTAGTTCCCTCAGCCTCTCCTCATAAGTCATGCGCTCCAGTCCCCTAATTATTTGTGTTGCCCTCCACTGCACACTTTCCAATTTTTTCACATCCTTCTTGTAGTGTGGGGCCCAAAACTGGACACAGAACTGCAGATGAGGCCTCACCAATGTCGAATAGAGGGGAACGATCACGTCCCTCAATCTGCTAGCAATGCCCCTACTTAAACAGTCCAAAATGCCGTTAACCTTTTTGGCAACAAGGGCACACTGTTGACTCATATCCAGCTTCGCGTCCACTGTAACCTCTAGGTCCTTTTCTGCAGAACTGCTGCCTAGCCATTTGGTCCCTAGTCTGTAGCAGTGCATGGGATTCTTCCGTCCTAAGTGCAGGACTCTGCACTTGTCCTGGTTGAACCTCATCAGATTTCTTTTGGCCCAATCCGCTAACTTGCAGAGGGTGATTTTTTTTTAAAATATCTTTTTATGTGCTTGGCAAGAACTCTTATGTGACTCTGGACTTTATTTTCTTGCGAAAGGGAAGATTGGCCAGGACTGATCTCTTTGTTTGAAGAAGCACCATGTGAGCTATAGGTTCAAATTACATTGTCAGCAGTAGAGCTGGTCAAAACAATTTGAATGGAACAGTTTTCCTTCAGAAAATGGTGTTTTATCTAAGCTGAAGCATTTGGTGGGAATATGTTGATTTCTATGAAATCTGATCGCAAAATTTCAAAAACAATTTAAATTAAAATGGTACTTTTCATTTAGACTTTGTTCCATTTCAGTCTGACTTTGATTTGTTTGGACTTATCTTTAAAAATCTTTTAATTCATTATATTCAATATATTATATTTGATGTAATTAATATTTTATGATGTTTTGACATCCCCACCCCCAGAGCGAGAGTAACTGTAAATGCTGCCTTAAACAGCAGCTCCAAGAGCCTGACTGCTTGCCTTCCTGCCCTCCTCCCCAGAGCATGTGTGTGAGAGCTGGCAGCAGCAGGGCCAGAGGTTGGTTATGTTTTGCTGATCCAGCTAACGTTTTCCCTGCCCTGCCTCTTCCCACCCCTTCCCCAAAGTCCCTGCCCCAACTCTGCCCCCTCCCTGCCCCTATTCCCTTTCCCCAAATGCCCACCCCAGCCCCGCCTCTTCTCCGCCTCCTCCCCTGAGCACGCCGCATCCCCTCTCCTCCTCCCTCCCTCCTGGAAAGTCCTAAGCGCCGCCAAACAGCTGTTGGTGGTGGGAAGTGTTGGGAGGTAGGTGGAGGAGTGGGGACGCAGCACATGGGTGGGGGGGGGAGAAGGAAGGGAGAATCTGGGGGGAGGGTGGGGGGGGATTCAGTGCCTATGGTGGGCCGCAGGAAATAGCTCTGTGGGCCACATACGGCCCACGGGCCGTGCGTTTGAGACCCCTGATCTATACACTAAAATGAGATTGTATAATGCTGTTGTCCTCCCAACACTACTGTACACCTCAGAAACATGGCAGATGGTGGAAGCTGGAAGTTGAATGCATTTCACCAGCTTTGTTTGAGAAGACTCTTGGAAATTCATTGGAGAGATTGCGAAACTAACGTGGAAGTGCTGCACTGCATGGGTCAGCAGACTGTGGACTCAATAATCAGACAAAGACAGTTATGGTACTTCAGCCATATCACCAGGCTACCTCATGGCAAAAGCACAAGGTACGTCTGAGATTGGATTGCACCCGGAAGAAAGAGAAGGTGCGGAGGACAAAGAATGACCTATTGTCGGATGATTGAAAAGGTGGTTGCCATCATGGAGGCAACTTACGATGGAGTCAAACATCTTGCTCTGGACAGACAGCAATAGGAAAAATGGGTTGCCTCATGTGCCGGAAGGCACGGGAGATTCTAAGTCTAATTAAGTCAATCCTAGTTACCTCTCCTCTTTTTTAAGTTGTAACTATCATTGTATTTTGCTTATTAGTTCCTTTGTAAATGGTGAAAAGTTTCTGTTTCCTTTGGATGCTCATGTACTTCATAGTTCAGAAAACTGCCCCGATCAGGTGCATATGGTAGTTGCTATTCAAGAGAGGCTCAGGACTGAGTGGATGAAGAAACTAAACCACTTAGGACTAGGGGATCAGCACAGAAAAACCACAAGATCCTAGGTTTATTTACATGTAGATCCCTGTAACATGACTCAAAGTCAACTCACCGTTATTTCACCCACAGCCCTATACATTTCTGCAAGTGCATGTCATCCTTTTGCAGAGTACCCCGGGCCCAAGAGTGATACAGTCTGACTACTCTTTCCTCCTTCGTGGCTCTTTGACCCATCATAGAATCAATAGTCCCTGGGGCCTTTGTGTACCTTCTGTCCTTCCCTCAGAGAGTAACTGCAAAACTGAATCTCCATAGTGCTGCTGGAACCCAACTCCTTTCCCCCAGATTCAGGCCTGGTCCAGGGCACAAATCTGGGTGGTCTGATCCCCGCTATTCTGGGTCTGCAGTTGGTTGTCTTTGCATGTCAGTCAGGCTCTTGGCTTAGTACTTTCTCCTCCTCCTCCTCCCCCCTGGCCCACTAACTTCTCCTTATCTTCCCTAGGCTAGCCCCCATTTTCTGTCTGTATCTCAGGCACCCAGGTTAATCACACTGGGGTCCTTTTCCTTTTTGAAATCTCTTGATGGGCTCCTTGTTTGGTGTTGCCAGGCAAACAATTTACTTCATTTACTTTCCTCAGCTTCTGCTTCTGGGCTGGTGCCTCTGGAAGCTGCTTCTCACAGGCCCTCCAAAATGGCAGAGAGACAACATTCAGTCTGGACTCCCTCATTCAAATTTGCACACCCAAATGGTATTTGCCCATGCAAATTTGGTATTTTGATACCTCTAACTAAGCAATCTGTCCAGGCAAATCCAAAACCTGAGCGGAGCAAAACTGAAGGCCAAAATCATGCAGGATAAACATGCACAAATTGAGGTGTGTGCATTTATAGGCCACAATGAAAATCTGTATCACAGACTTTTACAAGTGACTAGTTCCTATGTTTTCTCTTCTGTGAAGAAATATTTGATTTACAAAGGAGCCATAGGGACATTGTGGAAGTGAAATCTTATTTGAAGACATATTTGAGCATATTGTTTTATAATATTCACCCAGCTCTATTCCAATACAACTGGGGGAAAATCTGTGATTTTAACAAATTCTGTACTTTCTGTTAAATTGTCCAGAAATCTGCCCCTTAGAATATTTGATCCTTCTGGCATCCCAGAATGTAGTACATTCCCTAAATCCCCAATTTCTTCCTTAATTTTGTAGGTTTAATAGAATTAGTATTCATTGTATATCATCTGACTGGTTTCATACATACCCCTTGAACAAAATTAAAGAAAGCCAATCTGTGTCTTGTATTAACTTAGTCTATTTCAAAATGTGCATTTACTTGTCTTCTTACACTACTAAGCCTACTGAAACTTTCCCCCCTTCTCTCCACACCAATATCTTTATCCTATAAAATGTGGTATATATTAGAGAATAAAAATAATTTTGGAAAGAAACCAACTAAAGAGAATAATTGCATAGGTACCCTAATAAAGAATACAGTAATAAAAATAATAATGATGATGTTGGTTATACTTAACACCTTTCAAATATTTTTCATTAGAGGATCTCAAAACAGTCTTCAAAGGAAGTTATGTATAATTATCCTGATTTTCACAGATGGAGAAACTGGGAGACAGAGAGACTAAGTGACTTGATCAAGGTGTCACACTGATTCAGTGGCAGAACCTGTTGTAGACCTCTGGTCTCCTGATTCCCATTTCCTTGCCTTATCCATTGATCTGTACCACTGTCAGCCCCCTCAAAATCATATGTTCATCTTGCTATCATGGTGCACATTTCCTTCTTTTAATCAATACTCTTGATTGCAGTGAGAGACAGTTTTAGGGTCAAACCTGAAAGCTGTGGGTGGCTTTTTATCCTGCTCCTTTCGTAGCTTCTTTATACTATTATATCATTTAAATTTATAATTTAAAGCTTATTTCACCCATTTTTAAACGTGGTCTATCACTCAGCAGGAGAATGGTGACACTATACTTGGGTGCAAACCATATTGCCCACAACACAGTACACAGACTCTGGGACTTGTCTTCAATTGTGTAAGATTGTGAGCCATAGAAGAAGATGGGTGCAGCCATACCACTTATCAAATTTTCTTTAAAGTTCACAGTGGACTCCAACCCTCCATTCGCAGTTAACTATAGGAATTGTAAGGAGATGGGACTAAGAGTCTTGGATAGGAAAGAACAATCCCAATTCAGGTCAACATTGAGAGAACTCCTTGGCAGATAGAAAGCAGTGTTGATAAGGTTCTCCTGCATTATACTATGAGGTAGTGAAAGAGTTAACACTGAAAGTCTAACAACACCTGGGAATTCCTACTGTCTCAGTCATTTCTGGGTTATCTATAATAAAGTTCTTACCCCTGCTGGAACTACACATGCCTCTCAGAGCTATTTGCACCTGTCTTGAGTATGGGGGTCAGGTAGTTGAAAGAGTATAACGTAACTATGTATGCTAGAGTTTAGGGCATGGAAGTGGCCAGGATTCTTCTTTTTTAGGAATCTAGAAGTATTCAAATTTGCTTATGACTACATAACTAGCAAGGTGAATATCTGGAGAATCATAATATGCACTATTCAGAGTTGAAATCCATGCACATGTTTTAATAGCATATACTGAAGAATACACTTTGGGTCAGATCCTCATCTGGAGTAAATGAGAGTCACTCTACAAAAGTCAGTGAAGTTATGTTGAGGTACACCAGCTGAGGCTCTGACCCTTATCTTGCAAAATAGCTAAGAGAGAGGTTGGGAATCTAGCAAGGAAGTGTGAGATCCCTGAGGTGAGTGGACACGTGCCAAATATATTTCCGGACAGGGAGGAAATTTTTTAAAAATATACTACAAAAGAATCACATTTTTAAAGTACAGATGAGCTTGAAAATAAGCATGTTGTGTGGTGCTTGTGACTACTGAAAAAATATAAAGCTAATTTTAAAATCCTCGATCCATCAGACAGTTAGTCCTTAATCTCGGTGAGCAGCTCTGCTTATTATCTTCTATTTTAGAAATATTTTGATTGATATTACAACATTCTAGGGAACAAAACTGTAAATCATTTCAGCTGGTTTCAACGCCTTTTCCTATAATTGCCATGGCACAAATGAATTTTCATACAGAGCTTCAGAATATTACATAGAACAAAGAATCCACCTAATGATACCAAATTCTCACTGCTTTCTTAATGGAGTTTTCTGCATTGGTACAGCACTCTGTCTTTGTCAAATTCTTCAGTATGAGGCGCCTCCTGAAATAATGCTCCTTGTCCACTGATGTCCATTCACAGTTCTTCTGCATACCACACATATCACTGGAATAAGTAACAATCTTGGCTGTCAAATCATACAGGGAGGGATCATTCAGTGCATTTATATATGTGTATACTGAATATAGAAGCAGTCACACAGATCAAACAAAGATCAAAGGGGCTCTAATCTCCACACAAGAGGTTTGATCCTGCAAGGTGCTGAGCAATTCTTCAAGATGCTGAGAGCCCTTAACATTAATTACAATGGGAAGTAAGGGCATGCAGCATCTTGCAGAATTGTTCCAATTGCACTGGAAAAGTTATGTGACTGATTTTCATTACTGTTAATGGGAGTCACAAATGTTGATCCCTCTTACAACATCAAAATGAAAAAAGTAACCCCTCTAGAGTTTGTACATGTGGGTGTTTCACATGCCCTTTAAGGGCTTAATTATCCAAAACTTCCACTGATGATGCTGGGAGTTTGGAATGCACAAGGAACGTAGACTGTTCCATGCATTGTTGAAAGCATGTTCTCCAAATTAAAGTGGAACTTTAGAGAAAAAGTGAGGGTTATTAGAATATACAGACATTGGGCCAGCTCTCAATGTTCTTACTCAGTCTCTATTTATGTGATTCAGTGGAAGTTTTGCCTGACTAAAGACTGTATAGAGACTTCAGGATCTGATCCTGTATACATAGAATGATAGATACAGCCTCCCTCTCGATTTTGTTACAAGCCCTAAATGCACAGAAAGGGCAAATAATCTATATTTTTTTCTACCACCTATCACCGTTAAGAAGAGTAAATCTTCCTAAAATTATGTAGAAGAAAACTAAGGTAATTTTTCATGGTGTTGTAACTGACTTGGACTGTTCCAACCTACAAGCTTCAGATTTTAAAAAGGTAACTATAACTCCACAACTCCCTTTCATTTATGTCAGTTGAATGCTTGATGGATGTTAAGTTTATTTGCTTTTTTGCTTTCTAGTTTATCCCAGAGTATGAAATCTCAAGGACACAAAGCTTTATACAAAATAAACAACAGCACCACTTGGAGAACTGTCATTTTAAAGAAGAACTTTACCTCATTAAATTGCAGAATTTCCAAAAACAATGAAATGCAATTTTACAAAGAGCAGCAAGCAGCTTCTCTGTGCTAATGAAAGAGGATCTGGAAAGCTTTTCTTCCTAAGTCATTAATGTAAGCAAGTCAGTCTGTCAAGGGCTTTCATTAAAACAGTGAAGAAAGGAAGAATCTGTGGCGTCTCTTGGGAAAATCTGTATTT
The DNA here is from genome assembly GCF_965140235.1 of Caretta caretta. NCBI lineage: Eukaryota > Metazoa > Chordata > Testudines > Cheloniidae > Caretta > Caretta caretta. The sequence goes on along the minus strand of NC_134212.1, from coordinate 71,858,433 downwards.
CACAAGAACATAGTTGTGGGCAGCTAGGCCCCATTCTTGCAGAACTTTTAGTGCGACAGTAACTTTGGTCACGTGAATAGTCTTACCGACTGCACTCACATGAGTGGTTCTATGGGCTTCAATGTGGCTGCTCACAGGGTTAAAACTATGCATGAGTTTAAGTGCTTTGCTGTATGGGGACCCAAGGTAAGAAACAATTAGATAGAGATGGAGGAGGTAATTGGAAGAGAAGTGATTAGGCAAAACTGCAGTGGAAGAAACAATTAAGGTTCCCCTTGGCTATCTAAACAGAAAAGGGCCCAAGATATAAAATCCTGATCTGAATTGGAGTTTGAACACAACAACAGAAAACAGGCAGGTTTGGATCTGATTCAGGACAATCTCTTTCATATAACAGTATAATAACTTGTTTGTTCACTTGAGACAGAAAAAAAGGGCACTGAAATGAGATGTAAAAAAAAATGCAGTTGAAATAAGATGCAAAGCAGGAAGTCCTGCCTGGTTCACATCAGGATATGGATAACAATCTGCAGAAACAGCTTCCTTTCCTTACAAATCAGAGAAAACCCTAATCTGTTAGCATGTCTGAGACTGTGTCAAGATGTCCTATTAAAGCTACTCCACACTGGATAAACATTGCCTGAAACATTAAGCCTCATCTAGGAATAATGTCCTGTGTGTTCCTGCTAGGGCCAGAGAGAAGAACTATGCTTTTCAGGTGGCAGCATCCAAAATGAATCTGTGTGATCAGTGTAACAAATAAGCTCATTTATTGAGGAGCAGCTCATACCATTAAAATTGTACACATGCTCAGGGCTCATCCTTAATTGCTTGTTGCTTCCTGATGATTCTTTGCATGAGACAAGTTAGAATGTGTGTTGCAGCATGAATCATAATTCACCATGCAGTTTATCCTCTGAGGACTGGTTTGTTTGTTTGTTTTTTTCCAATTCCACATTTCTGATTTCACCCTCTTCCAGTGGTTTGGGTTTTTTGTTCTTTAGCATTAAAAAAGAATTTGGGCTTTCCAAATTGGTTGGAATCATTCTTAGTACAATAGTGAAAGATAAAACATAGCTTATTTCTACACTACTGGGAGATCTAGATTCATTCTTTCTGATCAACCAGCCTTATATGAGAAAAGAAACAAGCAGAGAAAACCTTCAAGCTTTGTGACAATGTGAAAAATACATTCAGCTGTTTTACCCACATACCACAGGATGAACACAACATTTTACATCCACCAGGATTTCAAATACAGGTTATGCACCAAACATGGAGACTGGTAGTTTCTGTGACACCCAGTCCTCAGTAGTTCCATAGTCTCTATAGCAACCATAGTTACTGCCTCTAAGACAGCTGTGTGGTAATTAGCTGGCTGCCCAACCTTCCCCTTTTCCAGACTTTGCCCAGTTTGATGCCTTTACAAGACAGTATCTTCCTTGTGTCCCAGTGTATATGAGAAGTGAATGGTTCTACAGTCAGACAGGAAGGAGATATGGAAGCCCACTGAGCCAAAAGGTCACCCCTCTCCCCCAAACACACACATCTCCTGTCAGTCAAGGTGGAGTGGTGGAGGGTGACCCCAATTATTCCACACTTTTCTCCATGCAAGGGACAATTTGTTTGGGGCAAAAGGTGTGTGGATCTGGTCTTTCTCTCCCCCTACCTGTTGGAACCATATGGGACTTAGAGCCCTTTGAGTGGAGCAGCATTTCCCGGCCAGGTGGATGGGCCCTTATAGAGGGATTCTAGTACAGTCTAAGTGGGGCATAATACAGAAGAAGTGAAGAAAGCAACCTGACCCTGGATTCTTTAGGTGTACAGGGCTTGCAATCTCAGGCTGCAGCCTGCAGGCCAAGGCTTCTCTGCTTTGATCCTGTGGAGGTCAGTTAAGCTCCAAAGGCACATTTGACTCAGCTCCATTCAGCCACCAGTGGATCACTCAGGCAGCAGGTAGCCTTCTGGTTAGTGTGTTTGAGAAACAGGGTAAGGAGCCAGAAAACAACTGAGTATCAAATGAGAACAAACAAAGCAAACAAAACCCAAACAAACAACCAAAGAAGAAGAAATGAGAAGCAGAGAAGGACAGGGCAGAGAAATGCATTGAAACAACGGGCAGCGTCTGTGCCAGAGTATGGGATGTAAAAGCAGGAAGGGTCCCATCTACCAATCCATAGATTGATTATGTTTTCTTCCCTACACCATGCTCACTAAGCCTCCCCTTCCCCTAGGCCAGGATCCATCAATTTGGTGGATAGTCAGTTTTTGCAACACACTGGCACTTATGTGCCCAGTTAGGTGCATGATTTGACCTGACGGTTTGGCCTTAGATTCTGTATGCCCTCTTTCCAGCAGACTTATACCCCATTGCAATTTCTGTGTCAGAGAAGCCCTACAAAGGACTATCTGGAGTAGAAAGGAAACTGTCACCATTGTGGATGCAGTTAAAGTACTGGAGAGGAATATGCCAAACTATTACATAGACATTGGTTGCAAGCCTGCAAAAAATGCCTTTTGGTAGAGCAGAAGACGCAAAAGACATTAGATCCTAACTTTTTGCTTTTCGCATACCTGATGGCAAATCTTGTCTTTCATTAATGACTAGAACTCTTTCCAGAGTGCTGTAAGTTCCGAGTCCAGATGTGGTCAACCCCTGTTTCCTTATTATATGGTAAGCTCTGTTTGCAGAGCTGCTACTGAGTTGCTTTAGTGATACTTTTTAAGAACAGTAATATGTGAAATTTCTTAATAGGAGAAACATTAAAACAAGGTATCTGAGGGGCAAGCAGTGTGATATATTCTCCAGAAATTAAAGCAGTGAGCAGTAAAATTAGTGGGAGGGATAACAGAGACCAAGAAACTTATTAGTGCCTAAAAGCTTTTTTCCTTCCCTCTACCTCCTATTCATTTTAATGGGGCTTTTTTCTATGAAATTTATTTGCCTATCTACTCCTATATTTTTGAAGCCCAGCTAAAATAGCTTTGTCCTATCCATATATTTCACCTGACCTCTAAACCAGTGGTTCTTAACCTTTCCAGACTACTGTATCCCTTTCAGGATTCTGATTTGTCTTGGGTACCCCAAGTTTCACCTCACTTGGAAAGTGAAGCTTTGACTTTAGCCCTGTATGGCGGTGCTCTGGCTTCGGCTTTCTATCCTGGGCCCTAACAAGTCTCACACTGGCCCTGGTGACCCCATTAAAATGAACTTGCCCACAATTTGAGAACTGCTGATATACTATATAGAACAGCATAAACAAATCATTGTCTGGTTAAAATTTTAATTAGTGCTTTTTTTGTAACGTGTTGTAAAACTAGGCAAATATCTAGATGCGTTGATGTACCCCCCTGGAAGACCTTTACATACCCCTGGTTGAGAACCACTACTCTAAACAATTTGTAGTCAAACCTTCAAGTTCACTAACAAATCAGACATTTCCATGGAAATTGCAAACTAACCAATAGGTATGTAATACCTGTTCTAGAAATAGCTTGCCTAGAAAGGGCAAACAAATCTATGATTGAAATCGTTATGCATTCATTCTGATTTTAGCTTCATTGGACATTTTTCTGAAACGTCTCTAATAAGGAGTGAGGAACACAATTAGCTTTTCATATCTACAGGTACCAATATCACCATTTAACGTTTATTCTCTCTCTTTATAAACAAGCTGTGCAAGGTTATACATTGGTATTTTGCCATGTTATAGTCTTCATTCATTTCCAGCCGTTACCAGGAAATCCAATCTATTCCAAGAATGATGTGGAGTAGTAGAATCTTTAAGAAGGACTGGAGTGGCTGCAAGCCAAATCCATCCTAATTAGCCTATACAATGCACATAATAAAAAAGCCACTCAATTAAACAAATCTTCCAAAGGAAGGTTGAGAGTGTCTAGCATACAGCAATAACTCAGTGTCTCTAGGTTTATGCTGAGCTGCATTAGCATGAAATGTAAAATACTTTGGATTCCAAACTATGAGTAGAAAATCTCTTTTGGAAAGAAAGTAGATCTTTGCATGAAGTATGGAAACCAAAGAGAGGAGAGAGAGAGAGAGAGATGTTTATCAGACCCAAAGGATGCTCTCTTCAAGCATGCTGTTTGCAAAATTGCTTTGCATTGTTTGGCTCTTATAATATTCAAAACAAAACAACTGCAGAGGTTTCCCTGGCAGTTCACCTGCTTCTCTTTAGAAACAGCTACCTAGGGTTCTGGGCTAGGTAATTACTCCATATATTTGGAGCCGGTTGTTGTCAGTTCCATGGTTTTCTCCTTGATGGCTGGTGATTTGTACCTGTCAACAAAATCACATCAGCAGGTGCAGGCAGGTTGGATGCCAGAGCTGCAGCTGGACAATGATTCCAACAGCCCATTTCACACATGCTAGTTTTTTCCTCAGCCTAGTTGAGGCTTTTACACAAGGTGCAGTGAAGTCAGGTGCTGCACAAGGTATAGCTCACACTGCTCTGAAAATACACCTCATTTCTGACCTACCACAACCTCAGTTATTGCAGTACTTTTGTTCCCACGGACCTTGGGAAATACATCACATTCCTGACCACAACAACCCCTGCTATTCTAGTTCATGGATCTCTAGAGCAGGGAAGTACTGATTACACTAGCTAGTGTGGTAGATGGTTTCCTGATGTGGACTAATATAGACTCTGGTGTTAAGGACAACACATTTATTTCAATTTGTATTTCAAGCCAAGATTTGAATCCACGGCTCAAGAGGATTGTGCATGAATCAAATACACTGCCCTCTCTTACTTATCACTATTATTAGCTCCACATACATTAGCTCTGTTATTACAGATTGGAGGCAGATACAGATGGATGTTCAAATTTTAGTTCTTAGACATTTATGAGAAGTTTTCAGATTTAAAATTTTCCTTAAAGAATCCCCAGCTCTGCCAAACCCAAGTGTTCAAAATCATGAGATTGGCTTAAAAATCAAGAGATTTTTAAAATTAACATAAGTTGGGTTCTTTTTATTTGCTTTCTGGTATCTGAGCCTTTGTGGGTAACATTTCCAAGCTTTTCTCTACCATCAGGAGGCTAGAAACTTAAAATCAAAAACAAACCTCCCCGGAGATCCTCATGTAATAACATGATTCCAGGAACTAGAGCTTTAAGAAAAATACCAAATACCATGCAGAAACTCCGAAGCTTAGATTGTAGGTTGCAGGTAATATGGGCCTGATTTGTGTCTTTCACCCATTGTGTGCCAATGTCTTCTCAAAATTGTATTTAACCCAATATGTCTCTGTGGGTGTGGATATAGCTATATATTTGCAGTTATTTGGATTGGTATGTTTGGTAAATTTTCAAAACATTGTTTTGTTGTGAGATTTAGAGAGACTTGTCGATGCTCCAAAATCAGCAGAGTCTTGAGGATGTCTGGCTTCTCTGGCACCATAACATATATCAGCAGCATGACACTGCATGATACATCATCAAAGTCCTTATGAAAGAGAGGCTTCTCAAATTTCATAATACCTGTACCTTTTATATTTATTAAGCTTTAAACAATTTACTGTCTACTCAGCCCTGCGCTTTTGGGGCTGCTGTCCTTGAGTACTTAAAAAGCACACAGCTTTCACACCTTGAGATGATAGATGTTGGGTTTCAGACTGGAAACACTCTGAGAACGAAGATTCATTCTAGGTATTTATTTAGGTTGTTTTTACTTATTGTCAAGTTCCATGTCAGTTTGGGGAACATGGGAAAGTACTCTTACTCCTCACATCTGGTTAGTTGATTGATTTTTATATAAGATGGTTCGTATGGACAGACTTAATATTGGGCAATCACAGCAAGGAGAGAAGGCTCAGTCTAGCAGCAGCAGGCTCACTCCTGGCATTTGAGACAGACTCTTGAGAGTAAACAAAAGGAGTTAGTGCAGTGTAGCTGACTCTAACAAGGCAGGAGATTTGATGGGGAAACCTGCACTCAAACAGAGATCTCTCTCTCAATGATTAAAACATAGGAACAATAAGCAAACTAGTTGGGGTCAAAGCAAAAACTGGCTTGAGCTTCATCCAAACCAATGTGCCCCCAAATAGAACTTGGTGAATTTTTCAGCTGAAACTTTTTTTTTGGAAGGGGGCGGGAAATGAAAAGTGCAGATTCAGCAAAACTGAAGTGTTTAATGAATTCACGTTAGTTTCACCAAAGTGTTTGTGTCCAAGAGGGGAAAAAAACAACTGAAAATTTCCAAACATTCTTACAATGTTGTTTAACATTCACCTTTCTATAGCTTACTGGATAAAGCATAGAAATTGGAGGCAGGAGATCCTTCTGTGTCACAGACTCGCTGTCTAACCTAGGGGCAAATCACTGACTTCTCTGTGTCTCAGTCTTTCCATCTTTTGCCTACCTGTGGGTTGTTATGGTGGTCAAATTCACTGTTTATAAAGCACTTGGAGACACTACTCCTTTGATGGTCGGTCCCATAAAAATGAAATTATTATTATTCTCAAGCCAGATCCTCAGATGGTGTAAATCAATTTGACTCCACTGTTTTAATCTATTTATGCCAGCTGAGGATCTGCCCCATGGTTTTTAGCACTGATCTTCACCATATGTTTGAAAAGCTTATATTTCTTTCTAAATTTTTTAGTGAAAACCCAAACAATGTCCTAAATATACAAATGGATGTAAAAGTGCACCCTGGAATGAATGTGCAATAGAGATGTTATTCACCTGATGTACATCTGTGATACATTGTCAGTGCAATTATCTGCATTGTGGGGAAACTCCTGGGTAGAGCTGTGAACTTGAAAAATCTTGTCTGGTTAGCAAGTTCGGAAAAAAAAAACCTCTCTTTCAAGCATGCAAAACTAAGAAGGCTTTTGTTACTTCAAAATACATTGCAGCTCCTGATTTAAGAGGATCCCACTTGGATAGTGCATGAAAACTGGAGTGGGAATAAAGAAAAGTGACAAACCTGAGTGGACTCCTTTTTTCCTTCTCTTTTGCCTGGTGCAGAATCTCTAGTCACATTTTAAATTGTCTCTCCGTGAGTTTAGATCAAATGAAAAAGAGGTGATAATGGGACTGGCTAGAGCAGGAAAAGTGTGAGCAACTTCCATGTCAGATTCCCTCATGTATCTCTGCCTAATCTGCCCATCACAATTCCACTCTAAAAATAATAATAATAATCTAGTAGCTTTCATATTCAAAGCAGTCGGCAGGGTCATGCTGATCAATATTGTCTCACTGTTTCCTTGGAGACCCCTGTCTGTCTGTATCCACCTGCTGCATGTTATTTTGTACTTAATCTCAGCCCCAGAGAATTAATAATTTATCTTTTTTTCCTGTGTTTGTACAGTGGGTAGCACAATGGGATCCTGGTCCATAACTGGGGCTTGTAAGTGCTACAGTAATACATATCTTAAATAGTAACTAATCCTCTGTGAGGAAGATAATTCAATCCCATTCCAAAGATGGGGAGACAGCAGCAAAGAAGTTAAGTGTCCTACAAAAGGTCTCAGGGAGGTTCACTGGAATGTAGAAATTCCCAGCTCCCATTTTTCTGTACTCTGGACACTAAATTACATGTCTCACTTGAGCATTGCTAAATTTGTAAATGAGTTCACTTTGTGGAAAAAATATAAATGGGTAAGTTAAAAAAAGACACAAAAACAGGGATACTTATTCCCTCCAGCACAGTGAATTTCACAAGCCAAAAACAAAAGAAAATCTAACATATTTTCTAGCTAGATTACTTACTAACTTTATAGGAGTTGGATTGCTTGCTTTCTTGATTTGTCCCCGGCAGAGGCATTACACAGACAGACAGACAGACAAAGCCTTCCCCCCACCTCCAGATTTGAAAGTATTTTGTCTCCTTATTGGTTATTTTGGTCAGGTGCCAGCCAGGTTACTTGAGCTTTTTAACCCTTTACAGGTAAGAGGCTTTTATAGTACTGTATCAGAGCTTTATAACCCCTTCCCTTTATATTTATGACATGCCCCCCCAAATCACAGATAGTGGGAAACACTGGCTGTGATTTCTTTCTGGAGCTCTGGGAGAAAACAGAATTAATAAAACACATGCATCTTTAGATATACTACTAACTGTATAAAGACTAACAATATTTTCCACATTTCAAGGACGATTTTAACCAGCTGATTCTGGGAAACTCACGGGAGAGTGCATCAGCCAGTTTGTTAGAAGCTCCTGAAATGTGTTGTATTTTGAAATTAAAATTTAGGAGAGCTAAACTTTACCAAAGAATTTTTTGTTATTTTTTTTGGCGGTATGAAGCCACTTTAGTGCAGCATGGTCGGTTTGCAGGTAGAAATGCTGTCCCCAGACGTATGGGCATAGCTTTTTCAGAGCGTAGATGATGGAGTAACATTTCTTTTCGCTGATTGACCAGTGGCTTTCCCTTTCAGACAGCTTTTTGCTGAGAAACACTACAGGATAGAATTTCTGATTTGGTCCTTTTTGCATTAGGACTGCTCCCACACCACGCTTGGATGCATTTGTGGTTACTAGGAACGGTTTGTCAAAGTCTGGGGCCCTTAACACAGGGTCAGACATGAGTATGGCTTTAAGCTGGTTAAAGGCCTTCTGACACTCATCAGTCCACTGAATGGCATTTTTTTTTTTTTGGTTTGGTCTGTCAGTGGGGCGGCGATTTGCTGTAATGCGGTACAAATTGCCTGTAATATCCAGCCAAACCTAAGAAGGATTGGACCTGTTTTTTTTTTTACTTTGGGACAGGCCACTTTTGGATAGCATCCACCTTGGCCTGTAGGGGGTTGATAGTTTCTTGACCCACCTGGTGTCCAAGGTAAGTCACTTTGTTTAGGCCTATTTGATACTTCCTGGCCTTAACAGTTAGTCCTGCCTCCTTTATGCACTTGAAAACTTGTTGTAGATGTGCCAGGTGTTCTGCCCACGAATTTGAAAATATGGCCACATTGTCCAGATAGGCAACTGCATATTCTCCCAATCCCGCTAGAAGACCATCTACAAGTTTTTGGAAGGTGCCAGGTGCATTTTGCAGCCCGAAAGGGAGCACATTAAATTCATACAGCCCGACATGGGTGATGAATGCTGACCTTTTTTGGTGGATTTGTTTAGTGGTATCTGCTAGTACCCCTTGGTTAAGTCCAAGGTAGAGATGAACTGAGCACATCCCAGTTTCTCCAATAGTTTATCTGTGCATAGCATTGGATAGTTGTTTGGGCAAGTTACCGCATTTAGCTTATGGTAGTCCACGCAAAAATGTATTTCCCCATCTGGTTTGGGAACTAGAACCACTGGGGATGCCCATGCACTGTCAGGGGGCAGATTACACCCATCTGTAGCATATTCTGGATTTTTCGTTTTATAGCAGTTTTAGCTTGAGGAGACACCTGGTAAGGTTGGGCCCTAATTGGGTGAGCATTACCTGTGTTAATGGTATGCCTGTTTGGTCTGTCCTGGGGTGGCTGAGAACATTGGCTCATAGCTAGTGCACAGCTCCTTGATTTGCTGTTGCTGCACATGCCCATGGGTTATGGAGAGGTTCACCTCTTCCATGCCACCATCACTTTTTTTCTGTAGTAGACACCTTCAGGCCACTTAGCGTTATTTTTTTCCTGGGCTGTAAACTGACAAACCTTTAATTCTCTGGAATAAAAGGGCTTTAGAGAATTAATATGGTACACCTTAGGGTTTTGGTTTGAGGTGGGGAATGCTATGAGATAATTAATAGCTTTCAGGCGCTTTTGGACTGTGAATGGCCCTATTCACGACGCTTCTATTTTATGGACCTGGAGCGCCTTTAAGACCATGACCTGGTCCCCTACTTTGAAGGAACGCTTTTTGGCATTTTTATCATACGACTTTTTGCTTTTTTTGAGCATTTTTTAGGTTTTTTTTAGCAAGGGCTAAAGAGGTTCGGAGGGTGTTTTGTAGGTTCGTTACAAAATTCAGAATGTTAGTTTCTGGAGAAGGTGTAAATACCTTCCATTTCTGCTTTACCAACTGTAATGGCCCCTTAACCTTGCGGCCATACACAAGTTTAAATGGTGAAAACCCTAAACTGGGATGTGGTACAGCTTTGTAGGCAAAGAGCAACTGCTGCAACACTAGGTTTCAATTACTGGAGTGCTTATTTACAAATGTACGTATTATGGCCCCCAAAGTTTTATTAAACTTCTCCACCAGGCCATTTGTTTGATGGTGGTAAGGGATGGCAACCAAGTGGTTTACCCCAATGAACTTTTCAAAGGCTTTTTACGTTTTTTGCCAGGAAATTAGTTCCTGCATCTGTAAGGATGTCAGAGGGCCAACCTACCCTGGCAAAAAATGTTTGTTAATGCCTGGCACACATTTTTAACCCTGGTGTTACTTAAAGCTACTGCTTCCTGCCACTGAGTGGCAAAATTCATGAAAGTCAGCATGTACTGCTTTCCTCTGGGTGTCTTTTTTGGAAAAGGACCCAGAATATTTACAGCTACTTGCTGAAAAGGAACTTTAATTATGGGGAGTGGCTGGAGAGGGGCTTTGACCTGGTTTTGAGGTTTTTTCCCTTTTTGGCATACCTTACAAGACCGGACATAGGCAGAAACATTTTTGCCCATTTTTTTTTTTTGTGGAAGGACTTTTTAAAAATGGTTTGTGGTTTTGTTTACCCCAGCATGGCCACTAGGATGATCAAGGGGTAAGCTTAAAAGCTTTACCCAGTACTTAGTTGGAATGACCAACTGTCTTTGAGGATGCCAGTTTTTGTAGTGTTCACCAGAAAGAGTTTTTGGTATAAAAGTTTTTTTTTTTTTTTTTTACAACAAACCTGGATTGATTAGAAGAGCTGAGAGGTGGTGGGTTGCTTTGTGCTGCCATCCTGGCTCTTTGGAGGCTTTTATTTGCTTTTTGCTACCAATGTGGTTATTTAGAGAGCGTCAGGAATTTTATGACAGGTTTCAGAGTAACAGCCGTGTTAGTCTGTGTTCGCAAAAAGAAAAGGAGTACTTGTGGCACCTTAGAGACTAACCAATTTATTTGAGCATGAGCTTTCGTGAGCTACAGCTCACTTCTCATGAAGTTGATAGATTTCCACTCCATACGGCTAAATGCCTAAAAGTCTCTAAGGTGCCACAAGTACTCCTTTTCTTTTAGGAATTTTATGGAGTGTGCACGGTTGGGAGAAAATATTTAGCAATATTACTGGATTTATTATACTGTGGACATAGTTACTTCCATTTGTGGATTGTTGGGGAAGGATTGTTAGGGTTATTTGGTAGATTTAGCTTAGCCTTTTTCAGATCTAAGCACTTTAGTGGTAACTTCATTTTTAAGCATTGCTTTTCCGCCTCTGCATTTAAGCGTTGTTTCTTTGCCTCTGCCTTTAAGAGTTTTGCCTTTTTTTTTCTTTACTTCCAACTTCAAGCATTTTAAAGCTATTTGTTTGTTATGCTCTTTTAGGTTTGTTTTAGCTTTAAATTTAGCTAATTTTAGTTGCTGTTGGATATTGTGTTTTGCCATCCTAGCTCCTGCTTACCTAGCTTACCCGAGCGCTAGAAAGAAAAAAAACCCCTGCTTGTGAATTTCCAATTCACTGTGCTGTAATTTGATACCTTTGCCTTTGATACCTTTGTCTGCAGCTGTTCCCAGCTAACAGAAAAATCCTTTTTAGTTTGTGCTTTTTAAAAATGATCTCTGGTTCAAAATGATCCCACTGCTCATACCATGTCAGGGTTCCTTCCCCACTCTGAACTTTGGGGTACAGATGTGGGGACCTACATGTAAGATCCCCTAAGCTTATTTTTACCAGCTTAGGTTAAAACTTTTTTAAGACACAAAATTTTCCATACTTGGGATTTAGTATGCTGCCACCACCAAGCGATTTAACAAAAATCAGGGAAGAGACCACTTGGTCTTCCCCCAAAATATTTCCCCAAGCTTTACACCCCCTTTCCTGGGGAGGCTTGAGAATAAACAAGATGAGCACAGGCCAGCCTTGGGTTTTTAGGACCGTAAAAACCCAATCAGAATTTAAAAAACAAAACTTTATTAAAAAAACAAAACAAAACAAATAAACCCCAACTCTGTAAGATTAGAATGAAAGATAATCTTACAGGCAGTCAGATTTAAAACATAGAAAATTCCTTTAGGTAAAACCTTAAGTTACAAAAAAGATACAAAAACAGGAATACATTCCCTCCAGCACAGCAAATTTCACAAGCCAAAACCAAAAGAAAATCTAATGCATTTTCTAGCTAGATTACTTACTAACTTTATAAGAGTTGGATTGCTTGCTTTCTTGATTTGTCCCCAGCAGAGGTATTACACAGACAGACAAACAAAGCCTTTCCCCTTCCCACCCCCCAAATTTGAAAGTATTTTGTCCCCTTATTGGTTATTTTGGTCAGGTGCCAGCCAGGTTACTTAAGCATTTTAACCCTTTCCAGGTAAAAGGATTTTATAGTACTGTATTAGAACTTTTTAACCTCTTCCCTTTTTATAACAGGGTTGTTGTCAAAGAGTCCAGTGAATGAGTTTATTGACAGGAATGTTTGCCAGATCAGCACATTTTAAATGGTTATTGCATAATATTTATCAAACACCAACTTCAAATTTATAATTGCTTTTATATGGGAAAGCTGATTCTAAGAGTTTCTCAGCTAGTTAAAGATAACTAATCTTAATACAGGCTGTTAATGAACCAAAGCTGCTACTTGTGATGGCTGTTTGGTAGCCTATGAACAAAGTGTTGATAGCCTCACTCCAGTTTCTAATGTCAATGAACTTCTGACTCACTAAAACACTATCATATTTGGCCTTCTGTTGGATGTCTCAACAGAGAAGTCAAAGACTGGATGGACCTCTAAATCATTGAATATCAGGGTTGGAAGGGACCTCAGGAGGTCATCTAGTCCAACCCCCTGCTCAAAGCAGGACCAATCCCCAATTTTTGTCCCAGATCCCTAAATGGCCCCCTCAAGGATTGAACTCACAACCCTGGGTTTAACAGGCCAATGCTCAAACCACTGAGCTATCCCTCCCCCTAAAGGGGTTAGGCTATTTTGTCATCCCCAGCAGCAGTTTCTTATTATTATTACTATTAATTATGTAAATAGTGTTTTGAAATACAGTCACTATTGCTAGTAAATATTAATCTTTTATGATTTTTGTATGTTAAACCCTCAATTCTTTGAATATTAACTAGTCTCCCAAAATCTTTGCAGTGTTAGCAAAAATGTCTCTGGAGTCTAAGGCCTCAGCATGTTGGTTCTTAAACTTAACTTAGTGTGTGACAAGTGTTCAGGAAAGTATATAGTTAAGTATTTGGCTGTATCTAATTGTCCTCAGCACACTTCAGTCTGAGAAAGTCCAGATGTTCAGGAAAAGAACCCCTCAGAACTAATGACAGATGCCTACAGAAGTACGTCTTAACGAAAAAGTCTCGGGAATTGATAAGGGATGCTTATGGCCCAGTTTTGTTCTGTGATTGATAAGGGGTATTTATTGTTGCAGATGTTTTCGGCAGTAGATGAAATAATGACCTATTGAAAGATGTTTTGAATTTATTCAGAACTACCTGTTGCCACAACTGTTAGTAATAATGACCAGATTAGAAATCCCTTTATTTTGTCAACCAGTAAACTAGGCTACTATAAAAGAAGTTCCACAAGTAAAAAAGATAATTGAGATATTAAAAACAGTACACATCATGGGAAAGTAATTTTTTCCCTCCAAAAGGAATTTCTTTGTCTTATGCCTATAAATGAGGTTTTAGAAGAGGGAGTTAGGCTGGGAATGAACACTGTCTGCATGCTACCAGTTACAGAAGGAGGACACAGGATACCAGCTCTTCACCAATCACAAAGAGCGGTAAACAGCACTTAATTTATGCCGGACTTGCTAGGGCTGAGCCCTGGCATGTCTGTGCTTGCTGCATCAGTTATGAATGTAAAAAAAAAAAAATTTGCTTGAGCCCTGGCACTTCTTTCATTTCAAGTTAAGCACTGGTGGTAAAATGTACTTTCTGTATTTGATCTAGTGGTGTATTAATTTTTGATTAAATAATTCCATTTGAGCCTGTTATTTTGACATCTCACATTGTAATGACTGTTATTAAAGCCAAACATGCAACAATATAAGATTCCAATGATTGGTGCAGAATATGAGTAAAAGTTGGAACATGAAACTCAAATGCCCAGTTGTATCTGTTCCACATACTGGACATTCTAGGCCAATTATTTAAACAGTAGAAGCCCACTTACATGTTCATAAAGGCAAGCTCAATACTTTCCTACATCTCTGTGCACAGTTACTGAAACTGCATGTGTATTGAAGTAGCCAGTTAGTGATGTGCAAAACCATTACTGTTGTTTGTACCCTTCTGATGATCTACCTCTTCCCCATTGCCTTCAAGAAACTTGCTGACACTGTCTCCTACTTACCTAAATCATTTGTTTACCTTATGAATGAACCACTCATTACTGTGGAGATTGTAGGGGAATGGCATCAGGGCATTGGAAACAATATTAGAAATTTATATGTGAGGGGATGAGGAGTCTGAGTTGTGGAAAAGAAGAAGGAGAAGACAATTTATCATGTTTAATCTATCCCCTGGCCCACAATGTCTGACAAGATATGGTCCCTATCATCCCCTTGATCCCTTTGCTCATATGTTGTACCACTTTCACCCCTGTTCATTTATCTGTGCCTTCTTAAATTATAAGCTCTGTGGGATAGGGGACGTATGTTCCTGTTGTCTGGAAAGCATAGAGCCCACAGAGGGGGATAGCACTATCTAAAATATCAGTAATAATACATACTATTTGCATGTGCCAATATAGACATGTTATTGTGTGCATATCTGAGGCCTCCTCTTTACAAAGAAAAATCTAGCCTTTTTTGTGTGATCAATCTGCAAATGATGTAGCTGTAGGCCTCATAGCTAAACTTAAATACTCGGCCACTTGAGATTCAAGTGATGTACATTTTCTAAGACAGAACATTGAGCTGTCAGCTGACCGGGTGAGGAGAGTCTCAGGATAGATCCTTGGTGGCATGGCTTTCTCTGCAAATGAGTTCTCTCAAGGATGTGAGACTTAAGTGCAAAGCCAGTTTGGCTTCTGAGGTTTCCCTACATTACCTTTCAAGTTGTGGCAAATCATTAACTGTCCCTGATATGTTGTTACAGTTACTGGGTAGCGGCAGTTAATTTGCTAAAAGTCCATGTTCTCTGTAAGAGAAGATTTAGGCATCTAAAATAAAACCATTTATCAGGCAAAGAGGGTGGGATGAGACGGAAAAGGAGGAAAACTAAGATACTTAACACTTGTGTCTTTTTGTCAATAAATAATTTTGCCACAGAATGCCTGATGATCTTTCTAATAACATACACACTACAAACTTAATTGGAGATAACTGAACAGATGGAAATAGCAATATTCCAAAGTTGTTGGGTGCTTTGATGTGAGAGACATTGGTGACAAGGTAGATGATTTATTGTCCGATTAAACAGATAATTTTAATTTCTTTCTGTCTCCTTTTTTTTTTTTGCCTCCAATTTATTCTGCTTTTTCTTTTCACATCATGGCAACTGTCCCAATAGCTTTAAAGCAAGAGAATAGCTGCATCCCGTTTAAAATATGCCACTGCTATTCTGCAGCTTGCCAGGAGCTGGTGTTGCACAGAACTCAATTGCTTCCTCCTTGAAGGATGAAAGGAACATATTTCCATGAAATTGTAGCCTTCCTTGCCAAAGCTATAGGATTATGGATGCATTGTCCACATCTAAATATGGTCACCCCTTTTGGGAAAGTGGAGAGTTCGAGTCAGAAACTGATGTAGCAAGAAAGAAAGAAAGCTCCTTTAGTTTCCCCTAGCTAAGTACTGATAACTTTCAGCTTTTCATTATTTTTGAACTGGATGGGCTATTTCAAAATAAAAGGGTCATTGTTTGACAAGGTCTATCTGATTCACTTTTTTCCCTCTCAGATTCCCTGTAAGAAAGTGCAATGTGCAGAAAAATTAAACTTCAGGACTCCAGAAATTAGATGTCTCTCCCAATATACCAGCTCTTTCACTTCTCTGCTTTTTACACTGTACCATTACAGTTGAATGCTTGACAGCTTTTTCATTTTAGATATTGGATGTGTTCTTTAAAGAAAAAAATAATTATTTTATTTCAGGTGTAACTGGAAGGGGGAAGGGCTCAAGAATCCCCTCCTCCAACATATGGAGATAAGTAACCCTTATTAAATATGTCTTTTTATTTTTCCAAGGAAAAATATTATACTTTAACTCTCAGCAAAGGATACATGGAACATTATTGTGGTAGTCCCCTTCCTGTAGGCTACCTTGCACTAAATAAGAGGGGACAGATCCTCAGCTGGACTAGACTGGGGCTACCCCTAGACTGAACCAACCAGTGACAAAACAATTATTCATGAATATTTTAGTGAATTAGAAACTGACTTTTGATTCGCCGCCAATTTGCTTTTCACAGACGTTTGTGCGGGTGAAGCTTTGTTTACACTGTTCTTCTAAAATATATTTCAGTCTGAGATTTTTTGTTTCAAGCACAGATGGAAATATTAGATTTCCCACTTTTGCCAGTCAATTTGTTAAGAGAAGACTACTGCTTCTTTACAGAAGATCACTGTGGTGTACCCCTAGCAGAAGTGTCAGGTTGTCACAACTATGCTAATACAATGAGGAGTCCTTGCTGGTGCACTATGAGGTATTTTAGGCTCTGGCTGAGCCTCTTGTGTAGGGTTATCTGCTGCCAGTGCAGGCTCAGTGGTGCCCTTTGATGTTGGAGCGGTAGACGGGGTTGCAAGCGCTGCACTCAGTGCTGGCAACGGTTCTGGTACTGGTTGCGGGGTCAGTGCTAACGAGGCCAATTCAATTAAGGTGGAAGTGGCCTGGTTAGCACGGATCCCCACTTGGTAAGGCAACTCCCATCTTTTCATGTGCTGTAATATATATACTGCTTACTGTATTTTTCACTCCATGCATCTGATGAAGTGGGTTTTAGTCCACGAAAGCTTATGCCCAAATAAATTTGTTAGTCTCTAAGGTGCCACAAGGACTCCTCGTTGTCTTTGCTGATACAGACTAACATGGCTACCACTCTGAAAACTATGCTAATGGTGCTCACAGTAGCACAGTTTTAGGCAAATATACTGTCTGGTTCTGCAGTTGTGTGCACATTCGGATGGGAACACACACAGAGGAGGAACAGTGCATAAAATATAAAAATAAAGTAAGGACAATATATAAATATATTTGAAATTGAGTTCACTTCCACCCACTTATTTGCATATCTCATACTTGGAAACTAGTCTTATGCAATCAGTTATAACCAAAAACATAAACATAGCTGGAAGGGGAAAAGAAAGAGAAACAGTTCAGATACATTGACTAATTGTGGTGTTAGCACAGAAGAGAACCTATATGCCATATGCCAACTCAATTTATTGAGGTTAGTAGGCTCTCATATCTGTGGTGGTTCCCATGCTTACAGTCCTAATAAAAGTGGTCAATTCCCACCCTCCACACCCTTGGAAAATACTAAGAAACTTTGGCCATAAGCTGAAATCTCGTAGGAGTTGTAGTCTGGATGCCTCATGCTACCATTCTCCCCATAAACTTGACTCCTTGGTTGGATTCTGATAATGCAGCACAGTCTTCCCTCTACAAGAGGTGAGATGGTGCAATATGGGAGTCCCTGGTTTTGGTGGTGCATCATGGGAGATGTAGGCTGGCTGGGGAACTTAGCTTTTGGCCAAAATATTTTGGTTTGCGGCATTCAGTTTTTATGAAAAAATCAAAAAATTTCATGGAAAGCAGACTTTTTCTGTGAAAAGTTGTGTTTCATCGAAAAACCATTTTTCCCAGGGGGGAAAAAACAGTTTTGATGGAAAAATTTTGACTAGTCCTAAATATCAACCATCAGAAGTCATACAGTCTCTAAAAACAGGGCAGCATGTACTCTTCAGTTGTGATTTTCCCTGTTACAACCCTTATGGCTTCTTCATCCTCATCTTTTTCCTTTGACACAAGAGCAGAGCTGCTTTGTCAATAAATTAAAGATCCTGATTGAAAAATGGAAAACAAATTGTGATCATTTAAAAAAATATTGTTTCCGTTTGGCAAAATTTTGTTATTGTTGAACTTTTCCAACCAGCTCTAATACGTTTTCCAATGAATTTACCTTTAGTTTGATTCCTGAACTGACCTTGATTTTTGGCATTTATTGACCAGTATTGAGTATTTGCTGAATGCCTTGTGCCTGCATTCAGGTTTTGGGTTGTTCGCAATATGTAATGATCAGTCACCTAAATCACATGGTTTTCTTTCTGACCTTGACTATATGACAGGAGCTTTTTACAACAGGACTGTAATGATGAGCAGTGAACAACAGCTAGAAATGATAAGTAATGACAAATAAATCTTGTTCACTCACAAATATCCCAGTTTTCATGTATTTACAAGTATTCATACAAAGAACAGCCAGTTCCAATCATGCAAATGTTTGGGATCAGGGAATCAGAGGGTCAAACCAAACAAGTAAAGAATAGCTGTTGTAATTCATTGAATAAGATAACTCATTTATACAGGTCTAATAATTAAATAACCCATATACCAGTAACATAAGCTTAGTGGTTACATTCAGTAAAAATATAAACAAGAAAATGTCACTTAAGTACCATCCTAATTTTCTAAATACATCTGGGGAATCTCTTAAGTAGTAATTAAAGGCCCATTTCTCATTTCACAAAAGCCCCTTGATACTGCCCTGGAAGTGTAAAGGGATCTTCAAGGTGGACTCTGGGCTCTTTTTTTGTGTGTGTGTGTGCCATGTTCCTAGCATGGGGTCCTGAGGCAGGGCTTCTGCTCTTGTTACCCCTATTCTGCAAAGCAATGATGAATTATTGGGTTTGGTGAGCCCTCTCTTCCCTGCCAGTCTTTTAGCTGAGGCTAGGATACCTAGCACGGCAGAGCCATTAGGCAGCCTGCCATATTCAAAAGTGGAGCATTCACATGCTTGAAACATACCTATCTCACATGAAGTTCTAAATAAGGAATTCTTTCACCACTGGAGCATATAAACTAACACTTTGTTATTAATTTACTCACTTTGTACAATCTCTTTCCATTAGCTACTACTATTACTTTATTCACAGTTACCTGTGGGTTATATCCACAGGAACCCTGGAGCATCACAGTGCAGTTGATTTTATGCAGCTTTGTCTTTTTGTTGTTCTTGATGCATTGTCATTATTTCTCAGCAATGATGCTTTGCTCATTTCTAAAGCAATGTTCGTAACTATATTTTAGCTTTTAGAGAATTGACTGACAATTTTTTAAAATAAAAAAATATGACTACTTACATATATTTATTTAGTGGGTGGCCTAGCATGCTGTGACTCTGTATATTAAAAGCATTCATTTGAGTAACTATATTTAATATAGACAAAGACCTAAAAATGACAGCATAACATTAGAAATGTAAACAAAATTACTTCGGGCAATTGAAATGCAGTATAACCAGAGGGACTTTAGTTCTGCTAAGTGTAAATCTCAGTGTAGCCTTAACTATGGACTGTTTCTTACCAGTGCCCCCATAATAATGTGGCTTGATTGTTTTAAACCAAATTCTGATTTACCACAGTACTTGTGATAATCAAGTTAATGGGACCAACTCTTGGTGTAAATGGGCACAACTCCACTGGAGGAAAGAATTTTGCCCAGTAATAGCACTGAACATGCCAGGGTCTACAGCTACATTCACTACAGAGAGCTAATTAAAGATATACAGGACTATATCTTCAACTGGAGTAAATAAGTACTGTTCCACTGACTTCACAGGGCGAGAATCTGACCCAGAGACTTAGCAGAGCACACTGTGAACTTCTTGTATTTTAAAAAATGCCCAATTTTAGATTTCTATGCAGCAAACGGTTTAATGATTTTTTGTAAGCCATACGGCCATAGCAGATTGAGGCTATGGACAATTATCCCTAAAGTTTTACAAAGCATTGTGTGAGGTTTTAATAGTGCAACTCTCTTTAAAGACAATAGGAATCACAGAGCTAAAAACCATGACCAATACTTTGAAATATTACAGATAAGTGAACGTTCCAGAGCTGTTCCTTTCTCCAATACTCCACAACGCATCAAGCCAAAACCTCTTTGCCTATATTTCCACTGCAACTTTTTAGCCATTTCCCTTTCTCCTTCATTTGGAAGCAACATATTTCATTCCACTAGTTAGGTCTTAAACCAAGACTGTTTGGACACTGGTCAATATGACAAACAAAATCATCAACCAATGGCAATTTCCACTACAGGGAAATGCAGAACTAGAATCACAGCTAGTATTATGGGCTAAGGATGACATAGATGTGTGGGAAATGTGTGAATAGCACCCGACTGGTCATAAATTTTGTTAGTATTCCTTCACTTTCAAGAGCAGTAAATTCAGCCACAACATTTATTTAAAGCTCCCATTATTTTGGGCTAGTGTTATGAGCCGTGCATTTGTCTCTTGTAACTTTTATCCCGAATTGCTTAGTATGACTCGGAGCTACATCACCAGAAGAAATGGGCACTGCATGTGATGTTTGGGGTTGGAGGGATGTGAAAAAAATGTTACTGTTATAAATGGCAAAATAAAATACATTAAGAACAGATAATATTTTTGTCATAGTCACAGAAAGTGAAAAAATGACCTATTTGGCTCAATTTTTTTTTGTTCTCCAATGATCTGTTTTCCTGAAAAGTCCTATATAAATTCTGGGAAATATTTTTAAGTTGTCCCTATAAATAGTTTTCTAAGAAAAAACCCATATCTCTTCCCCAGCCTTACAGTCTGGAGCAGAACTCTACTCTTTTAAACAAGTGATCTACCTCAAAACACTGGTGGTGCTGTATTAACCCTGTTGTATGATCAAAATTCTCATCTATTCAGGCAAAGAACAAACAAACAAGAGAAATGTTTCAGAGTAACAGTGGTGTTAGTCTGTATTCGCAAAAAGAAAAGGAGAACTTGTGGCACCTTAGAGACGAACCAATTTATTTGATGCATCCAATGAAGTGAGCTGTAGCTCACGAAAGCTTATGCTCAAATAAATTGGTTAGTCTCTAAGGTGAAACAAGAGAAAGCTCTTTTAGATGGTAGCTCCACTGTGACACAAACCTCTGATGCATTATTCATGCCGTACTCTAGGGGTCACACTAACAAGTGAACTACATTTCTGGTACATGATTGCTGGGCACATGCCATGCACAAACAGTACAGTTGATGAGGTGTTCCAACTGCAGTTGAAACACTCCTTTTTTTCTGCTGGTGTCAGATCTTTCAGTTTACAGAAGTCTGAAATCCAGGTCATTCTTACTAAGAATTTACAAAGGGTCCTCATCACTGCTAGGATACCTGTCAACTTTTTTTTTCTTGCCCTGAATTAGTACAACTACAAACAATAACGACTATAGAGTAGGTAGCACGACTTCTGAAAAGCTGAGATCTGGCAGGTCAGAAAAGGAAAATGATGGAGAAGCAGGGGTTGTGCACCATTAAAGACAATCAGTAGATGCGTATTAGTCTCCCAGTCTGGACCATTGTTTAAAGGTACCACTGATATTTAGTAACCAAAGCAGAAACTGGATTGAATTTTACAGTAAAACGGCTGACTTTCAGGAAACTGTCCATTCAACAGCTAAACTATTTTACACTAAACAGCATCTGAAGAGTAATAAGCAAGCATCGGTAACAATTGCAGCGTCTAGACTACTGTAGTGTTCCACTTCAAACCAGTTTTAAGACAGAATGCCAATATCTGTCATAATCAACTTCCTGCTCTTGCTAAGTAGCCTTCTCTTCTTAGCTAATCCTTCTGAGGAGATTAGAAGGATTAGGAGATTCTCACAAAAGGACTTTCAATTTATTTGCATCACCAATTTTAATTTAAAATGGTACTTAGTGTATATATAAGAACGGAAATAGATCCTACAAACACTTAGAATGTGACTAACTTTATGTTAATGGGTCTGCTCACACATTGGTAAAGTTTGGGCCTTTGACATTTTAAAAATAGTGAAACAAAGATATACTCATTTTAACTATTTTAAGAGCAGTCACAACAAATGGGATGTAATGGATTGAATGTAACTGATTCCATCTTGAAGTTTTGATGTAGACAAACATTTTGAGTTTGTTAAATTATTCCTTAGTATTTCATTATAGACCATGAGTTATATTAGTCGCTGTAAATTATATGGGTCAAATTCTTCTCTGTTGTATCAGGTAAATCATTAATTTAAATGGCATTACTTTGGATTTACCGCAGTGTAATAGAGCAGAATCTGTTGCTGTATCTTTAATTAGCTTGCTTGTGAAAGAAACACTTTATAAAAATGAAGATGATGAAGCCAAGGGTATATTGTATAGATGTGTGTGTAAACCAAAGAATAAAATTTTTTTTTTTACCATAATTAGGAACATTTTCTCCCATTCAGAGTAACTTTAGACGAGTGTGCAATATAGAACAATCAGTAAATTATTAGCCTCTCTGAAAGACAAAACTTTGTAGTGGAAACGTCAGATATTTTTCTGTATAACCGAGTTAGTGAGTTGCAGCTTGAATAATAAGAAGTTGTCTAGCTGATCTGAAGTTATACTGTGAAGATTCCCCTCTTTTTAGAACTGTACAGGGGAATGTATAAAATGCCTCGACAGGCCTAATTCTATTATGTGTATTTTGACAGAGATGCTGTTCATAGCCATGAAAGTAAAAGCTCCATAAAATCTGAGCATTTAAATTGAATCTAAATGGGCCCCAACACCATTTAATGCAAGCTGTTCTTTAAAAGAGGCTTTCTTCTTAGTCACCTCCAGCAGCTTGTATTGGTATTTGGTTATTGATTTCTACTGACCAGCAGCCCTTAAAATTTGTCACTTTGGACTAATAATACTTATCTTCCAAGTATGAGAGACATGCTATTAAATGGGGGCCGTTGAGCCTTAGTTTTGATTCTTCGTTGCAATTATGGGGTGTTCTCAGCATCTTTAATGGAGGTATTTTTAGAGATTCTTGCTTATCTGAGTTAATTGCTTCCTTTATGTGAACTTTCTTAGATTGCACAGGCCTTCATGAATCAAAGGAGTTAGTGAATTCATGCCTCCACATATGGAAAATTAAGATTCCCAAGTGGAATTTGAAAATGTAAAGATATTGAGAAACTGGACAATTCAGAGAACTATTTGGAGGATACCAATAATTTTCCCTCCAGTAGAAGGGTTTCAACCTGATCCAGGTTGGAAGAAACTATATTAACATCTCCTATTGGCCACTTAGGGCAAATTGCAAACAAAAGACACTGCAAGAATGGGAACAGAGGGCAAAGAGAGAGAGAGACGACCTGGAACCAGAGTGAAGAGTCAGATGTATCTCTCAGAATGAAAGGAGGGAGGAAAGATACCATGGAATAGAAGGGGATTGAGAAAGAAGAAGAGGAGAATTTGGCCATGAACCACCCGTATTAACACTGAGTTCTTGATTCTTTCTTGAGATGTGTGTCGGGGGGAGGGGGAAGAGGAGGAAGGGGGGAGATTTGTCCTTTTAGATATCTATATCTGAATTCATTTGCCAGATTGGTGACAATGTGGTGCTGTAGTAGCGTGCAAACTTTGGGAGATTATCAACTGACTGTATTTGTGTGTATACAAATAGGAATGTAACAAGTCATCTGTTTCCAGAGGGGATGTTTCAAAGTGGTCCTGTTATTAGATGAAATTTTCATATATTTAGCTAAAAATTATCTACAGGGCAGCCATTGTGGTCCAAACTCACGTTGGGCCAGATTCTGGTGGCAGTTAATGATACAAATCTAGAAAGACTTAATTAATGTCAGTGGAGTTGCTCCAGAATTATATCAGTGCATATATATGCTATGATATTTGTCTTATTATCTATTGAGTGTTTTTGTTTCCCTGATTGATGGAGACATGCTAGCCATGAGAAAGTTATTCTCAGCAGAAAAAGGAGAGATTTGGGGCAGGCATGATGCTTTCTCCCTTAATTTTTATTAATGAAACGAGGCTGCAACTTTAAGATTTCAAACAATTCTTAAACATGTCTTCAATTTGACTTTGATAGGTGCTGTTGATTACTCACTGTCCCACAAGAAATTGCGTGACAGGCTCTGGAATGGGGAAACAATGAAAATGTGTTACAATCTTATAAACTGTCCTGATTTTTTTTAAAACGCAGTTTCTCTCACTTGCGTTTTATCTTTTGCATAGCTTCATGGATTTCATCCTAGTCTCTGGACCATCTTTTTAAATTTTCCTCTTTCCTTTTTGATAAAGAAATGAGGCTTATATCCTAAAGGCTTTCCAATATTCCATTATAGCTGTAGACTTGAAACAGCCAAACTACTGGAGTTAGAATGAAGACTGTACTTAAGCCAACACCCTGGGAACATTTATGAACTCATGGGTGGCACAATTCCAGGGGCGGCATTCTGCCCCCTCCCCTCTTTTTTTTGCTTGGGCAGTTGCACTCTTGGAGCTTGGGGCGGCAAAAAACCTAGAGCCGGCCCTGCCCAAAATGAAGAAGATGAAGAGGAGAGGAACGAAGAAGCCTGACAATGAGAGAGTGAGAGATCGTCTAACTGTCTTGCTTTCTTTTTGTTTCCTTTGTTTTTTTTTTGTTTGTCCATCCAAAAACTAATTGCCCCACAATTCATTGTGGTAGATATGGTCAATGGTTTCAATAAAGGTAATCTTTTAATTAAGCTGAAAAGTTGCATATTGGTATTTTAATGTTAACAAACTCAACTGAGGTCTTGATATGTAAATGTTCTATGTTCACAGAATACACTAAAAGCCACTTTATGCTCAGTTTGCTATCTAGTATATTATGGCGCATCGGTATAACTTTATCCACTGCCTTCCTAGAAGCACATTGCCAGTTGTTAGAATAAGAGTGTACACAGCCCATAGCAGCTACTTTGCAAGGGTGCTTCTAGCTCTTGGCATAAACCCAGTAAGTTCACAACGTCTAGCAGAGGGGCAAGCAATGAGAGTCAATTATGCACAAGCTATTTTGATGAGGTGGGATGCTTCCTGTTCTGCTTATTGAATTTGAAAACCTAACAGCTTTTTTTCATTTGTTTTCCTCTTAGAGGAGCCATTAAAACTGATTGCTCTGGCTGATTTACAGGAATTCAGGTTAAAACAATAAAGAATTAAGATGTTTACTAAGAGTGTAAGTGCAATTTTCTTTGCTAGTTACATCATCACAGGTGGGCACAACACCACCAAGTCTGAACAGCTCCACAGGAAAAAAAAAAGTCAAAACATCATGTTAATAGGCAATAAGAGAACAGTCTTGTTTTCTCAGAAAAGATAATTCCTTGAAGTGGAATGTTTGCTAGTGAATTCAACAAAATTATGTTTGAGTATCATTACGGGTGTGCTGCAATGTACTATAAACAGCAACTTTTTAAAAAAACACTAAAAAATTGCTTGCTACTTCATAGGAAGAGTAAGCCAGACTAATCATCTCTCTTGTCAGGAATCTTTTCCACTCAACTATTGTCAAATGTACAATCTCTATGATACACTTAATTGTAGAATACTATACAGTAAACAGGAGATTCCATCTTAACCCCCAGCTGAATATATACCCTAAAGCAGGGCTTCTCATCCTTTTCAGATTGATGACTACTTCTTCAAAGCAAACATGATCATGACCTTCCTTACATTTACTCTAAATAAGCAAAAAAATGCATCAGTGCTAATGGCAAGCCTCTATAACTTATTTTTGTGTGTACTTTGAGAGGGTAGCAGGAATGCTTGACCCTGAAGGATAAGGGTGTATGAGGAGTGAGAATAATAACGTTTTCTATGCCTCACAACCCCCATGATTGCCTTTTGTGACCCACCAGTTGAGAAACTTAATAATAACGTTTTCTATGCCTCACAACCCCCATGATTGCCTTTTGTGACCCACCAGTTGAGAAACTTTGCCCTAAATTACAGCAATTGTTATCACTTTACCCCTTTAATTTAGCCAGTGTAATTACAGAGGCTATTTATATATACATCTCTGCTATTTCCTGGAAATGTATAAAACTATTTGCCTCAATCTCTTGCATCAATCACTCCAACAAGTTATATGTTGTGCAAAATGTACTCCTTTTTATGTTTTAAACACATTGCCTTCCATTTTCACTTATTTTAATCTTGTTTTATGCTACAGAAAGTGATAAATAAACCCACATTGGTGCCATTGCACCTGGATAAAGGGGTGCACAAGGATTATGTCAGGCCCTTCTGGAAAACTTCATTGACTATGCCCAATAGCATACATTAAATATGGAGAAGTGAGGTGTTTTAGCGATAAGTTTTCTAATCTTTGTTTAGTTTCAGTTGGAATTTGAATGTCACCTACTGGAGTTTTCTTCCTTTCTTTAACTACAATACCCTAAGCAGCCAGTACAATATTATAGAAAGTATGTAAGAGATTCTCTAAACTTTTGTGAGGGCCCATAACAAGACACAGAAGCTGTGGTCACGTTCAGTACCAACATCTGGAATCTGAAAGTCCTAGGATGTTTCTGGCTTTTCAGAATGTAACAAAGAATAACTAACAGACCTTCCCCACAGAATTTAAATCAGGGTTTAAGTTAATAGCTCAAAAACACTTCTGTTAAGGTACTTCTACAGTTCTGGTCAAACAAACAGTCAGGGGGTAAATACAGCATTCTGTGCATGGTCATGATTTGAATCTAGAACTATGTATGAGAAAAAGAGAGAAATTTCAAGCTAGGTTTCCCTCCCACAAAAGATCAGAATTTTAGTACCAGCAAACCCTACTGTCTTAGAGCAGAGCCTCTTAAAGCGTGGTGGGACAACTTCTTAATTCCCACAGCTGCTATCCTGACAATCCCTGCAATTAGAGCATACAGCTCTGGTCTTTCCACTGCTAATACTGCCAGCCCCTGAATGGTTGCTATACACCTTATCATAGAAACTATCTAAGTGTGTCACATCAGTGCTTCCTTGCCGCATCCTAAAGTAAAACAAAAAAACCCCAAAGATTTAAAATCTTCATTGATACGACAAACTGTTACAGCTCCTTAAAAACTCATTCTATACTATTTTTAAATAATTGTGCTGTTTTTAACTCAGCTGTAGTAGGAAAGATCTTTGGAGATATGAAATTTCCCCCTCACCCATTCTAACTTGAAATTCAATTTTGTGCTGTCTTAAAAATTGTTTTGGGGATTAGTGGGGGTTTCTTTTACACCAGATTTGAATTTTTATTGGCAAGGTTTGAACCTCATAAAATAGATATATCAAGGAAAGGATAGTAGAACTGGAAGCAAAGCTATGGACAAAAAGATTCTACTGGAGAGTCTAACATTCTAAGGTAATGACTTTTTGGCTTTTCTGTGAAACAGTATCACTTTTCTTGCTGGGGTGGCTCTTACCTCTGTGAGCCCAGCGCAAAGTAAAATAGCCCATTTGAGGTAGGAGAATTTGGCAGCTGGGTAGGTCAGAGATCCAATATCAAAATAGGCCAGGATTCTACTATTGGATCCACATGGCACAATCCTTCAGCTGACCTTCCGATGAAGCATAAGGAAATGGATTAACAAGATCATTATCAATGGAAAGTGTTAAAAATATTTAGAGGTCAGATCTTAGCCTCACAACATTTTATAGAGAGGGTTAGGCATAGCTATAGATAACGTGTGCTAGAAAATCTGTAGCTAGTTTGACAGGTACTGAATAAAAAAAATTAATCACAACCCACTTTACTGTCTATAAAATGCCTATTGAATAATTTCTATTGAGCTTTTATAGATTCTCTCTCTGGAGTAATGTTAAAGGACGGTTTTTAAAATGGGCATAAAATGGTGAACATGTAGGGTAACAGCTAACCCCCAGATGGGCCGTTCTGAAAAATGGGGATGTTTTAATGATATTGATAACAAGCAGGCAAATGGTATTTCACAATGTGGTCTTCTTGTATAGATACGATTTATAGTCCATTTTACAAAATGCACTGCTGAGGCAGGTGAAGCAGATTCCCTGTCCCAGCCCCACTCCCCAACTCTATGTCCCATTGCTCTTGTATTTAAATGTACAACCTATACAATAAAATGGCAAAGGACATACTAAAAATATTGCTGTAATGATAATAGGGTAAATACTGGAAAATAATAATACCTAGCTCTCACATGGAGCTGTTCATCAACCATTCTCAAAGTGTTTTCCAAAGGAAGCAAGTATCACTATCTCCATTTTACAGAGGGGAAAACTTAGGCACTGAAGGGAAGAGTGACTCACCCAAGTTCACTCTGCAGGTCAACAGCAGAGCAAGGACTGGAATGCAGGTCTCAGGAGACCAAGGCCAGTGCTCTGTCCATTACTGACATGAGTAACATTCACTCCAACGAGTGTGATTTGCTGTGGTAGCCTGCTATTGTATCAATGTGAAATACACTCTACTGTGACAGTAAAAGATCTTGATGTCGCAACTGGATTAACTGTTTTCTATATACAGTGGTGAAACTAGAGAAAGAGTAAGCAATATGCAGTAATTGTAATATAAGTGGGAAGCAAAACAACATTTAATTTTTACATTCAACATTGTTCTGAAGAATCTAACTCTATGGCAAATGCTTAATTCACTGTTAAGAAATCTAAGGTACGTTACTTTTAAGCAATAGAGGTCTGTCAGAGCAAATCCTTGATCTACCCATGACAGATGACATTGACAGACAGCTGGCATTTGAGGGCACTCTGAAACAGCAGCACTTTCAGAGTACAGAACAAATAAAGGAAAGCAATTATGGTCACCAAAGACACAAAGCTCTCTCTGCCTGCACCCACATTCTCTCAGCAATTCCCTCTACACCCTCCACATTATTAACCATGTATTTAACAATACTATAAAGCCTAACACAGAAGAGCCACCCATCTAAAGAGGCCTGCAAACATCCGGGTGAAATCACAAGTTGCAGAATGGAAATATACAAGAACTCAAGGCCTTTGTGATTGTTTTTCATTCTTTCAGCTCATGAAAATTGATTTGTGAATGAAGTGCTGATCCCTGAAGAGAGAGATTCATTTTCCAAATGGTCATGGGTAGCATACCACTAATCAAATAAACAAGCATTTTTTCCTTAAAACTTTGGAGGTTGCTTTCACATTATAATTGCTAAGTGATATTTATTTTCAGTGCAGCACATTAATCATAAGATACATGACCTTTAGAAAAAATAGCACATTTTTTACACCCAGTGACAAGATATTGTACAAGTTAAGGCAACTCATGCTTAATGCAAATATATGAAAGGGGTTGTTCAAACCATGCCAGCCATGATTTTGTACCAGAAAACAGAGACAATGCACAACCTTGTGAAATTTCATGTCTCTGCAATTCTCGTTGGAGCTTTAAGAATACTGTCTGCCGATCTCTTGTTTTAAGTGCTGGATATCTCTTCCACATACTGACTTAACATCTGACCAACTCATAATAAAGAAGTCCTTTTATGTCAAAAGCTGTGTTCCGAGCACACGGTATTTGGACTACCTCAAGAATGAAAGGCCCTCTCTAGGAAACCTATTTTACTGCTATCGACAGCTTCATTCTTTTAAGCATTTTGCATAAAACGGAAAGAAGGAGCTGCTCAAGATAGCTGCCTCTTGGGATGAAACCATTTAAAAATGTGTATTAGGATCTTCCTGTTCAGTTCAACTGGAAAATCCATGATGAAGAAGTCACAGCTGTGGAAGGTTCAGTGAAAATAGCTGAAGGAATTATGCAAGTATTTTCCTTGTGATCCTTTCTAATTTGTTTAAGGTGCCACGTACTCCTTTTCTTTTTGCGAATACAGACTAACACGGCTGCTACTCTGAAACCTTTCCCTCATAGGGATTCTCTCTCTCTCTCTCTCTCACACACACACACACACCAAACACCTTTAATCACATAAAATCACATTAAAACTATTAAAATGTTATAAAATTACAATATATACACAAAAAGATATGAATAAAAGAAAGCAAAACACATCTTAAGAGAACCTTAAACATGGATCACTAAAGCATTGTCATCAGCAGGTTCACTTAAAATATTCAACTCAACCAAAAAGTGTCCAGATTATAAATCAGTTTGTAAAAGGTGTAATCAATCCACAGCCAGGCTACAATCAGTGTGCAGAACCACTCTCCCACATCATACAGCTTTACCCTCGCCACTCAGTTTTGGTGAGATTTCAATACGGCTAGTTTTGTTTGACCCAGCAAAAAGTTATCCAGGCAGGAAGCCATCCAAATGTGAGCACTATATCTCATGCTGAGAACAAACTGGTGTGATGGAAAAGACCCCTGTATTCACACTCAACATGCTGTTGTAATAATCTTTGTATAAGGTATGCCTTGTGAGGTATCGTTTGAAAACTTGTAACTTGCTGATTGGCAATATCAGGTAAAATGTGTGTTGCAGCTTTATACATAAAGTTGTAAATTTCCCCTGTATAATGTTAAAAGTGTGTGTTCAGAAGGTGGGGAGTCTGCTCCCTGTACAATGGCAGACCACAAATGGCTCGGGGGGTGAAATAGAATCTGCCCCAGTGCAGATGCAGGCTCATCTCCTGCTGGTCCCTTGATATCCCAGCTCCCTCCCTACTATTCTGGAGTCCACATTCTTCCCAGAACCAGCAGTGTGTGGGCAGGAACAGCCTCAAATGACCAGGGTTACTACACAAGAAACATGTCATATTGTCAGAGATAGCAAACACTGTATAATTCACCCCTTTATCTGGTGCTTTAAAATCAGGTTTAAGGGCTGGTCAGGGTTATATAGAACCACATACACCTAGCACTGGAGCAATGTCACATGTCTTACATTTGGGTTCTTGAAGCCTAAGAATCATTCTAGCAGCAGAAACTACATTCCCATAGTGGAAGAGATCAGACACGAGCATCTCAATGTGAAGAGGGATGGGAGGTCCAGTGGAAAAAAACTACTTTAGTAGCAGAAGTAAACAAGGGAAAAACTTGAGCAGAGGATTTCTTGACCCAGAGTCCTTTCTGTAACAAAGGATACACAATCTGCTCCTGGGCCAGGAAAACTGCTAGAGTTTTACTCATTTGATATTTACACAGCCAATAACCTTATTTCCAACTCAGCAACACATCCTCCACGGTGCAGGAGACAGGAGGCACACATCAATCCCCTTGCTTGTGGGTCAAACCGCTAAATCCATTGAAGTGGCTCCGCCATGGAGAAAGCCCCCCCAACCTCTCAGGGATAATCAACCACACCCCTAAAACAAAAAAAAAGAAACCCATAAAGTAACAAAACACAAGTGAACAGACTAACAAGAAACCCAGCTAGTGCACCCAGTACATAACAAATGCAGCCTCACTCTGAGAAGCTTCCACACACCTGAGAGAGATCTGTAATTCACAAAAATCACAGGTTCATACTAATGAATCATACAAGCACTGGTTCGAAGAGGCTTGGATAGGTGCTGTAGATTCATGAAGCTCTTTTCTAGTAATATCATTATGTGATCTGTCAGAAATGAAATTGCATGCCAGGAGATGCTGCACAACCCTATAAATAATTAGTGTTTCCATTTTCCAAAGCAAATTGATAAAACTGAAGTTTAGCTTAGTTCTACCAGTGCAAGGAGTTTAGTCAGATTTGCTGGTTTAATTCAATCTACTCATTCAGTTTTACCGCTTAAAAAAAAAAAAAAGAGATTTTCAGTCTCCTGCCACAGAAAGGACAAGATTGATTTAAACCAATTAAAGAGGTTTATTGGTTTAAAAATATTAAGATGGGCCAGGATTGAATTGTGCTTCTCTGCTCTGCCCCCAAATTTATACCTCAGCCCCAAGTCCTCAGTCTCTAGTTTCAGCTTTATCAAACAATGCCATCTTATTAATACTAGTCCTGTAAGAAGAAAGTAGTACCAGGAATGGAGTTCTAGCATTTTGTATGCGCAACATTATTCCCCATTGACATAGATTAGCTAGATTATTGTTGTTCCCTGTCTCCGAACTTCTGTCCAGTTGACTTTCTTTTCTTAAACTGTAAACACTTCAGGGCAGGGATTGTCTGGAAAAGCATGTAGCCAACAATGGATGCTGCCATAAAATAAATAATAAGTAATAATAATTAATAATAATTAATAATATCATCATTCTTGGGACAGTATATCAAAGAATGACAAAAACAAAAGGAGAAACTGAAGAACCGACTGGTTTGGAAATACAGACTTAGATTAGCTAAACAATTGTCCTATCTATAGAACTCTAGCTGTGGATTATCATTTTTATATGCAATTGAAATTAAAATGATCTTTTTGTCTGCATTTGTAAGATCTTCAGGACAGAGACTGGCTTTTACTAGTATAGTGCGTAGCATAACAGGGTCCAGCTATCTAGGCATGAAAATGGATAAATGATACAGACACACAAATACATCCTGAACATTTGAGGAGATGGAGAGAGGAAAGGACCTTTCTGACATTTTTGTGATTCTACCTAAGTGTGTTTGGATATGAATTCATATTTCACTTTCTGCAAATATTCTGCAATATTCATGAAAGAATTGAATCTTCCATTCCTCTCAGTAAATTCTGAACTTGCTAGAATATTTGCAGAAAAACACAAAAGGGTCAAAGCAAATTCATTCTAAAATGCAACAAATATTTGTGGGATTCCTCCCCGTCACGTAATATTCACCCAGCTCTAGCTGGGTCCTGCACTTCCAGTTTCTTAGGCGCTGATCCTAAGTTAATGGACAGATTCTTATTGATTTCAGTGAGCATTAGATAGGACACTCAATATAATTATTTTCAGAGTAATGTGTTAGTCTGTATTCTCAAAAAGAAAAGGAGTACTTGTGGCACCTTAGAGACTAACAAATTTATTTGAGCATAAGCTTTCATAAGCTACAGCTCACTTCATCGGATGTGAACTATTTCCACAGTATGCATCCGATGAAGTGAGCTGTAGCTCACGAAAGCTTATGCTCAAATAAATTTGTTAGTCTCTAAGGTGCCACAAGTACTCCTTTTCTTTTTATAATTATTTTAGCAGTCCTCATTCAGATTTTATTGAAGCTGAAGGCATTCTGTGTTTCTGTGGTTCCAGGTCACTTTGAACCAGAAACTAGTGTTAGGCACCTTTGTGATCAATTGAATCACAAAATATAGGTTGGTAGCTAAATTTGAAAGCTGCATCTGTGGCTAAAATTCACACTTGTGCTGAGGTCATCCACAAGACCTCAGATTCATTGAAGTCTGATTTTATCCCTGTTTTGAGGCTTTGGCACAGTGATGAAATCCAACCTATGAGAATTAAAAAAAAACAACAAACCCCAAACAGATGGGAGTATGAATTCGGGTAGCACTTGGAAAATATTAACCCTGAATATATGCAAGGAAATTAAGCAAATCAGACTGCTCCTTAAGGCTGCCCCCAAGATCTTGGCGAGACCACTGATGAAGCCAGTCAGGCAGGGCGGGTAGCACTCCAGAAATATAACAGACAACAGGTAGACCAGTTGTCAGTGTTGGCTAGATATTAATATCTGGAGATAGACATGTACATTAGGAATAGAACTGCTCAGAAAGCAAAATCATCATGCAGTGATTTTCACATTAATCCACATGGAAGAAAAAAACCTCTTGGCTTATAGTAGTCCTGTTTGTTAGGAAAGCTACTGAAAATCCACATAGATTAATCCTTTATCAATCTGAGCTGTCCGTGTTTCCATTTGTCATATGAATTTGGGTCGGAGGTAACAGATTAATGTGAAATATTCGACAATGGTGATTTGATTCTGATTTTACACAGTGATGAAGTTTGTAGATGCTTCCACATAAATCTGCAGAAGAGGGCAATAGGATGTGCATGAATGGAATAATAAGCAGCACACTGTTTTGTTGAAATCACATGTCTGGGCTAGGTAGTGAGACACAAAGTTGACACCTAAGGGCCTTCAGCCACATAAGGAGTGAATTATGAGATAAGAAAGTACAGTCTGGAGTGTCTTACTGTGATTATGAAATTGATTTGTGGTATTACAAAAACAACAAGCAAACAACGATTTCAAAGTCAGTAATAAAAAGCCAAACTTGTGGTCATTTATAGCAGTCCAGATAGGAATTTCCACATATCAGTAGAGCAGGCACATTCATTGTGGAAATTATCTTTTAAAAATTAAACAAACAAAGAACCAAAAAACACCCTCAAGAGAAAATAAAAAGGAATGGATCAGATGGGGGAGAAGGAAGGGGGTTTATTCACTTTTACTCAGCTCCTATTATTGAGCGTGGTAGAAAGTATTACAGGGCTTTGGAAGGGTTGCGTGTGACTCACAAAGTGTGCTGGGGGAGTACACAAATTATGCCATCCCCTAGGAAGCTGCCCCCCAGGTGCTCCACTCTGCAACTGACAGCACAGTTGACGAGGTGCTTATGTCACCCCCATCACCTTCTCTGTTGTAGTGGCTTGGTCTGCCAGTGGACCAACTGAAAACTCCAACTGGTACAGAACACTGTACTACATCTCCTCAGCAACATCTCCGCAACACAGGCTACTGCCAACGTATCAGACTTGTCCTCTGCTCCCTATAGAATATTAAATCAAGCTTCAAGGTGCTCAGTGGCTTGGGCCCAGGATATGTAAATATCAGCTATGGACCTGGGATGGAGACCATGGTTGTCAGCTCTGCTCCTCAGGCACAACAGAAATCTCCACACTAAGGGTAAAGCTTGTCTGTACAGGTGACAGGGCTTTTTCGAAGATCTGGCCTGATACTGTGGACTGAATTCCCATAGGGACTAAGGACTCTCACAAACCTCACCACCTTCCACTCTAAGTGCAAAGAACATTTCCCCCCCTTCCTTCTATAATATAAACATATGGCAGCATGTGTATCTATATATTTAACAAGAAATTCCAAAGCAAGACAGTCCAGTAAGCACACTTCTCCCCCTGGAGAAAGGACAAGAGAACAAAGACGTGATGTAATGCATGAGTGGATGGTGCTCAGATAAGCAGGGAGGAACATGATATAAGAACCTATAGATTAGAACAGACACTGGTACTAGAGTGCAGCTGACCCTGGTCTCAGGAGAGTGCAGGGACCACCATGGTGGTTAGATCCTAGGGGGAGAGGAGGAAGGAGAAGATTTGCAGACTCCTTGCAATCTTCTTCACCTTGCACAAGGGTCAGGACAAGTTATTAAGGCCCACAATTTATTAAGGCCCCTTTGACATCAGTGGAAGTTTGCCTGAGTAAAATCTAGGTAACACTTTACATTAAGGGTACATTTAATAATAGTGTATGAAGGGTTCATACATGATGAATATATGTTTTAAAATGATTAAATTATCTTGGGAATGTGTTGCTGAGTAGTGAACTTAAAAAAGAAAGCACAGACAGGCAGTAATATGATGCAAATAAAACACATGCTAACATAAACAAGAAAAACAAAAGCACTGGCATGTAGGCCTGGCCTGACATGAATAATTAGGCATGGGTGAGGCTCCTTTCTTGGGAGACTGGAAGGTAAAATGGAGGTAATGGAGGCAGGGAGGTAATAGATCAGCAGGCTGGACACATAATGTCTGTACTAGCTAAGGGGGAACCCCCAGGGAACCATTTACAATGGACAAGATAAGCCTGGAGCGTAAAATGAGGTAAAGAGTAAGTCTAAACAGTAAGCCGTGTGTGGACAGAGCATGCTGTACAGGAACTGGTTCCTACAAAGTGACCAAGCCAATCCCAAAATGTGTGATGCAATATATAGTAAGCACAATGTAATGTGTAAATGTATATAAAGGAAAAGGTTTGCTGTGTACCTTTGGATGCATGGTACGATGCACTATACCCACCCCCTACCTGATCAACTCAGCGTAGCTTTGCCATATGCCAGATAAAGGAACCTGTGTGATGAGACTGGAGTTTGACTGAATTCTTGGGGAACAAAGTAAAAGAGGCCCAGGGGGAAACCCCAATACCCACTACGCTGGGATTCTAGGTGTGTCCCCCAGGTGCCATGGGCTCTGTTTCCCCTCATTCTCCTCACTATTCTTATCTCTGTCTTCTTATCATGTTACAAACAGACCTACAGAGAAATGGAATCCAGTTGAGTGTAGGTCTTCACAAGGTTGGTCAAATAATCTCTGTTTATAACAAGCTACAGCACCTTCTACTGATGTGCCTCTAGCTCTCAATTACACACCGCTCATGCCTGCAACTTGTTTGTGTAAGATCTATTAATCATTTACTAATGCCTTATTTGCTATTTATAAATGGGTCCTGAGATGGGGTGTAAAAACCTCACACTGGGACAGAATGGTTTAAGGAGCAATTCTGGGCCCAGGTGACTCCACCCCATCACATCTGCAGAGCCTGCTCCAGAGGGAGGATGTGCTTCAAAGGGAGCCAAATAAGATAGTGTGACAGCCCTATCTTGAGAGGTCCTGGACAAAGACACAGCAGGAATCGTTACTGCAAGGGAGAGGCCTGCAATCAGCTGCTACCCCAGGCCCTAACAGGGGGGCCAGGGAGGAGACCCAGGTGAGAGGTAGCAGTGGGGCTCTCTCTGTTGGGCTGAGGATTGAAGGGAGGCTGAGTCCTGAGCTGGGAACCTGACTGGGAATGGGGGCTGATCAGGGACTTCAGCCTGCTTAAAATCCAGGGTAGAAGGAGAGTATGACATATCTCAGGTATGAGGGGTTTGATCTAGGAACTTGGACCAGTGTGAAACTGGAGTTAGCCTGCAAGGAAAGGGGCTACCTGATGGGCCCACCGGGACTGAAGATTCATTCATGTTGCTATTTTCTGAGGGAATTTAAGTGAATGATTTTGAGGCCTTGTGGGAAGCAAGTGGTAGGAAGCAGCCCAGGAGGGCAGCACAAAGTACTTCTGGGTGTTTGCTGTCACTACCTTTCATAAGACCCTGGGTTGGAGCCCGGTGGAGAGGGAAGGCCCAGACTCCTCAACCAACTCACCTTTTTGTGAAAAGGGCCAAAACCCCTCTTCCTCCGCCTCTCCATTTGGAGGGGATAGAGACATCATAAATTCTGAGTAAGGGGTGTGCCTGATGGGCTGATGACCCTTTCTGTTGTGGGGAAGCTGGACTGTACATATTTTATTGGACTCTGTTACCCGAGAAGGGGGCAGACTTAACTGGTGACTTGGCCAGTGGGCCGAGTTGCTATCTACCAAAAAGTGGACCACTACAGTGTTGGAGAAATTGTTGGTGTAGGACATCAAAGATGGGAGAGATGGGATTCAGTGAAAAAACCACTAGGTGGCACTAGGTGAGCCCATCAGAGGCCCTTAATATAAAGTGATCAAAATCATAGTGAGGATTTCATTTCTGGTCTCTTGTGCATTATTTCAATGACCCCATAAAGAGCTGAGCTATTAAACTGAAGAATGGGGTATGTTTCTGAAAATGAAGGGGGTGTGAGACAGTGATAATGCCAATCTAAACAGCTGAACCTGTGCCCTGTCTTCCTAGCACTCTTGCCAGATGACAAGGTGTCAAGGTTCCTCCCCCACTCTGAACGCTAGGGTACAGATGTGGGGACCTGCATGAAAACCTCCTAAGCTTATCTTTACCAGCTTAAAAAAAAAAGTTCCCCAAGGTACAAAATATTCCACCCTTTGTCTTTGGATTGGCCGCTACCACCACCAAACAAATACTGGTTACTGGGGAAGAGCTGTTTGGAAACGTCTTTCCCCCCCAATTACTTCCCAAAACCTTGCACCCCACTTCCTGGACAAGGTTTGGTAAAAAGCCTCACCAATTTGCCTAGGTGACTACAGACCCAGACCCTTGGATCTTAAGAACAATGAACAATCCTCCCAACACTTGCACCCCCCCCTTTCCTGGGAAATGTTGGATAAAAAGCCTCACCAATTTGCATAGGTGACCACAGACCCAAACCCTTGGATCTGAGAACAATGAAAAAGCATTCAGTTTTCTTACAAGAAGACTTTTAATAGAAATAGGAGTAAATAGAGGTAAAGAAATCCCCTCTGTAAAATCAGGATAGTAGATACCTTACAGGGTAATTAGATTCAAACCACAGAGAACCCCTCTAGGCAAAAACTTAAGTTACAAAAAAGATACACAGACAGAAATAGTTATTCTATTCAGCACAATTATTTTCTCAGCCATTTAAAGAAATCATAATCTAACACGTACCTAGCTAGATTACTTACTAAAAGTTCTAAGACTCCATTCCTGGTCTATCCCCGGCAAAGGCAGCATAAAGACAGGCACACAGACCCTTTGTTTCTCTCCCTCCTCCCAGCTTTTGAAAGTATCTTGTCTCCTTATTGGTCATTTGGTCAGGTGCCAGCGAGGTTACCTTTAGCTTCTTAACCCTTTACAGGTGAGAGGAGTTTTCCTCTGGCCAGGAGGGATTTTAAAGGGGTTTACCCTTCCCTTTATATTTATGACACGAGGGCACCACACTGGATTTGGACAGCAAAGTATCCCAGCACTTTGTCTTGAAAATCCTTAAGATGAAAAGTGATCTGATTTAATCTCTCCTTTAGTATCTGATTGTTCCCAGTGGTCTCCTGGAAGATGAATGTGTATATGTGCCTGGATTACAAAGCACATTCCTTCATTCGTCATTTGCTTTGCCACTGTGGAAACTCACAGAATCTAAATCATGACCCTTCCTGTCAGGGATCTGACTCCATTAATTGAACAGTGTTCCATGAAAGCTGAGACAGGTTTTCTCAATGCGTGCCCACTGTGTCAGAAGGGCAATGTTGCAGCTGGGACCAAGATGGAGAAAAATCATTTTACAAAAAGTAAGATCACTAACCAGGAAAGATCTTTTTGGGTGTGTTGAGAAAATGCTGGACCCTTAATGAGATTTTAGTCCCCGTATTTACTAACAAGCCATTTTAATTCGGTAGCTAATATGTCCCCTTCAGACACAACTGCAGAAAGCCTGTAAATGAAGGCATCAAAGGGAAAGTAACAAACAGATGCTTTGCAGTGAGTCTTGAGAGGACATCAGATGAGTTTCAAGGGAGTCACTTGTCACATTGCCATATTTATTTATATACTGGGCATCTTGTGAGGGAAACAGATGTTTAATACTTTACACAGGTAACAGTCTCTTCCCTGTGCACTGGGCAGCTTAAGGAACAGGGGGATAGTTGCTGAAATAGTTCTTCGGGATAGAACTCAAATATAATTAACTAATTTGACATACAAAGAACTTTGTGTAGAGGGATATGATCTTTGGATCACTTTTCTTTCCTGCTACAAAAGTGGAGTCCAGCTATTCATTCCTGTCCACCGTAGTTTGCATCAGTTAACTTCTTCAAGTCAATCTTTACAAGGTTTAGACAGGAGACTTGATCCCATGTACACTGAAATCAATGAAAAAGCTTCAGTGGTAAAGATAAGGCACCAATACTTTTTTCTAAATGATGAAAGCCGAGATTCTCTTTTGGCTTTCCAGTTTCTCCTACATCGTGGGGATCAATGCCATCGGCTTTGAGGGGCCCCAGATCTGGCTCTGCAATACTCTGCTAACATGGAAGTCTGAACTGCGCACTTCTTTGTGTTGCAGCCCCCTGTGATCTCTCTGGCAAGAGATGAGGAGATTATAGTAGATGAGTGTGAGATGATGAGGGCCTGAACAGGAATCCAAGCAGTCTGAAGACAATATTCTGCACTAACTGGCCTCCTTAGAAGGATGCCTCTTTTAACACCATTGGTCTCACGTGGAAAAATTATGCTTTTACAAATCAATTTGACACTATTCTTAGTTGACTGTTTTTAAGCTTCTGAGCTGCTGCAATTAAGAAAAGGATGTGGTAAACTTTCAGATACAATCTCCACCTAAAGGAAATGTTAGCATAGTTAAAATTCCTGTAGAAATGTGTGCACTTTTTTAATAAAGAGGTCTGTTATAAACATTGTCATTGTTTTGATTAGTATGGCTTCCCATATACTAGGCCAATTCCTTATCTTGGGGTGAAATAGCATAGCTCCATTGAAATCAATGAAAATGAGAAAGTACATCAATTTCAATGGAGTGACACCAATTCATGAAAGCTAAAGATCTGGCCTTCTGAGCTCTGCTTTCTGGTTTAGGTTCAAATGCACCTCAAAATTCGAAGTGAAAGTTATTCAAAATGGCTGCATTTGACTCACTTAATCAGTACTCTGCCAACAGTGCTCCTTGATCTCTCCTGTTCTCTTCCTGTGACATACAATACTTTAGTATCCTGAGGGCTATAATTATTTGGTCTAAGTGAGGGAGGCAGGGTGCTATTTAGTGGCCTGTGATAGACAGCTGGTCAAACTAGATGATCTTGTGGTCACTTCTGGCCTTAAACTCTATGACTTCATTATATGTTGCAACCAACTATTCCATGTAGTGTCAATGCAAAAACATGGATCCAGGTTCAATTGAAACATACACAAACAGGTTGAGTTAAGTATTACAGACAAAACCAAACATTAAAACAAACAACAGCTGAGTGTTATGGAGTTTCAAGTTTCACTGCAAACATTTCACACAGCTCAAACTCAAATCAAATTTTGCATTCTGATTGTATTAGCTGTAATTTTATCAAAGCAAACCTCAGAGTTTTTGCCCAGTTCTACTGCAAATATATGCAAATACTCTGGATTTTGTTCCTTGAAAACACACAAAATAAACATCCGTCAAATTACCACTTAACTCATTTCTCTCAAGTATTCTAACTCTGTTAAAGGTCTTCATTTGGCAATAAATCAAAACACTCTTAGAAATCCCAGGATAAGAAAAATCACAGTCTCATCTTCTATTCCTTTGTCCTTACAGTTGAAAGGACTGCACAACATGATGTTTGAAAGGAAAAGAGAACTTTGCCACTTTTGGAGAGTGGAAACAACATTTTGTTACGCTAAAATAAGTTGTGCCTTATTTTCTACTTTGGAATTCCTTTCTTTGGTATGTTTAGTGTGGCATAGAGATAAGTGAATGATCCTCTTTAAAGAATGTTAGGCTTTGTAAAGGTGAAAAGATAAAATCTGTTAGTTTCTAGGCTGCATCTCTGTCCATGACAAATTATTATGACACATCAGTAAGAATAAGGAACCTGAAACCATATGATTTGAGTTATTATGGTTGGGTATCTTTACAAACAGTTGAGTCCGATGCACTAGGTAATATTATATTTGAGTATTAGAACTGACATCTGGGTACCCTACAGTGGCACTGAGAATAGTAGGATCACTGATAAAGGAATAGAGAACTTGGAGAAAAGGAAAGAAGAAAAGAGAGAGTGAGGAGATATGGAAAGAAGAGTAACAGAGAAAAGATGAGAGAAGAGAAGGCAAGCGAATCCACTCATAAGACAAGGTAGACATGTTACTGAATTCCCCTTTAATATCCTATGTGAAGTGGTAGATACTGCCACTTCATCTGTTATGCACCTAGCAAAAAGAAAAATGGAGCGACACCAGATTCTTCTTTCTTTGGAATAAGACTCGACCACACTTTCACCTCCCTCAGAAATCACAAGGGAGACTTTTGTCAACGGCCAATAGTGTGTAGCGTGCTATATGAGACACAAATATAGACACAGGCCCATATCCACAAAGGAATTTAGGTGCCTAAACCCCAGATTTAGACACCTACGTCCCAGTTTTGTCTCCGCTATGATCCACGAAACTTTCAGCAAACCCCGTAAGTGCCTAAACTCGCTTGGCGCTTAAGTTTTCAGGGTAAAAGTTCCTTCTGTGTCTAAGTTCCTATCTCTGGCCATGCACACTGCTGTGCTATCCAGGCATCTGACTGCCTCTACTGCCTACGCCCCAGAATGGTTTAAGAACCAAGAAAAGGCAAGTGTTTTCTACCTGTGCATGCCCAGATCAGTTAGGTGTGCTCAGAAACCACCTATCAGGTTGGATCTCATTCAAACTCTGGGGGCAGCAGGAGGAGAGGCGGTACTGCCTTTATAACTTTTAGCCCAGTGGTTAGAGCACTCACCAGGGACAGAGACCCAGGCTCAATTCCCCCCCCACATCTCTGACTGAGGGGGAACAAGGATTTGAATAGGGTCTCCCACCTCTCCAGAGATTACTAATGGCTGATCTATGGGATATTCTGATGTGGGACACAAACTCAATCTCTCCTGCTGAAGCTGTTCCACTGTGGATAAATAACGGAAGAGTGATTGGAGCAAGGAGGCTGGACCCAGGGTCTCCCACTTCCCAGATGGGTCATACAATCATAGAATATCAGGGTTGGAAGGGACCTCAGGAGGTCATCTAGTCCAATCCCCTGCTCAGAGCAGGACCAATCTCCAACTAAATCATCCCAGCCAGGGCTTTGTCAAGCTTGACCTTAAAAACCTCTAAGGGTATGTCTACACTACGGAATAAGGTCGAATTTATAGAAGTCGTTTTTTTAGAAATCGGTTTTATATATTCGAGTGTGTGTGTCCCCACAGAAAATGCTCTAAGTGCATTAAGTGCATTAACTCGGCGGAGTGCTTCCACAGTACCGAGGCTAGAGTCGACTTCCGGAGCGTTGCACTGTGGATAGCTATCCCACTGTGGATAGTCTCTGCTGCCCATTGGAATTCTGGGTTGAGATCCCAATGCCTGATGGGGCTAAAACATTGTCGCGGGTGGTTCTGGGTACATATCGTCAGGCCCCCTTTCCCTCCCTCCCTCCGTGAAAGCAAGGGCAGACAATCGTTTCGTG
The DNA here is from genome assembly GCF_965140235.1 of Caretta caretta. Taxonomy (NCBI): domain Eukaryota; kingdom Metazoa; phylum Chordata; order Testudines; family Cheloniidae; genus Caretta; species Caretta caretta. Next base: position 71,815,675 of record NC_134212.1, on the reverse strand, counting down.
CCTTTTTTCCTGAGTTACCTGTGCAGACGCCATACCACGGCAAGCATGGAGCCCGCTCAGGTAACCGTCACCCTATGTCTCCTGGGTGCTGGCAGACGTGGTACGGCTTTGCTACACAGTAGCGCAACCCATTGCCTTCTGGCAGCAGACGGTGAAGTATGACTGGTAGCCGTCCTCGTCGTGTCCAAAGTGCTCCTGGCCATGTCGGCTGGGAGCGCCTGGGCAGACATGGGCGCAGGGACTAAATTTGGAGTGACTTGACCAGGTCATTCTCTTTAGTCCTGCAGTCAGTCCTATTGAACCGTCTTATGGTAAGCAGGCAGGCGATACGGATTGCTAGCAGTCGTACTGTACCATCTTCTGCCGGGCAGGCAAGAGATGAGGATTGCTAGCAGTCGTACTGTACCATCTTCTGCCGAGCAGCCATGAGATGTGGATGGCATGCAGTCCTTCTGCACCGTCTGCTGCCAGCCAAAGATGTAAAAGATAGATGGAGTGGATCAAAACAAGAAATAGACCAGATTTGTTTTGTACTCATTTGCCTCCTCCCCTGTCTAGGGGACTCATTCCTCTAGGTCACACTGCAGTCACTCACAGAGAAGGTGCAGTGAGGTAAATCTAGCCATGTATCAATCAGAGGCCAGGCTAACCTTCTTGTTCCAATAAGAACAATAACTTAGGTGCACCATTTCTTATTGGAACCCTCCATGAAGTCTTGCCTGAAATACTCCTTGATGTAAAGACACCCCCTTTGTTGATTTTAGCTCCCTAAAGCCAACCCTGTAAGCCGTGTCGTCAGTCGCCCCTCCCTCCGTCAGAGCAACGGCAGACAATCATTCCGCGCCTTTTTTCTGTGCGGACGCCATACCAAGGCAAGCATGGAGGCCGCTCAGCTCACTTTGGCAATTAGGAGCACATTAAACACCACACGCATTATCCAGCAGTATATGCAGCACCAGAACCTGGCAAAGCGATACCGGGCGAGGAGGCGACGTCAGCGCGGTCACGTGAGTGATCAGGACATGGACACAGATTTCTCTGAAAGCATGGGCCCTACCAATGCATGCATCATGGTGCTAATGGGGCAGGTTCATGCTGAGGAATGCCGATTCTGGGCTCGGAAAACAAGCACAGATTGGTGGGACCGCATAGTGTTGCAGGTCTGGGATGATTCCCAGTGGCTGTGAAACTTTTGCATGCGTAAGGGCCCTTTCATGGAACTTTGTGACTTGCTTTCCCCTGTCCTGAGGCGCATGAATACCAAGATGAGAGCAGCCCTCACAGTTGAGAAGCGAGTGGGGATAGCCCTGTGGAGGCTTGCAATGCCAGACAGCTACCGGTCAGTTGGGAATCAATTTGGAGTGGGCAAATCTACTGTGGGGGCTGCTGTGATGCAAGTAGCCCACGCAATCAAAGATCTGCTGATATCAAGGGTAGTGACCCTGGGAAATGTGCACGTGATAGTGGATGGCTTTGCTGCAATGGGATTCCCTAACTGTGGTGGGGCCATAGACAGAACCCATATCCCTATCTTGGCACCGGAGCACCAAGCCGCCGAGTACATAAACCGCAAGGGGTACTTTTCGATAGTGCTGCAAGCTCTGGTGGATCACAAGGGACGTTTCACCAACATCAACGTGGGATGGCCGGGAAAGGTACATGACGCTCGCATCTTCAGGAACTCTGGTCTGTTTCAAAAGCTGCAGGAAGGGACTTTATTCCCAGACCAGAAAATAACTGTTGGGGATGTTGAAATGCCTATATGTATCCTTGGGGACCCAGCCTACCCCTTAATGCCATGGCTCATGAAGCCATACACAGGCAGCCTAGACAGTAGTCAGGAGCTGTTCAACTACAGGCTGAGCAAGTGCAGAATGGTGGTAGAATGTGCATTTGGACGTTTAAAGGCGCGCTGGCGCAGTTTACTGACTCGCTTAGACCTCAGTGAAACCAATATTCCCACTGTTATTACTGCTTGCTGTGTGCTCCACAATATCTGTGAGAGTAAGGGGGAGACGTTTATGGTGGGGTGGGAGGTTGAGGCAAATCGCCTGGCTTCTGGTTACGCGCAGCCAGACACCAGGGCGGTTAGAAGAGCACAGGAGGGTGCGGTATGCATCAGAGAAGCTTTGAAAACCAGTTTCATGACTGGCCAGGCTACGGTGTGAAAGTTCTGTTTGTTTCTCCTTGATGAACCCCCCCGCCCCTTGGTTCACTCTACTTCCCTGTAAGCTAACCACCCGCCCCTCCTCCCTTCAATCACCGCTTGCAGAGGCAATAAAGTCATTGTTGCTTCACATTCATGCATTCTTTATTCATTCATCACATAAATAGGGGGATGACTACCAAGGTAGCCCAGGAGGGGTGGTGGAGGAGGGAAGGAAAATGCCACACAGCACTTTAAGCACAGCACTTTAAAAGTTTACAACTTTAAAATTTATTGAATGACAGCCTTCTTTTTTTTGGGCAATCCTCTGTGGTGGAGTGGCTGGTTGGCTGGAGGCCCCCCCACCGCGTTCTTGGGCGTCTGGGTGTGAAGGCTATGGAACTTGGGGAGGAGGGCAGTTGGTTACACAGGGGCTGTAGTGGCAGTCTGTAGTGGCTCAACCATACACTGGAGCATACTGGTTTGGTCCTGCAGCAGCCTCAGCATTGAATCCTGCCTCCTCTCATCACGCTGCCGCCACCTTTGAGCTTCAGCCCTGTCTTCAGCCCGCCACTTACTCTCTTCAGCCCGCCACCTCTCCTCCCGGTCATTTTGTGCTTTCCTGCATTCTGACATTATTTGCCTCCACACATTCGTCTGTGCTCTGTCAGTGTGGGAGGACAGCATGAGCTCGGAGAACATGTCATCGTGAGTGTGTTTTTTTTTTCTTTCTAAGCTTCACTAGCCTCTGGGAAGGAGAAGATCCTGTGATCCTTGAAACACATGCAGCTGGTGGAGGAAAAAAAAGGGACAGCGGTATTTAAAAAGACACATTTTATAAAACAGTGGCTACACTCTTTCAGGGTAAACCTTGCTGTTAACATTACATACATAGCACATGTGCTTTCGTTACAAGGTCGCATTTTGCCTCCGCCCACCACGTGGCTACCCCCTCAACCTTCCCCCCTCCCTGTGGCTAACAGCAGGGAACATTTCTGTTTAGCCACAGGCAAACAGCCCAGCAGGAATGGGCTCCTCTGAGTGTCCCCTGAAGAAAAGCACTCTATTTCAACCAGGTGACCATGAACTATATCACATTCTCCTGAGGATAACACAGAGAGATAAAGAACGGATGTTGTTTGAACGCCAGCAAACATACACTGCAATGCTTTGTTCTACAATGATTCCCGAGTACATGTTACTGGCCTGGAGTGGTAAAGTGTCCTACCATGAAGGACGCAATAAGGCTGCCCTCCCCAGAAACCTTTTGCAAAGGCTTTGGGAGTACATCTAGGAGAACCGCGAATGCCAGGGCAAAGTAATCCTTTCACATGCTTGCTTTTAAACCATGTATAGTATTTTAAAAGGTACACTCACCAGAGGTCCCTTCTCCGCCTGCTGGGTCCAGGAGGCAGCCTTGGGTGGGTTCGGGGGGTACTGGCTCCAGGTCCAGGGTGAGAAACAGTTCCTTGCTGTCGGGAAAACCGGTTTCTCCGCTTGCTTGCTGTGAGCTATCTACAACCTCATCATCATCATCATCATCTTCGTCCCCAAAACCTGCTTCCATATTGCCTCCATCTCCATTGAAGGAGTCAAACAACACGGCTGGGGTAGTGGTGGCTGAACCCCCTAAAATGGCATGCAGCTCATCATAGAAGCGGCATGTTTGGGGCTCTGACCCGGAGCGGCCGTTCGCCTCTCTGGTTTTCTGGTAGGCTTGCCTCAGCTCCTTCAGTTTCACGCGGCACTGCTTCGGGTCCCTGTTATGGCCTCTGTCCTTCATGCCCTGGGAGATTTTGACAAAGGTTTTGGCATTTTGAAAACTGGAACGGAGTTCTGATAGCACGGATTCCTCTCCCCATACAGCAATCAGATCCCGTACCTCCCGTTCGGTCCATGCTGGAGCTCTTTTGCGATTCTGGGACTCCATCATGATCACCTGTGCTGATGAGCTCTGCATGGTCACCTGCAGCTTGCCACGCTGGCCAAACAGGAAATGAGATTCAAAAGTTCGCGGTTCTTTTCCTGTCTACCTGGCCAGTGCATCTGAGTTGAGAGTGCTGTCCAGAGCGGTCACAATGGAGCACTCTGGGATAGCTCCCGGAGGCCAATACCGTCGAATTGTGTCCACAGTACCCCAAATTCGAGCCAGCAAGGCCGATTTAAGCGCTAATCCACTTGTCAGGGGTGGAGTAAAGAAATCGATTTTAAGAGCCCTTTAAGTCGAAATAAAGGGCTTCATCGTGTGGACGGGTGCAGGTTTACATCAATTTAATGCTGCTAAATTCGACCTAAAGTCCTAGTGTAGACCAAGGGCTAAGGAAGGAGATTACATCACCTCCCCATTCCAGTGCTTCACCACCCTCCTAGTGAAAAAGTTTTTCCTAACATCCAACCTAAACCTCCCCCACTGCAACTTCAGACCATTACTCCTTCTTCTGTTATCTGCTACCACTGAGAACACTCTAGATCCATCCTAGTTGGAACCTCCTTTCAGGTAGTTGAAAGCAGCTATCAAATCCCCCCTCATTCTTCTCTTCCGCAGACTAAAGAATCCCAGTTCCCTCAGCCTCTCCTCATAAGTCATGTGTTCCAGTCCCCTAATCATTTTTGTTGCCCTCTGCTGGACTCTTTCCAATTTTTCCACATCCTTCTTGTAGTGTGGGGCCCAAAACTGGACACAATACTCCAGATGAGGCCTCACCAGTGTCGAATAGAGGGGAACGATCACGTCCCTCGATCTGCTGGCAATGCCCCAACCTATATATCCCAAAATGCCATTGGCTTTCTTGGCAACAAGGGCACACTGTTGACTTATATCCAGCTTCTCGTCCACTGTAACCCCTAGGTCTTTTTCTGCAGAACTGCTGCCTAGCCACTCGGTCCCTAGTCTGTAGCGGTGCATGGGATTCTTCTGTCCTAAGTGCTGCAATTGTCCTTGTTGAACCTCATTGGGTTTCTTTTGGCACAATCCTCTAGTTTGTCGAGGTCCCTCTGTATCCTATCCCTACCTTTCAGTGTATCTACCACTCCTCCCAGTTTCGTGTCATCTGCAAATTTGCTGACGGTGCAATTCACGCCATCCTCCAGATCATTAATGAAGATATTGAACAAAACTGGCCCCAGGACCAACCCTTGGGGCACTCCGCTTGATACCGGCTGCCAACAAGACATGGAGCCATTGATCACTACCTGTTGAGCCCAATGATCTAGCCAGCTTTCTATCCACCTTATAGTCCATTCATCCAGCCCATACTTTAACTTGCTGGCAAGAATACTGTGAGAAATGGTATCAAAAGCTTTGCTAAAGTCAAGGAATAACATGTCCACTGCTTTCCCCTCATCCACAGAGCCAGTTATCTCATCATAGAAGGCAATTAGCTTAGTCAGTCATGACTTGCCCTTGGTGAATCCATGCTGACTGTTCCTGATCCTTGCCTCTAAGTGCTTCAGAATTGATTCCTTGAGGACCTGCTCCATGATTTTTCCAGGGACTGAGGTGAAGCTGACTGGCCTGTAGGTCCCCAGATCCTCCTTCTTCCCTTGTTTAAAGATGGGCACCACATTAGCCTTTTTCCAGTCATCCGGGACCTCCCTCCCTCCTCCTCCTCCCTCCCCTAGCCACTGGACTACAGAGTCATGCTATCTGTCTCTAGCCCAATGACTAGTCCACTGTGGATTAATACTTAAATAGTGGCTGTAGCAGCGTGGCCACCACCCCAACACCCTCTTGTGGCCGGGGTGCCTCTGTGAGACCCTGCTAATAATTTCTCCCTCAAAAGAGTGCTTACATAGTTTCCGCACATTCTTTATGAGGACAAAATCCCACATCTTGGGGTCTAGATTTATTCACAGAAAATAACTCCAAGACCCAAATTAAAGTCTCACAAATGTTTCTTTTCCTATTCCCAGGCTGCGTTTGTTAGTGGGCTTTTGACTTCTTCCCTTGCTTGCCCAGGGTTCCTCCTGCCTTAGCAGGCTACTCCCAGCCCTTCTTGGTGACTTCATCCCAAATCCCAAGACTCTGCTGGAGCCTGCTCGCTCCTAGCAGTCTCTGTTCTTCCTGAGGATCTCCCCTTCACTGCAGCCATCTGCTGCCCTTTATAGGGAATGACCCCATCCCACTCAGGTGGTGCTCATCCTGTCATCTTGGTTGGCTTAGCCCCAGGGTTTCCAGCCTATGGGGCAAGCCACACCTTTATAGTCATCTAAAAGTTAGGTGCTGTGCTGCTCAGTGTTGCAACACCGATATCTCTTCTTGGACCCCATTCTCAGTTCCTGTCCCAAGGAGTTATCTAGTTCATAATTTCAACAGGTTCCTGTTGATAGGGACACACAGATATTTATTTAAAGGTTCTATTTTGCATACCAACATGATGTTTACTATGGAAACTCACTAAGATGGAAGCAGTCGCTCAACAAACAAATATAAATATAACAGCAATGTGGTAGGCCACGGCATGAAGCCATCAGAAAACACAAACTAGTACAGAACACAACAGCATGCTCCTCAGCAACATGGGCTACTTTGCACATCAGACCTGATCTTCACTCCCTAGTTGACTTCCCATAGAGTAGTAAGCCAAATCAAGGTCTTGGTCCCTATCTTCAAGGTGCTCAATAGCCTGAGTCCAGCATTTCTAAAAGATCACGTAAAGCTCCAGGATGAGAACTGCACTCTTCGGGTACAATGAAACTTTTCTACCATAAGGGAGAAGTTCACCTGTGCAAGAAACAGAACTTTTAGACTATGTTACAAACTCCCACAAAAATCAAGCCCATCACAAACCTCACCACCTTATGCTCCAAGTACAAGAAGCACGTCTTCAATCTGCTTTCTTTAGCACACACACACAGCAGTGTACACAAACCAAACCCAAACCCCGACCAAAACAAATACTGTGCCCAAATACTGTGGTGATAAGGGTGGTATAAGAACCTATATAGAAGAGACTGGATTGCTTCAGTGATGAGGATTATACCCTAAGCGGAACAAAAGAAAAGCCTTCACTACTAAATTAGGAGTCTAAGGTCAGGTAAGAAAAGAATTATTTTACACAGTAATTTACTTAAATTATTAGCACTATATATGAAAAATATGCCAAGAGCATGCTCAGCTCATGAGGGGAGGGAGAATTTTGCACATACTGAAAATCATGAAGAACTGTAGCCGCCAACAAATAGCCATATTTGAAGGAATACAAGCTCCTTGCCAAACATTCATTCAAATAAACTGGCCACTTGAATATTCACAAAACCACAATGGAAAGGGGGTAGGAGCACTGTTGATTTGAATGCAAGCTGGATTTAGCAAAATGGTTGACAGACACATTCCGCTCCACAAACAGCATTAATCTACCTCCAGTCACAATAGTGGATTGAAGGGAAAAAGAGAGAACCAGTAGTCATAATACAACACCTTGGAGATAGGCCACAGAGGAACATGCTGAAGCACTTTGTGAGCTGGGGCAGTAGCTCAGATGGTAGCAGCAGTGATCTATGTGCACCATGACACCAACTCAACCTTTTAGCACTGATATTAACTTTCAGATGGAGCCACGAAATACCCCCATTTCCAAAGGCAGATGTTGTAAAGCAGTATAAAGCTCACTACACTGTGAGAAGTCAAACTGCCCTCGGGGGGACCAGGGAAACTAAATGAGATTTTAATGTTAATAAGTGCTGACTGACCTTTTCCATTAAGTAGCTAATACATCTCCAGTAGACAGTGTAGTGCCTATGATACACTACTAATAGGGCAAGTAGACAAGCTGTCAATCCCTTAGAAATAATTAACAGTCCCTCATTTAAACAATTAGATGGGTTTCATATTTTTGAACAATATTTTCAAAGCCATCTGTAAGTCCATATCTGCTTTATGCCATTACAAATAAGGAACTAGAGTGGAATTAAAAAATATGAGGCCAGAACCTCTGCTGATCTATGTCCGTGTAGTGCGCCACTGACTTCAATAGAGCTGCACCCATTTACACCAGCTGAGAATCTGGTCTGTGGTCCATAGGTCACTACTATCTGTGACACTCAGAATTGTGTGTATAGACAGGAAGGATTTCCAGCGGCTCGAGTCTAGGACTTGGGAGGCCTGAATTCAATTCCCTATTCTGCCACAGCCTACCTGTGACCTAGGATAAGCCACTTAATCTCTCTGTCCCTCAGCTCCCCACCTGTAAAATGGGGATGATACTTCTCTACCTCACAGGGTGTTGTGAGGATAAATATATTTTAAAAAAAGGTTGTGAGCTGTTTGGATGCTATTGTAATAAATACCAGAAAAGTACTTCAGATAGACAATGTTTAACTTTATGAGCCCTACAGTGTTCATGGAGGGAGGGGCATTTCTGTGGAGTGTTCTTCAAGCTGAACAGGAAGTATCAGTTAGATAAATAAGTACCATATGCATTGTCCACTGTTTTTACTATTAGACTGTGAGACCCTCAGAGGAGAGACCTGTCTGTGTCTTTTTGAAAATCTTGGCCAGGATTATTATTCCATCAAAGCCATAGATGCTTATTTTATTTGAAAGATAAATCAAACTAGCATTGTCAAAAAGAAAGTAGCATAAGCTGTCCACCAGGCATTCCACCACACAGCTCTCCCGCTGCACCTTATCTTTAAATTGCAGCCACCTTTCTTCTTTAGTTCTGCTCCTCTGCTAAGCAAAGGTTACTCTGACTGAGCCACTGAAGTGATAATGTGACATGCCTTATTATTCATTTAGAAATTAGTATGAAACTAGAATTCACTTTGCTGTTTTTGTGACCCAAACCATCCTTGTAGAAATGAAAAGCTAGATCCCAAATTTTCAAACCCAGGTGTCTTAAATTAGGTGCATAAATTAGCATACTAACATACTACAGAACCTAAGTTCCTGTATACATATTTAGATATGTGGTTAACACAGTCCTGTTGAGAATTAAGTTTTAATAAGTTAGTTTTCAGAATATTCTTCGTTAATCATGGTACCTGATTCCCATCCTAGTGCTTCCCATCCTAAAAGCTAACGTAACGAGAGAACCGACTTAAATACTACCTCAAAAATGAAAAGGAGTACTTGTGGCACCTTAGAGACTAACACATTTATTTGAGCATAAGCTTTCGTGAGCTACAGCTCACTTCATCAGATGATAAGCTCAGGAAAGCTTATGCTCAAATAAATGTGTTAGTCTCTAAGGTGCCACAAGTACTCCTTTTCTTTCTGCGAATACAGATTAGCACGGCTGCTACTCTGAAACCTACCTCAAAAATGTAATCATTTAAATTGGCAGAAGACAAAATAGTCTGGATCCCCTGAGTCTGTGGAGTGGGCAGGTTAGTTACAAGATGATACGTCTGTACCAAAAACAAGGACAGAAAAAGAATGAAAGAGGAGTCTGCACTGATTATGAGGGGTTCTTTCATCATAAGCAGCTTCTCGCCGAAAGGGCTCTCATGCCTTGGCTCTGAGCCACACATTAAAATGGATTTTGCTGAATGGAATAATTAATGAGTCAAAATGAATTCTCTTCTTTCTTATGAGATTGAAAAGGATTAGGAATGAGATTGGGCTGTGTTTGATTCTCTCACCCAAAAAACCTGCTAAATTCACTGAAACAATGCAGTCTTGTATAATGAATAGTAATAATAATTAATAATGAAACCAACTGTAGGGGTAATACACATAATAATTGGGGTGTGGGAGGGAACAACCACCAAGGCATGAGGGGGCATTTTTGATTGAAACAACTCCCTGAAGACTTACTGCAGTTCCTTCCTTTCCATGTTCTGACTGACTGACAACTGCTTTCCAAGTGTAGTGGTAAAATGATATATTTGTGATCAATAAATATTTTGAGCCAGATCTTCAGCTCAAATAATAGCTGGTCTAAATAGTAGAACTGGTCAAAAAAAATTAAAGAAAAAGCTTTGTTTGTCAAAAAATGGTCTTAAATTTGTGAAACTTGATTTTTCATCAAAATGTAGGTTTTTCATGAATTTGTATGTTATTTTTATCAACATTTTATTGAAGATTTTATCTAGAACATTATTGAAACTCTCTTTTTTTTGGTGCTTTTTACACATTTTATTTATTTTCTGACTAACTCTAGTAAATAGATAATGATCCACTGAAGCCAATGTAGCTGTGCCTATTTAAACTGGTTGCTCTATTGTTGTTGTTTTTAAATATTGCTTTAAGTGCTGAGAAACCAGTCACCCAAGCATTCTTATCATTGTTACATGTCCTCCTCTGAACAGGCCAATTAAACTTTTCTATTCTCGATCCCATCGTCAGCAAAATCTAGGTGCAGAACAGAAAATAACCGTTAATCAGATGTTAATCTGCCAGGAGGACAGCATGGTTATTGTGACTTATTTCTCGTCAAGCCCCCAAATCTTCTGAATGGCTGAAATTTGTCACAGAGAGTATAAATAATCCAATATTTGGGCATTTTCCCATATAAAACATTGGAAATGGAATCAACAATTCTATCTAGCCTTAGAATGGAGTCAAAGCTTTTCTCCATCAGAAGGAGAAATTTTCCCATGCCAATTAATCCCATGTCCTATATTCCTTTCCCATGCTGCATTTTGGGTTTTCTGAAACTATTGTGCCTGGACTTTGTCCAACTGGGACCATATTTACACCTGCCAGGTGTCTGAAGTGCACATTTACTTTGCAAATAATTTTACCAAGCATAGCCACCCTCTTTTTAAATATGGAAATGGAACCTACAGACAGTACAATTCCCAGCATGCAATACTCTATCATAATACACATATCCTGGGTGCGTGAACCAAGGTGGATCATTGTATGTCATGACCTTTAATCTCTGGAAGCCCCTGAGTCTAACTTAAAGAAGAGATCAGGCACATACTACACTAGAGGACTTCCTGGACCATACCAGAAAGATCAACGTTGCAGACAGATACAAACGTGGGGAAACTCCCCGGAAAGGAGGCATTTGCATTCAGCTTGAACATTGCCACTGGGAGTTTAACTTCAAACATTTGCTTCAATTAAAAAGTTCTTAAAGGAACAATAGTCTTTCTGGTGTTGCCATTTTGTACCGCTTTGGAATACAGCAATGAGAAAAATCTTAAATGGATTGTAATTACAGTATGTACAATGCATGCATAATTACTTAATTCATTTAATTAGAGCTGTCAACTCTCCTGCTATGAATATTTCAGAACTAATGATAGGTGCAACAAAAACTGTAGTACAAAGAAATAAATTTCAGATTGTCATTATGGAGTTCTGCATTTCTACTGCTTTTTCCAGGGGCAGCTCTACCAATTTTGCAGCCCCAAGCAGTCGCTGCCGAATTGTCGCCGTGGGATATGGACTGCCGCCCCATTCTGAATGCCGCCCCAAGCACCTGCTTGGAAAGCTGGTGCCTGGTGGCAGCCCTGGCCTTTTCATCCAGAATAACTCACCTTGGTCCCCACTTTTTTATGGTGACCTGCCACCCAATTAATGCTATAGGCTGCACACCTGCAATGTCTTTATCCTCTGACTGCTGCTAAATTGCTTTCAACCCTCTAGTACACCCAGATTACAAAAATAATTGAAGGGGGAGCAGATATTCTAAAAGAGGACTGCTAGGGAGGAAAAGTCATAAGATAAAATCCATTGGATCTTAGCAGCAAAAAGGGAATTTTGCTTGAGTAAGAACTGTAGGATTTGGATCTTAATTAGCTACTGTAGTGGAAGTCTGGAGAAATCCTGTGTGTGTGTGTGGGGGGGGGAAGCGACTTGCCACAACAAATTTCAGAGAATTACATTGACAATAGTTACTTAACCCATAACTGTGAAAACATTGGTAATAAATGATAAAAAAACAAACAAAACAAACAAACAAACAAAAAAACAATTAGCAGTCACTAGGATCAACTGTAGGAATTTACAGGTTTCCATCAAGATCCAAGATGCTACAGGAGACATTTAGAGACTATAGTATGTAAGTAGGGGAATGTAAGTACCTAGATAGAAATTTTAAATATATAGATAGGCACAGTAGATTTATCAATCCTTGGAAATGTTTCACATTTTCATTGACGATACCTGTACTTTCACCATGGCAGAAAATGAGTGCTGTGGAAAAACTGTCTTTGCTTTCTTAGGACCAGACTCTGTCACCTTACTCTGCAATATCCTAAAACTCTTTAAGCAAAGGAACATTATATGGACTATAAACAGGCTAGAAGTAGCCAAAGGTTACATGATGACACAAGAGAGGTGGAATGGTATGATCACTAGAAATTGAAATGTTTCATATATACTTTGCTCTAGATTTAAAATAAGATGGGAATAGGGAACATATAGGAACTATAACTCAATCCGGGTTTGTAGTACATATTTCTCATTTGGAAACCAGGCACTTTTTACTGTGAGGAATAAAAGGAAAATGTCTGCAGAATCATAAGGTATATTTATTGTCTAGGCTTAATATCTAGTATGTATCTGAGGCCACATTGCTTTCTAGCTGTAAATGATTGTTCTTTAGGGTGGTAAAGCTAACTGCAATTTTTGAAAAACAATGCAATCTTCAGAAATTGCATGACTTAAATGCACTAGAAACAATTACTTCATAGCCTATCACAGATAGTATCACAAGGGTACTTTACTTTATATGTAAATCAAATGCACTCCATGGTGGAAAATGCATCAAGAATAAACCTGTCCTTTTAAAAACAACAACAATGAAGTTTTTAAAAGATGGAGAAAGGCAAATCACTGACTTCAGTAAGAGACCTTGGATCTGAAAGACAACATGGTTATTTCAAGAGATGTCCTAGAAACAAACAATGGCCCCAGTCCTGCAAACACTTATGCAGGTGCTTAACTTTGCTTGTGTCAATAATCCCATGAATGATAGCTGCTCTCCAACTTGAATATGCATAAGTGTTAGCAGGTACACCTCCTACTGAGCTAGCTACCATAAATAGTTATGGGTTCAGTTCTGTAAACTTATTGGAAGGGCTGATATTTGATAAGCAGTAATTCTTGCACTATGTGGAATCATCATTTAATTGGCAATGTGCCTTCAATTATCCCCCACTCTCCCCCCAGAGCAACACGAGAAAGAAAATGTAATGATCCAATGTAGATGGAGGTTTGCCTTCAATATCAGAGACTTTCCAGTAAATTAATGCAAAATGTATCTGAAGCTACAAGAAACAAGAAATTAGCTAGTTCATAATGGCTAAGCAGAAGGTCAGTTAGGGTTAGGTTATGCAAAAAACAAAAAATAATAATAATATGGAATAAGCAGTTCATCTGGCAGCCATGATGACCATTTTGCTTGTGAAGAATATCCATGTCACTTTGTCAGCTTAGAATGTGAACCTGTGTTCTGCGTTTTGTCTACTTTCATTTTGCTTTACGCTACTCATGAGGGACGCACTACAAGAAGGCAGTAATAGTAGACATGTAGTTGAGTAGTGTGCAATTAGAAGATTGGAGAGTGGACTGCAACACCTTTCTGCCCTCCCTTTTGCAGAAATTAGATGTCTGAATAATCTAGATATCAACTTGTATTACATAGACACATACACATAAAAGAAGAAGCCACTTTGTCCATTGTTTGTCTTTCAGATGTCTTTGGGATAGGGCTGTCTTTTTTTATGTGTTTGAAAAGCACTTAGCATACTGAGTGTTACCATAATCTACATAAATAATAAGAATCATCATCATATATAAGACACAGAAGCCAACTTTTCCACTTTATTCTGCACTGATGAAGCCTCAGCTGGAATACTGTGCCCAATTTTGGGCATCACACTTTAAAAGATGTGAACAAATTGGAGAGAATCCAGAGGCGAGCAATTAAAAATAAGAGGTTTAGAAAACAAGACCCAGGAGCTGAAAGAATTGGGCATGTTTAGTCTAGAGAAGAGAAGGCTGAGTGGGGACATGGTAACAATCTTCAAATATTTAAAAAGATTGTCAGTCCTGATCGATTGTCCACTGAGGGTAGGACAAGAAGTAATTGGCTTAGTTTGCAGCAAGGGTGAATTTGGCTGGATATTAGGAAAAACTGGATCAAATGGCCATCATCTTATCTGTCATTATCAATACTAATACTTCAGCAGTCTTGTTTTTTGTCCTTTTTAAAAACTCTATATTTCTTTCTCTTCAAATCATCGGAAACAAGTTTTTCCTCTAGATGTGCTCTCCAGTAATTCAATATATTCAGATACAACGTTTGATACATGTCACATTATCCTGAGCACATGGTAGCCTTGAGTATTTTTAAGTGAGGGAGCAATGCTTTATGTGAGGATGATTCACTATTGCTAATCAGGAGAAATGAGCTTTTGTGTTCAAGGAACTCCTCCCAGGAACCTTGTTACCTGTGAATAAGCACACACTAATCCATACATCAGCATATGAAACAGTTCAATCCACTTAATCTCACAGTAGCTCCTACCTCAGTTATGTTACATTAAAAAAAAGTTTGTTCGTTTATTTTTCCCCTAACTGGGTTCGGACTGTTAAATAAAACAACAATAAACTACTTCTGTATCTGAAAATTTGACAAACAGCATTGATATTGATTTTCATTTGTTTAGCAGTTTAAGCTTTAATGCCCTTTGATGAGATGTTATTTTTTACTTCCAGATTTAATACTAATTTAGAAGAAATGCTGGTTTCATTCCCACCAATATCACACCTTGTACTTGGAGTTTAGTCATGACTGCCTCTTTGCTTCCCCCCTAATATTCCACGACATTTCATAGGAGGGGTATATCATAGTTACTGGGCAATTTTCTGGCTTCTGGAAAGAGGCCACTTGCTCTACTCAGCATATTAACTTCTATTTAATTTTGGTTGTACAGTTTAATTGTTCATAATTCCTTGCTAGTAAAAATCATTAGACAGCAGCTAAATTCACATAAAGTTATCTTCCACAGAAGATTGTGTTCTGGAAATGGAAGGAATAGACAAATGCAGTCAAAAATCATATAGAACACAAGAACATTTTTTTTAATTAAAACTAATATTACGTTTAGTGTGTTGAGGGTTATAAAGAAAATATCTGTCGCGCATCCATAAATTTCCCCACATTTTTGCAGTGCTAAAAGGACAGAGAAAGAAATATCTTTCTGTTCTTCTCCTCTTTATGAGACTTTCCTTTTTCTTTCATATGAGTCAAAAGTCTCACTTGGATTGTTTGTCTTTTTTAGTTTGGCTGCCATAGCAAAATGGCCTTCTGTGCTCCTGATAGCCTTGTTCTCATTGCTCGGGGTTAGATAAATATTGCACTTGAACCTGTCTTGTAAAGCCACATTTCTTTAGTGTGTCTCCCTTTATACGTCTTTTATTATCCTCTGTGCCTCTCCTACAAAGGGATCCGTCCCTGTGGGCTCAGATGCCAGTGCAGACCCCCACTGAAGGCAAAGTGGGGTTAAGGATCTGTACAGGTGTGTCTGTTTCCAGGACCGAGAGTCCTACTTTCACATAAAGGAGCAGTTCAGATCATAAAAGCCTTCACATGGGAGGATCTTATGAGTACACACAGTGCTAATGATGAGTACTGAGGGATTAGAATGATTGTTTTGAGGGGCAAAAGGTGCGGAAACTGATTGACCTTAATTTCTTGTCTCAGACCCTCAGTCTACATAACACAGCAAGAAATCCATGCAGTGCCTTTCCTGCTTGAACAAACGCTAACTCAATTCTGAAAAATGAACTCAAACTAAATAGACACAGCTTATTGGTGAAAGCAAATTGGATTCTATTCCAGTTTGTAAATCAACAGAAGGGTAAAATTAGCTCAGATTACAGAATCTTTATTTCTGACAAAGCCTGAGTCAGCAAGAATCCCTAGGACTGACAGATTCTAGGCGGAATAAGCTGGTATGAACTGGGAATCATTGAAAGACAATCAGTATGGAGGTGCACGATGCCATTTTTATTCAGTCACTTTTCAGAGTAGAGTCACACTCTAAGCAATAGAAGAAAGTAGAAAAATGGCCTACTGGGACATCTACTGTGTAGCTCGTTTCAATAAAGGGTCTCTCTAATATTTGACCATCAGTGCTCCAGCTATATCATTTTACTAATTCATTACAAAAAAAATTATCCTGTTAGCAAGTCCCATAGTATTTTTACTATATTAGGACCAGATATTGCAAGGTGATGAGCATGCTCAAACTTCCCCTGAAGTCACCCTACAGGATTTTCCCCTTTGTGTACTACAGTAAGGTACCATGGAAAAATTCCACTGTAAGAACATTTCCATGCCGAATTAATGTACCAGAGATTTCTTGCCTGCTCTGGTTTATTTTAAACACTAACTCCATTCTGGAGAAGAAGAAGCCCACATACCTGAATAAAACTCTGATTCTCTTACCATACTATCTTGATACCTAGAGGCAAGTTTTTTCCCCAGAGGATCGGGAAAGGGTATTTTATCACACTGACATATGTTTTTCCAGTAAAAATGTTTAATTCAGCTATAGGACAAATATGTTTTGTAAGAAAACAAGAAAGACACCAACGAACTTTTTCCCCACATAAAAAAAAATATTTTTTCCGTTTGTGGCAAGTTTTACACCTCTTGAGAAGAACTGATCCCAGAGCTGCAGAATAAAAATGCAGGTTTTCCTTGAATAAGGCATCCATAGCACCAAATACTGTACAATGATTGCATGCAAAATGGCTAAGGCTGCACTTTTCTCATGGCTCTGATGGGAGTCGGTGATGCCATTCTTGTTATGCTAGCTTGTTTTTTGTTTTTTAAATTTTCATGATTGTTGACAATTTGGGATTATTGCATAAGGTTAGATGGCTGGATGTGATGTTTGACAATCAAACAAACTTTACTGAACAGTGGGTTTAAGCCCTGGACCATAGGGAAGGCTATTGCAGATCAGAAGTGAAACAAAGTATCAGACCGTAGATTATTAAGGCCTGATCCAAAGATCACTAAAGTCTGTGGAAATCTTTCCATTGCCTTCAGTGGTCTTTGGACTAGGACCATAATGGGATCTTTGGTATTACAAAGGATAATGAGATGCTCTCCGCTGGCCTGATAAAATATTTAGCTGGGTTTAGAAAGGTATAGAGTGACATAGAAAATCTTATGGGCCCAATTTTCAAAACCCCACAAGGTAAGGGCCTTGAATAAACATAGCAAGCATCATAACTTGGGTACCCAGGTATTTGGGCACCCAGGTAATCTAACTGGTCATTTCCACATGAAGTTATCTATTTTGTATATATAAAAAATAGGGACGAAATCCGGGACCCATTGAAGTCAATGGGAATTTTACCTTTGATTTCAATACAGCCAGGGTGCAGTTGTGTTCCTGTTTGACAGGGCTTCTTTGCCTCACACTAGCAATGAGGGGCAAGTAAGGAGAATGAGATTCTCTCCACTAGCAACCAGAGGATTAAGGAGAACCTATTGATCCGGATGAGACCATAATGCTACACCAGTAGCAAATGTCAGGCTGCCCAGGAAGGAGAGAAGAGCTCTACTACTTCCTTGACAAAGGAAGCCTGTTTCCAGTTGAGGGCCTAAGCTGTTTGGTGGATGGGATGACTAGACCCAGGAGGACTGACAAAAAGGGACTCGCTGCCCAGAGACAAGTTCAGAGTAGAGGAACCTCCCAACAAGCCCACGGATAACCCTGATTTTGAAATTTGCTATCCCTTTTTGTTTTAGACTCTAACACCCCAAAAGGGGTAAGACTTGAGTGTGTCATAGCTGGAAGGGTAAGGCACCATGATCCCTAATATGGTTACAGCCACTTTTTGTGCATAGCCATGGCCTCCTTTGGCTTTAAAAATTAGGACCTGTGTGACAGAATGCCATCTGGTGTAAATTGGGTTGGCTCTACTAGTTCCAATGGAGCTACCCTGATTTACAGGAGCGGATGACCTGGCCCTGCATGATCAAAACAGTTAGGATATGCCCAGTTGGATTAGGTTATTCCCTTGCTCTATCCAGATTTCCTCTGTGTTTTCTTTTTAAAATAATTTCAGTTCAGAACAAAAAGGTTCACTAACACTTTTTATGAGTTTGTCACCAGTTGCCCAGACTCATCCTTTCCACAGGATATCATCTTGTGTTCAATTTGTTCGCTGCCACAGGACACATCAGGTGGAACGTATTTATCTTAATGAACCCTGAAGCTCTGAAACAGCTAACACAAAACAAAATATGATAATAAAAGAAATGGCAATAGCTAATTTACAAAGAAAAGGTAGTGCCTGATCCAAACCTCACTGAATTGCAGGGCTTGCCTATACAGTAAGTTAATTCACAGCAAGCTAGGGTGTAAATTGACAGTGTGTTAGCATGCCACAAAATTTCCCTGGTGCACTTTGCATAGTGCTAGGTTAAAGCATGCTGGCATAGTGTAGATTTACACCCCAGCTTGCTGTGCACTAACTTGCCATATAAACATGCCCCAAGAGAGTCTTTCCATTAACTTCAATGGACTTTAGAACAGACCTCAAAAGAAAGTAGAGTCCAGATTCCAACTGATTTATTTATTTTTAGTTTCATTATTTTAAAATATTATTTTATATAGAAATGGCCCAGCCCAAACTCCAGATTTAACCTCTCTGAATGTTAGAGCTGTTTGAAATCTAAACATGGATCTGTAACCACATTTTGCAAACAAGTCTTTTTAATGGGCCAAACCAGAATTTTGGCACTGAACATGCCTGAACTTTGGGATAGTGGAAATTCAGATCCACATTTTGCAGCTTGAGCCGTCTCCAATTTTCCGTTGAACTGCAGATCCGTGTTTTGTGGTTGTATCGAGTATTCTGAACACTTGCAAACCTTTAATGCCTCTTTTATTCTGCATGTGCATGAAACTGTAGATTGCCCTGAAGGCAGTCCTCACACCTTGGCAGTCCATTCTATCGTCTTTTAGTGAAGGGAAGCTCTTCAGTACAGAAAATAGTGGAGGAGGAGTTTTCCCATCAGAGAGAAACATGAGCTGTCTGCCAATATGAAATTTTTCTTTATAGTTTATATGACTTAGGGGTATGAAATAATTCATGAATTCATGAGTCAACAGTTATTTGTAGAAGAACGAGCAGGGCAGGGTAGAAATCCATTTCTAAATTTAAATGAAGTATTATACAAAAAGTCTAATTGGAATAAATCTGCACCAGTAAAGTGCTTAAACTGCACAGTTGCCAAAGATTAATTCTCACTATTTTTCCATGTTAAATACAATTCTGAGAAATAAGTCATGCATTCTGCATGGATAAAATGTAAAGCATGGGAACATGTTGATGGGCTGCCATTTAACATAGCATACCTGAAACAAAGGAAATCTATTATGCAAAACATACAGCTATCACACCAAGGATTTCCTCCTAGGCTGTGATTTTACTAGGGGTCATTATTCACATTGACACTGACATTGTTCAAAGTATGGAATCAACTACCAAAAAGGAAATAAAGTCCATTGGAAAACTAAAATCATGCTGCCAAAAGCTAGAAATGAAAACACAGGGCTGTCTCTCATCTGAAACCTCCCCTGTTCAAGGGACAAAGGACCCACAATTGTCACCATGTTAGTAATTGCTTCAACTCATCTGTTTAATCACTTCTGAACATCTCTGAGTCCCATAAAATAGGTTTAAATGACATACAGTATAGGCCCTAGGCCAGGTGATACTATCCTTAGAACAAGCACAGAGACATTCCAATCTCATTTTAAGTTTGAGGAGCAAGTCCTTTTCAGATGAATAAAGTGGCTGTTTTATGTATAGTACATTTACCGGCCTGCAGGAAAAGGGACGAGGGAAGCAATCCACATCATCATTTGGATGAGTTACAAAATGAAATGATCTTACAGATTTTAATACTAATAAAGTATGCTGGCCGGTCTCTCAGCGGCAGAAGTAAATCAGCATAGCTGCACTGAAGTTAGTGGGGCTACTCCAATTAACACTAGTTGAAGGTCTGGCTCATTTATAATAATCGTGTATAATAACTTTAAACCCAACCACATTTTGGAACTAGATTGTCCGTATTTCCTTCCAGATGTGTGGATATGTGGGTGGGTGGTGGGGAGACGGGGGTGCTGGGAGACAGCTGAAGGAACATTTCATCCCTTCCTACCTTCAAACCCTTGAGCAGAAGCTAGCCACACTCTGGGTCCCAGTGCATCCAGTATGCCAGGACCTGGGGGTGGGGTCTAGTAGTAGCAGCACTGCTAGAAAGACCCTGGAAGAATGAACATGTGTGGGGATGTAAAGAAAGAAAAGGGTGCTGCTATTTGGAAGTATTATTTCTACTTCCTGTATTCCACACATTGCCTGTCTAGTTTCACTCCACACTATTCTCCTATATGGCACTCCTGTCGCATATTTTATTTTAGTCTCTGTGTTTGGGCCACAGCCAAATAGGATTGCTACCCTCTAATTCTGACTGTGCCCCAAACACACAGGAGGGGGAACAAATGCTAAAGAGCCAGAAGACAATCAGATAACACCTCCAGAAGGTACTTGGCCTCTTTTTCAGAAGATTACGCTAAATAAGAGAGAGGGGAAACTTAAGCTTTTACAAAGGATCCCAGCCTTTCCTGTGTATAACCTGAAATCAGGTGGGTTTTGCCTACTTTCACACTCCATAACCAAAAAGGTCCACACAAATCTAACCTTCAAAATAGAATCTCCAGCAATGCTCACATTATTGATGTTCTTTGTGAATGATTTACCATCATCTCACATTCAAGTGGTCCTCATGGTTTGCAGTGAAGGGCTCAGAATTACTAGATGATTACAAATGAATTACCCTTTCAAACCAAGTTTGATGCCTCCAGATTAGATTGCAGATAGGTCTGAAGAACTGCACGCATATTGTAGTTTGCCTGAGGATATAAATCATATTGTCAAAATCCTTACGCTCTTCATATCCCTTAATTCAATGTAACAAAAGCCTCTTTGCTTTCTCAAATTTGACATTTGGCTTGTGGCGTTAACCCCATTTTATAACAAAAAGGTGCTTCCTTCTGTAGTGAATATTAAAAACTAATTCTGCAGCTATGTGTGTGGCCGTGGCTGCTTGAATGTATTAAAGCTGTGGGAGAGGCTTATCCTATGGCTATTTTCGAAATTTGGCCTTTGGCTCAGACACGGCTTCTATACTGCAGTCAATGAAGATCCTGGGTTAATTAAAGAGATGTAAGTATTTAAATACTCTGGATCTGCATATACCCATAAAGCATATGAATATTTTCTCCCCTTTAAATGTCATTCCATGACTAGCCAATCCAGAAAGAGCAACAAGGAACATCTCTCTCTTGGAGGGTAGGTAGTAGGAAAATACCCACCCTAGGTTGTTGCAGGAGGCCAGGTAAACCTCAAATTTGGCAGTACTTGAATTATCATGGAGACACCAGGTAGATCTTTTTAAAACACTTCTTGGGAACCTTAGGAACTAGGTTTCTGAGTAACAGCCGTGTTAGTCTGTATTCGCAAAAAGAAAAGGAGTACTTGTGGCACCTTAGAGACTAACCAATTTATTTGAGCATGAGCTTTCGTGAGCTACAGCTCACTTCATCAGATGCATACCATGGAAACTGCAGCAGACTTTATATACACACAGAGAATATGAAACAATACCTCCTCCCACCCCACTGTCCTGCTGGTAATAGCTTATCTAAAGTGATCATCAGGTGGGCCATTTCCAGCACAAAACCAGGTTTTCTCACCCTCCACCCCCCCACACAAATTCACTCTCCTGCTGGTGCTAGCCCATCCAAAGTGACAACTCTTTACATAATCAAGTCGGGCTATTTCCTGCATAAATCCAGGTTTTCTCACATCCCCCCCACCCCTTAGGAACTAGGGTACAACTACTGAGTGCTTACCGAAGACAATCAGAGAGCAGTATGTTTGATAGGAAGTAGCAAATGGTTGGGCAACAGGAACGTCTGACTTCTAATTCCTGCTCTGCCATTTACCTGGTATGTAGTTTGGACTGGCTATTTTATCTACTTATCTCAGTTTCTCCATGTATATAAACACCAACTTATTTCACAGGGGTGTTGTGATGTTTTTTTAGTTTTAGTTTTGAAAATGTGACAAACCATGTGAGTGCTCAGAATTATTACTATTATGATCAGACTAGTTATACAAACACCTTACACTCTTCGAGAACCTGTAGAGTCCCTTCCTTGGTTGTTTGAACCCCCAGTGCCCTCCTGCCCCACAAAACAAAACAAACTATAAAAACTAAACCACTTAGGATCACTGGCTCAAGTACAAAGGTTTCACTCACTGGATTGTAATGTCATGTACATCCCACAACAATAAACAAAAGAACATTTTTGTCTGCTTCCTGTATCTAATGGTATCCTCCTAACATCAGGCTTGTCAGAAAAGCCTATTAGGATAAGGGGCTATAAATCATGACTAGCCTGGTTGAATTAACTCTTCCCTGAAGGCTTGTAAAAGACAGAATTGTATCCACTTCTCAGAGATGCAACCTAGGAAGCATATCACAGCAGCATTATAAATCAGTGCTGAAGCATGAGACAACATAATGACATCAGGTCAATTATCACTACTAAAATAAGAAGGCAGCCCTCCCCACTAGAAGGGATTCAGTTGACTTGTTCTATGATGTTGATCAATGATTTTAACTAGACACCTAACAGTTAATAATATGCACCTGGCAGGAATGCATGGCCAAGTGGTCAAGACAACAGTATTTTAAGGGGGAAGAGACAGCAGTTGGTATAAATTTTGGAATGGATCTTAATGGAATTAATTGTTTCTGGTTACATCCTGTTAGGAAGAATGAGGAAAAAATCTGGGAGGTGCTTAACAGACAGCAGAGGAATGTAAAGGAAAGAGGATATATCATGAACCAGATTCTGGGGCTCTTACCTACATTGAAATCAACAAGGCTACTTGAAATCAATGAAGCTAATCACAGATTATTACTCAGGATGGGTAAGTATGGTAAACAATGGCTCTTTGTGGTTTCAAGGATTGTACTCAGCCAAACTAGGGCTTTACAGAGCCACCGGAAACAGAAGCTATCTACAAGCAGGGAGTTTCATTTTCCCCAGAACTCAGCCTTGGTCTACACTAGGAGTTGAGGTCGAATTTAGCAGTGTTAAATCAATTTAACCCTGCACCTGTCCACACGCCAAAGCTCTTTTTTTCGACTTAAAGGGCTCTTAAAATAGAGTTCCTTATTCCACCCCCGACAAGGGGATTAGCGCTGAAATCAGCCTTGCTGGGTCGAATTTGGGCTACTGTGGACACAATTAGATGGCATTGGCCTCCAGGAACTATCCCAGAGTGCTCCATTGTGACCGCTCTGGACAGCACTCTCAACTCAGATGCACTGGCCAGGTAGACAGGAAAAGGCCTGCAAACTTTTGAATTTCAATTTCCTGTTTGGCCAGCATGGCAAGCTGCAGGTGAGTGCAGAGCTCATCAGCAGAGGTGACCATGATGGAGTCCCAGAATTGCAAAAGAGCTCCAGCATGGACCGAACGGGAGGTACGGGATCTGATCGCTGTATGGGGAGAGGAATCCGTGCTATCAGAACTATGTTCCAGTTTTCAAAATGCCAAAACATTTGTCAAAATCTCCCAGGGCATGAAGGACAAAGGCCATAACAGGGACCCGAAGCAGTGCCGCGTGAAACTTAAGGAGCTGAGGCAAGCTTACTAGAAAACCAGAAAGGCAAACGGCCGTTCCGAGTCAGAGCTCCAAACATGCCGCTTCTATGATGAGCTGCATGCCATTTTAGGGGGTTCAGCCACCACTACCCCAGTCGCGTTGTTTGACTCCTTCAATGGAGATGGAGGCAACACGGAAGTAGGTTTTGGGGACGAGGAATATGATGATGATGAGGTTGTAGATAGCTCACAGCAAGCAAGCGGAGAAATCGGTTTTCCCAACAGCCAGGAACTGTTTCTCACCCTGGACCTGGAGACAGTACCCACCCGAACCCACCAGGCAGAGAAGGGACCTCTGGTGAGTGTACCTTTTAAAATACTATACATGGTTTAAAAGCAAGCATGTGAAAGGATTACTTTGCCCTGGCATTCGCGGTTCTCCTAGATGTACTCCCAAAGCCTTTGCAAAAGGTTTCTGGGGAGGGCAGCCTTATTCCGTCCACCATGGTAGGACACTCTACCACTCCAGACCAGTAGCATTTACTCGGGAATCATTGTAGAACAAAGCATTGCAGTGTATGTTTGCTGGCGTTCAAACAACATCCGTTCTTTATCTCTCTGTGTTATCCTCAGGAGAGTGATATTATTCATGGTCACCTGGTTGAAATAGGGTGCTTTTCTTAAGGGGACATTCAGAGGTGCCCGTTCCTGCTGGGCTGTTTGCCTGTAGCTGAACAGAAATGTTCCCTGCTGTTAGCCACGGGGAGGGGGGAGGGATGAGGGGCTAGCCATGTGGTGGGGGGAGGCAAAATGCAAACTTGGAACGAAAGCACATGTGCTATGTATGTAATGTTAACAGAAAGGTTTACCGTGAAAGAGTGTACCCATTGTTCTATAAAATGTGTCTTTTTAAATACCACTGTCCCTTTTTTTTCCTCCACCAGCTGCATGTGTTTCAAGGATCACAGGATCTTCTCCTTCCCATAGGCTAGCGAAGATTAGAAGGCAAAAAAAATGCACTCTCAATGAAATGTTCTCTGAGCTCATGCTGTCCTCCCACACTGACAGAGCACAGAGGATTGTGTGGAGGCAGACAATGTCAGAGTGCAGAAAAGCACAAAATGACCAGGAGGAGAGGTGGTGGGCTGAAGAGAGTAAGTGGCGGGCTGAAGAGAGGGCTGAAGCTGAAAGGTGGTGGCAGCATGATGAGAGGAGGCAGGATTCAATGCTGAGGCTGCTGGAGGATCAAACTAACATGCTCCAGCATATAGTTGAGCTGCAGGAAAGGCAGCAGGAGCACAGATGACCACTACAGCCCCTGTGTAACCAACCGCCCTCCTCCCCAAGTTCCAAAGCCTCCTTGCCCAGATGCCCAAGAACTCAGTGGGGGGGGGGGCCTCCAGCCACCCAGACACTCCACCCCAGAGGATTGCCCAAGCAACAGAAGGCTGGCATTCAATAAGTTTTAAAGTTTTCAACTTTTAAAGTGCTCTGTGGCCTTGTCCTTCCCTCCTCCACCACTCCTCCTGGTGCTTCTCTCCTCCACCACCCCTCCTGGGCTACCTTGGCAGTGATCCCCCTATTTGTGTGATGAATTAATAAAGAATGCATGAATGTGAAGCAACAATGACTTTATTGCCTCTGCACGCGGTGATCGAAGAGAGGAGGGGAGGGTGGTTAGCTTACAGGAAAGTAGAGTGAACCAAAGGGCGGGGGGTTTCATCAAGGAGAAACAAAGAGAACTTTCACACTGTAGCCTGGCCAGTCATGAAACTGGTTTTCAAAGCTTCTCTGATGCACACCGCGCCCTCCTGTGCTCTTCTAACTGCCCTGGTGTCTGGCTGTGCGTAACCAGCAGCCAGGCAATTTGCCTCAACCTCCCACCCCGCCATAAACGTCTCTCCCTTACTCTCACAGATATTGTGGAGCACACAGCAAGCAGTAATAACAGTGGGAATATTGGTTTCGCTGAGGTCTAAGCGAGTCAGTAAACTGCACCAGCGTGCTTTTAAATGACCAAATGCACATTCTACCACCATTCTGCACTTGCTCAGCCTCTTGTTGAACAGCTCCTCACAACTGTCCAGGCTGCCTGTGTATGGCTTCATGAGCCATGGCATTAAGGGGTAGGCTGGGTCCCCAAGGATAACTATAGGCATTTCAACATCCCCAATGGTTATTTTCTGGTCTGGGAATAAAGTCCCTTCCTGCAGCTTTTGAAACAGACCAGAGTTTTTGAAGATGCAAATGTCATGTACCTTTCCCGGCCATCCCACGTTGACTTTGGTGAAACATCCCTTGTGATCCACCAGTGCTTGCAGCACTACTGAAAAGTACCCCTTGCGGTTTATGTACTCACCGGCTTGGTGCTCCGGTGCCAAGATAGGGATATGGGTTCCGTCTATGGCCCCACCACAGTTAGGGAATCCCATTGCAGCAAAGCCATCCACTATGACCTGCACATTTCCCAAGGTCACTACCCTTGATATCAGCAGATCTTTGATTGCGTTGGCTACTTGCATCACAGCAGACCCCACAGTAGATTTGCACACTCCAAATTGATTCCCAACTGACCGGTAGCTGTCTGGCGTTGCAAGCTTCCACAGGGCTATTGCCACTCGCTTCTCAACTGTGAGGGCTGCTCTCATCTTGGTATTCTTGCGCCTCAGGGCAGGGGAAAGCAAGTCACAAAGTTCCATGAAAGTGTCCTTACGCATGCGAAAGTTTCACAGCCACTGGGAATCGTCCCAGACCTGCAACACTATGCGGTCCCACCAGTCTGTGCTTGTTTCCCGAGCCCAGAAAAATCGGTGTTCCACCGCATGAGCCTGCCCCATTAGCACCATGATGCCCACATTGCCAGGGCCCGTGCTTTGAGAGAAGTCTGTGTCCTTGTCCTCATCACTCTCGTCACCGCGCTGATGTCGCCTACTCACCCAGTTTCGCTTTGCCAGGTTCTGGTGCTGCATATACTGCTGGATAATGCGTGTGGTGTTTAATGTGCTCCTAATTGCCAAAGTGATCTGAGCGGGCTCCATGCTTGCCGTGGTATGGTGTCTGCACAGAAAAAGGCACGGAATGATTGCCTGCCATTGCCCTGACAGAGGGAGGGGCGACTGATGACATGGCTTACAGGGTTGGCTTACAGGGAATTAAAATCAACAAAAGGGGTGGCTTTGCGAGAAACAGAATGGCCCCCTCAAGGATAGAGGTTTAGCAGGCCGTTTAGCAGGGTTTAGCAGGGTTTAGCAGGCTGTTGATTTCACAGAAGGAGGGAGGAGAAAATGAATAAAAAACAAATCTGGTCTATTTCTTGTTTTGAGCCACTTCATCTATCTTTATACATCTTGCTAGCAGCAGACTGTGCAGTAAGACCACTAGCTATCGTCATCTCCTGGGTGCTCGGCAGAAGATGGTGCAGTATGACTGCTGGCCATCGTCTTCTGCTGGCTGCAGATAGGACTGCCGGTAGGACTGAATCGCCATGAAACGAAACTTAAAAGGGAAATGACTTGGCTGAATCACTCTCATGTTTGCCCAGGCACCCCTGACCTCATCGAAGTCAGTTAAACAGCACCCTGGACTACGTCGACGACGGCTACCAGCCATACTGCACTGTCTGCTGCCAAAAGGCAATTAACTGCTGCTGTGTAGCAATGCAGTACTGCGTCTGCCAGCACCCAGGAGACATACGGTGATGGTTACCTGAGCGGGCTCCATGCTTGCCGTGGTATGGCATCTGCACAGGTAACTCAAGAAAAAAGGCGCAAAACGATTGTCTGCCCTTGCTTTCACAGAGGGAGGGAGGGAAAGGGGGCCTGACGATATGTACCCAGAACCACCCGCGACAATGTTTTAGCCCCATCAGGCACTGAGATTTCTACCCAGAATTCAAATGGGTGGCAGAGACTGAGGGAACTGTGGGATAGTTACCCATAGTGCAACGCTCCGGAAACGATGTTTGCCTCGATACTGTGGACACACTCCGCCGACTACATGCACTTAGAGCATTTGTGTGTGGGGACACACAATTGACTGTATAAAAATGCTTTCTACAAAACCGACTTCTATAAATTCGACCTAATTTCGTAGTGTAGACATACCCTCAGTGTTATTCAGTGGAATTCACTCTGCCAGTGAGGATATATCTTGCAAGACAGGAGGCTTTGGAAGTCTCCAGGAATTGTAAACTGGACCCATAGTTTGATCTTGATTATCCAGTGGGTAATGTCCTCCTGATTCTAACAATCTCTCTTTCTCTCCCTCCAACAATCCTTAACCAAGCACATGGAACAAAAGCAACAGATTTTTTTTGTTTTGTTGTACTGTTTTGTTGTACTCACCAGAATATGCTTTATTCACTGTTAATCCACTGTAAGAAAAACCTAAAATAGATAGATTATATAGACAGCCACCACTGTGCCCACACTGCACTGTTATTACCAAGGTGCACAAACAAGCAGTAAACTAAAACATTATGTTTATTCAAGCTCTATTTGGAATACAGGGGGGAAATACTATTTGTCAAATGCAAAAGGGAAGAGGTTTTAATGAATATTACAAACAAAAGGAAAAACCCCTAAAAACCCCCCAACCTCCGCCAAAAAACAAATAACCCACAACACATATAAACTAAACCACTTAGGACCATTTTTACTCCTGTTCAGTTGGCATTGTATTCTCCCCTGAAATCAGCAGGCCTATTTGCACATTTACTCAATGTAAGGATGGCAAAATCTGGCCCTTTTTAGGCAGTGCCTATAAAACTAGCAGTTTAAAATGAAAGTCTAATCTATGTATTGTTAAAATAATTTAAATATCCTGTCAAATACATTAAATGCTGATTGCAGTATTATATTATCAATAATGATTATGGTAATGCACATGTCCATATGCACCAACATAGAGGGAATATGTGTTTTTATCATTTACTGTCCACTGTGAGACACTGAAATTGCTCTCTGGTTTGTAATATCATTATGAACGTGGCTTCAACGAGTCCTTGAAATGAAGCAAAAAGCTGGTCTGTCAGTAAGACATCATCTTAAAAAATGATGGCAGCTCTTCCCCAATCCAATTATTTATCTGGCAGGGTGGACAGAAGGACATAGCACAAGAATCTGCTTTCTTTTAAAATAGCAGAGTGATTTTGACCTTCTGACATGCAAAGAAACATGGCTTGTATGGGGATTTATTTTGGGAGGAGACTTCATATAGATGACACTACCACTATGAAATGCTCTAATAAATAATTATTGTTATCAACGCAGGAATAGTTATAGTAGAGCTGGAAATGCTGATTTTCACAATTTAATACCTTTGCAGT
This sequence comes from Caretta caretta, assembly GCF_965140235.1. Taxonomy (NCBI): domain Eukaryota; kingdom Metazoa; phylum Chordata; order Testudines; family Cheloniidae; genus Caretta; species Caretta caretta. The sequence continues at coordinate 71,786,585 of NC_134212.1, read as the reverse complement.
TTTCAGTGGCATTGGGCTGAACCCTGTCAATCTGCCTGATAGCATATGGCTTTAGAAGTCAAATGTAACTTTTACTTATAGACCATCACAAAATCATTTGCAGCATGGCCAGATTCTGCATGGAGCTGACAGCCTCCTGTGAGAAGCTGAGCATTCTTAACTCCCACTGAAGTCAATGAGATCTGAAGGTGCTCAGGTTTTTGCAAGTCCTATTCTCCACAGTCACAGAGTACCCCCAGCCTTTCAGCTTTCCTCCTCCTGGAGTGATGGATGGCCACCTTGGCCAGTGCCAGGATTAGGTTGACAATGAGGTCCTGAGACTTTGTGGGGCCATGGATGGAGTGCACCAGAACAGGAGATGTGGGGAAAAGTGCAGCAGAACCTCAGTAAGATGTTCTGTAGTAGCTGGAAGAGGGACACAACCTGATGCACCCTATTTTGACATGTGTCAGGGTTTCCCTCTCACTGCAAAAGGGCCAGGTGTCAGGAGAGTTACTGAACTGTGCCAGGTACATGCCCATGCCCACAGTTCCATGGAGGAGCCACTAACTAATATACCACAAGGGCCATGGGATCAGAATGAAGTACAGACTGGCGCACCAATATTCCTCACCCTTCACTTGTGGCAGTGGGGCCCTCCACTTGGTGTTGGGATATGAGGGTGAGGAAATGAATGGGATGAAACTTGAGAATGTACAGATGTTTTCCTGACATGGCTTGGAGGTGGACCAGCTGGATGCCATTCAGCCGTCTCAGGGGGCAAGTCGGGGAGGCTCATGGGGCAGGACCCTGATTACTAGTTCCAGAGGGCCAGGGGTGAGTGGGGAGCACCTTCCTGCAGGATCCTGTTGAGGAGAGCGAGAGAAGCAGAAGGCAAGGCTGCCCTCACCTCCTGGAGCACATAATAGGGTGGGCAGTTCCATGCGCTGGTGTGTGCATGCATGTAGTGCAGGATGAGTTGGGCTAGGAAGGCAACAGGGGACTCCCAAGAGAGCCGAATGTATTAGAGGCTGAGGGACACAAATAGCAGGTTGGAGTTTAATTATAACACGCTAAAGTAGATGTGTGTTCTTTGCTTTTGATCAAAAGCTTCTCGGAGAAGAAAAAGGAGAGTTACAGTGCTGCCCAAAATAGCCAGTTATAGGCTAAGCTGCAGCTTTTGAAAAGTGTATCTGCAGAGAAAATTCCCTTTGCATAACTCTAGATTGCATTTGAAATTTAAAGTTTTTTGATTAAAGCGAGCAATTACTACTGATATCACTGAACGTGCACCTCTTTTCAGAAACCAAGGAGAGGGAGCTGGAGCTGTCTCTGATGAGATCCGGGGAAAATTTTGCCTTCACACATTCTTAGAAAATTTGCCGAAGTGGCAGAAGGTGTTTATGGTTTTCTGTGAAACCTAGGAATTCTCGTTTTGTTGTTTGTATTATTTGTATTAGGGGAGTACCTAGAATTCCCAGCGAAGAATGGGACCCCATTATGTAAAGCACTAACCCCCCGCCCGAATAACAGACAGTCCCTTCCCTGAAGAACATACGTTCTAAACAGACAAGACTGATAAAGCATAGAAGAAAGGAAATATTTTTATAGCTGGGAAATATTTTTATAGCTGACACACAGAGAGAATAAGACTAGAATTTTCTCAGCAGCCTAGGGAACTGACACACAGAGAGAATAAGACTAGAATTTTCTCAGGAGCCTAGTTAGACATCTAAATACCTTTCATTGCACTGGGTCTCATAAGATCTGAGTTCAATTTCCAGATTTGCCATAAACTTCTCATGTGCCCTTGAGCAAGTCACTTACTATGTCTCTGTTTCCCCATCTGTTAAATGGGGAGAATAATGTTTCCCTTTTCCCACTATTTGTCTGTTTGGTATATTCTATTAATAAGCTCTTTGGGACAGGAACTCTCTTTTACTAGGTACATGTATAGCATCTAGCACAATGGGACACTGATCTCAGTTGTGATATATAGGCACTACTGTAATAAAAATAAATTATAATGGCAGTATGTATATTTTTTGAAAATCCATCCAGTTTTTGGAACCTATCATGAACAGTAACTCTTCACTGGACAAAACACTTTTTGCCTCTCCTCTTTTTTAATGAATGTGCCAGTTTTGTTGGTTATGCAAAACCTTTTCACAGCTGTACTATTGAGGAACAGGGCACATAAAATTCCATGATTTAGATAGAAGGGTGATCCCACAAGACCTTGTAGCCTCTTAAATGAGGTATTGACCTACTAACTACTCAACATTAAGAGAACTCAGGAGAAATTTCTTTATATGGAGGTAATTAACGTATGAAAAGGGCAACCACAGGCAGCAATAAAGGTGCAGCTGTGAATATGTTCAAACAGGAGTTAGACAATAGAAAGAAACATTACAGGTTGCAACAGCTAGCTAGACTGAACCTGGATAGATTGCAGCTTGAACACGGAGCAACTGCATCATGACCACCTTCCATCTAAAACTGATACTTGACTACTTATTGTTTCAGAGCAGCATAAAGCTGCAGATGAAACAGACCTACATCTACCAGAAGGAAGAAATAAAGAAAGCATCACTAGGTGCAGTTAAAGACTTCGGTCTGATCTCTACACTGTTTTTACACAGCTGTAATCCCATGGATGTCTTTGGAGTTACTGATATGTATGACAGTGAATCCAGCTCCCTAGACCTGGAATTGTTTTTATAAGCTACCATTTTTAGGAGGAAAAACTCTAGTTGTGAGTTTGTACTTAAGGAAAGAAAAGCATACTATTTAATACCTTTGTACTCAGAGATAATGCTATTCAGCCGTACATCAGGAACACAGGTGTAATGTTGATTATTTAAACTGCAAAGTACAAGTGCAGAGAACAAATGTTAATTTGTTCCTCCTGACACATGCTTAGTCCAAAACAGCTGAGATTTGCTGACCTTTAGTATGTCATGCCAAAAAACACCTATTTGTTTGAGCTTCAGGGACATGCGTGGGATTTTGAGTGAGTGGCATGGGGAATATTACTGGTTAAGTTAATTTACTTTATTTTGATGAATGACAGTTGTTCCTATTAGACTCTGGGTTTAACTTACTGATGTATGCATAGACTTTTTTTTTTTTAAATAAAGAAATATATCAGGCTACCCACTATCTAGGATACCTTTAGTAATTAATCTCCTGTTTGGCATTGTCTTGTTTCAGAATAATTGGCTCAGTAGTTACAGGGGACACACATAGGTCCAGATTTGCTGAAGCATCACAAAGGGATCATAACCTGTCTGTAATTGCCCAGCAGATATTTCCTCTGGAATAGGAAACTCACCTGCTGGCACATCCTCACAAAGCTGGGGCCTGGACCTCTGCCCCGCTCCTCCCTGCTATGTCGGTGCATTGGGCTTCCGCTGGTATAGGGTCTATTAATAACCCAGTGCCCATGATGGAATTTAAAGCTGCCTGTGTCATAAATATAAAGGGAAGGGTAAACCCCTTTGAAATCCCTCCTGGCCAGGGGAAAGCTCCTCTCACCTGTAAAGGGTTAAGAAGCTAAAGGTAACCTCGCTGGCACCTGACCAAAATGACCAATGAGGAGACAAGATACTTTCAAAAGCTGGGAGGAGGGAGAGAAACAAAGGGTCTGTGTGTCTGTCTATATGCTGTTTCTGCCGGGGATAGACCAGGAATGGAGTCTTAGAACTTTTAGTAAGTAATCTAGCTAGGTATGTGTTAGATTATGATTTCTTTAAATGGCTGAGAAAAGAATTGTGCTGAATAGAATAACTATTTCTGTCTGTGTATCTTTTTTGTAACTTAAGGTTTCGCCTAGAGGGATTCTCTATGTTTTGAATCTAATTACCCTGTAAGGTATCTACCATCCTGATTTTACAGAGGTGATTTCTATTTACTTCTATTTCTATTAAAAGTCTTCTTGTAAGAAAACTGAATGCTTTTTCATTGTTCTCAGATCCAAGGGTTTGGGTCTGTAGTCACCTAGGCAAATTGGTGAGGCTTTTTACCAAACCTTGTCCAGGAAGTGGGGTGCAAGGTTTTGGGAAGTATTTTGGGGGGAAAGACGTGTCCAAACAGCTCCTCCCCAGTAACCAGTATTAGCCAATCCAAGGACGACGGGTGGAATATTTTGTACCTTGGGGAAGTTTTGACCTAAGCGGGTAAAGAGAAGCTTAGGAGGTTTTTCACTTGTGAAAAACAGGTCCCCACATCTGTACCCTAGAGTTCAGAGTGGGGGAGGAACCTTGACAGCCTGGAAGGAGGTTTAAGTTGTACTATGACTGCACTGAGTGTCCGGGACCCAGAGTGGACTCCCTGATGTTACATCACTCTCCTGCACTGACTAAATCTAGCCTATAATATTTGCTTCTTGTCACATCACTGTTGGTCTATTATGTAATGTCTTCCTAAACACTACAGCAGGAGTCTTATAAATATAGTAAGTAAAATAAACAATAGCGTAGGTGAATAATGGGCAAATATTTAAATTGCATTTTATTTGCTTTAAAGCACAACATTTTCCCAGTAAATGGTTATTACCTGATCCGCTCTAACAAACTGATAAATGTAATGTACGTTTAGACCCAGGGATACATAAAAGTATAAAATGGAAAGGTTGTCTAAAGTCTGAGGACACAAGAGACTTGAAAGATAAGCAAGAAATGTCCATTCTTTACCACGATATAGAACATTGCTGATGAATTAGCTTTGGCTATAGCAGAAGATATCCCAAAAGATACTTGACATATTACTCTTTACCTCTAAGGTAGTGAAAACATCATTTGGATAGACAGATTGTTGACCCTTAAGTTCCAGGCCAAGGATTTAATTCCTGCAACAGTCATTTATTATAGTACACATTCCACAAAAAACTTCCCCCTGTGCATTCATATTTGTTTTGCTTACTATTTAAATGTTGCTTGACTCCATCTTCTAATATTTCACCAGGGACGGCATCAGGCCAGGATGTTGTATCTCTGAGAATTTCATACAAGGCTGGCATATTTCTGGTCAAAGGGTGTTAGATATCCATTTAATAAATATTTTAGGAACCTAGGAAGTGTGTTACTGCAACTTCATGGGCAGACAATTTCTGTTTGTAACCATGTCCGCTCCCTTCAGCCAACCTTCTCCTTGCATAGAGCAACTCTAACTCATTGAATTTCAATTACATCAATGATGGAAAGAGTACCTCAGAGATTAAAACCTGCTGAGGGCAACAGAGCAAATTTTTCATCCAAAGCACTTTTAGCGTGTGATGACAGGCGAGCTTTTTGTTACCCATATCACCACTGGAACAATGAAGTTTGTTTTGTTAATAGTATGCAGCCAGGAATCAGCATGTCAGCATTCTTCTGGGTTTCTTTTCAGCTCCCTGGCTTTCAGTGGAGACCTTTACTCTAAGCTGAACAGCTTTTCATGCACATAGTGTGTGTGTTTGTATGTGATGAAACTCCTAGCAGAGAATTGTATCAGAATTGGAGTAGTCCTCAACTTTAAAATCTTAATATGCAGGCCACAAAAATAGATTTTGAGTGGTCTAAATACCTCCCTGAAGTACAATCATCAGCAAATAGTTTGGAAGCAACCAATAACTAGAAATATGTTTCCATAAAATCTTTCAGGTAATTAATATATTCAGAGTCTGCTCATGAATAAATCATAATGGAAAAATGGACTACATATACTGAATATATTATTCCCTATGTAGAATTTTCCCAACTCTACTCACTGCTGATTTTGCATTTGTTAGGGTTTATTTGTGATGGTCTCCAGAACTGAACCATTCATTCTTGTGTTTTATCACATGGTCCCTTTTCTCTATTCCCTACCTATCTTTGGCCCTTATATGGCTCCAATTACCACAGTATCTGAACACCTCACAACTTTAAAGTCCTCACAACATCTCTATGGGGCACATAAACGTATTATCTCCATTTTTACAGATGGGGAAGGGAGGCACAGAGAGGTCAAACAGGAAATCTGTGGCCAAGCAAAGACTGAACCCAGGTCTTCCAAAATCTAGACTAGTGTCCCAACTATTGGATTCTTCTTCATCTCCCCATGGGATCATCCTTCCTCTCCCTTTTCTATTTTCACTTTACAAACTAACCAACTGCTTCATTTTGTTGTACTAAAATGTACCCTCCATCTTTGAAAGCATTTGTGTGGCTGTTAATGTTCTGTAGAATCTCTTTGAACAAGTTTTGGAGAGCACAATTTATACCTATTCCTGTGATTTGGCAAAACAAGCCTGATGTGCTAATTAGAGCTTTGTGAACTCTACCAATTTTCACGTTGAGATTAGCTGCTTGCAAAGTTAGATGTCTCCCTTGAAAACTGCCTTTAGTCTTAGCAAAAGTTCATCACAAGGATGAAGAAAGTTTTTGCTTGAAGCCTCCCAAACATGATTCAACCCCTCCGGTAGTGCTGGTGATGAGAACTATGTCGTCTCGCCCACCCCTCCCACACACACAGACTTATACAAGGGCTAATGATCTGCAAGAGTGAAGCATGCTTCCAAGTCCTAGGAATTTGCATGCAAAATGTTTTCAAGCTATTTCCTCTGAGAAATAAACACTCAAAATACACCTGCACTATTGTTTATATTAACTTGCATCTTTAGAGACAATTGCTGCCCTTTGATGCATATACACACAGCTTCAGTAGTTTTCCATGGGAGCCAAAACACACTGTAGGGAGTACCTGACCTTAATTCCAATGTTTAAACCTTGTCCACCCATAGTTTGTCACATGGATATTTGAAGATACAAGCTACCTAATAAAACATGGTGAGAAAGGAAGTTCTGAGAGTTTGTACTTACGGTTCAATTTGGATAAAAACCCACAAGTTTAAAAATGGAGTCCTGTGGGGTTAGTTATGACATGGCTAAAGAAGGAAAACATTTAACTTGCTGTGTGAATACAATATGCCTCTGCTTGGGGAAGCTGCATATAATAATTTGCTATATTGTTTGTACAGAGTGTGGCAGGCTTTTAGTGTGCTAAACTGTGGGAAGCTTTTCCCTGACATATATTTCAGGCTAGCAGGACCTCAAATCAATTCATCCATTCCAATTTACAACAGAAGTTTCCAAGGGCAGTAAATAGGTACAAGATTAAGAGGAAGGTCCATATTGGATGGAATACTATAAAGAAAGCTTGTTCATGAACATTCATTTGAATTCCAAATTGCTCTTAGGTTTAACCATGTCTGTGCTATTCTCAGTCTTTGGCACAAAACTGTTTTTCATTGGCACTCTCTTTGGGGAGTGGCTGCTCTTCCTGCAAATACTAGTGGTAACATGCCAATCAGACTAGTCACCTGCAAATAAAAAGTAAAGGAGGACTTGTGGCACCTTAGAGACTAACAAATTTATTTGAGCATAAGCTTTCGTGAGCTACAGCTCACTTCATCGGATGCATGCAGTGGAAAATACAGTAGGGGAATTTTATATACACAGAGAACATGAAACAATGCGTGTTACCATACACACTGTAACAAGAGTCATTAGGTAAGGTGCGCTATTATCAGCAGGAGAGAAAAAAAATCTTTTGTAGTGATAATCAACATGGGCCATTTCCAGCAGTTGACAAGAACGTGTGAGGAACAGTAGGGGGAAAAAATAAACATGGGGAAATAGTTTTACTTTTTGTAATGACACATCCACTCCCAGTCTTTATTCAAGCCTTAATGGTGTTCAGTTTGCAAATTAATTCCAATTCAGCAGTCTCTCGTTGGAGTCTGTTTTTGAAGATTTTTTTGTTGTAATATTGTGACTTTTAGGTCTGTAATCAAATGTCCAGAGAGATTGAAGTGTTCTCCGACTGGTTTTTGATCCATTGTCTACAGCTAAGCTGTACGATACAACTGCATTTGCTCCAATCCCTCAGACAGAGACAAAACACCTACAAGATCTCTATCAAGCGTTCTTACAACTACAATACCCACATGCTGAAGTGAAGAAACAGATTGACTGAGCCAGAAGAGTACCCAGAAGTTACCTACTACAGGACAGGCCCAACAAAGAAAATAACAGAATGCCACTAGCCATCACCTTCAGCCCCCAACTAAAACCTCTCCAGCACATCATCAAGGATCTACAACCTATCCTGAAGGACGACCCATCACTCTCACAGATCTTGGGAGACAGGCCAGTCCTTGCTTACTGACAGTCCCCCAACCTGAAGCAAATACTCACTAGCAACCACACACCACACAACAGAACCACTAACGCAGGAACCTATCCTTGCAACAAAGCCCATTGCCAACTGTGTCTACATATCTATTCAGGAAACACCATCACAGGGTCTAATCACATCAGTCACACTATCAGAGGCTCGTTCACCTGCACATCTACCAATGTGATATATCCCATCATGTGCCAGCAATGCCCCTCTGCCATGTACATTGGCCAAACCGGACAGTCTCTACGTAAAAGAATAAATGGACACAAATCAGATGTCAGGAATTATAACATTCAAAAATCAGTAGGAGAACACTTCAGTCTCTCTGACCAACATAAGTTTCATCAACAAAAGTGCTGGTGTGACAACGCTCTGTCAGCTGCAGAGGCTGTCCTGTCGACACAGCTAATGCTGCTTGCTAGGGGTGGTTTAATTATGCCATCCGGAGAGCTCTCCCATGCCAAAGAGCAGCTACACGGGAGACCCGACAGTGGTACAGCTGTACCGCTACAGCGGTAGAGCTGGTGCCCAGGTATAGTCCGTTGTGTAGCCATAGCCTCAGTTTTTAAATCCAGCTCTTTGTCTTCAACAGAGCCTTTCAGGAAGCTTTGAAGAGGGAAATGCCAGCACACTTTCGAGATTGCTTTTGTTAGTTTGCTTGGGTTTTTTGGCTGTGTTTTTACAATGGTGAGCGCTCATCTGAATTGACTTATTCATGCCTCTGAGCGACATAAGTTATACTAATGCAAGTGGCAGCGTGTACAAGCCCTTAGCTCTACTCTAGCAGCAGCCTTTCCTTGTTGTCTTCCCATTCCCTTCCTGTGACGAGTCCTGTTGTTTCCTATTGAGTCCTTGTGTTACCCCTTCCCTGTATTGCTTGATGGTCTCCTTTCCCTTTGTTTTGTTTTTTGATTAGTTGGTTTGTTTGTCCCCACTGTTATTCCCTTTTTGCTCCTTCCTTTCCCCTCCTGTATTATAAGCACCTGAAGCAGTGCCTGCTGCTGACTACCATGAGTAATCATCGTGCAATATGACCCCTGGGATTTGATCGATGCATAGCAAGATATTGGTGTGATGATAGGAAAATTTCTTCTGGTGCTGACTGAGTCTGACATTATGTCCAGGGCTGGCACAGTAGAATTATACTAACTGTTCATAGATTAGATCACATGTCATCTTTGGGTTATGCTGTCACTGCCAGGGAATTTACTATGCGGAGATATTGAAGACAGAGGCCCCAAAACAGGCCCTGACAAAGAGGACTACATTTACATTGATAAAAAACTTTAGGCCATGCCATCATATCGTATATTATATTGATATATATATATATATATATATATATAATTGTAAGTGGAAATTATTTCTTTTGGAAACATATACCTACACAGTATATTGAGTATGTATGTGTATATGTATACAATAAACATAAGAGGGCAAAAAATTACTTAATACAGCTATTTGGCATAACCCCAACTTACATTTAGAATGGCAATGTATTTCTCTATCAGTTGCCTTCCTTTTTCACAGCATGTATTTCTGGGAGGCAGGTAATCACATGCTACTGGGAAATGATCGTTTCTGGGTGCCGTTGTTTCTAACACTGTATGTAGGTTGCAGCAAGTCTAGTATATAAGAGGTGCAAAATTAAATACCACATGGCACTGCCCCCCTCTCTCCCACAAGGTATAATGCATACTGTCACTATAGTGTCCTCATTGCACCATGGGAAGAAACAACACAAAGTGTAACTTTAAATAAATCAATTTCCATTTTGGCTTATTTGGCTAAAAGTGGCATGATAGTGGGATTTTATAATCGGACGATAATATGATGTTCCTGTTCATGGACCCAGCTCTTAACCTGCCAAGATCCAAATATGAGACACACTATGTGTGTAAAAGACTCAGAATATGGGGGGGGGGGGGAAATGGAGGGGAGGGAGAGAATTATTCAGGTGGGAAACTTAAGATGCTGTGGGGGAACTGATTCTTTAGTGTAAATACTAATTCTGTAACCTCAGTCTAAGGATTATTTCTACTGTAAATAATTTTCAACAATAAAAGTGATGCCAAATTTGTCTGGAATGAAGATAACTTTGGGACTCATGTGACATCACTTGAAATGAAATACACGAGAGTGACATGTTAGTACACTCCACTTCTGCACTGGTATGTGACCAGTTTTTAAAAACCATTTGCCATATTGCTGCATGACCTTTTCCACTGCCTGATCTGTGTTCACTGGTAAATGAATTCATTTTATTTTTATAGTTGGGAATTTAATCTCTGTGACAGAGAGATGTTAATAGCAGGTCTAATATAGTCCCTACCAGCTAAAGTAGCATGTACTTCAGTCTTGATCATTATCAGCCCTTCTTTCCTCTATCTAAACTTCCGTTTAACAGATACACTTCATTGTGCCAAACTGGGTAGCATTTTTGGTGGCATGTGCAAATCGGACTCATGTCACAAGAGAATTAGGATTTGAACTCAGGCTTCTGGAATTTAACCCAAAGTGAAATCCAGCTCTCTAGAGATTAGTGTAACTTTCAAATGTTATCACCTAAGTGACCACAGTGAGACATCTCATTAATTAGATTAATACTTGTTCCTGTGCAGTTGTGGAGAAAGCAGAAAGTGTCATTCTAGTCAAGTATTTTAGGTTTGCAGCCTTTCTCCTATGGGGGAGAGATTTATGAAAGGAGAAAATGCTTTCCCATCATAAACAGTCATGCTGTCCCATGATTCTCCTCTGCCTTCTTGCAGTCACTTTCATGAATAAAACATCAGAGCATCAGTTTCTGTAATTACTCCTTTGGTTTTATTGACAAATAATTTGATATGGAAGAATTACATTAGTCTCTGAATTATTACTTTTTTTTTTGAGAAAGTATAAGCATGTTGTAGTGAGAGACTGAGATTCAGATAGAAAGACATTTTGCATTTTGCAATTGGCTATTTATGAGTACAAATTATGGTAACCATACAAGGCTAGTGTTGCTCATTAAGTTGTGTTTCTACATAAAGCAGCTATATTTGTATGGCAGCTCAGGAACTGATGCTTCCAATTGCTGTTTCCTGTAGGAACAGTGGTGCCTGATGTGTTGACATAATATGGCATAAAAAACACTGTGGTGCAACATATTCCCATCAGCTCTCTGTGGCAGCGAACCCAATGAGTGTGGTTTGTTTCATAAAATTATTGAACTGGAAGGTACCTCGAGAGGTCTTCTAGTCCAGCCCCCTGCACTCAAGACAGGACTAAGTATTATCTAGACCAGTGTTTCTCAACCATTTTGATACCAGGGACAATCTCGCTGCCTTCCTAAACTGTGTCAGGGAGATCTCAGGGACCAGTGCCAGTACACCCATGGTTGTTGAGAAACTCTAGACCATCCCTGACAGGTGTTTGTCTAAGCTACTCTTAAAAACCTCCAATGACAGAGATTCCTCAACCTCGCTAGGCAAGTTATTCCAGTGCTTAACCACCCTGACAGTTAGGAATTTTTTCCTAAGGTCCAACCTAAACCGCCCTTGCTGCAATTTAAGCCCATTGCTTCTTGTCCCCAGAGGGTAAGGGAGAACAATTTTTCACCCTCCTCCTTGTAACAACCTTTTATGTACTTGAAAACTGTTATCATTTCTCCCCTTAGTCTTCTCTTCTCTCGAATAAACAGACCCAATTTTTTCAATCTTTCCTCATAGGTCATGTTTTCTTGACCTTTAATCATTTTTGTTGCTCTCCTCTGGCCTTTCTCCAAATTTGTCCACATCTTTCCTGAAATGTGATGCCCAGAACTGGACAAAATACTCCAGTTCAGGCCTAATCAGTGCAGAGTAGAACAGAAGAATTATTTCTTGTGTTTTGCTTACAACACTCCTCTTAATATATTGCAGAATGATGTTTGCTGTTTTTGCAACAGGGTTACACTGTTGACTCATATTTAGTTTGTGATCCACTCTCACCCCCAGATCCCTTTTCCACTCCTTCCTAGGCAGTCATTTCCCATTTTGTATGTGTGCAATTGATTGTTCCTTCCTAAGTGGAGCACTTTGCATTTGTCCTTATTGAATTTCATCCAATTTATTTCAGACCATTTCTCCAGTTTGTCCAGATCATTTTGAATTTTAATCCTATCCTCCCAAGCACTTGCAACCCCTCCCAGCTTGGTATTGTTCGTGAACTTTATAAGTGTACTCTCTATCCCATTATCTAAATCATTGATGAAGATATTGAACAGATATTATTTGTACAGTGCCTGGTACTATAGGGCTCTAATCTGCAACAGAAACAATGAATAGTCACCAGCCAGTATCAACATGGTATTTTCCTGAAATACAAGCATATCTCACACATGTTGCGAGGTGGGGGGAAACTCACTTTGTACAGATTCAATTCCTCATGGGCCAGAATCACTTCATTTTCTTCCTACGCTCATGAAGATGGCTCAAGGGGAGGACAAGTTGACTTATTCTATAAATACTACAGCTGTGCAAACATTGATGGCCTAACCGTCGCTACTAACTGTATAAACAATATTAGAGGCAAGGTTAAAAGTGGGCAGGTTCACAGAACCAGACAAAGAAACTGAAAGCCCTGAGACAGGTCTGTTGGGAATAGAGGGCCATGACACACTGTATTTTGATAATTTGTCTAGCCCTTTGTTATCAACATTTCCTCATGGCCATGGGGATGCCTCTTTACTATAACACTCTATTTCATCCATGCCAATAGGTTTTGAGTTTCTTAGCTGAAAGGTGATATACAAGTACAGATTATGTACAAAACAGTTTATATTTTGTTTCGTGTATGAAGCGATGATTGGTTCAGGGTAAATGTGTACTAGTATAGTATGTTTCATTATGCCACCAAAGCAACAGTCGGAAAATATTACGATGATCTGATTTTCTTCTCCTTGTGCATACAAGTTATAAACAGCCTACTGCTCTTGTTGAAATGGTAGTTCTTAATGGAGTCAGAGAAGTCCACACTAAAGAGCCAGATAGCTTGAATGACTGGAACTTGACAATTTAAGCAAGGGTCATTCTCCCATTAATGGGAAGCCAGTTACTTCTGGTAAAGAAAGGGGACATCACTCTGATTTCTTTCAATACAAACAAACAACCACTTGGCAAAATACTTATCATTTGCAGATCTGAATTGTGGGCAGGGGGGAAATACTGTCAAAGGAGCAGAACATGAGTGTTTTTCTCATAGATCAATGACGAAATAAAACAAAATCACAAGAAAAAGAAAGGCCTTTTAAAAAGATCAACCCAAAATATATAATTATTGAGTCCGTTTGAAACATTCAACCCAAAATTAGCCTTCATTCAAGTGCATACACATTTTGGAATATATGTAAACTATATTTCCTAATTTCCCCCTCATTTTCACAAGCTTTATTTGAAGATAATGGCTATGAACATTATTTTCTTTGTTTAGGAATCCATGTTGCTGCATTTTGTGTTTGGGCCATGCTCACAATGAGAGGTTAATATCCAGGAGGGCAAGTCACATGGAATATTTTCTGTGACTCTGTTTGACTGAACTTACTCCTGTCACAATCAAGAAGATCACTAGGAGACCTTCTCACCTAGTTTTCCTGAGGTTGAGGTTGTAGCTGAACTCTCCAATCTACAATTTTTAACTAAAAAAGACATAGTTTTCTCTTTTAACAATTTTTATTACATAAAGAATTTGAGACTGAAAGCAATTTTTTTCTGCCTAAGGTGGTAGGATGTGAGAGAGGTCAAGGTCAGGCTTAGAATGGACACTATTTGACAGTTTTATTTTTGGAGACACTATTCTGTTTCCATAATACTTTTTGCATTTTCTTTTCAGAGGTAGGTCCAAAACATACTGTATGAGCAAAATTCTTTATGGTGTTACAGCCCCCTGGCCTCACTCAGGTGGTGTAATGGACTCAATCTGTTTTTCAAATTCCCAGCAGACAATTGCCCTGGTGTAGTGAAATTATCTGCTGGTGCGGGTTTGCTGCAGCTGGATCTACACATCTGTCTCTCCCTGCTATTGCCTGGTTGGTGGCTTGGAGGGATAAGGCCTATTTGGTCTCCCTTTGCCTACAAAATCATAAGGACCTCCCACTCAGCAGACAGGAAGGACCAGAACAAACACAGGGATCAATACAAAGTTAATAAGGAGGAGGAGTAGCTCATAGAGTCAAAATTAGGGTACTAGAAGGTGACATTAAACAAAGAACCCCAGACAGTGCTCACTGCTCCCCAGAGGAATCTAAGGAGTCAGTGGACACCACACAGAGGAACTCTGCCTGGAGATGTAAACATGGAAGTGAATGGAAATAGGCCCCAGAGTCACAAAAGATCCCCGTCCCTCCTTGACTGATACATTGCCACAGCCTTCACTGATGCCAGCATGTGTACTTCCACGTGGGGTGAGGTGACCATGCAGAGATAACAGACCCCATGCTTTCTGGTGGGGGGGCTGGGAAAGTGGCCTCAGTCACCTTTGGCGGAATTGGCAGAGGTGATCAACTATGTGGCTGCATCAGATGGTGGTATCACAGTGGTAAAGAAGCTGCAGACCTGGGTGTGCTGGGGGAGTGGGGCCCACGGTGTTAGTTGAATGGAAGGAAAACAGGTATGTAAAGCATGGCGGTGGTCTCTGCAGAACGGGTCTGAGGCACATTGGCAGGACAGCATGGGGAAGCATGCACTGATGCTGTGCTGCACCTGCTACACCAGTGCTGTAAACAGAGGACTCCAGTCTCCAGGACTATCCATCTGGCGATTTCTGTGGGCACTAAAATTCTCCACAAGGTGGTTTTTTATACGTGCACAAGAAAATAATGTTTAGAAAATTAGCATCATTTTGTAATGTGTCACACCCACTGTATATCTGTATACTAAAGTTTTTAAACAGTTAAAAAGAAATAAGCTAAGGAATAACAGAGGAGCTTAACACTGGATGTTTCTCTTCTGTACTGTCATTTGTAGTCTGTGAAGTCCAATAAAAAGGGGTCTTGCGATTTACAATATTAAGCTAAGGATTTACATGTTTCATCTGAAAATGATCTGTCTAAAGGCAGAAGGCTGTTTCTTCATGCTTGTATTTCATTTCTCCATGCAAATCTCCATTCCTCCAAAGCTTACCACATGTTGGCACTCTCCTACTTGAAGAGGTTGTTTTTCTGCCTGGATTATATGTAAAATGAACACCCAGCTGAGTTGTGCTTCTGAAGTTTGTAGAAAGTGAGGGACATAACTGCAGTTCTACAGCCTTTATTTAACAGTCCTGGGCTCCCAGAACGAAGGCACTGTGAGAGACAAGTCCTTCCCATACAACTACTTGACCATATAACTAGAAAAGTGTAAGTAGTATACAACAAAGTATGCTATCGTTTTATTGTAACTTTGCCATAATAAAAAGTTTCAAAGATGAGGCAAATCAGAATGCAAATTCCACAGTGCTGCAGGTCTGAATCCTCAAGCACAAGTCTGAGCCAGCCCAGATTTTCAAAGGCAACTAATGATTTTGGGTACCTAACTTAAGACCTTAATTGGGTAAGGTTTTCACAAAGCATTGAACTCCTCCACTCTGAAAATCAGTCCCCTTTAAGGTTTCTCTAATTGGGCACCCAAATATTTTAGGAATCCCAAAACACTAATCACTTTTTAAAAATCCTGGCTGTGTTATTTCACTATTTCCAGTAGTCACATAAGCTCAAATGACATGAAAAGCATTCATACTCCACAGTTAAGCAAGAGTCAAAGAGAAGTTTATGACAAGGAAAAGAAATTACTCACCCCCTTCACAAAACAAGGTAGAGATGCCACAGGTATACCTGCCAACTCTCAAACATGCAAATACTATCAACTAGTAATGGGCATACCACAATAAGTTTGGTGCACATAGGGTCTGATGCAGCTAGATACTGGAGAGCCCTCTGCACCATACACAAAATTCAAGCCCAAATAGGGATAAAAACATCAGGTTAAAGGCTGAAATTCCATTGCAGTTTAGACAAAGCTGAAGAGTCTCACTTTAATTGAATCAGTTCATCAACTTCAACTCAGGAACAATGCTGAGCCTCTAATTCCCCAGTTTTACTGGTGGCAGGGCCTGGAGCTAGGGTTCTGCCATATTCCTTGCAGTATCAGAAACAGATGGGATAGCATTTCTGGGAGTGAATTTACAACACTACAGACAATGATATATCAATTGTGAAGCATAAATCCTATGCAAACAGAACCATGTTCTGAGGGCAGTTCTTCTCCGAATGATGCTGCAGCATGATTGTGGGTCTGCTAGCATTCTAGGGGAGTCCATGAGTAAACAGAGGATGGGGTAATGAGAACACACACGTGGCTCTAAAATCAATGTTCCTTACATTTATTTATGAAATGGACTGGACTGAAGAACAAAGGAAGAGCCTAACCGATCAAGCTATTAATCCATCTAGTCCAGTATTGACTCTGTGACACAGCTTAGTACCAGTTCTTTCAAAAAAAGGTGCAACAAAGCCTGAAGTGGGCAATTATGGAATAACTTGGAACAAGGCAGTTTCTTCCCAACCCTCTAAGGTACGTCTAAACTGAAAAAAAATACCCCGAGGCAGCAAGTCTCAGAGTGATTCAAGAGCAAGTCTCAAGTCTCAAGTGATTCAGGCACATGGGGCTCACAAAATGGGGCTACAAATAGCAGTGTAGAAATTTGGGCTCTGACTGGAGCCTTGGCACTGAGACTTTGCTTCCTCACTTGGGTTTCCAGGCCCCGGATTCAGCCCAAACCCCAATATTTCCACTACTATTTTAGCCCCATAGCATGAGCCCCGCACATCCGAGTCAGTTGACCTGTGCTCTGAGAGCCGATGCTGCGAGCCTTTTTTTCTAGTGTAGACATACCCTTTGAGGTTAGAATATGCCCTAAACCAGAAGGCTTTATATCCCTTCTGTGACCGAATACCATGATGAAATGTGTGTAGTAACATTATATGTAAAGTTATAAACATAAGATGAAACTAGGTCTGAAATACGTTTAAAAGACAAGTCTGCATAAACCAGTTTCTCTAAGACAAAGGGCAAGCTGATGCCTTTAGCCAGGTGTCATCAAAGTTGATGGACCACCACCTATCAAGTGGCCATTCTTTGGCAAGGTAGGAACAAACAGATGTGCATCTTAGCACACAAAGGCATGAAACCTCTTTCACTACCAAATTCCATCACTCCAACCTCACAGAGGGAATTGATTTTATTGAGGGGTAACCCTCAGGAAAATGCGTTTCAAAGGGGGACTGGACTATGAGGTAATGGATAAAAACACCCCAAGGTATCTCTTCCTATCTGTCTCTCTCTCTATTTCTCTCTCTCTCTCTTTAATCTAAGAAGTCAAAAAGAAACAGCCTTTGAACTTTCAGAGCAGATCTTGGCCTGAGAATTTGGTCATCAATGTTACTGGGAACATGTGGTAAGGGATTTCATCTTGAACTAAGTCTAGTTTATTAAGTTTTAGTACTAGGAAGCATTTTCTCTTTATTTCTCTTGTAATCATTTCTGATTTTAATGCCTTAAGCTTGTACTCACTTAAAACCTTTTTGTAGTTAAATAAACTTGTTTTTATTTTTTAATCAAAACTAACTCAGTGTTGTGTTTAAACTCAATTGGGTGGGTAACTTCATCTGAAGTAGAAAACTGTTGTACATTGATCCCCTTAGAGGGGCAATGGACCTAAAATACATGAACTATCCAGGAGAGGGCTGGACAGTGCAGAACACAGGTTTTTTGGGGAAAATTTGGGACTAGGAGTGCTTTGGGGTCACCCTGCAAATAGTAACCAAAGCTGCTGGAAGCCCAAGTGTGGGTGGTGGTTGCTGACAGGCTGCTGGGGTCAGAGTTGTTGGACCAGGGCTGTGGTTTTACACAGACATTCAAGGTGTGACCTGCATGCTGTTTGTGAGGAATCCAAGTGGGAACTACGGCAGCAAAGCATTGGGAGGCACCCAAGGTTTCAGGGCAAGGGTGACACAGTCCCTCGCTGGTCTGGACTACACGGCAGAATGTTATATCTTCCAAACAGCCTTATTAAGCAATCTGATAGGCTGATGGAAATTCCAAAGGGTTTAATTTAAATCATACTGTTATTGCCCAAATCCATTGCAGTTGTATTCCATTTCATATGCCATTTTGTTATATCATGACTAAATTCCATGTCTGTGATTAACAGCACATAAGTACTTCTAAAATTCCAGACATACTTGTCTGAACATGAGCCACTGAATGTGTACAACACCCAAATACAAGGATCTGGCCTAAGCAGCAGGATGTGCACTGAATAACACAGTTAGTAGGCCATCAAGGAGTTATCTTTCTCCAGGCCACAGAGTAGCTGGAGAGTTTCTCCCCAGAGGCTTCTTCAACTAACATGTTACAAGGGAGTGGTGGTGGAGGGAAACCAAAGGATCTGAGCAATGGTGGGTGCTGCTATGTAAGAAGCCCCCCTGGAACTGGACCCCACACTACATAGAGGGGCACACTTCTTTTCAGTTCAGCTGCCAGGAGAGGTGGGGACTAAATTTGCCCCTATGTGCAGAGGAGATACCCTCTGGAGAGTTTCTGATAAACAAAGACTGCTGCATTCTCTTACTCATCATTAGAGGAGATCATTTTAGGTCTCTCCTCGAACATTTTTGTAAGGGGAAAAAAATAAAGATACTAGGACAATACTGAGCGAGAGCAAGAGCATGAGTTTTGTTTTAAATTGAGCTCTGTTCTGTGGGTTTGTGCCTAGAAAGGACAGAAACAGAGAAAGAACCCTTCTTATTTTTTCAGCTAAGCTGTTGAGAAGACTCTGGTGAGGCTTTAGCATCCCACCTTTTCCCATTCATCTGTCCATTGGGAATACCGATCAGTGGAGGCTTTGAACTGACTGACACATGTGCCTCTTTCATTTAAAACTTTACTGTGGGCTTGAAGGAATACAAAGTAAATAATAAAAAAAAAAAGAAATAGAAAAACACAACAAATCTACCTTTTTCTCTGTGTCTGAACATTCATTGAACTAACGAGCATCAGTGTATGTATGAAGGATCTTTTTGCTGACTCTTGGAGTAAAGCAACTTACATTGGTTTCAGTGAGGACAGAGAGTGTCCCGCAACAGGAAAATTAGAAACACAGAAGCAATAGTGTTTACTAAAAATGTACAACACGTACAAAGCCAGTTTTAGAGAGAAAAGACAGAGGAAGCAAAGACAGAAGGCGGAATCCAGCATCTTAAATCAGGAGCATGCCTGGAGCAAGCCAGAAGACTTTGAAGACCTCCCTCCGTGGAGGTCCAGGTTACCGACAAATTTCAGCTGGTTGCTAGAGATTGCTCTGCATTTGATGGCAATAAGTTATACCAAATATACTGGAAAGAGCATTACTTGTGCAATCCAGCTAGTTGAATGCAAAAATATATCTATTTTTTTTTTAAAGAGAACTTTCTTTTCTCCACAGAATATCAAAGTCAAGGGAGTCACCACCAGAGTTACACAGGTGTATTGGAGAGATGAATCTGGCCTGAAAAGTTTAATGTGGGGGTTCTCAAACTGGGGTTCAGGACCTGTCGGGGGTCTCGAGGTTATTACATGGGGGTTCGTGAGCTATCAGCCTCCACCCCAAGCTCCGCTTTCCCTCCAGCATTTAAAATGGTGTTAAATATATTAAAAAGTGTTTCTAATTTATAAGGGGGGTCACATTCAGAGGCTTGCTATGGGAAAGGGGTCACCAGTACAAAAGTTTGAGAACCGCTGCTTTCATGTAATAGTAGCAGGTTTAGACAGATGGTACAAAAGACATGGGTTAAAGGCTCTAAAAATCCAGAAATAACATTATTTCTAGAATTTTTAACCAAAACCTAAAGCGTGGCCTCATTCATTTACAAATAGTTTACAATGGATGGCAAAGCAGACAAATTAATGAGCTTATAGATACACAGTCAGACCTGAAACAGAATGAAGTATAAGGATTTAGTATTGTAAGTCTATCACACGTCTATCATACACTGATCCATCAGACTATTATTTAGAAGTTGTTGAACCCTGAGTAATAAACTAAGTGCTGGTGTTCATAAATTCTGGAGTTGTAGAAATGAGAAAGCAGATTTTCTGCGTATGTTATGGATCAGCCTATGATCCATTGATATTCTCTGGGGGGAAAAATCCAACAGAAGAGTAAACAAGGCACTGAGCACAATCTTGCCTTTAGATTCATGCTGGTTGAAGCTTGTATTTTTAGTATGGATTGGAAAATTTGGCCAGAAAGGACATGAGAACAATTTTTTACAAGATTTTCAGAACTTCCCTCTCCTAGTTGAGCTGGAAGTGATGTAAAAACAACCCATCTCGTCCAGTGGCATTCTTACACTTCCAGCCTTAGCCAGAACCTGCAAATAGTGGCTATCATGTTAAAAAGACTTTTTGGATACTAGAAAAAAATATGGTTGAGTTATAGAAAGAGGGAAAGGCTCCAGTGTGTGATTCTTAAAATCACCAATCCAAACAGGCTCACCTGTGCCTGTTTTAGGACCTATGGATTTTATTTACAAAGATGAAAGATAGGTATTAAGTACAATCACCAGTAGTCTCATCTATTCTGGCATTATTAGGGTATGTCTACACTTGCAAACTTTTGCGCCAAAAGTTATACCAGTCAAGTCACAGATCCAGAGAAAGATAATGGCTGGATCAAAAATGCCTTAATTATCTGGAAATATATAAAAAAGAAATTGGATACAAAGACTTCTCTTTCCCATTTAGTAAGCAATCCAGGCACTCCAAACTTCATGTCTCAACTTTTCCACGAGACCACAGGTAGATGGGAGCAAAATAAACCGAATCTCTTAGATCAGATCTCCCACATTTCAGGCTTGAAAATATTTGAATAACTCACAACCACACAAGCTTAAGAGATCAATTTTTTTTACATGATTTCTGTAACAGTATTGAGTAGGCACCCATACAGTAAGCAAGGTCCAGACTTGCAGATGAACTGCATATCTGAAGGACCATCTGCCATTCTCTGTGCATCTGTGAATACTGCTGGAATGGAGACATCGGATGAAGTGAGCTGTAGCTCACGAAAGCTTATGCTCAAATAAATTTGTTAGTCTCTAAGGTGCCACAAGTCCTCCTTTTCTTTTTGCGAATACAGACTAACACGGCTGCTACTCTGAAACCTGGCTAGAGTGAGTGAATATTGCCAAAATTTTTCCCCAAGTAGTCACATTTTTCTTTTTTTAAGAATTTGCTTCAGCTGTGTTCCCAGCCCTTTTAATGTCACTTTCCATGAATATTAAAGCAAATGAGTTATCTGGCATTCATGTTCACTGAAATGGCAAATTTTAAGCAAATATTGCAGACTATTTATGGAAAGCAGATTTTGTATTTGTAATCACAAGTATTTGCATTGGGAACCTGATTGTAACCATTCATCCAGTCAGAACATTAACATACCACGCGGCCTGAGTGTCCAGCTGGAACAGCTTGAAGTTGAACACTGAATATACTCACAACGAACACGTTACAGATGAAGAATTAAATGAAGAAATTATTTGGCAAATAATTTGATTAATAAATAATTTTCAGGAAAAAGAAATCTGTTTATAGACAATTTGTGAACAGATAAATGGGCAAAATTCTTCTAATAAAGGATTTGTTATCAATTATTCACTCAGCTGGTGCCATAGCATAATGACAGAAAAATGGAAAACGGAATTTCAGGACTCCATAGAAGATAACTCCAAATGCATACACCCCTTGTTGGCAAGAATACCACATACACACTTCTTCTGCTTGCGAATAATCATCAAAAATAATAAGCCCAAACAGACAGAAATTGTACAGACAGAGTGACACTCATATTTTTTGGAACTGTCCACAGATTCAGACAGACCTACTGACTCACACAATTAATTGAGGTCTCATGCAAGCGGTGCTCAATTTGTGCCAGGGCTTGCCAAGGCTGAGTGCTGGCACCTCTAGGCTTGGCAGTTCATAGCCCCGGCACTTCTTGACTTGCCACGTCACTTATGAAAGTAAAAAAATTGCTTGAGCCCCAGCACCTCTTTCATTATAAATTAAGCTCTGTACGCAAGCAAAAGAAATATTTAAAAAATCTTGAATATATCATTTTGATAAATAGACATACACAAAAGCAACTCATTAGATTCTGGAATATACATTCGTATATAGTTGTATTAGAAGTATGTAATAAATGTCATAGTGTTCAGGGTGCTCTCCAAACATAGCCCACCACGTGCATATACTGAACATAACAATTTGTGCCATCCGGTCTATAAAAACTTGTCGATATACTATTGCAAAAAAACATTGCCCCAAATAGCTGTGTATGGACTTGTATGTAATGATGCCACCACAACAACCTGTGTATATTCTTATGCAGAACAATATACCAAATACTTCTTTTCCTACCTGCATATAATAATGCTGTACCTAATACCTGTCAAATAGTTAGAAAATACAAGGCGGACATAAGATGATATAAATTTAAGCTAACTGGATCATTGGGAAGACAAACATTAAGAAGCATAAGTGAGTCAGATGTCAAGCCATGATACTATTACTTTTAAATAATTATCAATTTTTCCTCCATTGCATGGCATGCAATTCAATCTCTGCATTGCAGTTCACTCCAGAATAGGAACATATATATTGAATATACTTACAGAAATACATAGAAATATAGAACATGCAAAGTCATCAGAATGCATTCTAGGTGCTTTTGTAAAGCTGTATAAAAGAGAAATGGAGGATAGAATTCCTTTGTCATACACTAATCCACATTTACTTTTTAGGGTGAATCACTTGTGTGTGAACATTTACTGTAGTGAATTTGGTTTTGTATTACTCCTTTCATATTCCCAGTAACCATAACATCAAAATATTAATTGCAGTAGGGGCCTATATTGGTGGTCTCAGCAAGGGGGCCAAAAGTAGAGTAGACACAGAGTGAACTACCTTGTCACTCCTATCAAAAGAGAAAGGCAGATTGAGGAACAGATTGAGGAACCTTCCACTACTGCTGCCCCTCCAGCACTTGTTCTATGGAAAAAATGAGGACTTTAATTTCTCGGGTCAGCACCTTTTTCAAAGCATTAAGTCTACCTTAATAAAAAAAAGTGTAAAAAAGTTAAATCCCCAGACTTCCTATGACATTGGCGGCAATAAAGTTCCATCCATTTCCCCTCCCATGATCCTGTGCTCATACACTAAGTACATCTAACATCAATTCACTTATATGGCTTAAGCCGAATCTCGCTTACTCTATAGGTATATTTAAGGAGTGTTATGCTATTAGAGAATAGGGACTTGTCAAAGTGGGATTAACATCTTTCCTGCAGATTTAATGCTTTCAGAAATCCTTTATTACCCATGTAAATTGCCGAGTTTATGTTTATGATTCATATGGAGTGATACGATAAGTACTGTTGCTATCATTCATTTTCTGACATAAGAAGGGCATTTCATTCTGTTTATATGAAATACAAGGCTAAAGCTACTTTACCAGACAATGTGCCTCATTTGCCCCCTGTTAAGATATATGATTAAGATTTCAAGCAACCTAGTTGTTTGAGATGCAATTATTTTCCATCTACAGTTCCTGTTCAATTAGGATGGTCAGACCATTGGCACATGATACATTAGAGACCTAGACTTCCAAAGCTGTCAGAGCACAAGCCTAGTCTAGTGCTAGAATTATGCCAGAAGCTTCATAAATATAAAGGGAAGGGTAACCACCTTTCTGTATACAGTGCTATAAAATCCCTTCTGGCCAGAGGCAACATCCTGTTACCTGTAAAGGGTTAAGAAGCTCAGCTAACCTGGCTGGCACCTGACCCAAAGGACAAATAAGGGAACAAGATACTTTCAAATCTTGGGTGGGGGGGAAGGCTTTTGTTTGTGCTCTTTGTTTATGTGTTTGTTCTCTCTTGGGACTGAGAGAGGCCAGACAGAAATCCATCTTCTCCAACCCATGCTAATCCAAGTCTCCAATATTGCAACCAGTATAAGTAAGCCAGGCAAGGTGGATTAGTTTATCTTTTGTTTTATGTGAATTTTCCCTGTGTTAAGAGGGAGGTGTATTCCTGTTTTCTGTAACTTTAAGGTTTTGCCCAGAGGGGGATCCTCTGTGTTTTGAATCTGAATACCCTGTAAAGTATTTTCCATCCTGATTTTACAGAGGTGATTCTTTTACCTTTTCTTTAATTAAAATTCTTCTTTTAAGAACCTGATTGATTTTTCATTGTTCTTAAGATCCGAGGGTTTGGGTCTGTGTTCACCTGTACAAATTGGTGAGGATTATTATCAAGCCTTCCCCAGGAAAGGGGGTGTGTAGGACTTGGGGGGATATTTTGGGGAAAGATGTCTCCATTTGGTCTCTTTCCCTGTTCTTTGTTTAAAATGCTTGGTGGTAGCAGCATACTGTTCAAGTCCAAGGCAAAGTTTGTACCTTGGGGAAGTTTTTAACCTAAGCTGGTAAGAATAAGCTTAGGGGGTCTTTCCTGCAGGTCCCCACATCTGTACACTAGAGTTCAGAGTGGGGAAGGAACCCTGACAGAAGCCCTGGCATTTCAAGCAGGTGCTGACACACAAACACAATTAAGTTCAGTTCAAACACAGGCCCAGAACTCTCAGGTCCCACTTAGTAGCCATTTATGCATTTTTGACAGGCTTCACTGGGGCTCGGAAATGGTCTGAGTTTCATTACACCAGAGCTGTGTCCATACATCCTAGCAGCACTGCATACTCCAGAAGTGTATTATTGTATTTATAAAATGCTTTTTCTTGAGGGCTACATTTTAAAAATCTCCGCTAGTTTGGTGGGCCTTGATTTTTGGGTGTCCACCTTTAAATTCTAGGTATCAACTGTCTAGTCCCAAACCATGTGTTTACCTCGTTGTTAGAAATGGGATGGGGCTGGAGAGGCATTTTGGTATTTTTAAACAGGTAGAGTAATGCCTCACTGGTGATCAAGCCAGCAACCAAATGACAGCCAGTAAATATGGCACCTTCCCAAATAGTGCACTGCTGCTCTACCTGCTTTTGTTGGTGGTTTGGATGGGGAGTCCACAAGACACCCCCATGCCCATTTGTAATCCCTCTGCTCACTCGTGTGTCTGCAAAGGGAAGAAGAAAGCCAGTGAGAGAAAGGTAAAGTTTTTATAGGGAGATGTGCAGGTTCACAGAGGGAGGAGGAGTTGAAAGAACACGGAATGTCAGGGAAGATTATGTGCTAGACTACAGAGCGGTGTGGGCGTGAAGGGACTCAGGAAGCTGTAGACATAAAAAACCAGGGAGGTACCAGAATGAGGGAATAGGAATAGGAAAGGAAATCAAGAAAGAGAAGATCTGGAACCAACAGATGGGTAGAATCATAGAAAGCATACTATGCCCTACATGCTTGTCATTTGGTAAAACCATGGTGCATTAAGAAAGGTATTTCTTGGGAGCAAAGCTGGCACCTCCTCCACAGCTATTCTGATCTCTACACACAGCAGAACTAGTATGCACATGAAGAACAGCTAAATGACTCATTGTTATGTAGATCTATGACCATTGTGCACCATAGCATGGGGAAATAGGAAGTAGCCACAGGCAAGCACTCCATACCAGAATACCCCAAACTCCGCAGAACCCCCTGGAACAAACCTGTTTTCTCAGACTTGGCTTTAAGGGAAAGGATTTTGTACTACAGTGCTTCCAGATTTCATCAAATTAATAAAATATGCAAGGGGAAGATCCATGGACACTTTTTTCCACAAACAAGCACCTAGATTTGTGGTTCGTATCAAAACCTTCAGCCAATCCAATTCCAGACGTGATATATAACTCATTTCCCTGTACCTCTCCCCAGGTTGCCATTTTAAAAATTCAGTGTAATGATGAATTCCTCCTCCAGAGGAATTCCTTCCTTGAAGAGATTAGACTCTACCAGACTTATCATAAAATGCTTGATCTTTAACAGAAGGTTTAGGAATTTTACTCTGACAGAGTTTTCTGTAACAAGAGCCTGCACAACATGAAGGTAAGGAATCTCACAGCCTTAAAGGAGCACTTAGCCTTTTCCTGAGATGGTCCTTTAAAATGAAAAACTGCTGCCTCTGGAGTGGTTAACTGACCACTTAATTAGATAGGGAAGCTCTGCAGATAATGTTTGACAGCACTGAACCAAATGAACGCTTTTAAGGATTTTGTGTAAAATATGAAAATACTCTACTGTCTGAGATCCCACATAGAGTATTAGGTTTACCTGAAACATGAATGGGGAAAGTGGGGTAGGAGCTGGATAGCACTTTTTTTGGACAATATTAAATGATTTAAAATGCAAAGTTTGATCAATCTTCTGCTTTTCTTTGTGTTAAGGGGAGATGTTGTATTTTTCCCAGTATCTACTGAGGATTTTTTATTTTTAAGGAGATATGTTTTTTGGTTTCCTCTGGAGCCAAATCTCCTATATGAGGGGTTGGGGTTATGACTGTTGCATCAAGCGTGCACTCTGAAACCGCCCCAAAGATTCAGCTTCATGAGCTTGGGCCTCTATCCAGTTCTTGTAATGTTGATGAAACAACTAGGAAGTAAGGTTTGAAATTCTTTCCCTGGGCCATGGAGAAAAACAGTAGAATCAGTGAAGGGAAATTAAGCAAAACTAAAAGAACCTAACACTTAAAAGCATTGTCTCATATAGACTGAACAACAACAGATCTTATACCTCTCTTAATTAACAAGAGAACTATTGGTAGGTGTGATCTCATAAACAATGTTCCATACCGGTACCAAATAGACTCAAAGTCTTGTTGATAACATGAACTACTATGTTTTCTTTTTCAGACTGCATCTTTTTGTTTGGATGTGGATTTTTTTGTATTTTTTTTTGGTGGGGGGAATGATCCATGCTGCAGTGGAAGGAGCTGGAAAGAAGAGTAACTGTTGTTTTTCCAGAGGATGGTGGATGATTCACATGGGGAATGGAAGGAGCATTTTTGAAGAGGTGGTGCATGGGAGGGGGGAGGGTGCACAGAGGAGATGCCGATGTTCTACTGTGCATTGTGTCTCTGCAATGTAAATACACCAGTCCAGAACAGATAAGCTATAACCGTTCAGTTACAAAACACCAAGTTGGATATCAGGGGAATAATGTTAAGAAAAAAAGACCCTAAATGAAGCATATGTGACCAGTCTGTAGCGTCTTTACAGAGCATGTTGGGAGGGGAGAGGGGCTCGTAATTGTCTTGCAGCTGCTTTCTCTTCCTCAGTGCTATCATCTGAGTTCTAGCTGAAGGCAGGACCCTGAAGACAGTAAGTCTTTATGGCAGAAATAGTGGGTCCCCCACTGTCAGAGTACCTAGCTCTGTGTGGCCAGTTTGGGACTATTAGTATTGTTGTCCCTTTTTGAGCCAAGTGGCTAGTTAAATTTCAGGGCCCTGTGGCTATTCCAATTGGAAGTACAAATTGATGGCATTTGGCATGTTCTTTCATGCAATCTTATTTACAAGGAATGTACAGAGACCTGCTTGTCTAAACACAGGTGGAGCCCAGAGTAAAAGAAGCCCTTTCTTAGTTTAGAGCCCCAAGCCTCTGTAGCCAACACCAGACCCAAAAGCTCTCTCTTTAGCTTTTTCCAGTATCACATCATGCTTCCAAGCTGCTGCTTGAGTTTCTTCCTGCCTCTGAGACTTTCTCAGTTTTCAGCTTCTCTGAAAACCCACCCATACCCACTTTTCACAATACCCAGTTGAACCTTCTGTCTGCATGGTGC
Source organism: Caretta caretta (assembly GCF_965140235.1). Taxonomy (NCBI): domain Eukaryota; kingdom Metazoa; phylum Chordata; order Testudines; family Cheloniidae; genus Caretta; species Caretta caretta. The sequence goes on along the minus strand of NC_134212.1, from coordinate 71,758,604 downwards.
TAGTTTTTGGGCAGATTCTATTAGGCCTTATTTTAGGAGTGGTTCTTTAAGCATTTCTTAAAACTATCTTAAGTGGAGGGTGCATTCACACATCAGTTTTAATGTGGGTTTAACTCAACCCATAAGAAAGTTTCATCCAGGTCAAACTTTGCCTCTCTCACTTTTCTGAGATCTCCATGTAGTGGTTGTAATAGAGGGAAGAAAGATCTTGGAGACATTCTCTGAAATCATCTGCTCAGTGTGCAGTGGCAGTCAAAAAGACTAACAGAATGTTACATGACAGAAAATATTATAATGCTTCCACCTTGAGTGCTGCATGCAGTTCTGAACACCCCATCTGAAAAACGATCTATTAGAATCGGAAAAAGAACAGAGAAGGGCAAAAAAAGTTATTAGGGGTATGGAATAGCTTCCATATAAGGAGAGTGTAGGAGAAAGAGAGAGCCTGGAGCACTGGGCCTCGTGCAAGAGCTGAGGTCTGAACCAGAGGCTGTGAACCAAAGTTAAGCCATGTATTAAAGAAGATGTTTACAAGTTCACTATATGACCTTAGCAAAAGTACTGCTAGCATGGCTAAAACACAGGCACTCCTAAGAAGCAGATACTGGGTATGCGTGAGAACACACTCCAGAAAATTAGCCCAGGTAATACCAGATAAGCGGGTCTGCTTGAATTATGAATAAGGATGTTGTGCCCAAGACACCTGAAGCATAATACAAGGGTGACGTGCACATGACAAGCAAATGTCACGAAACACATAAGATGATGCGAGAGTTGTTTGTTTCAGTCTATAAACAGTGGGGTGCCTTGCCTTAACCTTTTGTGTGGCCTTGGGGACAGCAGAAATTCCCACTGCTGACTGAGCTGTTCCTTGCCACTGGACAGTCATGTGTTAGTGTACCTATAACTATGGAGCCAGGGTATTAGAACTGTGTCTTGAGGGCAATAAACCAGGTTGAGTGCTTTTGTCACTGAACCGTGCTGGTGGCCATACACAGGGCTGGGACAGCATATGGAGAAAGCACACGCATCTAACTGACAACAGAAAGATTAAAAAGACTCGGACTGTTCAGTTTAGAAAAGCTATAACTAAATGGGGTATGATAAAGGTCTACGCAATCATGAATGGTGTGGAGAAATTGAATAGGGAAGTGTTATTTCCCCCATCATATAACACATGAACCAGGCATCACCCAATAAAATTAATAGGCAGTAGGTTTAAAACAAATACAAGGAAGTACTTCTTCAACAGTACAGTCAGTCTGTGGAACTCATTGCCAGGGGATGTTGTGAAGGCCAAAAATATAACTGAATTCAAAAAAGACTTAGATAAATTCATGGAGGATTTCATCAATGGCTATTAGCCAAAACTGCAGAGATGCAAGACCTTGCTCTGGGTGTTCCTAAACCTTTGACTGCCAGAAGCTGAGGCTGAATCATTCAATAAATTACCCTCTTCTGTTCATTCTCTTTGAAATACTTGGCACCAGCCACTGTCAGAAGACAGGATACTGGACTAGATGACCATTGGTCTGGCCTAATATGGTCATTCTTATGTTCTTAGAACCATACATCCATTCTGTACAACCAGATTAGGAACTTTTTGACTTTCTCTCTGAACCTGTGTTTCTGACCTTTCCAGGTGCCATAGATGAGTTGGTTGTGTAGGTGGCTCTCCACTTTGAGGGATGGGGCATTTATTCTGTTTCTCTTCATTGCATTCCTCTGTGCTGGTTGACATCCAGCTTTAAAGGGAACTGAATTGTCTTGGAAAATTTATTTTTGTAAACCAGAAAGAGCATTCTGGAGAATAGCTTGGACCTGGGCACTACTTCCAGGTGATAAACTAGAGGGACTGCAGGAGCACTGCCATTTCTCTTAGAATCTGATCTACCTCAGCAGATCAGTCCTTTGCTTTATTTTGTTCACATCTCTGCAGATAGAAAGACCTTTCCTTCAGTTTTATTGAATATGGATATTCAGGAGTGCCCTATCTTAAATCAGGGTTAACATCCTACTTTGTGCATCAATCACTAGCCATAAATTCTGGGTAGTTTACACTGGTGTTAATGTTTCTGGATGCGGTGAGGCTTGTATTAGCTAATCAACCACATATGGGACTATTGCTACCCTTTCTGTCCATAGGTATATGTAGGCCCTTGAGGATGTAGTCAGATCAAACTTCACAGTAAGATACTGGAGATGCTGAAAACCCACAGCAAATGGTAGGTATAGTTAGGGAGATACCCACTGTGGATATGGAAGTAAGCATCTTAGAAAGCCATATTGAGTATGATAGATTGCCCAGATTGATGGATAGAATAATTAGTTTTGAATGTTCCATTTCTGAACCCTGCATTAGGATTGGTTCAACCATTTAAAAATCACATATAAACATATGCATCCCAACCTCTTCTTGGCTGATAATAGGAATCAGGTTCACTGCTCCTCATTCTCAATTCAGTAACAGAACTTTAACTTCTATGGATAGGACTGGAAAGACTCTGGTTTCAACACTGGCCTTCTTTACTAGGCCTCTGGAGAAATGTTGTGGTATCTGTTAGGATATAGATATTCAGGCCTGTCTGTAAAGGCCTATACTCTAAGAATTTAGGTGTATTCTTATCACTTGGCTAATTATAGAGGTATAAAAGAAAGAATCAAAATCACTGTCTGCCGGTGTAAGGTCCTTCTCTTACTGTGACAGTCTGAGGCCCTGTTCTTAGGCTAAGGCCTTTGGCTAAGCAGCAGAGGCACCCATAAGCTAGGAAGCGAACAGTCACATCCTCATATTCCAAACTAGTCACATTGAAATAAGGTACTATTGGGCTGTTAGGCACTATCAGGACAGGATTGTATTCCTATCACCTCCAGAGAAAGGGAAGTGCCTAGAAAATGTAAAAGGAAACTTAGTTTGATAGCATTCTGTCTGGCAAGAACTCACTTATCAATAGCTGGGATGTGAAAGCCTCACTTCTGTATTGTCTTGTCATTATAGTTCCCACTTTGCTATTGTTTGTCTGTATAATCTCTCTGGTTCTGTGATTGTTCCTGTCTGCTGTATAATTAATTTTGCTGGGTGTAAACTAATTAAGGTGGTGGGATATAATTGGTTAAATAATCATGTTACAATATGTTAGGATTGGTTAGTTAAATTTCAGGAAAATGATTGGTTAAGGTATAGCTAAGCAGAACTCAAGTTTTACTATATAATCTGTAGTCAATGAGGAAGTGGGTGGGGAGGGTGGGTGGGGGAGGGAGATGGGAACAGGGAATGGAGGTAACAAAATTGGAATAATGTTTTGCTAAAGGGGGAAATGGGAAAAGGGAATGGGAGTAAGGAAGTTGGAATCATGTTTGGCTAAGGGTAGGAATGGGAACAGGGACACAGGTGTAAGGCTCTGTGGTGTCAGAGCTGGGAAGGAGGATACTAAGGAAGGAAACTGGAATCATGCTTGCTGGAAGTTCACCCCAATAAACATTGAATTGTTTGCACCTTTGGACTTCGGGTATTGTTGCTATCTGTTCATGCGAGAAGGACCAGGGAAGTAAGTGGGTGAAGGAATAAGCCCCCTAACAGTATCCCGCTATGAATCACTGCTAGTACCCATCCATCTAACATTTGTATTCAGGCCTCCAAATATTGGCCTAAAATTTTCTGTAGTGCTCAATCTCCATTTGGCACTCTGGTGGGAAACGGACCTGGCAGAGATAGTGTTTAAAGTACTTAATACTACTACAAATATTCTCTGGCTGTTACATGTGACAACTCCACAAATTCTCCCAAATGCATTATAATATATTTAATATTATATATAATAATTCAACTCATAAGATTTCAGATCTTTCGAAGTCAAATCAAGTCATAAATAATTATTTGCTAAACAGAACTGACAGTAACTATATGACTTGTCCTATGATTTGACCTTTGAGTTACAGAGATACAGGTTTTTGAATGAATTTGAAATCAGTGGTTGGAAAACTATTACACTGTATGACAGGTTTCACAGTAGCAGCCATGTTAGTCTGTATCCGCAAAAAGAACAGGAGTACTTGTGGCACCTTAGAGACTAACAAATTTATTTGAGCATAAGCTTTCGTGGGCTACAGCAGCCAAGCCATCAATGCCTCTCTGCCATGTACATTGGCCAAACTGGACAGTCTCTACGTAAAAGAATAAATGGACACAAATCAGACGTCAGGAATTATAACATTCAAAAACCAGTCGGAGAACACTTCAATCTCTCTGGTCACTCGATTACAGACCTAAAAGTCGCAATATTACAACAAAAAAACTTCAAAAACAGACTCCAACGAGAGACTGCTGAATTGGAATTAATTTGCAAACTGGACACCATTAAATTAGGCTTGAATAAAGACTGGGAGTGGATGGGTCATTACACAAAGTAAAACTATTTCCCCGTGTTTATTTCCCCCCCCCCTACTGTTCCTCACACGTTCTTGTCAACTGCTGGAAATGGCCCATGTTGATTATCACTACAAAAGGTCTTTTTTTCTCTCCTGCTGGTAATAGCTCACCTTAACTGATCACTCTCGTTATAGTGTGTATGGTAACACCCATTGTTTCATGTTCTCCGTGTATATAAAATCTCCCCATTGTATTTTCCACTGCATGCATCCGATGAAGTGAGCTGTAGCCCATGAAAGCTTATGCTCAAATAAATTGGTTAGTCTCTAAAGTGCCACAAGTACTCCTATTCTTTTTATTCTACTCTATGTACAAACAAAGGTGAGTTGCTTTGACTTGTTGTTTGTGCCTTGCCTAGAGATGATCATCTCTAGAATAAGCTATGTTTCACTGAATGAGAAGAGAGGCTACCCACATTATTAATTAATATTATTATTAATGTATATGATAGTAGCACCTAGAGGCACCAACTGAGATCAGGGCCCCATTATGCTAAGTGCTGTACATAAACAAAGAAAGGAGACAATTCCTGACCATAATAACTAATCTATTTTACTTAGAATGTAAAAGGTGGGAGAAAGGAAGTATTATATCCATTTTACAAGTGGGAAAATGATGCACAGAGAGGCTAAGTGGCTTGCTCAAGGTCACACAGAAGATCTGTGATTGAGCCAGGAACTGAACCCAGATGCCCTAAGTCCCAGTCCAGTATCTTAACAGTCTTTTGTAAAAGGCTAGGCCACCTAGCTTGAGACTCCACATTTACAGCCTGCTGGACAGTGACAACCAGATTACATATCAATCTCTCTTCTTTGCTCTGCTTTTACCCCAATAGACAATGCATGGTGTACCACAACATTATTAAATGTTGTTATTCATAGTTTAGTTTCTTAATGTATACTATATGTAAAAGCACAGCAGATGACTTATTCAGTGTACTGTGTATTATATTTTCTTCCATGGCCATTATAAAGTATTGTCTAGCTTAATGATAAAATAGACGTACTTTCATGACTAACAACAAGAACTGCACTGAGTCACAGAAACTATTTTTATTTATTTAGATGCTCTGGATATACAGAATTTGTTTTCTCTTGGTTGTTTATTATTTCACCTGCCTAGATGTGGGAACTGCTAGTGCTTTAATAAAAGGATGGAAAGGTTGTTGTCTAGTTATACTGTAACTTTTAAAAGCTCATTTACTGAAAAGCTATTTTGTAAGTTTTCCAGCAATGGTCCTCAGTGAATTAGAGCAAATAATCCATAGGCCTTGTACAGAATATTAGGGTGACTTTTATTTCCCTCCCCCAGCCACTGAAGCACACAATTGATGAACAAGGCTGATCTAAACTGGACCATTAAACTACTCTTCACTGAAAGCAATAGGACTTGCATTTAAAGGGACTATCTAATAAAAAAAGTAAACAGCTAAACAAGAAAATAAATAGGTTTCAGAGTAACAGCCGTGTTAGTCTGTGTTCGCAAAAAGAAAAGGAGTATAGTTTCTAAGGTGCCACAAGTACTCCTTTTCTTTTTAAGAAAATAAATAGTTACAGTTTACCTGGGGCCTGCAGCATGCAAGAAACCTCATTCTCAGAAATGATGATACAATACAGAAACAAGACGTCAATAGAGCCCTGTTTATTTTCAGGCTCTTTTAGAACTGCAGGGAGTATGGGGAAAGGACAGACTTTGCACAACAACTATTAGATAGTCCCAAAATCGTTAATTGTAGCCTCATGTTGTTTCCTGTCAGTATGAGTCTTTGTGCTGCAGTGAAGTGTTAAAGCAGTTCAGAATGTTCAGGAATAAAGCCTTTTGGGTTGTGCATGCAGTAAAGACCGTAAAAACAAGGAGCCCAATTCACTAGAACACTCCTGCTGCTTTGAGCTGCTCCAGTGGTTTAACCACCCAATTAAGCTAGGTTTACAGCTGCTTTGCAGCAACAGAGTGGCGATACTGAATCTTATTAATCTTGTTCTATATCTGTTAAATTTATAAAGGGCTTTAGGGAAACTCTAGTGAGCCAAACCCTGAATATCCAAAATGTGAGATCATCTAAAGTATGGATATTTTTAAAAACATTTTTATCTGAACCTCTGATCACTCACATTTTCTGATAGCTCTATGCATTTGGATAATCAGGGTTTATCAGCACAGAAAAAGGGACGGACATGCTTTTTGTCAAGTTTTCAGTTGTCAATTCATCAGGAAAGCTAAAGGTATCAGTGAAATAACTATAGCCAGCTTGGTTTTGGACAAGAAAGAATGTCTTAAATATATCTGGAGCAAAAATAATTCTAACAAGTGTATCAGTCCATTACTAGATGGAAGTGGTGAAATTTCCAGTAAAGGAAGAGTTAAGGCAGAAGTATTCAATAAATATTTATGTTCAATATCCGGAAATAAGCTGGACGATGTATTCACATTACAAAATTATAATAAAATACTTGCCATGCAAGTCCAACAATAACTAAAGAGACTGTAAACTGCATTAAACAAACATACATTTTAAAAATAACAGCTCCATAAAAACTGACCTTGGAGTTTTAAAAGAGTTGGCCAAAGAGCTCTCTGGCTCACTGTGTTAATTTTTAATAAATCTTGCATAATATAGTGAAAAGCCTATATTGCACCAGAATTTTAAAAGATCAAACAGATTGACCTGGGTAATTATAATCTAGTTAGCCTGACATCAATCCTGGGCAAAAGAATGGAATGGCTGATGCAGGACTAAATCAATAAAGAATTAAAGGATAAACATATAATTCATGCCAATCAACTTAATGGAAAATAGGTCTTGACAAACCAATTCAATATATTTTAATGAGATTTCAATTTTGATTGATAAAAGAACTGTAGTGACACAATATTAGTAGATTTCTGTAAGACTTGTCCTAGTATCACATGATGTTTTTACTGAAAAAGCAACACACAAAACTAATATGGCAGTTATTAAACTGATTAAAATAGTTAACAGTTATCAAAGTTTAATTGTTAATGGCAAATAATTATGTAATTGAAGTATTTCTAGTTCCAGCCCAACACTCCTGAATATTTTTAATCGATGAACTAGAAGAAAATATGAAATCATTGATGATAATTTTTTTGCAGATGACATGATGAGGTGGCAAATAATAATGGGAATAGGCCACTGGATCACTTAGTAAGCCGGATCCAAGGGCATAGATGTAGGGAAAAAAGAATGTAAGTCACATATACAGAATGAGGGGCTGTTTAAGGAAAAGAGTGATTCTGAAGAGGACTTACGGGTCCTGGTATATAACCAGCAGAATATGAGTACCCAGTGTGGTGGTGTGGCTAAAAGAACTAATGAGATCCTTGGATACATAAACAGGGAAATATTTAGTAAAAGCAGAGTGGTGGTGTGATCATTGCTGGAATATTTTGCCCGGTTCTGGTATCTTCCCACTGTAAATAGTATGTTGAGGGCACAGAGGAGAACCACAAAAAAAGATTCAATGGGTTGAAAAGACTCTGGTGAAAACATCCTGGTGTGTTCAGTAAAAGCACTTATAGATTTATGGAACTAAGGCTATGTCTGCACTACTGCGGGAAGTCGACCTATGCTATGAGCCAATGGCTGGGAATTGAAACCAAAAAAATGCAAACTAGAAATAAGATTTATTTATTTAACAGCGAAGGTAATTAACCACAGGAACAACTAACCAAAAGATGTGAAAGGAGGATTCTCCACCTCTTGAAGTCTTTAAATCAAGAATGGCTATCATGCTAAAAGGTGTGCTCTGGTTCTGCTACAAGTTATTGTGGTCAGTGTAAGAAATTTGGGTGAAATTCTATGGACAGTATTATGCAGATTATCAGAATGGTCCCCTCAGACTTTAACATCTAGGAATGTATAAAAGTTTTGGCAGGCATAAAACCTCTAACTATGGGGAAATACACATCTCATTTTAAATGTTAAGGCCGACAAGCCACATGATTGACATGGGGTTATGTACTGGCTTTATATTGAGAGTCTGATCTGTGTTTAAATATAGAGCATCTCTTAATGGTGTATGTGGCTATACATAATTAAAGAGAAACATTTTTACAGTGTCAGGAAAAAAATGGTACCTAGTTTAGAAACTGTGTCCTGAAGTTAATGAAACTGTAAGGTTAGCTATACAACATGTAGCTTGACTATCTTCAGAAATGAAGACTGATGCATATGCTTTATCCCCTATGTTAACTTTTCCCCTAGTAAAAGCACAGCCACTGCTAAAAAACAAATAGCAAGACCCAGTTCTTTTATGGTGGCTATGCATGGGAAAATTTCTTCCCACTTTTAATTTGTATCAAGAGAAGGACAAATGTCTAAATTAAAAGTGATGTCTAAAAATGTCTAAATTAAATTACGGTGATTCATACCGTACTCAGAGTTACTTGTAGATATCTCCAGTGAAGAACTAAAACAGGATGTGAAAAACCTTACTGAATTTAAATTGTTTCTACAAGCCACTTGCTGAAGATCAAACAATGAAGGAGTGTTAGAACTCATTCCACATTTGAACTCTCAACCTTACTGGATGCGTAGAGTGCAAAATGAAAACACTTTCACATTAGGCATAAGGCCAATGCATTTTGCCCTTTACTTCACACTGTTTAAGTAAAAAGAAAAGGAGGACTTGTAGCACCTTAGAGACTAACCAATTTATTTGAGCATAAGCTTTCGTGAGCTACAGCTCACTTCATCGGATGCATTGAGTGGAAAATACAGTGGGGAGATTTATATACACAGAGAACATGAAACAATGGGTGTTACCATACATACTGTTAAGGAGAGTGTATGATAACACCCATTTTTTCATGTTCTGTGTGTATATAAATCTCCTCACTGTATTTTCCACTGAATGCATCCGATGAAGTGAGCTGTAGCTCATGAAAGCTTATGCTCAAATAAATTGGTTAGTCTCTAAGGTGCCACTAGTACTCCTTTTCTTTTTGCGAATACAGACTAACACGGCTGTTACTCTGAAACCTGTTTAAGTAAAGAGTCTCCAGTTTCAGCACTTCTTTATTGCCTTTGGAAATAGTCCTTTAAGAATTTGTAAATGAGCACTTAAATATTTCATGTACTCATCTGCCTGTTAAATTATACCTACATGGTAAAAAGGCAGTCTGTGTAGACATACATTTTGCAATACTGTTATATAAATGTTTAACTAGCTGCTGTTCCATGTATCCTTGAGAGGGGGTGAGGGGAACACATAGAAAGACAGCCATTGATTTAGAGATGCAAATATGTAAAAATGACTAGAAATGTTTGTGTAGTCTGAATATTAAAGCCAATCTTCCACACATTGAATGTGTCCCACCTTGTATTACATAATTGCCCCTTAGTAAGATCAGCATTTTAAGAAGTTAGACTATTAAAAGTAAAGTGTAGCTTGGCTTAGCCTCTTGTGTTGTGATCCTGGCAGATGTATCAGGTTCAGGCTGAGTTAGTACCTGGCTTCCAAGCGATTGCCACATTTTTCTTCATTTTTTTTGCATAAAAAGTTGTGTCATGTCGTTGTGCTCTATTAAATAGCTGCTGTGTTCTCGCCCAGAGGAGAAAAGGGCATTTCAGTGGTGGGTGGCATGACCTCAATATATTTAGCATATAAGTATGGGAACCAGTTGCAAAGTTCAGATCCCAATGTGACCTTTCGAGAAAGTTTTGTGGGGTTTGACTGTGGGATTTTATTTTAGGCTAATAGTTTCTAAATCTATTTGGTAATTTTGCAAATCTTCGACCTAAAAGGTACTGTAAAAAGCAGGCAAGTAAGATTATTTTAGGTTTAGGTTGTCAGTTGTACTGCAGTAGTGCCCTAAGGAATTGAGCCAGCCAAGTGCTGATTGTCCTCAAAACTCACTGTTTCTAATGAAAGTGCTAGAAACATGGAGCTAGACAGAGTTTCTGTCCAGAAGAGCTGATAGTCTAATATATCATACACTCCCCGCCTTTAGACCATGCATCTGATGTTTACCACTGTCAAGGTTCCTCCCCCACTCTGAACTCTAGGGTACAGATGTGGGGACCTGCATGAAAAACCTCCTAAGCTTATCTTTACCAGCTTAGGTCAAAACTTCCCCAAGGTACAAAATATTACACCCGTTATCCTTGGAATGGCCGCTACCACCACCAAACTAATACTGGTTACTGGGGAAGAGCTGTTTGGACACGTCCTTCCCCCCAAAATACTTCCCAAAACCTTGCACCCCACTTCCTGGACAAGGTTTGGTAAAAAGCCTCACCAATTTGCCTAGGTGACTACAGACCCAGACCCTTGGATCTTAAGAACAATGAACAATCCTCCCAACACTTGCACCCCCCCCTCTCCTGGGAAATGTTGGATAAAAAGCCTCACCAATTTGCATAGGTGACCACAGACCCAAACCCTTGGATCTGAGAACAATGAAAAAGCATTCAGTTTTTTACAAGAAGACTTTTAATAAAAAATAGAAGTAAATAGAAATAAAGAAATCCCCCCTGTAAAATCAGGATGGTAGATATCTTACAGGGTAATTAGATTCCAAAACATAGAGAACCCCTCTAGGCAAAACCTTAAGTTACAAAAAAGATACACAGACAGAAATAGTTATTCTATTCAGCACAATGCTTTTCTCAGTCATTTAAAGAAATCATAATCTAACACATACCTAGCTAGATTACTTACTAAAAGTTCTAAGACTCCATTCCTGTTCTGTCCCTGGCAAGAAGCAGCATACAGACAGACACAGACCCTTTGTTTCTCTCCCTCCTCCCAGCTTTTGAAAGTATCTTGTCTCCTCATTGGTCATTTTGGTCAGGTGCCAGCGAGGTTACCTTTAGTTTCTTAACCCTTTACAGGTGAGAGGAGCTTTCCCCTGGCCAGGAGGGATTTCAAAGGGGTTTACCCTTCCCTTTATATTTATGACAACCACTATTTACCATATCAAGTTTAATTAGCATTTTCCAAAATTCCTATCAAAATGGAAAAGAGGGGAGCAGAATGTTACAGTTTAAGGGCATCCTTCTTTCATCTCCTCTAAGAAAGAAAAGGACACCACAGAAAAATAAAAGAAAGCTCAGACTGTCTCTCCCTGCCCCCAGCATGGGACAAAACATGGTCATATTTGCCTTAACTTGGGGCTGGGCTGGCGTACAGCTGGTCTCAAGTTAGGGGAGGCAGAAATGGGTTTTTCCTCAGCTGCTCTCATAAGCCTGTGAGCAGACCTGAGAATCTGTCTGTTCATCTTTCTGAATGACAAGATGGGTGGCATAATATTTTTTATTGGACCAACTTCTGTTGGTGAGAGATAAGCTTTCAAGCTTACACAGAGCTCTTCTTCAGGTCTGGGAAACATACTCAGAGTGTCACAGCTAAATACAAGGTGGAACAGATTGTTTAGCATCAGTAGTTACAATGCATCCGATGAAGTGAGCTGTAGCTCACAAAAGCTTATGCTCAAATAAATTGGTTAGTCTCTAAGGTGCCACTAGTACTCCTTTTCTTTTTACATATTTCAAGGGACCAAAGTGAAGAGGTCAGTTAAAAGCCTTCCAGTCAGAAGGAGGAAAGGAAGGGGGAGGGGAAAAGCAGCTTGTGGGCAGGGGCAGTTGTTAGTGGGTTATAGATTGTAATCTGGCAAATATTCCATAAATGCTTTAACATGATTGTCATTCATTGCCAAAATACCTCATGCCTGCTCAAGAAGAGATACACTGTAGTCCATCCGAATAAAATAATTTGTTAGCATCTCCAGAAGTAGCAAAATGCATTGTCAATCTAATCAGTGAACGGAGACGACTGCTGTGTTTGCCACCCTATGATCATTAAGAGTAGATTTGTTTATAAGTAGGAAAGTCCTATAAACATATAAAAAACACTATTGATGATGCATAAAAGCCAGAATTCAGCTCATTTTCTTTGAGCTGCCTTGATGCTTCACAGGGCTCAGAGAAGTAAGCAAAAATAGAAAAGTATTTTGTCAGTAAAGCCAGCTGACAGGACTCTGAATGCACAGAGGGAACAGGTCCCAAGAATGAAAGGTGCTATTTCAAGTTACCTTTTCACAGTAGAACTAGATTTCAAGGGTTATCAGCCTAACACTTATTTCCAGTGCCTCCCCTTCTGGGTTTGCTTGTTGTGCCTATGGATTTTTCTACAAAAGAAGATTGGAATTCAAATGAAAAATTAATAACCCTTTTGCTACTTAAAATCACTGTCCTTATGTGTTATTTAACCTTCTTTCATTGCCAGAATATTATACATATTTAGATATCAGAGCTGAAATTTACAATGCTAGTTACAGGCTGAGTAGTGCAATATCATAAAAAATTGCAACATACAGGAGAGTGAGTTTGTGTGTGGGGGGGTGGAGGGTGAGAAAACCTGGATTTGTGCTGAAATGGCCCAACTTGATGATCACTTTAGATAAGCTATTACCAGCAGGACAGTGAGGTGGGAGGAGGTATTGTTTCATGATCTCTGTGTGTATAGAATGTCTGCTGCAGTTTCCATGGTATGCATCCGATGAAGTGAGCTGTAGCTCACGAAAGCTCATGCTCAAATAAATTGGTTAGTCTCTAAGGTGCCACAAGTACTCCTTTTCTTTTTGCGAACATACAGATATGGATTTAGAATTTCTTTCAATACTGATGGGTTTTGTGCCATAATTAAATTCAACACAAGGTGATGGGCAACTATATGGGAAATAGAAAAGGAGTACTTGTGGCACCTTAGAGACTAACCAATTTATTTGAGCATAAGGCTTTCGTGAGCTACAGCTCACTTCCATGCAACTAAATCATGAATTTCTTTATGACAGAGCTACAGTAACTCCAAATCAATTTCTTTATATCTTTAATTCAAATCAGTTGGCAGTAGAGTAGTTTCCATGTAAAGCACCTAACTGCATGTTGTCTGGATGAGCTCTTTTAGAAGAATCGAGGTTCACATGGTTCTATTACCTCTACACAATAACAGAGTATAAGTTATATGAATCTCCAATAGGGGAGATAAATGAGAATTTCACTGAACAAAATGATGTGTTTTAGGCCTGATGCAAAGACAACAGGTGTCAATGGAAAGATTACTACTGATTTCAAATGACTTTGGATGGGCTCTTTTAAAGTGCAAAAACACTTCTCCACCTCCTTCCTCCTTCACGGGTGGGAAAGACTCTCTTGCAATAGCACCCTGGTTTCACAATGAAAGGGTAGGGTCAGTGAAGTCACACAGGGCAGTAGACACCCCTTCATGGAGTTTATTTCCTGTGTTTTATACAGGGATGTTTGTGGGGGCTTAGAGGAAAGATCTCCAGTCTGCTCCTCTATAGAGGGGCAACACCAAGGACATGGAGTCAGTCCCAGTCATCAGGCTGGAGTAGTAGCCAAGGAGCCTCAATTACCTGTGCAAACATCTCTGTAGAGACTGGGGAGGGGTTCTGCCCAGATGTAGCATTTCCTGGTACTGGAAAGGGCCAGATTTCTAATTAACCATTATTCTGATTCCCCCCCTTTCTGAGGAAGGAGGACTATTGGTCCACCACAGACACCTGCTGCCGCAGATGATGTAGTAAAATGCTAGGATTCCCTGGGTAGTATTGGCATAAGCTACAAAATAGCATTTCAGCAAAGCAAGGTAGTAGTATTTAAGAAGCTACACAGAAACCAAACCAGGCACCTTTTCCATCCATTTATCAAAGAGCTTGCAATTCGGGTTTCAAGGCAGATGAAACAATAAATATTGAGGAAAGAAAATTAATCTGTAGCCAGAGCATTTTAATAAATAAAGTGTAACAAAAATCATGGCAGGTATGTGGAGTTCTGACAACTATTTTTGTTGTTGTTTGTCAGTTTCATTTCCTCAGCTGAAATCTAAAGAGAACCTTGGAAATTACAAACTTGCAGCAATAATTCTTACAGCTATGTTTCTAAGGCTTCCTTTCAGAATATTTAATGATGTGCTCCAGAAAAGCAAACATTTTTTGCAGTGCTATAGACTGAAAGACACATTAGCTGGCCTGATTGGTTGGACAGAAGTGACCAGGTGCTTTAGGGCCTGATCATTCCTTTTACTCCCAAATCACTACTTGAATGAAACGGGTGTTCAGGACTTGGCCCAAAGAAGGTCTGGAAGGTGTCATACCATCGTCCTTTCCCAGAGTAAGTCATACCAGGCTCCTAGAGGCCATATCTAATACCCCAGAGCATCCTTTCTTGCTTTCTGCTTGAAACCATTGCTGCAAGCAGAGTTACCAGTAAGAAATGGGATGTTGGTTTAACTACCAGTGGGGAATGTGATGCTGGTACATTTTTTTTCCTTTAATTTGAAAGGAGGTCAGTGAGCTGCAAAGAAATTGCTGTGTATGTAAATACCTACCTAGAAAGAGATTAGAAATCATAAAAAGAAAATTGCTGTTCTGAAAGATGTGATGTGCAAACCCAATGATCAGATTCTGTTTAGTCTAGTTTTATGTAATGCCAAGGAACATCGATAAGATGGTTTGAAGAGTTTAGAAGTGACTAGACTGAACTCCTTACTAGGGGTGATGGGCAGGAGTAAGCAAAATTGTTTTAGCCAAAGACTGAAATGACTAAAGAGAGAACTTTCACTTTATAACGAATCCATCTGTTGTAGACAACAGCCACAATGACTAGATAAATTAGATCCCTCCCACACACACAGCCACAATGTCTAAATTAATCACATCCACCATCCAAACACTTCTTTGGACATCAGGGTACATGTTTCTAAAGGTATTGACTTCTAACTTCCTGAACTAAGAGAAATTACTCGGGGCTGGTAATAGTAGAAAATCCATGACAGTTTGTGGAACAACCACAAGCACTTACAATATCTGGGATTTTAAAAATCAGTGGAAGTTGGGCACCAGCTCCTTTAGGGCTTTTGGAAGATCACAACTAAACTAATAGGTGATACTCTGCAAGTATTCTTGGAGCACCCATCTTCAGTCTAAGTATGGTTTGTTTTATCCCCCATTCTTGAGGGCCTGATCCTGACAACATGCTGGCTGAGGAACTCCCATTGACATGCAGTCAAACTTTAAGGCCCTGACCCAAAGCCCATTAAAGCCACTGGGAGTCTATTCAGTGACTTCAACGGGCTTTATATCAGGTGTGGAGGGTATGAACTCCCTTAGATTCTAATATCTAGCAGGCATATCTCCAGCCAAGAGGCGTGGAGGTCAGATTGTGGTATTTATACTCACCTAATTCCATAACATGTTAATTCAGTTTTTTACTCACTCTTATTGCATAACCCTTCTGAATCTATTCTGAGACCTACTATGGGAAGATAGTGGGAGAAAAATATTTCCAAAGAAACCTTATTACCTTCATAAACCTCCAGCCACAGGCAGAATTAGAGGAAGAAGAAGCCCTTTTGACAGAGGAATCATAGATAAAAGGAACTGATGTCACAGTTTTGCAGGTGTTAATGCAAAAGAGACTGTTGTACTGTTTAGAGAAACAATTGTATTAAAATCAGAGGAAATAAATACCCAGGAATTTTTTTCTCTCAAGAATGTTTTTGGTGCAATATAATTGTCAGGCTTCTATTTCCTGTAACCCTAAAACAACAACAAATGTCAGCACTCTCCTTATTTATATTTTCAAAGGCAGCCTCACAAATTGTTCTGAAGAGTCAATGATTTTAATGAACAGCAATGGTCCCTTCTTCCATGGAGGCATTTTCTCAGTGTTCCTAGACTAAGCAGAAAAATAGTTCTCCCTCCATTACCCAGTTCAGAAATGGTGACACTCAGACAAACCAATTTAGTCTGTTAGAGCAACTTCCATTAGTTCAATTGCTGTCGAGGACAAAGAAGGATCTTTCTCTGCCAAAATCAGTCTGCCAAAAATATCTGTATTGGTCCCAGGATATTAGAGAGACAAGGTGGGTGAGGTAAAAATCTTCATTTTTCAACTCAGAACTACTAACCTAGGCCAGATCTACACTACCGCTTAAGTTGATCAAATTTACATGGATCAAGGGTGTGAAAAAGCCGCCCCCCCCCCAAAGTGAAGCAAGTTTCATGCTGTCCACACCGATTCTATGGCAGCAGGAGACACTCTCTCGCCAACATTGCTTCTGCGTCTTGCTGAGGTGGAATAATTATGCCAACAGGAGAATGCTGTCCCTTTGGCATAATGCGTCTTCACCAGATGCGCCAGAGCTGTGCAACTGTGCCGATGTCGCGCTATAGTGTAGACTTGCCCCCCCCCAGTAACTGAAGGATGCAAAAGGTGGAGAAATAGTTAACTAACAGATGATTGTTAACTGGAGTGTTAAGTCCGTTGT
Organism: Caretta caretta; assembly: GCF_965140235.1. Lineage (NCBI taxonomy): Eukaryota > Metazoa > Chordata > Testudines > Cheloniidae > Caretta > Caretta caretta. Next base: position 71,741,861 of record NC_134212.1, on the reverse strand, counting down.
GCAATGGCCATTAAATCAGGTTAGAAATCTGCAAATGCTGGTCTCAATTTTGTTCTCATTTTCACTGGTCTGAATCTGGAGAAGCACCATTTGATGTCAGTAGAGCTACTCTGATAGGAATTGGGTCTCTGACCCTGGTGCTTCTTTCTAGAGAACATGTGGATGTATACATGGAATACAGAAGAGCAATACATGGAATCTTTCCCCCTATTTGATGTTCATGGTGAATTAAACTATCTGAATGTTGCTAATAGTTTGCATATTTATTTGATAGAAATAGGCCCAAACTACAGGATTCAGATGAGAATCTGAGTCTGGATTTCACCCACCTTCAAAGCTCACAGCTGTTTAGATTTGGGGTTCTGCTGTATGCTCACCTCTCCTGTTTATACGTGTTTCCACTCACTGTCATCATGATCAGATCAAGAGCTGGCTAAATCAGCATAGCTCCATTGATTTCAATCCGCTGAAAAGCAGCCTGCTAGTGGCTATTTTCTTGTTAGAGTACAAGCTTGCTCTGCTAAACAGAGTGAAAAAATATGGTGCAATAAAGCCTTAACATAAAGGGCTGAGACTGCATTATCATATCCTGTAAGACAACGGGTAGGGTTGCCAACTCTGACTGAAGCTATTCCGGGAGATTTTTTTTTCCTCCCCCAACATGACAATGTCATTTTCTTAAAATTTCCTTTTAAAATCTTCTGGATTGCTTTCAATAGTCACCAGGAGATTGATGTTGATTCCGGGAGACTCCAGGCCACACCCAGAGAGTTGGCAACCCTAACAGTGAATGGAATTAGGGAGTTATCTTGATCTTACTGCTTGTGATTCTTTCAGAGCTGTTAGAAACACAGATTCACACAGGAAATTTCCAACCTGTTTCCATTCTGAAGAGTTCAAAGTGGGTCCATTTTTGCAGGGCAAGGGGTGGGGGAGTTTGCACAACATTTGTATTGATACTTTTAAATCAAAAACTTTATCTTGTTCAAAATAACTATTGAACATTTACAGTAAACAAAAATAGCCAACATCTTTGTTTATTGAAAACCATAAAAAGTTGGAGAATGACTACAAACATAATTAGGATAGAGATGTTGATTAAACTTTTGATTAAAAAGTCATGGACTTTTTTAAAAAAATGGAAAATGTCATTTTTTCCCTAAAAGTTCTGTTTTTAAGGGGACTTTTTTGTCAGAAAATCTGAGTGAGTGAAAATGTTTTATTAGCTCTAATTACTTTTCAGCAAGGAGTCTTATCTGACAATACGGACAGTGTGGTATCAGAATGTTCTGACACTAAAAAGCTCTCTAATGGGTGCGCCTCTGAAGTACTGAATCACAGACTTGACATATCTTTGGTGATGGTTAATAAGATGTAGTCATTCTGTTGTCATAGTTTGTGGTTATAGATGTATTTACTGTTCTTCTGTCCCACTGTCAATTGTTCATGTTTGATGATTTTGTGATAGAGATGGAAAAGGACAGAAATAGCTTGGAGATGTCACATAGAAAGAAGAAAGTGGAATTTAGCAACAGTCTGTATGAAAGAGGTAAAGGAAAGAGATACCAAGTATATCTCCAAAATTTAGGTCCTGAAGAAAACAGTGGCCAGTAGAGATCATCTACTATTGTTAATATTATTTGTGTGATCATAGCACCTAGAGTCCCAGTTGTAGACCAGGACCCCCATTCTGCTAGTTATTGTACAAGCACTGAACAAAAGAGAGGAGGATGGGGAAAGATAAGGAGGTAGCTGTATTGAGCTGACAGCAGAATCCCCCGTGTCTAGGTTCTGAGGGGTTCTGAGATTAGGACTTTTTTTATGTTTCAACTCTAATTAATTTTTCTGATGCTTCAGAAGACGGAGAAAAGGCCTGACATGGCCATTTGTGCAGTGTGTGGGAAAGAGACTTGTCTGACTCTTGTGGTGATAATTTTATGCCCTGGAGCATGAGAGCCTGAAACTGGATATTGGACTGCTCTTATCTTAGAATGCTTTACTACACATACTGTTATTGGTCAGAGAGTATCTAGGTCTGGGTCTATAAAATTTAGCCAAGGTTCATATGCTGTTCTGTAAAAAGGAGTCATTGTGTAAATGTGAAAGAGAGACCAGGGCTGTCCTTGGGCATACGCAACATGTGAACGGAGTGGGGGGGATACCTGGAGGCTGGGAAGAGAGGGGGGAGCCAAGCTCAGGGGATAGAGCGGGCACGGGACTTCAGGGATCAGGTGGGAAGGGAAAAGAGCGGGGGGGGGAGGGGTGTGGGCGTGTTCTTTGTCTGGCTCAGTGAGTGAGCAGCAAATGCGTTAGGGCCTCCTGTTGAGCAGGCTGATGGCCCCGGGGGACAGCAGCCATTCCGAGCAGACCCACACTGTACCTGAACCTCTCCCTTCTTCTGACCCACATGCCCTGCCCTGCCAGCAACTCCCTGCAATCTCTCTCCTAGTCTCCTTTGCACTCCGCCTCCCTCTTCTCTGAAGTTTAAGCCCAGACTCCGAGGATCCCCTTTGGACCATCACCTTTTCCTCTCCTCTCTTCCCCAGCATGGATCAGCAGCAGACAGGGGCTGGGAGGAGGGAGTGGCACACACACAACCTGGCTGGGGAGGAGGGAAAGTTAAAGGAAAACAAAAGAAGGTGGCATTCGTTTTTCCTGCCCATTCACAACATTCCAGTGTTAACAGGAGGAAACTGACACTAAAACAATGGGAGGAGGGGGATGTACCTGGAGCAGAAACGCAGCAATCAGGGCTGCAGAATACAAGGGAGGAGGCGACCTCTTAGCTGGGGAGGAAGATGGACTCGCACTTGACAAGGCTGCAGTAGCTGAAAACTGTTATTTAGGGAAAAGGGACATAATTGTTTTCTTAAAAGAAAAAGGAGGACTTGTGGCACCTTAGAGACTAACAAATTTATTAGTCTCTAAGGTGCCACCAAGTCCTCCTTTTCTTTTTGCGGATACAGACTAACACAGCTATTACTCTGAAACCTGTCAATTTTTTTTTTTGTGAATCCAAGTATCTCCAGGGCTGTCTCGTAAGCTGGTAGCATTTTAAACGAGGGAGCGTTCTAAACAATGCAGAGTTGATTTTAAAGGTCCCATCAAGAATGCAGCACCTTAGAATCATAGAATCATAGAATATCAGGGTTGGAAGGGACCCCTGAAGGTCATCTAGTCCAACCCCCTGCTCGAAGCAGTGTTGTGCCAATAAAATAAAAACCAGCAGGATCTTATTAAAGGGAAAAAGGCAAAATACCACATTTATTGTGAATACAGAAAGAATCATAGTAAGCAGTTAGTTCTAGTTATAACATTCCATTCAATCTCATATTTATTCACACATTCATTCATACAAACACACACACACACACAGGTTCTGCAAGGTTGTTATCATAGTTACCAGCCTTAGAGTTGCTCATGCGAAGCCACTGGCCAGGTGGCCTGGACATGAGGAGGGAGCAGGGCCTTGTCAAATGCTCATCTGATGCTCCTGGAAGTTGGTTTGCAGAATCAGACCCCAAAGTTCTCACTTTTTAGAGTCTATTTTTATAGGAATTTCTTCCTATGCCAGTCTATGGGAATTGCTTCATCATGCTGTTGCTGAATCAATCAGCAGATAGCACATTCCTGACGGCTCCAAGATGTTATCTTGTTCTTTGGTTCTCCCATTCTTGAGGCTGTTGGGTGGATTCCAGTCTGCCCTCCGGGGGGTCCTCTGGTTATTTCCACTTGACGCCTTCTTCAGCCGATGGACACTGGATTCTTAGGCTGGCACCTCCCTGATCATTCAGTTATTATCCACACCAAGCATCCATCCACATACATCCTCTATCTCTATTTTAATCACAATTGTTAATACAACAAAAGGGTGGGGAGTCTCTGGGTGTTGTTTCTGTTGTTAGAGTATTGCTTTGAGTCTCTCTCTCTGTGAATTGCTTTGAGAACAGACTCTGTCTTAGAATGTACTAACACAATTAGCAGCTTGCAAGTTTCACACATAGAGGGAGAGAAACAGTACCAAAAACCAAGAGACCTCTTAATTAGTAATACCCTGGAATTTAAACTCTGGGGAATCAAACTCATTTGTGATTTTAATACAGAACTTCTTTAATATGATCCAACATAATCCCCCTTTTGACACTAAGATTTATAATCGTCAGTGTCACTTTCTATGTAGCCTATTCAAGAGAAAGTACTGTGAGGCTATTTGAGTTTGTGATTCCAATTCATGCCACATACATGATCCTAGTGATGTATCTTTACTACAAGGTTCTGGGGCAACAGGCAAGGTGAGGCACACCCACTTTTGAGGAGTCCATTCGGTACAACCTCTAGTGTCCAATAGCTTCCCTCCCTCCCCAGCCCACTGGCTCAAGGTCCAGGGTAGCCAAAAGGATCCCATGTGTAATATGGGGAGTGGGTTAACCTTCAATACCTTTGCCTCCAGGGACTGTTGGTGTGCAATTTTGACAACAATTTCTCCCATTAACAAGTCTGGTTTACAATACTGGAAACATATTGCATCCATTCATATTGATAAGTGTCAAACAATGATCTCTTTCTTTTTTAACAAATGCATCAAACCCTTAATATTTCCCAATATGACCCAGAACATTTTGTGTTCCAAAGTAGCTAGTGCAAGTATCTGCATTTCAGTGCATCCCATAGCTATGGCTGTGTAGTTTCCTATTTCTAATATTTTTTTTTCTTATGGATAAGCCATGTGGTAGTATTAAGCCATTACTAAAGATTCCATCGGCCTTTTAGGTTACCCAGACCAATTTGGACCAAGTCTACATTGGCATGTACTTGTTTTTGTATCAGGCTGTCCTGTAGCTGGGACAGAAAGCTTAATTTATTTTTAAGTTCCTGCAGGTCTTCAGTATTTTTTTTTTTTAAACACACAACAGTGCTAGCAACAAGACAAAACACAAGACAAAACATAGAACACAGAACACAATTTCTATTGTGACAGTAGATTCATGGTATTGGGTTGCTTTTCAGCTGGCATCAGCTTTTCCTGATTTTCTGAAAGACAAAAAGAACATGTTTCTACCCCTTTTGGGGTGGCAGATTATTGCTTAAAATATTTCTTTTACAAATACCCTGGCTGATTGCAGGCAAAACAGAGAAATTGCCCCCATATTTTCCTGTTTTTGTTCTATAGGCAGGCCAGGTTTCAATGGCTTTTATCTTTTAAGGGTTATGGGGAAATTATCCCACTGTTTAGTCATTAAATCCCTGAGTTTTCCTTCTTATACAGCAGACCAAGTTTATAATGTTTTTCCTGCTGTGTTAAGCTTTAAGTTTTATTTACAGGTAATAACTGAGAAGCATCATTACCATACGACCTTAAAGGATTTTTCCAAAAATCATACACACTATACGTTGTTACAGGGATACTTATTATCATTAAATTTATTAAAATTATCTTGTTATCCCATGCCTTTTATTTAGACAATTTGTTTGCTGACCAGGTATGTCCTTTATCTGCAGCTCCTTTGTGCTGCTAGTTCTTTCCTTCCTTTATCATTTAGGTAATTTGCATTTTCACAGAAACTTCCTGCTTTTGGATTTAAAGCCATCAGCAGCTCAGAGACTCTATCTTAAAAGGGACACAATCAACTTTCACCAGAGTTTTGATTACTTTTAACTTCTGCTTCCAAAACACACAGCAATCTGAAAAAGAAAACCCAACCTATTGTGGCTCCCTTTGGAGCCCTAATAGCATTTTAATTAAGTAGCATGGTATGTTTGCATTTCTTTTGCCCCTTCTACAATATACCCTGCACATGTTCTGGGGCAAATGCACATTCCTTCCATAGTTTAACTTCTATAACATTATCCAGATCCATTTTTACATAAGGTGTCACTATTTCTTTTTTTGCTTACAGAGTTTTCATGCACCTTTATCAAAGTGACAGTCTGATTACTCAGAGCCATTTTAAGACTCAGTGTTTCTAACATTGCTTCTTTTTGTTTTGTGCACCTCACCCCTGCTGTTGCTTCAGAGAGGCACTGTCTTTTTTTAATTTTTTTTTTTTACTATAACTCTCATCTGCTATTTTGTTACAAAAACAAACAAACAAAAAACAAACAAACAAAAAGAATAAAAAAAAATTTTTTTTTTTATATTCTCCTGATTTTGACTGCCCTGCTGCAGCCACAACTTAAAAACATTTTAAATTTTGTAAAGCATTGAGTTACCTTTTAAGGGTTAAATGCCAAATCCCAAAGCCAAACAACACTAATTACCTGTGTCTAGCAAAAAGGTCTGTCAGTTTTGCAACTTTTGAATTAAAGAGTCAAATGGATTTTTAGTGGCATCATTTAAAACAAAAACAAAACTAACTGGTCCTTAGAACTTTACATATTTACACACACACAGACAGATACATACACGTTTTCTTTTCCTTAACATCCCTTCCACACTGCTCTGTTTTTTACATCTTACATTCCCTTTATACATTTGAGGCAGTTAAGTTCCAATAGAACCCTCTTATGTTCTTTTATCAAATTTGACTAAATTGTCCAGTCAAATGATTTTAATCAGATACTTTATTTTTGCCTGGCTAATTTACAGACATTCCTTTGGAAAAGGGCCCATTTTTCTTTCAGACTGGCTGCAAAGAAACCAAGAATGCTCTTTCTCTAACACTTTTCCTTTTTAACATTTTCGGTTAAAAGTTGTTTGGGTGAAATACAAAGTTTAACTGCTTAATTCCCTCCAGCCTCTGCAGAGTTAACTTTTTTTTTTTACTCTCTTGTTGTATTCCTGGAGTGCCTCTTTCACTATTTTCAGCTGGCTTTGGGTATTTGTAGCCAGCACCTTCCAATTGTCTGCTCCCTTTTCCGTTTGTGCCTTTTCCTCTTTACATGAGGACAAGCGGAGGGAAGAATCCTTACATGCCTCCCACAACAACCAAATTGCTGCTGCATCTCTTTTGGCAGCACTAGAAGGTTTGTATATGAGGATATACTGAGCCAATCTATCCTCTAGGTCCGAAATAGTGCAGGCATCAGCTAGGGCTTGTTTAGTCCAAGGACTGTGCCCACATTTTTGAAGGATTTGTTTAAAAGGTGTAATTTCTTTAACAAAAGGTGAGGTTGGAGTTCCTTCTGACTCCATTCCTCCCTCTGGTACTGGCTTACCCTGTTTTCTTTTAAACATCTTTAACATGGATATTTCAATCTCTTTGTCACTGCTGGTATTACTTAGCAAGTGACACAGCCTAGATTCTGAAATCATAGCTTAATCTATGCGTTTTTCCCCTGCTACCTTCCCGGAGGCCAGCAGGTCCCCTGCTACCTTCCCAGAGGCCAGCAGGTCCAGTTAACCTATTTCTCCCTGCTACCTTCTCGGAGGCCAGCAGGTCCGGTTAACCTGTTCTTCCCTGCTACCTTCTCGGAGGCCAGCAGGTCCCCTGCTACCTTCTCGGAGGCCAGCAGGTCTAGTTTAATCTGTTTTCCCTGCTACCTTCTCGGAGGCCAGCAGGTCCCCTGCTACCTTCTCGGAGGCCAGCAGGTCTGGTTTAATCTGTTTTTTCCTGCTACCTTCTCGGAGGCCAGCAGGTCCCCTGCTACCTTCTCGGAGGCCAGCAGGTCCGGTTAACCTGTTCTTCCCTGCTACCTTCTCGGAGGCCAGCAGGTCCCCTGCTACCTTCTCGGAGGCCAGCAGGTCTAGTTTAATCTGTTTTCCCTGCTACCTTCTCGGAGGCCAGCAGGTCCCCTGCTACCTTCTCGGAGGCCAGCAGGTCTGGTTTAATCTGTTTTTTCCTGCTACCTTCTCGGAGGCCAGCAGGTCTGGTTTAATCTGTTTTTTCCTGCTACCTTCTCGGAGGCCAGCAGGTCCCCTGCTACCTTCTCGGAGGCCAGCAGGTCTGGTTTAATCTGTTTTTTCCTGCTACCTTCTCGGAGGCCAGCAGGTCTGGTTTAATCTGTTTTTCCTGCTACCTTCTCGGAGGCCAGCAGGTCCCCTGCTACCTTCTCGGAGGCCAGCAGGTCTGGTTTAATCTGTTTTCCCTACTACCTTCTCGGAGGCCAGCAGGTCCCCTGCTACCTTCTCGGAGGCCAGCAGGTCTGGTTTAATCTGTTTTTCCTGCTACCTTCTCGGAGGCCAGCAGGTCCCCTGCTACCTTCTCGGAGGCCAGCAGGTCTGGTTTAATCTGTTTTTCCTGCTACCTTCTCGGAGGCCAGCAGGTCCGGTTTAATCTGTTTTTTCCTGCTACCTTCTCGGAGGCCAGCAGGTCCCCTGCTACCTTCTCGGAGGCCAGCAGGTCTGGTTTAATCTGTTTTCCCTGCTACCTTCTCGGAGGCCAGCAGGTCCCCTGCTACCTTCTCGGAGGCCAGCAGGTCTGGTTTAATCTGTTTTCCCTACTACCTTCTCAGAGGCCAGCAGGTCCCCTGCTACCTTCTCGGAGGCCAGCAGGTCTGGTTTAATCTGTTTTTTCCTGCTACCTTCTCGGAGGCCAGCAGGTCTGGTTTAATCTGTTTTTCCTGCTACCTTCTCGGAGGCCAGCAGGTCTGGTTTAACCTAATAGAAATGCCTAGCTCACTAGAGCTGGCGGTGTGCACATCAATATTTACAATAACTGAGGTTTTTTACCAATATTCCCCCTTTCGCAATTCTCCACCAAAATGTGGTAGTATTAAAATAAAAACCAGCAGGATCTTATTAAAGGGAAAAAGGCAAAATACCACATTTATTGTGAATACAGAAAGAATCATAGTAAGCAGTTAGTTCTAGTTATAACATTCCATTCAATCTCATATTTATTCACACATTCATTCATACAAACACACACACACACACAGGTTCTGCAAGGTTGTTATCATAGTTACCAGCCTTAGAGTTGCTCATGCGAAGCCACTGGCCAGGTGGCCTGGACATGAGGAGGGAGCAGGGCCTTGTCAGATGCTCATCTGATGCTCCTGGAAGTTGGTTTGCAGAATCAGACCCCAAAGTTCTCACTTTTTAGAGTCTATTTTTATAGGAATTTCTTCCTATGCCAGTCTATGGGAATTGCTTCATCATGCTGTTGCTGAATCAATCAGCAGATAGCACATTCCTGACGGCTCCAAGATGTTATCTTGTTCTTTGGTTCTCCCATTCTTGAGGCTGTTGGGTGGATTCCAGTCTGCCCTCCGGGGGGTCCTCTGGTTATTTCCACTTGACGCCTTCTTCAGCCGATGGACACTGGATTCTTAGGCTGGCACCTCCCTGATCATTCAGTTATTATCCACACCAAGCATCCATCCACATACATCCTCTATCTCTATTTTAATCACAATTGTTAATACAACAAAAGGGTGGGGAGTCTCTGGGTGTTGTTTCTGTTGTTAGAGTATTGCTTTGAGTCTCTCTCTCTGTGAATTGCTTTGAGAACAGACTCTGTCTTAGAATGTACTAACACAATTAGCAGCTTGCAAGTTTCACACATAGAGGGAGAGAAACAGTACCAAAAACCAAGAGACCTCTTAATTAGTAATACCCTGGAATTTAAACTCTGGGGAATCAAACTCATTTGTGATTTTAATACAGAACTTCTTTAATATGATCCAACAGCAGGACCAATTCCCAGTTAAATCATCCCAGCCAGGGCTTTGTCAAGCCTGACCTTAAAAACCTCTAAGGAAGGAGATTCTACCACCTCCCTAGGTAACGCATTCCAGTGTTTCACCACCCTCTTAGTGAAAAAGTTTTTCCGAATATCCAATCTAAACCTCCCCCACTGCAACTTGAGACCATTACTCCTCGTTCTGTCATCTGCTACCATTGAGAACAGTCTAGAGCCATCCTCTTTGGAACCCCCTTTCAGGTAGTTGAAAGCAGCTATCAAATCTCCCCTCATTCTTCTCTTCTGCAGGCTAAACAATCCCAGCTCCCTCAGCCTCTCCTCATAACTCATGTGTTCTAGACCCCTAATCATTTTTGTTGCCCTTCGCTGGACTCTCTCCAATTTATCCACATCCTTCTTGTAGTGTGGGGCCCAAAACTGGACACAGTACTCCAGATGAGGCCTCACCAATGTCGAATAGAGGGGAACGATCACGTCCCTCGATCTGCTCGCTATGCCCCTACTTATACATCCCAAAATGCCATTGGCCTTCTTCATCACCTGTGGGAAAGACCTTTAAAAACTGCCTTAAATAATCCAAAAAAAGAGCCACTGTTCAAATGAGACTTGGCTGGTTATGGCTCCAGCCCCACTGTTGAAGCGTTGTTGAAAGTACAGGCTGAGTTATATCCAGTACAATCCCACTGAGCGGTATGTGGTAACCAGGAGTGTAAATCAGGGCAAAAAAAAAAAGACTGGTGCCTGAATATAACCTTTTCTTATTAAACTGCACATCCCAAGCACCTCTTTACTTTTTGGGATTAGAAGGAAATGCTCTATTTTAGGGAGAATGAAAGGCTATTTGGGAGTTGATGGCCCAGAGCAGTGGCAGGCAAGGGCCTGGATGAGGGCTGGACTCAGTCACTGGTATCAGCTATTTCTTTTTTCTCATTCAAATGGATTTTGGGTCATGGCGGACGTCCCAGCCATCATGTAAAATGCTTCCCTGTGGCCTTTTGACATGGACACAGAGGTATCTCACTGCCAAGTCCCTACCCTCGGAGGCAGGGTCATCTCCCACCTCTGTGCAGCCAGTGGCCCATGCTTGCCACTACTATGATGGAGCCTCCGCATTTATTTATTGACAAAATGTGCAGAATTTTGCATAATTTTAAAATATTGTGAACAGAATTAATTTTTTGGTGCTGAATTCCCTCAGGAATATGGGGTGCTGGGCAGATGCGGGGGCTGTGAGGGGCCACTGGGCATAACAGGGGTCTGTGGGTGGGAGATCGCTGGGCATAGGGATCTGTGGTGGAGATCTCTGGGTGAGGAGGCACTGGGTATGGGGGTTGCTGGACATAAGGGGGTTGGGGTACTGGGCAGCGGGGCAGTGTGGCGGGGCACGCTGGCAGCTCAGGGCTGGAGTTGGTGGGAGGGACGTGCAGAGGTTGGGGTGAAGGAGGCACAATTAAACTGTTTTTAATAATGTGCATGTGAGAAGTTTTCCAATTCTGTAAGCTTATCTTTGTGTTGCTAAGAGCAAGTCGGGCATAGGGGCACCAGTTTAATAATACTGAATGGGGCCCCATGAATCCTAAGGATGGCCCTGAGAGAGACCAAACAGTGTGGCAGTATGGGGGTGGGGTAGGGTGACAGGACAGGTAGACAAAGCAGTATGACAACAAAATACTCTGTTTCAGACTTTAGGGTCAGAAAGGACCATTATGATTATCTAGTCTAACTTCTTGCACATTTCAGGCCACAGAACTTCACCCACCCACTCCTCTAACAGACCCAAACCTCCAGCTGAGTTACTGATGTCCTGAAATCATGATTTAAAGACTTCACATTACAGAGACTCCACCATGCACTCTATTATCGATGACAAAGGAAAGCAGCATCTTTCAACAGAACATAAAAATTCAGGAGGAGTCACACAAATTATCTCTTGCAGGAAAGATAAATGTGGCAATGTTACAAAAAAACCCTGATTCATAAAAAAAAAATTCATACATTTAAAGAAACAGTTGTGACACAGGAGGGAAAACGAGAAGGAGAAGGTGAAGGCTGAGTTGAAGAGTGTGTTTGAAGCATTTGAAATTTGGCTTTGGGCCCCATTCAGAGCTATCAGCTTTTATGCAGTTGAAAGGCAATGAGGTTTCTACAAGGTGAGCACTGCATTTAAAGCACTCCTGCATTTATGGACTTTCTGATTATATATAGAATTAAAGCCATATCTTGAAGTGGAGATGGAGTTAGTTGGGATGAGCGCTCAGATGCTGCCTCAGAAGCACATTTCTGTTGCTCCTCTAATACAATGCATATGCAGCCTAGTTTGGTTAATAGCAGAGGTTTGTGCACATGTGTGTAGCTCCTTAGTAGAATACGATGCCACTCATGGTAGAGTACACAGTGCCATATGTGTAACAGCAGAGGCACTATGTGACCCTAACAATCTCGTCCTTCATCTGTGAAAAACGTATCAGAAATACTCAACTAGACGTTTTGGTAAAGAACAATACAGCATGGTAAGGTATGGGGCATTTGTTTGAAAAGATCAGCAGCATTTTAAGCCAAGCTAAACCATATTTGGTGACAAGAAGGTGTGAGTAACAGTAGTGCGCAAAATAGTAGTCCTCTAATTTTTGACAGGCCGTGTGCGCAAAAAATTTCTTCTGTGCAAATTTTTGTGCTTCTGTGCAAACTTGTGTGTGCACGGTGCTTCGCCGTGTGCGCAGGGTTTAGGATCTGTGTGTGTGCAGCTTAGAGGGAACAGTGGTAGTAGGGTATTAATTTTTCGTTCTTGTAGTGACCCATCCACTCCCAGTGTTTATTCAGGCCTAATTTGATGGTGGGTTTTTTGTAAGGACAGGTTCCTGGGTTAGTGTTTTTGTTGTGTGGTGGGTAGTTGATGGTGAGTATTTGCTTCAGGTTGGGGGGCTGTCTGTAAGCGAGGACTGGTCTGTCTCCCAAGATCTGTGAGAGTGAGGGATCGTCCTTCAGGATAGGTTGTAGATCCTTGATGATGCGCTGGAGAGGTTTTAGTTGGGGGCTGAAGGTGACGGCAGCTCAATGCTATGCTTTGGGTGAGCATAGGTGGGAGAAAATAACTTTTGCTGACTCCTCTCAAACCTGGGGCCAGTTCAGTTCCTGGTGCAACTTAGAGCGCCTCATGGCTTTTCTAAATTGCATAAGTCACAACAATCCCCAAAGGACAGTTATGTTAGTTGGAAATTGTGGGAGTACAGGGCAATTGGGCCATGGCACCTTCTATTAGACACACACCTAATATGTCCTTTATGCCAGAGGTTGGGATGAGGGTTGGTGCAGAGCCATCTGCACAGGCATAATGGTCAGGAGACTAGTTAACCAAGCTTTGCAGCCTCTTTATGCCAAGAGCAAAGGGGTCATAGTGAGGCTGCAATCTGGTTTATAGTTTGTAAAACACTCTGCAAATCGTCGGGATTAAGCATGCTATAAGTGAAGTATTTTATTATTGTATTCACAAAAGGAAAGTCTTGAAAGAATCTCATGAATCATATTGCTGTAGTCTGCAATGTGGTTTGCTGGCCCATATGCATCAGCTGTGATTAGAAATGCACCAATCCTTGTTCTTGGGCCAAATCTTTCAGTCTTTACTCAGAAAACCCCCCACCTCGCATTGATATCAATCTCCAGCTCAAATCTGTTTATATGGGAGAAGTTGCACTCGATTCTCTGGATGCACAGCCACAGTCTCTGATTGGAATTTATTTTTCGTGAACAATTCAGACTTCACTCCTCTGTTTTATATTTTGCATATTTGATTTTCTGGACTCTGGTGAGAGTTTTGCATTAGTAAGTAGTACAAGATTTGGTTCCTTCTCATCTGATACATTCTCAGGGACTCTACCCAATAGAAAGTTACTTGCTTCTCATTGGCTTAGTTGAAATTCACATCTGTTATGTCTGCTTTGACGTTCCCTTTTCTAGAAAGGCTGTGGTGATGCATGCTCTTAGTATGAGTTGTTGGCTGGGTCTTGGCAAATTTATCATCTGTGATTCACAGTTATACCATTGCAAATTCATCCACAATTAATGTTTTTGTGAATATACATTCTGAAGTGGATTTTTTCTAGTGGTAATTGAATTACGATCACCAACCCACCAGTTTTTCATTTTCTTTAAGGTATAAGTGAGCACAAAGATTTAAAAAACCTCTTGGCTATATATTTTTTATCTTCTTTTAATCACCATATTGTTTAACTAGGCAGGATCAGTTCTTCAGAGAGAATCAACAGTTAATTTGTGACCCTAAGTGGTGGTGTCCATTGGGAAGACTAAAGAATATTTAAGCTCAGCCATCATTTTACTGTTTATTTTCATAAATTAATTGTGCATTTCACAATGGCTGTAGGCAACATGATTAATATGAGATGTGAAAGCAATCAAGTTGAAAGAAAATGGGAAGGGACTAGATGAGGGCGTTCTCGCTCTCTGTCTGCTTGTTTTGTTGTGGTTTGAAAAGCTATTCAATTGACCTTTGGAATGTACTGAAATTACCTTGATATCTAGCAGGTATATTAAGGTCAATTTATCATTAGGCATATTCCCATTGCAAGTATTGTTTAAAGCAATCTAATAGCTACATAGATTTAGTTCCTCCCCCCCACCGCCTTTTATCGTTCTGTACCATACTTCAAACCTAAAGCACTCATGAAAACAATTGCTTTCCAGATGCAGGTCAGGTTTCATTCTTCAAATGGGGAGGCTCCTTCACTGAAGACACTTTCTCTTGCTTGCTTATTATTTCAGCTCTGCAGTGTCCTCCCGCCCCCATTCTGGATTCATTACTATTCCTTTTGAAAAGAGAAAAATGATATAAAAGCCCTTTGTCATTGCCTTATTTCTTCTACCTCTTTCAGGCAATGCAATGCTTTTCTGTATATGAACAAGGTGAGGCTGATTGAATTAGAAATTCTTTCATGTAGTCATCTGAATTAGACTTTTAAATTGCAGGGGAAGGATTAAACTAGATGTGCAGCAATGCTCTTATAAGATATTTAAAGTCCAGTTCTGCTGGCAGCTGGCTGAGATAGTCACAGTATTAGATTGCCTCAGCAAACTGACTGGAAAAGCATGACCTTGACATCTTTGCTTCTGTTAGTTTGAAATAAAGGTTGTACCAGTCACTTATAAGAGGGGAGAATACATTACAAAGCTACAGGGGATTAACACTGAGTAAATTTTGGAGCCCAAATCTGTTTGCATGGGAACAGCTGCGCTAAATTCTCCTGAGGTAAAGACACTTACTCTGTTTTGAATTTCTTATTTGTGAGCATTGTATACTCAAACGGTCTGTTTCCTGCATGTTGGGTTTATTTTTTAAATTATAGTGTTCCCAAAAATAAGCCAAATAAGGCTATATATGGATATTGAGTGAGTTCAGCAAAAACAAAAACAAAGAAGTGTTAATATCAATAGTCCAAATGCAGAAGCAGGGAGCCATGTTGTTGTTTTACCTTTTTACATTAATGTAGTGGCTAGAGGTAAGTCAGTATCGGGGCCTCACTGTGCTAGATACTAAACAAATACATGTATAAACCTAGTCACTGCCTCAAAGAGTTTACCATCTAATTCATAAATCCATGAATGTTTCTAGGGAGTTCTTTTGAACATTTTTACAACTAACCCCAACACTAAATCTCTTATGCAGCAATGAGAGGACATATCCCTGGATCTTTAACTATAATAATAGGCTCAAAATAGAATCCCTAAATGGCATATGTTACATTTGCATGCTTACAAGGGCTGAAATATTAAGGACTGCCAATAAAGGTTCCACTTACCACCAGTTCTGATGTGGATTTTTTCTAGTGGTAATTGGATTATGATCACCAACCCGCATCAGAATTGGTGGTAAGTGGAAACTTTATTGGCAGTCTTGGCAAAGGGGCTAACAAACTGATTTATCTGTTATTCATAGACTTTCATAAGTATATGCCACTCCTGTACAGTAGTCGGCACCAAACAGATAACAGGTGTCTCTTGTGACACTCTAAAGTCACAAATCAAAATAATATAGTCCAAGATAAAATATGCAGAGTGTGGGTTGTAGCTACTGTAGGCTGAATGCTTCATGGAACAGATGGGATTTTAGACATTTCATGTAGAAAGACATATATCAATAGGGAGGTTACTTCAGGCATATGGTGTAGGAGGATAGAAGACTCAGATGCCAGAATGGACAAAAGAAATAAACAACAGTGAAGATAGAAGCTAGGCATATCATAAACAGAGAGAGGGGGTGAAGCAGTACATGAGACCATGTGTATAAACTGGAATAGAGCTAGGGAAAACTTTGAAGGAGAGCATATGCTTGAACCTGATATGGAAGAAGAATGGAGAGCCAATATATAAATTCAGTGAGTAAATTAAGATGAAGATGTACCTAAACTGAACAGCCCTTGAGAGATGGTTCCTCCAGAACAAGTTCTGAGGCATATTGACAATGCAGTCTAGAAGCTCCTAGTTCTACTCCAGATCATACTCCATGGATACAGAGAGAATTTCTCCAGGGCTCAGTTCATCAGAGTACTAAATTCTCTTTACAAATAAAAGAGAGAGAGAGAGAGAGAGAAAGACAGGGAGCATCTTGTACTACAGACAACTAACCAAAGGTCCAAATGTTTCTCCTATTCTATTTCAATGTATTGGCTCTTGTGTCTAAACAGCCTGTGGATTTATTGTGCTTTCAGCTACTGATGGAATACAGTGACTTCAGAATCTGTAATATCACCATCATGTAAAGCTTGAAGTTGAAAGATGCCATCATTGAGCATTCACGTGCAATAAAAAAAAGCTCTGCAAAACTGTAAGAGCAACTTCACTGAAAAATAACTGCCACAAGGTATTGATGTATTTCATAAATTGGCTGGGGTCAGCAGTTTGGTCTCATTATATCTCAGTAATTCTGACATAAATTCCTGGAGGAAGAATAATGTTAATCCACAAGGTTCCCATTGGCTCAATAATCAGAAATATCTGACGTAGCCAGGAAGGCTCAATAGCTGGGGAATTTACTATTGATTATTTCCTTTCTTGAAGGCAGGGAAGTATCAAATGGTGCCCATTCTAAAATTAATGGGAAAGGATCTTAGGGGAAGTGGGAATAAATGAATAAGGTTAGAACCTTTTCTCAAGCCAAGTAAATACAGAATAAGAATTAGGTTCTATTCACAAGATTGAATACAGCATATATTGGAGTTTGACTAGGTTTAAAGAACAGAAAATAACATGCCCACTTGGATATACTCAGCATAACTCAGTAAGTAGAATCCACATATTTGTATTAGCTGCTCAAGTGAAAATGGTTAAAACAATTACTGATACTGTTTGTATGAACCAGCCATATAATTTGTCCAAAATAGCTGTAAAATGTCTAATAAGTCTCCTATTTGTCATCAAATATTAAAAGTTTAAAAGTCCTACTTTCCAGGGAGCTAAGTGCTATGTTTCCACATTTCAAGGTCTGAAAAAGTCAGTTCCCCTTGGGTTAGAAGAAAAAAGAGGAAGTTGCAGATACTCAGATTGTTGAAATGAAGTCTTGTTACGGGGAATTCTGAGGATGTTGTCGTTGTCTATTAGACATTGTCAAAGGCAAAAGAAAAAAGAAAAACCCCTACAAACAGACAAAACCTCACACCACAATCCAGGCTTTAAGATCCTCCATGATTTGAATGCTTAACAACCATTTTGTTGCTATCACAACTATGTATTATTTATATTACACACACAAAAACTTTATGAAAGGAATGTTAAGTGCGCAAAGTCAAGCCCTTAAATATTAGGAAATGCTCATGCAACCTTAATTCAGACCTCTTGTCATTATACATTATGATACAGTCTTTAGTGACATGATCACCTACTATTTTTTTAATGGGATCACACTACCTGCTCCACCTATAATAATGTCATAGGTGTCTGTATGGAGGGCTTTACCAGCAGAGAAAAAAATATGGCTTTTTCTTACCCACTGACACTTGTAATCTAAATAGGATATTAAACTATGCACAGTACTCTAAATTGCCAAGACATATCTCTAATCTAAAACTGCTACAATTTGGCTCCAAGTGGCAAAGGACCGCATTAGAAATATCTTTTGTGACAGCACTGGCCTTCCTACAAAATTCCCAAAGCGCTTCACTGAGTGCTCTGGATGGAAGACCTCCCCAATAAAAAGAATTAACATAGGGAAAACTTGTGAAAATGGCATTTATGAATTCTTGTAGCTCAGACATTATTTTGTTTTATTAACTACAAATTAGTTACAATTGCACTACCTTGTGAAAGCTCTATATTTTCAGTGGCATTGAGGAAATAGTTTCAAATTATGAACAATTATTGTGCAGTGAACAAGCACTATTTATAAGTACTTGCTTTGATGGCTTATCTGTAAACTTACTTTTAAAGCTTGACAACCTAGGAAATCCCAAAGATAAGTCTCAAGTTTAACTCTTCACGCTTCTCCACAACCGTCACTCTTGCTGTCTTTTTTATTTTTTTTTGTAAATACAAGTTTACATTCATGGCATACAATACCATGTTATTGTATGAAAATACAAAGGCCAAAGCTCCACCCACTTTTTGTCTCTCCATCTGTCCAACTGTGCACTAAGGGGCTGCTTTCTCCAGTTTGCTGCTAATTGTGATATGGGGAGCCTGAACAGAGAACTAAGGGAGAGTTACATCCCCTTACTGATTTGGGTAGGCAAGCCAGGTGATTCATGAGTTCGTGTGTGTGTGTGTGTGTGTAAAATTTACACAAACAGTTTGCAAGGCACATGGTACCCATTAATGGAAATGAAGCTTACCATCTGGCAATTTTGTCTGGCAAAATCCAAGTACAGTTTTCTCTTTTAATCCCGGTATTTGTAAAATGTGTGAGCTCCAATCCCAATTAGAAAAAAAGCAGGCTAAAAAAAGAGCTAAAACAAAACAATCAGCAGCACTTGTTAAATTATGGACCAGTCTGCTTATCAAAGTTCTGTGGCTGCACGGAAGTCTTACAGTTGTTCCTATAATATTTAAACTAGAAATTGAGTGTGCTCCTTTGTGATTGAAATCAGTCTATTAAACGTGATAGCACTTGGAGCTTGAAAACCCTAAATAGAAACATAGGTGGCATCAGTGGTGCATTCAGTCTCAAGCTATTCAATACATTTCTTGCAAGCCAAGTCATTTGATTTCAGCAATACAAATTTCACACTAGGTGACAAAAGCAGCATTAGAATTCAAACTGTTTTAGAGGAATGCAAAGTTTATAGAAAACTCACATAGAGAGGCTTATGGGGATCAGCATTTCACTTTGGGATCAATGTCTTTTCTCCCACAGGGTTGCTCACTCTTGTTGGAAATATCTTTACAGTATACAGTGGCTGCATGTGAAACCAAATTCTTATTGCAACCTTGAACCAACATAATCTGAATATTAATGTTTAGCATAGAAGCCACAGGATTATAGTGAACCAAGACAATTGATATCTGGCTGGAGTTTAATGTTG
Organism: Caretta caretta; assembly: GCF_965140235.1. Lineage (NCBI taxonomy): Eukaryota > Metazoa > Chordata > Testudines > Cheloniidae > Caretta > Caretta caretta. The sequence goes on along the minus strand of NC_134212.1, from coordinate 71,722,756 downwards.
AGCTGGAAATGATTATAGACTCGGTAACTTTCTCTGTCTTCTTATGGCCAGGTACTGAAATCAACAGGACTCCTTGCAGAGTAAGGTGTTACACTCAGTGTGAGTCGGGGGATAAGAAATCTGGCCCTTCGAATGTAAAGTCTTTAGGGCAGGGAACATGGGTTTGGTTTATGTTTGTGCAGCATGTAGCATGGTGGGGCCAGAGTACTGATTAAGGTCTTTAGGCACTAATGCGATATAAACCCTAAATAAATAAGAATATTGAATTACTGTAGTCATGTGCTCAAATAGTTCCAAAAGGAATCAGCGATTTTGGGTATTCTCCCCCTGAAAAATCAAGCCCATTTCAAGTTGGGCACCCAGAAATTAAGGTGCCTAATAAGCACTACTCACTTTTCAACGTTGTGGCTGTGGCCACTAGTACAGAGAGCTAGTCATTTGCCCCTTCGCTGAAAGTGATGGGTGTTCCTTTGTCTGGAGAGCCTGGAGTTGATTTGATTATGTCAGACCCTAATCACTCAAACCCAACAGTTGTAAAGGATCAGAACCACCAACAATCAATCAAATCCTTCAAAGATGTAAAACCTACAAAAACTAGTAGTAGTTTTAAAGGATTTTACAAGAAAGTTTTTTGGGAGAGGGGGGCTGAAGTGGGGAAGATAGGGGTTATGTTTATCTATGATTAATGATTGTCTCCCTAAATAACATAACTCTCAAGACATGTGGGAGTAGGAACAGACCATCAGGGAGAGAGGAAAAGGAAATAAAACACTTTAATAGTTTTTGTGCTTGACCTTCATAAGAATGGCCAGACTGGGTCAGACGAAAGGTCCATCAAGCCCAGTGTCCTGTCTTCCAACAGTGGTCAATGCCAGGTGCCCCAGAGGGAATGAACAGAAGAGGTAATCATCAAGTGATTCATCCACCGTCGCCCATTCCCAGCTTCTGGCAAACAAAGGCTAGGGACGCCATCCCTGCCCATCCTGGCTAATATCCTCCATGAATTTATCTAGTTCTTTTTTTGTACCCTGTTATAGTCTTGGCCTTCACAGCATCCTCTGGCAAAAAGAGTTCCACATTGTGTGAAGAAACGCATTGTGTGAAGAAACACATCCTTTTGTTTGTGTTAAACCTGCTGCCTGTTCATTTCATTTGGTGACCCCTAGTTCATGTATTATGAGAAGGAGTAAATAACACTTCCTTATTTACTTTCTCCACACCAGTCATGATTTTATGGGCTTCAGTCATATGCCCCCTTAGTCGTCTCTTTTCCAAGCTGAAAAGTCCCAGTCTTTTTAATCTTTCTGTCCTCATATGGAAGCTGTTCCATCCCCCTAATCGTTTTGTTGCCCTTTTCTGAACCTTTTCCAATTCCAATATATCTTTTTTGAGATGGGGTGACCACATCTGCAAGCAGTATTCAAGATGTGGGTCTACCATGGATTTAGATAGAGGCAATAGGATATTTTCTGTTTTATTATCTACCCCTTTCTTAATGATTCCCAACATTCTGTTTGTTTTTTTGACTGCCATCATGTGCTTTGATGGCTGCATATGAACTGAATATTGTAGCAAAAGTCAGATCACAGCACTGACTGCAGAATATAGGGACTCTTAATACATCGTTTGCAACTTGATGCTGTGGTTTTCCACATAGCATGAATCCTTAACATTAAGGGGTGTGTATTGTGTAGATCATAGGCATACTGCTAGTATTGTCAGAGTTGTTATACTAGGCAATTAACTGCTAAAGCCCATCTGCCTTCTTCCAGATGTAAAACCAGTGAGATTGTCTTTCTTTACTCAGGGTTTGGACAAAGAAACTCAAGTGTTGGCTATTGTGTGGAATCTCTTCCAATATCACCGGCTGTAGTGATCTTAGGGTATGAGATGTGTCTGTCTCATGGGATGCCCTTCATAATATGTCTCTCTTCTCTATCCCACCCTAAGCCACTGAATCAATACCTCTCTGTAGAGAATAAGTCAGTTAGGTGGAGTATTTTTTTTTATAATTATTATATGCCCCTTCAGTTCACCTGTTTGGTATTATGCCTGTGTGTGTCTGAATGCACAGAATTAAAGCAAAGTAGTCTATAAAGGAATGGACTCACTGGCAACAGGTCCCCTGGAGTGAAAGAGCTTATGGTACCAAACTGAGTTGAGCCTAGCAGGTTAATACATTTGGGAAATGAGGCTGCAGCCCAGCGATCAAGTCTAAGTGTGACTGGACCACATGGTTCCACCCAGAGTGAGGTGCTGGAAGCCAGGCCCATCACTAAAAGGGATGTACTCTAGAGAGACAAAAAGGGTCTAAAATGCAGTTTGTCCAGTAACCAAGGCAGGTCTAACTCAGCTTGGCACCTGTACTTTCACTCTGGGGACTTGTGACCTTAATTTTTCCTTGCAAACATTGTAAATTCTCCTGAGCCCAGCTAACTCCCCCATCTCTGGCTGGGAAAAAGAGACCGTCCTGCTTGCAGCACTCTCTGTCTCTGTGTGTCACCTTGCATGCCTGTCATTTCTCACTGACACTGCCTTTGCAGCCCACCTACTCCCTTCCCCATGCCAGCATCTTTCAGGTTTAGGATCCCCTTTGATCCTAGGTTTAGGATCCCCTTAGTCCTGGAAAGAGTAAGCTTAGTTTAGCCTGGATGGAACCAGGTGTGAGTGTATTTCCCAATAAACAGCTTCATTATTGTTTCCTCAAGGACTCTTATCTGGGTCATTGTTTAATTTCCTGCTGGTTCTTCCATACAGCCTCCTTTGATTTAACATCACACAAGTAGCCTGAGGGGTATATGATATTTATAACAAACAAACAAAAACTACACAATTCCCTCATTCTTCACACTGACTTATTTTTCTTTTCCTCCTGATCACGAGAGTGGCAGCATGGGCGGTGTGTGAACCACAGGCTTAGTGAGGCTAGCCCCTGGCCCAGCCCACCCCTTTTGCTTGAGGCCCCCCAGAGCACCGGGCAGGTGGCGCATGGCCCCCCAGCCCTGGAAGCCTGGGCAGCATGGCCCCAGTGCTGCTCCCGCACAACCCTGGGTGTCCCCACACACCCCGAGTCTCCTGGAAGAGGAGCAGCCTGCCTGGGCTGGGGCCATCTAGTGGCAAGCGGGAGGGGGCCTCGGAGCAAAGCATGGGTGGGGCCATGCAGGGCTGTTTGGGGAGGCACAGCCTTCCCTTGCCTATGCTACCCGCCACCCATGAGTGGCAGCAAAGATAGTACGCACATTCTTACAAGAAAGTGGGCAAAACCCAATTTGTTATTGGTGGCAATGTCCAGACCCCTCTGCTATACATGAGGCTATCCTTTCATTTCTATTTTGCTTATACTGTCTCTTTTCAGATGTTTCCACTTACTAGTCTCAGCATGACCCCAAAGAGCGTGGCAGGTGTTTGGTACATTGAGCCAACAAATATACATCAGACCTGTGGCAACATCTGTTGCCTGTGGCAGTTGAGAAGATGGTGAAAACCTGGAAATTTTAATGTGGAATGATTTTCTTTAAAGGAAAACAATTATTCCAATTACTCCAAAACTAAAAGGCATGTGTGGCCAAAAAAAAAAAAAAGACCACAAATAGTAAGGAGGAACACCAGGCACAACAGCTCCTTCTCAGTCATAGGGGATCAAACTCAATTTGTCCCCTCCCCGCCCTGTCCAGTAGCTCTCTCAGAAGTGAAAGCATTGATGTTGAACATATAAAAGCAATACCAGTCTTCTGCTGCATGACAGCTAGGGGCTAGTTCAAGTCAAGAGGCATAGCATGAAATGGATGCCATGAAAAACAATTACCGAGCAAATCACCCATCTGAATAGGCTGGGAATAGAAGCCTTTCAGAGCTCATTTGTGAACTAATGTTACCATTAAAGAGGGTTTGAAGAACTGACCCCCAATTCTGTTGCTGCTGACATCTATATATATATATATTTTAAATAGTATTCCACAGCTCTGAGGCTAGGAACAGAAAAAAAAGAGCGGAAACAAAGCCAGGAGGTTAATTTCTCATCATTATGGAAGGCGAACTGGTGGTGTATTGGTGAATTGGAACAGTAAGTCTGTCACACTACTTTGGGCAATAAATGAATAAACCTGCTCTCCTCTATCCAACTTCTCAAACTAGACATTGGGCTAGGTCAGAAACCCAGGTACAAATACCTCTGATCCTTATGGAAGTTTGGATGTGGATCATTCAAGCCCATCTCTTCACTGGGACTTTACTCTCTGAGTTGGTAAAACCGAATAAGGATCATTTGCTTTGGCCCTTAGTGGATACACACAGCCCCTCCAACATTCTGATAATACTCTTAAAGTTATGTGCACAAACAGTAATTTGAAATTCTACCTTTACTCCTAAAATTAAACAGTTCCAAAATGTCTGGGAAGTTCTCCCAGTGGAGAAAGTAACTCATAAAACAAACAAAAAACCTCAGGCACTATTATGGAATCTGGACACCATTCACAAAGTATTCTCTTAGTCATGGCCTTGCAAAAGACCCAGATACTCTGACCAATTTTTCCCTGGAATAGTTATAATATTGAACACATAAAAATCACTCTGCTGGTTGGTTAATGCGTGTTTATCGCAAATGTGCACAGCCATTTCAAGAAACTGCTAATTACAGACGTAACATTAGATCTATTAAAAGCAGGGAGGGTAAAAGTTTAAATTGTTCTTACACAATGTAACTGCTATCCTTTAGGAAGATTATTTACATGTTATCAGTTATCATTGCACTGACTGATGCAATACTATAGTCAAATCATACAATAATACAACCAACAGTTTTGTAACTTTGTTTACATCTCTTCTGCACTGTAAAATATACAGAATAAAAATAAATAATCTGCTTCTGCTAGCCACTGATGTCAATGAAGTTTTACCCATTTAAAATTAGAGAGATCAGAATCTGGCCACAAAGTATGAATGACTCCAATAAATGAGGCAAAAGTCCTGGCAGAAAAATAGTATGTGATTAAAGTCTGTATCCTGATGCAGACATACAAGGGGGTCAAATTAAGGTTGCACATGTAACCTTAATTCTGGCATGTCCTAAATTTATGAGTGCTTGATTTTGCAACTTTAACATTTTTTAAACATAGTTTGCTTAATTTCCTAGGTTTTTAAACAAGCAAACTGGAAAAGTAGATATCCCATCATATGGAATTATATTGACATCCACAGGATTATCAGCAGGGTTGGAACTTTTAGACCCAGAGTACAGACTTTGATCTAATGGAGCAGTTGATAGCAGTAGTAGATTGTCATCTTATAAGTGGAGCAGCAGGGATGAGGCACGCTTTCCTAGTGGGTTTCACATATATTTGCTGACAGCAGAGGAATGATGAGAGTCAGGAATCTTGGGTTCCATTCCAGGTTCTGGAGGAGAGTGTAATTTAGTAGTCATAGATCCTTTCTGCCTCATCCCTTCCAAACTGTCCCTTTCCTAGTCCTCTCTCTCCTCCACTCTCAACTCAGTTCTAGTCCTCTCATCTATCAAATCCCCATCTCCATCCCGGTCCAGTTCTAGTCTCAGCCCTTGCCCCTTCCTAGAAAAGCTCCCTTTCACTGTTTAGCCAGTCACAGTCTTCCCCTGCTTCTCCTACAGTCCCTTTGCCCAACTAGTTTTTGTCCCAATCTACTTCTTTTGCCATCCCAGTCTGATTCTCAAAAAGAACAGGAGTACTTGTGGCACCTTAGAGACTAACCAATTTATTAGAGCATAAGTTTTCGTGGGCTACAGCCCACTTCATTGGATGCATAGAATGGAACATATAGTAAGAAGATATATACATACAGAGAACACGAAAAGGTGGAGTAAGAGGCTAATTAATTAAGATGAGCTATTGTCAGCAGGAGAAAAAAACTTTTTTAGTGATAATCAAGATGGCCCATTTAGACAGTTGACAAGAAGGTGTGAGGATACTTAACATGGGGAAATAGATTCAATATGTGTAATCACCCAGCCACTCCCAGTCTCTATTCAAACCCAAGTTAATGGTATCTAGTTTGCATATTAATTGAAACTCAGCAATTTCTCGTTGGACTCTGTTTTTGAAGCTTTCCTGTTGCAAAATTGCCACCTTTAAGTATGTTACTGAGTAGCCAGAGAGGTTGAAGTGTTCTCCTACTGGTTTTTGAAAGTTATGATTCCTGATGTCAGATTTGTGTCCATTTATTCTTTTGTGTAGAGACTGTCTGGTTTGGCCAATGTACGTGGCAGAGGTGCTTTGCTGGCACATGATGGCATATATCACATTGGTAGATGTTCAGGTGAACGAGCCCCTGATGGTGAGGCTAATGTGATTAGGTTAATGTGATTCTCATTTGCTTTGCATTTGAGTCTGGAGGTCTCATCCTCCAAGGAGCCACAGGGGGAACACTGAAAGAGTAGGAGACACAGTCAGGTCCAGTGCCATAGCAACTCCCACCTGATGAGCAGCAGTTGCAAGGAAATTTGTGCTCAACTCCTTCTGTCCCAGATTGGAGCATAGCCAGTGCAGTGAGAATTTTTGAATAATTTAGATGTCAAACGCTACTGAGCATGTGTGAACTGTGATTTTTCGAAGGCTCATAACTTGGCCCAACGTGGGCAGATTTTCACAGGAAACAGGAAGTCGCACAACAGGGCAACCCTCTGTCAAATTTCTAGTCCCTGCTCCAAAGCATAAGATTTTCTCAGTGAAATGGCTGTTATAGATATTTAACCATGGGCCAAAATACATTTTTCATTAACTTCATTCTTAGAAGTGGCTGAACCGTTTTCCTTGAAACTGAAGCAGACACCCAGCATGGAAAATGTCAGTCTAAATAGTTTAAGTTCGGTGAAGCAACTGAAAATAGTCTTATAATAGTTTGTGGTCGAGCAACCTTAAGTACAGGTGCTGTTACTAGCTCTACCTATATTAGTGTATGAATACTTTATTAGAAACAGAGTGGGAATACTACCTTCTCATAGCCTATTTTACACATAAATCACAGAAGGGATTTGTATTTTGTCAAGGCTGATCATTAGGTTTTTGGCAATGGTATTAGTAGATAAATAAGTAACACTGCCAGGAATATTATCCCAGAGTGGACTAGTTAAGAATTTAATCTCTTAGGTGTAGATATTGCCAGTGGCTATTTTATTGTTAAGTTTAATTCTAATTCATATATTTCCTATAGCTTTGAACAATTCCAACAAAAAACATTAATTTATATTCACAATTCCCTTGTCTCTCTAATTAGGCCATGATATTTTCTGCTCCAAGATTTATTTGTAGGGTTGACTCATATGATAACATTTTCAGAGAGAAATTAATTCAATAATGGTTCCCAAACTTATGTATTTTTAGACTACAAATTGTTTTTTTTGCCTGAAATATTAGTGGTTGCTTATTGCTCTTGTCCATAAAAAACAAACCAACCCTAACACTTTTCTGTCTCTTTATATTCTGACAATACTGGGATATGAAGAAATGTTTACAGTATTTGATCTCACTAGGTACATTTGCAATTGCATTAGTAAGGATTAAAACAAAACCTTTGGAAGAGATACAAACCTTAATAATTCAGGTGTGGGAGTTCCCTATGGGAAGATTATTCTGTAACTATCTACAACAGGGTTTCTTTCAACTTCTTCTAAAACACATGACATTGGTTACTCTAGGAAACCGGATACTGTACCAGATGAGCCACTGGTTTGCTCTGGTATGGCTGTCTGTGTGTATGTGGTGTGGGGAAGGTGTTGACAGATCTAAATGAAGACAGTACTGCTAATGACTCAGAAGGAAGGCTGAAATAGCCACTAGCGAGGGAATATCTTTCCCATGTACATGAAACTCCCGGTTAGAAAAAAACAAGGAAATAAGAGATATTGCTAAGATCATGGAAATGTTGCTCCATACGCTGCTAGAATGCACTCATGATATATGGGACTGGTAGCATTCTGAACATACAAATAAATGTATTATATTTTATAAATCCCTTGTGCTGTGGCAACATTACACTGGACTAATTAATTACTACCTAATTTCCAAAGCAATTGTTCTTCTGTAAATTCAGAAAATTGAGAACAAGCAGTATACACTGGCACAGTAAAAATGGTCAGTATTTAATCAGAATGGACCAGATCCTAATACATTTTATCTTGTTTAGAATAATTTCAGATTAAAGGTTCCTAATATCTTGCTCACTGTTTTGGGGATTTACTCCCACACTCGCTCCGGTTTACTGCTTGTGAAAGCTAGTAATGAAGTTATAGGCATGGAGGGTATGTCTACACTGCGACAAAACACCATTGGGTAGCCTGTGTCAGCTGACTCAGGCTCATGGGGCTCAGGCTGTGGGGCTCTAAACTGCAGTGTAGATATCTGGGCTCAGGCTGGATCCCAGGATCTGGGACCCTCCTCCCTCATGTGGTACCAGAGCCTGGGCTCCACCTCGAGCTGAGACATCGACACAGCAGTTTTAGAGGCCCACAACCAGAGCCTTGCGAGGCCGAGTCAGCTGGTGAGGGCCAGCTTAGGGTGTTTAATTGCAGCACAGACATACCTGGAGAGTGAACTTTTCTCCTTAGTCACAGGACAGGGTCAGCACTGGCAGCAGCAGGGCTAGCTTCCTCACTAGCCTGGCTAGCAAACAGATTTAGGAGGAAGAAAGTGGGTCATTCTGTTTCACTAACATGACATCATTGGCCTTTGCTGAGGGTTGTATTAGTGGCTATTGTGACAGAGACAAACCTCACATTTCATATAGGTCAAACAGCCTTCAGCTGATGACCACTTTGGATCTCTACTGACCTTGTATGAACAGTGACTTAAAGGTGAAAGGTTCCCTCTCTCCTGTTCGTATACCGAGCAACTGTTTCCCAGTTCCAAACGATTCCTTGGAACAAATTATCTGTGGGCTATTCCTTATTTAATCATTACCTTCACTTATACAAATGTATAAAAAGAATAATACCATTCCTGACTATTTAGCACTTCAGCTATCCCTAAGTGTGCTGGATCGACTTTTCTATATATACACCTATGCCCAAATTTGTTCAAGGAGTTGGAGCGAGACCGAAAGGTTTCAGATATAAAAAAAGGTGCTGATACCATAGCTCTTTCCTTTTTCAGAGACTTCTGTTCACAAGCCAGGTGGTTGGATTCAAGCACTATGTTGTCCAGTGGTCAGGCTTGTCCCCTGGGAAAGTTTTATGAGGCCTCATACAATAATAGGCCAGGCCTCACAGGTCATGAACACTTATTGGTACAAGCTTATTGTTGCACTCATGTAGTTTACATTTAATTACAGACAATATTTGGATTTCTGCTTACTACAGTAATAAATGTAAATATAGATACTGACAAAGAATCTTTTTTTCCCAGGGAGCTCTATGCTGAATTTACAAGGGTCAATTAGTGGTACACACACTTGCATTAAGGCTATTTGATGAGACCCATTGGTTATTTGATGTTACACCACATACATAAGGGATGGTGGTTTGCTGACAGTCTCTCTGAAAGTGCCTTCTTTGCAAATTTCTGCAGTCGCCACATGTTTAGGTCAGCATCAATAAATAAAACAACAAGAGATTTGGATTTTCCAAGCTACTTATAAAAGGTGGTGCTGACAAATCTCTCCCATTTGTGAACAGGGACAAGGGGAGAGAATTCAGGTCAGCTGCATACTGCAGAGTGTTTTCAAGAAGCTGAAATACACGTTTTATGGGATGTACATAAAAGCCAAGGCAAACTGCATTACAGTCTGCATAGTAACGGTGGGCTTCTAATGACGCATTCCAAACAGGCAAAAGATAGAGCCAGTAGGCATCACTGTGCCATGACATTACCTTTGCTATCCTATGGCACCTGCTGTTTATGCAGAACTAAGTCTACAATTGGGAATAACCCCAGCTCGACATTTGAAGATCAACAAGAAAAAGCAGTGACCTCTAAGTGCAGAGAACAAGCTTTGGTTTGCACAATTGATCTAAGCAGGAATTACTTTGATTAGAAGCAGGGGTAATCCTTGACAGGTTCAATCAAAGTAAACCCTGACTTGCTCCTGATCACACTAATGGGTCAGCACCAGTGCAGCTAGGCCAATTGATGGTCACTAATGGAAGAATCGGGGATATTACCGAGTGCAGACAAGGTTTAAGATTAAATGTAAAGCAACTATTTAGCTTCTAGCTTTATGTTTGTGAAGCTGTTGCTGTGCCTGTACACAGGAGAATTGAAGAATAGCTCTACAGGAAAATGCTGAATCCCATACCTCTCAGATGATAGCCCAAAGCAGCAGAAACACTGCAGTTCCTCTGTGAATGAACTGGGTCATATGCGCAGGGTATGGCTTTAATTGCCTGGTGAAGGTGGAACAGGGGATTGTCCAGTCAACCTCCAATATCCAGAGCCACAGGCTTTTGTCATCCTCTAAATAAATGTGCAGGAGCCCCAACTGCTACAATAGCTCAGATAGCTGCAAAGAATGGCTAAGCAGTTGAGTTGAGAGAATTACTTTAGATTTAGAGTCAATGTTGGGGTTGTTGTTGGAGCTTGAGTCAAGTACATAGGTGCTGGAACTAGGGGTGCTGGGGTGTGGCTGCACCCCCTGACTTGAAGTGGTTTCCATCATATATAGGTTTACAGTTTGGTTCAATGGCTCTCAGTATCCCCCAATATAAAAATTGTTCCAGCACCCCTGGTCAAATACCACCAGTCCCAACCAAATTTCATCCCTAAAGCTGAAGACAAGTTTTGCAACACAGGGCGCTATCATAGTGCAAAAATGTCCCATGTTTCATATTGTCCTTACAGGCATGTGTAGCATGTTACAAAATGTCCCTTTTTTTGCAATTTAGATCTTCATTCAGGATTTCTCCACACAGCAGCATCATCTCACACATAGGCAAACCTTTAGGCTTAGCCTTTGCTGATCTGCTTCATGCAGTACTTTTGGTTAGAGATAAAATATACAGCCTTGGGACTGGACTATAGTTCTCTTCCTGGTTCCTCCCCACTTACTTTTAAACTGAATCAACTCCAACATAGTTCTCTGACATTTTTTATATCTGTTTGAGATTTTTTTTGTCATTAACAAAATAGTGACCACCCCACCACAGTCACACATCCCCCACTTTCCCTTCTTTATAGTACAGAGCAAAGATAAGCTGCATAGAAGTTACTGGGTTAATTTTCTCCAATTTTCCTGTTAGGATGTTTGCACAATTCTCTTTCTCTCCCCTTCCTATTTGGTTCTAGGTGGTATGTTTGCTGTAACATGTATTCGCCAGCTAATATGTATCCTGTAACCATTGGCTCCCACTCTGGTGTAGTGTAAAATCCCACCAATCTAGATTGATTTTTTTTTTTTTTGCTTTTTAATGATACCAGTTAATTTTTATTATGGTGTGTCTTACAAACTACAGACACACAGAGCAATTACTTCCATGGCCACTGAAATGCATCTGTCTCTAGGGAACACTGAAGATGATACTGGCCAGCTCAACAATGCAAAAGAGGAAATCAGAACAACACATATCTGAATTGACATAGCAAGAGGGAATTATAGTTTGGCAGAATGCAATTATCCAAACTGGAATGTTGCTAGGACAAAAGAGCTAAAACATTCCAGAAAGACCACCATTTACTATTAATGATGGGTGAAAGTAATATGTTTCAGAGAGTTAACTTTGTTGTCAATGAGATGGGTTTTTTATGACCATTTTTCCTGAGAAGATAATACTAATGCAGTGTTTAGGAGCATCTGATCACTCTTTGAAACTGATTTTAATGTTAAAATGTCATTATCTATGCGCATCTGGGTTATTTCATTTACTCCCAACAGTAATTGGTGTTTTGCTAAATCACAAATTACTGAATTAGCAAATAATGATTGTCTTAAATCAGATCACCAATGAAAGTTAAGATTGAAGAGTGGGGGAAATTTCAAAGTTCTACTGATATGAACAATAGGCTGGTGTGGTGATTTTAGTCTTCAGGTTTGGACTGAACAATTAGGCTCCCTACCTGTGATCAGATCCACATGGACAGTCCTCTGAGCCCACGTGGAGCCATATAGACTTCTCTGGGGCTGCACAGGGTGTAAGATTGCACCTGAGCAAATCTAATTGCAGAATCTGGACCTTTAGAATTCCTAACATTGTTATTAATATGCAACATTTATACATAGCACCTTCGTTGTGCATTGTACTACAAAGAGAGGTTAGAGAGTTCCTGACCTAAGGAAGCTAAAACTTAAATATCACATATTGTGCTTCACTCTAGCATGGCATGCATATTATTTTGAAAGGGATGTTATTTTGTGTGACATGTTGTAGCAGTTGCTCAGTCTCAATCACACTGTAAGGACTGCAAAATGTCTACTGCTTTAATCCCTTGTTTTCACATGCTCATAACTTTCTCAAACAAACCTTGGTGTTAAAACTGGCTCCGGGTAGTCTAGGACGAAAGCGTGACTTTTATTTGATAGGCAGTGTCTTTTTTGTCATCAGTTTATAAAGGTTCTAGTCCTGCAGTGCTTAGTCAGGCAAAATTCCCAGTGAAATCAATGAGTATTCAGTGAAGAACTTTAGGGGAGTTGTGCTTGCATATATACTGGGTCTTCTGCTCTTTGCACAACACATGTAATATGAAAGAACCATAGTGGCACACAGATAACTGTTTAACGACGTACATGACACACATGGTCTGGATTCCTAGGAAAGAAAGGGTGTCCAGTGGAGAAAGCTCTAGTCTAAGATTTGAGAGACCTAGGATTATGTCCCTACTTTGCTATAGATGTCCCGTGTGACCTTTGGCAAGTCACTTAACCTCCCTGTGCCTCAGTTCCCCATATGTAAAATAGGAATACAAGTACTTCCTACCTCACGGGTGGTGTAAGAATAAACAGGTTAAAATTGTGAGGTGCTCAGATACTGTAATAATGGAGGTCAGATAAGTACCTTGGATATCGAGCGATATATATACCCAGCAAAACACCCTTTCGGCTGCTCCGGCAGGGTTCTTGTGACTTCAGAAACAGACAGTGAGGGCCACTAGAAGGCTCACAAAGCATACTACCCAATTCCAATACACTGCAGTAATGGATGAAAAACGAACTGCATGACTGGACCCATAGTGACTGGTGATGGAGTTTTCTTGGCTTGGCTCTGGACAAATTCTGTTGGAAAAGTTTAGGACTGGCTTACATGGAAACTAAAAGATCTTTCCCATCTTCTGTGCTCACATTGTCTTATTCCTATGTCACTGAAGGGCAATAGTTACACCATCATAACTGTATTATACTGCCAGAGAGCTAAGAGAAAAAATAAACAGTCTCAGAAGAATATTCTTTCTATGCAGGTAATTTGTTCAGCATCTTAATAATATACGGAGAGCTCTTTTTCCTCAGCAGTGTAAAAGTCTGCCTTTTGGAGGCTCCACAATTCTGTCTTTAAAATGCTAAGAGCAAATTCTAAGAGTTACAATAAATAAAAAACTTTTCATAGTATCCCTAGGTGCAGAGGTCTTTCTACTTCATAATACTCTGGTAATAGGCATAGTGATTTTATTTGCATAAAACCCAGATCCTCTTTGACTGTAGCTTGTTTTTATTAAGTTGTTCAAATTATATTACTTTTCATACTATCATGTATGGGTTGGGTTTTTTTATTTTCTTCACAAACATTTGTTTGATTTTTTGTCATGAAATAATCTATTTGTATAACACATTTAGCCTGGGTACCCCCCCTCCCACCGCCACACACACAGCGTGGGAGATTGAGAGAATGTAAAAACATTTCTTCTTATAAAATATTACTAGGACAGTTCAGTTGACAACCAAAGTAGAGGTAAATAGAACGGGAGTGTCTGATGTCAACTAGGGAACTAAGTGTCTCCATTGATAATGGGAAGTGCCAGTAGGACTGACAGTAGAAATAAGATTACCCCAACTCCATGGAAAACATAAAATGAGTCAACTTCAAAGTACAGTAGGGTATTGTTAAAAAAAGTTAGTGTAAAAAACAAACACACACCACCCTAAAGAAATCCAACCCTGTCTTCTTACAGATGACCATTTTTAGGTTGCCCCTTTGAAGGTTCATTGTGGGGAGAGAACAAAGAACAGCCATACTGGGTCAGTCCAAAGGTCCTTCTAGCCCAGTATCCTGTCTTCCGACAGTGGCCAATGCCAGGTGCCCCAGAGGGAACAAATAGAACAGGTACTCATCTAGTGATCCATCCCCTGTCACCCATTCCCAGCTTCTGGCAAACAGAAGCTAGGGACACCATCCCTGCTCATCCTGGCTAATAGCCATTGATGGAGTGATCCTCCATGAATTTATCTAGTTCTTTTTTGAACCCTGTTATAGTCTTGGCCTTCACAACGTCCTTTGGCAAGGAGTTCCACAGACTGACTGTGCGTTGTGTGAAAAAATACTTTCTTCTGTTTGTTTTAAACCTGCTGCCTATTAATTTCATTTGATTATCCCTAGTTCTTGTGCTATGAGAAGGAGTAAATAACACTTCCTTCTTTACTTTCTCCACACCAGTCATGATTTTATAGACCCCTATCATACCCTCCCCCCTGTCTAAGATGAAAAGTCCCAGTCTTATTAATCTCTCCTTATAATTAATCTCTCCTCTGAGAGGACACGGAGAGTTCCCCTGTCTGTCTCCCTGTTCCTCTCATACAAGATATAGCTATAATTTGTCTACAAGTGCTGGGAAGCAGAACTGGGGACTGGTGGAGGCTAAGGCTGCTGCAAGTACTTGCTAGATAAGTGTGTCTGTAAGGCCATGGCACAGTCAGGGGCTCCTGCTTTGTGTGCCATCAACCTCCAGCAGGACTGTGGTTAGGGAATGAAGGTTTTTGTTTTGTTTTGTTTTCTAAAAAGGTATAGCAAGTGCTTCTACTCACTGCCATCCCTAAGGGCTCATGCAAGCTAAGAAAGTCCAGAGACAGTCTAAGTCAGTGTAAGGGACCCCTTGAGGACAATGGAAATAAATGTATGTTACACCAATTTAAGACACCCTCTCAGGTCAGACTCCCTTAGATTCAAAGGGGGTAAATTCAGAAGTGACGTGCATAGTCAACCCCTTATACCACCTTAGAGAAGCTTATACCTGCACTAGAGTCTACATAAGTATATATTTTTTACACAGAGAGGCTGTAAAAAAGTCTAAGGCACAAATTAACAAACCTTCACTCCACTTTAACTTACACCTCCTTAAACCTTCTCCAGCTCCTCAGCTGGTACAGGAATCCCTCATATGGCAATAAATTGCCATAGCAGCTCTTATGGCAACCTCCATCCTGGCCACCAACATAAGGATTGTGGACAGAGATTTATTAACTACTGCTGTAGAAAATGCCGTTGGGACCAATGGCAGCTGGGGCAAATTAGACATGCTGGAGGTCAGAGCAGCATCCTGATGGGGCCAGGATTGTGGAGACATAAACATTGGTGAAAAACATCACTGCACCACCCTTCCCCTTCCAAACATCCCCACTTGCAGGAGTGCTGAGTTCTCTTCAACTACAGTTGAGGTTCTGGCCAGATATCTGAATCTGGCTCAGTTCCCCTCTATATACTGTATCGGTGCTATATAGTTGCTCTCCACTCCTTTTCCAGCTCTATCATGGCTCACAGCACCAAAATCTGTGTCTTAGTGTATTACATTTTATTTAGTGGCACACAGTAGCAAGAAAGTGGCACTGATATTCAGCACATAAGCTATTTTAGTATTATACTTTATGGTTCTCTATGCATTTTTCCTACTGTTAGACCCATAGAGCAATACAGGTATTGGGTATTAAGCTGGATCCTATTCTGACTCATGTATCAACAGGATTTTTAGCCACAAGAAGTTCTGATTGAAGAAACGTTATTAATACTGATGTAAAAGGCAGAGAGCACAGAGTTTACAAATCTCAAAACAATTTCTCCAAGTATCAGCACTATAGATTTGACATGGAAGTGACTGAGAGAATAAATTTGGAACTTAATTTTTTACAGACACATTTCAGGATGTAACTGCCCTCTTGAAAACACTATAGGAAATCTATCATAGGCTGAATGATGGCATCAAGATGCTAGGTCATTTGGGCTTGTTATGGCTGCGAATATTAAGGATGCAGGTCCTTAGTTCAAATTTAACCTAGATTAAAATCATTCCATCAGACTCATTAGCAAACAGTTGAAGGCTTTTTGGAAGCTGAAGTGAAATTATTCCAGTGAAAATTATTCCAGTGAAATTATTCCAGTTCCCAATGGGCAGATACTCAACACATACAGAAAGCAGCACACCACAATGGGCACTAATTGAAATACTTGTTGGCAGACTCCTCCAGGAGTTCAAGGTCAAAATACAAACAGACACTGAATTACTTTCTCACCACCACAGATGGTATGTCTCTGGGACAGGGCTCAGGGCACATTGGTGGGGCAGCATGGGGAAGCTTGCATAGTCTCCATGCCTTTGGTGTGGATGAATCAAGAGTGTCAACCTCCAAGGCTATTGCTAAAAATTGACAAACACAAAATGAACATTAAAAAAAATCCATAATTTCGAGTCTTTCCTGTCCCTCCAGTTGTATTAACTGAGATAGAATATAGGGGTCGCAAAGAGTCAAAGGCATGACAGCAATCTGTCATGGTCCAATATTAAACGCTGTTAAACAAGGTTGAGTGCTTAGTAGACAAAGACCTCAGCTTGCTTAGTACCATGGCAAGAAACACCCATTAAAAATCTTTTAAGCCTTTTATTAAGGATACAGGAAAAAACAAAAATCCACACACACAAACCCAGAACAGTGAAAGTATTTGAAATGTAAAGTCTTCTTTAAGGCTTTCACTGTTCCCTTTCCATTTAGCTGTAGAGAGATTTTAGAAGGCAAACCCCCCTGTCTGACAGTCCTTTAGGTGGTATTAAACATGGTAATAACTGTTCTTTTGGGGAAAAGAGAAAAGGTGGCGGAAATGATGGGCTGGAGCTGTTGGTGCTCAAGTCCTATCTTGTTTCCTAGAAGGTAGAATAAGACAAACTCACTCAGAAGGGGAGAGAAAAGAATACCAAGGTTAGAAAATGCAGCTTGTCTCTGGTGTTGACTCTCACTTGCTACCTCACTGCTGGAGAAACATAGCCACAGCACATGGCCATATTAGCAACTGAGACTTGTGCCAGCATTGGGTTGGTTAAGGCATTGTTTTTTAGATACCTTTCTGGTCACAGTCCCACAGCAGTGTTGCAAATATGAACTCTTGGTTGGGTAAGCCATACTGAAGAGAAGGTAAAAAGGAGAAGGATAGGAGAAAGCAGAAATAAGGTGGGGGAAGGAAAAGGACACACAAGAGGTGTATGTGAAAGTCTCATATCAAAGTTGGATTTGGGATTTAGCTGGAGCTTATGGATGTGGTAATTGTTATCTAGGACTCCCACACTGACTTGGTCTGGTCAGGATCCCTCTCAATATTAGGACAAAGAAGGTCCAAAGGTGTTATGGCATATCCTGGGGTCCCAGCAGATGGTGGTTGTGTCAGCCATGATGAGGAAACTTGCTCCTTCCTGTTCTCCTATCTTTCAGTCAACCAGCATTTTCATCTGTCCGTTCAGTAGTTTTCCTCCAAAAGTCTCTCATGAAAGACACAAAAAGGAAGTGATGGGTGCAATAGCCCATGCCCTCATTATTTTGTTCACAATTAGGCCTAATTCCTGACACACCAATTTTGGATCATTGATTTCCAGTCCTACATGTCTCTTGTTTTTGAGACATGATCTGGACACTGTCCTTGAATTATATCAGTAGGCCTTGTAGGTAAGACTAATTCAGTTGGTCTTCCTTTTGTACCTTTTCCCATCAATATTTATAGATTATAATGCTTTATAAATTTTTCCACAGTTAGGCTCACAACTGGGGTAAATTTGTAGGTTCAGTTGTTACAACACCCCTAAAGTCCCTGCGTTACTTGTATCCTACTAAATTTAAACCAGCTATGCCAGTAGAATTCTGCATGGTGGACATGATAGTTCCATTTCCAGAGATCTTTCTGCTCATACAACCCCTAAAGCCCCAGAGATGGAATAGCAAATTAGCATTAGCATTATTTATTATTTGTTAAACAGTGTTTTTCCCGCGTACAAGATACATAAGAAAACATGCTACTTGCCCCATGAATTTTATATTCTGAGGCCCCAAACCTGCTATCTCATCCATGACCCCTACACCCATTGATTTAATTGTGTATAAGTTTCTGCATGCATGGATCAATCTGCAGCATAAGGGCCTAAATAGAGAGCCAGCATTAATCAGACACTGGCATTAGTAGAACCACAGCAAGGTTCATATTAGGGTATTCTGTCAATGTAAAATTTTCAGTGATGCTTAAGTGATTTAGGAGTCTGTTCCATTTTCAAAAGCAATTTAGGCCTAATTCCCAATGACAGTCAATGGTATCTGAAATTTGAAATCACATATGTCCCATTTTCAAAAGTGACTTAGGAGCCTACGTGCTTTTGAAAATTGCAGCCAAAAGCCTTATTTCAGTATGACCGTGTCCAGCCCTTTAGTCATTATTATGAACAACTCCTCTCCCATGTCCCTTGCCAAGAACTATTAAAATGAAGACTCAGTTCTTTGGGGTTTTCCCAGGGAGACGAACAGCAACACAGTACTTAATATATTAATATCTAATCACTGAAATGTTAAGTTCTTGAGATTTTACCCTTCATTTTATTTTTCTTTTAAAGCTACATAAAAACGGAGATACATTATACATTTATAGGTCATGAAAGCATTTAATTTTTAATGCAGTCCCATTATCTACATTTTCTCTGATCACTGACACCAGCATTACTGGTTTATTGGCCTCTTCCTCATAATTTTACCTCATGGCAATATTACATTGCTTAAGTACTCACATGCTGATTGTTTTCAGTTCAGTTCTTTAACCCTAGTTATTTATTTTATTAAACTTCAAAAACTCAGATGTGAATCCATGTTATAAAATGCCTTATTTTTGTGGGTGCTTGACGCCAGCTGGTGTAGATAAAGTGAAGGAACATTAAATACAAATAAACTCCATATTCTGGTCTTGAACTGAGAGAAAGCAAGCAATTTTAGAAGTTCAAATTTGCCCTAAAATACTGTCCCTCAATAAAACTCCATGTGTACAGCTTGATTTTTGTCACATCTGCCACAGATCCCTGGATTACATGGTGTATGCAAGGGATTTGGGTTTGTTTGTATAATTATTATTGTTAACTATCCAAGATTTGTGACACTTGGGGATTTTTGTGCATGGCTGGGTGGCTGGCTATGATGCTAAACAATTGTAAAGCTCAATTGAAAGCTGAACATTGGAGACTAATAGGGGCAAGTCTGCAAGCTGGTGTAAATTGTCACAGCATTGAAGCAGGTGCTAAGCAGTAAAACTGCAGTAATACAAAGATGACAACCAGGGAATTTCCAGATGTTGTAATTCCCTAAGTGCCAGTGAAAGCCTCCTGACACGCACGTTTTGTTGTGTTTTTTTTTTAAAGTGGGGATTGAGGAATTAAAATTGCTTTGGGTACCTTCCAGTACCTGTGAATGTTGATTGTTTAAATTCTATTTTCATGACTTCTGTGCTTTTTGTCATCAATCCTTAAATCTACCATAAGAAAAAAAATCATACCCTTTCTAATGCATCTAGGTTACGATGGATAAAGGGACAGGACCCAAAATGTTATAGAACTACATTAATCTATGGAAAATGCTGCAACAACATTTATGTGAATAGTTACTTAAATTTCTCAGTGAATTAATTTCAGCCAAGCTAGTGTCCCTTTTTGTTCACTTTCCAGGGAGCTCAGGGCAATTGAATGTTACCAACTTGAACCATCATGGAAAGTGAATTTCAAATGCACAATTATTTAAAGAAACCGTATAAGAAATTTCAATGTATAACCTAGAAATGATTGAACCTTTACTGAATCTGGAAACAGGAAACACTACGTGACTTTTCTGAGCAACCACAATTAACCAACAGAGAGACACAATACTGAATATTCACAGAGAACTGTTGTGGTGAGCCATCCACAGCATTTTTTAAAAATTGGGACAAACCCATCACTGATTTCTTTCAAATAATGAAACTATTCTAGGACATCATGATTTGCCCACAGTTATTCCAAGAGTGGAGAGAGAAAAAATTCGCTGGATAAATTGTTCACTTCCAATTGCAAAGTCAGCTCTAATATACACAGACTGCATGATGGAGTAGTATAACAGTTGTATCAACCCGAGTCTGGGGAGTGTGCTACGAGTGAGTCATGCAAGTACTATATGGGCCATCCTCTTCTCTGTTTGGCTACCACACCTCTTAACTTAAGATTTCTTCCAACCTTCCTTCTGCTGTCTTTGTAGAAGGAAGGCTGGGGTACGCAGAATTTTTTTTTGGGGCGGGGGGGGGGAAGAGTGGGCAAAAAGTAGGCAGTAATTAGGAAACGGAATGTGACAGTGAAGGGCCACTACCCTCCTAAACCAGGCACAAGACGTTCTGCCTGTCTCCCATCCAGAGGCACCATGTTTAAAGAAAAGACTCCAACAGGGATTTCAGTATCTCTGCATAAAGCTCACTTTGGCACAAACAAAACCAGCTGCAGCTCCCTAGCAACCCCATTCAAGTTGATAAACACCTCTGTGGGTTCTCCAGCTACTTTGATAAGCCTTACTGGTTGCCAGTACCCTGTCACATCTTCTGTCCCTGGCTACAGTCAGAACAAATGGTTTGCTTGCTTCTTAGAGATTGTGAGACTTGCTATAGTAGCCAAACCATCAAGAAATCCTACTGTGATCATCCTGGTGCCAACTGCTGGGAATGGACCCTGCTGTTCAGATTCATGTAACCCACGTGTACTGAGTGCTGCAGGATTCAGTTACCTCTAGCTAATATCCTGAAAACAACTGAGTGCTTTTTAACATAAGGAAGGCCTTGAAAATATAAAAGTACCCCACTGGTAAAAATTATAATTTGCATGTCCATCTTAGTGAACCAAATTTATTCAGGAATAAAAACAAAAGCACAGTACAATTTTCAAAAACCTTGTTTCCAAGATACAAATGGCAAAGGTTAAGTTATAATCCTTTTCCAACCGGGCTTTGTAATGGAAATCCAAGCCAACCACTCATTATAGCTGCTCTCTGGATGCTGACTCATTTAAGTATGACCATGCTTCCAGGCACCTCTACAGTAATGAGAGAACAGAAGGGATTTTCTGTGTATGAGATTATAAGCATGAAAACTAGATGCCATATCGAATAAACCGAAAAGTATTGTCTATCACAAAACCAATAACTTTCTGGAAGCTCGCAGTTTTGTACAATGTACATGTTTGCAAAAGTAGAAGATAGCAGTTGGATGCCTTTCTGAACTGGAAAACAGAGTTCCACTAGTAAATAAATACCCATTTCTCATGGAAGTTTCTAGAAATGTACATTTTAGCTCAACACTTTCCATGCTACAAGGAGCTTCCCCCCACCCCCCAAGAAGGGCTATCTCCATGTGATCCCTTCTGATTTGCATAGCACCAGATGGCATTATCCAGGCAAGGAAGGAATGACTGGACAAGAACATAAACAAGGGGTTGTGAAAGTCATATCCTCAGAGCAGTTTCAATGAGATGGGCCCCCAAACCCAATGTGGATCAGAATCCAAAGTTTGTGCGTGTTCAGATTTGATCTGTTTATCTAATTAAACTGAGTTTGGTCCAAGCCATTAAGTTCAGATCTGAATGTTGAAGCAAACTTGTTCCAGGTTTAACTGAGTTCAGCTACAGCAGCCTTGTTTGACTTCATCTCACATTCTGGCATATTGCACTATATTGGGAAACAAAGAAATAAATGTACATTGAAAAAGCATGTATCCAGGTTGGAATGGTATTTCCCCTCTGCCAGGGTTAAAAGCCATGAAATTCCCTCCCAACACAACAAGATACCTGGCATATAAGTAAGTGCTTAAAGGCATTTAAAGACTCCATCCCCCAAGGTGCAAAACTCTCCTCTAAATTTGCATTACCTATGGTTTCCTTGTTTTTACTGAAATCAATAGAGATATGTCAATTTACACCTACTGTCCAGTCAATTATTAGCCAGACAGACCCACAGCTTGTAATGGCAACACAAGCCTTACAACCCTTCAGAATATATCAGTTTCGTCCGCTGAACTTTCTCATGCTAGAATGGAAAACTGGGATCAGATGCTTAGACTTTTGATATTGTGAAGGAACAGTAGGAGATTTGTGGGAGCTTGGTACAACCCACTTGGAAAGCTAACATCCTCTTCTTTTTAAAGTTCATAAAGCATCTTTCATTTTCTATCTCTAAAAACTGACTTTGATTTTAAGAGGTTTAAATAAGGTAAATTATTAAATCATAATGTAGATTGATTGGGACTGTAATAAAAATTATTTAGCTGAGATATTGGATTAAGGAAACTGGCTACTGTGCATTGATGGAAGCTGTCTTCCATGGGATATGTATTATACAATTTCTATGCACAGCAGGCAGCCCAAAATATATATTGGGGAAAAAAAACTTTATAAAAACCCTATAAAGTATTAAAATATTACTTTATAAAGTATTAAAAAGATTTAACTGCAGCAAACCGGACACATTTTAAAAAAGCTGCCAGAGCACATTTACAGTACATAACTGACTAGAATGGCTTAAAATGAGCATCTCAGATAAATAGCGGAGATTTTAAAAATAATTTATATATAAAACCATGTTGTGGTCTGTCAGGTATATAATATAGAACTTCTTAAAAAAATCAGTGGGGTAAATAATGTTTTATTACCTTCCCTTTTAAAAATAAATTTAAAAGGCTCTGGAAAATTAAACAATCACACTTAAATCACATTGAAAGGAGCATTAGGATCAACCTTGAGAAGAGCACATTCATACAAAGAGAAATGTACTAAGCATGGGTATGCATTCCCATAATTCTTTCAAAGCCTGTCTTTCTCCTTCGCAGCCCATCCTTTCCTCCTCATTGATTCTGCAGGGAAGTCATAATTGTGGGTTTACAATGTTCTGTTGTCATGGAATCTGTTATGGGGTGCACAAATAACTCCAGGACCAACTAATGGAACTCATGTGAACTTCGAGGACGAAGACATCAATAACTTTTGAAATTAGAAAAGATTAGAATATATGAATGGGAAAAGGTTTTTGGTTTGATTTATTGATACTTTTACTCTCCCCAACTCCATGGCATTTTTGTCCCGGGCCAAAAATGGCTGGTTTCGGGGCCTTGCAGCTGCTTCTTTTATTTGATGAATTCATGTCATGGAGTCAAGTATGGGGCAATTTGTTTACTTACAAAATATAATGTCCTTCTCTATACTGCATACATGAGTCCTGTAGCCCTTAAACCAAGATAGTCCAGCCGCAAAAGCAAACAACTCTGAAAACTCCAACTCAAGCAACAGGAACAGTTGTCTCTGTCCCTGTCACTGCAGGTCTCCAATCAATCTCTCTCTCTCACATGCCACAGAACCTTCTCCTCCTGGCTGAACTATCAGCATCCAGTTAGGAATCAAAGGATTAGTGGTTCGTTCACCCTCAGCAGATTTACCACGCTGCTTTCCTGCTGATCTGTTACAGCTCAGCTCTCAGTAATGTCAAAAGACAGCCAAGTGAGTGACAAGAGGAACAGCTAGAGATTCCCCCCGAAGTAGGTTAATTCCTCTGTGGCATAAAGCTGGCATATTTAACCCACAACTGCACAGGGACTGGGCTGGAAGAGATGAGTCAATGCCAGAAAGCACAGGGTTCTTGTAATGTTGGGCCAGTTGAGCATCCCTATAGGCCCTTCCAGTTGGTGTCATCCTTGGCCAAGCTAAGACAAAAGTTTTTTCCCCCCACCAGATTCTGAATCTCTGGCAAATAGCTTGTGTAGCTCTAAATTCCAGTTAATATGCATTGCATGTGCAAATTTGAACATAGCTTTAATGCAAGTATGCTTTGATTACTCGTAGGGTACAAATGGATCACAAACATTGCCCAGCTCAAAGAAGATTAGCCCTATATGATAGTGTTGATTTATGTATAGAGATTTCATGTTTGCACTTCACTATTACCCAAATAGGTTTCATATGTACTAACGAGCTTTAGAGCTACATATATCTTGTCTTAAGGCTCACTGGTAACATGGAAAGCAAATGCATCACCATTTGTCCTATCACAGATTTGTTCTTTTCTAAATGTCTTTTGCATCTTTTAGATTACTTTATTTGGATACATCTAGTGCAGAACAGGAAGATTTTATGGCTGATTTGGATACCTGAACCCTCCCTAAATATAATTACAACAGATGGGGAAATCCAATTTTGGAAGAGTATATGTATTCCTAACGGGGCATTATTTTACCTAGCAGCGCACTGTGTACTCACTATCATCTGACAGAATAGTTCAGACTAGCAATCTAAAGCAGTACAGAAGAGTTTAATCTTCATTAGGGCTTCCTTTGCCCAGAAGATACTCTGAGGTCTAATAGGATCTTCCCCCCGCTCCCCTCCTATCACTAAGTATTATGATCCTATCTCTCTGAGTTGCTGACATTATCAGCAGCACTTTCTTTGTCTGTGTCACCTCCTAGCAATGGGCGGAAGAAAAAAAATGCAGTAAAAACTTAATTGAAGAAGGGGCACAAAGCTAACATAGCACTTCCAACTTCATTGGGGCGGGGGGAACCTACAGCCTGTATGGAATGGAAACCAGAGTGTACAGATGAAAACAGATCTGAGGGGAGTTTAGATGAACGAACTCCGGTCAAGGGAAAGTTTAAAAGTAAAGAGGGATGTAAAAAAGATCACAAAACCTAGTGGGGAGCAGTGCATGGGAGATGGATGGAAGTGCATTACAAAACTATAGTCATGAATGCTAAAGATGCTAATGGCTGTCTAATTTAAGTATCTTATGACTCTGACCACTGAAAACATGCTGTGATACTTTAAATCTAGATCTGAGTCAAGTAATTGTTAGTGAATTATTCTCTGATTTATATTTTTCTATTCACAAGCTGTCCTTGAGCAATTTACAGTTCTCATATTTGTTAGTCAAAATTACTTGCAGATTTTTTTAAACAATCCTTTTTCTGTAAATTGTTCATGATCCCTTGATTTTGAGCATCCAATGTACAAAATTCAAGCTCTGTTAATAGTTTGGATTAGCACATTCCATATGTCCCTTGATTGGATAGAAGCATGACTCTTCGATTCACGCTTCCTGTCTGAATATTCACCTTTATGAATTCATAGTGTGATTTTTGGCAAATATTCTGTTTGCATAAAACTCACTGTTTGTGCAGACATTCCTCATTCTGTAGAATATTCATGGAAAGCAAACACAAAAATGGCACAAACTCAGATGAAGCAAATCCTTTTGATTAATCCAGGGATCATCTATGAAATACTTTCTGGAGGCATTTGCTCAGTTCTGTTCTCAGCCATCCAAGGTTGATGCCTGGGTATAGCCAGAAGCTTCTGTGATAATGAGAGATATCAGTGTGATATAATTGCACAGCCACATTGCACAGACCCTTTCCTCATCAGATACTATATAATGCTAGTGATTAAACACAGGGTTATCATAGTTCACTCATACTGGGATCTGGGACTTTGGCATGGGGATCATGGATACTAGTACCATGCATTTTACAGTGTACAGGAGAAGGTATCCTAGACAATAATGTTACAACCTGAGAGTGATATTCGGGTCAAATTGTAGGTTGTAGGTTGTTCCAGTTTGCAGGGTGAGTCAGGTATTTTCTTTAATGCAATCTTATTTACAAAGATAAGGTCCTGTTTCCTGAGCAGCATAAGAATCAAAAACAGCAGGAATCAGTTTCTTTGCTTGCTGTTCTAAGCCAGCCTTTCCACCCAGTGCTGTATGCCAAAAACTTCTTAGAGCCATGTACTATAATTTTCAGGCTGCGTCTGAAGCGTCTTGCTCTGTTTCTGTGGTGCTTCTCTTGTACTCTCTCTCTCCTGCTTCTTTCCTCACACCACACACAACCATTACCCAAACAATGATCAGCTGAGCCTTCACCCACATGATTCAAAAGTCCTGAGTGGCCTACGATTGGGCCAGAGACCTGGACCTGTCTTTTGGATGCTATTGCTATTGTTTCAGTCACTTTACATTCATCCTGAAAGAAAATCAGTGGTTACACCCAACCGATAACAGTAACATTTCTAGAGACATGATGGGCCAAATCTGTTTTGCATTTGTTCCCCAAAGCAGATGGCATGCAATGTTTTTTGGATAACTTGCAAGAATCAGATGTTTTGACTATTAACAAGATACAGGTGCCTTCCAACATGGCCACTGTGCAAGCAGGTATTGGATGCTGTAGTAAATGCATCTCATAAGATATACTACCCTCAGCTATGCAACTTCTGTGATATGGATTACAACAACCTAGACACTTTCCAAGATATCTTTCAGTTGTTGTTTTAGATACCATTTAATCACACAACATAATAGATGTACCCAGTAGGGTAATGCTGCATTAATAAATTGCATCAGACTAATAACTGCCATATTTTTGTTGTTGATACATGTTCTCATTATTTACTCACAGCTAGCTGGGCTTGTCCTGTCTAATTTAGAGTTATTTCCACACGTACTTTTCTCACACAATTTGAGGTCTTGGCACAATGGTTCATTCCTGCATGTGAGCAGAAGGGTGAACCCTGAATGACATGTTATCCCAGAAGTCCGTGATGATGAAAAGCCCACAATAACTATGATGATATTTCCAATGCAGGGGTGGTTGGGAAATGGGAACAATTTTCACAAAGTTTTACGAAGAGGTATCCTTTTAAATCAGATAATTCGAAGTTTTCTACCAGCTCTACTCCCAGTGGTATTTACAAATACTCCTGTCAACAATCCCCTCTCTCTGTGCAGTAATTCATATCCATGTGCACTGCAGTAACTGGTATAGCACCCAAATAGCAAAGCATGGAACCCCTCCTACAATAGGGTTGCATCATCTACTTTCTACTTAGCCCTGGTCTACACGACAGGGTTAGGTCAAATTTAGCTGCATTAGGTCGATTTTCTGATGAATGTGTCTACACAAGCAACCCCATTCCGTTGACCTAAAGGGCTCTTAAAATTGACTTCTGTACTCCTCCTCAGTGAGGGGATTAGCGCTAAAATCTACCTTGCTGGGTTGGATTTGGGGTAGTGTGGATGTAAATCGATGTTATTGGCCTCTGGGAGCTATCCCAGAGTGCTCCAATGTGAACGCTCTGGACAGCACTTTCAACTCTGATGCACTAGCCAGGTATACAGGAAAAGCACCGGGAACCTTTGAATTTCATTTCCTATTTGGTCAACGTGGCGAGCTCAGCAGCACAGGTGACCATGCAGTCCTCCCAGAATCGCAAACGAGCTCCAGTATGGAGCAAACGGGAGACATTGGATCTGATTGCTGTATGGGGAGAAGAATCTGTGCAGTCAGAACTCTGATCAAAAAGAAGAAATGTTAAAATAGCTCAGGGTATGATGGAGAGAGGCTACAACAGGGACACACAGCAGTGCTGTGTGAAAGTCAAGGAGCTCAGGCAAGCCTAACAAAAGACAAAGGAGGCAAACAGTCATTCTAGGTCAGAGCTCCATACATGCCGCTTCTATGAGCGGCTGAATGGCATTCTTGGGGGGGACCATACCACTACCCCACCACTGTCCGTGGACACCTGCAAGGGGGGAGTCTCACACAACAGGGAGGAGGATTTTGTGGATGAGGAAGAGGAGGAGGAGGAGGAGGAGGAGAATGCGCAGCAGGCAAGCGGTGAATCTGTTCTCCCCGGCAGCCAGGATCTTTTCATCCCCCTGGAGCCAATACCCTCCCAAGGCAGGATCCCTGACCCTCAAGCCGGAGAAGGCAGCTCTGGTGAGTGCACATTTGTAACTACAGTACAGGGTTTAAAAGCAATAGTGTTTAATGTTTGATTTACCCTGAAGACTTGGGATGCATTCGTGGCCAGTACAACTACTGGAAAAGTCTGTTAATGTGTCTGGGAATGGAGCAGGAATCCTCCAGGGACATCTCCATTAAGCTGTCCTGGAGGTACTCT
The DNA here is from genome assembly GCF_965140235.1 of Caretta caretta. Taxonomy (NCBI): domain Eukaryota; kingdom Metazoa; phylum Chordata; order Testudines; family Cheloniidae; genus Caretta; species Caretta caretta. The sequence continues at coordinate 71,694,641 of NC_134212.1, read as the reverse complement.
GAAAGCCTTTGCAGAAGGTTTCTGGAGAGGGCTGCCTTATTTTGTCCTCCACGGTAGGACACTTTACCACGCCAAGCCAGTAGCAAGTAGTCTGGAATCATTGCAGCACAAAGCATGGCAGCAAATGGTCCTGGGTTTTGGTTGCATTCAAGCAACATTCGGTCTCTATCTTTCTGTGTTAGCCTCAGGAGAATGATATCATTCATGGTCACCTGGTTGAAGTAGGGGAATTTTTGTAAGGGAACAGTAAAAGGATGTGTTCATGTTGGACTGTTTGTGCTTGGCTAAAAGGGATCATCCCATAGCCATGCCAGGGATCGGGGAGGGGTGGAGGGATCATGCCAAATAGCCATGCAGAGCGGTTCGGGGAGGTATGTGCTGCACATCCACCCAAAGACCTCAGCCCATCTTTTTAAATGGCAAACCCAACCGGCATTGCTTGCTATGGGAAAGGAGGATGCTGCAGTTTGAAAACATTCCCACATGTTATGAAGGCGTTAGAATCCAAACCCGCGTACCCTTTGGCTTACCACGGCTGCCTGGAAACCGAATTCTGTTGCCCAGCTGTGTGTGGTGTGTCACCATACCGGTAAGCACCCAATATAAAAGGCAGAATGCGACCTTGTACCTAAAGCAATGTGCTGTCTGCTGTGAATTGCTTGATTCACTGTGAAAGAGTCTCCCTTTTGTTCTCAGAAATGTATCGTCTTAAATTTTACTCTCCCTTTTTATCTTTCCTCACATGCAAATGTTTCTAGGCTCCCCCTATCATCTCCATCCCTGAGGTTATCGCAGATTAGAAGGCAAACACAAAACACACTCGCAATGACATATTTTCTGAGCTCATGCAGTCCTCCTGCACTGATAGGGCACAACTGAATGCATGGAGGCATTCAGTGGCAGAGTCCAGGAAAGCATTAAGTAAGCATGATGAGAAGAGGCAGGATGCAATGATGAGGCTAATGGGGGAGCAAATGGACATGCTCAGGCATCTGCTGGAGCTGCAGGAAAGTGAACAAGAGCACAGACCGCCGCTGCATCCACTGTACAACTGCTTGCCCTCCTCCCCAAGTTCCATATCCTCCTCACCCAGACGCCCAAGAACGTGGGGGGTGGGGGGAGGCTCCAGGGACCCAGCCACTCCACTCCAGAGGATGGCCCAAGCAACAGAAGGCTGTCATTCAAACAGTTTTGATTTGTAGTGTGGCTACAATAAGCAATGTGCCCTTGTCCTTCCCTCCTCCCCCACCCCACCCGAGCTACCTTATCAGTTATCTCCCTTTTTTTAATTAGTAAAGAAAGAATGCATGGTTTCAAATCAACAGTGACTTTATTTCCTTTGCCAGCTGTGATCGAAGTGGGGAGGGTGGTTGGCTTTCAGGAAATTAAAATCAACAAAGGGGGTGGGTTTGCATCAGGGAGAAACACACACAACTGTCACACCGTAGCCTGGACAGTCATGAAACTGGCTTTCAAAGTCTCTCGAATGTGGAGCGTCCCTACCTGTGCTCTTCCAATCGCCCTGGTGTCTGGCTGTTCAAAATTGGCAGCCAGGCAATTTGCCTCAACCTCCCACACCACCATAACCATCTCCCCCTTACTCTCACAGATATTATGGAGCACACAGCAAGCAGCAATAACAATGGGAATATTGGTTGCCCTGAGGTCTAACCTAGTCAGCAAACAGCGCCAGCGAGCTTTTAAACATCCAAGGGCACATTCTACCACCATTCTGCACTTGCTCAATCTATAGTTGAACTGCGCCTTACTACTGTCCAGGCTGCCTGTGTACGGCTTCATGAGCCATGGGAGCAAGGGGTAGGCTGGGTCTCCAAGGATAACTATTGGCATTTCAACATCCCCAAAGGTAATTTTCTGGTCTGGGAAGTAAGTTCCTTCTTGCAGCTGCTCAAACAGCCCAGAGTTCCTAAAGATGCAAGTGTCATGCATCTTTCTGGGGTATCCCACGTGGATGTTGGTGAAACATCCCTTGTGATCCACCAGTGCTTGCAGCACCATAGAGAAGTACCCCTTACGGTTTATATACTGGTTGGCAAGGTGGTCCAGTGCCAAGATAGGGATATACGTTCCGTCTATTGCCCCACCACATTTAGGGAAATCCATTGCAGCAAAGCCATCCACTATGAGACTTGCACATTTCCCAGAGTCACTACCTTTGATAGCAGAACATCAGTGATTGCATTGACTACTTGAATCACAGCAGTCCCCATGGTAGATTTGCCCACTCCAAATTGATTCCTGACTGACCAGTAGCAGTCGGGCGTTGCAAGCTTCCACAGGGCTATCGCCACTTGCTTCTCAACTGTCAGGGCAGCTCTCATCTTGGTATTCCTGTGCTTCAGGGCGGGGGAAAGCAACCCACAGAGTTCAAGGAAAGTGGCCTTACACATGCGGAAGTTTCACAGCCACTGGGAATCATCCCATACCTGCAAGACTATGCGGTCCTACTAGTCTGTGCTTGTTTGCCAGGCCCACAATCGGCGTTTCACTGTATCAACCAGCCCCATTGCTGCCTTGATGTCCCAATTGCCACATCCCATGCTTTCGGGAATGTCTATGTCCATGTCCTCCTCACAATCATCCTTGTGCTGCCGTCTCTCAGCCAGGTTCTGCACATACTGCAGTATAATGCGCGAAGTGTTTACAATGTTTGCAACAGCAGAGGTGAGCTGAACAGCTCCATGCTTGCCATGCTATGGCATCTGCATAGGTAACCCAGGAAAAACGGCACAAAATGATTGTCTGCAGTTATTTTCATGGAGGGAAGGGAGACTGATGACATGTACCGAAAACCACCCGTGACAATGTTTTTGCCCCATCAGGCACTGGGAGCTTAACCCAGAATTCCAATGGGCAGCGGAGACTGTGGGACCTGTGGGATAGCTTCCCACAGTGCACCACTCCATTAGTCAATGCTAGCCACGGTAGTGAGGATGCACTCCACTGACTTAATGCACTTAGTGGGGACATACACAATTGACTGTATAAAATTGATTTCAAAAAATCTACTTCTATAAAATTGACCTAATTTCATAGTGTAGACATACCCTTGGTTACCTTTTGCTGGCAGGACCCACTCTATAAGGACACAATTGCTGACCAGTACTCATCCAGAGAGCATGCGGTCACAGGCTTGTCAAAGTATCCTGGTCTCCTGGTCACACATGGACTGTCAACTGGACTGAATGGTGGGAAAAGTTGTGATATTATTTCCTCAGGATTCTAAAAGGTGTTTTTTGAACACAGTGGGCTTGATTCCACCTGAACTTACAGTGAAGTAGCTCCATTAAAGTTAGTAGTATTTTGTGTGAAAGCAGAAGCAAGACCCATACCTCACGTGGTGCTCCTGCTCATGCAAATGCACCTGTGTTCCTCATGATGATGCTACTCTTTGCCTTCTTTGGCTATTCTTGTGCTGACCTAATGCTATAATGAGCTTATTCATGCCTGTTTCCTTAATTCCACCCCCAATCTCCCCATCTTTATATCCTTTAGTAGTCCTCCCAATTCAGGTGATTAGCACAGATTGTGAGATGACTGGGTAAATCCATGATACAGAAAACAGATGACCTCCTCCTTGCCATGATAGCTAAACAGCATTCCAGCTGCATCCTTCTTGTATCTCTCATGATTATGCTGGTGTGATGAGCACCATTTTGCCAACCTACCAGGGGATTGGACTGGGAACCACCAGAGCTGAAAACATGAGTCTGTACAGCTTGAGCTAAAGAGTCAGGCTCTGTAGCTGGGGGTTTGTACAGAACCAGATGCTATGTGGATTGGGCACAGGGAGAAATACATTAACAGAAATTGACCAATGGGCTACACCAAAACCCCAGTGTCTTTAGACTGAGCCATTACTTCCCATCCTCATCTGCTGCTGCTTGGGAAGTGTGTAACGCTGTCAGGGAGTTAAGAATGGGCTGCATCTGGATACATTATTCTGCTTCATAGTGGCCCTGCATGCTGCTACCAGGCCAAGGAATTTCTCATGTCCTATGTTAACACTTCCGGGTATGCCCTGTGCCCCATTTTACAAGGGATACACATGAATATCAGGAATACACATGAATATCATGTCTACCCTCAAAGACAGTAATGTTTACCTCCTGCCCCTGGCTTAACTTGTAACATGCACTTTTCCACATAACATGCTTAAAATGGCATCTGGGAGAATGTCTTCCTGTTATTCACCCTCAAGGAATCTGCTTACATCCAACCTCCTTATTGGTGTTTGGTGGATCTGCTGTTTTTTCCAAACTAGATTTCTCCATAGTTACTGTAGATCATGCATGCATGAATTTTTGAAATTTATTCAGCTGCTTCTTCTGTGGATTTTAGATGATGTTTCCATGCAACTGTTGCCTCCTATGATGGTGCCCTCCTTTCTCTTTGTCATACTGCCTTTCCAAAACAGATGTAGTTTTTGTAGATGTTAGATTTCTTACTTTCTGGACACTGGGAAAATCTGGCACAACAATGCTTACTTGGAGAGAGAGTTCTAAGCTGCTCTTCTGATCTTAGTCTAGCTGCAACGTATTCCCTACGTGTTTAGCTTAGGTAACCAGCACCTAGATACCCCTATCACAGGCACCTCAGAAAAATCAAAAGCAGGCATATAAAATAGGCAGATCTCTTTTCGCAATGTCTACTCTGCATTTTTCCTTACACAGCAGTTCTTTAGATGTGGTTGCATGGGTATAAGTGAGAATAGAATTTGGTCCAATGAGTAGGACAGCATATTAATCTTTGTGATGAAATGAAAGATGCATAAACTGGCTTGTTTTAAAATCCCTTTGATGTGGATGGGTGTAAACTCACCCGTCGGTTAACAATTGTAAGCATAAGCACAATTTAAGACAAAAAGTATGTGTGAACCTGTCCAAGAGCTTTTGGACTGAGTATTTTTTTCGGGGGGGGAGTGGGAGGGATGTAGGTGTGTGGGAGTGAGAGAGACTTCCCAGATACTGGCAAGAACAGAGAGAAGGCAGAGGAAAAGAGGCAAGAAAAGCCAAGCAGGAGCCTGTTAGAGAGTGTTTTGGGGTCTGGTGTTTACTAATGAGCCTTGACGGCTGCAAGCTAAGACACTGCTCCTTTTGTTCTTGCTTCCTTCTGATTCAGAGACACAGGACTTTGTACATAAACAAAATTGAATTGAAGACATACCTGACTACCAGCAGTTTCTAATTCCCAGAGGAACATCTTTGACTTTGATAGCTACTTGGGTCAAAGGGGGCAACAATACTCTCAGTAATCACTTTAACAAGGAGACTTAAGGTGACTTTTTCATGCATATGTTGCTTGAAGCAGCAGAACTGTATGACTTGTAAGGAGAATCCTTTCAAGTTTTCTTTGTGTTTCAAAGCTTTTTCAAAATTGGTCACAAAATATTGAAAAATCCACTGAACAGAAACAAAAATTGTTCCTCTCCTTCATTTTTCCAGCTATCTATGGTTATTTTCTGTCATTGCAAACACATGCTACATTTCACTATCAAAGCAAGGGGTTGGGTACATTTTAAAGTTATTCATTTAGATATTACTGTCATCTTCTCTCAAACACATCACAGAAGTTTGACGTCAAAAATAAATTTAATCTGCAATTTAAAAAATTGGTCTTTTCTTGTCCTCTTAGCTGCAGAACCTTGCCAATGTAGCCTATTATAAGAGATCACTCTCAGAAGCATACAAAAATGGTTGCTTCAGGAAGTTGGTCTTCTAATTAAAATGGAGCCTATGACTTATTGCAAACTGTTCACTATGATTAATCCTCCAAATATGTTTAACATCTCTTCTGAAAGAAGCCTAAAATAACTTTGAAAATGTCTATGGACAAGAGCATGTGTACAGCTATTCTCATAACCACTATATTAAGTGCTTAGGCAGAGAGCTTAGAAAGCTCAGCCCCTTAGCACTTGTATCAACCTTGCAAAGTTATGAAAATCTACCAGCCCATGACCAAGAATTTCACTTGCATTTTTTGTTCCTTGATAACAGAAAACCCAAGTATATTTACTTACCTCTTAAAGTTATAAAGATTCATTAGTTATTGTTTAGTCAGAGTGCATGGTAGATTTGACACACTATACAACTCCGGTTTGCCAAATGCTGTTTGCTCATTCAGCACAAGCAGATAATCGTTTCCATACCTTAACTGGTGAAAATGCTCTTCTTTTTACAGTTACGTACTGTTCTTGTTCTATCTCTGACCTCATCATTAACTGCTCATCAGTTTGGGCTATTCTATGCTTTCATGCTCCACTGTACTGCTGATTTTAGAAGCTTTCCCTTTGCCCAAGGTAGTTTATCATATCCTTTTAAACTATCATTTAACACACACAGGCTTTTGCAGTTTTGGCCATTTTCAGACCCTACTCGCCTCCCCTTTCCTGGTTATAATCATGCTGGATTAACTCTTGCACATTGTATTTTCTTCAGTAAAAATGTGTATTTTGCAACAGATGGTGCAGTATTTGACATGACTTCTTACATGAGCTATTTCTCGTGAAGCAAAGTGGTCATTTGAACTAGAGTGTTCTCTTTATTGCTGAAACCTTGTCCCCAAACACCTCCAAATGTTAGGTGTTAAAAATCTAAAAGTTCTACCTCTGGATTTTGTAAATGCCCCTCATCTTTATAGTGGACTGAACCAAAATTCCCAGGATTTGAAAAGCCCCAGTTGCTAAGTGCTCAGACTCCTGATCCAAATTTTGTGGCTAAAGCCATCTGAAACAAATCGATATCTGCAGCAGTGTAGGAGCTAAACCTCTTGTGCTGAAAGTTCAGCTTGCCCACATGAAGTTAAACTATGATCAGAAGTAATAAAATTCCCTCTTATACAACCCAGTCAGCACAGTATCTTGAATCCAATAGAAAAGTTTGATTTTTTCAAATAGAGGAATAAGCAATATAAAATATTGAAGCTACTGAAATGCTTCCTCTTTCACATTTGTTCAATATTTGGATGATCTTTGTGACGACTTTTTAAATAGGTGGGGAATATAATGTGTATGTGTAAACATCCTCTGAATTTCCAAAGACACACTGGTTGTGTGCCGAGGAATAAGACACACATGAAATGCAGTGCCAATGGTTCTATATTCTGTGAAATGAATTTACTTTACATGGTTTAGAAAATGACCGTAATCATCATCTTCCAATACCTGAGCTATAGTACATTTTTCCAGCTGGAAGCCTGTCTAACACGGGGGCGTATCTAGAGATAGACAGCTCCCCATCATTATGGACACTATGTTCCCCTCTGTTTCTGCATACAGAAGGGAGCCTGCACCCATAGAAAGGCAGAGTTCCACCTATGTGGCATGTTTTACAGTCTCCCCAGATTAATGGAGACCACTCTGTAGGAACACTTGGAGATTCCAGCTCTGCAGACTTGCAAGGGTATGGGGCAGGCGGGGCTTCACTGAATTCTTCTCTTCAAATCAGTGAGAAAGCAGTGCCCGTTAATACTGACTCAGCCTAGCAATCTCCACTACAATTCTTCCCCAGCACCTGTTCTGACCCAGATGATCACAGAGGGCTGTTCTGGATTTATAACCTATTAAATGAAATGACAATCAGATCCTTCCAGAGCAAAGAAATCCAAACTGAAAAGGTACAGAAACCTGCTTTTAAGAAATGTCCCATTTGATTAAGGAGGAATTGAACTACATCTGGTCAATCTGTTAGTCAAGGTGTTGCTGGGCCGTAAAGGTGAAGGCAATGTCATTCCATGATGATAGAGATGATATGCGATTCTTACTAGTGATGAAAGAACCTTGAGAAGTTGAAGAGGTTGAGTCCTATCTGAACCATTAACTTTGATGGCCTGATTCTCCATTGCCCTGCACCCTGTGTAATGATTTATATGAACATACAAAGAGGGTGTAAAACAGTCATTCTGATCTGTCCCGCACTTTGCACTGGTATACAAGACTATACAAGGTACAGGATAACTAAAAATAAGGCCCTGAATCTGCACATCTGGGCAGGGAATTTCACAGCTCACATTTCCTCATAGGAGTTTGGTGCTCCCTGCTTCTGGTTGGGTTGGAAAAGCCAGATTGGAAATGACAATTTGTTTCTGAGAGACTCTTTCTGGCCATCACTTGTACCCCAATGCACACATTCAGGAGTAACACAGAATGATGGCCTGGCCTGGCCTGCTGTGGAACAGTGGGCAGGGCTCCTGTGGCATTCTACCCTCTGACTGAGCATAGCCCTGTGTATGCTCTTTTCCTCTGAAGTTAATGCACTGGATAATGGTTGATGCACCCAATAGTAATTGATGCATCAGCCAGGGTAACACTGGATCTTTTTTCACCGGCCGCAAATTCAAGCCCCTGAGCTATTCTGCTTCATAAAGGCAGATGGCCCAGGGTACTCCCTTCAACCACTACATCTGTCTCTGCCACCTCTCTGACAGCAAAAGCCATTATAGTATTTATCCCCCACAGATGTCATGGGAGGCATACATGTTTAGTACAGGTCAGCATCCCAGGTAAATATCTAGACACAGGCTAGGCCAGCCTCTGCTGGGAAATAACAGAATATTATTTAAGTAGCAGTTGAACCACCAAGGAAAATCTAGATAAACACTCTAAATAGACAACTCTGCTCCCTACACCTTAGGTTTTGAGTAGTTTTCTTTCCTTGCTTGCTATTTACAACACAGCCCATCTGCATATGCAGAATCCTTTCCTACTTAAAGAGATCCCAGACCCTTCATCCGTATCTAATGCTGCAATCATTTCCATGGCAACTACTTCTGATGTCACAAATAGAAAGTTATACAAGTTCAAACAGGGGATCAGAGGCAGGCGGACAGGAACATTTAAGCAATAATCATGTGTTCATGCACCTGCAGAAAGAGGAAAAATAAAAACAATCAGTTTTGTCAGTTAAAATGTGCAATATTTTATGTTTGAAATTAAAGTTTGTTATGAATATTTGTCAGTTAAAATTTGGTACTTTTAAAGTGAATTTAGTTCCAGTAACAGATGCCAGATTGGCAGTGCTTAAGACTGAAGTACTCTGTGCCTAAATATGCGTGGTCAAAGTAGTCATGCCAGTTTCCATTAGATATCCTAACTAGTGTGCCTAAACCTTCACCAGGTGACCATGAGGAATGAGGGGGCAGTGTCTCAGTGTCTATTCAGTCCTTGGCCTCCCTGTTAAGATTGCCTAATGGAGTGGCAGTAAGTATCTATTGTGGGGCAACAGGAAATAGTCTACTTCCCTGTGACTCAAAGCACTCTGTATTCACCCCCTCCACACACACCACTGTAATAATCTTTGTACAAAATATACTTTGTGAGGTATTGTCTGAAAACTAAACTCATTGATCAATAACGTCAATGAAAAGTGTGTAGGAACAAGTATGAATTCCAACTGTATGAAGTTAATTGTTCAAAACGAGACAGTCCTATTGTTAAACAGGCCTAACCTTAAAAAAAAAGGAATGCGTATTTACTTCAATTTACATATAAATGCTAAACTACTGTCAAGACAGAAGGGGAGGAGATTGCAGAAAAACCTAACTATTTGCACGTTAGCAAATACAAGTAGGGGGCAAAAAAAGCATGGAGCCTCCTTCACCAGAAGTCATGATGCCATCCTCACTGCTTGAATAAACTTTACTTTGAAGAGTAACCTTCAGAAGAATCCATTTCAAAGGTTCACTGAAAGAGAGAGGTAGAAGATCCCTAGTTCTCTTTCACCCAAGACAAAGGAACCTGCACTTTTGGGTCTCTAGAAGAGATTCTGAGAAGGAGTGTCAGCCACCATCTTGCCGGAAGCCCAGGTGAGAAAAGCCCTCTTGAGCAAATCCTTGAACCAAACCTTGTGAGACTAAGTTTTAGATGCATATTTTCACTTTTATTTGCTTATAACCATTTCAAACTCTTATACTTGAACTTAGAATTCTATCTTCTTTTGTTAATAAACTGATTTTACAATTAATCTAAACCAACAGTGCTGTGTTTGTACTAAAATGAATGTCATCTACAGTTAATGTGGCAAATTGGTGGGTTGTGTCTCCTTGAAGGAGACAATGGATCTTCTTATTCCTTTGAACGTTGCTGGAGATGATTGGACATATCAGAGCACATGCATCTGGCCAAGTTCTAGACTGCAGATTTGTTGGCGTCACCTGCTAACATTAATCAATGTCTGGTACAGACAAAACAAGTGTCCCTCTATAACTGCTGGCAGGCTGTTAGATTCAGAGTAGTTGAATCAGGCTGTACTGCATACAGAACATGAAGTACATGTTGGCTGATGGCTGTGTGTATGTCCCAGGCAGAGAGCCACAAGTAGCAGAAGCATTTTGGGGCACTCAGCGTTAAAATACAAGTGGTGACAACCTCTTACTGGTCTGAATTGCATGTTAAGCATCAAGGAGTAACTTTCAATCAGCGAAGACATGAGCTGTATTCCCATTAGCAACCTAGAAGTGGATGATTCCACATCATACCACTTGCCTTTTGGAAAACTTATTAAAATAAATAAATAAATCCGATTGTAAATAATTGTTTAGACTTGAGGGTAGGGGGGTTTTATGGACCCTATACCTCTCCCCACTGCAGATTTCCTTGTTTAATTGAATTCCACACCTTAAGAACTAGCAATGCGACAGAAAATGTACTGAATGAATTGTCCAGAATTTGAGTAACTGGCATCCCAATAATTGCAACCCCTGTATCTATGGAAGGGAAAGACTCAGTACATACAGATGGTACTGGAGCTTCCCCTCAGTACTCTGTCAACAACATCAGTCAGTTCTAGCAGTGACTTTCATTCTAGGAATGATGGCCGGGGGAACGGCAAGGTGAAAGCGCAACCTTTTGATTCATTCCACCTTTCAGTTACATGACCCGTTTTGACATTTCCCTAATTTTAGAGAATAGCAATGATATTTCTATACAGGCTCTGAAGCTGATCAAAGCCCATTTTACCCTGCATCAGAAATTCACTTCTCTAAGAGAGAAAGTGACATTGGAGTCCCAGAGCAGCTCCAAGAGCACATTTCAAATGTGAACTCATGTCTCGGGAAATTCATCAAGTTCAAATCAATGTGGCCTGCATTTTATAAAGGCAACTGAATTCAGGCATAGGAAACAAATCAATGGCAAGACAACCTTGAAAAATCTGTAGCTGGAACAAACCAGAACATTGCTGGTTGAGTCAAGATCGCTAAGGTAGTAAACTGGAAAATATGTTGAATGGGAGAGTACAGAATTGTGAATTAAAGATTTTACTGGCCCATAGGAAGATTTGTTTGCATTTTTCCCTCTCTGCACAGTCAACAATCTCAAAGACTTCTCCCATGGGATAACATCTTTACGTCCTTTCTGTCCTCTCTGTAAGTCAATCATATTGTATTAAGCTGACATGATTAATTATCCAGGGATCACTTTTCTGGCAAATGGTCTAATTAGACACTTTTGGGCCTCTTATCACAAAGGTTATTTTAAATAATTGAATCAGTTGAGAGTAAGCTTTGTGAGATAAGAGATTATGACTGGCTGGAATAAGCATGAAAGAAAGCTAAATCCTGAATTTGTCACATAAACCTAATTCCAAAGAGGTAATAAATTTGGAAGGTATCACAAGATCAGTGTTCATTTGCCAAAGTCTAAGAAATTTAATCTTACAGACTATTAGGCCTAAAGGGCAGGGAAAGTGAGGTTGGAATACATGAGCTGTTGCAATAGCCTTTGTTCTCTTTTTCCCTTTTTTATTTTTTTTTTGGTGTGCTCTTGAAAAGCAGAGGAAAATCTGCTTCTGGAAACAGTATTTTTTTTTTTTTGTTAAGGCTTCTCAGTTGTTCAATTTGATAACTTCAGATAGTTTGCCAGGAAAGTGGAAGGTAATCCTGGGGGAAAAGCAATGGAGGAATGATCAAGGATGTACAATAACTTCCATTTTAGATAGGGTTAGAGAGGTCTGTTTATTCATCAGCTGGGGAATGCATGGAAACAGAACAAAAGGGGGTGTGAGTAGAATAAGCTTCTTCTGATCACACTAAAAACAAAGCTGGTCTGGTTGGATTGTCACTTAAAATTGTACCAGTCACTTCACCAAGGTGATAATTAGGCAGGGATAATGCCAGATATTGGCATAATGGTTCACCCCAGGATCCAGTGTTTAACGGCTTAAGAAGTCCAGGTGACAAGTCTCTGGAGAGAGCTATGATTCAAGAGCTGGAATCATGAAAGCATATTACACTCCTATAGTTTCACGACTGAAGCATTTCAGTACTGTCACTATCAAAAATGTTCATTCGACTGTGTTTTTACAGTGTAATCATGTCACACAGGAAACCTGCAGTTCCACAGCAGAACAGTGATGACATTAAGACACCACATTCAATTGTACACATCCTCTGAGCTAACCCATTCAACTTCCAAGTTTAACAGGTTTCTCCCATACCCACAGATAAATGCAAAGAAAGGTTGAGTAGAGGTTAAATCAGATTCAATCTGGGAAGGATTTGGCAACTCCAATTAGAAAACAGCCTAGAGGAAGATATTAACTTTTCATTTTGACTCAGACAAAGGGGTATAATTTCCATTGTGGAATGGTTGAAATTTTATTTTTAGTAGCACAAATGCAAAAATCAATGTAAACTTGTAAAATATTAAATCTGCTTAAGGCATAAGCTTTGGGTAACCCATTGAATAAAGGAACTAGCACCATGGAAAGCACAGGCACCTGAGTCCTTTAAATAGAGTCCTGATTACAGTCAATAACAACAACAACAAAAAGAAAAAAAAAGAGAGAAAGAAAATCCAGTACTAGCTGGGAACAGACTCACTCAGTGAATTAGAAATTGGATGCTCAGCCTTTTGCCTTTGAGTCAGTGGTGACCAAAAGTCAGTATCTGATGACTACTCAAATGGCCTCTGTGAAATACACTGATCATCTCAGTCTTGATCCTAGTAGACAAATGGCCAGATCACAAAAATTCATCTAAACATCTAAAAGTGGTCCCTTCTCATCCCCCAGACTCAGAGAGGACATAAACTGGCAAGTTATTTTGATGAGCATAGAAACTGCCATTCTGGATCTGACTTTGGTCTTCAGGGTTATTGATCCAGCATCTTTCACAATTAAAACATTCTTTTTTCTTTAAATTAAAGGCAAACTGGTAGCATACAGAAAAGGGTATTTAAAAACAGGATGTTGCAACAATGAAGTATTTGTTTTCCCAGAGTTCACAGTAATGTAAATTCCCAGATGGTGTCAGTGAAAATCCACTGGTGTAAATCCATGTAGGAGGTGGCTGGGAGAATGTGATCCTCAGAGTGACTTGAAAATTTAATTGTCAAATTAATCTGCCAAGACCTCAATGTACACATTCCCTGAAAGTGATGGGGAGCATCACATTCCAGAGCAATTGTTTGCCTTTCAGATATCAGCCATTGTGGAAGGTTATTTGTGGTTTGCATCTGGCTGCAAAGGATTGTGCTATAGATCAACAAGCGAGTGCTTGGCATTGTGCCACTGCAGTAAAACATTATGGAACAGACAACTCACAGCAGAACTGACTCTACTGATTGTCCTGTCAATGCAGAAATTCTATGCTATTAAAGTAAATACTGATATAATGATAATTAAGAAAATATCTAGGGGATAAAAAAGATTTACCTACCATTTTTCTAATACAAATTTGATTAATTCAATATTGAGTTATAAAAATATAAGACCGAAAGAGTGTTATTTATTAACACAGATTTCTTTATCCTCTCTAGAAAGCAGACCATGCCCCCCCTTTTGACATCACCCTAGAGGTGTCCCTATGCCCTGGGTTATATTATCATTATAACAATGAAACACCTTATTATTCAAAAGAATTATATGCTCAAGAGTGCATTGAAAGCTGGCCCTGAAACTTGAACTTTAGGCCTGATCATGCTTCCCATGATCTCAGTGTGTAGATCTCCCCTTCTTATGTAGAAGGACGATTCAATGGCCTCCACAAAGGGTGGGGAATGGATGGCCTGCAGGTGGAATGCACATTCCTACCCTACCCTGGTAGCCCTTCATTTCCACACAGCCTTCTCATCAGGAAAGACAGGCTACCTTCGTGTATATTTGCATGGCCAGTATTAAGAAGCCCTGCATGAAGTGGGCTGCTAGCTTGCCAGAGAACAGCCAAATTCTGGTTAACCTCTGGTGTGAAGTGAGCAAGATGTTCAGCTTCAGCAAGAGCACAAGAAATAATCATGTCTACAAAGCTGACTGGTGGTATTGGGAAGTGACCTGACAGCAGAACAATGCAGAGAGTGAATCAAGTGGCTGAAGACAGACCACCACAAAGTTAAAGATGCTAATGGCACCACTGGGAACTCCCTGTCTTGCCTCTTTAATTAAGAATTCAACTGGGTACTGGGAACTGTCACTGAGCTCCTCAATGGTACGTGACAATCTGCTGAGCAGGGATGGTACCTTATCACCTCCCAGTCAGTAATCTTCAGAGGAGAGCCAGCTGCCAAACGCAGGGCAAGAAGTGACCCTGGTGCTGCAGCCGGTAAGCAAAGAGACTATGCTGCCAAAGCAGCTACAGCACAGCCTAGGTCCTCACTCTGAAGAGTTGTTTTTGAGGGCCCTGGGCAGCATCTGGCTGTAAAACTGGCATCAAAGCAAGTGCTGGAGCCAAAGCCGGAGCTGTTAAGTTTCTGCTACCATGTTTGTTAATATATGGATCGGAGGGATTTCTGGTTCATGGCCCTATTAAGTTATGAATACAAGCCAGGGTTTTGGTGGGCTTCTGTTCAGGGTGAAACCCATGCCATTCCCCATGTGCACCTCCCCTACCCCAATGCCATGTGGGATTCAATGTGAACACTGCAAAAAGAGGGAAAAAGTTAAAAGCCATTATTGTGAAAGTTTTACAAGTCACTTGCTGATTGTTGTAAGTATGACTTGAGGCTCCACAATTAATAGCCTTATATACCCCCTCCCATCTAATACAGCACACCTTATGAACTGGCCACACCCACACTGTCCTGGACCACCTGTAAACTGAGTCCCAAACAATTAATTGCCTTAGGTATCAGGCTTCTTATTAAAAGAAAACAAACCTGCGTACATGCCCCGTCCCCTGTCTCCCAGAGAGCGTAGGGTTTAATGTGCCAAACCTTTCTAAATTATTCAGTACACATGAACACACATGTACAGGAAAGCTGATAAGACTCTCCTCCTCAGACTGGACATAGCTGATATCATTCGAGGACTCAATATTTTAAATAGGTTGAATTCCACTTCAAGTTATCTGCTGTATGCAGCTTCCCTTGATTTTGAGACCAATAGCTATGTCCTTGTATCTAGACCAAGGTTTGCTGACCCAGGAGCTGTTTGTTATTAATGATCTGTACAAGGGTTGCGATATGCCAGTCTAATTTTTTTGCTTTGGCTCACAGAATTGTTTAGAAGTTGATCAATGCAGGTTAAAAAAGTAACACCTTCCACCTGCTCTGTGTATACACATAGGTGTGGGCATGGGTGGATCTTGCTCATTACTGTTGCCCTCAATCCTGTATGTTTGTTCTAATGGCCATAACATTTTGCAAACTAGGGAAATTTGTTTGCTTGGTGCTCAGCCTAATTGCACAGCAATTGTCTGCTTCCAGCCCTTTCTTCACCTCTTTTGGGTCATTATAATCCACACCTTTAATCACAGATCTACTGCTTCTGATCATATAGACATTGCTAACCTTGGTTACAATAAATGAAAACCCCACAGACTCAAAGCCTCCCCCGGCATTTCTGTTGCAGCCTGTGGTGTTAATAGCAGTGGGAATGAACTTTAACACAAATATTTGTCTCTGCATGTGTGGGCATAAAATAGCCTTTAATCTGTCAATTCATATGATATAGAGCAGAAATAAAATTAAGAGGAAATTAATGGAAAACATGAGACCTTTCTCTTCAAAGGCAGACAAATGAGTCAGATTCAGGTTGATGCTTCCAGACAGGACAAATAAGTGAAATCATGGTTGCTGGCCTCAAAGCCGAGGTCAGGGGGCCTAGAATGAAAGAGAAAACATAGGTGGGGGTACAGGAAAATCAGGGTGAGCAGATCTGTTCACCGAGGTCAGCGACTTACATTGGAAAACAGCTTTAGAAAGCAAGGTGTGATGTGCAAGAATACAGGCCTGATATTAGGGACAATTAATCTCATACATAAGGATGTGCATATCCCTGGCACACCTGTTCAGAGATCTTCTGTGGTGAATTTCAGCCCACAGCAAATACATCTGTTCAAATTTATAACCCTGTGTATAAAAGAAGGGTGGAAGGACCCTGAACTATTATTGCTCTCTAATCCTGCTTAATACCCTCAGAGTCCCATCCTGAGTGATGTTATGTACCCTCATCTCCCAATGAGGTAAGTTCAATTGAGGGTGCTCAGCAAAGCTAGGCTTGTTTTTAGTATCTCTCTGAAGGAAGTTTAATGCTTAATTATGCTACAAGAATTAATTTTGCTATGGCAGGAGTCACAAGCTGCTGATGTTACACATTGTAACAAGCTTTTTTTGTTATGAGCACAGTTCCGACTTGGAAGAAATACTGTATGTTTGGTGGCACAATTTCTTTGAGGTGGTGTTGCAAACAAAAGAGTTTGCTCTTTACTTAATTTTTCTAGTAAGTTAATTATTGGGGCAGAATTGCTCCCTGGAAACCTGGCATTGGTGTTATGGCTGACATTCCTCAAACGGAGTATTGCCTGCATGATATTTGACCACCTTAGTTCAAGGACTGGTAAAAATAAAACAAATTACACAAACCAAATGCCCAGAGTCCACACCATTTATTTCTCCTCCAACTGGAAGCTGACCTGCAAGACCCTGAAATCTGCACTTGGCAGAACCATGACTCAGACTTTAAGCCCAGAAGGGACCATTCTGACCATCTAGTCTGACCTCCTGCACACTGCAGGCCACAGAAGCGAAACCATCCACTCCTGTAAGAGACTCATAACCTCTGGCTGAGTTACTGAAGTCCTCAAATCATAATTTAAAGACTTCAAGTTACAGAGAATCCACCATTTACTCTAGTTCAAACCAGCGAGTAACCCATGCCCCACACTGCAGAGGAAGGCAAAAGAGTCCTAGGGTCTCTTGCTATCTGACCTAGGGGAAAATTGCTCCCTGGCTACAAATATGTTGATCAGTTAGACCCTGAGCATATCCGTGAGACCCACTAGCCAGATATTTGGAAAATAATGCATTGTAGTAACTCAGCCGTCCCCATCTAGTGTCCCATTTTTGGCTGTTGGAGATATTTGCTACTGGCAGTCGTAGATGGGCCACAAGACATTGTAGGCAAGCTTATGAAGCTCAGTCTTGAAACAAATTATGTTCTTTGCCCCCACTGCACCCCTTGGAAGGCCGTTCCAGAATTCACTCCTCTGATGGTTAGAAACCTTCATCTAATTTCAAGCCTAAACTTGTTGGCGGCCAGTTTATATCCATTTGTTCTTGTGCCAGCATTGGCCCTTACATAACATCTTTTCCTCCCAGCTGTTTATCCCTCTGATGTATTTATAGAGCAACAGTGTCTTCTCTTAGCCTCCATTTGGTTAAGCTAAACAAGTCAAGCTCCTAAAATTTCCTCTCATACAGTAGGTTTACCATTCTAATCCTAATAGCCTTTATCTGTATCTGCTCCAGTTTGAATTCATCTTAAACCTAGACCAGAATTGCACACAGTATTTCAGATGCCATCTCACCAGTACCTTGTATAATGGTAATAAATGTTAATGCCTATCTCTGCTGGAAATACCTCATCTGATGTATCCTAGGACTGCATAGTTTTTTTTCCCTACAGTCACATCACATTGGTGGTTCATAGTCATCCCATGGTAGACCAATACACCCAGGTCTTTTTCCTCCTCTGTTGCTTCCAACTGATATTGAGTAAAACAAGAATTTTTGCTGTACACTGGGGCCATAAGTGCACGAGCTTGCACTCTACTCTATTACATTTCATCCTATTCTATCCAGCTTTCAAGGTCATCCAAATCTTCTTGTATGATATTCCAGTCCTCGTCTGTATTGGAAGTACCTCTCAACTTTGTGTCCTCCACAAATTGTTTCAGCACACTCCCATTTTTCTGTGGGAAGGTCATTTAGTTTTATTTAACACTTTCCTGGTTCCAAGACCAATCCCTGAGGGACCTCGTTAGTAACCTCCCTCCAACCTGACACTTCACCCTTCAGTATGAACTGTTTTAGTCTCCCCTCTAACCAGTTCCTTACCTGCCCTTCAATTCTCATCATAATCCACTTCTCCAATTTAATAATTTCCCAAGTGGAACTGTATCAAATGCCCTACTGAAATTCAGGTAGGTTAAATCTACTGCATTTCCTTTAAAAAAAAAAAAACAGGGTTTTTTGTGTGTGGTTTTTTTGCTGTTGTTTTTGACATGAGATCAGGTTGGGGGAGGGAGGATAGCTCAGTGGTTTGAGCATTGGCCTACTAAACCCAGGGTTATGAGTTCAATCCTTAAGCAGGCCATTTAGGGATCTGAGGCAAAAATTGGGGATTGGTTCCCCTTTGAGCAGGGAGTTGGACTAGATGACCTCCTGAGGTCCCTTCTAACCCTGATATTCTATACTCTGGCAAACCTTTTGTAAACCATGTTGTATTTTATCCCAATTTCCATTTACCTCTATGTCCTTAATTATTTTCTCTTTCAAAATTTGTTCCAAGACCTTTCATACAATTGAGGTTAAACTAACAGGCCTGTGGTTTCCTTGATCACTACCCCACCTTCTTAAAAATAGGTCCTATATTAGCAGTTTTCTAGTCAAAGTACAACACCAAATTTTAGTTTCATTAAAAATCCTGGCTATTTGGCTTGCAATTTTTTGTGCCAGTTCCTATAATATTCTTGGATAAAGGTTATCTAGGCCCCCAGATTTGGCCCCATTAAACTGTTTGTGTTTTACTTCCATCTTGGATATGGTAATTTCTACTTTCATAACCTCACTTCCATTAGCCACCCTGCCACCACCCCTTAGCTCAGCTCCTTATTACTCTTATTAAAAACTAAACAAGTACTTTGCTTCAGGTGTTGGGTCATACCTAGATTAACTTTAATTTCCACTGCATCTTCAGTGCTTAGAGGTCCCACTTTTTTCCTTTTCTTTTTAGTTATATGGCTAAAGAACTTTTTACTATGGGTTTTAATTTCCTTTGCAAGGTCCAACTTTGCTTGGCTTTTTCAGTTCTCACTTTTCCCCTACAATTACTGACCTCCAAGAGATAGCTTGCTTTGCTGGCATTGAGAGTAGGAGAGAGTTTCCAAGGAGAGGAATTCTGAACTGGAATCCCTGTGAACTGAGATGGAACAAAGAGCAGGAGGTGCTTGTAGAAATCAAATCTGCCCAAGAAGCACTAGAACTGCCCAGAAGGAACTTCAACAAGATGTGAAGAAGAACCTAAAACAGGATGTAGTGGCTTCTCAGAAGGAACTAAAACAGATAGAAATAGGAGTTGGATTGACATTTAGGGTGTCAAAACCAATTTTGGTGGGGTTCCCCCCACACCTCTTCCCCTCAGTCTCACCACTCAGGTTCCTTTATTTGGCATACAGCACATACCACACACCATACTTCTTCCTTTATATACAATGTTCACTTTAGATTGGATTACACATTTTGGGATTGGCTTGGATATTTTGCAGGAACCAATCCCTGTACATGGATTGTGTGGACAGCAGGCTGTACAACTTACTCTTTACCTTAGCTTTACATTTCTGACTAAACTAGTTCATTGTCAATGGTTCCCCAGGTGTTCCCCCTTATCTTAGCTAATACAGACATTCTGTCTTCAGACTGATGATCCATTTACCTTCCTAATCCTGTCTCCCAAAATATAAGGCATGAGCCATGTCCAATTACTTGTGTCAAGATATGCTTACAGCCATAACACTGATTTCCCCTCCAATGGGAAATTGGACCTGAAAGGCACAAAAATCCACTGCCACTTAGGGTAGGGTGACAGTATGGTAGATAGACATTTATTATTTTTCCATTTCATGTGTGTTAAGGTACATTAAAAGGTACAAAATAAGAAGAGCGACAGAGGCTATATGTAAAACACAGCCAGCATAAAATACAATCATGAATATTTTTGGAACAAACAGATCCTTGAGTATACTTCACTCCATTAACGTAGATTGGGAAATGCTCCTGAGACAGTGAAGAAAATGTGTGTGTGTGTGGGGGGAATCACTAATGTTTTCTTCTCTGTCCCAATGCATTTATTTATAGTAACCTCCATAGCCTGACATTCCAGAAGCACACTAATAATGTATTAGTCCTTTGTGATGGAGAAGCACTCTCATGACACTGAATTCCCAGATCAGAACTAATCAGGGTACTTGATACATCTTTAAAAAAACAACAACACTGCCTTTGTTTTTTTATCCAAAGACAGTACAGAATTCATGCAAATATAATCAAACTAGATGATGGGACTAATCTCAGAGAAGTGCACAGGGATTTTCCCACTATCATCACTTGTTACCCTCTCTGTGCTGTGAGTTGGACAGTTACCTAAATGGCCATTCCATTATGGAAGAGTCCTGAGGAATTTTACAGAAAATAGTACTTTTTTCCTATAGAATTTTTAGTGATCTATAGAATTTGATAGCAGTCATTCACTGTTCAATTCCATAGACTTTTAAGTGCAACTTTCATGGAGACCTGATTGCTTCATCTTTAATACATTCTATCAATTTTTTCCATGAGTGTTTCTGAACATTTACCTTCACTGGTGATGCACAGCCCAATGAAGCAATTTGTGAAGAAATTACATTTAAGTGTAGCAATTTGTACTGAGATTATATTTATTTTCTGACTGTATGTTTGTTTGTCTCGAGGTGCCCAGTATTTGACCTCCAGCAAATAGTTCTGCTTTGTCATTAGGTCATTACATGCAAATTCATCTGGACAAGCAAGATTGCACTTTATCTGAACATAGACAAAGAGGCTGAGCCTTCTCTCTGCCTAGCTGTAGTTGATATTCAGGAGTGGTAGCAGGACTCCTAAACCTTGTTAGAGAAAGAGGCAAGCTCAGATAAGAACTTAGATGTGAATTATGGATCTCTCCCTCAGCGTATTAAAGTGATGTCTGTTCTTGTTTGGCAACTGATGCTATTGTGTTGCTATCTGACAGGAATTTTTTTTGAGTGGTGAATGAGCAGTCAGATAGATCACAGTTTATCGTTTTGTATGGACATTGGCCATTAGTCAAAGTCAACCAACATATCCACCAAAACCCCACCCTCGTACAGGATTAAATAGAATTATTGATACAGTGTTTACAAGCAGAAAGAGAGAGTTATTTTTAAGGCATTGTCCCAGACTTTATCTAGACTGCTGTAGTAATATTTTTATATCAAAACAATTCTTAAAGTATTTTCCATGTTTTCCAATTAGGCAAACATTCCCAGTTATTATTGTAATACTTCAGCAATATAAGTTAAGAGTTAAATACAGGGCCAGCATTATGTACAGGCCACATAAGCAGATGTTTAAGATGCTAAATTTTATGGGGATGTCTGAGCACCTCCTGCCTAGGTGCTTCTGCACCAATGTAGCTCTTGCAATTAAATGTCCTGTTTTGTCTGCCCTTTTAATGATGCACCTCCTCTCACATGCACTCCAACAGAGCAGCCAGGTGGGTCCTTCCATCTTCCATTAACTGACCTAACCCTTATCAGACCTGAAGATTCTAATATATGAATACTGAATAGGAACAATTGCTTTGTTTCCTGAACTAAAGGCAAGAGAAACAACATTTAAAATGTAAGCATAAGGGACTTGATGTGAGGGAAATGCTTTTGTGTTAGCAGTACCTTTTTTGCAGTGGCTTTGGGCCGGATTGTATCATTCTATGGTACACAGTGAACCGAAGGCAAGGAAAACCTGGTGAGCTTCCTCTTAACTCCTCTTTCTGTGAGCGAGAGTGTGAGAGCCCAATAATGTCTGTGAAGGGGAAGGGGGTGAAGATTCCCCCTCAACCCTGTAGGAAAAGCAGAAGGGTACCATTGAAGCCCTATAGTTCTTTTAGAATCCACTGGAGATTAGCAGCATCACAAGGCAGCCTTGTGGCTCCACACCAGCTCTAGGGCCCACTGTAGCTGTTCCCTGGTAACATGGCTCCAATGGAGCTGTGATGCAAGGTTGTCTTATGCTGGAAACTGACCCTCATGGGCAGAGTGGAAGGGCAGCTGTATCACCATTTTACCTGCCTTCCTGTTATGTGCCATGGTACTCCAATGGGGCATGATGCCATGGACCTGACTAACCCATCCCTCCCCTGGCCTCCCAAGCAGGAGGGGCTGTGTGTTTGTGGAATGGCTTCTTCACCACTGGCTCTGTGGATGATGATTCTACCCCACTAGCCAGCAGAAAGTGGCTACCAGATTGCATCAAAATGGTGAGAATTTTTGTGAAAAACTAGGTCACAAATTATTTTTTGACCAGCTCTAGTGACTATGCCCTGCCCCATCCTCACACAGGAGGATGGGCAGCACATTGTGGAGCAAAAAGAAGGATCCCTCCCCCACTTCTGAGTCTCTGCTGTTCTAACTTCTCTCCACCCAGGGTATTACCACAATGAGCACTAGTGCCGCTGTGTTGTGCTACTTGAAATGACAAGATCTTCCTGTTCTCATGTTGTTTGTTCTGTCTGCACTACCATGAACAACCTCCAACAGCATACTTACCTCGTGAACACATCACAGATGTGACTTTTAACCAGTCCAGATATTTCATAAATCTATGTTTGGGTTATTGAGGACAGGGTTAAGGTTTCAGCTGAACTGTGGCATACATGTATGTACTTACTGTATTGTCTTTTCTCATGTGTTGGAGCTGGAAGGAAATTAGGGATGGAGATGAAGAATCTGGAAGTGGTGGTGATATGTGGTGGCTAAGGCAGGATAAGCATGAGTACTGTAATGTTTAAGGTTTTTATGTTTGGTGGGGGGCATTTTGCCAATTAGCATCCATCAAGTATTTTAAATGTTTTTTTAAAGCAATGTATTCAGAGAGGACTGGTGGTACCACCTATTATTAAGGTTGCCACACACTTCCCATTATAATATACATTTTTGATCGCAGATAAACTTTGCCAAACTTAAATTTTTGGGACTGAAATTTTCCACGCTGTGTGTTTGCCTCAGGCTGAATTTCTCTTGGAAAATTTCTGCCAAAATGGTTTAGTCATTTCCCAAAATGAGACTAAGGGAAAATCACATTTTTTTAAGAACTCATGTTAAAAAAATTACGGAACCTTTTCTTTGAGAAGCTGTAGTGCCCCTAATGTTTCAGAGCAGGGACTTGAAATTTGGTAGGGTAGTGGGGATGGCCTTTGTGTCAGAGATGTGCCTTTCATGGAGCAAGACCTGGGGGGTGCAGTGAGGAGGAATTAAGGTTGTACAATCTTAATTCTACTCCCTTGTGTATATAGATTAAGATACAATTTTAATTACATCACATATTTTTCACAGGAGCCCTGCTATCATTTCAATTCTTCTGGTATCTGAAAAGTTGTAATTCATAAGTCAAGATGTATCTGTACTTACAGTTCTTAAGCAGCCTATCAAAATGCTCTAAGAACTTTAAAGGTGCTGTTTATGAATTCTTAAATTGCCTGAATCCTCTCACCTCATAGCCTGAGGCTGTAAAATGAAAGCAGACAGACGGTTCTCATTCCATTTTCAGTCTTGTTACAGCTCAGGTACAATAATGAAGTAGTCAGTAATTTTCTTTGAAGAATGTATTTTTTTATCTTGACTAGACAGATTAAGGATATTTAATTTAGGTATATAAAAAAAATCCTATACACCAGAATTTGGCATTTAGTGGTGCTAAATGTCTCTGTGTGTCTAGGAAGAGAATGAAAGTGGGATTTCTTGGAGCAAAGCACTCAGAAACATAAGGAGTTGCCATATTAGAGCAGACCAGTGGTCCATCTTGTCTGGTAGTATGCTGATAGCATTGCTCTATACCTGATGATAAAGGCAATATCTTATAATTTTTGCACTAGTTCTTGCTTATTTATGATGCCTCACATGGGAGGGGGCATGGAAGGAAGATTTTTTTCCTTGATCCCAGTGGGTAGTTATTTTATATACTGAAGAATTCAGTTAAATTTTGATCAATATCAATTTAGACTAGCTCATCTTCGGCCCAATCTCCTCACCCATGGGCGGGGGGAACCCTAATGGGAGGCAGGCAGAGAAGGGCAAAAGTTCTTTAGTTTCACCTCATAGTTTTCTTATAGATCATGCTGTCTGAGGCAGGAGAGAAGTGGAGTGTGGGTTTACCTCCCACTTCCCCACATAACAAGTTATGTATTCCGTCCCTAGAGACCTAGGCCCTCACATAAACTACAAGGTCCATTTCTTGGTACCTCAAATACCTCCATATTGGTTCTAGGGAACCTCCAAGTGCTAGAAACCTCCCACTCTGTCCAGGGACATTCAACTACCTTTCTCACAGAGATCTCCTCATGGATGTCCTGCTGCTTCCTCAGTCTAAGCACACCTACAATAAAACTTTTCTTTCCTGATAGACTTTCCCACTCCACTATCCTCCCTGTCTCTAAAGCTTATGACCTTCAGATCATTTTCAAATTCCACCCTTCACATCTAGGCGTTTGTCAAACCCTGTCACTTCTACCACAATAATGTTTCAGACACCACTCTTTCCAGCCTGTTCGTATATTTTGCCATTACTCTTCTGTACTGTAACTTACTCCTCTCTCCCTCTTACGTCTCATCTCTGCCTGTTCCAGCTCATTCAGCAGCCAATGGCTTTTTGTCTATACTGTGGTGTAGCTATGCCAGTGCAAAAAATACTATCTAGATTCTCTATAACGATGTCACTTACCCAGTTTTGAAATCAAATTCATTTGCAATGGTGTAAGTAACTTTTTGCACCATTGCAGCTTCAAGTGCTTACTCCTTGTTCTTTACTTCAAGGCCTTGCAAATTGCCAGCCCTTGCCTACTTCTGGACTTCTAGTACGCTTCCTCTCATGCACAATGCTCTGACAGCTCTTTCAATTTCTTGGAACCCTTATACTCTAACTTTTGCTCTCCATTCTTTTTCCATGCCATTCCCCATGTCTGGAAAAACCCCTGCACCTTCCCCGCAAGTCTTCAGAACAGGGATTGTTTCTTCCTGTGTATTTATTTGTAGTACCCAGCACACTGATATACTAGTCATTATCTGGACTTGTGGGTGCTACTATAGATACATTAGTAGAGTTTAGTGTATTTTTTTCCCCAACACCAGTTCTCAAGCTTTTGTTTCAGGCTTATGGCAATAGGTTTTATTGGTTTAAAAGGACTAGCTTTGTGAGACCAGATCTGCCTTTGGCACAGGCTCTATATGCTCCATGGTGCTACAAGTCATTGCAACAATATGACAAACTTTCCAATGGAAATGATAACTCATGGTGTGATCTCACAACAGGTATGAAATTGCACCAGTATAGTATACATGGCCCAGTCAATACCAATCATAGAAGATCAGGGTTGGAAGGGACCTCAGGAGGTCATCTAGTCCAACCCCCTGCTCAAAGCAGGACCAATCCCCAATTTTTGCCCCAGATCCCTCAAGGATTGAACTCACAACCCTGGGTTTAGCAGGCCAATGTTCAAACTACTGAGCTATCCCTATGTAGTATTACAACCATATATGAAATATTGGCAACTTTCCAAGATGAAAATAACCATATAAATCAAATGACATTTTCAGCACGTTAGTGTTTTGTCATTTAGTTATACTACCTCCCATTATTTATCTTGTGTAAAGCAATACACAGCCTCGGAAGACTTGCTAAGTGGCCTCCAAGGTAGAATAACTGATCAAAGCAACAGAAAAAAATATAACAGTAACCTCCATGGACTGCTTCCTCCTTTTCCTAAATTCACAAGGGTCTACCCTTAACTGAAGTAAACAAAACAACAACAAAAACCCAGCCAGACAAAAAACCCACCAGACCAGGTATTTATCTTTTTTAGCTTACAAAGATCAATGACATGTGTGCTCCATTCTAAAAGAAAAACATTAGGACATAATTCCATGATCAAAAGAGCAAACACAAACAAAAGGAGAAATGGCATAAGAAAGGAAGAAGAGAAAATACAAACAATAGAGCAAAGGTAAGTGAGGTACTGTGGCTGTATTTCATTTTTAGTTCATTGGATTTCTCTCTCTAGTCTACACATTGACAACAGCTTGTGATCCAGAACAAATTATATTTCACAAAGACTATTTTTCATCACCTACCATATCAATGGAGTCTGTATGACACCCACAAGGAGCATATTTCAAGTTGAAAATCACAATGATGAGAGAATCTGTGGGAGAATGTTTACACATAATATTAACTGAATGGATCAAGGCATTCAACACAACTCTTCCTAACATGGCCAGGGCATTTTATGTTCACAATTGCTGGTAACTGTATTTCTTATTTGTTTGATTGGCATAAATGGTATTGGATCATTCCCCCCACCACTCCTCAACATTTCTGAGTTCATGTTGCTGATCAAGCCAGGCTGAAAGCAATAGCTTTTTAACGTTCATCATTGCAATCCTAAGCTTATTGCATAAAATATTTAAAAGGTGAACCAAAAATTTTCCTAAAGCCTTAAAGGTTGGAGGCCCTACCATGCATTCCTTTCCCCAAAATCTCCTCCAACCTTAACTCAGTCTAAAATATTAACATACACATCCTAACATGTAATTTTCAAATGTCTCCCACTTTTAGGATGAAAATGGAGACTAATGGCTTACTCCAGCCATGCCTCAAATCAATGCAGAAGATGTCTTTCTAAAAAAAAAGTGTAGTTCAACAACAAGTTACTGGGTTTGATAATGTTCATGTACTTAATTAAAGGGGGGGAAAATGAGCAAAGGGAAATTCTTTTAAGTTTAAACATAAACAATCTTCCACAAGTGACAGTGACTTTCTCGGTGTCTACATCAGCCTAAGAAGAATCTCTCCATGGGGTCAGTTGTGGTCCAATTTAAATTGATTTGACTGGAAATAAAGCCCTAAAGGAAGAGAAGAATGTTCACTACTGTGCACATAGTTAGTCTGTGAAGTTTACAAAAAATGATTTCCCTCTCATGGATCTCTCTCTATTCTATTCAATATATTGTGCTCCAGAGAACTGCCACATTTTTGTGGGCTTTCTAAAACTTGTTCAAAGGAACTTTTAGACACAGTTAGCTTGCTCAATTCCAGTCTCTGTTTGAGGACTCAGTGTTCTCTTTTGGGGAACTGTTGTTGTCTTGTGGGAAGTAAATCCAGGTACACAATAAGTCAAAATGATTTCCTATGTGTTTCTAGGAGCACCAATCACCTGGAACCTATAACAGGACAGGCAATTCTTGATTTAGTCTTAAGTAGTGCACACGATACATCTATATTAAATGCACCTCCAAAAATGCACATGATAATGGGTAAGCACGCAAAAGTCAGAAAACAGTAGTGAAGGTTATATGCGTCATATTACTCCTTTTGGTTTTACTTTCACAGTTTTACTTAGAAAATTGGATTTTGGTGCAGGAACTGACTTTTTGTTATGTGTGTACAACACCACCTAGCTCAACCTGATCCCTGACTGGGACATTTAGGAACTAGCACAATAAAAATAGAAATAAATAAATACAGTCTTTATTTCTCAGATACTGCAATGTCCAAGTTTGTAAAGTCATGCAAAGTCACATGTAATATTTTGTGTAGCATTGTAATTGTTACAAGGTGCAGTATCTTTATTAAGTTTCAGAAGAGCAGAGTACCTGCATTTTCCACTGACATGAGCGGGGGCTGCAGCTGGGGAGCTCGTATTCTTTGAAAATCCCGACTGTGCACCGTGTCATGACTGCACCAACAGTACAAAGTGATCCTAAAACCAGTGGTGAGCTGGAGCCGGTTCGCACCGGTTCGCTAGAACTGGTTGTTAAATTTAGAAGCCCTTTTAGAACCGGTTGTCCTGCGAGGGAGAACTGGTTCTAAAAGGGCTTCTGAATTTAACCACCGGCCAAAAGTGGGTCGACTCCGTGGGTGCACTGGGGCTGGAGCACCCACGGGGAAAATTTGGTGGATGCAGAGCACCCACCGGCAGCTCTCCACCCCCAGCCTGGCCCCAGCTCACCTCCGCTCCATCTCCTCCTCCTCCCCTGAACACGTCGCCCCACTCTGCTTCTCCACCCCCCCCTCCCCCCAGCTTCCCGCAAATCAGCTGTTCATGCGGAAAGCCTGGGAGGGCTGAGAAGCAAGCGGCTGCTTTGCACTCAGGCCCAGGGAGGCGGAGAGGAGGTAGGCTGGGTCTTGGGGGGGCGTGAGGAGGGCCGTCTGGGCCGCAGCAGGTAACCTGGGGGGGGGGGGGCGCAGGGGAATCGCTCCCCGCCCAGCTCATCTCCGCCTCCCTGGGCCTGAGCGCGAAGCTGCCACTGTGTCTCATCCCTCCCCAGCTTCCTGCGTGAACAGCTGATTCATGGAAACCGGGGGAGGGGGCAAAGAAGCAGAGCAGGGCAGTGCTTTCAGGGGAGGAGGCAGAGGCGGAGCGGAGGTGAGCTGGGGCCGGGTGCGGTGTGGGGCAGGAAGCTGCTGGTGAGTGCTCTGCACCCACCAAATTTTCCCCATGGGGGCTCCAGCCCCTGAGCACCCAGGAAAAGTTGGCGCCTGAGGTGCCACTTTTGATGGGATCAGTAGGGGGAGCGGCAGCTCGCCCTGCTCCCCCCCAGCTATGCTCCCCCCGCCCCTAGGAGCCAGAGGGACCTGCCGGATGCTTCCTGGGAGCTGCCCCAGGTAAGCACCGCCAGGACTCCCCACCTCACTCTGGCAGGTCCCTCTGGCTCTTAGGGGCAGGGTGGGCACCTACGACAGTGGCCCACGAGACCCTTCTGCCCAGTTCCGGGGACAGTCAGGGACCAGGGGTGGGGGTAGATGGGGCAGTGGTCGGGGGGGGGATCAAGGAATGCGGGGGGTTGGATGGGGCAGGAGTCCCGGGGTGGGCCACATGGGGTGAGGAGGGAACCGGTTGTTAAGATTTTGGCAGCTCATCACTGCCTAAAACCCCTTGGACCTGGCGCATGGAGCATCTTCCTTTGCGTAGGTACATTACAGTGACTCCTAAAGTCACACAGCACTAGTTACAGCAGCTTTTAGGTTTCAGCTTCCACTTCTGTGACACATGTTCATGGCCAACATAGAATGTAAATTACAATGTTTGCTTGGGATGACTTCTAGAAAGACAAAATTAATAATTCCCATCTAAAAACAATACAAAACATCTCATCCTTCCCCCTCCCCCAGACTATGGTTAGTATAAAAGCTTAAACATTTGCAGTCATTTTCTTAATCAGCCAGCCCTTCAGTAAGACAGATGCTTCTGTTTATGTCAGTCTATTATCAAGTCCTTCGGTATTTGAATAATTCTTATGCCCATCCTGGAACATCATTAACATAAATTTCATCTATATTATTCTATGTTCCATGATAAATAGTACAGAGTATTTTTGTTTGGTTGGTTAGCTTATTCCCTCTTGGCCTCAATACCCCCAGAATCTTAGGCAGTGTGTGTGACTTCTCTCTGACAACAGTGGCTGAAAATTAGGAATAATTTGACCAACATCCATCTGAAAAAAATAAAGATAAATAAGGAAGAACTAATTCCAAAATCTTGAGACTCTTATAGGAAATCCATTCCCATAAATGGCTTTTGTATAACAAATGCCATAAATTCCTCAGGGCTTTCTACAGACATCAAATAAATTGAACGTAAACTAGATTACCATTCCTCAGAACATTTTGAGCTAGAATGTGTCTGTCGGTAACTGAAGGTGCTTGCCAGCCATGTAATCTTCTCCTCGCTTCTTATCCATTCAGGTTTTCTTATTAAACCATTGCAGACAGATGCCCCAGAAAGATGTGGGAGGGACCTAACTAAATCCAAGTGACCGATAATTAAAAAAAGGTGTATTGGACTGACTAGGAAGGAAATAGAAAAGCATAATTTGTCAACATTCAGCCAGCCATTTCTGAAAATTTTAGGTCTAACTTTTGAATTCACCTATCTGCTGTTAGGTGTCACCATGATTTACCAATACTGTTCCAATCCTTTTCCTTAAAGATGTAGTAGGCCTGATGTTGTTCAGTCCCATACAGGTCCTATGGGACTTATTTCTCTTTAATACATATACAGTGATGACTGTGTAAATACAGTTATATAATTAATTACACAGATTCTCACTCTCACAGTCTGATCTGTAAATTTGGGGCCACATTACTACTATCCTATCTATTTGCACAGTGATAGCTCTCGGGATCCCCAGTCATTGATCGTGGCCCCATTGTGATAGGTACAAACACACCAAAGAAAAACAGCTGTTGTCCCAAGGAACTTACATTTAAGGAAATATTAATGATTAGTTATTATTATTAATACAAAGAAATTCTGGGGATTTCCAGGATGGACTTGTTTTTTTTCTTCTCTCTTTTTGCTCACCAGATTGGACACCATTCATTAAAGTAAAGAAGGCATAGAACACGTAACTGATAAACTTGAGGGGAGCATTGATGGAATGTTGTTCTGTCTTATCTATTTCTAGGTTTCCATACTGAAGCTAGAATCAAGAGTCTCACGTTATTGTGGTTACCAGAGTTAGAAAATGTTGACCTGTAATTTTTTAATGGGAATTTTTTTCTCTCTGCTTCTTTCTCAGAGCTTCTCTGACTGTAAGCAGAGTGTTAACTAAATATCACATACATTCAAAATGAACTTTCAAATTCGCCATGTCTGAATGAGTTTAGAATTAGACAAAATGATTACCTTGCTCCAGTGTGAACTCAAACACCCTTCTTATTAGGATCTGTTTTGTTGCTTTACCTTTGAAAACCTCAACCCACATTTAGTAGGAAACTAATTTTTTGCTTTTCTCTCAGAAGTGGTTAATTAAGAAAAGGAACACAAATGACACTAGGACTAAAGTCTCTTTTTCTTCGTATAGATTCTTTTTAACAAGAAAAGCTAAATAAAGTATCATGAATGGAACAGCAAGTTCTGAGGCCTCAGAATACACTCAGCAACCGCAGACCCAGGCTTACAGCTTTGATGCTCGTACACAGAACATTGCACAGTAGAAAGCATTAACCAAATTTCCTTTTAGAATATTTCTGCAAGTTCTACAGATCTTTTCTTTTCTATTTTATATAAGTTCTTATATCTATTCGGTATGGGTTCTTACACAAACAGCATGCAGCTTCCCAAACAAGCCAAATCAATATTTCCCCCCCACACAAACAAATTATTGAATCACGGACTGCGACTCATTAATTTAGCCACCGGCAACGCTTAGCTCAGGTTGAACCTGAAAGCCTGCAAGATAGACTGCCCGGGGTGACTTGTTCCACTATTAACAGAGAGAACAGAAAGAATTACTTATCACGCACTGTCCTGATAGGGGTTATATATTATTGTCAACAAATACAAAAAGGTGTGTTTCTGGTGTGCACCACTGAGCAGAATCTGCCAGATTTTGCTCCGCATCCAGCAATGAGCTCCAGGCACACAGACTATGGTCCTGCTGCACAGTCCCCTTCCACGACAATGGAACTCCATGAGCACATAGCTCACTGCAGGACAGGGGGCTTGGAATTATTTTAAATAAGCCTATAGTCTAATCAATATGATAACTGTACCAGTTCATTCCTTTGCAGATGTCTAAGATACTGAACTCAAGTCATAACACTGTGTAATATTATATCTTTATATTTCAGTGATTCCTGTATATGCAGCATTCAAAGTGCTTTGGGATCCTGGAGATTAAAAGGCACTATCAAATATAAAGGCGTTATTCATTGTTATGTGACTCACCATCTTAAATGAAAAGAAAATGTCATCAATGTTTATAATGGTATTTCATAGGAATTGCCTAAAGTATTTAATATAATTTAGAATGTAGAACTGGTTGGTAGCCAGAAGATTTGGCAAGGAAAAGCTACAACTCACAATATGGTAAACAGATTAAAAAACCCTCACAATGATATCGTATTTAATTAGCTTCACCTGTGATGATGAAGAAAAAAAATATCCTATCAATTCCTGAGCACTTTTTAATTACCGGGGAGGGGGGAATAAAACAAACTCATTCAGCTTTTCAGACGATGACAGGGAACCTGACAGGCAAATTAACATGCAATTATCCAGCAAGTTGAGAATGTTGCTGAGCATTTACAGAAGGTTTTCTAACTTGACTCAAATGCCAGGTTAATTTTTTTTAGAGTGTCCATTTTTCAGCTACAGATCCTTGGAGTGAAAAACAAGATGGCCAGCATCTCACATCCAAGGATTAAATAATGGAGGCTGGGGCGACCACACCTCTCGCTCCTAGGGGAACCAGGTGTTCGGTTTTTGACCAGAACATCTGGATGAAAAGGGATCCTGACAGCTCTAGTTAGCACTGCAGACTGGGCAGTTGACTGTCCGGTTGGTGGCTCCACGCAGCGGGGCTGGCAGGCTCCCTACTAGCCTCCGCACAGCTCCCGGGAAGCATGTCTGGCTCCTAGGCTAAGGGATGGCCGTGGGAGTGTCCGTGTGCTGCCCCGTGCCCCCACCGCAGCTCCCATTGGCCAGGGCAGGGCAGAGGACAAATTAGTGCGACTCACGACTACTCAGCAGGCGGCAGTTGAGGGGTTATGGCGTGCACCTCGCCTGCTGCTGCCAGCCCTCTTCTCCTCTCGCTCCTCCTGTGGCTGGGCTCAAGCTGCAGTGCATGCTCCTGTGGCGACCCCGGATCTGTTGCCCCATCGCCGACACCCAGGAGTCTGAGATATGTATCCCCGTCTCTGAGTGCTGGGAATGGGGCTGCTGGAGGGGAGAGGAGGAGAATGAGATGAACCCAGTGCCCCCCCCGCCCATCTCTTCCCCTCCAGCCCACCCTCCTCCCTTCCCAGCTGGGTGATTTAGGCAGCCCCTGGAAGAGTGGAGTCCTTCCGGGCAGCATCATAATCAGAGAGAGAAAATAAAACCAGACAATAAAACTCAGCCAGCAGCCCAGGGCCCAGGCAGAGCAGAGTCCCCTCAGTGCCAGGTAGCCTGCCTCTGGCCCCTTCACTCTGGGGCCCAACCTTCATACTGGGCATGGCAGCGTTGCAGCCCCCTGGGCGAGGGACCCGCGGGCACGGGAAGCCTCCTGCAGCTCGGGCGACCAAGCAACCGGGGGGGGGGGGGGAAGGAGTGAGCCAGGGGCAGGGAGCAGGGAAGGGGTGGGGTAGGGGCAGGGCCTCATGGAAGGGGCGGGGCAGGGCAAGGGTGTTCGGTTTTCTAGAATTAGAAAGTTGGCAACCCTACTTGCTCCTACTCCTGGCTTGAGTAAGCAGCACTCCCCCACAGGTCCCTTCTTTGAAATAGCAGTAGCTAGAACAGTCCATCTGCTGTACCACTGCTTTCCCTCTTTTACATATTATCATTATCTGGCTCAATCTGCATTACTATATTGTATGTAAATTCTTTGGAGAAGAGGCTACTTTTGGTGCCTCGCTCAATGACCCCGTAACCTGGTTGAGGCCTGAAGGCACTACTGTAATATAAATGTTAAAAATAGTAGTGAATTGCTATTGTTCCACTGGAACAAGAATATGTTAGAGAAAGATGCTCCACTCTTTAGTAGCAAAAAGGCTGCAGTTGGTTCCAACATCAAAGGGATTAGAGAGAGAGAAGTCTTATGAAAAAAATATAAGAAAAAAAGGTAAAATGAAAAGGGGCTATACATCCCTCTATTTATTTATTTTTAAAAGCTTAAGGAGTAATTTAAATTCATGTCAGTGGAACAGAAACAATAGTCACAGGGTTCATATTTTCCCGTCCCTGCCTTTATTAACATGTGAGGAGGGGACTAGAAATGGGGATCTCTGGAAGGAAACCAAATCCTATGTTATGGGTTTTTGTTTTAGCCTGGGGCAGTACAGTTAGGAAAGAATCAGAAAATGCTTAATGGGGAGGAAGTACTTGTTTCCCTGTATGTAGTTGTTATAGAAAGATGGGGCTTTGTGAGGATGGGGACTCAGAAGCACCTCTCCATTCCAGGGGGTAGAAGTCTAATTAGAATACAATTCTCTGAGGTAGCCTGACTGACTAGCAGCAGCACCATGTACTGCCATAAGGAGAGTACAAGTACATGTCCAAAGCTGATGATAGCTCAGTCCATTGCTACCTGGGCGGAAAGCACTATGGTGATGGTAAATTGCACAGCTGGTTCTCTAGCAACCCTTCTGCTGGACCAAAGAGGCAGAATCCAATCCTGAAGAGAGAAAGCTGCTGTGACACTGGGGCCTTAAGGACTAGGGAAATTAAAAGCAGGAATGTGAGTCATTAGAAGGCACCTTCCTCTGCCCCTGGGGAGAGAAGGTAATCTCATATTGGGAAGAATTTAAACCTTCTTATACTGGTCCAGACATCAGCTTGCTAAGCACTTGGTTGGGGATGACTGGTGCATGAATGGAAACTATGGGGCTTCATTTTTCATTGGTCAGCACTACTTTTATAAAACTTACTCAACTCTTAAAGCCAGGTGCTCTTTATGAATCAGAACTCCAACTTATTCATTCCTAATTTGAGTTTCTATCTTACACCATCAGTGTTCCTAATATTGTGTAGTGCGATAGGGTTAGTGTAGAGGGATATGGAACTGAAATCTGCCATTCGTCACACCAGCACTTTTTGTTTTGACAATAGATTCAGAGGCAACGAGTTTCTAATCTGCCAGGGGGATGCTCCCTCCCGGCCCTGCCCAGACCCCACCCCCACTCCACCCCTTTCCCCAATGCTTCACCCCCATTCCACCTCTTCCTCGCCCAGTTCTGCCCCCTCCCCCAAGCTCGCTCATCCCTCCCCCAGTGCCTCCTGATGCCATGAAACAGCTGATCAGCGGCAGGCAGTAGGCGCTGGGAAGGAGCAGGAGGAGCTTATTGGCGGGACCCACAGGCAGGCAGAACACACTGGGGGAAGGGAGAGGCATTGATACGGGGGGTTGACGGTGGGTGCTGACCACCCATCATTTTTTTCCCCCGTGGGTGCTCTAGCCCCAGAGCACTCATGGAGTTGGCACCTGTGAATAGATTCAAGGTGCTCCTCACCAGGGTCAGTTGTAAATTTTTGTCACCAGCTGGCGTGCTTTCTCTTTCTAAATGTAAAGGGAAAAGGGGGAGAGCTACAAATTCTTCCCAACCTTGTAGATTTAAAGGGTAGGTCACAAAAGAAAACCTGACACATGCTTGTAGCAGAACAAGCAAGGTGAAAACAGCTGCTCCAGCTACACTTTGATAGACAGCTTCAATCTGCCAGTTTGTTTTCCATCTGGAAACGCTAATCCAGAATGCTGTCAACTGCTTCT
The DNA here is from genome assembly GCF_965140235.1 of Caretta caretta. Lineage (NCBI taxonomy): Eukaryota > Metazoa > Chordata > Testudines > Cheloniidae > Caretta > Caretta caretta. The sequence goes on along the minus strand of NC_134212.1, from coordinate 71,659,181 downwards.
CTAAAAAGGTTTTTCTTTTTCATCACCTCAACCAGCAGAAGTCCCCTGTGAACAAACATGCTGAAGGTAGATAAGGAGATGGGAATTGAATTTCTTGCCTGAATTCCAGCTGTGATCCTTTCTAAAATTAGGAGGGAACTAGGACAGAGGTTAGCCCACTGCTCACAAAAGGACGAAAGAAATTTACCAGAGGCTGGAGTTTAGCTTTAGATTATGAGCAAAGTTCTGGTCCATCTTGCATGAGCCAAACATTGAGTGAAACAGTAGGGACTCTCTCCTATTATGGTCACAACTTGTACAAGCCCATGATAAATTTTGTACAAAGTGTGCCCTGAGAGGTATCATTTGGAAAGTCATAATCTGCTCCCATTGTATCATAATCCCATTGAAATATGTACAGCAACACTATATGTGAAGCTGTGAGATTCTATTGTATGAATGTTACTAAAATATCCTATAATTATGGGTAACACCCACAGACCAGTTTTTCAGAGACAAAGACACATTGGCATCCCAGGCTAGAGAATTGAGGAGACACAGCTATTCACTATATGTCATACCTATACAACAGAAAAACAGAATATGGGACTACTGCTGCAAAGTCAGGGAGCCCCATTAAGGGGGTACACTCAACCATTTTGCAGGCTTCCTGATGCCATTTCCATTAGCTGTTGGGAGGAGATAGGGTGCATGCTACTCCTGTTTGGAGCAGCAGTAAGGAATACTATAGATCATGTTCCCCCACAAGCAGAGTAGCCTAAGGTAGGATCCCTCACTTGTCTGTTTCCCCTTAACACCTCTTGTACTTCGTTCAAACACAGTATCTTTTGATCTCAAGTTTTAGCATCTGTTTCATTAACCTCACTGTACCATGCCTGGTCACCAATCACCTATATGAGCAGAGTATGAAAAATGTTGTAATATTTTATCTATATGAATGATCTGATTATAGCTAGATCAGGTATCATTCTATACCAATGGTAAGCTTCTATCAAACTTAAAAGCTACAATACTACTGGAGATAAAGATATTCTGATAACTAGCTTTTTAATACTCTCCCAACCCCCAAAAAGTTCATTCTTCTAAGGTGTTCTAGAACTAATTCATAGTGGGTAAATGCCACATAAGTGTTTTGTTTATTACTTACAATTAGTCTAATTTGAGTTATTTTAGTGTTCAGGTGTAGTAGGGATCCTAACTGCACTATAATGTAATATCTTCCCCTTTCTGTGTACAAAGAAGTTCTTTGCTCTGTTTACTATGGGTGGTAGTTGTCCTCAGACCAAGGTTTCACTAGGTAAGACAATTTTACTACAACTTAGTGACTGTTTCATAACAGACATTCTATCTAACTATCACATCAAACTCTTCCTGCCCAGCACTGAGAGTAACAAGAAAAATCAAAGGTCTCCTCCTTTCCAAGTATTAAAATACACACTACAAACTCCTCAACCCAAACCTCCATTTTCCACCAAACCTTTCCCCTTCCTCTTTTTATTCCTGTCAGGTGGACCTGGAATGCTAATAATTCCCAGCTGCACCTGATCTTCAGCCAATTAATTGCCACTGCTTTGTTCTCTAGAACATTAAGAGAAAGTGAACTTTCCTTATGAGTTACTTGTTTTTTCCTGCATAGAAAAAACAATTGACCAAAAATGGCATAATAGCAGCAACATGGATTTCAATGCTTTATCCACAGAACAAGTATGGCTCAGAAAGCAATTCCCAGTTGGAATTTGAAGGATCCAATAGAGAGCTGAGAGAGTATAACAGTCTCTATGCTAATCCAGCCCTTAACCTCTCCACTGAGCCTACATGTTAAATTTTCAAACAAGCACTTTTGTGCTTTCTCCCAAGCTGCTCCTCACACTTGGGAGAAACACCCCATAAACATTTGGAAAGCTACCTCATTACCCACTTTCCAAACCCTCCTTAAAATTCTCATTTGCTATGATGCCTACAAAAAAAAATTTGACAATGGTTAGACTCTGGGTGTGCTGAGTCCACTGCCTATCATGGCTTCCTTGTAATTCCACATTCATCTGTGTGTATCCCTTTAATATCTCATTGTACATTTAGACTGTAAGCTCTTTGGGGAAGGACCATCTTTTTGATCTGTGTTTTACAGCACCTAGCACAATGATTCCTGCTCCATGACTATGGCTCCTATGTCCTATGATTAAGTTATGTGATGGGGTATACAAATCCCACACTGGGATGGAAGGGGTTAAAGGACAGTGCCGGGGGGGCAATTAGTCCCGCCCCTCTACCCTGCAGAGCATGCTCCAACTGGAGACAGGGTTGAAAAGGGAACAACCCAGCTCAGAAGGTGGAGGAGGAGTATATACCTATCTTGAAGGCTTTTACCAAAAGGCGCTAGACATGCCTCCCTGAAATGCCAGTACTGTGTGCTGAGCCACATTGGGGCTGATAGTTTGGTTTCCTTTTCTTTATCTAGGAGCAGAAGTGGAGGGAAGCAGTGGTAGGAAGTGATCCAAGGAGGGTAACTTAGAGGGTCCCCCCCACACTATGGAGATCCAACACTGCTAACCCTCCTAGGGCCCTGGCTTGGAGCCCAGTGGAGTGGGCAGGCCTGGGCTCCCCTACCAATGCCTCATGCTAATCACTAGGCCTCACAGTCCACCAAGGACCTTATTACAGGCCACCACAACAAGGACAAAGGTAATCAACTCATTGCATATAGCAAGACCACTAGACAGCCTTCAGGTCAGTAATAACTCTTGATTGGGTAGGCTTCATCCGGTGAACTGAGTGAAAGATTGCAAGCCTCTAGTCAGCCAATAATTTTTCTAAACTTCTCAAGTAAATTCCTTAACTACCCTTGACCACTAAGGGGTGCACACCTAGTTTCTGTTTATCTTTTTGTATTACCTGGAGTATTTCTATTTTTGATTTTTAAAAAAATCTTAATCTTTGAGGGATCTGTGAGAATTCCCTTGTTTCCCTTTGTATGCTCAAAACAGATTTAAGAGCTTTCCAGCTCTTTTAACTATCAGGCTAACAACTTCACCACTTTATTTCCTGAATTATAATCATTCCATTGTCAGAAAAGTGTGTACTTAGTTCCCCCCTCTCCACAGGAATATTTGATTTAGTTTGGATTTATTTTTATTCTGTTTCAGCATTTTCTTTCTTCACAGAGAGACAGAGATCCCTGATAATACAGCTCCATTGTCTTTATAACATTTGTGTTTTCCCTTGCAATTCTCCTTTTCATTATTCCTATCATATTTTTTCTCTTTGCAAAATCTTTAGAAAATACTTTCCAGCATACCAAAGCCCTCTGTTGCTAGGGAAATCTTATTAACTTTAAAGAAGTTTTGCAATTCATTTAGAATATCTGCTACTATCATGTTGTCTTTCATGAATGAATATTTAAGGCTCCAAAATGCATGGCTTTCCGTTTAGCAATCTCTTTTTAACATTAATGGCTAGATCTTCAGCTGGTGAGAATCTGTCTAAGTCCATTGAAGTCAATGGAGTTGTGCCAATTTATACCAGCTGAGGATCTGGCCATAAATCTACAGGATGATGATGATTAAGACAACTAAATATATTCCACACCAGCCTACATGATACCAGAAGATAATCAACATTACAATCTAGGACAAATATCTACCCCCAAATATCTGCTAGCTCCTTATCTTTACATGGAGTTTTAGATTTCAGATAGATATTGCAAGTGATAATCTAATCTACTGGGTTTCAGTTCTCATTTCTCTCCTTTTTACAATTAGGATGTCCTTCACTTCTTAATATATCTCTTATGAAAGTGGCGACATCTATGTTATGAGCTAATTATTTCTTATGTGGCAGATCCTCAGCTGGTGGAAGTTGCAATAGCTCCGTTGACTTCAGTGGTGGTAGGATAATTTACAGCTGGGAAAAGCCAATTATATCTCATAGTCTCTGAAATAATGCACTCTAGGACATGACTAAATGGAAAAGCCTAAGAATATCAATAAATTTAAAAGAGCAGCAATAGGACCAGAATAGAAGTTCTTGGATCCTGGTTCTGAGCCAGGTGAGAGAAGGTAACGTGGTCCATATCCCTCCAGATATTTTCAGGTTATTGGTAGCTAGGGAAAGAGTTTCATTCCTCCTTAGATAGCTCATCAGGCAGTAGAGAGAAGGCTGTGAATCTCCACAAGGTCTTGCTTGATGAGAGAAGTAAAGGCCTAGGGGAAGAATCATGGCTGAGGCATGCTCAAGAGTCAAGGAGATTTAATGGAGGAGTTGGGAGTCTGTCTTCAAAAACTTCTAATATTTGGAGTACCTGTCAGAAATTAACTTGTGACAACCTTTCTCTGTAGGTTTCTATACTGTGGCTCTCACCGTAAAAACTTTAGCTTCCTCCCTCACTTTAATCAAATTGCAAAACAATGAGTGTTTGCTGTGTTTTATCATCAGTTACAACCTACGCTTGATGGGGATCACAGCTTGAAAGAAATCTTTCCCACATAACCTCTTGTGGCCTTCAAACAACCCCCCAACATCACCAAATTTCTCCTCAGAAGCAAGATTCCCAGAGACCAGAATAAACCAACTGAAAGCATCACCAGACCTTGCTGGAACAACAGATGCAAAACCTGGAGAGACATCTCCACTGCTCCAATGATTAATACACTCTGCAACACACCTTTCAAGATCCATAAGCCTTATACTTAAAAAGAAAAGGAGTACTTGTGGCACCTTAGAGACTAACCAATTTATTTGAGCATGAGCTTTCGGCTGTAGCTCACGAAAGCTCATGCTCAAATAAATTGGTTAGTCTCTAAGGTGCCACAAGTACTCCTTTTCTTTTTGCGAATACAGACTAACACGGCTGTTAATCTGAAACAAGCCTTATACTTGCCTATCACAACATGTAGTGTACCTCATCCAGTGCATCAAATACCCCAACAACAATTATGTGGGTGAAACCAGACAATCACTATGCTCTCAAAAGAACTCCCACAGAAAAATTATAAAAGACCAAAATACCCTGTCTCCCATGAAAAAACACTTTTCACAAAGTGATCACACTATATCTGACCAGTCAGTTTGTGTCTTCAAAGGAAATCTGCAGAACGCCTTCAAAAGATGAGCCCAGGAACTTAAACTCATAATGCTGCTGGATACTGAAGTTATGTTGACATAAGCTGTAATGTAGATATAGCTTATGTCACTCTGGGAGGGTGAATAAATAATCTCCCTGAGCGACGTAAGTTACACCGACATAAGTGCCGGTATGAACAGCGCTATGTTGGTGGGAGAACTTCTCCAGCCGACATAGCTTCCAGCTGACATAGCTACCACCTCTCACGGAGGTTGTTTTATTTTGCTGATGGGAGAGCTCTCTCTCCCATCAGCATAGAGTATCTTCCCCAGACATGCTGCATGGGCAGAGCTATATGTGTAGACAAACCCTAAAAAACACCGATTTAACAGAGACACTGGTTTGATAGCCTATTATAACAACTTGTAACAAACCCTGCTGTCTATTAACCCTGCATTGTCCTACAACTACAGGTGTTAATTGAGCAAGCCATTTTCAGTGGTCTCCTAAAACATGTGTGAACCTCTTATGTTTAACAATCTGTCTCATCTTATATTTAGCATGGACATTCTAGTTTCTTTCTGCAGACTTAAAGAAGAGCTCTGTGAAGTGTGAAAGCTTATCCCTTCCACTATCAGATGTTGTCCCAATAAGAGATATTACCTCAGCCTCCTTGTCTCTTTCAAAACAATTAGCAATGGATTAGAATTTGAGTTAGACCATGGGTTCTCAAACTGGGGGTCATGACCCCTCAGGGGGTCACGAAGTTATTATGTAGGGGGTAACAAGCTGTCAGACTGCACCCCAAGCCCTGCTTCACCTCCTGCATTTATAATAGTGCTAAATATTTTTAAAAGTATTTTTAATATATGGGGGGAGGGTTGCTCTCAGAAGTTTGCTGTATGAAAGGGGTCACCAATACAAAAGATTGAGAACCACTGAGTTAGATTGACAAAGTACCAAAATATTAAGATTTTGCTCTCTTTCCAAAGCAAATACACAGTGTTTTGTCAATTCTGATCAAGCCTATATGTCCAATTTACACCTTCATCCTGTATATTGTATTTTTGAGAGAATCTTCCAACCTACCAGATGGCAAAAACGATTTCAATTTATTACCTCTCCCATCATCCTGATCAACTGTACAGTTAGAATGTTTAATGGAACATCAATAATAACATGTCAAAATGTGCCCCATAATAATTGAGATCCACTAGTAGAAACCTTTCATCAGCCCCTTTTTTCATTGCTAAGTGTATGCACACAGTTAAACAAAACACCTTCATCTCTGTTAAATTATCATTATTGGCAAGCTGCAGCGATTTCCCCCCTCATCACATCCTCCATATTTTCACCTGTCTTTTTAAAGCTATTTAAAAGTAAAAGGTAAGCCTTTGTGGTGGTGTTGCAGAGATAAGAACATGATTACTAAAATGAGGGAGGCTCAAAGGGAGAAGGCAATTCATTGTTGTACAGTGGGATGGGTCTTGCATTTACAAACACTTCAACATTTTAACTTTGTCATTAGACAGAAAATGTAATTTGATTTTTTTTAAGGCAAGCAAGCTGTATGTTCTTCAGGCCGGAACACCTTTCAATATTATTTTTTGTTTTCTCCTGAATCCCTCCAACTGTGCTGTAGATCCCTTGTGGGAATATGTACTGCCAAGCCCCCTAATGTTGATATTTCTCCTTCCTCTTCCACCATGTCTTACTTGTCAAAGTATTCTTGTCAAGATAACACTTGTTTCCTAGCTTCACCATATTCCACAGTGAAGTAAATGAAATTTCTTCCCTGCTCTATTCCTCTGATGACAGTTTCATCACCAGCAGGTTTCTGTTTGTTCCTCCTGCTCCTTTGAGTCTCTCCCATGTGTTTCATTGCTCTTTCTCTCAGATGCTCCCTTTTTCTTGAATCACAAATCTATATCTACACTCCATGACTCACATGTGCTTTCTTTATTCCCCAATTGAGCTGCACCTAAAACTATTATAGATTTTTTTCCTTGAGGACACTTTTAAAAATAGAAATGGGTCAGAACAGGAACCCCGGCTCCAAATATCCCTGAATTCTGTGGTGAAAGAGCCAGAATAGATTCTGTATGGAAATCTATTGCTCACACATGCCTCTACATTAAACAGATTCTCCTGGAAGCAATAGGACTAACAAATATTAAATTTCATACAACAATTTGGTGCTTACAATTTGTTCATACAACAAATCTGTTAGTTCAGATTGTCCACAGCTGTGGTAAAAACCACGTGTGTGTGCGGGGGGGCATTTTCAGTGGGAATCTTACAAAGATTTCCTCATGGAAGCTATCCCATAGCATCCTAGGGGAGGGGGTGAAGAGGAAGTTTGTCTCTCCTTTCCCCCGTCCCACAGAAAAGACTGTGGGGCCAAGCCCCAGGCTCAGCAGATCCTCAGATATTAAAGAGAGTTCCTGTGCCTCTGTATTGGCTCTGGCCCCAAGCATACATCTACCCCCAGCTCCATAGCAACATGGTTTCATTGGAGCCAGAACAACAGGAACTCCCCCTGAGCCACAGTGATTCCCTAGCACCCCAAGGGGATATGTAGAAAAAGTAAGCCTGAGGGTGTTACGCATGCATATGGGCTATCCGCTCCTTCCCTTACATGCTCCATCTGCTCTCCCTGACCTAGAAAAACACTAAACTAGAGGGTTCACAGCTTTGGTGGAACTCAGAGCATTCACCAGCTACTGGATAAGCTTGGGTAGCCAGCACTAATTACAGGGCCTAGGCAATTGGACTGTGGCATCCCCACTACCAAGATGGGTGTCAGACACAGGTTCTGTGCCTGGAGAGTGTTACCTAGAATCATAGAATATAAGGGTTGGAAGGGACCCCAGAAGGTCATCTAGTCCAACCCCCTGCTCGAAGCAGGACCAATTCCCAGTTAAATCATCCCAGCCAGGGCTTTGTCAAGCCTGACCTTAAAAACCTCTAAGGAAGGAGATTCTACCACCTCCCTAGGTAACGCATTCCAGTGTTTCACCACCCTCTTAGTGAAAAAGTTTTTCCTAATATCCAATCTAAACCTCCCCCAGTATGCAAACTCCACTAAGCCCCCACAAGCAAAGGGCACGTGGGACCCAAGGCATAGGGGTCCAGTATGGGGAGTTCATGAGATGTATCATCTCCCATGACAAGCCTGGGGAGCAAACGACTCAGAGCAGAACCAAACCATTATGTCCCACGTAGCACTGCAGGGTACGATGTCTGTCTGGCTAAGGATTTTATGAAATTAGGGATATCACACAATGGATTCATATTTAAGTACTTTTAATCCAAACCTATAAGGCTAATATATCTGAATTTTGAATAATAAGCTTTTGCCAGCATGAAGCCGATAACACAGACATGACCTTTGCATGCATATTTTAAAGAAATAGGTATTGTAATCCCAGAGCATAATAAAGATGGACATGTTATTCATATTTCTCAATACTTTGCATGCTAAAAATATTAATATACATGCAGAATGTTCTGCATTTCTAAAAGCCAAGCACTTTGAATTGCAAATTTTATTTTTTAAAACTCATCCATTTTGCCCTATAGATTTACCCCAAAATAATGAAGCCTGAACTTGAGAATTGTGTGACTTCAGTTGTAAATTGGTCTTTGTGTTTCAGATTAACTGAAGATGCCAGCTGAAACAACATTCCAAACGTAGATGCAAATGTGTGTTTTGTCGTTGAATCTGTGTGCAACCCTTGGTTTGGGAGGCGAGTTGTGTTTGGGGGGAATATTATCTCTAGGAACTGGATATCACAAGTTAGGGCTGTGAGGGGCAGGAGAAGCCTTGCTGAAGTGGGAGATCTGCACTTTTGGAAGGATAGCATTGCGTTGGCCATGTGGAACTTGTCCTTGTGGAACAAGTGGAAGAACAGCAATAATCACTTTGTGTAAAGGAGCAGTACAAGCCCTTCCCAGTGTTATGAGACGTTATGCAAGGGGTCAGGCAAAAGGAGAATTCTCACAAAGATACAGCAGGTTAGGAATCCCCGTCAACTGGGTTTTACCCACTGTGTACTAGTGGTTGGTAAAGGTTGTGTAACAACACCCAAAAATAGGGAAAACTTTGTTTCTATCCACATGTGTATTTAGGGCAGGCTCACTCATAGGTCCATTGTGGTTCACAGTGCCTATGAACTAGAAACCACATGAGACTTAAATATAAAAATTCGCCACATACCCAAAGCTGAAGCAGAAGATGGGTGAACTCACAGAAGTCTAAACAAATGAAATGTTTTTTTCACAGCTAGTCCCTGATTCTCCCTTATATCAAATCCACTTTGAATGATTCTAGTAGTGTAAAGGGATCTTTAAATGAGTGTAAAATACATTTATGCTCTGTTTAGGGTATACTATTACACTGTCAGAGAGAGATGTATCGTGGCTATAATGTACATAGGAATCAGTGCTCTAAACCAGTGGCTCTCAACCTTTCCAGAATACCCATTCAGGAGTCTGATTTGTCTTTTGTACCCACAAGTTATCCCTCACTTAAAAACTACTTGTTTACAAACCCAGATATAAAAATACAAAAGTGTCGCATCACACTATTACTGAACAATTGCTTTCTTTCACATTTTTACCATATAATTATAAAATAAATCAATTGAAATATAAATATTGTACTTACATTTCAGTGTATAGTATATAAAGGAGTATAAACAAGTCATTGTCCATATGCAATTTTAATTTGTTTCAACTTTGCTAGTGCTTTTTATGTAGCCTGTTGTAAAACTAGGCAAATATTAAGATGAGTTGATGTACCCCCTGGAAGACCTCTGCGTACCCCTGGTTGAAAACCACTAAATCATCCCAGCCAGGGCTTTGTCAAGCCTGACCTTAAAAATATCTAAGGAAGGAGATTCCACCACCTCCCTAGGTAACGCATTCCAATGTTTCACCACCCTCCTAGTGAAAAAGTTTTTCCTAATATCCAACCTAAACCTCCCCCATTGCAACTTGAGACCATTACTCCTTGTTCTGTCATCTGCTACCACTGAGAACAGTCTAGATCCATCCTCTTTGGAGCCCCCTTTCAGGTAGTTGAAAGCAGCTATCAAATCCCCCCTCATTCTTCTCTTCTGCAGACTAAAGAATCCCAGTTCCCTCAGCCTCTCCTCATAAGTCATGTGTTCCAATCCCCTAATCATTTTTGTTGCCCTCCGCTGGACGTTTTCCAATTTTTCCACATCCTTCTTGTAGTGTGGGGCCCAAAACTGGACACAGTACTCCAGATGAGGCCTCACCAATGTTGAATAGAGGAGAACGATCACGTCCCTCGATCTGCTGGCAATGCCCCTACCTATATATCCCAAAATGCCATTGGTCTTCTTGGCAACAAGGGCACACTGTTGACTCATATCCAGCTTCTCGTCCACTGTAACCCCTTGGTCCTTTTCTGCAGAACTGCTGCCGAGCCATTCAGTCCCTAGTCTGTAGCGGTGCATGGGGTTTTTCTGTCCTAAGTGCAGGACTCTGCACTTGTCCTTGTTGAACCTCATCAGATTTCTTTTGGCCCAATCCTCTAATTTGTCTAGGTCCCTCTGTATCCTATCCCTACCCTCCAGCGTACCTACCTCTCCTCCCAGTTTAGTGTCATCTGCAAACTTGCTGAGGGTGCAATCCATACCATCCTCCAGATCATCTATGAAGATATTGAACAAAACCGGCCCGAGGACCGACCCTTGGGGCACTCCACTTGATACCGGCTGCCAACTAGACATGGAGCCATTGATTACTACCTGTTGAGCCCGACAATCTAGCCAACTTTCTATCCACCTTATAGTCCATTCATCCAGCCCATACTTCTTTAACTTTCTGGCAAGAATACTGTGGGAGACAGTGTCAAAAGCTTTGCTAAAGTCAAGGAACAACATGTCCACCGTTTTCCCCTCATCCACAGAGCCAGTTATCTCGTCATAGAAGGCAATTAGATTAGTCAGGCTACTCACTATTATTATTCTCACACTACTCATTATTCTCACACTGCTTTCAGAGAGTTGTTATTAATTAACTGCTTTCTCCTGAAACTTGAGTTTTTCCCTCCAATTCATTATGTTTAACCCAGGCTGTATTATGTTGGATGTGCAAGAAAAGCAGAGTGATATTTTATTTCCCGTGGACAGAAAATATTAGCAGAATTATTCTCCTAAACACCCGAAACACTTTCTTGCCCCTTATGACTGGAACTGCCTTCCCAACTTCAGGCAGTTCCTGCTTCTCCTCTCACGCTAAGTATGTATGTTTAATGCCATTGAAAGCAATGGCGCTACTTCTGATTTACACTGATTTCAGTGAGAGGCAAATCAGGCTCCCAGTGCCATTTGACCACAATCTACTCCTTAAAAGCATTTCTGCCATAAAGCTTTAAACACAGACAAGTCAGAGACTAAAAAGAAAAGCAAAATGATAGTTTCCAGATAGGCCATCAAGTGAAAGATCTTGAAAACACATGCACAAAATCAACAAGGAGCATAAGCTTTAATTGAGCATAAGCTTTTCTGGGTAAAAACACCACTTCTTCAGATGCATGGAGTGAAAGTTACAGATGCAGACATAAATATACTGACACATGAAGAGAACGGAGTTACCTCACAAGTGGAGAACCAGGGTTGACAGGGCTAATGTGATCAGGATGGATGTAGTCTTATGAGGAGAGGCTGAGGGAGCTGGGATTGTTTAGTCTGCAGAAGAGAAGAGTGAGGGGGGATTTGATAGCTGCTTTCAACTACCTGAAAGGGGGTTCCAAAGAGGATGGCTCTAGACTGTTCTCAATGGTAGTCCACTCCCAACAATAGATGAGGAGGTGTCAATTCCAGGAGAGGCAAAGCTGCTTCTGTAATGAGCCAGCCACTCCCAGTCCCTATTCAAGCCCAAATTAATGGTGTTAAATTTGCAAATGAATTTTGGTTCTGCTGTCTCTCTTTGACGTCTGTTTCTGAAGTTTTTTTGTTCAAGTATAGCTACTTTCAAATCTGTTATCGAATGTCCAGGAAGATTGAAGTGTTCTCCCACTGGCTTTTGTGTGTTACCATTCCTGATGTCTGATTTGTGTCCATTTATTCTTTTACGCAGGGACTGTCCGGTTTGGCCAGTGTACATGGCAGAGGGGCATTGCTGGCACATGATGGCATATATAACATTAGTAGACATGCAGGTGAATTAGCCTCTGATGGTGTGGCTGATGTGGTTGGGTCCTCTGATGGTGTCACTAGAGTAGATATGAGGACAGAATAGGCAACGAGGTTTGCTACAGGGATTGGTTCCTGGGTTAGTGTTTCTGTGGTGTTGTGTGTAGTTGTTGGTGAGTATTTTTTTCAGGTTCGGGGACTGTCTGTAAGCAAGAACTGGCCTGTCTCCCAAGGTCTATGAGAGTGAGGGACTGTTTTCCAGGATAGGTTGTAGATCGTTGATAATGTCCTGGAGAGGTTTTAGTTGGGGGCTGTACGTGATGGCCAGTGGTGTTCTGCTATTTTCCTTGTGGGGCCTGTCCTGTAATAGGTGATTTCTGGGTACCCGTCTCACTCTGTCAATCTGTTTCCTCACTTCTCCAGGTGGGTATTGTAGTTTTAAGAATGCTTAATAAAGATCTTGTAGGTGTTTGTCTCTGTCTGAGGGATTGTGTCTTAGATACAACCGAATTTGCTCCAATCCTTCAGACTGAGACAAACACATCCATTCTCTCCATGTGTCATTGAAGCCTGGTCTTCACTAGAGTTAGGTCAATGCAAGTCTGGTTACTTTGATCTAACTATCTAAGTGTCTACACTAAAATTTCACTCCTGACAACATAACTGGCAACTTAATAACTCCACCTCCACGAGAGGTTTAGAGTCAATGCCGATGTAGTTAGGGCGATGTAGTATCAGTGTAGATACTGCGTCACTTACATTAACTATTACTGGCTTTCAGAAGCCATCCCACAATGCCCCGCACTGACAGTACAGTCAGTGCAAATGCTCTTGGTGGGGATGTACACCTCCACCACAAGAAGCGTAGTGTGCAAAAGCAATTTCATTACTGTGGCAGCTCTATACTGATGTAATTTAGGTTGACATAATTTTGTAGTATAGACATGCCCTCAGATACAAACTCTCAATTAGGCTTCAATTAGAGCTGTACCCATGTATCTAAAGGCAGACAAACTCATAATGGGTGTCTAGTTTGAGACAAGAGTCAGGGCCTGATTCAGATCTCACTTATGCCAGCTCTGCTCCTGAATAATTCCACTGATTTCAATTTCAGGGTAGCAGCCGTGTTAGTCTGTATTCGCAAAAAAGAAAAGGAGGACTTGTGGCACCTTAGAGACTAACCAATTTATTTGAGCATAAGCTTTCGTGAGCTACAGCTCACTTCATCGGATGCATTCAGTGGAAAATACAGTGGGGAGATTTATATACATAGAGAACATGAAACAATGGGTGTTACCATACACACTGTAACCAGAGCGATCACTTAAGGTGAGCTATTACCAGCAGGAGAGCGGGGGGTGGGGGTGGGTCGGGGACCTTTTGTAGTGATAATCAAGGTGGGCCATTTCCAGCAGTTGACAAAAACGTCTGTGGAACAGTGTGGGGTGGGATAAACATGGGGAAATAGTTTTACTTTGTGTAATGACCCATCCACTCCCAGTCTCTATTCAAGCCTAAGTTAATTGTATCCAGTTTGCAAATTAAGTCCAATTCAGCAGTCTCTCATTGGAGTCTGTTTCTGAAGTTTTTTTGTTGAAGTATTGCCACTTTTAGGTCTGTAATCAAGTGACCAGAGAGATTGAAGTGTTCTCCAACTGGTTTATGACTGTTATAATTCTTGACATCTGATTTGTGTCCATTTATTCTTTTGCGTAGAGACTGTCCAGTTTGCCCAATGTACATGGCAGAGGGGCATTGCTGGCACATGATGGCATATATCACATTGGTAGATGTGCAGGTGAACGAGCCTCTGATATTGTGGCTGATGTGATTAGGCCCTATGATGGTGTCCCCTGAACTGATATGTGGACACAGTTGGCAACGGGCTTTGTTGCAAGTCTCTACGTAAAAGAATAAATGGACACCAGTGTGAGGACAGAATCAGGCCTACTTTCTCTTTATTCTCAGCACCAGCTGCTTAACCTGACTTCACTCATACCATCAGAGGAGGTTATAAAAGATACTGCTTCACCTTGAGTAGTTAAGTGTGGTCCTACCAAGAGAGGCCAATAGGTTTTGGGTTTTAACAGCCTCTCTTCAGAAAATCCCAGTGTGTTCTCCTGTGGGTCATTACATGCCTCGTTTTTTAAATTAACGTATTCTTTCCCTTATTCCTGCCTCCTCATCATCTCAGAAAGAGCAGAACCCATCACCACAGGCATTAAAAGTTATTCTCAGGACAGGCATATACGTACAGGCTCAGAGAATAAATTAAAGAGAAATTCCCCCACAGGGAACACACTTGGTAAAACTAGAAATTTCTACAGGATGTAACACTAAACAGTCATAGGAGAAATCAAAAGATCAACAGCTCTTGTAGTCAGCTGCCTTTCCATAACATTTTCCCAAACCAGCTTTCCCCTGTCTTTTTTATGCTGCTGTATTTCTGCGGAACAACAAATCCAACAAGCTGCACCTGGCCATGATTAATTATTTAACCAAAGGAGATGGCAAAGGAGCAGGACAACTAATTCATTTGTTAGGGAGGCAGTAGGGGTATTTATTTTGTTTTTAATACAAGAAAAGAGGTGTTTCCTTTAAAGATTGTTTATTTCTGTCCTTTCTTTAAAAAATCCCAAAGCAAAATACAGAAGAGCACAGACTGGCTGAAATAATGCTCTTTGAAATGATACAAGCTGAAAGCTCTGATGCCTGCTGCATGCTTGTATATCAGTGGGCAATTCCAAGTTCTTTGTGAACCTGTCCAGAATTTAATATTATAATTCTTCAGGTCATTTTATACAGCTTGACATGATAATTTTTCAGAATAATCCAGGCATGAATGAACCTTTTTCAAAGCCAGAAAATATTGTTTTGAGAGTTCTAAAAGGACATATGGCTGCCTGTGAAAATAACCTGCTGTTACTATTGCCGTTCCTGTGACAGCAATTCATTGGCCACCACCAATAGCAAAAGATTGTGTGTGTGATGTTGGCTACCTTAAGCTCTGATCCTGCAATGAGCTCCAAATGAAGGCAACCCTTCACCTACACTTAGCCCCATGGTCTTTGGTAGGGCTCTGTTTTAGTGCATGGGATTGCCCAAATGGAGTTTATTGCAAGATCAGGGCCTGAAATACTGTGTGGGCTTCTAAAACACAGGTCTAAAATCATCTCTTCTTTTCAACTCTCTCTCTCTCTCTCAATGAATTTATTCAGGGGAAAGGTGCTTTATGGACACCCTAGGGTAAAATCTTGGCCCCTTTGAAGTCAGTGACAAAGCCTCCATTGACTTAATTGGAGCCAGGATTTTATTCCAGCATATTACCATCCCCTCTTTTTGCACAGGTACCATATGGGCAGCATCACTGCTAGCTTTCCCCAGAAATGATGTCTCCTACATCTATATTAGTTAGATTTTTATTTAAAAATATGCATTTTCAAAGATCAAAACCTCTAAGTTGCCTCATTCGGAAGTGTATTGCTATAAGCTTCAGATTCAATCTCTTTTTATCATCCCATTCAGTTTGAATGAGATGAGACTGAATTTCAGTTTCAAAGGCTAAAACAGTGTGTTTTCAATTTTGCTTCATCAGAAATTCTGTTGAGAAACCAGCCACGCAAGCAAGAAAGAGAGCAGCAGAGAGTGATGCATGTTATGTAACAGCCTGGTACCCAGGACAAAATTCAGTCGTATGACTTCTGCTTTTCTCCCCATCCCAACCATCTTCTGATGATCTAAGTATTGTTGCTCATTGTTCAGCAGTGCAATTTTGACATCAGAGATGTCTTAGCCAATCACAAGACAAACACGATCAGTGCTACTCTTAGTTGTAGCCTATAGGGCTAGCCTGCTTGCTTGCCTATATGCATTTTCTTATAGATTCCTTATTTTCTTGTGGGTTTGATTATTTGTTTTATTGTAATAGGTTTATAGGTTTATATTACAGTATCTTTTTGCTGTAACACAAGGGACCTACAGGCAAAGTTAGCATACATATGTTCGGGACCTTTCACCTAGATACGTGGTGATGAGCTAAAGCATAAGGTCCATATATGGCTGCGACCTTTAACATAGACAGATAAAGGATGCATAGAAGCAGGATTCCTAAGTTCATGCCCTCTGTAAACTTAACAGGTACACCACACAAGGAAAGAACTGAAATAATCGGGTAGGACAGAAATAACAAATGTGAGAATGATCTAATGTCACTAATATGTATGTATATGTCATCAATACATACAAATATACCAGCCTATGGAGTAAGTGTACCCTAACATTTTGTGGGTGAGGCAACTAAGTTTGGACATAGAAGGGCTCAAGTGCCCAAGCTCTAGAAAACCCACCATGCCAAGGAAGCTTCTAAGTTTCTAAGCTTTGAGCTTCAAGTGTCAAGGCTTCTTTGTTTGTTAGTCTATTAGTCTGTTAGTTCTTAATTGTAAGTTTTAAGTTAGTTAGTTAAGTAAAATTCTTAAGTTAGCTTGCTTCTTTAGCTCTGAGTTCTTTAGTTTCTCCTAAGCTCTGCACCTCCCACTCAAGAACTGAGGAACCTGGACCTGAACTCTTTTGGCATGCCAGAGGCGAGGCTGGTCCTTTGTCTCTTACCTCCAGGTTATCAAGGGAGGGTGTGAGTATACTAATCAAAAGCTTTATATAGTATAACATCACATGTATCTCTAGAACGGTACTATTGCATTTGTAACTCTGATTATTTTACCATTTGAGTACTATTTGATTACCGTTCCATTTATCCCAATAAAAGTCTTTAAGGCTACATTTGTCTCAGTGTGAGACCCTTGTCATACACCCCAAGGGTCCCTGTACAAACTCTGGGTAGCCTGTTTCTATGACAAGAACCTTATCATCTTCTGATCAGATTAATTGGTAAGCCTATAGCCAAATATTATCCAAAATAATAATATTAACCTCCTAAAATCAGGCATCATTGTACTTCCTTTTTCTTCCTTTTTCACTTTCAGCTGCTGTCATATAAATAGCTCATTGTTGACTGATGGGATTGTGAGATAAACCAAGACTTGAACACCTCATTATTGAGAGTTAGCATTGTAAAAACTATAAGTTATTTCTTACAACCAGATCCCAAGCAAGTGTGAGAGTACATAAGAGTATGAGCATATACAAGGAATGATACCAAAGATATCCCCAATATTATATTACGGCAATTTGTTTATGTGGTTTGGAGTTTTCTGTCTTTACTCTTTGTGTTAATAAAAAACCGCTAAGGCTTCACTTTGCCCTCAATGTGCATGTCTTTGCCATACAACCCAGAATTTCCTATAAAATATAGAACTTGTTAGTTTTAATTCAGTTGTGTCTGATTCTGGGACTAGAAACCTATTACCCCCAGTTAATTAAATCAGTATTAATTAGCAACCAATACAATTATTAACTATTCAGAAATCAGGCTACATTCCCCATGAATGCATATTAACAATTTTGATGAGTTTTTCTTCATTCACCATTTAGGTAATTTTTCTATGGTGTCTACGTAAGAGGACTGCAAAATAGACAGTCTAACCCTGAGAAAGCAGTGATTTACAGTGGTCTCTAAATGCACGTACACGGGAACTGTGGTTCTGTTTTTATAATTATTTATCATTTATGTTGCAGTAACACCTTAGGAGCCCCCAGTCATGGACCAGAACCCTACTGTGCTAGGCACTGTACAAACAAAGAACAAAAAGACAATCCCTGCCCAAAGAGATTATAATCTAAAATGTGCATGTTAATTGGAGAATTAAATTACCACTAGGTTACATGAAAGCGTGAAAGCCTCATTTTTCATGCAATGGATGAAGAACTTTATGAAAATATTGACTGCAAGCGTGAAAGGTTCCTATCACACATTCCATTCCTAGAAATAGAACAAGTTTCAACTATGGCTGGGAATAGGTTAAAGGTGAACCAACCTTCCTGTGTCTCAAAGTGCAATCTAAATACTCAGTAATCCTCCCATCATGCATAGTGTGTGTAAAAATGTGACTAGCACAAAAATAATTTCTTTAAAACTAGGAAAGCCTTGGTAAGCCATGAAATTCTAGCTTTGAATTTGCCTTTATTTTCTTGATGGACAAACACTCTACATTTCACCTCCTATAAATTTTGGTAAATCTCTAAGTACCCAAGAAAATACATACTATGAGTTCTGCACTGAATCTGTGTATATGTATGTACACCTGTGTGTGTGTGTATGTGTGTGTCATCTTAAAGGAATGGGAATTTTTCATTACAGTATCTCCATAGCTAAAATCGAGGTTTAACATTCCCCATTCCCACTAGCCATGTTTCCCAACAAGGCTGTTAAACACACATATCAGGAATTAAAATAAATATAGAAAAGGATAAGAACCCCATTGTAGGCATATGTGGGAAAATATGCCTCCTTCCCTCTCCCCTCCCCTCCAGTTCGGTCTCATCCTGTCTTAAACCTTGAAGTATTTACACTATTTTCTTTCTTAAAGTCTCTATTTTGTTTATAACCTTTGATGGAATTTTTTGTTCATCAGGTGCTGAATGGCTGTATTACCAGGAACATGGCAAATCATTGTCATTGGGTTCATTTCCAAGCTATCTAATATTTTAAAGAAAAAGAAAGGGAAAAAAAAGAGAGACTTTTGGGACTCACTAAGGCTTGACTTTAAATAAATAAATAAAATAAATAAATAATAATAATTATTATTAATAATCTCAGTCTATCATTACTGCTAATATTTCCATGAGATCACCTGGGCATTTTGCCATTAGAATGCTCTAAAATCGATATGTTTGTCTGTGGATATCTAGTTAGTTAATAGATAATGTGCCAGTAGATGGCACTTGGGAAGATACAGTATTGCTCATTTGTTCTCTAGGAACAATAAAAGCTGTTGTGTCATGAAAATGGCTTCCAGTGTACAGTGCCTTACATTGGCTTGTAAGCACACAAACTATAATAGCGAGGTATGAACTACGGGTCTAGCCTTACAAACACTTAGACATGTGCATCACTTTTCTCAAGTGATTAGTCCCACTGAAGTAATTACTAATACATTAGGCCCTGATTCTGCAAACACTTGAAGTCAATGGAACTATTTACGGTAGTAAAGTTATGTTCAGGATAAAGTACAGAATCTGGCCCTAGTGCATCAATGATGTGTCTAGATGGGAAGGAAAATGTGTAGGACTTTGGAGGGGAAAGTAGAACACATTTTGTCTCCAGGGGTGAGGTGGAACTCACAGATCTGTAAAAAAGCAGAATCTTATGGTTTGTCATTGGTGCAGCCATGCAACAGATTATCTGCCAAGAGTGGCGAAGAATGGAATGCCACTCAATTTTCTCATTTCATTAATTTTTAAAGCACTGAGATATAACACCTGAAAGATGTAAAAGGTGCTGGATGAAGACAGGAGTAAATCTAAGCCAATGTCCAACAAGGAAAGTTTATTTCAATTTGAAAAATTCTATATAAAGTTCTAATGAGTTTTGGTGGTGAGGACAGGAGCGAGGTTGACACACTCTGAATTTTTCTGACATTGGATGAATTGTGCTCTGCAAAGGTCTTTGATTAAGAAGGGATACAATGGCAGTAGATGGAAAAGGGTCTAATTCTGCTTTCACTTACACCAGTGTATCTCTATTGACTTCAGCAGAGTTATTCTGATTCATGCCAGAGTGAAGGAGTTTAAAAATATCAATGGATATATTCATATATAGTTAGAATAAAGAAAGCTGTTTCTAATTATAACAAAAGCAATGTTTTTATTAGCATTAGATCACCTGAGTTCCTGCCCAGTGCATTATTACTCTAGGTACTCTGGATCTTGCAGGATTGTTAACACAGTTCTTGAAATGCCTGCAATACCCAGAAGAGAAACAAAAGTGGGTATCCAGGATAGTATTTCTGAACAACTTTGGCTATCCGACCTTTTGTTGATTTGCCACAACCTTAATGTTTGGTTGGGTTTTTTTTTACTAAAGGTATGTTTCATGTAAAATTGACAGAATATGTATTTGTGTTATTACAGTTCTCCAAGAGATTAAAATGAGACTCTCTGATCTCTCTGGAACACAGTAAGCATTTCTCAACATTACTTAAATATATTTCTATCTGATACACAGTGGTCTAGATGCTCTCTGCTTACTGGCAAATACATACATCGAGGTGCTATGCTGGCTGTCAGTGGGAGCTAATATTCTTCAAGAAAAACAGACATATTCAGAGAATTATGAGGAAATTTGCACTTTAAAAACTGAAGACACAAATGACAGAGATCAAACTGCTCCCTGATTCATCCTGTGTGCAAAATATCATGACAATAAGGCTTGATTTATTGTGTGTTGTGCTTCTTCAGCAAAAAAAGGGAGCAGATGGAGAACAAGAGTTCTCCTTGATATATATTTCCCCATAAATTGGGCACTATTGAAATGAGTTTTTTGCATGTGATTAGAGAATAAGGTTTAAAAAAGAAAAATGTTCCTAAAAACAAACAGCATTTCAGTACTTGGTATCATCAAGGTAATACTCCAGAATTCAGTCAAGGTCAGCACTCTGTTCCCTAGTTTAGCTAGAATCAGCACTGTAACTTTCCATCAACTAGATAAGAAAACAGTGCCTTTGACCCCTGAGATCAGTCGGTGGCATTTAGCAAGCAGCAAGGCATTCTGTGTGTATCACATTACAACTGCTGCACAGAGTCCTCTGTACCCTGTAGCTGAATAGTCAAGTCTAATAATATATTTGCCCTTTATGAATATACAAACAGGATGGCAGGAAAGATTATTTTAATCAGATCTGAATGCATATGAGAGGGTAACATGCAATTAGATGGATTATGCAATTATGCTTTTAACTAACATTTCAGCAGAAATCAACTTAGGGAGCAGGGGAAATCTTCTAAACAATTGCCAGGGAGCACATCAGTTCTCAGATTGTCATGTAAATATTACATTTTATTAGACAGACACTGCTATCTAATAAGGGTTATAAAAATACTGGAACCCCAGACTGTTAATTATTTTTAGATCTTCCTGACCCATGGTTGTATACCAAGAGGGTCTTCATAAGCTCTATTGCACTCCATATCGTGTTAAGGTGCTCTTTGCTCCTCACATGGGATACATTTGCAATTATTTTTCCTAAAGGCTCAGGTAGTTTTGTTTGATTTTTTTCCCTCCCCGTATAATTGTTCAACTCAGAAACATGTTTAGGAGAAACTACAGGCTTTCTTATTTCCCAAGCAAGCATTTGAGGAGTACCTATGGAGGAAGCATAGAAGAAGCTATTTGCAGTATTACCCGTCACCATCACTATGACCTCCCTCACCCCCCCCCCCACCGCAGTGTGAGTCTCCACATGCAGCATATGGTAGGTATCAGAATAGCCTGCTAGTGGATATGCCCAAGAGTGAGCTCTGTGCATGAAGAGGAACACCAAAGATGGGGGGAAGTAATGAAAAAGATTATAAAGCCTGTCCAAGAATGACAAGTAAAAGGAACAATAGATTTAGTCAACTCAACTGTGGATCCCATGACTTTCAGAGTAATTACCACCAGCCATCACTAGTAGTCAGACATTCACAAATGGAAATCTAGGGAGGGTCTTGTTCCAGCTGTAAAAATCACTGAGCGTAAACTAATCCAAAGACAGTGAAATAGGAAATACAGAGTGCTTGATCCTGGTTCTCACTCTGACCCCTTTGCTCTACTTAAACAATGATGGGGGGAGTCCCCCTGCATGTGGCAATCTGTGCCTGGAGATGGCATAGCCATTGGTGCATGGGGATAAGCTTGAGGAGGGAGGAGGAACGGCCAGATGTCAGTATTCACTGTTGAGCTCTGGCTATGTAATAGTCCTTGGGGCTATTAGTTTTTTATTTCAGTGGGACTATTTGCTGTGAAATATGAGTAAAGGGGTCAGAATCTGGTTCCAAAGTAGGAAATAGTTTTGCCCATGGCTACCATTATTTGGAATGTTCCAGCTGATCATAAAACTAAAGCTATGAGCAATCATCATACCTGGAAGAAGAGAGAGACTGGTTCTTCTGCAGTATGTTTCACTGAAAACAAAAGAAACAAGAAAATTAATCTTGTCTAATGAGGAGGAAGAATTTTCATCAGCTGATATCCTATTCTAGCCTATCTCTGCACTGTTAATGGGAAAGAAACGTAATACCTACTTGGGTCTTGATAACATCTCACTGGTTTGCAGGCTGCATATTTACCCAAAGTGTTTGCCTTATTGTGTCAGTCTACATTGCAAGTACTAAAACACCCTTTTCTTGGTATGCTGCATTGGTAAATGATAAACATTGATGCATAAAATAATAGACTTTTCAGGGGTATAGTTCTAGCATATTTAAGTTGAATTATCTTTTGTTTCTCACCACTTTTCAGAGTACTCTCAATACTCCCATACAATGTATTAGTAGAAATTCTTTGTTTCTCACTCCAGTTATGTCTTGAAACCTTTCTAGCTCCTTATAAAGCTCTGCATGGTTGATACTGGCCATTAAAATATATGTTTGTAAAACTGGCCCTTTTGCTACAGAAAAATGGCAATTTTCACCTTGGGTTGGTAATAGCCCTAATGATAGGGAACATGAAAGGATATTCAAATAATGCATAAATATTTTAATATGTGAAGCAAAAGGCAAAGAGGAAAGTTGTGAAGAAGAGTGGAAACATCAGCTATTCACAATTCTATACAAATGGAATCTGAAATAAACCTGTCAAGGTTCCTCCCCCACTCTGAACTCTAGGGTACAGATGTGGGGACCTGCATGAAAAAACCCCCTAAGCTTATCTTTACCAGCTTAGGTCAAAACTTCCCCAAGGTACAAAATATTACACCCGTTATCCTTGGAATGGCCGCTACCACCACCAAACTAATACTGGTTACTGGGGAAGAGCTGTTTGGACGCGTCTTTCCCCCCAAAATACTTCCCAAAACCTTGCACCCCACTTCCTAGACAAGGTTTGGTAAAAAGCCTCACCAATTTGCCTAGGTGACTACAGACCCAGACCCTTGGATCTTAAGAACAATGAACAATCCTCCCAACACTTGCACCCCCCCTTTCCTGGGAAATGTTGGATAAAAAGCCTCACCAATTTGCATAGGTGACCACAGACCCAAACCCTTGGATCTGAGAACAATGAAAAAACATTCAGTTTTTACAAGAAGACTTTTAATAAAAAATAGAAGTAAATAGAAATAAAGAAATTCCCCCTGTAAAATCAGGATGGTAGATATCTTACAGGGTAATTAGATTCAAAAACATAGAGAACCCCTCTAGGCAAAACCTTAAGTTACAAAAAAAGTACACAGACAGAAATAGTTATTCTATTCAGCACAATGCTTTTCTCAGCCATTAAAAGAAATCATAATCTAACACATACCTAGCTAGATTACTTACTAAAAGTTCTAAGACTCCATTCCTGTTCTGTCCCTGGCAAGAAGCACACACAGACAGACACAAACCCTTTGTTTGTCTCCCTCCTCCCAGCTTTTGAAAGTATCTTGTCTCCTCATTGGTCATTTTGGTCAGGTGCCAGCGAGGTTACCTTTAGCTTCTTAACCCTTTACAGGTGAGAGGAGCTTTCCCCTGGCCAGGAGGGATTTCAAAGGGGTTTACCCTTCCCTTTATATTTATGACAAAACCAAAGGGATTTAGAAGGATAAAAAGGAGGCCTGCAGATTCAGGAAAAAAGCCTCTGATGTATAAGTGTTATTGAACCAGAAAGAAATAATGAGGCCACAGGTAGCAAGGCAAAAGATGGTATTACGAATGATCATTTAAAATAGAATGACACACTAAGCAATGTACCCTCTGTTCTTTCTCTTTTGTTACTAATTCAGGGTCAATCTTAGTAATTAAAGAGATCTCTAGTACCCAAGCTTGATTGGTATGTATACACTAATTATTAGTACGGCTCATAATAGAAAGGCACGTATGTTACCAAGTCTGCTGAACTAAACTTTGCAGATGCTGACAAATATGACAGGCTGATTTCAGTGCTGTCTGGTTCTGATAATTGCTTATCCCTTGCTAATACTTACAATAAGGTTATTTAAAATCCCATTTGTTCCTCTTTCCACATCCTGGATAAAAATATTTGTCAGGTAGATTTCATAAATTTTCAAGCACATGTTTGGACTTCTGTTTGATTACTCATCATTTTGTTATTGGTATGTTATGTTTATATATATTCCTGTCTGCGATTTAAGAACTTGCTTGCTCAGTCAAAAGAGCAGGGCACTGTGTTAAAATGTCAGTATATCTTTCTTAAAATTTTTTGGCAAGCTTGTATTCTTCCCTTCTTAGCATGACCATTGAGGTTTATGAGAATCTGGTTCATGAGAGAGCTGTAGGCCTTATAAAAGCCTGGTTCAGAGGTCAACACCATAAATGCAAGGAACATAATAATAAGAAGGAAAGAACGGAAAGCATGTGAATTTAGAAAGAAACGTGAAGTAAATGGGAATGTGAGAGAGTTGGTCTAATCAGAAACTGGCAGAACTATTTAGCTTCCAGAACACAAAGCATATACAAAGGGCAGGTTCCAACAGAAAGGAAAGGGCGTGTGTGAGTATACTGGAGGAGGAGGAGTTGATGGCAGAAGAAAGAAATGGTGTATGCAGACTGACTACAGCAGCATAGCCAATTTGTACTAAAGTAAAAGATACACGATTGCAAATATTACAGCAGAGCTCTATGGCAGGATAAAGCCAGACATGGAAATCTTTAGACTGGTCAAGGGAGGGAGTTAGAACATAGTCAAGGAGGATTTGAATTGCCTTCGTACTGACTGGAGTAAAAATTACACAATGTCATAGAAAGGACACAGTTTTCCTGAGGTTTTATTGGACCATTTTCATTGCCACTTTCTGCTTAGTCCTAAGAAATGCACGGGAATGACAAACACAGCAAAATCTGATGAAAGCTAACACGCTTCTAAAGTTGTGTTCAAAGAGTAATAATGCTAAACTATTTGCTTTTTCCTAAAAACAAGAACTGAAGAAATGTATAAGAGGGTGGGAAGAACTTTACTGAAATAAATTATTGTCCAGAGACCATTTATGTTTCACTCTAGTTATTTCTCAGTGACGAAACAGCAGAGCAAAGCCAGTGTATTTCAGTAAGCTGAAGCACAGAAATTCTATAGGAATAAACAAAAAAAAGAAGGCTCACAATATTTGAAGTATCTTAGAAGGAGTGGGAGGAGTGGATGGTTTATAACTAGAGTTGTATAAAAACCTTTCAAGATAGGTTCAAAACAAGCTTGTACATTTTTCATATCACAACCCTTTTGCAGGCCCTATAAATGGAACAGGTTTGAGTTCAAATAACAAACTCAATTTTCCAATAAGATTTGAATTGTAGGTGTGCATGTACATTTGGATGGACTTGCATGGGGTTCATTTGCAGTGGTTAAACTAGATCCAGTCAGGATGCGGGTGCTCACTGATTTTGGTAGATGTCATTGTACTGAGCCAACATTGTATTATCATTTGATAATGGGACTGTAACAGGGTCGGCACCCACCTCTTGAGAGCGCCCACCTTGGTTGGGTGTGTCCATAATCTTTAAACCAGTCCCAGCCCTGCTATTGGGCCATTCCCCTAGCACTTCCTCCCTGGAGGCAATGGTTTTGCCCTCTTAGTCTGTTTTGGCTCAGTCTTCAGCTGGGCCTTCAGACAGTTCAGTCCCCTTCTGGGGGTTTACTGATGTTCAATTGTAGGCCCTTCCCCAGTGGTCTATGTGGGGGATCCGGGCCTGCCCACTACTCTGGGGGATCCAGGCCTGCCCACTACTCTGGGCCCGAGCCTTCACCGATGACTTAACATTAGCTCAGGGCCAGTACCCAGCCCGGGGCTCTTCCTTGCTCCCCCGGTCCCTATTAATCCTGGGCTGTCCATTTTGCTGCAGTTCCTTCAGCCAGCCACACCATCCACGCTCCTCCAGCTCTAGTGAGGAACTGCACTGTCTCTGTAGCTCCTTTTTATAGGGCCCTCTGAGGCCCTGATTAGCTTCTTCCCCGAAGCCACTCTAGCCTGCTTGGAGGACCTCTCCACTGCTCCTTACCTGGGACAAGTGTGGCAGGACCCTGAGGCCTCCATCAGGGGGCCTAGTCCACCATGTCACAGGGACCCAATAAAGGGAAGAGAAATGGAGGCTACTCCACAGGGTAGTTTCAGGAAGTTTTTCTCTGGTACCAAGCATTCCTTTCTTAATTCCATCCGATTAGTAGTTATACCCCAGGTATTATCCTCAACAATTCCTCTCCCTCCTTGCTGTTATGTCCTCTATTTGTTGCCTCTTAGTCAAGCTACACATATTTAGTTTTTAATAATATTTCTTAGTAAGTGAATCCCTCTAGCTCCTTGCTCAGTATTGTTACACTTCACTGAACTCCCAGTTTCTTTCTGCCCACATTGAAACCAGTGTTTCAGATGAGGTCTGATCAAAACATAACTTCTTAACTCCTTTCTACCTTCTTCCCAATCACCACTCTCCCCTATTCCTTTCCCACCTCCCACTGATGCCCTCTGTCACTCACCTGGGGGTGAGGCATAGGGGTGGCATCCACCAGTCAGATATAAGTGGAGGCTAATGGTTTGGCCTAATGGAGTTTGGCCTCTTGGAGCACCCAAGGTGCCAGCCCTCAACCTGAATAACCTGCCTGACTGGAGGGTGGGATGTGCAGTGTGGGGATTCTTATCCATTTGCAGGATTTGGGGAGAAACTGGGTCACAAAAAACTAGGACATGGAAAACACCAGCAGAGCCTCCTGTTTATTCCTCTTGCCTGAACCCACCTGCATGAAGCTGCATCCCACACTATGGAGAATGAGTTACCTGGAAGGAAAAATAGCAACCTCCAATGCAGATAGGTGCAAGTTCATTGGGATAGGGAGCAATTCTCACAGCAGTCTGGGGAAAGGATAGCAAGGGACAGCACACTCTGCTTTTATCAGGGGCAGGAAACTTGGTGCCCTAACACTCTACTTTTACCATAATCCCATTTTAATGGAGTTGCTGGAAATGAGTGGGGCTAGTAGCCAAACTGGAAAATTCTGCACTATTTTGCTCATACAGTCTTTCCCAATAAGCATGAAAAGTGGCAGCCTCACTATGATAACAGAAGTCCAAACAGAGCCAAAATATTCACAGCCACCCTTGAGAAAATGTTTGCCAACATACATAAAACACTGTTATGTGACTATTGGTTGAACTAGAGGTAAGGCTGATTTTGAATGCACTTGTAGTCAAATGTTTCACACCATGGTAGTTATAACCAAATGTGAAAATAAGTGGGTACACAGATTTCTTTATTTAATTAAAATGCTCTGGCTAAACATATAATTACAAAATCTTTGTTATTGTTTTAATAGCTCTGGAATGAGTATGGTACGTGTCTTACTAAACGCAAGTGAGATATCTTCCAGTTTCTCTGTACAAACGTGTGTGTCCATTGTTGAACTGTTGTCCTCTCTCACAACATTCAGAGGCTGAAACCAGATATCACTCCTACAGCAACAATACACCAGGGGAGTATCTTCATTGCTCCATTGAACCAAAGTGGTTCCTCCCTCTAGCTGTACCAATAGGAACTATGCTTTGCTTCTTTAGCTGGATGTCATGTTTTGTGTATCCTACAAGTATAAAATACCAACATGCAAATGCAGAAAGTATAAACTTTAATGACATTTTGGAATGCAGAAGCGTTCTTAAGCATAATATTGAGATCACCCTGACTGTGTCCCTTCTTTTTTAAAAAAAATGTTTTACCATCAATTTATTATAGAATGTAGTTGATTTTGGGGAGTGGGAGAGCAGGGGAACGAGGAGTGAGGAGGCAAAGATTTTTGTAAAATGATTTGTTTTCAGCTGTGTGAAAATAAAGACACGTGGCCCAATTGATAGGCAAATTGAAAGGAAGAAGTAGAAGAAGAAGAAGAAGAAACAACAACAAGAAACCCACACCCCTTCTGGGCTGAAACCAGTGCCAGGATGTCCAATAAGAAGAAAGAAACCATTAGCTAGATATCGATTTAATCCGTTTTTAATGTGGTTCCTTTCCTGGCTAGCACTTACTTTGTCTTACTTGACTTTTGGTGTAGCTATTAACTGGTTTTGATCAGCTATCACTCTTCTTTAGAGAATGAGGGCTTTCCACACAAATGCTTCAAAAGATTTTTTTCCCCTCAAACAAAAATCAATGGCAGCAAACCCAGGCCTTCTGAACAACCCCAAAATAACCAGCTAGTCTGCATGCCCAATGGAGGAGAAAGTTAATTTGGGAAACAGATTTTAATGTCAATCCTCAAAAGTCCCATTATTAGCAGCAGCCAGTGAAATGATTGTTTTAAAACCTACACAAGGACCTTGGCCTAGAATGTCCACACAGAGCCACATTCAGGAAGATATTTTCATTAACAGAGCTCCTGAAGCCTGCAGGGAAAAGGAGGACACCTGCTTTAATACCATCCACTCCTGCCCCAAACCTATGCAGAGCCAGCCCTCTGTAGGGTTTGGGATCAGTGCACAAGAATGGGTAGGGAGAACTTGTGTTTTCTATGTGCATTGTCCCTTCAGCCTATATAGAATCTGCTGAAAAGGTAATACGACCTCAGACTGTCTTCAAAGCCTCTTCTCACCAGGAAAAGCTTTTAAGGAAGGGAAAGCCCCATTGGCACAGCTCAGGCAGCTGTGTTGATGTGGGGAATATATGGAGCAGAGTGCCAGTCTGTTCCCTCCTGGCCATCCAGGACATTGGCTATCTTGGATATTTATTGTTTCAGGACTGAAGCCCCGGCTTATTCAACATGGGGACACAATAGGGAGTGGCCCCCATGGTGCAACTATCAAGGCAAAAGCCCTGCAAGGTTTCCTTTAAAGAGCTTTCTTACACCCAAAGTTCCACTGCCTGATTTTATCCATTAGAAAGGGAGCTCTAGCTGCTTGTCTTAAGGTGGGGAGGATTTGAGTAGGATTTAATAGGTGACTTTCTAGTCACTTCAGACACATTTAACCCCAGGCTTGACAAATTTTTTAGGTCAAAAAATAACAAGATTTTCCAGATGTTTAATTAGCCACTAGAGAGGACTCAGACATTACAATGAAGAGAAACATGTTGACACTGTCAGTACCAGAATAATTCATTAATTATGATACATTAAAATGTATATAAGGGCAACAGAGTTAAAAGAAAATGCATTCGGCACTTCACAGCAAGCCCTCCATACAGGAGAAGTGGTATGAAAATCAACTTTCACATACAAAGGACCACATACTGCTCTCATTTACACACAGGTTGGTCTAAAGAAAGGAATAAAGTTGCACTGGTATGAGTGTGCAGGATTTGGCTCTATGTGTTTTGATGTCTTAAAAGGAAGAGAAAAAAGAAAGCAACAATAATGTATCACGGCAGCACCTAGAGACCCCAGCTAAGGCTGGGCCTAAAGGTGGTTGGAAATTTCCTGACAGTACACTTTTCTGTTGGAAAATGGTGATTCTACAGAATCAAAACATTCTGCAGGAACTTGTCAATTCCAGCAAAACTTCTGATGAAAGCCAGACAATCCTGGTTTCTGGCCAGCCTGGGGTCCCTTAGCTTCCCTGCTCTCTAAGCAGACAGCTCCCTGGGGAGTCAGGCAGCCTGAAAAGGGACCTGCTTTGGGAACTGGTTCCCTGACAGCCCAAGCAGCTGCTTCCCAGGCCTGTCCACTCTGCAGAACCCCAGCTCCATGGGGTACAGGCAGCCCCAGGAGGCAACTGTCTGGGGAGTTGGGCAACTGGGAGTAAGCTAAAAAAATCTATTTCAGTTCTCCTGAAATGGAATTTTTCAGAATTTTTTTAAAAAACTTTTCATTCTGATTCAGGACAATTCTGCCCCACACTCCCCAAAATCAAAATTTTCCACAGGAGGAAAGTACCATTTTCCAGCCATCTTTAGTTGGGGATTCATTGTGTTTGGTGCCGTATGTTACTCCTGGAGGAATTCTGTGCCACTGCGCAATGCAGACTTTTTCAGAAATTACTGATGTGTGTGCAGAATTTCCTTTCCCCATAGAAATGGGCTGCAGTGCTGTTGGCTGTCACTAGGGGCTGCTGGACCCGGCAGAGCCCAGCTTGCACTTAGAAGTCACTGCCAGGGGAAGGGGGAGGAAGCTACAGTTCCCAGCATGTCCCGAGGGAAGGAGATGACATCAAGCTGTTTCTCCCTCTGGATCCCTGGGCTTGGGGGAAAGGGGACACACCTGGGCTCTGGGGGTGTGTGTGCAAGTATCTGGGCAAGGGGGGCCCTGCGGCTGGGCTCTGGGGGGGGGTGGGGAACAGGGTGCAGGTATCTGGGTCAGGGGCTCAGTGGGAGAGTGCAGGTATCTGGGTTGGGAAGGCCCAGTGGCTGATCTCTGGAGGAGAGGAGGTTTGGGTGTATTGGCTGGGGTGGGGCGGGGGTGCACTGTGGCTGGGCTCTGGTGGGAGGGGTAGTGGGTGTCTGGCCCCCAGCAGAATGTACATACACATAGTAAGAAATCATCCTTGTCCCACAGAGTTTGCAATCTAAATTGACAGACAAAGAGAACATTATTGTCCTTATTTACAGATGGGAAACTCAGAGACACCATGAGTAAGAGACTAGAATGAAGTCATCAGGAAGTCAAAAGTAGAGTCAGAAGTTGAGTCCACATCTCCTTAGGCTAAATACAGTATCTTAACCACAAGACCACCTTTCTTCCTACCTCAGCCTAAATTCCATATAACTATAGAACTAACATATCCTATCAACAACATATATTATTGCATTTGCTGTTAATGCAAGTTAGGTCTGAATTAAAATGGATTAAAGTTGCCATATTTGAAAATGAGCAGGCATTGTGCCAGATTTCTCATGAACTGCAGTGTTGTATACCATACTATTCCCCTGTCTCACCCCTTCTCTCTTTCTAACCAGGTTAAAAACGTTAATGGGATATATCATTTGTGTTTTGTCGTACATTAAAAAAAAATCTGTGAAGTGGGGAAATGTATTTATCCACATCATACTGAGTGAAAGGCTTATATAAATAAAAAAAATGTTTGTCATGAAAACTAAACCTTAACAGGGGCAAAACCCACTGCCTTCGATAGCAAAGGCAGTTAATATCTCCCTCAGACTGCACAGAGCCCTTGATTAGTAGGGACCAAGATTTTTCAGGTGTTAAATTAGTCTTAAAAACAAATACATCCCGCTCTGTGAATGGAAACTGACAAAGGAAAATTAATTTGTATTTTATAAAGGGGCTGCAGAGTTGAAAATGTTTATTCTGTAATTCCTATCATCTCTGCAGGCATGCAGAATTTTACAAATATCTGACTTAATTGGCTATATTTCACTGCCATGAAGAATCAAATAAAAAAGATCAAGGAAGTTTCATCCCTCTGGTATTTTTCTCTTTAGGAAGCACACCTAATGTACTGTGCTAAAATAATATATTAAGGTGAGATGGACACCTTTACCTGACATGAGTCATTTCTCCAGCACACACCCATGTTTGGAGTCCTCCACTTTTAGCACATATTATATCTGGGGGAAAAAATACAAGCAAATTCTTTCCATGTAGAACCAACTTATAACCCAACCCAGCACCATCAAGAAACAGAAGAGAATAATTTCAGAGGCTACAGACTCCTGGAGAATAATAATTCTTGTTTATTCCTCTTCCTCATACTCATAAAAATCTGAATTGTACAGATGTGGTTTACAGTCACCTTGTACTGATGAATTGTTCACCACCAGAAAGCTAACGCATTGTTGTGTCTTCCCCATGCCCATGGGGGCTTTTGATAGTTCAGCTATTTCTGGGAACACTTGAAATTAATTCAGACATTTTGAATCCCAAAGTGCCATCTCAGTCACCTTTCCTATGCTAGTGGAGTGCTCTTCAAAGAGCCCTAACAGACACTGTATGAAGTTGCAGTGATGCTAACTATAGCCCATATTGACAGGTTTCAGAGTAACAGCCGTGTTAGTCTGTATTCGCAAAAAGAAAAGGAGGACTTGTGGCACCTTAGAGACTAACCAATTTATTTGAGCATAAGCTTTCGTGAGCTACAGCTACAGCATCCGATGAAGTGAGCTGTAGCTCACGAAAGCTTATGCTCAAATAAATTGGTTAGTCTCTAAGGTGCCACAAGTCCTCCTTTTCTTATAGCCCATATTGTGCCTTCTAGTTCTACATTCAAAGACGATTTTCCAGCATAGACCTCAACCACCTCTGCACCACAATACCACTTCCCCATCTATATGGTCTAGGAGAAATGAAGGAGTAGGGTGATGGGTAGAGACTGGAGTGGGACTCACTGGGATGTAAGGATGTATTATCTTACCCATGGGTTGGGACAGGCCAAATCCCAGGAAGAAATGGGTGGAGAATCAAAGACATATAATTTTATCTGCTTCTTGCATGGGACAGGACTTCTCAACATGGATGTGGAAATGGCTGATATAGAATCAAAGAGGAAGTAACTTGTGGTGGAGGCCAGGGAAGCTGATGGAGGAGGAGGAGGAGATGTCGGAAGGCATGGGGAAACAGGGTTTTACTAAGTAAAAAGGATTTGCATTTATGGGGATGGTTTGAATAAAGGCTGAATTACAGGTTAGGATTAGGATTTTGGGGAAAGCAAAACATCGCTCTCTCCACATCCCTTGAGGTTGGTCATTTCATACCAGTGCTGAGATAAGGAGGGTGACAGAAAGGTCATATAGAAACAGAAGTGAAAGCAAGAGAGAAGTGGGCTGGGCTTCAGGATATGTGGTTATTACTTTAGGCACCAAGCCTGTGCTAAAAAGAATTTTACAGCTACAAAGTTAAATTAGGAAAGTCAGAATTAAGATGAGCCATGTAACCTTAACTCAACCCTGGTATTCAATCATATTCAATCACATTATAACAGAGTCTTTAATTACATGATCACATACAGTTTTTCAATCAATCAATCAATCAATCAGCCTGTGGCAGATATCCAGCATAGAAAATATCAGACCAAGTTAAACTTTGGCAAAGCTATAAGCAATTGAAAACAGGGTCTTAGAACGGGAAGTGTCAGGCAAGCTTAACTCTAACTTTGCCTATAATATTGAAGGCCCAGTGTACAGTGAGTCCAAAATGCAACACTTCATGTGCTTAGCATCCTGCTTAGGTGTTCATTCTAGACTAACATCTCACACCACTCTCCACTTAATGGACTAGCTGCCACGTGGGAATCCCTCAAGGGAGAATAAAAAAGTATTCATTAAATGCAAAATGCTAAACTAATGCAAAGTTAAAGCTGGCACATGCATCTAAAAAAGTCAGAACATGGTTTCAAAAGCAATACTTTGGAGTTCAGTGGAGCTACTCTGAATTTACAACAGTTTAAATGAAATAATATGGCTGAGAGTGATTCATAATTTAAATGCAATGTCCAAGGGTGCTTTTACCTATTTGGTTTTTTTAAAAATCTGAATAGAAAATATGGCTATGAAAGAAATTGCACAGAACAAATTAATATAAAAAATCTAATTATCTTCACCATTCCTCCTCCAAATGGCATGGGTTTATTTTTCTGTATTTATTTAAATACCCTATTGCCTTCTCTAGAATTTACAGAGAAAGCCTTGGACACTATGTGTCTGGAAAATTGTATATTAAAATTTGATCCTTTCAGGTTTCTATTTGCTTTTATTTAAATGGTCTCTCTATATAGATAGTTTATCCTCCCCTTATGCATTTGCTATACCAAGGAGTATAATGTGTGTTTATCTGAACTCAGGAGTCATTTGTCCTTTATTAAGTTTAAGATGTAAGATATAAAAATAATTGTGAAATTTGGGTTGTATAATATCCCCTGAGATTTACTCAGTGGTGTTACTGGCAAGCAGAATCATTAGATAAGCTAAGTTTCTTCAATTTTACACAAATGCAGTACAATACGGATCAGAAGGGATCCACCAGAGAATCCTTACTGTCTGCTGTTACTTAGAATGGGCCTGATTTTATCCACAGCTTTTCTCTGTTAAAAGCTTCTGAGTATAACCATCAAACTTAAGCCTATCTTACCCTGGAGCACAAAAACACAAGAATTGCCATGCCACATCAGTCTAGTCCATCTAGTCAGTATTTTGTATTTGACAGCACTTACTGCTAGATGCTTCATAGGAAGGTAGAAGGAGCCCCATACTGGACATTAATAGAATAAATTTCCTATAGGGGAAGTTTCTTCTAACCTCCATCCATTAGTAGCTCACTTATGCTCTAAAGCATGAGGGATTACAGCCTTTCAAAATACATATATTTACCATATTTTATGTGATGGTGGATGCTCTCAATGTCCACTGAAATGTCTCATTTTTTTTAGGTTTCAGAGTAGCAGCCGTGTTAGCCTGTATCCACAAAAAGAACAGGAGTACTTGTGGCACCTTAGAGACTAACAAATTTATTAGAGCATAATCTTTTGTGGGCTACAATCCACTTCATCGGATGCATAGAATGGAACATATAGTAAGGAGACTATATATATATATATATATATATATACACACACACACATATACAGAGAAGGTGGAAGTTGCCATACAAACTGTAAGAGGCTAATTAATTAAGATGAGCTATTATCAGCAGGAGAAAAAAAAACTTTTGTAGTGATAATCAAGATGGCCCATTTAAACAGTTGACAAGAAGATGTGAGGATACTTAACATAGGGAAGTAGATTCAATATGTGTAATGACCCAGCCACTCCCACTCTCTATTCAAACCCAAGTTAATGGTATCTTGGTATGGTATAATGGTTTGCATATATTAATTCAAGCTCAGCAGTTTCTCGTTGGAGTCTGTTTTTGAAGGTTTTCTGTTGCGGAATTCTTTTACTGAGTGGCCAGAGAGATTGAAGTGTTCTCCTACCGGTTTTTGAATGTTATGATTCCTGATGTCAGATCTGTGTTCATTTATTCTTTTGCGTAGAGACTGTCCGGTTTGGCCAATGTACATGGCAGAGGGGCAGTGCTGGCACATGCTGGGATATATCACATTGGTAGATGTGCAGATGATCGAGCCTCTGATGGCGTGGCTAATGTGATTAGGTCCTATGATGGTGTCACTTGAATAAATATGTGGACAGAGTCGGCATCGGGCTTTGTTGCAAGGATAGGTTCTTGGGTTAGTGTTTTTGTTGTGTGGTGTGTGGTTGCTGGAGAGTATTTGCTTCAGGTTTGGGGGCTATCTGTAAGTGAGGACTGGTCTGTCTCCCAAGATCTGTGAGAGTGATGGGTCGTCCTTCAGGATAGGTTGTAGATCCTTGATGATGGGCTGGAGAGGTTTTAGTTGGGGGCTGAAGGTGACGGCTAGTGGCATTCTGTTATTTTCTTTGTTGGGCCTGTCTTGTAGTAGGTGACTTCTGGGTATTCTTCTGGCTCTGTCAATCTGTTTTTTCACTTCAGCAGGTGGGTATTGTAGGTTTAAGAATGCTTGAGAGAGATCTTGTCGGTGTTTGTCTCTGACTGAGGGATTGGAGCAAATGCGGTTGTATCTTAGAGCTTGGCTGTAGACAATGGATCGTATGGTGTGTCCTGGATGGAAGTTGGAGGCATGTAAGTAAGTATAGCGGTCAGTAGATTTCCGGTATAGGGTGGTGTTTATGTGACCATCGCTTATTAGCACAGTAGTGTCCAGGAAATGGACCGCTTGTGTGGATTGGTCTAGGCTGAGGTTGATGGTGGGATGGAAATTGTTGTAATCATGGTGGAATTCCTCAAGGGCTTCTTTTCCATGGGTCCAGATGATGAAGATGTCATCAATGTCATGCAAGTAGAATAGGGGCATTAGGGGACGAGAGCTAAGGAAGTGTTGTTCTAAGTCAGCCATAAAAATGTTGGCATACTGTGGAGCCATGCGGGTACCCATAGCAGAGCCGCTGACTTGAAGGTATATATTGTCCCCAAATATGAAACAGTTGTGGATGAGGACAAAGTCACAAAATTCAGCCACCAGGTTTGCCATGACATTATCGGGGATACTGTTCCTGATAACTTGTAGTCCATCTTTGTGTGGAATGTTGGTGTAGAGGACTTCTACATCCATAGTGGCCAGGATGGTGTTATCAGGAAGATCACCGATGGATTGTAGTTTCCTCAGGAAGTCAGTGGTGTCTTGAAGATAGCTGGAAG
This sequence comes from Caretta caretta, assembly GCF_965140235.1. Classification (NCBI taxonomy): domain Eukaryota; kingdom Metazoa; phylum Chordata; order Testudines; family Cheloniidae; genus Caretta; species Caretta caretta. Next base: position 71,622,769 of record NC_134212.1, on the reverse strand, counting down.
TGCTGGTAGCCTAGGGCCTGAGGAGACAGTCCACATAGCCAGACAATCCTGCTGTTAGGGTGCCAATGCCTGAGATGATGGGGCGTGCAGGATTTCCAGGTTTATGAATCTTGGGTAGCAAATAAATACCCCTGATCAGGGTTCTAGGCATGTGTCTGCACAGATCTGTTCCTGTGCTTTTTCAGGGAGTTTCTCGAGCAGATGGTGTAGTTTCTTTTGGTAACCCTCAGTGGGATCAGAGGATAATGGCCTGTAGAATGTGGAGTTAGAGAGCTGCTTAGCAGCCTCTTGTTCACATTCAAACTTATTTATGATCACGACAGCACCTCCTTTGTCAGCCTTTTAGATTATGATGTCAGAGTTGTTTCTGAGGCTGTGGATGGCATTGTGTTCTGCATGGCTGAGGTTATGGGGCAAGTGATGCTGCTTTTCCACAATTTCAGCCCGTGCAAGTTGGCAGAAGCACTCTATTTAGAAGTCCAGTCTGTTGTTTCGACCTTCAGGAGGAGTCCACCCAGAATCCTTCTTTTTGTAGTGTTGGTAGGAAGGATTCTGTGGGTTAGTATGTTGTTCAGAGGTGTGTTGCAAATATTCTTTGAGTCGGAGACGTCGAAAGTAGGATTCTAGGTCACCACAGAACTGTATTATGTTCATGGGCCTGGAGGGACAAAAGGAGAGGCCCCCAGATAGGACAGACTCTTCTGCCGGGCAGAGGACCATTACGTTTCATGGACTTAGCATCAGTTTTGAGTAAACCTGGCCTGATTTAGGAATCATGCAACAAACTCAATGGTTTTGCATGATTTGAAAGAAAACAGAATAAAACCTGGTAGTTTAGAGAAAGTTTCTCTTTGAAAGCTTGAGGGGTTTGTAAACCCAGAACTCAAGTGAAACTCCAAGGGTGGGATTTCAGGTGAACTAAAACTTTACAAAAGGTACATGTGTAACTAAGTTCCATACAACTCATCACCCACTTCCACTTCACCCCACTTTTGCCATGCTCTGGTCTGTTAATCCACATCAGTAAGTAAAGAATCATTTCATTAGTTCGCTAGGGAGACTTAATTCTCTGAGGATGAAAATCTCCCCTTTGCAGACACCCAGCACAAGTCTTATGCAGTACTTGGGTCTCACTGAAGACCCAATTGCTGGCCCTTTGCACAGGGTCAAATATCACTTTAAGAGCAGAAATGTGATCTCATGTACACTGTTTTTACATCAGTGTAACTCTCCTGACTTGAATACAGTTACTTCTGGTTTCTACTGGTGTAACTCAGAATCAGGTCCAATCTATGCAAATGTATTTCCTTCCCATCCCTTCCCCCCTCCCCACCATTATGGAACAGCAGCATCATTTCACCCTGAGGATGAATGTGTTACAGCCACTCAAGTCTGTTGCTCTCCTCAGAATCATATTTCCACCTAGCCCTGCTGTGTACACTACTTGTGGCTCTTTAGCCATGCACCTGATCGTTTTCCCCCCTCTGCTTTTTTGAGCACAGCCTTTGTTTTTGAACTTCAAACCAGCAAGTTTAGCAGACTGTGCTTTTTTGAAGCACTACCATTGGTATGCACTAAAATGAAGCTTCTAAGAGTAATGCGGTTTTAAAAAGAAAAGAAAATTAAGATTAAAAAAAATTAACTTTATCCAAAACAAGTTGAGAGAATGTATGATTGTACAAAGCCTAATGAGTGATTTGAGACAATAGGGATGAGACAATAGGACACTGGAATTATTCCCCCTATTATTGAGAATAGGTTTCATTTTACTTCTTTAAAGGTATAATACCATTATTTTTAAACACTATATTATGTATCTAAGGCATTTGATCAGGTAATTAGCATTATGTAATTTGCCAGGGCTTTTTAAAATCCATATTGCTGTATGTACCTGATAGAAAAGAACATTTCTGTTGTATTGGCTAATTATGTGATTAGGCAGGGTTTTTGATACCCCTGTAAGAGTCCAACAGACTCGAATTTAATTAGAAGTAGCGATTTGTCTGATAGTTTTCTTTCTGAAGGCAGGTTTTAGCAGTTTTGATTTTTTTTAAAATAGCTAAACTCCACTGAAACTGCTCTTCACAAGGCTACTAATGACCAAATCTCAGCTCCCCTCCTCCATCTTCAATCTTTTTTCCGTGCCTTTGACACTCACACACCTCCCCACTTTGTTTTCCCTGGAGTATTGATCGTCTCCTGATTCTCCTCCAACCTATCTGGTCATTCGGTGAGTCTCCCTTGCATTGGTTCCTCTTCCACCAGTGTGCTGCAGGGCACTGTCCTTGGCCTTTTCCTCTTGCCCCTGTATGCCTTCGCTCTAGATGATCTTAGCCACTCACACAGCTTCTACAACTATTTCTGCCTATGTCAGTCTAGGATCAAGCAATGAGAAGTTTGCACACAACGTCACATTAACTTATGTGAGCTTTCCTCCCTGATGTTAATTTGTTCTACACAGTTTAGACATTAGCGGGACATGTTGAAATGTTTACAGATGGAGCCAAGAGCAAGCTACTGGAATGACTAATGTGAGGGATGTGTGTGAAACTTCCTCTGTCTTCACTTTTCATGGGAATTTGGTATGCATAAGGCGTACATCTTTATTGTTGTTGGCATACTGATATAACACTGCTCTTTTATACTGACAACACAGCACTTTGCTAATCCAGAATCCAGAGAGTTTGCATGCATTCAGGTAAGGATTGTAAATCCTGTCTCCCAGGAGTTTCAAGCTGAGCTGCTGACATTTCAGCATCATTTTTTCCCTACACAAAGCTGCAATTTATAGAGGGTTTAAGCCCTAAACCCAGCAAACCAACCTTGGTAAATGCTAGTCTGTCATTCATTTAATTCGTACGTACTCAATAAAATATATAAATCTTTGCTAAACACACACAAAGGTAATAGCAAAATAAATAATAATAATAATTATATCAAGGATCAGAGGCTCTTTTTACATACCCACAAGCAGGTAGTAGCTTGGGAAAATCACAGATGAAATAGAATAATATATTCCATTATTGTTCTTGTATAGTAACACCACAATTCTTCAGCTCGCGAGTCAGAGTGTAGGTCAAAAACAATTCCTTAGAAGGACATATTCCCTCCTGAGTGCTAAACCAATGCTTTAAAAGCCTTGCTTCTCCCAAATGCTATGAGGTGTTACAGCTTTCCAAAGTGCTAACTCAGCATTGCATTGGAAAGTGGCTCTGTGCCAGCTTATGGCATACATTTCAAACAACGAACAAGGTCCTGTGTTCTATGTAGGATGTTAGACCTAAATTATTTAGCCAAGACCCCTACATTTTGTAGCAATGCCCTCCATGACCTCTCACCCATTCCTTTGCCCAGCACAGTCCAGGCAGGACAGTACCCCTGTTATTTATTTAGATAGTAAATTTGATTAAGTTTACCCTTCCCCAAATTTCATAACATAGCATAACATTGTGCCTTTCGCATGTTGTAGTGATGTATCCATGTAAAACCTTGCCTTTATCATGTATCTGATCACCTCAGCTAAACTCTGCCCACTAATCCATCTCCAACAGGGTTCCCATTAAGATTACAAACCTCATATTCAAACCCTAACCTACGGACATGCAAAAGAACTGAAACATAGGCCCCTTCTCACAAGCTGTGTCAGTATATGGCACTGGAATTCTACTGCAATCTATTTAGGTTCCTATTCCATCCTCCTCACCACAGCATCTGAACACCTTCTGGTAGAGCATTAAGTGATGTGATTAACATCTGTCACATGTGGTTCATTCTCTCACCTTCTCCCTACAGGGAGAATTGTGTGAGCTCTGTCCCCATTGGAAGCAGGAGGAGAAAGGGAACAGCTTGCAGATGCCACTGAGCTGCAAGACTTTGCAAGTTGTTTTGGGGCATAAGCACAGATCCTCTGGCTCCCCCACAGCCTTCACCGAACAGACTCATCCACACCAGATCAAGAGAAGTGCTGGGGAGGCAGAGGAATCCTGTCTGCTGTGACTGAGCCCTTTTCACTTTCCCATGAGGTTTGAGTGGTGCAGAAAATCTTAGACAGGTCCAACACTTGTATGAATTTCACCTTGAGCACGTAGGCTCATCGACTATAGTAATGAATACATAAAGCAGAAATAATAGTAAAGAGAACATTAAACAAAGATGGACAAGTCCATTCTTGTTTATATCAACATTACATTTTTCAGTTTGCTCCAGTGTGGAAGCCCCTTTATAAAAGTTTACCACTCTCATATATACAGTACCTAACAGGCTGGAAATACAGCCCTAGGAAGCTTGCACAGCATTATAAACAGAAGGACCTCAGATCTGAAATTGTGATGGAGAGAAATTTCAGTATCTTACCATCCTAACTTCTGGGTGTGCAGTAATGTTAGGCACTATATTGACCAAAGCTGCTAATTGGTTTCTTAGAAACATATGCTAACTTCTCAAAATAAGTTGAAGAGAACATGCTGAGTAAATAAATTCCATCATTCAAAACTCCCTTCTTTCCAGAATATTGCAAATGGAATCCACTGGGAAAATATAAATAATACTAAAAAAAATCCCTAACCCCAGTTCACAGGCATGAATAGTCAAGCCAGTGGCAGTAAAGGATTAATGATATCTCTCTCATTTCTTAATAGACATGTGAAAAGTAATGAAATATTTTACCTACTTTGCAATTAAATGTCATGCCCCTCACAGTTATTCAAAATAAATTGAAAGGACAAAAAAGTGGTGGAATAATTTTGAGCAGAACTGTCAATTAGTATTCCCCACAGAAAGTTGGTCTCTTTAGAACACCTCTGAAAGCATACCTCTGAATATCTACCTCCTTGTTATTGTACCTCTGTGTTAAATACATTTTTTTCCTCTCTCTGCTGTGTGGGTGAAAATTAAAAAAGATCAATATGGCAACAAAGTCAGAATACAACTTACAGCAAAACCACAAATTACCTTCACTGTCATCAGGAGTGCATTTCTGTAACACTGTGGAAGTTTTGATTGTAGTGTTGGTTATTTTTTTTTATGGTGGAATTATTAGAAGTGAAGTTAGCATTCTGGAAAGGCCACCAGAAATTTGCTCTTTTAATTTAAACCAAGACAGCCGCACAATTGTCCTTGCACTGCTCCTGCTAGTGTGCCTTGGTGTATTCCAGAGAGACACTCACTGGTCTAGGGCACAGTGAGGGTAGCGCAGTTTCTATGCAAATCTTTGGCCTCTTCTCTAAGACTTGCAATAAGGATGACAGTTGTGATGTTGAAACCTACCCACTAGGAAGTGGACTAAGATCTCAAGCTCACTCCATATAGCCTGCCGAACAGCTATCAGATGGTAAGTGTAAAGCTAGGTATCACATTGTAAGCATGGGAGTGGCTATATTAATAAGTGTGGTAAGTCCAGTATAAAATAGCCTAGGAAGATTCTGTTTGAGCTGAGTGCTTGAGCACTCAGTAGAATTGCTCTGTCTTATGTCCCACCACACTGTCTCCTGGGCGCTTACTAAGTAATGAAATTTGTCATTACCACTACCATCTAGGCAATATACGAACCAGAAATCTAGAAGGGAAAGGCTCAGTATTCCCTTACCCCACCTCTGAGCATCCAATTCCCCACTCTATTTTCAATTTTTAGCAAATAATTTTAGTTCTTTATAATCACGTTTCTTTATATAAATCTAGTACTTTATAAATATCATCTTGAGCTGGTTTCGCCATATGTCCCTATAACTATGGAAATACAATAATTAGCATTTCATCATAATTCAAAGGTAGATGAATGAGAGGATGAATAAATTATCTACCTGTTGCCCTTTTGATTATTGTGGGTAGAAGATTTCCTGAGGTAGCAATGACAACTAGTGCCTGTGAGCTGCTATGATATATGAAATACTATCTCTCAGGAGTTTCAAGCTCAGCTGCTGCTCTTTACTTCAGTGACGTGACTGTGCTATGCAACTAGAATGAAGGAAATTTTTATTTACAATGATCTCAAAGAACACACCTTGTAAAATAAAAGAAATTACAAGCTCTGGTATTATACTTATGTATTTCTTTACTAACAGGTTAAGAATTAGCAGAAGACACAGGCCAACATAACTTACATCTTAAAAGCTGCCACTCACAATTTTTGCCTGAGCAAATGCAACTAATAAAAGTTACAATGACCCTATAATTTAAATTAGGTATTGTAACAGCATAATTTTGTGGTCACAATTACATCTCTAATTAGGAATGTCTAATTAAGACTGTTAACCAGGTTTTATCTGCCTAAAGGTAGAGAAGTCCTCACCGTTTACAGTGTACAATAGCATTTTATTACTATCACCTTTTTGTCCCGCATTTCTATATTCTTCTCTCTTCTTATATCACTATATTTAGTGTACTAGAATACTTTCTTCCATATCTTTATCACTTTTACATCTCAGACACCTTTCTTTTTAACATCTCCCATCTTTTTAATTCACTTCTCCAATCTGCCTGTCTGAAGGTAGAGATATCCTGCTGTGTTAAGTGATTTCTCTAGTCCACGTCTCATTGTAAATATTTTTGTGATGGTTAATATAAAGGCTGCTATGTAAAAAATAGAGATGAGTCCACATCCAGATCCAAACTTTACACCAGTGTCTCCTCTCACCAAAATCCCAATTCTGAATCTGGTGAAAGTTCAGATTTGTATCTTAGCCTCATAGCTCAGGTCATTCTCTACAAAAAATAAAATAGCATAATAATGTATCACTTAGTAAAACTGAAATGCCTGGGAAGATAACTCACTCTAAATTCAACAGAAGCAGCAGAAACAAATAGCCATGCACCGCTATGGATTTTAACCAGTCCTTTTGGGAATACCTGACTTTTGGAGAGAGAGTTTTATTGCTTGTAGTGCTGAACCCACATTTCCTTAAGGCTGGAGGTAGCTAGGATGTCAATGGACATGTCGATATGATCAAAAGATTTTTTGTCCAAATGAAATTTTGACAAATAAGAGACAGTTCATGAAATGTTGTTTCTGTTTTCCAACCAGCTCTATAAAGCACTCTTGCATTAACCAGAACATATTACAGAAAGCCAAGGGGAATTAATGAGATTGTTTTACAGAGAAGAGATTGAGAAAACCAGATTAACTGCTACAACAGTGTTCACTGATGAGTTTATAGAGTGAAGCTGTAACCACACAAAAGACCTAAACTGACTTCAATACAGATAAGATACAAATGATGCCTTACTGCTACCACACACGATTATGTATGGAGAAGCATATTATTGTGAGGTCAATTTTTTCAGCAGACACTGCCTTACCTGATGGCCAGTGTGTACGGGGAGATGTCAGCAAACCAGTAAAGTGCCTGAAACCACTTGGCTTATTGCTAAAAGCCGCCAAGTCAGCAGGCCCTAAAATGGCCATATAGCAAACTCAGCTTTGACCAAGGAAGGAGGGGAGGGGGGTTTGGGTGCCACAGAAAGGCCAGCTTGACCGTGTCTCCTTCCTGATAAGAATTTTGTTGAAGTTGCTGATACATCCATTTTAGAAGAGCAGGATGTGCCCCAGGAATGTCTATTGGGGCCTCAAGGCTGCAAACTCTGGAAAAACCCACACCTGGTGAATCAATCAGAAGGAGCCTCTTGCTTGACCATTGGAACTGCTTACTTAACAAGTTTTCTTTAAGGGACATGTCATTCTGTTACTAATGTATAAATTAGGGGGAAAAGTCTGAGGTAGTGGGAGTCTTCAGGACTGGATTCTCCCTCTGGATGCATCTTGTGTTCCCCACCGACAGATGGGCTGCCACTGTGCCACTCGAGAGCCACACTCAGCTTTGTTAATTATCAAGGGCTGGAGGTGTTTTACTAACCTGTTGCAGACTGGTGTATAAGTGCTTGAGACGAAGTAAAGTTTAGCTTTAAGTGAAAGCACTCTTGTGTTGTCCTATTTGTGCCAGCCATCTATCGGTCGGACGGCTGTGTCACCCCTGATTTATTTCCTGACACCACCTCGCACAGAGTAAAAGTTACAAATTTGGGTTGAAAGAACCCCAGGTAACAAGTGTTTCAGTGTTCCTACTTGGATATCCAAAAAAAGCAGCCAAGGTGGCCTCTACATCTTGAGCACAAGAAATAAATAACTAGGAAAAGAATAGAATACTCTTGGTGAAGTAAAAAAAAAAAAAAAAAAAAACCCACGAGAGTGAGAGAGAACATAGGACATTCAGGTGATTCAAGTCAAAGACAGAGAAAAGCTTTAGTCCTGACCTTGTTGTAGGTCCATTAATTCCCTCACATTTATCTTAGACTCAAAATGAATACAGATCACTAACCTATTGGAATATTCCTGAAAGCCACTATGAGTTAGGATCAGTCATTGTAACTGAACTCTCCTTTTCTGTCTTCATCACTGTCTTTCTGCACAAGTTTCTGCCCATACATAACATTGCTTATAAAACTGCTTGAAAGAATGCCAAGGATTAAAAAACACTTATCAGTTTATCTTTCCCTGGTTTGTTGTCTATTAGCCAATGGTAAGGCACAAATATATTGAATGGTGTACAAATATATTGAATGGTGTACCTCTGGTGGGCTACAGTACCTCTACTGACAGTGTTAAATGGGTGACATGCTACAAGAGCATGAATAATAGGCTCCATTAGAAAGAAAATCCAACAACCATTGAAGAATTCACTCATAATATAATAAGCTTGATGATAATGCTACGTTAATCTTAATTATATGGGAACATTAAAAAATTAGTTTCCACTGTACCATAGCTGGAAGGGCATTTTTTCCAGTGTGCTCATGCAGTAATAGTTGTGGTATTTTACACCACTTTATTATGGGGAGCCAATCAGAAGTATGAAGAAGGCTTTTATAAGTGCATAGATATTTCTTATTTTGTCAATAGTGCTTTTGGTGCCTAGAATGGCAAATCCCAATCCTGTCTGTCCACATCTGGATATAATTCCATTCCTGTTTTTCTGTATCCATCAATAACTTCTATTTCCAGTTACAAAATGCTAGAATACCTGCTTGTCTCACTGTTTTATCACTCTTAATCCTTGTAAAATTGTCCAGCATACAGGACACTCAATGACAGGAGACCAATAAATAGTGCTTAAGTGCTTTCCTGAATAGGATAGATGTAAACAAATGCTTAAGTGCCACAATGGACCATATTTCTCATAAATTGGCATGGCTAAATTGACTTCACTAGAACTATACCAATGTGTACCATTTGAGGATCTGGTGCAATATTTTTAAAAAGGAAACAGTGCAAGCAACATTGATGACATTCGTAAATATATTTCTGATCAAATAGTAAAAGAAAAATTTGGAATAATTTTTTAATAGGAACCTATGAGTGTCTCAATATGTATGTTCAGGAGCCCCAAACTTCTCAGAATGGATATAAAATTATATCACATAAACCATTTACACTTTAGTTATAGAAATATATAGAGACACTATAAGAAAGGAAGCAATAGACACAAACTGTTTCTTAATTGTAAATGAACAGATGATGATCATTTTGTTATGGACACTTGTTTTAAAATGAATGGAATACATTTCAACTTTAATCAATTTTAACTGAATACTTGACCTCATTAGTTCAAATTTTCCTCAATGGATATGTAAGAATTCATTGGTGACCATAAAGACAATCAATACCTTTATGAACAAAGAAAATGGTGGGAAGGTAAAATTAGGGACTGCATTTGAGTGTATGTATTTTAGATAAATGTAGACTGACAGACACGCTTGTATATAGTGTCACCTTTCATGATGCTATAGTTAAGTATGCATCAGCATTTCCTTTTAAGCCTCTCAGAGAGAAATGTTTTATATATTACTTAATATGAATGCTGATTTTCTCTGTATTGTAAAATTATGTGAATTCCCAAAAATATAAAACAAACCACAGTAAAGAACACATTCAAACAAGTTGTGTACAACATTAAAATCAACGTCCATTACCAGACAAATATAGTTTGAGGAAAAAAGACACTGCATTAAAAAATAACTTTGCACACAATTTATATGAGTTAATAATGCCATACTGTATATACAAAATTTGATATAAATAGTTTTGATATATATAGTTTTGAAAGGAAACACAAGGAGTGGTGAAGTTTACTGTCTGCAACCTTGACAGATGTCATAGCAAAACCTTTCACCTGGTCTTACTTAAGTTTCAGCAGATCAAATGCATTTACCAGCATGTCAGAGTTTTAAAGTTAACATTCAGAGATTGACTTTGATTTGTGGTTAGTTACTCTCTTTCATTCTGAAACTGCCAGGCACCATTGTTGCATACCAATTGGGAGAGTGTTTGCAATTCATCATGAAGTAACTTCTAGGTCATTTAATCCAGCATCTGAAAGAGTGTAATATGAAAGCAAGGAATGCCCATCCGACATTTGCTGGAATTTCCAGTACATTTGAAATTACATTAAGAACTTTGTCTGAACAGAACTTTGTGGGCTTATCCTCTAGATTTTGCTGTACATGGCTTTACATTAATGTTTCAAGTCATTTTGCAATCTTTTTACCTCAGAAAGGGATATTTCTGTCTAGAGTCAGGAAATCCTTGAATAAACCTGCCTGGTGAGTGAGTTCTCCCTGCATAAAACTCATTAAACTGCACATCAGTCTTGTTGCAAGAAACTCTTATTCCCAAGTGGTAGTTGGCAGAGCTAATCTAACAGTCTAATGGTAATGCAAAACATATGCAATTACATTAGCAAGACTAAAAAATTGCAAGGCCAAGCTGTCCTTGCTCTACAGGGAGTCATGTAGCCATGGGTGAATCTCAAAATGATTGGAGAATGGGTTAAAATAAGTCTTCAGTGGAGCTGGGTAACTAAGACAGAATTTTCCCAAGCTGAAATGCCATACGCCTTCCTGCTATTGCCCTTTAAGTTATTTGTGAAATATTCATAATGTATCATTTTATTCAAGGTGAGCAGGCAATGAATAATTCATGGGTTCCTGTGTTCCTAGGATAATTGGAATTACCTGTTGCCAAAGTCCACTAAAAATCTACAGCCATAATGACAGAATACTTCTTATGCATATTGATACTGGGCCCCTTGAGAGCAGGAGGAAGTGATTTCCTTTAGATATCTCTTTGCCCCGGCTTATGTGATGCAATGTAAGCAGAGAATGGGTTAAAATAAGTCTTCAGTGGAGCTGGGTAACTAAGACAGAATTTGACCATGCAATGATAAGGTTTATTCTTTTTCCCTTCCAATTGCTCAACCAATCCTAGTATAAAATGACCCAGTGCAAGGATCTAAAAATACACCTCCTCACCACCTTCCCATGGCATAGTTTCTTGCAACTGGTTAAGTCCATTATGGTGTGTTGCATGCTTTCCTTTGAAAAATCATGTCTTGGCCACTGTCAGAGACAAATATACTGCCAGATGCATTACTGTTATATGCATCTCCTGCCTTTCTCATTTGAGTGTGTGAGTAGAACTAAATAAGCCAATGATATCTTTTAAATAGAACATTTCTCTTACTTGATTTTAATTATATTGATATTAGAGCTGGGTAAATAGAGTGTAAAGTGAATTATGAATGTTTTCTCTTCTTTTTGGCCATTTTCACAGACTTTGTGTTTGGAAGAATGAGGAACTGAGTGAGAAATGGAGAGTTTTAAAATCAGGGGCTTTAGTATACAAAGCATAGTCACACTGCCTGTTGTGGGACACATTTAAAAGTGCCAGTCTCAGGCCAGATTGACAGAAAACAGATCATGTACCCCAAAGTGGTGGTATACTTTATCAGAAGATTTCACCAAGCCAGTAACAAATGTGTTCTTCCAAAATCCTATACTAGTTATTATGGAGCCACAGACAGTCCCCTTCAGGACCTCTAGCCCCTCATAATTTGTCAAAATTCATTGAATCATTATCAGATAAAACATTTCACAAATCAGTTTTGACCCCCAGTTTTTCCATGACAGTATTTTCCCAAGCTGAAATGCCATACGCCTTCCTGCTATTGCCCTTTAAGTTATTTGTGAAATATTCATAATGTATCATTTTATTCAAGGTGAGCAGGCAATGAATAATTCATGGGTTCCTGTGTTCCTAGGATAATTGGAATTACCTGTTGCCAAAGTCCACTAAAAATCTACAGCCATAATGACAGAATACTTCTTATGCATATTGATACTGGGCCCCTTGAGAGCAGGAGGAAGTGATTTCCTTTAGATATCTCTTTGCCCCGGCTTATGTGATGCAATGTAAGCAGAGTAAGAAAATTTAAAGCTCAGCTAATAGAGGAAAAAAGACTCATTGGTGAGTCTGATTACATCTTTCATTGGGGCAGCTAAAGATTAATGGATTTCTCTTTCATTAGTCAATGTCTGTAAGGCAATGTGAACATTTAAAGTAAGTGTTCTACACACACAAGCCCATGACTGAATTTTCCTTAATATATTAAGTTGTCTGTATGATCAGCTACTGTTAATGGTCCTACTGCTCTTTTTACATTTTTGCATTGACTTTGGTGTAGTGTGAATTTAGTGGGGTGTGGTAAATTTAGTGCTGCTGAAGAATTCAGAGTTCTGGAACTCTGGGTCCTCTATCTAGCCACAAAGTATGCAAAGCATAGTAAGCCAGCAGGAAAAGCTTCCTTCGCACTGCCCTCTCACTGTCACTCAGCCTCCATCTATCCTAATCTGTCCTGGGCTTGTCCACTGAGCCTGCCAAGGGTGACACTATGATTGCAGTTTTAGTGAAATGGGATTGGATATGATGGGATTGGATATGATGGGAGAACTTTGTGGAGTGATAGGAGTCACAAACCCTGGGATAATTTTTGGATTATGAGCCTGTGAGTCTCTTTCACTGTCTCCACAACTCATCTTTTCTCTCCAAGGTAAGTTCAAGTTTTAAATAAAATTTCTGAGCTAATGGAAGTGTTGGCTGTGTCTTAGGGACAAAAGAAATCCTCTAATAGTGAGGCTGGTGCATTTGGATGATCTATACACAATACCATAACCTGTATTTTTAACTCCAACCCCCCCTTTTATTCACACTCTCTTCTACAAGGAAATAGCTACCAATGTTGATGTTAGAGATGAACTGTCAAAGCCCAATGCTCAAGTGGGCTTGAAGTTTGGCAAAAACAAACGAACAAACAGACTCACTATTGGTAACAGCAACACCTTTTATTCACTGCCAACATTGGCTAAATTCAAATGGTGTCTAAGAAATTAAAAGTTCTTTATTTCCAATATTCCCTTAGGTATCCACTGCTCTTCTTCTTTGTTTGTCATGTTCCACCCACTTTCTTTTATGTTTCTATCAACTCTTTTAGATTCTGAAAGTCCAGTGCTGCATTTAGATATGTAAACAAGACTTGCATTGAGACCAACGGTATTGTAAGGGAATAACTGAGAGCAGAATTTGGCAAGATAATATGTAATATTTTCCATACAATATATTTCTGTTTGCTTGTCAAAGTATATCCTGGTTGCAGCAGCTCTGTACCTGCAAATGAGTCTCGTCAGACAGGACTAATTTTTGCTTAGTTGTTGAAATATAAAACCTTCCCCACAACAGAAAGCATTTCTTCAGTAACTACCTACTAACTATATTTAAACACAGCTTATAAGTATGGCTAGTAAAAAAACCAACAACCAAGAAATAAACTAAACATTTCACTGATTCCCCCCTCCCGTTTTGGGAAATACTACATTACTACATTATTTGGGAAATACTACATTACTATTTCAGAGTAACAGCCATGTTAGTCTGTATTCGCAAAAAGAAAAGGAGTACTTGTGGCACCTTAGAGACTAACAAATTTATTTGAGCATAAGCTTAGTAATCTGGATATTTTACTGGTAGCATTCAATGTTTTCTATTAAATGTCTCACAATAATATTATAGATACTCTATTGCGTATTATTATGCTCCCAACTATGTTGTACTTTCAACTCTGTCAGTTCTATTCTCTTATGTGAGCTAACCCTATATATTTTGATAATATAAGTTGTGATTTTTCAAATACAATACCTCGGCTCTATGAAGTAAAATTCTTACTACAAGGCTTGTCCATTTGTCGCACCTAGCTTTCAATCTTTCGAAAACAGTGAACTAAGTTGAGCTAAAAACTTATTATTTGTGAGGCCCATCTCATTTTTCCTGAGAGCGATGATGTATTGATATTGTAGTAGAGAACTCTGTAGAGTAGGGAGATCCATCTCCTGAAAGTGCTAAGAGCCCTTGAGATGTTCTTGAAATGTGTAGCAGCACTCTAGAGTACTGCCCCTAAATATTAAATTAGTCCAGGGAGCATGTGAATCTATTGGAAAGATGCAATCCTGGTATAAACTAGTGAGCAAATCTAACGTGTCCATAGATTCTGTCCAAAACTTTTTTTCTGTTTATATTACCTAGATACATCAATTTATTATCGTTATTCAACGTTCAAACTATAGTAGCCCCAAAGGGTCTCAAGCAGGATTTGTTACTCATTGTGCTATTGTAAACACACATCATAAGAAACAAACCATGCCTTGAGATGTTTACAGTCTTAGCCCCAATCTGTTGAAGGATTGGTGACCTTGTCAACATCAGTAGGTCTCTGTGCAGGCCCAGGAATCTACTCACATGCTTTTAATTACAGGATCAGAGTCTTCAAAGAAAAAACAACATACAAAGAGTAAGATGCTTAGGGAATTATTCCTATCCTTTGGGTGGGTGTGAGAGGGTTGCTTGTTGTTGTTATAACTAGATATATCTAGATAAGGGAGAGACAATTATCCCTAGTTGCTACTCAATCTAGCCATCACTGATTGTCTGATTTCTACTCTGATGCCTGTAAAATGAGTGTTCTGAAGAGAGCTACATATGAAGGAGAAGAGACAAGTGGCATTACTAATCAATTATAAGAGAATATTACACACACAGCAGCAGTGCTGAAGAAGGCATGGATATACCTGTTTGCGAACATGGTGACAAAGAGGTGGATAAGGCTGGCAGCATTGTTGCTGGAGTGGAAGAGGTGTGTGCACTGGGGGAGGGGCTAGAGACAAGAGTAGGTAAATTGGGAGGTGAAGAGTTGTTAGGGGCCTTGAAGTTGAGGCTAAGAAGCTTAAGCTTGATTCAGGGGTGACCAGCACAAGGGCCATGTGGTCAAAGTGATAGCTAAAGAAGATTGTGTTAGCAGCCCTCTTCTCCGGGGACTGATGGGTTTTTTGTGTGTGTGTGTCAGGGAGACTGGAGAGGAGGTGGTTAGAATAATCAGGGCAGATAATGATGAGGGCCTTAGCAGGCTGGGAGAGGGGAAAAAAAGAAACGAGCAGATTAGAAATGACATGGAGAAAGAAACAGCAAGATTTGGTGATAGCCTGGATATGCAGAGCAAAAGCAAGGGGAGAGTTGCAAAAACCTCTGGGGTTCCATAGGAGGGAGGATAGTGGTGTGTGTCAACAGCGATAGAGAAAGAAGAGGAGAGGGGTTTAGATGAGTTCAGTTGTACATGTTAATTATTCATTTAAGTTGCTAAATAAATCACTAAATTAAAATCACTCAGGGCAACATTGTGTGGTGCTGAGCATCACTGTGTCCCACTGAATTTCTATGGGCCAGATCAGAATAACTGCAGGGCAAAACCAAGATATTTCAGAGTATGAAACCACTACTATGTAATTGTAATAGTTTTCTTCAGAAACTGCATAATTGAAACTAAAGTACCTCTTTAAGGGACCCCTAAATTTTTAAGATCATTTAAATATTGATAGAAATTTGGGATTCAGCTAAAACCAGACCCCAAAGCAGGGCTATTTATAATATTTTCTGACCTATATTCCCAGTATTCCATGTAGCTTTGTAAAATTGAGAGAACATGTTTTGGGGTCCTATGTTATATACAGATCATTCCAAGGCTTAGTGTAAGAGAGACAAGGCAATGATGGTAGATGGTATTAAACAGGATCAAAAGCATACAGTATAAATCAGTATGTCCTTAGGTTGTTGATTTTTCTGTGAATTACAGAGGGAAACTTTTTTATTATTATTAAGTTTTTGGCTCTGGGCAATTTGCCTTGAACCAGAAGTTAAAAAAATAGAACTGGTGAAACAAGACAATTTATATACACTCCAATCTGCATGATATTCATGATAAATCTGTCCTCTTCTCCTCTCCCAATTCCAGTATGAATTGAACACAAATATAATTCACACCTTGGTAGACCCCTGACTGGACACAAACCTAATTGGAATTGTTTTTAACTACTTATGCTGCCGAGATTTAATTGATTGAATCCCCTTCTTTTCCCACAATAGTGATTAAGATTTTATTTTTTATCCCGCATCAAATGATGGGAAATTTATTCTCTCTAAAATTTTGTTTTTTTTATTCTGCCATGCTTATTCTTTTGTAAGTCTTTTTTAAATTTTTTTTTCTGTTAAAAGCTTCTTAATGACCTGTCTTTATTAGTAATGTCCAGACTAAATAAACTATATAGGAGGAAGTCTGATCTTGAAGTTAAGCCACTAAACTGAGTATCAGGAGATCTGGGTTCAATCATCATCTCTGCTACATATTTCCTTGTGACCTTTGTCACTTGGCGCCACAGTTCTTCATCTGTAAAATGGGATTGTGACAAGGTAAAAAGGTACTCCACAAGCCCCAGTGCATGAGGTGTTAACTCAGACTTTTGCCTGCCATATGTCCCATCAGGAGGTAGGGAATATGAAAGGTAGAGGGGACGTAGCTGTGATGGTGGTTACCTATAGGAAAGGGTATTCCAAATTCCCTTTCAGCTAGCTGAGAAGCTGGCCTGTCTCTGGCAGTTGCAACCCACTCTTCCAAATGGCTTATTTGTGTTTGGAATCATTGGTTTATAAGTCAATTAAAGGAAGCCTTGAGGCAAGGGCTGCAATCTCTGCCACTGGAAAGACTGTTATTCATCTTCCCTAGGGTGTGGTTCTGCCCTTTTGCCTACATGAGATAGTATTTCCCTTTTGTCCACATATTGCCTGGCTTGCCTGTAGATTAGCTCTTTAGGCAGGGATACTTCTTGTTTATTTGTACAGCACACAACACAGTGAAGCCCCATATCCTGATTGGGACCTCTGTGTGCTACTGGAATATAAAAAATAAATAAGAATAACTTATATTGCCTTTTTGGACCCAAAGTGTTCTATAGAATCAAAGACCCATCCTTTAAATCTTTCCTAAATTTGTGTGTGGTTGAGGTAAAAGGGGATTCATAGTTTCAAGAAGAATGTATCAAGCTAGGTGGAGGGAAACATGGAGCTATTTGTATGGGGGGTGAAAAGCATGAATTCATGTACAGAATATCAATACAAAAGTTAATCCTCCACCATCAGTAAACATAAGGCTCATATCTCAATGAAGAAAACATTAGCAATTATACTAAATACAAAATAATGAAAATACTAAGAATATTCAAGGCTGGGTTTTTTTCCCCTAGCATCTCTACATGATTGAAATTTGTGACCCAAAGGAATCTGCAAGAATTAAAATTCAACAATTGCAAATCCCTGAAGACAAAGCTCTACTAATATTATCACACTGGTGTTTGTAGACTTACTATGCTGCTACAGTATCTTAACACTGCAGTGGGAAACTTATCAAGAAACTATTTGTAGGATTTCCCACAACCTCCTTCTTCAAGTGCCAGGATCACAGATCATCTAATGAAGACCTGATATTGTCACCTGACTCCCAGAGCTCTTTGAATCTGCCTTAGCATATACCTCAAAAATGATACACATTGCTGTTTCCTTTCTACAGTGAGCACTGAAAGGAGAGAATAAAAAGTATAGGCAGAATCTGTCAATAGCTATTTTGTGATGGAACTACGCCAGGAGAGGATTTAGAATCAGTATCTTCCTTTTGTAATATGTCTCTAATCAATAGGTTATGTATCACCAAAACAGGGTAAGAAAGAAGAGGTAGTTTCTGCTCTGAGTCCCAGTTAAGCCAAGGACTTCAATGACAGCAGGATCTGGTTCACACTCATTGTTATGGTGTTGCCATTTCAAGGCCTTTTTTGTATATTCAGTCTTTTCCATAAACCAATTAACCACTTTCACTGGAAAACCAAAATGGGAAAATAGCAAATCCAACCCTGAGTGAATTCCAGCACTCTCCAAAATATTTTAACCAGACACTGTGTCCAAGCTTAAGCAGTGCAGATAACAAGACAAATTCTTTGACAACTGCTATCCAATATGCTTCAGACCTTCCACTGCTTCATTTTCTATCTGGGTTTGTATAAGGTTGCCTATCATCAAGGCAAAATAAATCTCAGCAGATCTCGTAAAAATGAAGAAAATAAAATGACATTCTCCCATTAATAAAGGATTTTGTGGGTGAGTATAGAAAGGGAATGTGACTTGTATGCTAATGGTCCAGATGGAATTCTGTGGAAATAGCTTAGTGTATGAATGAATTTCATGTAAATGTTATCCTGCAGAACAATTCTTGCAAATATTATGCTTAATGTGAGACTTTATAAACAGCTATATGATGAAAAACTGCACCTTGAGGGGAAAATAGTGAATCAAATAATGCAATATAATAACTTGCATGTTAAATGAAATCATTGACTGTGCTTTATGGCTGAAAAATCAAATGGCTGGCTAAAACAAAGGAATATAATTGTTTGTTATATATTTGTGTGCTTGAGAGCTCAGGAGATTTGGAACAATAACTTAACATGTAGCAATATTCACTTCTCTTTCAAATTACAAAAAAAAAAAAAAGTTAGCATGAATGTAGGAATCAAGAAACACTCCTGATTGACAAGAATTGAAGTCCTCCATTCATCCTCAGAAGAAGGAAGCACAGATGGAACAATCCAAGATGCCCATGTATGGGCATCTTAACAAGTATTTCTCAAACTTGTCCTAGAATGGCAGGACAGAGCAGTCAAATTAGAGCAATATGTTGTCGATTGTGGGGATTTTAGAAATGCAGTGTTCTGAGTGATTTCCCATCATCCCTGTCAGCTGACAACAGGGTATTATAAGAAAACAAACTTAAATTACATACTCAGACACAGCTGTAGTAGACTAAATTCTGCCTTCAGCCAAATTTGTTCCTCTCCACTGAAGTCAGTGTGATTGTGCTAGAGTAAATAACAGAAGAATTTTGGCCCTCTATAAAATAATCACACTGAATGTGAGTGATTTTCCATTATATTTAAGAAGTGCTTGCATTTCATGTCAAATGATCAGACACATATCTCTTAAAAAGACACTTTCCTAAAGCTTAGCTACTTAAGAAATAGAAGCTGAGACTAACTCAAGCTCCAATTATACTTAGGAGTCTAACTCAATGAGTTGTTTTACCAGTAGTAATAAAAACATGTCAATACATTCTTTTCTTGTGCTCCAGTGATTGTACAAAATTTGTAATGTTTTAGTTGTTGTAGAGCAGAGCTCTGCTGCTTTTGCTGGAGGGGCGGGGGGGGGGGGGAGAAGAGGGGAGTGCAGAGGCAGTCAGGGGAAGAGACAATTATCTGCAGCAGATCAGATAAACAGACAAGATTACTGGGGAGAAAAATTGCTGCCATACTGAATGGTCTCTACTAATTGAAGAAATCTGGATTGTGCTGGTGGAAGTTTGTTCAAATCAGAAGGCTTTCTTGTCACTGTCACATTAAATTACGTGTTTTTTTCTCTTGCTATATCTGCCCAACACATTAAACACAGAGTAGAACAATAATTTAGGAGCATGCGCCCAATTAAAAACAAACAATCCCATTATTTTTCTGTACAGCAGGCTACATTAAATTCCAGAAACTAAAGATGATTGATTCAAACGAAATGAGGTACAGACTCTCTCATTCTATAGCGGTTCAGAGATACTCACTATCACTCGGGGAAAGTGTATTTACCAGAGGTCTAGGCTGGACCAATGGAGGTACAAGGGCAAGCAACAGAATCAGGCATCTGGTGAAGGGTTCATGTAGAGTTCATGCACCAGGAAACATTCAGGGCACACCCTGACTGTTGTGTAGGAGCGGTGCACACACTGCTCCGTCCAAGGACATGGACCATGGGAAGTCGCTCAGAGGACATGAACCGTGGGAAGCTTCCATGGACTGGGCTCAAGGCCTGAGAACAAGGATTGTAGTAGATAGAGGCTGGTAAATAAGAATATTAATCAAAGTCATATTATTTCCTTTGTTGATGCCTTTTGCGGTCGGAGTATGTAATGCGCAGGGGGGAGAGAAATAAAAGAGAGGTGGAAAAGCTGACAGGGGCAATCTCATCAGCAAACCAGTCTGCTTGCTCGCCTAAAGCCGTGTCCTGTCTTGTATTGAACCGCAACACATCTGGTGTTGGTAAGTGACCCACAGTAATGAAGGAAATAAAACTGGCTTCTGTTGTACGAAAAAGAAGACAGTTGGATCCCTGGTGGGCTCGAGAAACTAATATAGACTTCAAGTTATTATGGAGAAAACGGGGAAAAATCTGTTGGCCTGAAGCGTTAAAGAAAACACCACTGCTCCAGCAAAACTGAGGGGAAATAGATCTCTTTAACCTCACCACTGGCAAAGATAGCAGAAAATTCTTGTGTTGATGGACAGTTAGCTTCATTTATACCTTTCTAACAAAGTTCCTTTGAGGTACCCTAAGCTAAAGCTGTATTGCTTAACGCCCTACCAAGTCCCCACCACCACCACACACAGAGTAATTTTAACAGCATTAAGTTATGGTGGATACTTGATCAGATAAGAATATGCTATATGGAGAACACTCAGAATTCAAATTTTAAAGAAAATCCCTTACATTTAAGTCACCTGTCAGTTGATGACATTTGTAAATATCTATGTAGGCCCACACCATGTTGTGTCTTATTGCTATGTTATAAAAACGTTTCATTGTTGGTTTCTGTTGGCTAATACTCACTTTTGGAGGGAGAAAAGAATTGTTTCTTGATCCTCCAGTCCAAATATTTGTTAAAAACGAAAATGAAGCAACTCAGAGCACTAAAGAAAAGTTGCTATACCTGTAATATAATAACAGGGCTCTTCTGTTAATCTACCTCATTTACAGGTGTGAGAACCCTGCTTAAGAACTGCTAAAGATCTGATGACATTGTGCAACTGTGATTTATTACCTCCAAAATGGATGTGAGGGAGGTGGTAAGGGCTCTCTGAGCTGAGGCAACAAAGGAAATTCTGGAAGGAAATCTCTTTGGATGAGACCAGTAAGGAAACCATGGCTCAGATTTATGTGTTGTTGTTTTGAGTTACAGATACAGCCAGTTACCGAGGAGGGAGTGATGCTAATGGCCTGAATGCTCCACTGAGGGTGGGGAGGGATTCACCATTTGTAATACTGAAATGACTGTGGTGATTTTCTGAATGGGGAATGCACGTAACCTGAATAATCAATCAGGAGGCTTCAAGACTATTCAAGATGTGAGCCTCTGAACGATAAGAGAGGAAGAAGCCTTGTACTTCATTGAAGTTCTGTTTAATAAAAGAGACAGCACTGCCCTCAAATGAAAGAAGGAGAAAAAAAGTACAAGGTTATTCATAAGCAGGGATCACAGAGGTTTCAATATTTCATTTAGAGTAAATGAACTGAGCACTACATACTACTGGGGTCATCTTGGTTTGTTTAGTCTAGAAGAAAAAAGAAAAGACTGAGTGGGGGAGATGATGGCTCTCTATAATACATTAAGGGGGTAAATACCAAGGAGGGTGAAGAGCTATTTAAGCTAAAGGACAATGTTGGCACAAGAACAAATAGATATAAATCTGGCCAGCAACAATTTCAGGGTTGAAATTAGAAGATTTTTTACCAGTAGAGGGGTAAGAGGTTCTGGAACAGCCTCCCAATAGAGTTGTGAGGGCAAACAACTTAATTAGTTTGAAGAAAGAGCTGGGCAAATTTATGAGTGTGATAATATGACAGGGTTGCTTGTGATGGTAAATGGAAAGGCTCAGCAGCCGTGGGTCTCATTTCCGGTTTGTGTCTTATATTCCTAAAAACTTATGCATCAGGGTTTCATCAAGCCTCCAACAAGGGTCAGGAGGAGATTTCCTCTCCTTCCCCAAATATGTTTTTTTTTTGGTGGGAGATTGAGGAGAGTGTCTCTTTCTTATGAAGCATCTCTGATGGCCACAGCCAGAGATAGGACATTGGGCTGGCCAGGACTGGTGGCATCAAGCATTCTCAGGTGCTTGGCCCTTGCTCACATGTTCAGGATGTAACTGATTGCCACATGTGGAGTCAGAAAGGAATTTTTCCCATGATCAGATTTACAGTGGACCTCAGATTTTTTTGCCTTTCTCTGTTGTGTTCACGGGGTGCAGATCACTTGCTGGGATTATCTGGTTATATAAATATATATAATTTAATAATTTCCCAGCCATTCCAGGGGCCTCAGGCGCTGGTACATGTAACAGTCTAGTCTCCTACAGGCTTTGGTCTAGTTTCGGTTGTTGGGTTTTTGTGTGGATGGTGAGTGGTGGTGATGATCTGTGATAGACAGGAGGTCAGACTAGATGAACTGATGGTCTCTTCTGGCCTTAACTCTCTGTGATATCATACCATCTGTCACAAAACAGAGGTGAAAAGGGGGATGGAAACAGCATGGTGGCAATAGGACAAAAAGCATTGCTGGATGGGAATGGCTAGTGGGGGCACTTGTTGGATGGGGGAAATGTAGATTCAAAGCTCCCCAACTCTTCCTTTTTTAGGAAATGTTTTGAAGACTCCCAGTTGCACATTTTAGGCAGATCCTTAAATGGGAAAACTTTAGAACTCGATAATACTTTGAAATAAGGAAAGTTGGCTGATGTTCCTTTGTTCCTCAAGCCAAGATGTCAAAAAGTAATCACAAAAAGAAAAGGAGTACTTGTGGCACCTTAGAGACTAACCAATTTATTTGAGCATGAGCTTTCATGAGCTACAGCTCACTTCATCAAATGCATACTGTGGAAACTGCAGCAGACTTTATATACATACAGAGATCATAAAACAATACCTCCTCCCACCCCACTGTCCTGCTGGTAATAGCTTATCTAAAGTGATCATCAAGTTGGATTTGTGCTGGAAATGGCCCAAGTTTTCTCACCCTCCACCCCCCCACACACAAACTCACTCTCCTGCTGGTAATAGCCCATCCAAAGTGACAACTCTCTACACAATGTGCATGATAATCAAGGTGGGCCATTTCCTGCACAAATCCAGGTTCTCTCACCCCCTCACCCCCCTCCAAAAACTATTGTCTCTATTTAAGCCTAAATTAATAGTATCCAATTTGCAAATGAATTCCAATTCAGCAGTTTCTCGCTGGAGTCTGGATTTGAAGTTTTTTTGTTTTAAGATAGAGACCTTCATGTCTGTGATTGCGTGACCAGAGAGATTGAAGTGTTCTCCGACTGGTTTATGAATGTTATAATTCTTGACATCTGATTTGTGTCCATTTATTCTTTTACGTAGAGACTGTCCAGTTTGACCAATGTAAATGGCAGAGGGGCATTGCTGGCACATGATGGCATATATCACATTGGTGGATGTGCAGGTGAACGAGCCTCTGATAGTGTGGCTGATGTTATTAGGCCCTGTGATGGTGTCCCCTGAATAGATATGTGGGCACAGTTGGCAATGGGCTTTGTTGCAAGGATAAGTTCCTGGGTTAGTGGTTCTGTTGTGTGGTATGTGGTTGTTGGTGAGTATTTGCTTCAGGTTGCGGGGCTGTCTGTAGGCAAGGACTGGCCTGTCTCCCAAGATTTGTGAGAGTGTTGGGTCATCCTTTAGGATAGGTTGTAGATCCTTAATAATGCGTTGGAGGGGTTTTAGTTGGGGGCTGAAGGTGACGGCTAGTGGCGTTCTGTTATTTTCTTTGTTAAGCCTGTCCTGTAGTAGGTAACTTCTGGGAACTCTTCTGGCTCTATCAATCTGTTTCTTCACTTCCGCAGGTGGGTATTGTAGTTGTAAGAAAGCTTGACAGAGATCTTGTAGGTGTTTGTCTCTGTCTGAGGGGTTGGAGCAAATGCGGTTGTATCGCAAAGCTTGGCTGTAGACGATGGATCGTGTGGTCTGGTCAGGGTGAAAGCTGGAGGCATGTAGGTAGGAATAGCGGTCAGTAGGTTTCCGGTATAGGGTGGTGTTTATGTGACCATTGTTTATTAGCACTGTAGTGTCCAGGAAGTGGATCTCTTGTGTGGACTGGACCAGGCTGAGGTTGATGGTGGGATGGAAGTTGTTGAAATCTTGGTGGAATTCCTCAAGGGCTTCTTTTCCATGGGTCCAGATGATGAAGATGTCATCAATATAGCGCAAGTAGAGTAGGGGCTTTAGGGGACGAGAGCTGAGGAAGCGTTGTTCTAAATCAGCCATAAAAATGTTGGCATACTGTGGGGCCATGCGGGTACCCATAGCAGTGCCGCTGATCTGAAGGTATACATTGTCCCCAAATGTGAAATAGTTATGGGTAAGGACAAAGTCACAAAGTTCAGCCACCAGGTTAGCCGTGACATTATCGGGGATAGTGTTCTTGACGGCTTGTAGTCCATCTTTGTGTGGAATGTTGGTGTAGAGGGCTTCTACATCCATAGTGGCCAGGATGGTGTTATCAGGAAGATCACCGATGGATTGAAGTTTCCTCAGGAAGTCAGTGGTGTCTCGCAGGTAGCTGGGAGTGCTGGTAGCGTAGGGCCTGAGGAGGGAGTCTACATAGCCAGACAGTCCTGCTGTCAGGGTGCCAATGCCTGAGATGATGGGGCACCCAGGATTTCCAGGTTTATGGATCTTGGGTAGTAGATAGAATATCCCAGGTCGGGGTTCCAGGGGTGTGTCTGTGCGGATTTGATCTTGTGCTTTTTCAGGAAGTTTCTTGAGCAAATGCTGTAGTTGCTTTTGGTAACTCTCAGTGGGATCATAGGGTAATGGCTTGTAGAAACTTGTGTTGGAGAGCTGCCGAGCAGCCTCTTGTTCATATTCCGACCTATTCATGATGACAACAGTAGCCTATTTCCCCTTGTTTTTTCCTACCCCCCCCCCACCCCCAGACGTTCTGGTTAAACTTGGATTTAAACTTGGAGAGTGGTCACTTTGGATGAGCTATTACCAGCAGGATAGTGAGTTTGTGTGTGTGTTTTTTGGAGGGGGGTGATGGGGTGAGAGAACCTGGATTGGTGCAGGAAATGGCCCACCTTGATTATCATGCACATTGTGTAGAGAGTTGTCACTTTGGATGGGCTATTACCAGCAGGAGAGTGAGTTTGTGTGTCGGGGGGTGGAGGGTGAGAAAACCTGGATTTGTGCTGGAAATGGCCCAACTTGATGATCACTTTAGATAAGCTATTACCAGCAGGACAGTGGGGTGGGAGGAGGTATTGTTTTATGATCTCTGTGTGTATATAAAGTCTGCTGCAGTTTCCACGGTATGCATCCGATGAAGTGAGCTGTAGCTCACGAAAGCTCATGCTCAAATAAATTGGTTAGTCTCTAAGGTGCCACAAGTCCTCCTTTTCTTTTTGCGAATACAGACTAACACGGCTGTTACTCTGAAAAAAGTAATCAGTGATTTTAGGGGCCTAGCTTGAGCCACTTTAAAGGGGTCTGGCTTTTCCCCTTTGAAAATCAGGAGTCTAGTTAGACACCCCAAAATTGAGGCACACGAAAAGCTTTAATCACTTTTGAAAATCTTGGCCTTTGTCCTGGGACTCTAGCAATAAGCCATATCAGGCTATGTCTACACGAGCACTTTTGTTAGTACAACTTATGTTGCTCAGGGGTATGAAGAAACCACACCCCATAGCAACATAAGTTACACCAGAGAAGCGCCAGTGCCGACTGCACTATGTCGGTGGGAGAGTGCTCTCCCGTCGGCATAGAGGGGGCTACACAGGAGCTGCTCAGCTGCATCAGTACAGCTGTGCTACTCTAAGCTCTCGAGTGTAGATATGGCCTAAGCGTTGCTTCAGTTTATAGCAGGGGTTCCCAAACTTCATTGCACTGCAACCCCTTCTGACTACAAAAATTACCACACAACCCCAGGAAGGGGGATCAAAGCCTGAGCCTGCCCAAGCCCCACTGTCCTGGCTGGTGGGACTGAAGCCTGCCCTTCCACACTGGGTGTGTGTGTGTGGGGGGGGGAGCCAAAGCCCAAGGGCTTCAGCCCCAGGTGGGGGACTGTTACCTGAGCCCTACCACCCAGGGCTGAAGCCCTTGCCCCCCCCCCCACACACACACACATCTGGGCTCTGGCTTCAGCTTCAGTCCCAGGCCCCAGCAAGTCTAATGCCAGCCCTGGCAACCACATTAAAAGAGGTTTGTGACCCACTTTGGGATCCCAACCCACAGTTTGGTAACAGCTGTTTTATAATGTCAGTAGGACTCCTGTTCTGGTGTTTTAATTACCTACACTGTTGCTGAAGATATTGTAATATAATAGTTTTCCCTAGTTTAATACATGTGAGTATTTTCATTCATAACATTGCAAAAAATACCACGTCTTGGCACAATTCAATGACAATGGCTGGCTCTGCTCACAAAAGGCCCAAATCTGATTTTGCAAGGGATGTTGTTAGTTACTAATCATCAGAGCGATCTGAGAAGCTTCCAGAGTTCCTGTTTCTGCACAGCCTTGACACTCTACCTCTGGTTACTGTGGTAGCTCCCTAGGCGGAGAGTAAATGCTAAGTTTATTCAGTTTTAAAGTGAGGTTATAGTGAGCAAAAGGGGCTCCTTTAAAATGACTATAACAGATTCCACGTTATACTTGCTTTAGGCTTGTGTAGCTCCATTCATTTCAAAGCAGAGAATCTTCCCCCCCCCAATTCTTTTCCTTTCCCAGTGGCTGTCATATCACATTCACTCAATGTATTAATAGTTAAATAAGACTAATGTTTACACATACCACATTACCAATTAATCCTCAGGACAACTCAGAGATAAAACACTTCTCAATTTTAAAGACAGGGAACTGCAATAGAGAAACTAAGTGACTTAGCCAACCCCACAGAGGCAGTCAGTGTCAGACTGGGTTTGAGTTCAGGAGTTCTTGAATATCAATTCTATGCTCATACTGCTGCCTTTCTAGCCAATGCTGTTATCACTGTAAAACTTTCAAAATAAGATTTACATGTAATTCTACTGAAAATTCTAGAATGGTTAAGAGTCAGCAAATGGACTTAAATAAATCTTCAGATTATAGGCTCTTTTTGGTTTTGTGTTTGTACAGCACCTACCACAAAGAGGTCCTGGTACATGCATGACTGGGGCTCCTAATCATTACCACAACACAAACAACAACCACCAGCAAGTATTCTTTCAGACCCATTGTTCAGTAACTAATACCAATTTTCTGCAAAACCAGTCTTACACCACCAGAATCTCAATTCTACCTTCTCAGTTTCAGACAAGAGCCTGTGTGAGCTGTAGCTCACGAAAGCTCATGCTCAAATAAATTGGTTAGTCTCTAAGGTGCCACAAGTACTCCTTTTCTTTTTGCGAATACAGACTAACACGGCTGTTCCTCTGAAACATGTTTCATTCCAGTGACTGGTCATTCAACAGCGTTTTAGTGATCTTAGCAAACCAATCCTTGTTCTTCTCTAAAAACAAGAAAATCTGGAAGGAGCATCCAATTGTAAGCAACTGGTTTAAAAATTCAGCTTGCTCTGTGGATCTATATAACTGCAGGAAGTCTTGACATATGTAAAGGCAAGAGAAGTGTTGATCTAACTGTAGCTAAAATTACTTAGTTGCCATGGCAATGCCCTTCTAGGAATACAATTTTGTTTGAGGTTCTTCCAGGTTCTGTTTATCTTGGCAGCTGCTCCTCCAACAATGCCAAAGTTGGGATCCTTAAATGGCAAAAATATGACAGTAGCTGCAAATGATTCTTTACTAGAATTGATGGCCACAGTTTTATTCATTTATTGCCTCTGCATCTGCACTAGGCAAGCAGTTTGGTTACTTTCTTTTTCTTGCTGGGATACCTCTACTATTTCTGGGGGCTAATTGGCTGCCTCTTGCTGCACTGTGTCCTGGGGTGGCAGTGGATAGTGAAGATGCCACCACAGAACCTGGCTGCAAACTCGCCATTTCCTCAGCTGCACCATTTGTAGATTGAGTCCTGTGGTCAGGTTGACCAAACCCATAGTTTACAATTCTTAGTTACTAGTGCTGTAAACTGGGCTTGAAAGTCAAGCTGCATTCTTTCTGCCCCAGCATCATCACACAGGGCTCAGGTGAGTGGAGACAGAAGACAAAAGCTCAGTATTCTTGTTGCATGACAAAAATCCAAAACCATAGACTCCAGTGATTATGGTTACAAGCAGTTATGACAATTCTGCATGTTTAGTCAACATGCTTTTTAGTTTTCTTATGAGAGAGGGTCTGGACTTCTGTCTCTAACTCATAGTTCAGAAAAACAGAAACTGACTGGGGCAAGGACATGGGCACTGAGGAAAATCCCAAGCTGCCTATTTGAAAAGACACTACAAAAACAGACTGGGACAGACAAGCGTAGACCGGCCTGTGAGGTGCAGTACATAAACCAAGCCATTAAGCCTTTGAAAAGAAGCTATTACTCAGGGTCTTTATACCCTAAATGGATCACTTCTTTGAGAAAGCAGAGAACTGCAAGCCCTATTGTGTATACAGGTTAATAGAAAAAAAAACCTGGTGTGGATAACAGAGGTGGATATCCTAATCAGGGGAAGCTTGTCTGGAAATGTAAGGGGACTCAGGTGGGGTGGCTTGGTGAGATAGATCCCTGGATACAGTGGTGAGATGATATCTAGTCAGCAAGAAAAGCTGATGGACCCAAGCGCTCAGAGAGAGGCAATTGCTTGCAGGCATGTAAACTATTCTTTGTAACAAGATGAAAAAGCCTTAATGAGTTTAGCTATTGTAAGACATAAATCTAGAGAGATTAAACAGCCCATTTTTCTTTTACTTTAATTGTATAGCTTTGTTTGTAATAAACCCCATTTTGCTAAAATTCCCATTGTATGGGCAATTTCACCCAGATGTTCTCAAGGAGTATACAGAAACCCAGAACCTTCAAGGACAGGTAAAGAGTTCATCATCCACTCAGCCTTGGTCAAGAGGACCAGACTAAGATGTTCTGTCCTAGTGAGTTGT
The DNA here is from genome assembly GCF_965140235.1 of Caretta caretta. Lineage (NCBI taxonomy): Eukaryota > Metazoa > Chordata > Testudines > Cheloniidae > Caretta > Caretta caretta. The sequence goes on along the minus strand of NC_134212.1, from coordinate 71,593,668 downwards.
GTTACCTTCAGGCTGTGGTCAGTGAATAAAAGGAGAGAGATCAAATCACAAATCAGGAAACAAGGATTTGGGGATGAGGCACCCAGCCCTAAGCAAGAAAGGGTGGGTAAGTTTCACCACCCCATGAATACCTCCAGGAGCCATTCTGCCAGAGACAACCTCCGAAGTGCAATTCCCTCCCTTTGTTGCTACAGAGTAGCAGCAATTTAGAATACCCTCCATGCCAACTCATCTGTGCTGGCTGTCATGGTGTGGAATTGGAGACAAAAGTTCTGTTCATTTCTTACCCCTTCCCACCTGCTCAGTGCCACTTATAATCCTGCACAAGCAGGAGGTGAGATGGGTCCTTATTCCTGAGTGGGAGCATAGTCCATGTGATCATTTTTAGAGAGTAAGAATATTCAAATGGCTGAGTAGATATTGTTAATTTTAAAACAAAGAAGAGGCACTTGGCATTTATGATCCTACTCCACACTTGAAATTCTGTTTTGTCTCCTTCAAAATCTTCAGACAATGTTCCAGGGGTCCTAAAAGTCAAAGCAACTAATTTGCATTCAGTAAGAATACTGCATCCACTGTTGTGATGATGTCTGCCAATTCCACAGCAGATTGATTTTGTCCTATGAATTTAGTCGCTATTCTCCTTCAACAAGAACTTCAGATAATGGCCATGAATTGATTAAAATACAGAGTTAAAAGAAGAGTTAAAATACAGAAAAGCAATTTCCACTTTCAACTGGTCATTTGTGAAGTGTATAATCATTTATGAGCTGCAGATGTCCTGCTTAACCTGAGCTTCAACGTTTTCATCACTATGCTCAATGAGCTTCAACGTATTTCACTTGCTATCCAAACAGTTACACTTGTCTTTTGCTCATACAAATATGCTCCTGCAAATACTCTTCTTCCTACTCTCCTTTTTTCTCCTGCCCCCTCTTATATATCTTAGTTTCATGCCACAGAAATGTGTATTGAAATGGGAACCATGTTAATTTTAGCATAATCAAAGCACAGCCCAGAACTACCACTTGGTTTGGTACTTCCTGGAAAGGTAGATCTTTAAAATATCCTGTCTTGTTTTAACAGAAAAAGAAAATGGAAGCTTCAAGAATTAACAATTTAGAGAGCAGTTAAAAGTAATAGATGATTACTCAATGTATCTCCATAGTGATACTTTGCCATTCTGCCCACCTCCAAACTAATCTCTTTTGTGATTCAACTCTCATGGCAACCACTTTCTTGGTTATTCGGTACCATGAGATGTTTGGGATATCATGGAATGCTCTAACTCCAGAAAAAAAACTAATAAATAAGTAAAATAAATAAATAAAAAACCTTCTTCAGTGCATCAGAAATGGAGCCATCACTTACTTTCAAGTGTTGGATCCTCTACAGGTCTGGCAATAGTGGGGAAAGAGAGTAAAAAGGGAGCAGGCTTCTTCAAACAGTGGTGCTATGTTTTTAACATCTTCTTCAAAATTGTGTTAATGAGAACTCATTCTCTCTAACTGGCCACTCAGACAGCACTGGGGAGAAATTGGGAGACTGTTTCTTAATACAGGTTTTAAAAATTCAGCTACTTATTGGCAGTCCTAGAGATTTTTCTATAGAAGTCCTCTTGAAATGAGGGAACAAGCTGCCCTTTTACAAGGAGTTGGTTTCTTATTGGAGAAAGACAGACCACCTCTACTGTACTATTAGACACTGGTATCCCTTTCCGCTTTACCTTTCTTCAGTGCATCATTACAGATAGCAGTTACGCTTAAAATAGGAATACAGAACAAATGCCTTATTTTTCATATGTGTCGGAGTACTATTGGCTTGGTTCTGATTGCCTTTGTCCTACAGGAGTCTTGTGAAAAAGCTATAGCTGACAAAGAATTATAGCATTTTATTGAGAACAATTAGTTCTCTTCAAAGGGTATGTGTAATTTGGGGTAGGGAAGAAGCCTTTGAAGAATCAGTACTGACATGTCTAAGCCTCTTTTGCCATTGAGAAAAAAAATCATTGTTGTAGTAAAGAATGAGAACAGTTCATGATAGTTTGTTATTCATGTGCCCTTCAGATTTTTTACCAAGCACGGCAAATTTTCTACTGTTAATTTGAAGTTTCTATTGCTTAATTACAGTAGTTAATATATAAACATTAATAACTGTTGTTCCTTTAGGCCTATCACTCTTTACAAGCAGAAGGAATCGGAGCGACACACCAATATGGTGATAAATTTAATCCTTGTACTCTTTTTGAGAAGAACATTGGTAAATCTTTCATACAGACACAAGAATTACATTTAAAAATGCAATTCTTTTTACTTATAATAGATGTTGAGTGCCACTAAATAAAATAAAATAAAAAACCTGATAGGAACATAGAAATTGCGATACTGGATCATACCAGCACAATATGTAGTCAAATAACCAGTCTCTGACAATCGCCAGTAACAGATGCTTCAGCTGATTTGTGTTTATAAGGTAGAAAACATTTGCAGGAATTTGCTAGGATTTTCCTTCACAGGTGCTATATGGATCAGAACCAATCAGAAATTAGGATGCTACTCTGGTAGTTGCAGTCAAGCATTCTTGGAGACATCTTCAGAAAGAAATATCCTGGGTGCAGAAAGTTAGCAAATGAATAAATTTACAGAACAGCCTAGAACTCTGACTTTGGACAGGTTTATGCTTAAAACACTGCAGTGGCATGGTGGTACTCCCCCTCCCTGAGTGATGGTAGCTATGTCGACAGGAGAGTTCTCCCATTGACTGAGGGCTGTCTACACCAGGGTAACGTCAGTTTAACTGTGGCTCAGGGGTATGGATTTTTCCCCACCGTTGAGCGACATGGTAATACTGACCTAATTTCTTGGTGTAGGGCTCACCATTACTTGGTGTAGGGCTCACCATTAACTATGCTAACAGTCAGGCAGTTCAAAAGGATTGTGAAGTGCACAACCAGACTGCAATCCACTGCCTCATGCTGGAGGGGAGTTAGGATGATGTAAACATAGCACCAATTATAGAAGCCTCGGGCATGTTCACAGTTATCAGTCAGAACTCTCAGAGCTGGAAAAAGTAACATAACTTCTGTCACTGCTATTTCAAATGGGCAAGAAAAACAAAGAAATGCCATTCTTGTTGCAGTGAAAGGGAACAGTGACCAGTGGCAGGCAACAACTGACTCAGAAAGGACAAGGTGAGAGGCAAATGATGTTCAAGTGTAACAAAGTACCAAGGGAACAAGGTAACTGCTGAACGTAAAGGTGGAGGCGGGCACGTATACTTTTCACAAAGCCATAAATAGCCATCAAGCCTGAGAGGTAAACAGAACACCTGCTACAGACCCCTACAATGCTTAGTGTCTGGGAAATAAGGCTAGAAAAGGTACAGTAAAGTACAGCTGGTAGCTGGTACAGTGAAGTAATGCAACAGTCCTTCCAACTTGGCAAGTGCCTCCCATCCCTCACCCAGTGCTCCCAGAAACATGCTTACACTGAAAGCTGCCTCCAACTGCCAATGTTAAAGGGGTTGCTAATATAGCCAGCAGTGTTGACTGAACATCTGAGTGGAATTGTGATCTGAAGCTATGGACTTTCCTCAGTGCCAGGAGGCCAGTGTGGGGCAAAGTGAAAGCTACACTGTCCCTAAAGGTGCACCAAGAGCTTCTACTCCATGGAGGGTTTTTGCCAGCTCCTGCCTCATGCAAGCACAAGGTCATCTCTCCAGCTTCATGGAAAGCAACTCCTCCCTACTATAATGTTCATCACTCTGTTTCCACGAGCCACAACTAAGCCTTAAGAGCAGAGAATGATAGCATAGCTGTATTGGAGGCCGCTCAAAGCAACATCAGAGCAGATGCAGCCTGTTACAAAAGGGAGACATGCACTTTCTCTCTTGTGGAGACATAACTTTTGTTCTTTTTTGTTTTTCTTTCTTGCCTCTTCTCTATTTGGGTTTAGTGACTTTTATAACCTTCTTCCAAAATTCATGATTGTATGCCAGTCTATCATGTAGATTGGTTTCTCTGAGATCTGCTGATATCCGGTCCATAGACGTAGTCTTTGGTCTCCCCCTTGGTCATCTTCCAACTACGATAGTTAAAAGAGCCATTCAATCGATTTAGCTCTCTGATCTCTGCTGGATATGCCCATACCACCATAGCCTATCTTCCCCTCAACTTGTCTTCATTTGGAGCAATCTGCATTAGGCCCTTTACAATCTCATTTCATTTCTGATCATTGTCCAGTCATTCGACTGTCTCAACATCTTCATTTCTGTGGTGGAGAGCATATTGATTTCTTGTCTAGTGGCTGGGCAAGTCTCTGTTCCATAGATAGAATTGTTAGAATTACCATTTTAGACACTCTACCTTTTAACTTTATTGACATCTTTTTATCACAAAGAACTGGAGTCAGCTCCCCCCATTTGCACCAAGCAGCTTTAACACAGTGCTGGGCATCAGTCACATTTGTTGAATCTAAAATAATAAATTATTTTAGATTGAACGTTTATACGTTTTCCTTTATCTATGGAAACATCATGAGCCCCAGAAACATTTATATCTGAAATGTTTATAATATTCTTGGCATTGAGAGATTCGAGTTAGCAGCCTCAAAAACTCACACCTTCCTCTTTCCAAAGGTAGATAGTTCCACATGGAGAGTTTAGGATAGAATGTTTTTGGTATTCTTTAACAGTGGATACTCATTCATCTTTTGTGTACTATGGCTCACTCCTAAAAGCTTTCTCAGGGTTGTCTCATTACTATGTCTATAACAGTCAATGGCAATCCTCTCTTCAGCCAGTTTCAAAGTTATTTCCAGTGCATGGTAGTGAATATTATATATATATATATATATAAAGAAACAGAGACTGGAGATGAAATTCCGTATTTGGGTGTGAAGTTTTCTGAAGTCTAAGATTTTAGCCATGTAGAAGGGCTGAAGGTCATAGATAATTGTTTCTCCAATCAGTTATTCACAGAGCTGTAACATAGATGGACATGTAATTCAAGCATTATTGAGGCTTTTGTTAGATGCTGTCATGCCATGGCCCTGATCAGGTCTGCAGAACTGCTCTGAGAAGTGTTTCAATAAAATGAGTTTTGAATGGGAACCAAATACATTTTTTGAGCCTGATTCTCAAGGGACAAGCCCGCTGGGGGCCCATAAGAAACTGAGCATCTCTATAGCTTGATTTAATTTAAGCAAGCTCATGCTTTGTAGCACTCAGCTAGGCCATGGGGTTTCCACAAAATGATGAGCAGCTATTTCTAGTGAAAATACAGTTTGCCAATGGGGGACAAAATATTTTTAGCCTCTTATCTCCAGGACCAAAATATAGTCTGCTAGTTTGCTTTCAGAGAAAAGAATCCTTCCAGTTTTCCAACAGCTTGCACCAGTTCTCACTGTAACACTCAAACAAACTGAAAACAGCAAACTCAATTAATTCACATGTAATCTGTGACAGAGCCCCATGTTAGGCCACCTATAACACATCCCTATGGTACTAATGTGTTTGTGTTTATAATGGGCTCCCTTCAAACAGCTCATCAGCAGGGCTGCTCCGTTGCTGTGGGAAAAATATGGTCCATGAGGGGGAGCTACACCTTGAACCTTTACAAAATGAACACTAGGAAAGTAAAAAGAAAAGGAGTACTTGTGGCACCTTAGAGACTAACCAATTTATTTGACTCAAATAAATTGGTTAGTCTCTAAGGTGCCACAAGTACTCCTTTTCTTTTTGCAAATACAGACTAACACGGCTGTTACTCTGAAACTAGGAAAGTACAAATTGGTACTCAGGCAGATCAGCATGAGGTTTGCAACCAAGAATAGTCCTGCTGTGTACTCTCTACAGAGAAACTAGCCACTCTTTAGTATGTTTGAGTGCCATGGATTTAAGTGCAAGTGGAAAAGGGTTGTAGCCAACTACAGAACTAATGTTTGCATTAAGGTAGGAAAGAATGATGATGTGCTAAGCAGAAACTACAGCACATTTGAAAGTGCGCATTTTGAAGCTGATCTTGATTTGCAAGTATAAATCTAGCCATATGCAATTTGAAGATGTCCATTCCATAGAAACCCTTTTTCACTTACATAAATACACTGTACAGCAGAAGGTACTTCACAGGGATTGAGGAGGTAATCCTGATTTCTAATTAGTAAAGCACACAAGGTGTCATAAATATAAAGGGAAGGGTAAACCCCTTTGAAATCCCTCCTGGCCAGGGGAAAGCTCCTCTCACCTGTAAAGGGTTAAGAAGCTAAAGGTAACCTCGCTGGCACCTGACCAAAATGACCAATGAGGAGACAAGATACTTTCAAAAGCTGGGAGGAGGGAGAGAAACAAAGGGTCTGTGTGTCTGTCTATATGCTGTTTCTGCCAGGGATAGACCAGGAATGGAGTCTTAGAACTTTTAGTAAGTAATCTAGCTAGGTATGTGTTAGATTATGATTTCTTTAAATGGCTGAGAAAAGAACTGTGCTGAATAGAATACTATTTCTGTCTGTGTATCTTTTTTGTAACTTAAGGTTTTGCCTTGAGGGGTTCTCTATGTTTTGAATCTAATTACCCTGTAAGGTATCTACCATCCTGATTTTACAGGGGGGATTTCTTTATTTCTATTTACTTCTATTTTTATTAAAAGTCTTCTTGTAAGAAAACTGAATGCTTTTTCATTGTTCTCAGATCCAAGGGTTTGGGTCTGTGGTCACCTATGCAAATTGGTGAGGCTTTTTATCCAACATTTCCCAGGAAAGGGGGGGTGCAAGTGTTGGGAGGATTGTTCATTGTTCTCAAGATCCAAGGGTCTGGGTCTGTAGTCACCTATGCAAATTGGTGAGGCTTTTTATCCAACATTTCCCAGGAAAGGGGGGGTGCAAGTGTTGGGAGGATTGTTCATTGTTCTTAAGATCCAAGGGTCTGGGTCTGTAGTCACCTAGGCAAATTGGTGAGGCTTTTTACCAAACCTTGTCCAGGAAGTGGGGTGCAAGGTTTTGGGAAGTATTTTGGGGGGCAAGACGTGTCCAAACAGCTCTTCCCCAGTAACTAGTATTAGTTTGGTGGTGGTAGCGGCCAATCCAAGGACAAAGGGTGGAATATTTTGTACCTTGGGGAAGTTTTGACCTAAGCTGGTAAAGATAAGCTTAGGAGGTTTTTCATGCAGGTCCCCACATCTGTACCCTAGAGTTCAGAGTGGGGGAGGAACCTTGACACAAGGCAATCTTAAAAACTAAAATGGATAAGGCAAGCCAATATTAGATTGGGTCAAGTTGCAGCTTCACATACACTCTTAGGCTAGATTTGGTTTTATTAATGATTTTCAGACATTTTCCTCTAATGTATGTGAGAGCAGTATTGGACCATCTTAAAATAATTCAAACATAGGGTAGTAAGATGGAAAGAGAGCAAGTCGCAAACAACAGCCAAAGCTATTAGCCAATAATTAGTTCGGCCACAAAAGCTGGTGCTACCAGCTCACTTAGGATATGTACACTGAAAAAGAAGTGTGTTCTTAACTTGGTTTAGCTAACCTGCATTAGAATAGGAGTGAAGACATAGCAACTCTGTTTTCAACTCAGGTTAGCAGCTTGAGCTCAACCCCAGGTTCCCCTAGCCAGGGAAATTTGCTCTCTTAGCCTCAATTAACTGAGTTAAGAACACACTAGTTTTTTGGGATGGTTAGACACGGCTAGATTGTAGGCAGATCTTGTTTCAATAGTTACAGAATAAGCTTCTTGCTGTGATTAAACAGTTAGGTGCGATACAATTCCATGTACATATCAGGTTAGGTTTGGTTTTGTAAGATTCAAGTGATATATGAATAAAATAGTATTATTCTCCAGTTAAGAAGAAGAAAAAACAGATCTAGGCAAATACAACAAAAATTTATTCACAAATAGTCTTCCAAATAAAACCTCAATTTGCTTTACCAGCACGCACCATCCCTGTTGTTCACCAAAGATGTTTATGGATAATTAGAGTATTGTGGATGGTTCCCAGTCAGAATGAAGGCACTTTTAACATCTCTTTATGGGTGTATTTGGAAGGTAATGAAATATAACACTGATCTGAAATGGAGGATGGCGGGAATAATGCATTAGAAATTGTCAAGTAAATTACCATATACAAAGCAGCGAATATAACATATATATAAATTCAAATAGTAAATCTGCAAATTCAAGTAGCAAGTCCAACAAAAACTGACAGTATATGTTTCACTGTGTGGAAATTGCTTTTTGAGAATATACTAACTGGCTATCAAGTAAAATATGTAAGGCTTGAAAGACCCCTTTGCCCTTCTCGACACACACATCACTGCAATACTAAATATCCTCCAAATAATTGCATGTTAAAAATTCCTTCCCACACCATTTTTTCAGGACATAGTGTGTGTGTGTGTGTTTATACATGCATGCATGTGAACTTAGAATGTCTGGTATCACTTTATCAATAATAGTCCATGCCTGATAGGATCTGTGTTGGAGACTTGCAAAGAGATTTTACATGTTGCCTAGACACTTTAAAAATATGATAAATGGAAGAAGTTGAAAGTTACAGATTAGTCAGTGGTATTAAAAATGAAAGCCATCCTAAGGGATAAGTTTTGGACTGAATGTTTTGCAGATTTATGTTTCTTTCCAGGCAAAAGAAAGATCTTTGAATCCATGACATTAAGGTGATTGGAATGTAGGCATCAACTTCCATTAGAATGACAATCAGAGATTCTTTTGTTGGAATACAAAATTTAATTTGCATTTGCTGCATGAAATGTTATTGAAACCAAACCAGATGTTACTTTTGTATTCAAAACTATGAAGACTTAGTTGAAGTAGCAGCACATTAGGAAAACAACAAAAAACAACTAAAGCCTCCACCTCCTGACAAAATAAAAGAGCCCATATTTAGGCTTTGTGCTAAGAGAAATGTGTAATGAAATTGTGAGGCATGGAACATCTAGTTAGCTCACTGTGAGACTTGGAGTCTATATTGATTATGTCCAGTAATTGTCTGTACTACTGATTGTAGAGTTGTACACAACAGGAAATAGAGGCCACTACAGTATGGCTGGCATGTTCATATGTAAATGAGCACATGTAGTTTTATTCTTTTTCAGGTGGCCATTTTATTCCCAGTGCCTCTTTTTTTGTTTTCCAATTTGATTCAGTTAAAGAATATGATTTTAAGAACCATTTATGTGTACCCAGATGGGGTGACAAATTATCTGCTAAAAGTTTTGGCTCTTTCAGGTGATGCATTACAGGTAAATTCCTTCAATACAACAGGTTGATCTGAAAAGGGAATTATGTTCCACTTACATCTTCCAGTAGACTTCAGGAACTGCTAGAGGAACATAAAGGAGAATCTTAAGTCTAGCCATGAATTTGAGCTGCCAGCTTGCTTGGGATACAACTGACAGAGAAATCTTGAAGAAGAGTTTGGCTTTTTTAATTTTCCTTTATAATCTAAGGTTGCATACACTTTAATCTGTTTCCTTTCTGTGATACCTGGGACAGCTGTATTCTCTCAAATGCATTATGAATAATTTTGTAAAAATATAGTGTAAATAATTACATATTCTCCAAAATAGCTTACTGCATAACTAAATGGCAACTGAAGTCAACAGGAGTGTCTCTGACTTCCTTGGCTATATATAATATAGATAGATAGATACACACACACACACACACGCACGGGAACAGGACCATACACAAGCTGAGTCCTGTGAGGTGCTCTTAACCATTGGCTTCAGTGAGAGTTCACAGTGCTCGATATCTAGGAAGATAAAGCTGCATAAACTGGTGAGCTCTCTCATTAGGCTAGGGAGGAACAAATGATGTGTCTATTTCAGGACCTGCTCTCAGGGCACAATATGCTATTTACACAGGAAACTCAAGCATAACACCAGAACAAAGCAATTTCCATGCCTAACATGGGCTGCAAGCCCCAGTTTCTTTTCCTTGCCTCTCTGAGGGAAGGAGGCTACACCCTTCCCTTAAATATCCTGCCAGGTCATGTGATAGGCAGGCAGGCCTTGACCATCTCCTGCCCATTTAACCCTTTCACAGGTCCCAACCCCCAACAGAACAGGGAGTTGGACTTGCCATTCTTTTGACATGATTCTTGTAAGAATTCCCCTTAATCCAATGAAATTTGTACTTTCCAAAGTGATGTCATTGATTTGTATGTGCTGATTGGGTGTCAGAGTGCTAGCAGTCCTAGAAGTATTTCTCAGCATACCCCTAGTAGAGAATATCCTCTGGGTGCTAATAGTCTATTTCTGGCCCATCTTGAGCCAGTTCTGTCCCACGTAGTAAAATAAAAATCAATAGATGTGCTAACATTTTTTTCAACTGGCAGCAAATGCCAGAAGAGCGCAAGTTTTACTGAGATTGTTTATGTTTCTAGGATGATTAAGAATAAAACTCTTTGATCTTTCTGTCAACTTTTTAATGTGCATCCTCTACAGAATTCTGATTTTGCCTTATTATACGATGAAATAATATTTTAAACTCATATTAGGGCAAGCACACTCACTGGTAACCAAATCCAAACAGAACACCTTCTGTCCTCCAAATGCATTTAAAAGCCAAATCAGCCAGTATGTCAGCCAGTAAATACAAAAGGAAAATGACACTCAAAGGGGTGGATATAACTTCTAACATAAAACTGTGCACACAAACATGAAGAGCCATCTCCATCCCTCGTATAACTCTTCTGAAGTCAGTGGAAGTTCATTCTGATGAATTTGGCCCAAAGATGAGAAAATGAAAAGATAAATAGCAAGTTGCTGAAGCTGCTAGGGGAAAACAAGCATGGGACCATGAAGCTCGGGTACATTAACCCACTAAACTGTAGCTGTAAACTAAGCAACAGCAAGAGAGATCATTCTATGTACAATATCTGTAGCTAGGAAACTGTTATGACATTGCTTTCCCTGTCCTGCACCCTGTCATTTCAGAGCAGAATCTCCCCTGACCTTTATCTCCCCCCCCCCCCACACACACCAAAATACACCCAACTTCAGAAAGACATAGCTGTTACTGCCTTACTGCGCTTCAGACAGCAGATACCCACTTGCTTTCTGTGGTTTTTATTTGTCCACGATAGCTGCTCTTGTGCTTCCTACAGTTACTACTGGCCCTCCCCTTACTGCTTTCACTTCTTTTTTTTTGATGCACAGCACAGTAAAAAAGAACTGCCAGAGCTCTGGGCTCCCACAATTCCCCATGTAGCTACCCACTTGGTCACAATAAAAAGGGAAACCAAAATCTGTTCTCATTAAATACTTTTATACTTGCCATTTCTATATTTTTCATGCGAGGGAGGAAATATACATTACTATTCACTATGATTCACAGAAGCTTCTCTCACTAGTCTGAATGCAGTTTAAAACAAGGACACAATGCTTACTATTTTGTTAGGCCGATTTGAGATGTACGGACTTTTCAGGCTGCAGGATGACTCCTGACATACACCCATGAAAGCAGTGGATTAGGGAGTCAGGTGACTCAGGTTGTATTCTGAGTTCTGCCACTGACTCAGCATGTGACCTTGGCCAAGTCAGTTAATTGATCCATGCCCTAGTTCCCTGCTGTAAGATGGAAATAACTCTACTTATCCAACTTGGAGGACTACACAAGAAAACAGTGACAGGCACTTGACTATTGAAATTTACATGACTGGTCACACAGGCAAACAAACATTCTAGAGGAAAATGCTGTCCCTCTTCTTGTGGTAGGGAATGCCAGGATAGCGGCAGAACCATGTGCTCTCAGTGTGCAAGGTGAAACACTGTTTCAAGAGCCCAATCTGAGGGTGCCTTGAGCAGCCTTATAGAGCCCAAACTAGAGGAAGGTTTTCCTTTCCCCTCAACCTGCAAGGAATTTCTCTATGACCAGCCCATTTCTTCACTGGGAGAAAGGCTGGTTAAGGCTGTGAACTCGGGCTCAGGGCCATGGCTTACTGCAGACTTCCTGTCTGACCTTGGGTAAGTCCATTAATAGTGCTGTACCTCAGGTCCCCTCTGTGAAAGGGAGAAAATAAAATGTCCTCTCTCCTACCCTTTGTCTGGTTCTTCTACATAGACCGTAAGCTCTTTGGGGCAGGAACTGTCTCATACTTCATGTATGTACTGCTCCCAGCACAAATGATCACCAATTTATGTTGGGGCTTGTAGGTGCTACTGTAATACAAATCATAGAGTCATAGAAATGTAAGGCTGGAAGGGACTTGAGAGGTCATCCCAGTCCAGCCCCTGTGGTGGGGAAGAGCCAAGTAAACCTACTGATAGGGTGTAACAGGGGACACTCACCTCTTGAGCGCCTCCTGCTGCTGAGTGCTGCTCTGCAGACCTGTCTTGCTCCTGGCCTTGTAAGTTGACCTCACTTGGTGGATCATCAGAGGCTCAGCCCTACAGCCAAGTCACAGTCAAAATGAACCCCTTCTGGGATAGCAAAGAATCCAACAAAACTGTGTCTGCCATCACCAGACTCTTCAGCCCCAGCTCTTGTCCCTTTTAAATTAAGCCCTTTGCTCAAGCTGCCAAACAAGCCCGTCCTCTTCTCAGGACTTAGGTTAGGCTTGTCTCCACTTTCTTGGGGTTTATACCACTTCACCCGTGACCAACAGGGGAACCCAGACCTGCCCACTACCCTGGGTTCCACCCCAGGGACCATATAAACAGCAGTCATATAGTGCTCATTTCAATTTGTTGCAGCTATTTCCCTGGGCCGCTTCCTGCCTGTCCTTTTATCTTCACCCCCTACTTTAGGGTTAAAGTTCTCAGGTCTTCTGTCTCCCAGCTTAAGCAAACAGAGCTAGAAGCAAACTCTGGTTATCCCTCAAGCTCCTTTGGCCAGTGAGGAGCATACATCATTGTTCCTCTTGTCCCAACCAGAAACTAACCTGCTAAGGCCCCGCAGCTCCTTTTAGCTGAGCCTGCTGGGTTCTGATTGGTTCTACTTCCCTACAGCCTCTCTAGGCAGGCCTCAAGGACCCACCTTCACTGCTCTTTTCTTGGGGCAGGGTATAGTAGGACTATGGGGCCTCCTGGTACACCCCAACACATAGGGATTTCACAAACTTCCTTGGAAGTCTATTCCAGAGTTTAACTACTGTGACAAAGTTCCTCCTCTGCCTTGGTGGGTCCTGAGCTTATTGGCGGATTTTCCTCACCTCAGAGGTTCACGGCAGCCCTCAGTTTGGCCACTTGAGTGGGTCAAATCTACCATCCACTCAGTTAGCCTCATCACTGGCCAGCATGGGGAAAGGAAGAAGAACAATCCTCGCAGTCTCTACTGATCCACCTAGTGGATCGGGGAACAGGCCAGAGACCTTCCCCTCTGGTGGAACCTGCAGTCCAGATCAACTCCTCCGGTATCAAGTAGGGAGTTGGGGGGATGGATGGGTGGGGGAACCCAGGCCTGCCCTCTACTCTGGGTTCCAGCCCAGGGCCCTGTGGTTTGCTGCTGTCTACAGTGGCTCCTGTAACAGCTGCGTGACAGCTACAACTCCCTGGGCTATTCCCCATGGCCTCCTCCCAACACCTTCTTTATTGTCATCACAGGACCTCCTTCCTGATGTCTGATAATGCTTGTACTTCTCAGTCTTCCAGTAGTATGCCTTCTCACTCTCAGCTTCTTGCACCTCTTGCTTCCAGCTCCTCGCATGCACACCACAAACTGAAGTGAGCTCCTTTTAAAATCCAGGTGCCCTGATTAGCCTGCCTTAATTGATTTTAGCAGCTTCTGATTGGCTGCAGGTGTTCTAATCAGCCTGTCTGCCTTAATTGTTTCCAGAAAGTTCCTGATTGTTCTGTTCTTCCCTGTTACCTTACCCAGGGAAAAGGAACCTACTTAACCTGGAGCTAATATATCTGCCTTCTATCACTCTCCTGTAGCCAGAAAACCTCACCTGGCCCAGACACGAAAAGGATTGACAGATTGATAGCTCTTTCTCGATTCTGTGGGTGATGGCCACATTCTGTGGGTGATGGTGATGGCATGGCCGTTCTTAGTTGATGGAGCGATTTGTCTGGTTAATTCTGATAACGAACGACACTCTGGCATGCTAACTAGTTATGCAACCCCCGAGCCCTCCTGGCCCTAGCTAAAATGGCCATCTATAAAACCAGAGTGAGGAGGTTGGCCGATGGAGTCTCCTGTGACTGTGGGACCTATTTCCAATCCTCTGTCCGTTCACGTATCCAGGCAGAGTTTCTCTGGGCGGTGTCCACTGACTCCCTTGACACCTTTGAGGAGCAGTGGGCACTGTCCGGGGTTCTCTGCTCGGTGTCCCCATCCAGTTCCCTTCGTTTGACCCTTTGACCACACTCCTGTTCCTGTTATTTCATTAGTTGTCCCCCGTATTTACTTGGTGTCCAGGTCCTGTGGATCCCCCTCTTAGGCTGCGGGGGGATCACTCTCCTGTAGCCATCTGGCCCGACCCTGTCACACTACCCTTATAGTTAGAAAGTTTTGTCCTACCTTTAGTGGATGTAGAAAGCAATTGATCACAGCCCCCTTTAGAATAGTCCTTAATATATTGAAAGACTCATCAAGTCCCCCCGTCAGCTTTCTTTTCTTCAGACTAAACAGACCCAGTTTTTAAAACTTTTTCTTATAGGTCAAGTTTTCTAAAACTGTTATCATTTTTGTGGCTTTCTTCTGGACTCTTTCCAATTTTACCACATCTTTCCTGAAGCATGCTGCCCAGAATTGGACACATTACTCCAGCTCATGCCTCAGCGTCAAGTAGAATGGTACAATTACCTCCCATGTTTTACATATGACACTCCTGTTAATAAACCTGAAAAGATTAGCCTTTTTTGCAACTGCATCACTTTGTTGATGCATATCAAAGTATGATCCACTATAATCCCCAGAGCCTTTTCAACAGTATGACCACCTAGCAAGTTATTCCCCATTTTGTAGTTGTGCATTTGTTTTTTCCTCCCTAAGTGTAATACTTTGTACTTGTCTTTACTGAATTTAGTTGATTTTAGACCAGTTCTCCAATTTGTCAAGGTCATTTTGAATTCTCATTCTGTTCTCTAAAGTTTTGCCACACCTCCCAGCTTGGTGTCATCTGCAAATTTGATAAGCACACTCTCCATTTCATTATCCAAGTCATTAATGAAACTACTGAATAGAACTGGGCCCAAAAAGATCCCTGCAGGACCCCACTAGATACACCCTCCCAGTTGGGCAAACCACTGAAAATTCTGCTTTGACACAGGCATTGACTTTGTCAGTTCCCAGGGGGTGCTTGACCCCCGTTCCACCCCAGCCCCACCCCCACTCCACCCCTTTCTGACCCCGTTCTGCCCAACCCCCGCCTCTTCCCACCCCCTCCCATGAGCGTGCCCCACTCTCGCTCCATCCACCCACCACCACCGTGCCTACTGCCCGCCACTGAACAGCTGATCACGGTGGGCGAGAGGTGGTGGAGTTGACCAGAGCACCCACAGAGTTGGCGCCTATGCTCTTTGAGTATGATCTTTCAACTAGTTGTGCACCCACTTGACAGTAATTTCATCTAGACAACATTTCCTTTGTTTATGAGAATGTCACATAGGATTGTGTCTGAAGCCTAACTAAAATCAAGATATATCAAATCTCCAGCATCCCCATCCACTAGGCCAGATCCCCATCAAAGAAGGAAATTAGGTTGGTTTGGCATGATTTGTTTTTGACAAATCTATGCTGGCTATTCCTTATAACTCTATAATCCTGTAAAAATTTCTTGCTTAATAATTTATTCCAGTATCTTTCCATGTAGTCTATAACTCCACCAGTCCTCTGTTTCCCCCTTTAAAGATAGGGACTATGTTTTCCCTTCTCCTGTCTTCTGGGATCTGACCCATCCATGCGTTCTCATAGATTATTACTAATGGTTCCAAAATTGAGTCAGCTAGTTCCTTAAGTACCTTAGGATTGATTTCATAATCAGTAGTGGTTATAAGTAGTAACAATGATAAAGAGAATCTTCTTGGGTTAGAATTTGAGCAGAACTTCAGCAAGAGGGAGTTAATATTCTTATGGGAATTAATATTCTTACCCACAAGGCTATCATTCTTCTTTTTCTCACTGGCAGAAACTATAATATTTGAATAGTCCAGCTGCATTTGGTTATTCCCCACACCACCCATATTATAGTTGGAATTAAATGTTTAAAATTAACTGTACAAAACAGTATTTAATACATAACCAATTCTTAGTCTAATGGAGAAGGTGAATATAGGAAATGATTTCTCAAAGTATCATTTGGAAACTGTAGTAATTTTTTTATTAAAATTTACATGCATATGCCACTTAGATGCAGCTCATTCCTCATTAGCTTTTGATGAAAAACTCAATTATTTGCTTATACATACTGTATTGATTGTGGTTATGCATTTAATAATTCACACCACACGTATCTACATTCAGTGAATACAATTAAGTCATATTAGTCATTTTTGCTCTGTATTTTAATGTTCTCAAAATTTTGATATTTTAAAATCTGTACCAATGTAGACTTTTTCTACATGAAGATAAAGATTATTTACTTTCCCACATTTTCAACACAGCTGAAATTAACATGACACTGTTGTTAAACAAGAATAGCTTCTCCAATTTACATGGCTTCTTGTTACGCTGACGGGCTTATTTAGTGCCAGCATCTTCAATGAATGTCAATTTGTGGCAGGGTGAGTGACCCTCTTCTCCTGTCTGCCTGCACAAATGGCTCTGACACCCTGGGTTTGGAACCACCACTGTGCACTTTGTATTATATCAACCACCACCCTCCTGCAGTCCCAGTCATACAGTGCAGCAATTCTATTTACAGGGTCAGACAATCATCATCCCCTTTTGCGAGAGGAATGAGCTCTCTTCATGCAAAGCTCTCCATTTATCCTAGCTCTCTGATGACTGGCTGGCTTCCTCCTTCTCCTCAAACAAACAATTCCTTTTTGTGTTCTTTACAAACCACTGCATGTTAACAGGCTAACTGGGTCACTACCTTCCTAAACCCAGTCTGGCCTAGTAATCAGGCAAACTCCTGACCAGTTAGGCTGTCTCTGAGGGAACCTAATTGGTGAGGATAGTGACCAGAGTGCTGGCTCAAGACTCTCTCTTAGCACTCTGTCACACAGCTCAGAGGATCATGTCTGGTAGCTAAGACTTATCTGTGGAGCCCACACACACTTTTTTTTTCATGCTCCCAAGAAGAACTGCACCTTTGATCAGGGCCAGAATTTTCAGACTTAGCCCTGGTCTACACTACGCATTTTGGTCAAATTTAGCAGCATTAGAGCAATTTAACCCTGCATCCATCCACACAACAAAGCCATTTTTGTCAACTTAAAGGACTCTTAAAATCGATTTCTGTACTCCTCCCTGACGAGGGGAGTAGCGCTGAAATCGACATTGCTGGGTTGAACTTGGGGTCGTGTGGATGCAATTCGACAGTGTTGGCCCCCGGGAGCTATCCCAGAGTGCACCATTGTGACCGCTCAGGACAGCACTTTCAACTCAGATGCACTAGCCAGGTACACAGGAAAAGCACTGGGAACTTTTGAATTTCATTTCCTGTTTGGCCAGTGTGGCAAGCTCATCAGCAGAGGTGACCATGTAGTCCCAGAATCGCAAAAGAGCTCCAGCATGGACTGAACAGGAGGTACTGGATCTGATCACTGTATGGGGAGATGAATCCGTGCTATCAGAACTCCGTTCCAAAAGACAAAATGCCAAAATATTTGAAAAAATCTCCAAGGGCATGATGGACAGAGGCTATAACAGGGACCCACAGCATGAAAATTAAGGAGCTCAGGCAAGCCTACCAAAAAAACCAAAGAGGCAAACAGCCACTCTGGATCAGAGCCCCAGACATGCCGCTTCTATGATGAGCAGCATGCAAGTCTAGGGGGTGCCCCTATCACTACCTCACCCCTGTCCATGAACAGCTGCAAGGGGGGAGTCTCATGCAACAGGTGTGAGGATTTTGGGGATGAGGAAGATGATGAGGAGGAGGATAGTGCACAACAGGCAAGCGGAGAAACTGTTCTCCCCGACAGCCAGGAACTGTTTATCACCCTGGAGCCAATACTCTCCCAAGGTGGGCTCCCGGACCGTGAAGCCAGAGAAGGCATCTCTGGCAAGTGTACCTTTGTAAATATAATACATGGTTTAAATGCAAGAGTGTTTAATGATTAATTTGCCCTGAAGACTTGGGATGCATTCGCAGCCAGTACAGCTACTGGAAAAGTCTGTTAACGTGTCTGGGGATGGAGCAGAAATCTTCCAGGGACATTATTAAGTGGACATTCAGAGGTGGCAGTTCCTGCTGGGCTGTTCGCGTTGCCTGTGGCTAAAAAGAAATCATCCCCACTTTTAGCCACATGGTGGCAGAGGGCCCATTCACCCTGAGCTCTTCGCATTTGGTTGGCAGGGATCTTCCCTGATACTAGTCATGTGGTGGGAGGAGGGGTGAAGCCATCATCCCAGAGAATTGGGGGGGCGGTGGTTAGTTGGGTTTGTGCTGCACGTTAACCCAAAAACCGCAGCCCCTCTTTTAAGTGGCCAATCCAACAAGTGTTTGGTATGGGAAAGGAGGGCGCTGCTGTTTGAAACCATTCCCACATGTTATGAAGGTTGAAGAAGCCAAAAGACTGTGGCTTACCATGGCTGCCTGCAAGCCAAATTCTGTGGCCCTGTCCTGCACCAGATCTCTCACACCAAACTGGCAGGCCCTCAATATAAGAGGCAAAATGCGACCTTGTACCGAAAGCACATGTGCTATGTAATATTATCAGCTTGGTTCACCATGAAAGAGTCTACCCATTGTTCTCTAAAATGTGTCTCTTTAAATAATACTCTCCCTTTTTTTCCTCCTGCAGCTGCAAATGTTTTAACACTCCCCCTATCATCTCCATCCCAGAGGCTAGCACAGATAAGAAGGTGAAAAAAATGCACTCGCGATGAAATGGTCTCTGAGCTCATGCAGTACTCCTGCACTGAAAGAACTCAGCAGAATGTGTGGAGGCAAACAATGGCAGAGTCCAGGAAAGCAGAAAATGAACGTGAGAACAGGAGGGATGAGCAAGATGAGAGGTTGCGGGAGCAAGAGGAGAGGTGGCGGCAGCGTGATGAGAGGAGGCAGGATGCAATGCTTAGGCTACTGGGGGATCAAACTGATATGTTCCAGTGTCTGGTGGAGCTACAGGAAAGGCAGCAGGAGCACAGACCACCACTGCAGTCCCTGTGTAACCGCCCACCCTCCTCCCAAGTTCCATAGCCTCCTCACCCAGACGCTCAAGAACGTGGGATGGTGGTGGGCTCCGGGCACCCAACCACTCCACCCCAGAGGACTGCCCAAGCAACAGAAGGCTGGCATTCAATAAGTTTTGAAGTGCAGCGTGGCCTTGTCCTTCCCTCATCCACCACCCCTCCTAGTGCTTCCCTCCTCCTGGGCTACCTTGGCATTATCCCACTATTTGTGTGATGAATTAATAAAGAATGCATGATTTTGAAACAACAATGACTTTATTGCCTCTGCAAGTGCTGATCGAAGGGGGGAGGGCAGTTGGCTTACAGGGAAGTGAAGTGAACCAAGGGGGCGGGTTTTCATCAAGGAGAAACAAACAGAACTGTCACACCGTAGCCTGGCCAGTCATGAAACTGGTTTTCAAAGCTTCTCTGATGCACAGCGCACCCTGCTGTGCTCTTCTAACTGCCCTGGTGTCTGGCTGCACGTAATCAGTGGCTAGGCGATTTGCCTCAACCTCTCACCGCGCCATAAATGTCTCCCTCTTACTCTCACAGATATTGTGGAGCACAGAGAAAGCAGCTATAACAATGTGAATATTGGTTTCGCCAAGGTCTAACTGAGTCAGTAAACTGCACCAGTGCACTTTTAAACATCCAAATGCACATTCTACCACCATTCTGCACTTGCTCAGCCTATAGTTGAACAGCTCCTTACTACTGTGCATGTGTATGGTGCCTGTGTATGGTTTTATGAGCCATGGCATTAAGGGGTAGGATGGGTCCCCAAGGATAACTGTAGGCATTTCAACATCCCCAACAGTTATTTTCTGGTCTGGGAAGTAAGTCCCTTCCTACAGCTATTCAAACAGACCAGAGTTTCTGAAGATGCGAGCGTCATGTACCTTTCCCGGCCATCCCACGTTGATGTTGGTGAAATGTCCCTTGTGATCCATGAGTGCTTGTAGCACCATTGAAAAGTACCCCTTGTGGCTTACATACTGGCTGCCAGCGTGGTCCGGTCCCAAGATAACGATATGCATTCAGTCTATCGCCCCACTACAGTTAGGGAATCCCATTGCAGCAAAGCCATCCACTATGACCTGCACATTTCCCAGAGTCACTATCCTTGATAGCAGCAGCTCAGTGATTGCGTTGGCCACTTGGATCACAGCAGTCCCCACAGTAGATTTGCCCACTCCAAATTGATGCCTAACTGACCGATAGCTGTCTGGCATTGCAAGCTTCCAGAGGGCTATCACCACATGCTTGTGAACCGTGAGGGCTGCTCTCATCTTGGTATTCTTGTGCTTCAGGGCAGGGGAAAGCAAGTCACAAAGTTCCATAAAAGTGCCCTTATGCATGCAAAAGTTTCTCAGCCACTGGGAATCATCCCAGACCTGCAATAATATGTGGTCCCATCAGTCTGTGCTTGTTTCCTGGGCCCAGAATCGACATTCAATGGCATGAGCCTGCCCCATTGCCACCAGGATGTCCAAATTGCCAGGGCCCGTGCTTTGAGAGATGTCTGTTTCCATGTCCTCATCAGTCTTGTCACCGTGCTGCAGTCGCCTCCTCGCCTGCTTTTGCAGGTTCTGGTTCTGCACATACTGCAGCATAATGCACGAGTTCTTTACAATGCTCATAACTGCCATGGTGATCTAAGCAGCCTCCATGCTTGCTGTGCTATGGAGTCTGCAGGAGAGCGGAGTTGCAGCGGAAGCGGTGGCTGACAACAGATGCCGCGAGAATAGATATTTATAGAGAACGACGAGAGGACCTGCAAGGTGGATTCATGAGAGCAGAGTTGCAGTGGAAGCAGTGGATGACGACCGTTAGCACCATGCACATTTCTCGAGGAAGAACACACGTACCCGGGAGCCCACGACAGACAACATGGAGAAATTCGCTACTGAGACAATAGCAGCAGAGCAGAGTTGCAGCGGAAGCGGTGAATGATGACAGTTAGCAGTCCTACTGCACCATCTGCTGAAAGCAGTATGGCATCTGCAAGGAAAAAAGGCGCAAAACAATTGTCTGTTGTTGCTTTCACAGAGGAAGGGGCGACTGATGACATGTACCCAAAACCACCTGCGACAATATTTTTGCCCCATCAGGCATTGGGAGCTTTACCCAGAATTCCAAGGGTGGCGAAGACTGTGGGAACTGTGAGATAGCTACCCACAGTGCACCACTCCATAAGTCAATGCTACCCCGGTAGTGAGGATGCACTCCGCCAACTTAATGCACTTAGTGTGGACATACACAATCGACTGTATAAAATCAATTTCTAAAAATCAACTTCTATAATATCAACCTAATTTCGTAGTGTAGACATACCCTTAGTGTCCAGTCACATTGGGACCCATAAATAAAAGTTGGATCAGATTTTCAAAGGGTACCAAGCATCCACAGCTCTCACTGACTTCAGTGATAGCTGCAAATGTTCAGTGCTTCTGTACAGTAGGCCACGTTTTAGCCCGTGAATGGGTTTTGGTATCCAAGTTTAGCAACCTACATTTCAACCTAAATATCTCTGTCATAAAGAACTATATTGCTATAAAACAAAAACAGTATGATTTAGAATTCAGTGGATGTATTTTCATTCTTGTTATCATAATGTCCAGATAAGGCAAATCTTAGATCTAAATTCCCTTTGAATTGTAACAAACATATTCTATTGAGCTTTGAGTAGGACCCCATTTGTAGATTTTATTGCACAAAGCCACTGCATTTTATATACTATTAAGTGTCCATCAATCTAAAAATGAAGCACTCATCTAAAAAATGGGGAAACTCCTGCTCACTCAGCTCTGGAGACACAAAGGTCCTGATAGAAGCAGAGCTCCTGGGCAGGATGCTGGGATCCCACACGGTTGATACAAACTGCCTTCATGCTCCCTATATGCTCACTGCACTCTGTCACTTAGAGATGGTTTATGGGTGGGGAAAGGAGCCTGCCAATACACAGATCCACCAGCCTCTCTTGCTACCCTCACAGAATATGTGTGCAAGAAACATAAGGACTACTGAAGCTCTGAGCATACTATAGCAGCCACAGAGCCTGCTCTGGTACCCACTGTTCAGGCTGGGGGAAGCCTCCAGGGCCCATCCCTCTTGCTCGCATTAGAATAGTACTAGGTATTGTATACTGATTTCACCTAATGTTGTTAATAATGTATCCTTAGCAAAACATTTTGTTATTACGCTGACTTGAGGAAAGATAGTACCTTGCTTAGCCAGAGACACAGGAGATCACAGAGGTGTTGTAAGAATAAATGCATTAAAGACCGATCCTAGGGCAGTGGTTCTCAAACTTTTTATTCGTGGCCCACTTGAAAATTGCTGAGGGTTTTGGCGGACCACTTAAAAGTTGTTAGTACCATTCGCTAACTATTGTAAAGCACTTTGGATAAAAGCGCAATATAAAAAAGACCCTTAATAATAAACTTTTTTTGTCCTACAAATAAAAGCACACAACTCATATTTTAATATCAGTAACCTTACCTTTCTAATGCTATGGATGTGCCCTCTCTCCCCCCGCCACAGCAGCCACAGAGCTGGGGCTGGGAAGGAGGAATCTCTCTCCCTGGCAGCCACAGCCCTGCACGTCTCAAATTCCTCCCATCCCCTCTTCTCACCCCAATGCCTCCTCCCACCTACCCCTTATTCCCCCCAAGTCCACCACCTCTCCTTATATGTGCATCTTCTCCAAGGTCCAGGCACCTACTTAGTGGAGCCATGGCTGCATGGCTCCACTAATTAGGTGGGTGTCCCTTCATTCTCTCGTGTGCGGCTGCCCAGGTACACACCTTAGAGGGAACTATCCGCAGACCACCTGAATGGAGCTCATGGACCACTGGTGGTCCATGGACCACAGTTTGAGAACCTCTGAACTAGAGTAATGGGGGACAGATATATGTACCTTTGATAGATGGAATTTTGTTACCGAGCAGTGAATGGAACACGCCAAACAAAATCAGTGTTACAATCTCAGTGGAAGGAAAAGGAATTAATTCAGGATGGGATTGTGAGCAAAGAAGTTCCAGTGAAGCAAACAAAATGCACTTCGCAGTGGCTTATTCACTGTTGTACATTCTCCAGTATAGCTTCTCTTTGTGGTTTGTTGTTGTTTTAAATACTGGGAATGCCTGTTTCTCCATGACAGTGAAGGAATGATAGCACTGATTACAGCTAGACCTACCACAGGAAGCAGTGTTCAAGGGTCTCACAAAGCTCTGCCGAAACAACTCATCCTGTATCCACATCTGAGCAATGGCTGTCAGCCAGCTTCTGCAGTAGCATACTACACAATGATTTTTATGATGTAAGCAAATATTTGCTCCTAATTATTTGTTATTCCTATTGTGTACCTGGTCTGCTCTGTTGAGTGTTTGTACAGTATCTAGCACAGTAGGATCCTGATCTTCAGCTGGGGCTCCTAGACACAAAGGCAATACAAATAAATTATAGACCTTGTTGAGAAATCTGAAAGTATTACTTTATTTTCCCCCTTTTGTTACTTGGGGTTCTTTCAAGCCAAAGCTCTTGGTAACTTTTATTCTGTGCGAGGTGGTGTCAGGATATAAATCAGGGGAGACACGGCCGTCTGACCGATAGATGGCTGGCACAAACAGGACTACACAACAGTGCTTTCACTTAAAGCTAAACTTTACTTATTCTCAAGCACTTACACACGTCCGCAAAAGGTTAGTAAAACACCCCCAACCCTTGATAATTACCAAAGCTGAGTGTGGCTCTGAGCAGAAGCTTCCGGTGGCCAAATCTTCCGTCTGCTGGTGGGGACTGCAAGATGTATCCAGAGGGAGAGTCCAAAAAGAGTCCAACTACCTCAAACTTTTTCCCCTTATTTATACCTTAGACATGTCCCTTAAAGAAAACTTGTTACAAGTAGTTTCAATGGTCAAGCAAGAGGCTCCTTGTGATTATTGATTAACCAGGTGTGGGTTTTTCCAGCGTTTGCAGCCTTGATGCCCCAACAGACATTCCTGGGGCACATCCTGCTCTTCTAAAATGCATGTATCAGCCACTTCAACACAATTCTTATCAGGAAGGACATGGGGTCAAGCTGCCCTCTCTGTGGCACCCAAAGACCTAGCTCCCCCCCCACCTTCTGCCTTTGTTAAGCTAAGCCTGCTGAACTTGGCCCATTTACAGCCTGTTGACTTGGCTGCTTTTAGCAATAAGCCATAGTGGTTTCAGGCACTGTACTGGTTTGCCAAAGTCTCCCCGTACAGTTTTTGTTATAATTTGAAAATCTGAAAAAGTGCGAAGAGCTCTATTGCTGAATAAGAAAGTGCCATTTTTACACAATCACTTTTTCTGACAATCACACTCCAAAGCATTTCTACTATTTGTGAGAAGGTCATATTTTTATTTATTACATTCTGTATCTATACTGCTCACTCTTCTCGAGAGATAGGTGATACTTTTCCCAGAATACCTTCCTATTAGCTTCTTATAGAAAAAAAATCATTAGATTCACTGACACTGAGTGGTTTCCAGTGTTATTTGTTTCTCTTCTCCATTGTGGTCATGATAACCTGCCTTTCTTATCTTCTTCCCCACCCTGTCCCCCTCATTCTTTTCATTTTTCTTTCCTTAGCTTATCCCCACCTAACTACACCCCACCACAGTTCTCCAAAAATAATGGAATTCAAGCGACATTTGCCACCAACATATTATTCATTCTGTCTGTGTCATACCCCTTTCCTCCACCCTGTGTCTATTTAGATTGTAAGATCTTTGGAGCAGCGACGTCTGCTACTGAGAGTTTGTATAGTGCCTAGCACAACGCAGCCCCATTCTTTGTTAGTCCCTGAACACTACCACAATAAAGATGATTGATAATAATCTCAACTCAAAAATGTAGTGTCAGTGGCCTCTCTGCAGTTGTACCTAGTGAGTACTCTAAGCACTGAATGGCAGTTTGTGACTCTATTCATCTAACACGTGCATTAACCACAACTACCATATAGTCTGTTTTTTTGGTATAAATGAAGCTACTTGAATTCAGGTATAACAAACATCTGTTAGCCAACCTCGGCATTTTTTGTTTCGGCCCTCCTCCCCATTTCTCCTCTCCTGCTGTGTCACATTTCAGCCTTTCAGCCAGGTAGCCCATGAGGTTGTTTTGGGATTTTGTTTTTTTGAATGACAGTCACACACTGGGTTCTCTTATCTGACCTCTAAAGGCAGCTTGGCGACACTTAATAGTGACTGACAGAAAGAGCTGTTTCCTGTATGCTTTAAGATGTCAGAAAGATTAAGAGATGTTCAAATTTTTCACTTGCTTCCCATCAGGAGAGACTAAATAGAGCATGTACAAGTATTTCTTATTCCTGTACACACAGTAGACTAAGTTAAGGAGAAAAAAGCACATTTATACGTCTTTTTGCTCAATTCACACTAATTGTCATGGATATGTAACCCATATTTCAATAACCAGTGTTTCAGTATAATAAAATAGGATGCTATTTAATAGAAAAAGACAGAAAAGCCTAGAGAAACACTAATCCCTTAGTTGGTGATTGTAATACACACAAAAATATATGGCTTCCTTGACCATGTCATGCTATTTTAGGAAGAAGAATTGCTGAGCAGAGATGGGGTCCACCTATTGAGGAAGGGGAGGAGTATCTTCAGATAATATAAGAGGAGTTGACCTGGACTGTGGGTCCCACCAGAGGGGAAGGTCTCTGGCCTGTCCCCCAACCCACTAGGTGGATCAGCAGAGACTGTGGGGATTGTTCTCCTCCTTTTCCCCATGCTGGCCAGTGATAAGGTTAGTTGAGTGAATGGCAGATTTGAGCCACTGGTAAAAGTGGCAAAATTGAGGGCTGCCGTGAATCTCTGAGGTGAGCAAATCCGCCAATAAGCACAGGACCCAACAAAGCAGGGGACGAACTTTGTCACAGGAACAAACAGGGAGAACTAGAAATACTAGTGAATAAACACAACTATGACACAGTTGGCCTCACAGAGACTTGGTGGGATAATACACATGACCGGAATATTGTCATAGAAGGTACTGCTTGCTTAGGAAGGCCAGGTAGGGAAAGAAGGGAAGAGGCATTGCCTTGTATATCAAAGATATATATGCTTGGACTGAGATTGAGATGGAAATAGGAGACAGACTTGTTTTAAGTCTCTGCTTAAGGATAAAAGTAGTAAAAACAAGGGTGATGTCATGTTAGGAGTCTACTGTAGGCAACTTGAGTAGGAAAAAGGGGTGGATGAGGCTTTTTTTTAAACAACTAACAAAATCATCCAAAGCACAGGCCTTAGTGGTGATGGGGGACTTCAGCTACCAAGACATCTGCTGGGAAAACAACACAACAGGGCACAGGTTATCCAACAAGTTCTTGGAATGCAAAGGAGACAATTTTTTTATTTCAGAAGGTGAGGAAAGCAACTATGGGAGAAGCTGTTCCAGATTTGATTTTGAAAGACAGGGAAGAACTGGTTGAGAATTTGAAAGTGGAAGGCAGCTTGGGTGGAAGTGATCATGAAATGATGAGTTCATGATTATAAGGAACAGTAGGAGGCAAAACAGCACAATAAAGATAATGGATTTCAAGAAGGCAGACTTTAGCAAACTCAGAGAGTTGGTAGGTAAGATCCCATGGGAAGCAAGTCTAAGGGGATAATAGTTTGAGAGAGTTGGCAGTATTTCAGAGACATTATTAAGGGCACAAGAGAAAACAAACCCAGTCTGTAGGAAAGACAGGGAGTATGGCAAGAGACCACCCTGTCTTAACCAGGAGATCTTCAATAATCTGAAACTTAAAAAAAGAGTCCTACAAAAATTGGAAACGAGGTCAAATTACAAAGGATGAATATAAACAAACAACTCAAGCATGCAGGGACAAAATTAGAAAGGCCAAGGTACGGAATGAGATTAAACTATCAAGAGCGATAAAGGGTAACGAGAAAACATGCTTCAGATTCATTAGAAGCAAGAGGAAGATCAAGGACAGGGTAGGCCCATTACTCAATGGGGTGGTGGGAGACAATAACAGAAAATGTGGAAATGCCAGAAGTACTAAATCACTTTTTTGT
Organism: Caretta caretta; assembly: GCF_965140235.1. Taxonomy (NCBI): domain Eukaryota; kingdom Metazoa; phylum Chordata; order Testudines; family Cheloniidae; genus Caretta; species Caretta caretta. The sequence goes on along the minus strand of NC_134212.1, from coordinate 71,566,342 downwards.
TTCAGTTCTCACCAAGAAGATTAATAGCGATTGGATGTCAAACATAGTGAATATTTTGCAACCTCAGGGACCAAGCAAGATGGCCTTCCTGGTTAATGAAGCCAGCCTAGAACCAGCCAGAGTGGATGGCTCACTTCACATGTCATTCATAGCCAGTGAAAATGAGGTAGGCTCTGAGGCTAACATAGGGAAAGAACAAGTTAAAAATTATTTAGACAACTTAGATGTCTTCAAGTCAGCAAGGCCTGATGAAATACAACCCAGAATACTCAAGGAGCTGACTAAGGAGATCTCAGAGTCATTAGCAATTATCTTCAAAAATTCATGGAAGATGGGAGAGAGTCCAGAGGACTGGAAGAGGGCAAATACAGTGCCAATCTATAAAAAGGGGGATAAGGACAACCTGGGGAATTGCAGACCAGTCAACTTAACCTCAGTACCTGGAAAGATAATGGAGCAAATAATCAAGCAATCAGTTTGCAAACATCTAAAAGACAATAAGGTGATAACCATCAACATGGATTTATCAAAAATCATGTCAATCCAATCTAACAGCTTTCTTTGACAGGGTGACAAGCCTTGTGGTGGGGCGAAGCGGTAGAAGTGATATATCTTGACTTTAGTAAGGCTTTTGATACTGTCATGCATGACCTTCCCATAAACAAAGTAGGAAATATAGCCTAGATGGAGCTACTGTAAGGTGGGGGCATAACTGGTTAGAAAACTATTCTCAGAGAATAGTCATCAGTGGTTCACAGTCAGGCTGGATGGGCATATTGAGTGGGATCCTGCAGGGATTGGTCCTGGGTTCAGTTCTGTTCAATATCTTTATAAATTATTTAGATACTGGCATAGAGAGTACACTTATAAAGTTTCTGGACAATACAAGCTGGAAGGGGTTTGCAAGTGCTTTGGAGGATAGGATTATCATTCAAAATTATCTGGACAAACTGGAGAAATGGTCTGAAGTCAATAGGATGAAATTCCATAAGGACAAATGCAACATACTCCACTTAGGAAGGAACAATTAATTGAACACATAGAAAATGGGAAATGATTGCCTAGGAAGGAGTACTGCAGAAAGGGATTTCTGGGTTACAGTGGATCACAAGCTAAATATGAGTCAACAGTGTAACACTTGCAAAAAAAAAAATAATCTGCTAATACATCCCAGAAAGGAGTGTTGTAAGCAAGAGATGAGAAGTAATTCTTCCGCTTGACTCCAAGCTGATAAGGCCTCAGTTCTGGGTGCCATATTTCAGAAAAGATGTGGACAAATTGGAGAAAGTCCAAAGGAGAGCAACAAAAATGATTAAAGGTCTAGAAAATATTACCTATTAGGAAATATTGAAAAAAATGTGTTTGTTTAGTCTGGAGAAGAGAAGACTGGGGTGGTGGGGAGGAATATGATAACAGTTTTCAAGTACATAAAAGGTTGTTAGAAGGAAGAGGTGGGAGAAGCAGCAATGGGTTTAAATTGCAATAAGGGTGGTTTAGGTTGGACAATAGAAAAAAATTCCTAACTGTCAGGGTAATTAAGCACGGGAACAAATTATGTAGGAAGGTTGTGGACTCTGTGTCACCGGAGGTTTAAGAACAGCTTAGACAAACACCTGTCAGGAAAGATCTAGTTATTACTTAGTCCTGTCTTGAGAGCAGGGGACTGGACTAGATGACTACTGAGGTCCCTTCCAGTCCTACGCTTCTATGATTTTATATAAAAATATTGGGCATATACCTAGCACCTTTTCATTAAGACAAAAAATCTCAAAGCTATTTAAATAATAAACAGACCTTACAAAACTTCATGATCGGGTATAATGATATTCATTTTTTAGATGGATAAGCCAAGTCCCAGAAAGTTTAAATGATTCCACACATTTCCACATACCAACACAGTGTCAGAATTAAGAATAGAACCCGGATGACCTAGTTTTCAGTCTCACTGATCTAACCATGTGATCACAGTACCCCTAAGATTATATGGCAGAATCTACTGACCAATTTTGAAGTGCAGTTCAGGAGCCCTGCACCTGGTATGGGTGAACTAAAACAGAAACATGGCCCTTGTGGGTTGATTTTTCTTTAACATACACTTTTTTTTAAGTAGTGACAGGTTTTGGAGTGGTAGCCGTGTTAGTCTATCAGCAAAAACAACGAGGAGCCCTTGTGGCACGTAAGAGACTAACAAATTTATTCGGGCATAAGCTTTTGTGGGCTAAAACCCGCTTAATCAGATGCATGGAGTGGAAAATACAGTAGACAGGTATAAATACACAGCACATAAAAAGATGCGAGTTGCCTTACCAAGTGGGGGGTCAGTGCTAATGAGCCTGTTCAATTAAGGTGGAAGTGGCCTATTCTCAACAGTTGACAAGAAGAGGTGACTACCAAGGGAAAATCACTTTTGTAGTGCTAATGAGGCCAATGAAATCAAGGTGGCCCATTTCAAACAGTTGACAAGAAGTATCAGCAGAGGGAAATTATTTTTTGTAGTGACCCATCCACGCCCAATCTTTATTCAGGCCTAATTTGATGGTATCTAGTTTGCAAATTAATTCCAGTTCTTCAGTTTCTCATTGGAGTTGTTTCTGAAGGTTTTTTTTGAAGAATTGCCACTTTTAAGTCTGTTATTGAGTGACCAGGGAGACTGAAGTGTTCTCGTACTGGTTTTTGAATGTTATAATTCTTGATGTCTGATTTGTGTCCCATTTATTCTTTTGCGTAGATGATGATGCCTTTTACCTTAGGCTGGATTCAAACTAGTGACCTAGAGAGGCTTGCAGCAAATTATGAATAACTTGATCCATCCAGTCGCCTCTTAGCATTACTATAGAAACAGAAACGGTGTCCCACGAACTAGTAGATGTTTCATGTTATCAGTAATGGAAGAACTACTAGTTTTGAAGCACTAGAGACAAGTGAAATTAAAAAGCTTTAAAAAAAACCCCACACAATAGAGCACTTAGTTATATTAATTGTGAAAATAGCTTTATTGTTTCAGGTACATTCCATGGCTGCAACATAATTTCATATTATGTACTTCTCCCTATACTTTAATCACATTAATGATGGCACCTACATAATCAAAATGCCAAGGAGCATTTAATAAAATAGTGCAAGAGGGACCAGTAGAAAGAAATATATATGTATATTTAGTTAATTTATCTCCTACCAAAAATGTGCTGTGTACAAGTAGAAACATACACTAATGAGTGAAGCAACACAGAGCAAAACTGCAAATGATGTAATGAAAATAAATCTTTTACATGACAATATGAGCATTTCCTAATACTTGCAAATCCTAATGCTTGAACAGCAGTTCCAAATTTAGTCATGAACTGAACCTTGAGACAATATCCAGATTCTAACATCACATCATCTTTGTATCATACAGCCAAACCCTGGTCCCACTAAGCGTCACTGGGCATTATGGCATTGAACTCAATGAGACCCGCGTTTGGTCCTGTGGTATCATATGGACACAAGGGTCCCTGTCTAACCTTTAGTACAGCAAAAGGTGTTTTCCTGGAACTGGAAATAGGCTTGGGTACTTGGCATCATCAGAAGAAGGTAACATAAGAGAGCATTGAGTTCAGGAAGCAGCAGAATGAATGACAAAGTTGAAACTGGGAGCAGCAGGCCACAGTGGAGAAGACAGGTCTTGTGGATGAGAGATAAAGAGTTGAAAAGAACTCCCAACACAAATTTTGCAGTTCTTATTGACTAGCGCACTAAGGAGGCTCTTTATGGGCTTGGAGTATTTTGGTTCATGTCTCATTGCAGTTATGGGCAGGACGCCCAATGGAGCTAATCAAATTGTTAGTGGTCAATTAATTATCTAACCAAGTCAGCATAACGGATTGCAGATATCAAACAGGGATCCACAGGTCCCCAGGCAGTCCTCAGACTGCAGCCACCACCTGTAGCTCTCTGGTACCAGCAGGCAGTGCGAGCTGGTGGACTCATGCACTGCCCCTGAAGCTCCCAGCTGGAACCTCCCCAATTGGCTCAGACTCATGATTTAAGCCAGGAAGCAGCACAGTAAGTTGTCTAAGCAACTAGGTGAGTCTCTGACTCGTTGCTACATTAGACCCTGCCTTCTTGTCTGATTCCTTGAGCCCTGTCTTCCTGTCCTGTTCCTGATCTCTGCTTCTATTCCCCACCCTGGCTACTCACTGCGGGGCCGGACCTGAACTTGATTCCTAGCTCTGACACCAGCTCTGACCTTGTCTCTAACCTCTGGTTCCTGGGTCCTGTGCTGATCATTAGGATTCACCAGCACTCCTCTGACCACTAGACCTGACCACCTACGTCCCAGTCTAGGACAGTCAGCCACTTTTTATCTTCACGAATCATTAACAGACTAAGATATGTACAAATCTTCATCTTTTGTAATTGCTCAAATAATTGGTGCAAGTTCATTTTAGTCATCTGGGTTGTTTGTAAAATGTAAACTAACTATTTATTATCCAGTATTCATAATATGTGACTGGTCAGCTAAGTTATATAGAATAATTTCTGCTTCCTGATTGGATGATTGAAATGTTTATTATTTGTTAATCTACAATTTAATAATTAGTAAATAATTAATGATGATGATTCTGGTTTGCCCTCTGTTCATAGGAATATGGCTATTGGTAAGAAGAATAACTGTTCCACAAAGATTCCTGGGAAGAAAAGCCCAATTGCGCTGATGGGCACGAAACGTGTACAAAATGAGTAGGAACGTGGGCAACTCTAGTAGTTTGGAATTCCCGCAGATGTTTTGGCAATCAGTACAAATGAGAACATTGAGCATTGCTACCAGATAGGAGAGACCAATACATTTTGAATCTCAAAGGCAAAAAATCCAAAACCATAAAAGAGTAGAATGGCAGCATCAGAAAGGTGAACTTTGTTACATTTTATAGTCACCACAGAAAGTGTTATACAGACAAAAACTGCACAGGATCGTTTCTGTGGACAAGACAAGATGTCACGTTTATTATAACAACACAATCTGATTTAAGACCAATAACTGATATCTAATACCTATGTATACACACACACACACCAAATGTTCTGCAGCTGCTAGATAGTTACCAGTCCTGAATGTAGCTTGAGTTCGTAGCTTGTGGTGGCTAACTGACCAGGAAAGCCAAGCACAAGGAAGAACTAGGTCTCTATTGGACATGCACTGATGCCCTTCCATGTTGGCAGCAGAATGTTACCCTCCAAAGTCTTCCATCTCACCCATCCTTTTTGTAGGCTTTAGTTTGAATCCAGAGCCTATAGGTCTTGCTGTGTCACACTGCCTCTGGGTTCGATGTGATTGATCACCCATCAATTGCAGACATGACTTTCAGCCTAGGACCTGGCTTTGATGTTTCTTCAGTTGTACTTTTGTTCTTTTCTTTTTAGGGTGGACTCTTCTTGCTTTGTCAGGGCTGTTGTCCGCATCTTCAGCTGTTGGTGTTTACACTTCATTTCATTCAGGACAGTCTGGGGCTGGAGGTTGATTCCATCATCCACCCATACCTCATTCACACATCTAAACTAAACAAATAAGATTACAGCAGGGTTTTCCAAAAATGAAGTAAGCATTTTAAAATGGAGTTTGGGACAAGTTAAAATGGAGTTTGGGTTACAACATGGACAAGTGTAAGGAATGGCAAACAGTGAACAGAAGTTACAATGTTGAAGCAGTGCAAGTTTCAGTGATTTAAGCAGCAATTGGATTGAAAGTGAAACTCAATTAGCCAGTTATTGGGGTACCTGGTTTTATGAATGAATATAGTTTCATTCATAAAACTTTACTTATGAAGTTATATTAAAGTGAACAATTAAAAACAATTTCATTGATCAGTTCTACAAAAGATATGTAAAGTTGTCCAGAGAAACAAGTGAAATTCACGATTTCACAGACTCAGTGCATATTCCAACCACATACAAGAAGAAGAATAGAATAGAATGATTACACACAATGGACCCCAAATTGTAAAATATGGTTAGTGATTTTAAAGATGAGCCTAAGCTGAAACATTCGGATCTGAGTGATGTTCTCTAATAGCCTTGCAATAGGAGCTGGAGGAGCAAATAGCCTAACTAGTTTTAAGAGAGAGCTTGATACATTTCTAAAAAGAATTATGTGATGTGGGTGCGTGTGGTAGCAGGGGAATGGAGTTGATGATCCAAGAGGTCCCTTTCAGTCCTATGTTCTATGTGTTTATGTTCCAAATCTCAATTCTTCCAATGCTTATTATTCTTTTGGATCCTGTAGGTTTTGGTTGGCCTGATTACAAACATACAGACTTCCTCAAAGTTGTCGGAAACTGGGGTTTTTTGTGTGTGGGTGGGTCTCCTCTAGTGATAACCAAGCCTCCAAAAATCAGAAGGCTCTGTTCAATTTGCATCTCAGTCCAGAATGTACATAACTATCAAAATCTTCTGGTTAAATCAGGGTGCAAACATTGTAAGAATATGCAACATTTCTTCTAGTCCTATATATTCCAGTGGAACTAGAAATACCAGAAAATAACCTTTTTTTCCTTGGTATATCACAATTTTCACTTCCAACAGGATCTGGAAGTGTAGAAGCAACAGGAAAAACGATAACATATATGGAGAAAACATCAATCTTTGATCACCAAAACACATTAATAGTTCAAATTTGGGGTAAGCATTTATAGTGGGGTAGACAGCTATTGGAATTGTTCTCTATTCTAATTCCAATCCAGTAATGATTCATTGGAGAATTTGTCAAGTGAAACATGGCTCACTTCAAGCCCATGTACTGCACTTATTTTCCAGTTACATAAATTTAAAGATTGCCACTACGCCACTGATGGTTACAGCAAGATAGAAAGATATCAGTTTTCTTCTCCCAGAGTGTTCCAAATAAATTACATAAGAAATGAGTGGAATATTTTAATTCAACCCATCAAGAAAATATATCAAACTTAAAAAAAACTTTTGACTGTACACTCCTACTCTGAGATTATCTCAAAGTTCCATTTTGCAAGTCAGAATTTTTATATTTTGTATCTTTATAGACTGTCTGAACAATCTCATTTAAAAAAATAGACATCCAATTTACAAATATATATACACATGTGCATGAACTGGAAACAGCTCTTTCAAAGAAGACCAGGTAGAGACTGAATTTCGCTCCAATATTATTTAACATCAAGTTTAGAAATACACTACAGCTGAAATTCAGGATTTCTAGTCAAATAGCTGACAATTTTCATCCTTATCAGCAAGTGGGATACTTGAAAAAATGGCTGCAGTTTATTCGATCCCCAACAGTACTAACAAATTTAGGTCCTTATTGATGAAACCAGAAAGAAGAGAAATTATTTATGTTTGACTTCTTTAGATGTAGGACGAAAAAAAAAATCTATAAAGTTCTTTCTGCTCTTTGTTGTGAAAGAGACACCATGGCAGACTCAAATTCCATTTCAGATACTCCTGGCATTCAGAAATGACAAAAGTACTTCTGCATTTCCTTTCATACCAGCTCGCATGAAAGGAAAATTTGATTTTGCCCTTACATTTAGCACAGTTAACTTGTGCAACGGTATGTTTATACAAGTATGACCTTCTACTTCTCTTCTGTCTCATTTTTGTTTGAGTGAGCACGAGGATACTTTGATCTTCCCATGCTGAGAGTGTCACATGTCATTCATAGCCAGTGAAAATGAGGTAGGCTCTGAGGCTAACATAGGGAAAGAACAAGTTAAAAATTATTTAGACAACTTAGATGTCTTCAAGTCAGCAAGGCCTGATGAAATACAACCCAGAATACTCAAGGAGCTGACTAAGGAGATCTCAGAGTCATTAGCAATTATCTTCAAAAAATCATGGAAGATGGGAGAGAGTCCAGCGGACTGGAAGAGGGCAAATACAGTGCCAATCTAAAAAAAGGGGGATAAGGACAACCTGGGGAATTGCAGACCAGTCAACTTAACCTCAGTACCTGGAAAGATAATGGAGCAAATAATCAAGCAATCAGTTTGCAAACATCTAAAAGACAATAAGGTGATAACAGTGATCCTATAAGTCCCTTCTCCTAAACAATTCTGATATAGAAAAATACATGAAAGTCACAGATTGTACCCAGTATTATTACACATTACAAACTAATTATCATGCTTTCCTCCTTCCCCTCAGTTCCGACTGGTTGAAATATGTGATCCCTCATATTTTATATGACACCCTGGAAAAGCAGGCACCAGCTCAGCTACCAATGGGATTTCACAGGGGCAAGGAAAGAAAGTTCTGCTTACAATGCTGTAAAAAAAAATCACCGTGGCTGATGACAGAGCGTACATATGCTGCCTCCAAGAGCACTCTTTAGTAAGATTACATTACCCTATATAAATAACAAGCTATACCCAACATATATTGTATTACATAAAAATACATACACACATGCAATAAATTGAAGGGTAACTATTTTTAGGGAAGCATTCTATGATATTGCTTTAAGTTAAAAAAAAGGTACTTTGTGAAATAATGCTATCAGGATCTGAAATTATGTTAAAATCTCAGCCACTTTTCTAGTTCATTTCCTAAGGCTATACTTTAAACCAATCAAGTTGTTCTCGGCTCAGTTACTGATATATACATACATTTGAACATACCAGTGTACGTTTAGGCACACAAAAGAGGAAGAGAAGGCTTACATTTTACTAGCTTTCACCTGGATTTTATATTGAGTTGCCTTGAACTATTTCTGAATGTCTTTTTTTCCAGTGAATAGTTGATTTAATTAAATGGGAAATTAGGATTGTTAATTACTTTGAACCAACTATTATTACTGTAATATTGCTTTCACATACTTTTTTTGAAAGCATGTCCATGCTACTCTGCCATTCTGTGAAATTAGCTAAACAAACATTTGGAAATTTTTTTTTAACCCAAAGGACAATTGAGTATCATATTTAAAAATTCAAAAAAGTACAATAATGTCTTCTTCTTGACATAAAGTCATGGACAATACTTAGCACTGATAAACACTGAAATATATTCAACAATGAAGATTTGTTCAATTGAAAAATAAAATAATAATAAAAAAACCCAAGATTTTTGCACTGACCAACACCTGGGGCAATGACATTGCCATACAGCATTACACCAAGTCATTCTAGTCCAGCATTTCTCTCTCTAACGATGGCCCACAAGCTTCAGAAAGATGCAAGAATCTCCATCCAGTCAGTTAAAGAATGAACTATACCCAGAGAAAGCTTTTTTCTTACCACATCTTGATTTATACTTTAAAACAAGTGGGTTTACATCCCTTACCCAGCCCTTCATTAAGGTTATAAGTCTCTATTTTGAGTTGCTTATTGTTTTGCCTGACTTTAAACATCCAGGCTGAAATTTCCCATTTTGGATGTCTGCCTTGGGCTTGTTTTTCTTGAAAAATTTCAGCAAAAACAGTTCAGCCATTTAAAAGCATGAGGTTAGACCAAAATTACATGGTTTCTCCCATCTTAAATTCTTAATCCTGTTTCCTTGAGGAGTTCTAACACCTCCATGATTTTGAGCACAGGCTTGAAATTTGGCAAGGAGTTCATTCTGGTGTTAGAGAAGTGCCTTTTACTGTGAAAATCCACCCAACAAGACATGACCTTAATATGAACCATTCTTTTTTTCCATTTGATCTCTGCCTTTTTCAGTGCACAGGATGGACTGTGTTCTGGGAATGAATCAGGGCTGTGTAATGAAATACATTATTGTCTATAGCCTTCCTGCCTCATTTGTTGAGGAAGTTAGAAAGTGTGCTGTGAAGGAGGCAGGGGACTGCAGAAAAAGATAGGACAGTCTTATCTAGGCAGCTGAATGCAACCATGCAAAATTAGATTCTCTTCTGTTTTTCCCACGTACTTCCTATCTGAGGCTGAGCAAGTCACCTAAACGAAAACTTTCCATAGGTGGCCATTAACCAAATTCATTTTCTGGATGCCTAACTTGAGACACCTGGGGGCCTTGTCTGTAGAAGTGAGTACCTCCAACTATAAATGGAAAAAGTAGTATGGAAAAAAGAAAAAAAGAAAAAGAAGCTGAATTAAGGTAGTACAAACAAATTCTGGCATTTCCTAACTTTTGGGTGCTTGACTTTGTAACCTTAATGGAGGTTTCTAATGTAATTATCCATATAAATGTGTAATCCTTTTTATTATTATTACTGACTCCTACTAGACTCTTGGCATGAATGATATTCTGTGGTAGTGATTTCCACAGATCAATTGTGTATTATAAGAAATACATTTCATGCAAGAATCTCTTTAATAGTTTTAAGAAAAAAAATGATGTAAATCAAGAACACCAGGGCTAGGTGGGGATTTAAAGGGCCCCAGGGTGGTAGTGGGGGCCGGAGCTCCGGGGCCCTTTAAATCCCGCCAGACCCCACCATCGCTACCCGAGGGCTTCAGCAGCAGGGCTCAGGCGGAGATTTAAAGGTCTTGGGGCTCTGGCAGCTGCTACTGCCCCAGCCCTTTAAATCCCCTCCGGAGCCCTGCCGCCGCTACCCTAGGGCTTTGGTAGCAGGGCTCCGGCAGGGATTTGAAGGGCCGGGGCAGTAGCAGTGGCTGGAGCTCCGGGGCCCTTTAAATCCCCGCCGCAGCCCCACCGCTGCTACCCCAGGGCTTTAAATTACCGTCTGGGAAAGCCGGTCCCGGTACGGTACTGGAATTGGGCTCTTACCAGTATGCCGTACCGGGGCGTACCAGCTTACTTTCACCTCTGATAATAGGTGAATCCCTATGAGCTTAAGTATTGGTGTGGGGCTTCGATCCAAGACCTTATCTCTGTCAAGCAGTTAGACTATCGAATATACTCTTCCAGACCCCTAACTTTACGTCCTTATTCTGTTATTATTCAGTCTTTACCCAAACTCATTGATATCAGTGGGAGTATGCCTGAGTAGAAAATGAGTCAAGATGTCAACATTTAACCTATAACTAAAAATTGGGGAAGGATTAGAGGAAAGGGTTAGTTGGTACGGCTGGAAAAATAAATTACTATGCTTTGGACAATAGTATCTTTGTATAGTGTTCCTCAGTTTGTGGCAGATATACTACCAATTTGTGTAGGATGGAAATATGGTACCTGTAGTGAAATGAGACATCAACTCCATTGTCATTTTCAAATGAAAGAACATTTCCCTTTTATGTTTCCTTTAAATCTTTTTTGTTGTGATTTTTAAAATAAGAGGTTCAAAATATAGAAAGGGAAAAAATGAAAGGAAAAATCCCTTTGGTCCTGCCTTCTTTCTAATCTTTTTTAAGTGAACAGAGTGCATTTCCTGAGACAAAGAAAAGTGCAGTCCTCTTTTTTTCATTCTTGTGGATAGTAGGTTTTTACGGGGAAGGGAAGGAAAAAGAGCTAATCGACATAGCTGTGTTGGAAGGCTGCAATATTGTCCTGTATTTTTTTGACAAAACAAAATCTACCCATCCAAAATCTGCCAGGAAATGTACTTAGCAGAGAGAGAACACAAATCACTCTTTGGCTTCCCATTCGACTGTCTAGAAGTGAAAACAAAGTTATTCTGTGAACTGTAGGCCACATCACACCATACAGTACTGTCTGTATGATTGGCACAGATAAGCCTGTGTCGCAGGGTTCCGTAGCAAGAGGGGACACCACCAACTGAGCATTTGATTCCTTTTTAAAACCCCAGAAAATGAGAGGATTGACATTTTGACTATTAATTGAATTTGCATATCTGAATGCACAACTGGCTAGAAATTTGCCTAGTAATGGAGGCCCAGATCATACTTTCAGCATCTGTTTACATGGGAAGGGAATCTACAGATGGGGAGGATGTAGGGGCAGTAGATACACATTACTGCACCATTCATACACTAATGCCATGTGGAATCAATAGCTGTGGGATATATTAAGTGTTACATGGTCTACACTGTGGGGAACTCCTTGAGGAAGGGGAAACTGAGGCAGGGCCTTTCCAGGAGAATCACACTGCCGGGTAGTTGAGGACGGACACAAATCCTTGGAATCCATTTGGAGGCATAGGGACATCCCTGACCTCCAGCAGAACTTGGAATTCTGAGATTCCTTTGGACTGAACTCTATGTTTCTTCTGCAGGGGAAGGGACAGTGAGACTCTCAATAAAGACATTATTTCCTCTTATCTTGCCCTGGAAAGAAATCCAATCTCCAATAGATAGTCGACGTCTGAGGCCACTTTTGAAACTTTGTGTGTGACTCAGTCATTTAAGTGCAGAGTTGTAAGGCTAGATTAAGCAAACTAGATCAGTCAACGTTGCACTGAAGTCAAGCAGGGGTACACCCAGGCAGATCTTGTGGCAGGAGCTAACCCAGACAGCTTGCACCTGATTTTCAGAGGTACTGAGCATTCATAGCTTCCATTAGAGATTGGATGTTCAGCATTTTCTGAAAAATCAAGCCCAGAGAGTCTGAAGTTAGCCCCAATATTTTGACCCTTCGTCAGCGATCATTTTCTTTAAAATAATTAGCTCAGCATCAGCAAGACAAGTTTCAAAATTAGTGGAGCTAATTATTTGGCAAACAATTTAAATTTTATTTACTTTCTGATGTGTGTGATAACCTTTGTACTAGCTGCACATGAGAACATGACATTTTGCATTAAGTGGGGTTTCATTGTGTTTAGTGCAAATGCCTCCTGGCAGGAAATGAAATGGCTGGCTGTATATTTACCAGTAAAATGTCATTTATATAAATCAAATGTTGTACACAAATACCTAGAGATATTGTGTTTCTGTACCAAAAAGTTTATCAGGATATTTTCTATGTTCTCTAGTGCAAGGCTTGATTTTTCTCATCTGGACTAATATTTCTGGGACAGTGATGGCACTGTTTTAGGCTGCAAGGAGAGAAATCAATTGCCCACATCAGTGATCTTAAGTCTTTGGGCCAAAATTTTTGCTGAATGCAAATTTCCTCAGGACTAGAAGTCAATGAGTTTAGGAAAGCCAAGCTGGCAAGCATGCATTAAGATCTTTAAAAAAAAATGCTTGAAAACTCTTGAGCTAAAAATTAGCAGACAGAGCAGAAGTGGAATACACTAAGAAAGTGAGAACAATCAGAAGTAGCTGGGAAATAGAGAATTAGTATGTGTATTATAGTAGCACCTAAAGCACCAGCTGAGATCAGGACCCCATTATGCCAGGCACCATATAAACACATAAGAAGAGACAGTCCCTGCCTTGAAGAACTTAGTCTAAATAAAGAAGACAGAGAAAGGGAAGGAGAAAGGAAGTATTATCCTCCACAAACATCCAGATCCTTAAAGGTATTTAGGAACTTAAATCTTGTTTGAGGATCAAGAGCCAGATTTTTAAAGGCTGGCCATAAGCGTAATGGTATGTATAGTCCTATTTGAAAATTCCACTAGGTGTAGCTGACCAGGCTGCAAGCACTCAGGCCTAGTGGGGGAAGCAAGAATCCAGCCTACCAGTCACAGCTGGGTCCAGGAAACTAGCTGAGGGTCAGTAACAGAGGCACAAAGCCAAATGCCAGAGCTGGAGGGTCAAACAGAGTCAAAGACAGGGACTGAAGCTGGAAGTCCAAAGTCAGAGGGGAGCAGGAGCAGAGATTAGAAGCAAGCTGAAGCAGGGATTGCAATAAGGGTAAGCACAGCTATTGACACGATAGTCATTGAACAGCAGGCAAGCTGCTGTGGGGGCTTGGTTTATAAGCAAAGCTGCTAAACCAGAAGTCAACCAGGGGCTAGGGCCACTGTGTCAGTTCCAAGGCAGTGCAGCTGGGCTCATTGGTTGCCCTGCAGCCAAGTTAGTGAGGGAGCAGGCCAGCTGCTGGTTGGGTCCCTGACACTAAATACCTATCTGCATATTTAGGCACCTAAATACTTTTACAAATCTGGCCTTAAGTGACATGGTCACAAAATGTCAAGGTCACACAGGAAAAATGTGTGGCAGAGCCAAGTACTAGACCCAGAGCTTCTGAGATTTAGTGCAGTACCTTAACCACAAGACCTTTATTTCTCCCCAAGACATGGAAAAAAAAACCTTACATGTTGTTGCTTTTTAAACTGTCCCACATAGAAAAGGTACTCTGGCCTGCAGTGCAAGCAGATGAGCTCAATGATCTAATATTTTTTTCACAAATATTTATGATTCACAGAGCCAGACACAGCATTTTGGGGCAAGCCTCCAAAACAATTTTTTGGTGCTCTTCCACAAACATAACCCAGTCCTGTCCTCCTCTACCACACCACTAGACACAGAGCCAGCTTGCAGATTTTACCAGTCAGCAAGATAATTCTTTGGGCTTCACTCTAAGCTTGACACTTTTTACATTAAAGAGGTGTGAGTAAAAGACTGGGATTGATCTTTTGCTCTTACCTCCCTCTGTCTACAAATTCCTGCCTGAGGGTAAATTGGAACCAAAATATTTCTGTCCCAGTGTCTCTCTGCTGCTATGATGGAATTGGTTGTGTGGTGCCCATGCCTTCTATGGGACTGAAATGGGTTTCAGCCCACGCTGGAAGCAATACCACAAGGACAGTTGCTCATTTTGGAATTGCTGAAAGATTCACACTGGAAATGAAAATTCACACTCACACCTGTAATCTTGGATCTGACTTGGGTCTAAAAGCAACAGAACAGGTTCAGAGCAAGGCCACCAAATCAAATCCTCTCTTCATCACCATTTCCAAAAAAAAAAAAAAAAAAAAAGGGGGGGGGGTGAGGGGAAGGTTTGGGAGTGAAATAGCAGGTTTAGAAAAACTGTTGTATTCTTAATTTCCATTCTCTTGGGAAATACCAGAATCCTGATACAACAGAATTTCGATCAGATTTCCACATCAGACAAATCCATTGTTACTTTATCCAGCTGACCTATTGAGGTATTGTCTTCTCATGGTCATTTCAGTCACGGACATCCACGGTTCTCTCTGCTCCACTTGGTTTTGCAAAATGTCTAGTTTGCTGCAATGAGACTAGACTTGCTTTCATTTCATCAACTATATTGCCTCTCGGTGCTTTAAATGATGCATGTCTGCATTACTTGGCACACAGGGATGAAAACTACTTCTGCTGGCTCTATTTCCAATGAGAATGTTGGCCTCTCCAAGGGCTCTTTTCACTACCCTTTTGATTTAAATCAGGCACTTCTTTCCATGACATTTTGTTACAGAATTGCTTCCATTCTTGTAGAATTATGTTATAAATGCTCTGTATCAGCAGAGTTAGTTATTTGTTTGGGATATCATTGCATTATGAATGCCGCAATAGCATTGTGAATACATGCTGCAAGCTTCTTAGCTTAACCCCTATATGATTTCCTTTCTCACATCACACAATGCTCCAATCATTAAAATGAGCAATCAAATGTATCTGCAGTAATGAATCATAAATAATGATTTCTTATCTCAAAATATAGCTTCTTTCATTCCACAAGTTCTCAAAGCACTTTACAAATCTAACGAAAACCTACTTTAAACAATGAGACCCAAATCCTGCAGTTTAACACAGGAGTGAATAAGAGTACCTTATACAATTTAAGCTGGATGTGGAATTTTCAAGGTATGCAGAATGCAGTTGCCCAATCTGGATTTTGGCCAGGACATCAGGATTAACATATTTATTCATGCAGCAATCACATCACCAGAGGTAAAAACCTTAGTTTTGCATCTCCTACAAAATGTGGCACCAACTGAAGAACAGCACCCCTCATACCAGGCAGGGGCATTAGTTCAGTACTGACTCAGAAGCTTGTCCAACCTCTTGGTTTTCTTCAATAGCCCACTGTTGCATTACCACCAATACAGCTTTATTTGCACTTGCAAAGGTGGGAATGCTATGGCACTGTTTCCCAAACAGTGGGTCACGGGAAAGGTATGGGGACTGGAGAGCAAGTCCACCTTGCGCTCATCCCAGAGTAGTGGCCCATGGGGATTAGCCTGTCTCCCTGCCCCAGGCATTGTGACATGATGTATGGGGTCACACTGACGTGCAGCTTTGGCCCAGCTGCCCTTCCATAATGGAAGAAGATGTGATGCCCCTCGGCGATGTGCCCGAAGTTGAGCCAAACCTGAATGGTGCTGTGACCCTGTGCATCCAGTTGTAACGCCCAGAACAAGAAGCTGGGCCCAGCCCCAGGGAACAGAAGCCACTGCTCTGAGGTGGGTGCGGGGTGGGCTCATTCTCCATCCCTGGCCTCCTGTGGCCCCCTCTCCCTATTGGGCTGCGATTATGGTTGTGGTGCCGGGGCAGAGGGCATTGCTGTGGGTGGCCAGTGCCCCCTTGGTGGTGCAGGATGACAACACAGACCTATGATTTTGGGCCCCTCACAAATTTGGAATCTGGGTGGGTCACAACAACAACAAAAAAGACAAAACGCAGTCGGGTGGGTTGTTGTAATAGAAAGTTTGGGAATCACTGTGCTACTGTACTCTACCCGCAGCTAATGTTTTAACTAGACTCGATCTGAACAGGATTGAATGACACAGTGGTTGAACCAAAGCACCTAGTCTAGAGATATGCTTCTACCATTGCAAGCAACAGAAGAAAAATTTAATAAATGCGTTACAGAGATGTAACCCCTGTCAGGAGAGTGTCTTTGTTTCTGTCTACTGGCTTTACACATAAGAAGCTCAAGCATCTGCTACAGTCAGGGTGACCAGACAGCAAATGTGAAAAATTGGGATGGGGGTGGGGGGGTAATAGGAGCCTATATACGAAAAAGACCCAAAAATCAGGACTGCCCCTATAAAATCGGGACATCTGGTCACCCTAGCTACAGTTGCCACCTGAATGGCTGAATCCTTTAGTTTAAGCAACAGAGGCTCGCACTTCAGTTCCCAATGTTCACAACTCACTGTTATCCCAAATAGAGTTAGTTAAACAGACTAGCCAGTGGTTCTCAAACTGTGGATTGGGACCCCAAAGTGGGTCATGACCCCCTTTTAATGGCTGGCTTAGACTCACTGGGGCCTGGGGCTGAAGCCCAACCCCTGCCACCCAAGGCTAAAGCCTGAGCCCCAGTGCCAAAGCCAAAGTCTGAGGGCTTCAGTCCTGGACAGCGGGGCTCAAGTTACAGGTACCATGCCTGGGGCTGAAGCCCTAGGCCTTTGGCTTTGGCCCCACTCCACCCGGAATGGCAGGGCTTGGATGAGGTCAGGCTTCATTCTCCCCTAGTTGTCTAGTAATGTTTGTTGTCAGAAGGGGGTTATGGTGCAATGAAGTTTGAGAACCCCTGGACTAGGCCATGAAAAAGAGTGCCATCTACTGAATCACCAAAGCTAATTCTTGCAGCAACTAGGCAGCCTTCCAACCAATTAAAGGCCCAGGTTGATTCCATTTGGCTTTGGAACCCATAACACAAGCTGGTGTAGCTACAGGCTGACTGATGAAGGTTCAGTTTCTCGTATCAGCACCTGGTCCTCTTTGTTCCATTTTTATCTTCATAAATAAACATTTTTAAAAGACGGTTAAATCAATCCCTTTTAAAAACAAGTAAACAATCACACACATTATGCTGTGTATTTACCTATGTAAATAACATGTATTTTTTTTGCAATCTAAATTTTTGTTTAATGTCTCCATTTCCTGTTGCAGTCTATATTTAAATTGCATATTTCTCTTTATGTGCTTTGTCAGAACGTGTTTTAATATGAATATGCATAGTAACCTTGAAAATACCACCCTGTGCCATAGTGTGAATAGAATAGTGCAGTGGTTGTATAACCTGAAGGAATAAAAAGGAGGATTTTTGAATGCAATAAATAATGGTTTCATTGATTTAACAAAAAACATTTGGTTTAGACCACATTCTCTCTTGCTTCTTCCTCTGCAAGGCATCATGGGCTTTTCTCTGTCCCTCTTTTTACCCCCTCAATAAGTGAATTTAGTGCTTATGAAAGATTCCAAAATTATAGACCTAGAAACTAAAGTCATCTAGCTATTGACAGAACAAATATAATACAGGCAATGGGCAGTGCAAGCTTCCCCCATGTTGCACAACCCTCTAAGATGTGAGAGGCTAATTCAGTCTGCATTATAGCTGCTGGACTGCAACCCTAAGAACCCCTCAGTGCCAACTGTCAAAGTATTCACTGTTCTGTAACAGCAAGTCCTACCAGGCCTGACATACTCACTGTATCTAGCATACCACTTTCACAGTATTTATCCATAAAAAATGGCATTGAGATCTTGAATGAAAGTCAGGATCACACCGGTCATAAATATTGTTGTGAAATGTATGTACAACTACCATGTAAGAAGTTATGTATATATATTGGAAAATATGTTTTAAAGTCTGTATCAACGCAGGGTTGACAAATAGGTTTCTGTCAGACATAGGGATGTGTTTTGACTTGCCTACCTCAGTTCACATGTAAACTGAGCATAAGGCGAAGGAAAAAGAATACCTTGTCATCCTTCACTGAGGAAACAAAAAAGACAGCACTTCTTGCATTAGTAAAAAAAATTCTCTAACCATGTTGGTTGGAGATGCTAGGAAATTGCTTAAATGAGGTAAACTACTTTAGACAAGGGTTTAGTCTGTTAAAGTTAGGTTTAGATTTGAAGAAGCATGTTATGCTTTTTGTTTTATATGTAACCATTTTTGTTTCCATTATTATCCTTACTCCCTGTCTTTTAAATCTTTGGCTTTGATATTACACCAATGATTGCTTTCACTATAAATATATCTCAGTGCTGTGATGTTATACAGGAGCTGACCATCAGCTGAATCAAACAAGTTAGTGCGTACACCGTCCCCTTGCGGACAGCGAACCTGGTCATTTCTGTGCATGTCCAGTGGCTAAAGACTGAACACAGCAGGAAGCATTCCAAGGACTCTTGGATTGGCGTTTGCCTATTGTTAGCCTGCACAGAGAGAATGAGATCTGAGGCAGTAGGGCTTGTGTTGCCAGAGACTGCTGATTTCAGGGAGCTGAGGTACAGCAGGAACAGACAAGACAGCTTCATGCTAGGACAGGTAGGGTTATGTGCCTCACAACTCTGGGCAGCCCGAGGAAGCGTCACAGTGTCAAATGGTTTCTCCATCCCATGAATATTTTTGAGATTTCAAAAAAAAAAAAATATATCCATCTTGAACCATGAACAAAGTCCAAATCTCAAAAACTTCCATGAACTACAAATATGGGGAAAAATCAGTTTGGTTTCATTGAAGTGTTTTGTTTTGATAATTTCAAAATGTTTAATACCAATTTTGATCATTTTGTTTATTTTAATTATTTTTTATTGTGATTAGCTTAAAATTTGGAAACAAAAATCATTTGGAACCAGAAAAGTTTTTCATATTTTTTCAGAAACAAACCCCATTCCATGAAAAGTTTCAGTTTCAACAAATTGGCATATTCCCCCCAAAATGTTTTGTCAAAAAAATCTCGACCAGCTCTTGTCTCCATAGTGTATTTCAATCCGGGGTCTCTCTGTTGGGACAGAATAGCAGGGTGTGAAGCAGAGATCAAAATCATGGTGCTTGTTTTGATGGACAGTTGGAATTTGGAACAACTCAATCCACCTGCAACAACTGAATATGTTGTTATGAAAGCCAGAATGAAATGGAAATTGAAAGGTTAGTTTACTTTCCTATTCTGTTTTAAAGATTAACCTGATTCAGCTAGCTTTTAAAGTATGATTTAGAGCAGTGGTTCCCAAACTTGTTCCGCCTCTTGTGCAGGGAAAGCCCCTGGCGGGCCGGGCCGGTTTGTTTACCTGCCGCGTCCACAGGTTAGGCCGATCGCGGCTCCCAGTGGCTGCGGTTCGCTGCTCCAGCCCAATGGGAGCTGCTGGAAGTGGTGCGGGCCAAGGGATGTACTGGCTGCTGCTTCCAGTGGCTCCCATTGGGCTGGAGCAGCAAACCGCAGCCACTGGGAGCTGCGATCGGCCTAACCTGTGGACGCGGCAGGTAAACAAACCGGCCTGGCCTGCCAGGGGCTTTCCCTGCACAAGTGGCAGAACAAGTCTGGGAACCACTAATTTAGAGCTTGATCCTGCACAACATGTGTGCAAAGCACCAGTTACAATAATTTGAGCAGGACATGATGTGCATGGAACCCCACCATGCATTACCAAGAGTACTGGTGTGGGGCTACAAAGTCACTTCTACTTAGCCACTACTGTGGTGGCTCCCATAGAGGCAGTATGGTATCTAATGGGCCTCGGCCAATTTAACTCAAATAGTGGGGTTATGAAGGGATACAGCTATATTTTCTAAACTGATTCAAATCTTCAATAGGTTCAGGTGGGTTTGGACCAGCATTCAATTGAGGTTTGGATCGTTCATAGCCCAGCTGAACTGTCATCCATTCCCATATACAGGATTTGCCTTTCTCCTCCCTGTATACTGATAAGGCTGTTTGTAACAAATTCATGTACACTTTGAGCACACAGAAGAAGAAGAAGAATCACTTAAAGTGTCCTCTACTGCTGCTGAAGTTGGATTTTTCCTCTTGATTCCTGATGTGAGCATGAACATGAACAGGGAAATTGAAAATGATTAGTAAAATGAGATTACAAAGTGGCAGTCTTGTTCCACACTTTTATTATTATGCTTATTACCATAGGGCCTAGGGACTAATGGAGCCCTGTTCTGCAAGGCATGATTGTTTCCTGGAATCATTGGCTCTGGCATTATTTTATATAAAATAAAATTCTACAGCAAAAGCCCCAAACATTGCCTACATCCAAATCCACACTTCCGACTTTAGTGGTGCTCAGAATCTGTCCTTGACGCTAACCCAATTTGCAAAGTTGGGATGCTGAGTTTCTTGGCTGGGAAAGGGACGGTGCTTACTGATGACTGCACTCACACTGTGGGGAACAGTATTGTTTTAGTGTGATTTTCAACCTGTGGGCACACCACTTTGCCTAAACTTTCAGTAGTGCACTTAAGGGTAAAAGCATATGCAAAAGCTGAGGTGTAATGAAAATCAGACCATTGCTATATGTGAACGTCTGTATCTATAAGGGTGGGCTCCAGCTTTCAGAAAGAGTTCATATTTGAACTGGACAAACTTTCTGCAGCTGTATAAGGATCAGGAACAGTTGTTAAAGCTTCACCCTTATTTTGAATCTTCAATCAGGTTTTATTCTTTATGGTTCTGTTCTGCCTCTAAATAAATTTAATAAAGACGAGGATCTAAAGCTTATTTAGGAAGCTGCTACAGTAACAATTACTTTTAAGCTTTTCATCTTTTTTATTTTTTCACCAAGGTGCCCTAAATTGCTTGAGTTCTGAACAGCTACAGTAAATATCCATGTCTTTGAACTAAATGACACAGATTTGCTGGCACCCTCATTATGTGAATATTGATTGCATTTCTAATTGGGACTTCGGCATCATCTTGCTGACAACATCATTGAAGGAAGCTATGTAAGGAAGAGAAAGGTGATTAACACCAAAAAAACCTAAACCAGGAATGCCGTCTCCAGTAGGAAAGCTGTTAAGCTGATCGCTGTAACAGGGACAAAGCTGAAGTAACAGTGAATGGAGTTAAATTAGCTGAACTGATTCTATTTGTATGGATAATAAACATCTCCCAGTTGAACTGCTGTCATCATTATCTGATCTAACTTTGAGCACCTACATTTCCTCTCCTCAGCTATGTCCTCAAAATTAAATATATATGAGGAACACAAGGGGTCAGATGCTCCTTTGACCTGCAACTTGTGCAATTATTTACACCAGTGAAAAATATCTTTATATCATCACCAGTCTGATTTAGCAGCATTTTACTCCCATTTTGTACTCATGTGAATGACAACATTGATATTATGGACAAAATAGAGATCAGAAAATTGATAGCCATTCACACTTTTGAGTCCTACCCAAAGGTATTTCATGTCATCCAGCACCAAATATTAATCTCATTTGAAATCATATTTACTTCTGAACATGCATTATTCTATGTATCTGATATTGTATTCTATGTACAGTTCTAAGCATCTGTGTATAAGTAGATACCTCCTCAATTCTTCACTGCCTAGTTCTTTAATCTCTTAGCTTCCTATGTCCATTCAACACAATACAGTATTATTTCGGAGCTATCCAGGGTCTAGAGTTAATCCCTCCCCACAGTATATTGGAAGATATGTAAGACCCAATACACAATGGCAGGTTTACTGTCCAGGAGGAAGCAGGATGCAGTCTTTGCAGTGGTCCCACCACCCTGTGCATCATGGGTTTCTCTCTGCCCCAGCATGCAGAGGACGTTAGGGTTGGGAGGAAATGTTCTATGTGTTATCAGTCATTTAATGATGCATTTGAGCTGGGAGGGCAGGTAAGTCAGTGCTGCTCCTGACTAAACAGAAACATCAAGAGTGCATGGAGATAAATTGTTGAAAAGTGCATGTAAGAGAGTTAGGTGTTGATACTATACTAGCTGCTCGCAGTTCACCCCAGGGAATTTTGTCCATTGAGATTGTCTTTGGAAGGGAGGACCATGATAATAAAATGCCCATGCATTGTTTGGTTTCATGTGTGGCCTTTGAAACCTTCAGCCTTATTCTGGAGTGTACCATGGCACAGAAAGACAGCCTCAATTCCCTCACCCACTACACAGACATCTTCTGTTTACTGGCTCGCAGCAAGTGATATTTTTACTCTCCACACTCCAGGAATCTGTAGATCAACTATTTATTTATCTAACTTTCTAGGTTTTTATGTGGTACCTGTCACCATAGTGTCTGAGCACCTGGGAGTCCCATTGCATCCAAAAAATAGAGAAATCAGCTACTACATTATTTTATTCAGTGTCCAGCCTGGATACTGGACTGAGTATTGCCAGAGTTTAGACAAGGAGAAGGAATGGCTACCGTTCTCCTCACACAAATATACACACACTTTCCCGGGCTACACAGCAGCTATTCAGCTAATCCTCCATCCCAATCCCAACCCCCAGCTACCTCATCATGTCTTCTCCTCCTCTGCAATGGAACCACACTGGTTCTGCTGACAAAATTTACAACCACACCCATAAGAGATGTGGAGGGTTTATCCCTAAGACACAAGATTTCAGCAGATTCCTTAATGCATGAGGTTATTCTCCTAGCTATTCTGTGGTTTCACAGTATTTGGTTGACGTGTGTCTTTCAAAATTACTTCATATTGTTATTTTGTATATGGTTCTAACTTACATATAATATTGGAAATGAACAAATCATTTTAACTTTGTGCTGTATTTTAGATACAAAGACAGCCTGTTTCTAAATCCCCAACTGAAAAGGGAAAAAAATCTATCAGCAACAGAATGTTCAGAAAAGTGTGCACTCTTACTTACATAAGATGCCTAAAAGCAGTGTCTGATCAAAGCTGAACTTTAAGGGAATTGGAGGAAAATAATTCCAATTTCACTTGATGGTATGCCTTTTTAAAGTCAGTCCTCAGGCAACAGAAAGTAGATGCCTTCACCCCACAAAAGACCTATTGCTTTGATGAAAACAATATTCATATGGAGTATCCTTAAATCTGCCCTGGGGTTTTATAATCACTTTAACTGCAGAGGGTTTAAGAGACATGGCTCACTGCTAGTTTTGTATTATTTTCCCCACATCTTGCCAGAGCATGTCCACTAGTTTGTTGAATGCATTCTTTGGATAATAGAAGAACAATATCCTAAAGCAAAGTAAGATCTTAACTATGTTCCCATATCCAGCAGGAGCAAACATAATCGTCCAATTCAAACAAAACCTCTTAGAATGGCCACATCTGAACGGAAAAAAAAAAATGGCTCAGCAGACACAAGTTTCTAGTCTGTACTGCACTTCTCAGAATTTTTATAATTTAATGACTGAGAAGAGACCAGCTCCTTGAACTTATAATTAACACAGAAATAGAATGGATCTATCTGTTTACGCTTAATGCTACCTGTAGCGAGTTGCTTGCAAATATTTTTGCATTGCATAAGTCTCCACTTATATTACTTAAAGCCACCTCTCAGTGTCTATCAGTCCTGTGGACAATTCTTTGCTCTGCCATGCAGCAGACCCACAACCTGGGTTGTGTGCAAGCTTCACTGAGAACAGCTCAGAAGGATGGAGTAAAAAAAACAGATTTAAGATACCCTTATTGTGCTCCCCAAATTTGGTGACTGGGACAATCCCCGGTATAAATAAAAGCAGCCTTAAAGGAGTCCAGCAGCCAGGGATTGCTGGTATGTAGGAATGCTCCACACTCCCCAAGTCTTCCCAAGTGTGCTAAGAAATGTTTCTTTCCTCCACCCAGTCACTTAAGTCATTCCCCCTCTCTAAGAGCTTTTGATCCCTTATCAAGAATGTTTTGAAAAGCTGCTTCTTCCCCCCTCCCCCCTCAATGTCAAGAAGCTCAACACTTAGGGAGCATAAACTGTGGCTAAGAACTTCTAGTTATTTCAAAAAACAGAGGTGTCTGAACTAGAGGAAGTGAGAGTTGTAAGAAAAGACAGGACATAGTCTTAAACAACAACATTCAAACAATGAGACAAAAAGTATCAGCACAGACCGATAACTGGCAGGTGTTAATTCCAATCATGGCACTTAACCAAAGAGAAAAACAGACAAGTTGACAATCTAAAATGTTACACCAGCTGTGTGTAGTAGGCAAAAAAGATTAAACTGGGAATGGGATGTGAAATTCACCATACATGTGGATTCATTCTGATGGGCATCCTCATTTAAATTAGGACACTTTGAGCAACTTGACTAACAAACAGTTTAGTCCGAAAGTCATACTTCATGACAATATCTCCCTGCCCACTTGGAGTAATATTAGAAGAAACATCACACCTGTTTGTCAAGGACTTCTTAAGAAGTAAGAAGGAAATTTGGTAAAAACACTGACAGCAAGAAAACGTTGCAGAGCTGCAAAGGCAGTTGCACCTCACCATATATATGCCTAGGAGACCTAAATTTTCAAAAGTGACCTGGGTTTTTTGGAAGCATCTCAAAGAAACCTGATTATTTCTTGATGAGTGTTCAAAGTTCTAAAAATCAAGCCCCTTTCAGGTGATTCATATTGGCCATAGTACCTGGCCACAATAGCTGATCATACCAACATAATACACATTCTCTCATATATACACTTACTCATACAGTCTTATTGAATATAGGCTCATTCATTGATGCCTTTGCTTCCCTCGGAGATATTAATACAAACAACTCAGACGTACAGAACGATAAGGGACACTGCAATAGCATTGGCCTATTACAGACGTTAGCAAACAGTTATAATGCCTTTTTCAGCATTCAACATAGCTTCTTGGGTGATGCTGAAAATAAGAAATAGAAGAGAAAGATATGAGATATAAACTCGAGGTGCAGGGTGTGGAAATGAAGCAGTATTGTACATTCATTGGAGAGGAGAGTCATCTTAAACCTCTTTGAATTACTTGCCAAACATAGGGAGAGAAAGCCAGTACCTTCATTCTTGCCAAAACGTGCTGTGCCCTTTCCATACCCTGCAGAAGAGATAGAGTATTTCATAATGGATAGCAGAGGAAGTTTCACAGTAACTTGCCATCTGGGTTCCAGTGCCTTGTGGCAAAACTCCCTTTGACTTCATGGGAGCATTGCTCAGGTGAAGAGAGATTTTTTTGTTTTGTTTGAGAATTTGTTCTGTTAATGAAGTTGTATCTGTGTCATCCATAGCACAAGCAATTCAATGTTTATAATACTCAGTTTATTTCTTAACAGTTATTCAACACTCTCTTAAATGACCGTGTGGCCCTTTAGACAAGCTAGTACCATATGCATAAGAGGAGGACAAGATCAGGTATTGTGATTGGAATTGGCCTCTGTGTAGTGGCAAATGAGAAGGGATTCCTGGAACCTTTCCATTCACTTGTGGGCACATCTGAGATCCTCTACAAATAGTATTATCATTAATAATTGTCAAGTACTGTATTGACATTAACCCGTTAATTAAAAAATCCTCTTTGGATGAAGTTAAGTATTATTCAGGTGACCAAATCAAGACAGCGGTTAAATGGCTAGAGGTAAAGACAGCTTGTTGGTGGCAGAGGCAGCATTAAAACTAAACAACATTCTTGGTTCCTACTCCTAGGGTGACCAGATGTCCTGATTTTTTAGTCTTTTTCTTATATAGGCTCCTATTACTCCCCACCCCCACCCAATTTTTCACACTTGCTGTCTGGTCACCCTACCTACTCCCATGCCCAGTTCACTAGGCCCCTTGGCTTCAATAAACAGAAGAGTAAAATACAACATTAAGATTGTGGCTGTGTGACATATTTGTGAAATTAAATGTCATTCCCTTGGATATTTGAAAAGCACAAGCAGCCAGTCTCACATTTTTTTACCAAGGAAAAGCCTTGCTGATGATTAAGCATTAACCACACAGAAACCATTATTTACCAACAATTAACAAGTAATTTGTTTAACACTTATAATAGCAGTGGTGATCTCTAAACAATGCTTTGCTTTTTACTGCTGCAAATAATATTCAAGTAATCAAAGAGCTTTTAGTAATTTTTAAGGATTTGTAATCACTTCTGGGCTGCCGCTGGAATATTATTTACTTCTCATTTCCCAACAGTCTGAATTGCTGCTGGTTATGCTCAATATTCTCTATAAAGATGACTGCTCCTATTGATTTGAAAATGTTGTGCCTGTACATTATTTTGTTACATGTGATTAGAACTCAGTGCTTCTATTCTGGTGTATCTCTGGGGGAATGTTTAAGCCCCTATGTCTAGACAGGAAGTACTTCACTTGTTTTTTTTGTATTGGATGTGTTTTCCATATGATGTCCTCAAAAAGTTTTTGGTCTCAGACATGATTTACCTAATTACTTTGTTTGAATGACTTGTAGGTCAAAAGTAAAATTCAATGAGGAAATAAGATTAACTTTCAGAGCTTTGGTATGATGTTCTAATACTGAGTACCTTAGAACAGGAAATGGTGATATCTTCAAATACAATGCATTTCCCAACAGACATTTATGACTGGTGTGACAGAAGATAAAACAATTAATGCAACATAGGGAGATTTGAACTATTTAATAACAAGGAATTGAAGACAGGTTTGTTTTGCTGTAATTGGTGTAAAGGAAAGGCCACAGCTTATTGTCATAACAGTGATGTAGGTGATGTCGTTAGATCCCAATGACTGAAAAAATGCATTCTGATAACTGGGGGTTGGGGAGTGGAGATGCAAGAACAAGACATTACAGGTCTTTACTGCTCAGTCAATTTGGGAACTTTCAAGTTAGAACCAATAACTGTTCATCCAAATTTTCAAATAATCTGAATGAGCAGGTTTCACTGTTTTTCAAACACAAAAGCAAAAGACTTTTCTTCCATATTTCTTGTTCCTTATCCAATGAGAAAGGATAAGCTCTTTTGGTTATTTATTATTCATGGTTTATTACTCTAGTCTGGTTCTGCGGGTTGACAGGGTTTATTTTCATCTTTAAAAGAAGCATGCACACATTCACTTAATTCTAGAACTTCCTCTCAACTGAACCAAGGGCACATACTAGATCTCATTGAATTAGTCTTCATTATGGCCCATCAATAAATACTGCCAGACCATGATGAAGAGTTTCTCTGGGTTCCATTAAGTACTGTAGGTGAAAGGACGGGTGGCTGAATCTTAGTGGATCTGCCAGTTTACTTTCTCTTGTCAATAATGAAAGGACTGATCCTGCGAACAATACTGAGTGTAGTGCAATCAATAGTGACCCATTGATTTCCTACCAATTCAGAAACTTTATGAGCATATAACTTTATCCCTGTTCAGGAAAGCATGTAACTGAGTTCAGTAGGCCTTAACCACATTCCTCAAATTATTTTTGAAAGAAAACACAACAACAAGGATTTAGTTTCATAAATAGGATTTAAGGGCCTTATTTAAAGCTATTTGACATAGCTAGGACTCTTTCCATGGATGTCAAAGGGCAAAATTCCTGGTTTAAATCACATTGAAATCAATGGGATATAATGATGTACTAAAATGCTTTGCAGAATAGGGATGGACATAAGCACGTGTCAAAGTGTTTTGCTGAATCTAGGCCAAAGTGTATGAGAATGCATAATTTTGATGCATAGAAAGTTTATTCTCATAGCAAGTAAGCTAGTTTTGGAGAGCCTCTTTTACTTTTAAGAGGACTCTCCCAGTTATTACTATAAATGCTTTGATTTGATATCTGAAACTGTCTCTTTTAGGAAGCCTATTTTAATTTACCTCACAGTGCCCAAAAATGTTAGTATTTGAACAGCTACTCCACAAATTGAGATTCATTGTCTTTTAGCAGAGCTTATGGTTAAGTGCACAGAAAATTATATGTTGTACACATGCCTATTCCCATAATATGCCTTCATTTCTGAAGGCATCACCAATCAAAATATATTATTGTGCTGGCTGATAACACAGGTGGTGAGTTAATGAGCAGAGCTAGGTATGAAGGAGTCAAGTGGGTCCCTCACCAGTTAATACATTACTCTCTTTGTACCACCTCGTGTCTCTCTTGCAGCTCCAGAAAGGTATTTCGCTTTTTCTATCTTTTTTTATGATTATTATTTTTGCCTGCAGCTCATAGATGCTTTTGGGAACTTCTTTATCTCTTAAGTGAACTATTTACAGTCGGATGAGAATCATCTGAAATGAGGAATTGCAATCCTTTCCAGTTGTGTGATGGTATTAGCACTGTATCATACCTTTCCCATGCATCCTGCTTTTAACGGCACTGGAGACTGTTGTCAGTACCTGGTAGAGTAGTTTGATCCTGCAAGATCTGAGCAGCCAGGAGCTGATCCAGCTAAGCCATTAAATATGTGCTTAATTGTGACATTAATAATACTACTCATAAGCAGACCAGAGGACCTGATCCAAAGTCCATTGAACTCAACAGAAGCTCAACTTCAATGGAAAAGTATTTTGCTTGATTGGGGCCAGAGTGTTCAACACATGCCAAGATTAAGTTCATATTACCTATATCTAGTTACCAAGCAGAACTGAGCAAATGGCTTAAACAAATGTTCTGCTATTATTTTCTCAAATTTAATTTAAATTCACAGCATCTGGGTTCACCTATTTGGCATATGGGCTCCCTTAGCAGCAGCAGCTCCCCCAAAACCATGGCAATTCTTCATCTTAAAAAAAAATTGCTGAGAATGTCAGCAATATTTTATCCTTCATCCCACTCTGCACTTGGAGCAGGCTGGTGCAGCTGCCAGCAAGAAACACATGGGAATATAGCTCCTGAAGGAGCCTTGCTTACACAGGTATGGATGGGTTCCAGAGAGCAATATATGCTTCCTTAAGTAGCTGAGAAAACTTCAGAGCTTGAAGGGTCAAGCCTCCTGCCTGCTCTAGAGGGATTTTCTCTTACTGTACAGTGTCCAGCACAATGGAGCCTTGATCTTGGTTGGCACTTCTTTGAGCTACTGGAATACGTATGACTATTAATAAGATGCTCTAAGCCAGTTGTTAACAAAATATAAAGCTCAAAATAAAAGCAGTGTTTTTAAGCTCATAATCTAAAACTGATCTAAATCATCTCTCATACCTTTCGCTGCTCAGTAGCACATCCTCGTCTTAAGAGTGGTTTGATGGCAAAGTATTATCACACAGGAAACTACTTCTCTCTTCCATACCCCTAGCTCCCATAACTGCCTGCATTTATTGTTGCATGACCCTTCATAGCTTGACATTTCTTCTGAGATTTGCACAACAGATGATTGCTTATTTGAAGAGAAAATGGGAGTTGGTGAATTACTCTATATATTCTAAATTGTCTGATTTATGCTGGAACACTGGAGGAAAAAACTGTTATCCAACTCAGCACATTTGTTTGGCACATATATTATAAAGAAGAATCCTGCATTAAAGAAAAAAAAAGAAATACAGTTTTCTATTCTTGCTAAAGGTCAAATTTGTTTTTAAAAATTCATTAACAGTCTTTGTGGGACACGTGTTTATTCTGCTTTGAAAACACATTCCTGAACATGTTTTAGCACTGTGCAAAATGGAACTTTCTATGAAGTTCAGGTTTGAGATAATTTTAAATTTGCATAGAATAATCTAAATTGGTTAAAGAAATAGCCAGCCATACCCATGCCATACATTGGTCCGTTACATTTTTCAGATGAGGAGTCAAGATTTCTGAAAATTAGAACTGAACCCTAAATGAATCAACTCCCATGAAAGCAGTGACAAAGACATAGTAAGGTATTGTTGATTGGCTTCTGGGCATATTGTCATTTCCTATTTAGTCAAATTTCAGATAACAAATTTGAATTTTGACATGTGTGATTTGCATAAGTATGAAAATTTGGAAAAAAATGTTTTTCGTTCATCTAGCTGCATAAAGTTTTAAAGTCTTCTGTTGTGGGCAGGGTAGTGGGTGAGGTTTCACAATAGAGCTGAGTTTGTGAGATAGAGTGGGGAGGGTCATTGTTATTGTTTGATTTGTGGCTAAAGCCCTGTAACTCTCATTGGGCTAATTAAATGAATGGTATATGTGTGTGTGAGAAAGAGAGGGGGTGGGGGAGGTGTAGTACCACTCCAAAGGCATAATACATCGAATTCCCTCCCAGCATTTAAACTTATCCAATGTGTCTGAGCCATTCACCTGCTTATCCTGGGTCAAATCACCAAGGAAGATTTGAAGGTGGATAAAGTAACCAGACAAGGGCGCAGTACAATGATTTTATAAGGGCTACCTACTTTTTGTGAACAATGGCAGCTTTGGAGAAATTCTACCTGGTTTATATAGAACTTCAAGTTGTGTTCTGAATAATAAAGACGGTAATGTTTGCATCAGGTCTGCAGATCGTGACTCCATGTTCTTTCCTGTTCACCTTGGTCTATAAAGAAAGTAATTACTGTGACCCTGGACTGATACTCTTAATTTCTTAGAAAGAATCCAAACTTCAGCGAAAAATTTGGCAGTTCAGTGATATTACAAATAGCTTTGGGTTACACAACGGGCATAGGAAATCTGTTAGAAACATTCTAGACAAAGATACTAAAGGAGATTAATAGTGGAAATGATATATACAGATCAGGTTCACAAAAATGGAGACTCATATTTCAGATAGTAACAGCTAATTTTAGGCAATGTCCTGTTCTCATTACCAACACTAAATAGAAAGTCCTTCCTAGCAATGGGGTCACGAAGAAAACTCATGGAATTTGAAATATTGTAAACCTCTCTAGTTATTTCTGAGGAGTTTAATTTTAAACCTATATTTTTCCCCTGCGTGATTTCATTTACTGGGCAACAATACTATTCTCATCTCAAGGGGATGCCTCTGCTATTAACTGTACTAGAGAGAGAAGAACTTTCTAAAGCTAAGTTGGCACAAAGTAGGTTCCCTGTATACAGTAAATATCTATTGTCACCTCTCTGCTGAGAGAGAATAGATTTCAGGGCCTTGTTGGTCAGTTTTCTGACAGAGAAGAAATCACTAATGTGAGTCAGATATTTTCTTAGTGTAACTTGTTTGATTTACCCTGTACACACTAGTCATTGAACTGAGTCAGTGAAGCAGCATGGAGGCAATCTCCTCTTTTAGAGCTCTCAGCCAAAATGCTCATGCCTGATTCGCAGGAAGCAAAAATGCCTCCCCCCCACTACCACCCAAGTTAACTTAGGGTAGAGAGATTAAGGTAGAGTGTGAACTATTTGCAACTGCTTGCTGACAAAGAAAGTACACCACACAACAGCAAGACTACAAGGATTTCTTCAGACACTACAGGGCTAAAGGAAAGAACCTGTAAGACTAGATGTAACAATGCTCTCTGGTGGACACCCAACATAATATATTTAGGTTACTCTGTTTACTTTTCCATTGGAATGTTTCTCTCCATCTCCTTTGTGATCCACAATCACAGCCTGCATTTGTGTTTTAATCACCCCACTCACTACTGTATTTTTCTATTTTATTTTTTCATTGTATTTTTTACTGTGTTTTCTTTTGGCATAGAAGGAAAATCCAGGGGAATACTGAGTAGAGGTAGACAGGTGTTATTACAGATGTATGGCATTAGTGAGACATTTATTGAAATATTGTGCACAGGTCTGCTGTCCACACTCAAAAAAAAAAAAAAAAGAAAAGAAATAGGAGTTCAGAAAAGTGCTACTACAATGATTCAAGCTCTGGAAAAATTGCCTTACTCTGACAAATTAAAGAGGCTCAAATTATTCAGTCTGTCTAACAGCAGGTTAAGAAATTACTTGATTAGTCTATAAGTATACATGGAGAGATTTCCGATAGTACAGGTGTGATGTTGCACCCCATAGTGCTTTATGGAAATATGCTTATGAAAGTAAATAAGACATAACTAGAATATGTTTTATGCTAGATATGCCATGTAACATATCTCTGCAAAGGTTATGCTCTACTGGATATATTCATCCTATTTGTATGCATGTATCATTTTTGTATTCAAAGTTATTAATATTGGCTTTGTACTTGTTTAATTTTAAGTAGCCTCAGTGAAGCAGTTGGTCAGCTTCCTGAGAAAAGACTATTCTCAGTAAGTGCCCAATCAAGAAACACTTAAGTTAACAATGAACTTGGAAATGCCAATCCACATCTGAGCTTTCCCGGGAATGTGGCCTGGCTGGTAAGGAATTCAGTCGTGCATGGACATGTGACTTGTGCATGTGACTCCAAAACTCCATCTTGGAGACGGATTCTGCAAAGGAGAGAGGAGGGGGTCTCCACCTACAACCAGAAAGTCTATTTAAGCCCTTGGGAGACTCCTCCATTTTGGTCTTCAGCTGGCTCAAGAGATAGCCTCTCAACCCCAAATGATGTCTGTAAGCAAGGACTGGCCTGCCTCTCAAGGTCTCTCCCAGAGACCAACGTACATGGCAGAGGGGCATTGCGAGTATTTGCTTCAGGTTGGGGAGCTGTCTGTGCGGACCTGCCTGCCTCCCAAGGTCTCTCACAGACCTTGGGAGGCAGGCCAGTCCTCGCTTACAGACAGCCCCCCAACCTGAAGCAAATTCTCACCAGCAACTACACGCCACAGAAACACGAACCCAGGAACCAATCCCTGTAGCAAACCTCGTTGCCTACTCTGTCCCCATATCTACTCTAATGACACCATCAGAGGACCCAATCACATCAGCCACACCATCAGAGGCTCATTCACCTGCACGTCTACTAATGTTATATATGCCATCATGTGCCAGCAATGCCCCTCTGCCATATACATTGGCCAAACCAGACAGTCCCTACACAAAAGAATAAATGGACACAAATTGGACATCAGGAATGGTAACACACAAAAGCCAGTAGGAGAACACTTCAATCTTCCTGTACATTCTATAACAGATTTGAAAGTAGCTATACTTGAACAAAAAACTTCAGAAACAGACTTCAAAGAAAAACAGCAGAACTAAAATTCATTTGCAAATTTAACACCATTAATTTGCACCATTAAATTTAACACCATTAATTAAATTAATTGCAAATTTAACACCATGAATAGGGACTGGGAGTGGGTGGCTCCCATTACAAAAGCAGTTTTGCCTTTCCTGGAATTGACACCTCCTGTGTGACACCAGCTGTGCATATCTATCAGTGTTGTAGAGGGTGAACAATTTATGAGTTTATCCTGTATAAGATTTATTTGGGGTTTGGACCCCATTGGGAGCTGGGCATCTGAGTGTTAGAGACAGGAACACGTTAAGCCTGCAGCTTGTGTGGGACGTGGTTCAGACCTTGGCTGTGTTTGTAGCAGGCTAGCGTGTCTGACACAACCAGGCCGGGTTCTAAAGTCCCAAGCTGCCAGGGAAAATGGGCTCTGAGATGGTTCCAACACATCACGGCAGTTCCAAGGGGGTTTCTGTGATCCAACCCATCACAACGGGGATCTTTAATTTAGCAGACAAAAGCATACAAAATCCAAGACTGGAAGTTGAGGCTAAACACATGAAGATTAGAAATATGGTGCAAATGTTTAACAATACGGGTGATTTACCTTTGGAACAACTTACTTAGGGATGTGATAGAGTCTCTTTAACTTGAAGTCTTTAAATCAAGAGTGGACGTCTTACTAAAACATATGATGTAGCTCAGCCAGAAGTTCTGGGCTTGGGGCAGGAATTAGTGGGTGAAGTTATATGGTCTGTGTAATACAGATCTTAGTGGTCCCTTCTGGCCTTAAAAATCTATGAATCTACTTCAAAACATAAAGCTTAATAGCTGTACCTCCTAATGGAATCTCCATCTGTGACCTACTTTGCTTTGTTTTTATCTTCTCAAGGATGGATCCTGCAAATCAGAATTATGTTTGATTAATAGGAAACCTAGGAACCCAAAAGAGTGAGCCAATTTACTTTCCAAGATAGGTACAAAGGAACAGCAGACAAAGCCAACACATTGCTCCATAGCCAGGACTTTCCTTCCCACTTCCCCTGGAACCTATCTTGCATATAAACATTTGAGGACTCTGATTTACAGACTGGACAGAATATGAATTAAATAAGGTTATTCAAGTCACAGAACATATCCTTAAAAATCATATTTTTATCTAAGGCCTTTTGCTGTAGCAACTGAGCAGAAAATGTATTTGCTGCAAATGATTTCAGTCCTGTTAATGTCCATATGTAAGTAGAAAACTACATAAGTGGTCAGATTTCCACCTTGTATATTATATACATAATAGTTACAAACAATTGACTTCGTAAGTGTCCTCCTAGGCCCAGAGATCCATCCCCACCCAGGCTCAGGGCCAAAGTCATTATTCACCTTCTCTGATCCACAACTTTTTGTAAGCAAAGCATCCAGAAATGTAATGTATGGAGATGAATATGCAATGTTAGTTCATTATTTGTAGAATAGTGAGAATATGCAGGGGTTTTGGAAACAAGGCTATGAGTTTACCATGTATCTTTTCAATAAAAGATGCATTTAGCTGATTCCAGAGTTCTGTAGTTTGGGAAATGGTGGTAAAAGCAGTTGACACATGAACAACTATGAAACTCCAGGTAATTTATTTGATTGCAAAGAAACAAATTATGACCCAGTGGATAGATAAATGCATTCCAACCTTGAAAGTATGGATTACTGATCTGAAAAATTATATGAACTTGACTATAATTGCATAGCCCCTGAAAATGGAAAATAGCAAAAATTAGTTTCAGTGCTGGATTTCAATAACTTTTGAAAATTAATGATTAAGAAATAATGTAATTTGGGGCTAATATATTCTGGGTTATTAGCATTTGAGAGGTGTTGGAACTCTTCTAAATTGAAAGTTATATACTTTAATCCTCTCTTGACTGTGGCCTCCCCAAAATGCTGTAACAATCAGTAAATGGTAATACTGTAATAAGTCATGCTAGTGTCACCTGGTATTGCTGGAAGTGTGGCCATAGAAAAGGGGGCATGGCACTAACATTGGGATACTCTATCAAAAGTGTACCTAACACATTCACAATCTCTTTGGTCTCCAAAATGGTATACAATCCTGTGGAAAATGAGAATCGAGTATGAGCTGTCTTTAGAGATTTCTTGTAGTTTTTGCTTTCATATAGGATCAGAAATATCCAGGGCTGGATTTCCACCTTACGCACCCATAGGCACAGCATCTTCAGTGCCCTCCCCCTCACCCAGCGTACAGCTGACCTTTGTGTTGCACACATTTTTAGAGAGGTAAGGTGTTCCTAGAATGCCACTAGGCATTCCTAGGCACTTGCCTACTGTGCCCAATTGGAAATCCAGCCCTGCAAAAGAATAGGCTCTCTTCTGACCTTTCACTATTTGCACCATTCTAGTGCTGGCCAAAACAAGGATGTGTATTGGGGATTATCCAAAAAGCAAAGAAAAATAACTCAAAAATTAGCCAAACCTCTGCAAAAAGGGGTGGAGCCAAGAACTTAACCCAACCCCCCAATCGAGCAGCTTACCCGCAAGGCCATCTGTCCTCTGTCATTATTAAAAAGGCATTATTCCAACTTCTCCAAGTATGAAAAAGGCACTGTGCTACGAAGCAAAAATTACTTTCTAGGGAAACAATCCCATAAAATGTGGCCTTTTTTCATTCTTTGACAAAAATCAAGACAATATACTTTCCAAACTGCTTTTTGCTGTTAACATTATCTTGCATTTAAACGTGTACCATATGCAATGAGTACTTCGTTTACTTAATGAGAAACATTTAAATTAATGAGTACACAGTATTTCTATTTGCATATTCAAATAAAATTGTCACTATAAATAGCTGATGGGGGGGAGTTATTCCAGTACATGTCCAATGAGGTTATGGTAATATCTTATAGCCAGCATTGAAGATAAACAGAATCTTTGTGGAGAGAAACAAAATACTAATGACTAATGCTATGTCGGCATAATTTAGGTTACTCAGGGGTGTGAATCCCCACCCCCCACCCCAAGAGACATAGTTACAATGGCATAAGTGCTTGTGAGCGCAGTGCTATGTCGGCTAGAATGCTTCTCCCATGGATATACCTTCTACGGCTCACAGAGGTGGTTTTTTTAATGCCAATGGAAGAGTTCTCTGCCATCAGCACAGAGCATCTTCACCAGAGTCATTCTACAATTACCTGTACTGATCAGTCAGGAGCTGCATTACCAGGGCTCTGGAGACAGCTTAGTTAAGCAAAAGGACATGCAGCAGTGCTAGAGAAGCAAAGTGGAGAACAAGTTCTGTCACACTGAAGAGTTTGCTGCCTTGTCATTGCAAAAGATACTGCTGCCAGAAACCTAGAGATTAGAAGGCTGAACCAGGTAATGGCAAATGGAGAATGAGAGGTAGCAAAATGAGATTAATTGAGGGGAAAAAAATCAGTGATATGGGAATCCAAGTGACTTCATTCCTCTTAAAACCAGAGCTCAAGGACCACAAGCATTAAGTGTCAGCTTCATAGCAGACCAAAAATGACCAACGGTGCTGAATCCCTAACCTGCCCTTTCTTCTTCCGTTACCTTTCTAAGACATTATAGAATCTGCCAGGAGAAAGCAAGTGTAATATGATTGTCAAGGTTCCTCCCCCACTCTGAACTCTAGGGTACAGATGTGGGGACCTGCATGAAAACCTCCTAAGATTACTTTTACCAGCTTAGGTTAAAACTTCCCCAAGGTACAAATTAATTTTATCCTTTGTCCTTGGAATATCCACTGCCACCACCAAACTCTAACTGGGTTTACTGGGAAACGTAGTTTGGACACGTCTTTCCCCCCAAAATCCTCCCAACCCTTGCACCCCATTTCCTGGGAAACGTTTGGTAAAAATCCTCACCAATTTGCATAGGTGACCACAGACCCAAACCCTTAGATCTGAGAACAATGAAAAAGCATTCAGTTTTCGTACAAGAAGACTTTTAATAGAAATAGAAGTAAATAGGAGTAAAGAAATCACCTCTGTAAAATCAGGATGGTGATACTTTACAGGGTAATTAGATTCAAAACATAGAGAATCCCTCTAGGCAAAACCTTAAGTTACAAAAAAGACACACAGACAGGAATAGTCATTCTATTCAGCACAGTTCTTTTCCCAGCCATTTAAAGAAATCATAATCTAACGCATACCTAGCTAGATTACTTACTAAAAGTTCTAAGACTCCATTCCTGTTCTATCCCCGGCAAAAGCAGCATATAGACAGACACAGACCCTTTGTTTCTCTCCCTCCTCCCAGCTTTTGAAAGTATCTTGTCTCCTCATTGGTCATTTTGGTCAGGTACCAGCGAGGTTACCTTTAGCTTCTTAACCCTTTACAGGTGAGAGGATTTTTCCTCTGGCCAGGAGGGATTTTAAAGGGGTTTACCCTTCCCTTTATATTTACGACAATAATGAAGACACTCATGTCTCCATTTAAATCTGTACTGCATGTACATACATGCACTTCCTATACAAAAGGTAGGTGGCACTATTATTAGAGTAGATCAATAACAAATGTAATACAGCATTTCAGAAGATCCAGTTCTGTGTAAGGTAATCTGCACAAGGAGTAGGAGTCCTAATATAGGACATTGATGCAAGAAATGGGTAACAAATGGGTAGGGAGGGATCTAGGGAGGAGGATGGAAATGACAAATAAGAATACAGACATTCAGCAGAGGCTGATGCAAGACACCATAAAGTAGGCTTTTCCTTTTTTTTTTAAAGTGATTAAAAAGTGATGACAGTGTCTGATCCAAAGCCCATTAAAAACAATGGGGAGACCTCCCACCCACCTCTGACTCCAAGGGGTGTTGAATCAAGCCTTTAGTTGGCTAGTTTCTTGTAAGCACCATGGAAGAAGTGGGTCTTAAGGAAGGATTTGAATGAAGAGAAGTGATATATCCTTGCAGAAAAGCTCAAGAAGGATGTTCTGTGGTTAGAGGGCTAAAGAGAATCAAAACAGAGAAACTGGGAATTGAGGTCAACACCACTGACAGATCTTGAGGGGGGGTGGGGAGGGTTGGGCAAGAAGTCCAACAGATCCTAAAAATCATGTTTAAAAACCAGGCATAGTTTTA
Organism: Caretta caretta; assembly: GCF_965140235.1. Taxonomy (NCBI): domain Eukaryota; kingdom Metazoa; phylum Chordata; order Testudines; family Cheloniidae; genus Caretta; species Caretta caretta. The sequence continues at coordinate 71,527,919 of NC_134212.1, read as the reverse complement.
ACAAATTTACAGCCTAATGGGGTCCTGCCATAGTTTAACTGTTGCTCATTAAATCTAGGTAAATTGAGACAATGCCAAGATCATGCAGAATGGGATTACCAGAATTGTATATATTTATATTAAAAGAAATGAACATAATTTCCATTTAATTGGCACTGTTAACCAAATTTCCGTTTAGCTTTCCCTGAACTTTGCTCTTTTAAACAATGAGAACAACTCTTGGTTGGTATCTTGTTTTCAAGTTTGGGGGCTAAATTAGTACATTAAAGAAGTTTAGAATTAAGAATTAAAGGAACAAGCACATGAAACAAGATTATCGTCACTTCTGCTTAGCATTAAATTAGCCAGTTAAAAGTTAGCCTCATTTAACTTCTCAGCAGAGTGGAACAGGGTCTGAATAAAAAGAACTTACAGAAACTTTTTAATGATAATAATGAATTAAGCCAATATTATGAGATGGCTTTTAAGAAAGAAATGTAATGCTTACCTTTATTTTAATTACGCAAAACAGTTAAATTTTAAAAATTAGGTTAATAAATTTAATCACATATCAAGTTTTTTAAATGACAAATTTTCTTCTCGCCATGTTAGAATAGATAATGATGAACCAATGAATCTTTATAACTTTCCAGGAGGGGTTTTTGTTGTAGAGAGAGACTTGAATGATTGAAGTCCTTTAACTCTTGGAAAACATTGAAAAAGCATCTCCTCTGTAAAACAGTAGTTTAGCTGCATGCCATGCTGAGCAATAAATGTTTTTTTTGGCTCGCTCAGCACAAAACCACTTCTGTGCTCTATATTGCCAAAGAGTCTCCAGGCTTAAGTCCAGGTAAATAGAGATTTCCGCCCTCCCCCCCGAATTCAGTGTGTGCTATAACTCCCTAGTCTCCTTCAAGATAAAATCTTTGGGTCAGATTCTGGCTGTTGCTGTGGCCTCTTCTTATTGTTCCTGCAGCATAAAAAGGCTGGATTGGACTACATTGAAATTCCCATACAGAAGGGTGACATAGGGCTCCCTAGATGGCCCTACCCCATCTCAGCATGTAAGTAAATAGATATTTTAAATTCTTCCATTGAGCCATATGCTCAGAACAAACCAGTTCCTTACTTTCATATATACATTTCTATAACTCTGCACTAGAGACATGTGAAGTTCAGTGCCTAGAATTCACTGTGTTATAAAACTAAGTTTTACCAGTATATTCCTTAAAACTCTCTCTAAAAAGAGATTTTAGCAGCTCTTTAAATAGCTTGACACTGATTTACCATACAGTTAAAAACATAGATCATAAATTCCCTCCTCACCTTACCCCCTCCTTTGCCATTCTGTAAATTTTGTTTCAACATTTTGTAATTGTTGGATGACAGTGGGGTTGGAGTTTGTTTGCCAAACAACAAATATTGAAATATTAAGAGATTCTAAATTAAGTAGGATTTACAATGCAGTTTACATTACCTACAGTATAGCATTAAAAGTGTAAAAAATAGCACAATTTGCTCACCTGGGATATAAGGCATTCTGCATAATTTGGCTCAATTAGTCAACGTTCACAAACTCTGTAAAGAACTAAATTATTGAAATATGAAAAAAAGATACAGATACATACACAATATAGTGAAGGACTTTGATCAAAAGTGTTAACCCAAATGCTATAGCATCTCTCAACGAGTGATGCCAATTAATCTTTTTGAAGACCTTTCCTTTATTCTTTATCTTCAGATTTTTGTAGCATGGTGCATATAGAAAAAAGTCACCTTATCCAAATGACACCTTTTATTATATGGATTACAAATCTTCATATACAGCTTCCATTCCATTTTCATAAAAATTGCTCTTCAAAATAAGCTCTCTTCATTCCAAGACTGATGACTTTAACAAGGTCCATATCTTGTACAACATAATGGCTCTTTGTAGTCCTCTGTAGCTGCACTGGCTACCTCCTGTACACCTTCCCATAGCCTAGGATCATGCGAGAGTCAGCTTGCCTCGGTTTCTCCTCTTGTACTCTTCAAATAAACTGCACTTCAGGCTTTTTTTTTTCCTTTCTTCACACTCAGAAAACACTCCTTCTTGAGGGCTGGGTTTATTAATATAAGAAACTGTAAATAAGTTTCAACCCTGCACAACAAAGTCCATTCATAAGCCCACAGAACCCAAGGTTTCTCTTCCTCTTCCCAGGCCTTCCTGCCTGGGACTTTTGTAGTCTCTCCCCTGCTTGGACAGGGTCTCTGAGGCCTCCATCCCTGGACAGCTTTGCTATCCCTCCTATGTTTGGTCAGAGTCTCTCCACCTGGAGAAAGTTCCTACCCTCTACAGATTCCTGCAGCTTCCTGAGCTTTCTCCCCTTTATTGTAACTTCCTGTTCCTTTAATACTGGAATCTCTTGATTCCTCCCAGGTGGAGCTTGTGCTGTAATCAAGGTCAGCTTAGTCTCAGGCTTTCCAGCCCATGGGGCAAACCACCATGTCATATTCCCCAAATTGGATTAATGTACAGTTCTGATGAGAAAATGCTTTATTTGCTTATATATATATATATATATATATATATATATAACAAATTATTAGAAACCAAGATAGAGTTAGGATTAATATATATATAAGCCTGTTATTTAATCCTAACTTTAAGTATCTTGGTTTCTAATAATTTGTGCATTAAATCCCAGTGCCCCTTCCTTACCTCTCTCTGAACAGATGGTGCTTTTCAGTTTGAAAGGAATGATACGGTTCCCTCTGCATGTGAGAAATGATGCATGTAACATGTTGATTTGTATTAGGGGGAGGAGTGGAAATTAAAATTTTGATAAACACACACACTTTTTGCATGGGATCAACTGCGGTGATTTCTGCTATAAATCCTGTCTTTAAGCAGTTTGAAATTCAGTTGTGGAGTGCTGTTTTGAAGAGCAGTGTTTGGCATTCCAACCCTGGTAGCATTTTTTCATCAAATGTGTTTTTAATCCAGTTGCTGATTTCTTAGTGGTAGGCCTGGGGAGAGGAATATAACTTCTGAGGTTTCATGTTTATTGTAAAAAGTTACCTCAAAAACTTAAGATGTCAGAGGTGAAGGCTGGGATTGTCAAAGGAGCCTATGGGAGCTATGTGCCCTGTTCCCACTGAAATTAAGCCTTAGAAGAACGGATCCTCTAAACTTATGCATGATGGGGAAGGAGGAGGGGCAGCCTGTGCTGTGCTTTTAGGAGCATCAGCATAGAATATTAGAGCTCCTAAGGGAGGGTTGGGAAAATCAGGACCCAAAGGGATTTAGTACTGTCCAGTATGTCATTCCACACAGGGACAACATTAGCTGAACTTTGTGACTTTGTCCTCACTCATAACTATGTCACATTTGGGGACAATGTATACCTTCAAATCAGCGGCACTGCTATGGGTACCTGCATGGCCCCACAGTATGCCAACATTTTTATGGCTGACTTAGAAAACACTTCCTCAGCTCTTGTCCCCTAATGCCCCTACTCTATTTGCGCTACATTCATGACACCTTCATCATCTAGACCCATGGAAAAGAAGCCCTTGAGGAATTCCACCATAATTACAACAATTTCCATCCCACCATCAACCTCAGCCTGGACCAGTCCACACAAGAGATCCACTTCCTGGACACTACGGTGCTCATAAGCGATGGTAACATAAACACCACCCTATACCGGAAACCTACTGACCACTATTCCTACCTACATGCCTCCAGCTTTCATCCAGACCACAGCACATGATCCATTGTCTACAGCCAAGCTCTACGATACAACCGCATTTGCTCCAACCCCTCAGACAGGGGCAAACACCTACAAGATCTCTATCAAGCATTCTTACAACTACAATACCCACCTGATGAAGTGAAGAAACAGATTGATAGAGCCAGAAGAGCACCCAGAAGTCACCTACTACAGGATAGGCCCAACAAAGAAAATAACCGAATGCCACTAGCCATGACCTTCAGCCCCCAACTAAAACCTCTCCAACGCATCAAGGATCTACAACCTGTCCTGAAGGACGACCCATCACTCTCACAGATCTTGGGAGACAGGCCAGTCCTTGCTTACAGACAGCCCCCCACCCTGAAGCAAATACTCACCAGCAACCACACACCACACAAAAGAACCACTAACCCAGGAACCTATCCTTGCAACAAAGCCCATTGCCAACTGTGTTCACATATCTATTCAGGGGACACCATCATAGGGCCTAATCACATCAGCCACACTATCAGAGGCTCGTTCACCTGCACATCTACCAATGTGATATATGCCATCATGTGCCAGCAATGCCCCTCTGCCATGTACATTGGTCAAACTGGACAGTCTCTACGTAAAAGAATAGGTGTACACAAATCAGACATCAAGAATTATAACATTCAAAAACCAGTCGGAGAACACTTCAATCTCTTTGGTCACTCGATTACAGACCTAAAAGTTGCAATTCTTCAACAAAAAAACACTTCAAAAACAGACTCCAACGAGAGACTGCTGAATTGGAATTAATTTGCAAACCGCATGCAATTAACTTAGGCTTGAATAGAGACTGGGAGTGGATGGGTCATTACACAAAGTAAAACTATATCCCCACGTTTATTCCCGCCCCGCACCGTTCGTCAGACGTTCTTGTCAACTGCTGGAAATGGCCCACTTTGATTATCACTACAAAAGGTTCCCCCCCCAGCTCTCCTGCTGGTAATATCTCACCTTAAGTGATCACTCTCGTTACAATGTGTATGGTAACATCCATTGTTTCATGTTCTCTATGTATATAAGTCTCCCCACTGTATTTTCCACTGAATGCATCCGATGAAGTGAGCTGTAGCTCACGAAAGCCTATGCTCAAATAAATTTGTTAGTCTCTCAGGTGCCACAAGTACTCCTGTTCTTTTTGCGGATACAGACCAACATGGCTGCTACTCTGAAATTAGGATGTTGGTAATTCACACACACAAAAATCTATTGGAAACTCAGCAAGCACAAGAACAAGCTTATAAATCAGGAATCATGCCTATGGACTGTCCAACCCATGGACAGCATACTACTGTTACTGCCCAGAACAGAATCCAAATTGGTTGCCAGATGGCAAGGTCTTTTTGGGTGATTTGTCATGTTGGCCAGATGGACTCCTGTCTGAGAGGCAGTCTCTCCTAAAGGCACCAGTCTGTATCATGTGAACCTACTCAAGCCTTGGAGGATCAATAAGGAACCATGATAATGACTTGCCCACCAGAGCTGGAATTAGGGCCCCAAGCACCTACCTACCAAGAACCAGCACAAGTTCAAATGAACACCAAAATCCTACCCATCCAAAGAAAAACCTTAAGTCTCACTGAGGATTTTCCCTATACATTCTCCTCTGCAGCCGGCCAGACACCACTGATAAATGACTACATCAAGATAGTGGGTTAAGGAGAATCCTCGACTCTTACCTCAGAAGATGTGGCAAACAGTGTGGGAGGAGTTGCAAGCTATGCTAGATGAGGGGTTGTCAAAGAATCCCAGAGTGACTGGTGAAATCTTGTTGTGCTTTCCCCAAAACCTGATGGTTTGAATCTTTTGCATAGACTTCTGAAAAGTTAATGCAATCTCAAAGTTTGACCCCATCTGATGAATTATTGAAGTATTTATGGCCTTCTAAATATACCAGTAGCCTAAATATAACAAAAGGATATTGGCTGATACCTTGCCACCCACATCACAATAAAAGACAGCCTGCTCAACAGCTATCTCTTCCACTTCAAAACCCATGACCTTCTGCTTACATAGTTGCTGATTTTTTGTGACTGCTCTAATGGACAACTTGCTCAGATCTCATCAACACTATGACTCTACCTATGGACTTCCTCATATAGAGCACAGACTGGAACAGCCACCTGAAGGAAAGAATGGTGCTCCAGTCCTTGGCTGAAACAGGCCTCACAGCTAGTCCTGACTTATAGAGAAGTCATCTTCCAAGGTTAACATGTGGGAGGAGCCAACTGAAACAGTAAGGTGCAGGCCTTGTCTGCATGTCCCATCCTGTGGATGAAGAAACAGGCAAGATGCTTCTTGGGGCTGCCAACTATTACTGGAGATTTGTCCAGGGTTTTGCCTCCAATAAAAGCCCTAAGAAGAGTCAATGGAGTGACAGGTGTGAAAGGGCCTTTAAAACTTTCAAAATCTATATGTACAAGGAACCAGTCCTCTTCAGTCCAGATTTTTCAAAAGAATTTGTTTTTACAGACTAACGCCTCTGATGGAAGCCTGGGTGCTATCCTTTTTATAGAGGTAGATGGTGAAGAACAACAAGCTCTGTACTGAAGTAGAAAACTATTTTCCTGGGAGAAGACCTATTCTAGTGGTCAAATGGGCCATAGACGTTCTTAGATATTACTTTCTGAGTAACCACATCAGTTACGGACCATGTCCCCCTCAGCTAGCTAGACACAATGGAAGAAACACACCCCCACATTACATAATGGTATTTAGCCCTTAAACCTTACACGTTTAGGGTACAGCATAGGGCTGGAGGAAAAACAAAACAAAACAGAACACAGACTTTTTCATGGGAAGTGGGCAAGCTAGGAACAGAAAGAGTGATCCTGGCCTCCATCCTGAGGGACAGGGTTTGTGATGGACAAGTTTCAGGCAGGAAGGGGTTAACAAGCTCCTCTAAACACAATCAGCAGACACCAGGCACACTTGCGAGGCCTGTTCCACCTGGAGAGGATCAAAGTATATAGTGTGAGGTGGGTGCAATCAGAGGGAAGCAGAGCTAGAGAGCTGTCCTCCTAAAATCCACAGCATGGAACTGGTTGATTAGGAAAGGTGCTGCTCTGCTACATGAACTCTCTAAATACTGGCGGGATCTTCATTACTTTGTTTCTTTTCTCTTTGAACCTGGGATATTCAGTTCAGCAAGATACTTAGCCCTTGCTCAAAGATTACTATTCCTTAAACCTTACAAGGGTAATGTGGTAAACTCGGACTGATTAAGGGACAACAAAAAGACAATTGTTGTTCTTTCCATTTTGACGACTGATAAACCCTGGGAAGAGGGGGGAAACTGGCCCTGAGACTAATAGACAGAGGGAGACTCCTGACTCTAACATAATTGACAGCCAGAAGAAGATAGAGAGTGAAATAAGCATACATCTTCACCCCAAGGAGGCACTCTAGAGGCACAACCCACAACAGGAAGTTACGGTAGACTGTAACAAATTATGAATGCAAGGGTCTTCTCAAAGAGCAGGATCTCTCCCGTTTGATAAGGTATGTGAAGATCTTTCTCTAGGATCTCACATAGAAATCTTATGTAGCACCTGGTTTATCAAGGACACAAAAGATGATCTAGGATCTCCTTATCACTTATCATCGCTCTTTCCAAAAATCTCAGATTTAAATCCACACAAAAGAATTCTAGAAATAGTAATTAAAACATTTCTTTTATAAACACTCAGAAGCCTTCCATTTACCTTCAAGGAAAATAAGTATAGTTCAGAAATGTTTTGGTTACTTCTAATCTGATATTTCCACTTAACAGTGAAGACCTTTGTTCCTGAAATGCTTAAGATGGTCTAAGCTCATTTTGTGATGTTCATTTGCAAATGTTTTATACCTAAATGCTTTCATCTAATGTAATAACTTTTGAATGCCATTGGTATGAGAATAGTGAGCCTTTTATGTACCAATGTGGAATCAAACGAGCTTGCTATAACTGGTTACTAGCATAAGAAGCTATTTGAGAATAAATTATTTGTATTATTGAAAAATTAATTAGTTATCTGGCAGGGCTTCAGGAACTTCCTTAACAGACTCAAAGACAAGAATCACCTTTCCCAGAATTGTTAAGAAACAATATCTTCTTTGGGATCTTTATGTTCAAAGACTATCTGTAACAATCATTTAAGTTTAAAAATACTTTTAAAAGCCAAAATAGTTTGATATAGGAGTATTTGGACTCATTTGAAACAGAATTCCAGCTCCTATTAAACCTCAGTGGAACTAAATGTATAGCTAAGGAATTGAACTGACCAGAAAAAAAAAGAAGAGTTAAGACCGTAACTTTAAAGATGCTCTGAGAATCTCTCACCACATAGAAAAAGAAATATGATCGTGAGGTTGAAGAAGATTTACAACCTTGCTGCATATGCATTAGCAGATTGCATATTCATGAGTTGAAAAAGCTACCTACACCACTTCATGGTGGCGCTGAGCTAAAGAAAAGGTGACAGCTGCTGATATTAGGATCCTGCCAAACTCCTGAGAGGTGGGTGTGATGATTTGAGGAACTTATGTATAACTTATGAATTCTGGTTGATATTATGAAGTTATTTCTGTCATGAATGCCCCTCTGTGTGTAGTCACCATTGCATTAAAGAGGTACCTTCCAGACTAGGGACAATGGAAGGCCATTAGAACTTAATGGCCACCTATTCAGGGTGAAGCAATTTGGGAGTTTGGTTGAGCTGGGAGAAGACAGTTCTTCCTATGTCTGAATGGAGTATGTGTGGGAGGGGGCGGGAAATGGAGAAAGAAAATTCCCCAATCAGGACAATGAGAGAGATGATAGAGCAGGAGGTTATAAAAGGATTCACCATAGAATGGCTCAAAAAATATAGCAAGTTTGGGCTGGAGAGGGGAAGTCAATAAAACTATGCAAGTTTGCACGAGTCTTCCTTGTATTTAATTTTAAATGGATATTTCCAAAGATGTTATTCATAAGACAAGCAGCGAACTGACTGGTCTTTCCCTGTGATCTTTCATGGAAACACGCTGTAGTCCAAATTGCCTACCAGTGAGTTTGTATCTGTTTGTGTGTGTGTACACACTGTAATTTAATTGGTGTTTATATTCACTGAATGCCATTAAACCAAAGGAAATAATTTCATGCTGGTCTTATTCAGCTTTCAGTGTCAAGTGTGTTTGTTTTTAGTACTGTTTTTATCACTGAATTATTAATGAATCAACATCTGTGAAAGAAAAAACAAAACTCAGCCTGAAATAGAGATTGTATTAATGCAATATGCTTTTAGGATGTGGTGGTGGAAAAACAACTTGTTGATCTGGGGCTTTTTGAGTAGCTTTTTCATTCTTAACAAAATTTGTCATAGTATTTGCAAAGTTCTAAATAATGTATGTTCAATGTACAGTGGTCTTCTTGATTTCACAAAGAAACAGAAATATTACTCTGAGCGAATGAATGCAGAGATCACAACTTAATCTTTAAAAAAAGGTAATGAGATTAAAGTGAATGAATACCTTTACATGCTAAAACTCTAATGTAGTAGAAAGAAATATTATGGAATAAGGTCCCGATCCTGCAAAGAGTGATGCATGTTTTTAACTTCAAGTACATGAGCAGTCCCATCAACTTCAATAGGACTATTCAAATGCTTTAAGTTAGGCACATGCTTAGGTCTTTGCTGGACTGGAGCCTTAGTTAATGTCATTGGAGGCCCCTCAGCACCTCTCAGGATCTCAGCATTTTGCAGGATGGACCCCCAGAGCATTAAGCATAATGACAGACTAATATGCCATCTGAAAAATACCACATTTTTATTTAGATTGACATCAGCAAAAATCTCCCTTCACTTACCTGTGATGCAATGTTCACACAAACGCAGATATACAAGGAGAATTCAAATCTCTGAAAGTTTCAAGAATATAGATGTTTTGGAATTTTAAAAAAAGTGTCATATATAGTCAGTTTGACCCAGCTGTCCTTGAGGCTGTCAGCCTTGAAGGCAACAAACATTGGAAGCAGAAACTGATGCCAAAATCGAGTACCTGAAAAACACAAGGCACCTGCTCCAGATAGTATACTGCCTGAAGTGTTAAAACATGGTGGAAGAGGCATAGTTATGTTCCTTTGCAAACTATTTAACTTCATTTGGATGCAGGGTGAAGTCCCTGAAGACTGGCAAATGTTCAATCATTTTACCACTCCTTAAGGAAAAGTGACCTGACAGATTGCGATAACTACCAAGGAATAGCTGTAGAGTGATTCTCAGCCGAATGAAAAGAAAGAAAGGATTTAATCTGCTCAAGTCACAAGCTGGCTGTAGACCTGGATGTTCCACCATAGATGAGATATGTTTGTCAAATTTTGGAGAGAGAGAGACAGAGTTTAATATGTTTTGCATATTGATTGACTTTAAGAGCATTCGACTGTTAACAGAAAGGCTCTGTGGAAGGTACTCAAGTGGTATGCTTTTATCAGCAAGTTGATTAAAATACTGCAGAGTCTCTACACTGTAGCTTGGCATGCAGTATGAGTCAGTGGTGAGTTGACATAGTGGTTTGAAGTGAAAACTGGAGTCAAACAGAGATGCATTCTCTATACAATATTTTTTGCTCTATACTTAGAAAATATCTTGTCCCATTTCCCTAGTAATATTGAGGAAGCTGCATGACATCAGGGCAAAGTATCGATCATTAGACAATATTATAATGAAAATGGCTACTTAAGAATATAACCATGAAGCAGCAACTAACCTATATACAACAGACAGAACAGGGATTAAAAATGAATGAATGAAAAGACCAAACTAACGGTAATATCAAGAAACAGGTTAAACTAGTCATTACCAATGTAGACACTAAACAAGTAGACAGTTTCTGCTACTTGGTTTCCATCATACCATGACAACAACTATGAAGATGACTGACAAGTGGAGAACTACTGCCAGCAGAACATATGTGTGCCTAAATAAAAATGCTTAGAACCTTACTCTGGTGACCATGGCAGATAAAACTAGATTATATATGATGCCGAATGTGACCATATTACTTCATGGTTGTGAAACATGGGTATTGACAAAGCATCTGAAGCAAAAGCTGCAAACATTTGAACCAAGGTGCCTGCATGGTATCCTAGGCATGACAAGGCTAGACAGACTAAGAAATGATGACATCTTTAGAAGACTGAAAGTGCAGTAAGTGACTACAGTCAACAAAAGGTGCGAACAACAATGGTTTGACCATATTGCTAGAACGACCCCATATCAACTGTCTAAAATTGTTCTCTGTGGAAGAGTTGCAGGAGAGAGAGGCCATGGACATCCAAGGAGAAAGTGGTATAACAGGATACATAATACCATCCAGGCAGCACTCAACAGGCTCAAATGATGGCTTAAAATAGATATGGATGGAATCAGCTCATATCCTCAGCTCTACCCAACCTTGGTGTGGGAAAAAGGAAGACATAATATAAATTGCCAGTTCCCTGTTAAGTTAGTGGAACTGTGATGTGAGCTGTGACACTTCTTAAATTCTATGCCATTCTTTTTAGGGAAGACTCCTGGGCTAAGAGATGATTGCTGTAAAAAGTGTTTCTTGACATTTCAGAATTTATCTCTGCAGCAAAAGACTACATTTCTTAGTCTTTGAAGGGAAGTGGGCTGAAGAAACATTTGAGACATTTCATACTGAACGGAATAAAGCCCTAGAAAATATACTGTACTGAGCAATCCTGTACTGGAGGGGAGATGGGCTCAATGACCTAACAGGTCTTCTCCATCTATAATTTCCCTGGCTTTGTTACTTGAACCACATATTTCCTGCTGTGGTAATTTCTCTTAATAAATCTGCCTACAATGGGCCTTTGACACCAAAGAAATAAAACAATTAACACTTTCATGAGACATTTTCTGACTATGACAACCACATAACCCCAACTTGAAGTTTAATTGGATTTACTTTGCTGTTGCTTGGTTTTGTAACCCTCCTGACATTTCTCATACCACAAACGTACTGATCTCACATGTGAGAATTCTAATTAGGTTTGATCCTACAACTTCTTTTATTCAAGGGTGATCTGTTTGTTACATTATAAATTATTCTCTTGTAATTGCTTGTTCTACATGTATTATTCAGAAACTGAAAGATATCTTTGTGGAGGGTTTATTTCATAATAAAAATACAAAGTGGATACCATTAAAAATCTAGGCATTTCCAACCTGCAAAAATCAAATATACTATAAATTTTGTACTTTTTTCCATTTTGGAATTTCAGACAAATATCCTGTCAAACTAACCACCACAAGTATCCATCTTTTAATGATGATCATATATTGTCTAAAAAACCCAAAACAAACAAAACAAAAAAAAACCCCACAACTTGATTCCACAGAATGCAGATGAATTAAATCCTCGTTCAGTAACAAATAGTGTTTTTTAATTCATCCCTCAATACTTGAGCCAGCCAGAAAATGAGTTTTTCCTTCTATACAGAACTTTTATATAAAAACCTCAAACTTTTCTGTGACAAGAAGACACGCTAAGGGGGAAAAATTGTGTAGTGGAAAACCCAACCAGTTTAAATGTGTGGTTTAAACTTTTCAACCACACATTCTCAATCCTATTCAATTAATTTCAACAGAGTTTACAAGAGTGTTAATGAGAACAGAATTTGTTCCTAACGGTGGCATATAACACCAAATTTAAGGATTAAGATGTTTTTAGATAAGACTTTGAGAGTCACTTTAATAATTATTTCAATATAACAATTAGTTTAGACAAGCCAATCTCAGATAAATAAATTCATGATTTCTAGAAATTAACTGTTTTCATGCCATAACCATGAAAGCATTGTTTGAATAGGAAGGATCAAATAATATCTTCTAGTGATTAAGATGTTAAAACTTTTCATACCTTTTTCTAGTGCTAGTAACCTACTAGTACTAATATGCAAACCAAATACTGTGATTACCCATGTTGGGCTCACTTTGAATTCAGTATAAACCTTTGCAAGGTGCCTGTGATGCACAGAATGTGGGCCTGTGCTGATTCTGATCAAATTGCTGTGAACATGTCACAACAAACTTCACAAGATGAGTGAAAAACCAAGGCTATATTTTAGGCATGAGGCAAACATAAGAGAAAATAGAAAGAAATGAAGGTTACAGAAAACTATTTATTTGGAAGAGAAATAAATATACAGGCTAAGACAGCCAGAGTCATTGAAACTTGACACACTATATTTTAGGAAACCTAATTGTGCTTTCCAGTGGAGAGAGTATAGAGGTTGAGAGATGAGGAAAGTTCACTTGAATTAGTGAGTCTAGAGCAAATAGAAAACAATGGTCTTTTGATTGAATTATCGGAAAGTGAAAACCTACCACAAGAGTCATTGTGTTACAGCATCTTATGAACTTTCAAGGCCAATCTTTTAACAGGCCTTAATGGTGCCCATCGAATTTGAGAGGTAAACCATTTAGCATGCTTATGACAGGGTCTACTCACCACTGGTGGTGTCTCCTCCTGGCCATCCTGGGGATTAGTTCTTCCACGGGTTGTACCCTCCTCTGATGGTGTCTTCACCTGTCCTGTCCAGGGCTCCTTTTGCTCTAGGAAATGCAGCCTCTGCTTTGTGACTCGGCTCTCCAGCTAGGTTACTATTATGGTTTCCCCTTCTGATGGGGGGAGGAGAGTGGAAGTATCCTATCCCCAAACAGGATCAGGCAGTCTTCCTATACACTGCCCCACCAGTGCCACTTCCCAAGTGGCTGGCTGGGGAACCCAGGCCTGCACTTTATTTCAGGTTCCAGCTCAGGGACTCTCTAGTCAGCAGTCAAGGTCTGTTTCACACGACACCTTTTCCCTGAGCCCTTTCCTAACCTTCGGGCTCTCCCTTTCTTCTCTGGGTCTGTCAGTTTCACCACTCTCTTCTCCCAGGCAGAAACTGCAGCCTATGTCTCTGCAGTCACAAAATGCTTTTTCCAGCAACCCCTTCTGTTACCAGCTTCCTGGCTTATATAGGCCCTGCCTGTTCCTTCACAGGTGCGCTTCTTCTAATTAAGGCTTCTCTCACAGTCTTAATTCCTCCCTCCCATCTTGCTGCCTAGTAGACTAATTGGCCCCTCTGGCCTCCTGCCTTACCCCTTTCAGGGAAAATGTGGGGAGGATACCCCATCACAATGCTAAGAATAAAACTATAGATGTGCACACAAAATGGTAAGTTCACACAAACGTTCTAGGTAGCACAGCTGTTTAGTATATTGAAATGCAAGGTCTTCAGACTCCTAAGTGACTTAAGACAAAGAAAACAGACACATACACCCCTTCAGTACATATGTTGATTCTCTTTAACCTTTACTTACTACCTAGTCATTACTAGATCAATTTCAAGTTTCTGCTACTGATTTACACAGCCCACATTGAATAGGATCCTACTACCTGAGACTCTTCAGAGTACCTGAGATCATCTGATATACAACATTTAACAGAGATCAGCTGTAGATTTGAGGAAACAGAAAGCAACATCTTCTCAAAAGCAGATCCAAAACTCTGGAACTTGCTAAAGGACCTCAGGAAGACACTTATCTTCACCATTCTCAGGGCACATTATAAGTCACGTCTTCACCACAGTACCAAAGAAGCAAAGTAAAGAAATCTGATAATATGCTTAAGCATATGATTAGGTCAAGAGTAGATTAAAGAACTGATTGTCCTTCCAAAAACGTCTTACTCCATTTTTTGTAATCAATGTTCACTGCTAGAATACTACAGAGACAGGCCTTTTAAAATGCTTATAATACAGGCAGAGAGAGGGAAAATGGATGGAATCATAAATGTTGTGGATGCAATTACAGATGTCCTGGGAGTCTGATGTATTAGCAAATTGAGGTTCCCTCTTAATGAAAATTCTCTCAATGAAATGTGCTAATCAAAGCTGTATTAATGCTATTGCAGGGACCTAGGCATAATTTCTTTCAGAACTGTTATTTCTATACCATTCAATTAAATTCCAATTTAATTTAGAGCAGCATGGATTTGCTAAAAATTGTGGACTGATTGACTGGTAGATTCTTAAAGATCACATCATGTAGTACACTGCATTGCTTTGTCTGGGGGAAAAAATATAAAGTTATTTCTCCTGTGTGCCTAAAGTACTGAAATCAGTAAAACCACACACATGGCCAAGATTTGTAACTTCTTCCCACAGCTTTTTTGCACCATCGTGTGCTCTTGAAGCAAAAACATAGTGGACAATGGCCCTAGTTCTGATTGTATAATAATTCCATCTGCAACCATGTGGTTATGCTGTGTCTACATAGTGCATTATATTTTCTAGGGCTGTCAAGTGATTAAAAAATTAATTGTGATTAATCATGTGATTAAACAATAGAATACCATTTATTTTAATATTTTGGGTTTTTTTTTATATTTTAAAATATATTGATTTCAATTGCAACACAGAATACAAAATGTCCAGTGCTTACTGTACATTTATTTTTATTACAAATATTTGCACTGTAAAAAAACAAAAGAAATAGTATTTTTCAGTTCCCCCATTACAAGTACTGTAGTGCAATCTCTTTGTCATGAAAGTTGAACTTACAAATGTAGAATTGTGTACAAAAAAATCTGTATTAAAAAACAAAACAAGGTAAAACTTTACAGCCTACAAGTCTACTCAGTCCTACTTCTTGTTCAAGCCAATCCCTCAAAAAAACAAGTTTGTTTACATTTTCAGGATATAATGCTGCCCGTTTCTTGTTTACAATGTCACCTGAAAGTGAGAACAGGTGTTCGCATGGCACTGTTGTAGCTGGCATCGCAAGGTATTTATGTGCCAGATGCGCTAATGATTCATATTTCCCTTCATGCGTCAACCACCATTCCAGAGCACATGCTGATGACAGAGGACATGCATCCATGCTGATGGCAGGTTCTGCTTGGTAATGATTCACACCAGTGCGGACCAATGCATGTTCATTTCCATCATCTGAGTCAGATGCCACCAGCAGATGATTGATTTCCTTTTTTGGTGGTTCAGGTTCTGTAGTTTCTGCATTGGAGTGTTGCTCTTTTATGACATCTGAAAGCATGCTCCACATCTCATTCCTCTCAGAGTTTGGACGGCACTTCAGATTCTTAAACCTTAGGTCGAGTGCTATAGCTATCTTTATAAATCTTACATTGGTACCTTCTTTGCGTTTTGTGAAATCTGCAGTGAAAAAGTGTTCTTAAAATAAAACAACATGCTGGGTCATCATCCGAGACTGCTGTAACATGAAATATAAGGCAGAATGTGGGTAAAAGGGCAGAAATCATACAATTCTTCCCCAAGGAGTTCAGTCACAAATTTAATTTACACTTTTTTTTTTAACAAGCGTCATCAGCATGGAAACATATCCCCTGGAATGGTGGCCAAAGCATGGAGGGGCATATAATGTTTAGCATATCTGTCTCGTAAATACCTTGCAATGCTGGCTACAAAAGTGGCATGCGAATGCCTGTTCTTACTCTCAGGTGACATTGTAAATAAGAAGCGGGCAGCATTATCTCCCATAAATGTATACAAACTTGTTTGTTTTAACAGTTGGCTGAACAAGAGGTAGGACTGAATGGACTTGTAGATGCTAAAGTTTTACATTGTTTTGGTTTTGAGTGCAGTTATGTAACAACAAAAAATCTACCTTTGTAAGTTGCACTTTCATGATAAAGAGATGGCACTACGGTACTTGTATAAGATGCACTGAAAAATACTATTTCTTTCATCATTTTTACAGTGCAAATATTTGTAATAAAAATAATAATATAAAGTGAGCACTGTACACCTTGTAGTCTATGTTGCAACTGACGTCAATATAGTTGAAAATGTAGAAAAACATCCAAACATATTTAATACATTTCAATCATGATTAAATTGGGGGGTTAATCGTGTAAGTTAACTGTGATTAACAGCCCTAATATTTTCCCATAACTGTGTTCTATTGCAACAAAATGATTGTTCCTTCCGATACTGCAGCACTAAGAGAACATCTTTAATTCAAAATAAAACTAAAAGGTAAAGCAGAGTAGATAAGAGCTTAAGCAATTGTGTTCTGTGTTAGTTTTGGGGAAAGCTCAGACCTCTAATGGTTAAATCAAATGGCTGTTGTGGAAACCCTTATTAAACTTCTTGAACAAACTGGAAGTGTAATATTCAAAAATATAAATGCAAATAAATTAAGATAGTATGAAAAATGTAATAATGTATGTAAAGCAATACTGTACTGTATGAGTATAAATCAATACTATATGAGAAAATAACTGATCTCTATGCTGCTTCTAATGGATATTTATAATTTACATGGTATTTGCCATTCCAAATACCATGTAAAAATGTATGCTGTAACAAATGTTTTTCACTACACAGAATAAAGGTCTTCCAGTCTGGTTAAATAATTTTGAATCTGCTGTTTATTTTGAAGGATCCAGATTTTTGTACAAATCTTTTGCTGAATGGGAAATGCATATGAAAAGTCAATTTTTTTTCTCATTTAATGTTGTTTTCTATGCTGGTAGACTAACTATTATCATACATAACATGCTGCATGTTTGTGTGCCATTTATAATTCATTGGGAGAATCTGTTATGACAAGAGTCACCAGGTGCCTCTGTTAAACATAGACAGGGACATATGCATCCTGCAGATGAATGCATGGCTGCACTAATGGTACCAATGGGAGGAGCTTTGGCTTCATCGACCATGGGAAGCTGTTCAGGGAAGGAAGACCACTGAGAAGATATGGGATCCACCTGACCAAGAAGGGGAAGAACATCTTTGGACACTGACTTGCCAACCCAGTGAGGGGGGGCTTTAAACTAGGCTCAAAGAGGCCAGGTAACAAAAGCCCACAAGTAGGTATAAAAAAAGGTGACCATAATTGAGCGCTCATCATCCTGGGAAACTAATATCCATGTTAACAGGGTCTGCCATGAGGTCATATAGAGTCTGCAGGCAGATGGCCCAAAATAGTAGCTCTGAGGAATGTGAATCCATCTCTCTGCAGACAGATACCAATTTGGATGTCATGATTTAAGTACTACATTTTTTATCATTTTTAGTAAAAGATCCAGCCAATGGAGCACAGTGGTGCTTATGCAATGTAATCAGCAAGTCCCACAAATGGGTGATGGAAAAGACAGGCTTATGCAAGAGCACTTGACTGACACATGAAATAACCCTAGTGGAGGATTTTTTATTTAAATACAACAATTCTTGCCCTTAAAATGATTTCTTTGCTCAATACCAAAAATGCTTGCATGGGTAGCAAGTTTATAAGAAATTAAATCAATGTCTATTTTATAAAGAGGATGTAAGTGTATACGTTGCTTGTAATACTTACACCACTCTATTTGCTTTTATTTCCTGTATTTATATCCAATGTGCTTGTCTCTTGCATGCAGTCATCTCAAGAGCATCCCCTGAATGTATGTTCTATCTCATAAGTTACATTTTAAGGTATTTCTTTTGCTGTATCACTAGATAGGGCACCAAACTACAATATTTCCATATGCAGTATCCTGTATAATATATTACACTGTCCTGCTTTCTTTTGAGAGATATAATATTGCAAAGCAAATTCACAAGTAAAAGATAATAAACCTTTAGCCCATGCCTTGCCAAATGTACAGCTGACTGGATATTTGACTCCTCTGAGGATATTAAATTATTTATTTCCCCCCACATTTTGGTCAGTACATAAAGACTTCCTGTTTTCTGAAAGATGACACAGTTTAGTTTAGCAATCTCTTTCAAAGAAAACAGCACCATCTGTTAATGTTACAAATATGAATGCTTCTTGGGCTGTTGAAACATTTTGGTCATTTGACATAGGCAGTTATGCAGGTAGAGGTTGTTGATCGGATCATACAACAATTCACCGTTGGTTTTTACAATCCATCAATCCATTTAGGCTAGCTCACTATTTTTAATGAGGTCTATCGCTCTCATAACCATTAGATACACACTGTCTTATGCACAGGGGCTTAGTACTCATTCAGATACATTTATCTGACTGTTATAAATGGATAGTAATACAAAGTACTTAACTTTTTTGAAGTTCCTTTATGTACTGTAAATATCTGACTGGAGAATGGAACTCCACAGACTTTGTTTCACTCAGCTTTTGAAGTTGGGAGAAATGCCTGAGGCTCGGTTTTTCTATTTTGCCTAAGAGAATTTGGCATACAAAGACACCTAACTCCTTAGTCTCTGCTGAAAATCCCAGTCTGAATCATTTATCTGCAATGAGCCTTTAGATTTAAACTGTGCCTGACATCTGAGTTTTGTGATGGAAACTTACTCAGCATTTTATACTTTACAACTAATGGGATCATGAACTTCATTTTATGGGACTGAATTCATTATGTGGCCCACTCAGATTATATGGGCGATCTAAATGAGATCCTATGGAATCACACTGCAAACTCCAGTACAGCTGGCTGAATAATTAACACTAAATGATATATTCAGCAAATTTAGTCCCCGGTCCTTTTCGTAAAGTGTGTCAGGACAGGAAGTGACTTTTTACAGAATTGTTTGCTATTCATAATTGTTTAATGAATTGCATGTGTGATCTAATTTTAACCGATGGATTATTTATTTGTACTTTATGTATACTTTATTTGTAAAGTATAAAATGTGGTCACCCCATCTCAAAAAAGATATATTCGAATTGGAGAAAGTTCAGAAAAGGGCAACAAAAATTATTAGGGGTATGGAAATGCTTCTGTATGAGGAGAGATTAATAAGACTGGGACTTTTCAGCTTGGAAAAGTGATGGCTAAGGTGAGCTATGATTGAGGTCTATAAAATCATGACTGGTGTAGAGAGAGTAGATAAGGAAATGTTGTTTACTACTTCTCATAACACAAGGGGTCACCAAATGAAATTAACAGGCAGCAGATTTAAAACAAATAAAAGGAAGTATTTATTCACACAACGCACAGTCAACCTGTGGAGCTCCTTGCCAGAGGATGTTGTGAAGGCCAAGATCATAACAGGGTTAAAAAAAGAACTAGATAAATTCATGGTGGATAGTTTCATCAATGGCTATTAGCCAGGATGGGCAGGAATAGTGTCCCTAGCCTCTGTTTGCCAGAAGCTGGGAATGAGCGACAGGGGACAGATCACTTGATGATTACCTGTTCTGTTCATTCCCTCTGGGGCACCAGGCACTGGCCACTGTTGGAAGACAGGATACTGGGCTAGATGGACCCTTGATCTGACCCAGTAGGGCCATTCTTATGTTCTTATGTTATGAACTTATCATTGTCAGGATTGAGGATTCACTAATAGGTCTGTGTGATTATTTCCGTAAGCAACATGAGATTGTATGTGTGCTTCATTATGGGACGACCTAAGATTTATAAACTGGAGCAGTGTTTGAAGAAGTCATTCGCTCAGGAGCACTTTAAGGAAAGATAGATTGAAGGCGGAAAGCAGGCCTGGGGACTTTTAAATCTTTAAATCATTTTCCTGTCTTCTTTTATATAAGAAAGGGGTTTATATTTTACAATTTGCATGTACTCCAGACTTTAAAATAACTTGTTTTTTTGCCTTATTGAGCAAACTAGAAAGATATAAGCTAGATATGTTGGCTGTTTAAGAGACTACATTCACAATTGTTTGTAGTCACAACATCTGTGATCATGAACATACGTGGTCCTAGTGACATAAAAATCCTTGCCTGGCACATTTAATAGTCTCCAAACCATGAATCTGCTGTAGTGGGTTTAGGGGCTGAATTTACTATATCACCATTATATTAATTTGTATCTTTGTACAAATACAAGTGTATGTAGCTGTGCAGGCCGGCATCAAACCATTTGTAATTTACATAGATATTTTCCTTAATGTAACTGTTTTAACTAAAAGCTAAAAAAAAAAATAAATAAATAAAGACAAAGAAAAGAGAGAGAGTTCAGCCATTCTGACTCAAACACCCAGAATGGAAAATTTCAGCCCAAACAGTTTAATTTCAGCAAACTAATAAGTATCTGAAAACAGAGTCTTTTAATGGAAAATATTAAGCAACCTGTACTACCTGCATTGCCTACAACATATACTGCAGGATATATAATCTGTAGCGGGAAGTCTGTATGTAAATAACAGTGAATGTATATCTTGACTTTAGTAACTCTTTTGATATTATCTTGCATCTCCTTCTCATAAACAAACTAGGGAAATGCAGCCTAGATGGAACTACAATAAGATGGATGCTTAAGTGGTTGGAAAACCATTCCCAGAGAGTAGTTATCAGTGGTTCACAGACATACTAGAAGGGCATTACAAGTGGGGTCCTGCAGGGATCAGTTCTGGGTCCGGTTCTGTTCAATATCTTCATCAATGATTATGATTATGATAATGGCATAGAGAGTACAGTTATAAAGTTTGTGGACGATACCAAGCTGGGACGAGTTGCCCCTCCTGCTCTTCTTTAGAAACATCACACCTGCCTTTCCCTTTCCAAATCCCAACCCACAAAGAACAGTCACACTAATGATAGGAGCACTTCCAAGTGGGTAAGCTTGATGGATGTTATTCTTCTAGAATTCACTACACTTTTGCTTTCTATGGACGTTCTTGTGGAGGAAGACAAACAAACAGATGGTAGCATTTGGTGCAGGTGTACATGATCACACAATTGAGAATCAGTCTCCTCTTCTTCCAAACATGAAGGTCCCAGTGTATTGGCTGAAATTTTGTAAGATTAGCCTTTTTTTGCAGACCAAAAATTTTCCACTCAACATTTAAACTTGTGATGATGATCTAACTGAGAATTCTGAACCCTTATGGCTTTTTCAGCCACTGATACTCAGAGAATTAATAGTTGTCTTTTAATATCCCAATGTATTTTGACTTGGTGGATTGGGTATAAAATATTTGGAGTGAAGTTTAAGAAAAAATCTGTGCCAAGTAGACAATAACTCAGGGATAGGCAATTAGCAATAGAGAAATGAAATCAGCATGTTGGCCAGTTTGCTTATCAGATTCACATTGCAGTACTATAGCCATTGTTGTTGATCCAGTGGTATCTTTTTATGGGACCACTGTTTTACTGTACTGTATAGATATTTAACCCACATAAATGTTTAATTAACATGTTTTAAGTTTTCAAAACTCATGGTATATATTGAGGATTTGCTTGATAGAATTAGACTTCTCTACTGCTGACAAAGATCGCTGGAAGAGCAATATCATGTGCTGTTGTGACTTTGCTATGATCCAGCTTGACATGGCTAATTTCTTCTCATATCTCTTTCTTTCAAGATTTTTCATTGCACTTCGATCAAAATTGTCAATGCATTTTAAATGTCTTCTGAGTGACAGAACAGTACCTCTGTGCCAGAGGTATTCCTGATCGTCAAGAGTATGTTTATGTTTAAATCTAGTCTGGTATTTGGAAATAATTCCATGATCAGCTACTCTGACTACTTGTTCAAGAGCTAAAGTGGTATCTTGGGGCCAGGTTCTTAGCGAGTATAAATTGGCATAGATCTACTGATTTAACTAGCAAAGGCTCGGCCCCCTAGTTTAATATTAACTTGCCTTTTTTCCTAGGCATATTTTATATACAAATTATTTATATACATTATAAAAATATTGTATAGTATACCAGGGCTAGCAGCACTGCTGTGCTCTTTCTGGTCTCTCTGAATGCACCTTTCAGGTATTAGGCCTCTTGCCCTTAAATCTCTCAACATGGAATCTCATGATTCTTCTGCTCTTACACTAGGATATGGCTCCACCACACCGCCTATCCCAAATGCTTATTAACTTGCACATCCCACTGGGCTTCAGACACCTGTGTTCCCTACTTTTGGGAACCTCAGGTGATTTTGGCCAACAGCCTTCTTAAAACAAAGTGTTTTTATTTAGCAGGTGGGATAAAGCATGAGAGCAAACAAGATTTTAACACAACCACAAACAGCCTGCATGAATAGTTAGTCTCATCTAATCTTACACTTCTCTGCAAGTTTAGACAGACAGGCTTTCCCCTTAAGTTTTAGGAAAAGATCAGAACAGCATACATTCCCCTAGCCAACCCAGATCCTTCACTGAGGACATGTCTTTACTGCAGAGTTTTCTCAGGTGACCACCACCAGGGTCTGAGCACTGAGATTAGCCTAGCCTAAGAGTGAGAAGCCACACTGCAAAGCCCTACCCAAGTTACTGCATCCTCCCTGGTGCTGCATTCATCTGTGTGTGTTGCTAGGACTTCTAGAGGCATATCTCATGGCTATTTCTACAGCAGTAAGATAAGCTGCGCCATGAGTCTTTCCCAGTGAATTCTGGGAGAAGTTGTCTGTCTTTTTGGGCACATGGGCAGGGTGGGCGGGATTGTCAGAAGACATTGGAGGGCTATCAGCATTCAAGTTATTTAGTCTGCCCCCTCATTGCAAAGTGAATGGGTTACCAACCTGGGTTAAATCAGCTCTTGACTGCTAACTTGGCTTGAAACTACTACCACATCCAGTGAGAGATTTCTGTTTATGGATGGGAGGGGAGCTAGGGGCAACACCCAAGGAAGACCCGCGGTTAACACTGCAGTGAAGACAAACCTTGAATGGCTCTTGCTGTATCCCACCTTATTCAGACTGTTTTGATACTCCCCAGAAACAGGGGTACAATCATTAATGCTACTCATTTTGGCATTGGGTCTCAAGGATCCTTAAGCATAAGTTGTTCAATGACT
The DNA here is from genome assembly GCF_965140235.1 of Caretta caretta. Lineage (NCBI taxonomy): Eukaryota > Metazoa > Chordata > Testudines > Cheloniidae > Caretta > Caretta caretta. Next base: position 71,504,470 of record NC_134212.1, on the reverse strand, counting down.
TTTAGAAAGGACCTTTTTCCCTTCTGCTACCCAGACAGACACTAAGAGTGAAATGTGCAATCCCACATTTGTCATAGTGCCAGGCTTAGAGAGTGATTCATTTTGACATTTTTGTACTTGTGCCATTTTACCACAAGGGGGCACTTTTTCTGCAGAATTAAAGCTACCCCATCTGCCAAGGAATAAATTATGCTGGCTGAAAGTATGTGTGTGTTTGAAGGAACTCTCCCAAACGACTAAAATCCTGGGAATAACTTTAAAGACAGCTTTCATTTACCCACAAATATCATTACCTGTGACTTATTTGAAATTCATTTTGAATGTCTCTTAGTTGCACAAGAGTTTGTTGTATTTATCCATGACTTGGCCTGTCAGCATATTTCTGGATTGGGTGGGATTCATAGTCATTCCACTCATGTTACAAGACCCAAGAATTTCTCTCCTCTCCTGGCTCAAATATTTGGATGTCCATGGTTTAGTTAACTCAATGTCATCATATCTCATAGTTCAAAATAATCAGTTGAACTTTGTAAGGCATCTATGCAGCTCATGGTAATGTACTCCATTTGGTCTGGCGTAGTTTTGTAAATAACATTCATGGAAAACACTAGGTGGCAATCTACATAATGCATCATAAGTATTACATTCCTATGGTTTGTGAAGCGGTAAATAAACTTGTGATTTAGACCCTGATCCTACAAGCTGCTCTGCACATGGGCTATCCCTCTGTGCCTACATACAGCCCCGTTGCTCCATGAGTGGAGAGAGATCATCCTATGAGGAGCAACTTTCAGGAGTGGAAGCCTCAAATTGTAAGCTTTCTGTGGCAGGAACCGTCTTATAATGTGTTTATGCAGGATCTAGCACATCCTGTTTGATGCCCGGAGGTTCTACTATAACACAAATTAATAAATAACAATAAGTGTTTCCTTGTCTTTTTATTGTTTGTCTTGGTAAGATGTGCACTTGAGCAACATTAACTGTTAAAGCTAATGACGTTTTTGTTTGGAGGCGTCTATTATGCAGACAGAATAGGCTTGTTAATCACTTTGTTCCTTCATTTTAAGCCCTACTTAAAAACACATAGCCATAAATAATCCAGAAGAGCCCATTTAAATATGTAATAAAATCCCAGTTCTTATACATATGTCCCCAGGTACCGATGGAATTTAATTTGTAGGATCATCTACATAAATTAGCTCCCAAAACTTCTCTAGTTCTTCCCAGTTAAATATTATAAATTAAGAAAGCACTTTGTATTATGAAAGAGGACAGTGATCACAGAATTTCTTCCCCCTCACATTCTGTCTTTAGCGCAAGGGAAAATGTCTGTGAGCAGAACTTTAATAGATAAATACAGATAAGAACTTAATATCGTTAATCAGTATCTACAAGAACAACACAGTCAACATGGAGTATGTCGGTTCTTTCACAATGAAAGCATGAGAAACGTCTGGGCTCTGTCTTGGACGTGTGCAAAAGATACGAAGGACTGAGTCTATCTCTACACTTAAACTGATATAAACTGGCAAAGGTAACAGCTGCACTCTGACTGGTCTCTGCAGGTCATACCAAAACAGCTGTGGCCTCCCTAGATAACTTTACATGTCCAGTGCAAAGAGAAAGAGGGAAAGGAAACCTAAACAACAACCGAGTAACTATTAAGTAGCTCTAATCTGTATACAACATCATGATAATGGTCCTCATCCAGCTTCCACTGAAGTTAATGCAAAGACTCCTATTCACTTCTATGGCTCTGTAAGATTTCCAGAGTACTGTTCAGATGGACAGTAAATGTGAGTGGTGCTTCTGAAGCTTCTCATACAACCTCAATTCCATTATTCCATAGGAAGGTTTCTCACTAGAGACTCCAATTGTTTGAAACAACAAAACCATGCATCGTTGTTCTTTTCATAATGGAGATCAGACTGAATAGTACCTGTGGTCCGAAATGGAGAGGCTTCAGGTAGTTGTTAGCCAAGAGACTACTATTAGTAGAATGCGAAGAAAAATGATTGTTAGAGTTATTAGAAAAAAAGAATGGATAGTGTTATATAATATAAAGAGAAGAAAAGATTGTGATCTATCTTTGGCTTTCTTTGACCCCCCCACCGCCTAAAAAATTCTTGAATTTAAGAAATGAATATTGTTTCAGATTGTAAGAGTGCAATTTCTTAGTTATTATATTCTTGGTTTACAAAGAGCTTTATGAGCTATGACTCTTGATATTTAGAAAGTTGGTCTCAATAAAACTTATTTCCCTCAACCTACCAAGCCCAAATATGGGAACACAATGGGCCACAACAGTCCAAAACTGGCAACACAAATAAATGATTGTTGCAGGAAATTTAAAAATCCTGAATTGTAAATAACTCCCTTCCTAACCTCAATTTTGAGATTCTTTATTACTGACGGAAAATCATTTTCCATAATACAAGTGAGGGGATGCCAAATATGTATAGAACAGAGGAAATTTTGGGATTTAAGTGAGTGACTTCTCACAAAATGGACATTGGACAGGTATGATAAAAGCATGATGGTAAAGTCAACACAATTATCATTATTTGGCCTTTTGTTGGTGTACGTATTGGTTTAAACTAAACCATGTGTTGAAATTTTAAAGATGTAATATTTAATGTGTGTCTCCATACCGGTGAATTAGCTATTACTTTCCTCTTCGCTTGTTGAGACATTTTAGTATTTAAAAATACAAAATTCCTTGAGAATACAATAAGCTATGTTGTAAAACTGTCCAAACCTGACTCTCCACCCACTTTTAGCAGTGTCCAATCAGAATAGTAGTCCTATTGAATTCAAGAGGGCGACCTACCAGGCATATAGTTAAGCATATGCTTTGCAGGACTACGGTCTTACAGGCCTAAATTAAGACACAAAAATGCAGAAAATTGCACCCCTTATTATTGGCTCCTGCACAGATGTAAGTCAGTGTCTAAAAGTTAGGCCTAAGAGAGCTGACTATATGTAGATTAGCTAAAAACAACAACTAACAAGGGACAGAATAACAGATTACTTTTGATCATAGGGTATTAACACCAAGAATCTTAAAGTGACTAGTTAGGGTGGTGCACAGATTTGTGAGAAGAGCCTGGATAAAATTAAGGAAGTGAAAATGTAAATGATCAGAAAAGCTTCCTGATTTAGATGAATTAGGCAACAGAACAATCTCTCAGGGCAAGTGGTAGAACACTCATTACATGAGACCTTTAAAATTAGGCTGCACAAATCACTAGAAAAGAGCCAGACTGTAGGGAACAATCTTGCAGTGGGAAGGGATGGACTGGATGATCAAATATGTATTTCCCATATTTAAAATCTATACCATCACAACTGCCATCCTAAATGCACAGAAGAATTTAGCTCAAGGTCACTTCTACATTAAGTCCTAAATCTGTTCATTGAATCTCAAGATACCAATATTAATATTTTTATGTAATGTTGTTGTAGCTATGTTGGTCCCAGGATATTAGACAGACAAGGTGGGAGAGGTAATATCTTTTATTAGACCAACTTCTGTTGGCGAGAGAAACAAGCTTACAAGGGCTCTGTGTGAGCTCAAAAGCTTGTCTCTCTCACCAACACAGGACAGTCCAATAAAAGATATTACCTCACCCACCTTGTCTCTCTAATATTAATATCGGTGAGTTTGCTGTGAAATCATTACAATTCTATCAACATAATGGCTAGCAACAGATCAGTCAATGTGATATGGGAACCAGTTTCTCTCTTGCACTGATGTATATTTTTCACATGAACAGGTAACGAAGGAAATCATCTTAAGATCAGATCTATTACTGTATGTTTCTAAGACAATTTGCAAGGGATGCTATGTGAAGGGTACAGAGATATCCCAGGTACTACTTCTCTTACAGAATGCAAGTTTTATATATTATATTTAAACTGCAGTTGCATTACAATGCCCCCTTCAGAACAAGAGCCAAGCACCTCTTCCTTGAGAGCATACTACGTTCCAACTACTCTCCATTCACTGATCGATTGAAAATACCAAAGTTGGCACTAACCTTCATATTTGTTGCTTAAAATGGCCATCTAAAAGGGGAAGACTGGTCAAAGTGAAAATATAAAATATCCTGAGCCTTTACCAAGGTAGAGATGAATTGGATCTTTCTTTGAGGGTCTGAAAAGATGTTAATATTTTTTTATTATTTGCTCTTTTATTTGGTTCCTGGAAGTAGAAGTTAAATCACCACACTATAACTAGAAAGTGCTGCACTATCCAAACTAATGCCAAGAGTTAGTAGAAGTCTTAGAAAAACAAAACAACCACCTCACTTGAGATTGCTGGCCCGATTTCTACAATAGATAAATGCTTCAGATAAACTTCTGAACTTTTTGGAGAGGGAGAACTTACTGGAATTCAATAGCTGAACCTTTTAAGATAAACTGGTTAGTGCTGGGTGTATCTATAACCATTGAGTAAGGGTGACAAAAATCAATGATTACCAAAGGGGCTGTATTTGGCTCACAGTGAAACTGCCTAATTGAAAACTTTTTTCAAACAGGACATTTTAAAGCAAGGTGGACAAAGTTGTGCATGATAGGATTAATCTAGATAGAGACGAGACAGACAGACAGACAGTAAAGGTATGCACAAAAGGCTTGGAAAAGGGTAAATTTGACTGACATAAATAGTATTAAGAAGTTTTTAATTTGTTAGAAAATGCAATGGATGGTGGGCAAGTTACTTAGCCATGACAAAGCATTTGGAGAATATCCGTTATTGAAGGAATGACGATTTATCAGTTGGTCAGTAATTGAGTAGGAAGAGAATTTGATTAGCCAATCAATAATTTACTGCCTATGCTGTCTATAAAACATTTCATTGTTGGTTCCTAAATGAATTTTGAAATTACTCATGTTAATTAAATATGTTTTATGCAGTTTTGTGTAAAATTATAATTTCCCCTTTCTTTTAACAAACTGAACTCTGTTTAAGGGAAAGTGCTAAGTTATACAAATAGATGGAGCAAATGGCCCATATGGGATATGAACTATTTTCCCGCAAAATAAGTCTTAGAAAGCTATAAATATGGACGCTTAGAATTACTGCAGAATCTTACGGCAATACAATAATAAAAACCTTTGCAAGTACATTTTAAATGCACCATGAATTCAATTAGAAAGAAAAGTGACTACAACATGTTAAAAGTGAAAGAAATGTGCGAAGTCCTTCCTGATGGGTTGCGCTAGTATCTTTCATGATATCTATTATTCTAGAAAATTTGAAAAGAATTTTAAACAGAAATGTAGGTGTCTCCCTTTTCGGTGTGCTGGCTTCTATGAATCACCTCTTCAGATATAACTTTCCCTATGCATTGTATAGGGAACCCAGTCACCTAGTTTGAGGCTAAAAATTCAGCTACATATGGAGGGTGCCTAAAAGTTAGGCATTCCAATGCTTAGCACTGCAAAACCTAAATCCGCCTTGTAAATCTAGCCCTAAACTTATCTTCAGTTTTTTACATCTTTTCAAACAAATTACCCTTTGGCATGAAAATACTTAGGCTTCTCAGAACAGTTTTTGGGGACTTAAGCTAGTCTGTGACTGAATGCTAGCAAATGTAAGTGGAGAGAAACATACATTCTTGTACCACAAGCTCCCACAGTAATGGAAGTGCAGGATTTTAAATAAAGTAGGCCTACACAAAGCAAGATAGAAAAGTTTGATTTTCTTTGATTAATACTACCCAATTCATCTTCAGTGACAAAGTTCAGTGCTTTACATATTATTTTGAACACTGTTCTATGTGCAAAGTTTAGTCCAAAGCAGTTCAACAAAGTAGATTAATCACAGAAGAGAACTGAGAACTATGTTTTCTGAAGTAACGTTCTCTCTCATGCAATATTTAGGATGAAAACAGCATCAAATTAAAAAGCCTTTCCCCACAGACAAAAAAGACAAACAGCTTATCTGCTTTTCTGAAATAATATGGCAGGTAGGATGTATTAGCATTGAAAAGACAGCTAATGCAATGCCTTCAAGAATATTCTACATAATACTTGTCTAATGCATGTATGACATGATTATATAGTATCTTCAGACAGCTTTGTCAAGAACAGACTCAGTAAGAAGCAGACAGAGAAGAGGATATTTCCAGAGCTAGGCTTACAGTTTCTCTGTCAAACACAGTTCAGACGGAAACCTGTGTGGTACTGAAGGGCACCACGTTTACTGTGATTTGACTCAGACATAGAATTTATCATTTAACCCAGGTACAGTAGATATCCTAACTGTGATGTAGGAAAACATTTTCCTTTGCTTGTGTAGCCATTTCAGCTATCATCTTGTCTCTTTTCTCTCCCGCTCCATCTATATGGCTTTTCAGCTATATTAAAAAACATGCTCCTGCAAGGTTTTTGAATGCTAGTTTTAACACAGATTTGTCACATTCCCTGAAGCCGTACCAAACCATTTTAGAAACTTGTCAGGTGATAAATGAATTTAAACTGGGCTTAAGCATGTTTTTATCAACACAACTGAAAGGGCCCAAATCATACTTCCTGACTCCCTGAAAGTCAGGGGATTGGTGTTAAAGAGGTTATCACAAAAGGTGTACAGAGGGATGAAGTGTCCTCTCAGAATTTTTTTTAAAAAGAACGAACATTAGGACAGCAAACTTTCAAGGGAGGAGTTCCCGTCCTAGAAGTGGGAGGAGGGGAGATTTTTCCTTTAATGTCTGTTCTAAATGGGGTTTTTTTTAAACTTACTTTTATTAGGCCAGGTCTGCCACTTACTTCAGTATATCTTATGTTGCTCAGGGGTGTGTCTAAGTGACCCCGCCAGTGACGTAAGTTTCAACAATCTAAGTGCCAGTGTGGACGGCGATGTGTCGACGGGAGAGCTTCTCTCACTGACATAGTTACCACTTCTTGCAGAGGTGGATTTATTATGCCAAAGGGAGAGCTCTCTTCCATTGGCATAGAGCGTCTTCACCAGATGTGCTGCAGCTGTGCCAGTGTAGCTCTTCTAGTGTAGACTAGCCCCTAGATATTCTACTTCTATTCTACTTTCTTGCTTTTTTCATGGTGTGACGGTGTGTACCAACCCTACACTGGTCCACGGGGAGCGGACTAATCATTGTAGGCCTAGGTGGCCACACCTCTTTTCCCCTGCTGTGCATGCTCCAGGTGGAGAAGCCAGATAAAAGGATGCAGCCCAGCTCAGTTGGAGCGGGCAACAGAGGAGGAAGGACGTACGCTGCTGGTTCCTGTGACACTCCTGGTGGTTGAGGCCAAAGACCCAGACTGTGCTCCAGGAGACTTGCCGATGACAGAGACTGCTGGGGAAGCCAAGCTGCCGCCTGCTGAGGAGGCTGCTGCCTGCTTTATGTCCCAGCCCAGAGGGACGTAACACCCATAGACTGTTTATTTTGCCCCACCCAGGGGCCAGAGACTGACTGATGTTTTGCCCTGCCCAGAGGGCTATTCCCTCCAGTCATATTGCCTGCCCCAGGGCTCTAAACTGCTTGTTTGTTTTGCCTGCCATGGAACCCACAGACTATTTGTCTAAGTGACACCATCAGGGAACCAGGACCCACTCAACCGGAACCACCCACTTAATGGGGAATCGCAACGACGGTATGACGGAGTGTACCAACCCTGCACTGGGCCCCAACTCAACACGCAGGGCCCCCGTCACACTTGGCATTGCTCCCAACTGGATCCCCTCCACATAGCCTAGGCTGGAGAAGGAGGCTTAAAAAGTCTCCGTGGCCTGTGAAGAGGAGTTTATAGTACACAATATTGATCCAATACCCATCAACATCAAAGTCATCTTTTGTTTCCACAACAGATATAAGCATTGGCAAGGAAAAGAACAGAACATGTCACCTCCTATACCCCAAACAGGAACCATAGAGAGATGCAAACTTGGGAGAGTGCTCTTAGAAGTCAATGGAAGGACACCTATTGACTTCAATGAATACTGAATCAGGGAATAGGATTACATTTCTATGCAAACAGGATTGATGACTGATGTACTCTAAATCTGATCCAAAGTTCATTTTAGTCAATGGGAGTCTTTTCATTAACTTCAGTGGGCTTTTTGCCATTGTCCTTAGGGAACTCATCCCCCTAAGTTCTCAGAAAAAAATAAAAGGCTAGATCAAGAGGCTGACACAAAAGTGTTCTCACTCCAGAAACCCATCCCTGGAGCAAAGAGAAGAGACGGCAAAGCTTCAAGAACTGCAAATTCGCCAAACATTGTTGTCAACTGGCGGAAGCTGAACAACAGCAGGTGCTCCCCCCATTAAGTTATCCACTGTCCAAACCAAAAGAGCATTTGAGACCTCTGAAATGTTTTATGGGGTTATCTGCTCTCAAAATACAACTTTAAAATATAGTGTGATAAAACTTTCACTTGCTAGTTTGGACTGTTGCTCTGCACCTAAGATTATATATTTATTTTCAAAAGTTGTCTAAGTATTATAGATGACAAACCTGCTCTTCACCACAGTTCAAAAGATGGATGCAAACTCGTAGGAAAAATTCTCCCCGGCTCCACCCCACAAGATGAAGCTTATTTCTTGCATGTATACTGAAAGCAAGGCTACATTTCCTCAAGCAGGGATTTAAAAAGAAAAAAATAAGGACATTAGATAATGGTTCATAGTCAAGGACAGGGGAAACATTAATCATCACATCCTTAACTCCAACAGCATATAAACTTTCAAGGATGATCAGTCAATGGTCAGCACTTACGTATTACTTGGAAATCAGATTTGAACATAGTACATCCTGAACTTCTGGCTAGGAAATGAGGTGTACAGATGTTAGAGAGTCATTTGCAAGGAGCCCAACTGTGCAACTTTTATTCACATGAGGTAGTACTCACTCACGTGAATAACCACATTGACCTCACTGCAATCACGGGAATGAGTAAGTAATATTCAGTGTGAGCAATGGTTGTAGAAATGGGTGTAAGAAAAGCTGATGTCTTTCTAAACAGGGAGACTGAAGGAAGGATCCTTTTGTTTCATGGTTAAATTAAAAATGTGGTCACAGGGAAGTATCTGGCAGGGTTCATCCCGCTCTCTGAATATTGCTAACCCATCCCCATTCCAGGATAACTCACTCAGGGTTCTTGGAATTGCCATTAGTCCCACTGCTATTTCTAGTGAGCTCTCTGCAAACCCAGCGTGAACTGATGTGAACGTATATAAAACCTTGAGCCTCAACTATTAATTAACAGCAAAACTGACTATGGGAAAAATAGATTCATTTGAACTTATCTTCAGGGCCTGTGAGCTTATGAGACTCTATTTTGGCACACAAAAAATTACAAAACTGTTTTGAATAAGACTGGAAGACTTTGAACAGCTCTAGTCATTTCCCACCAGTCTGTGATGACTCACTTACCATCACCCTATGCACTATAAATGGCTGACATGGACTGTCTGTCTGTGATGATGTACCCTCAGTCGTACCCATCTCCACATTCCTAAAATAATCAATGTACACTGTTTTGATCATGCACAAAGACACTCTGTACAAGCTGACTTTCAAAAAAGACTGACCACACAAATTCCTCCCATGAACTCAAATTTGTTGTCATAGTGTATAAATATCCTTTGGAAGTCTTTTCACAATGGAATATTCTTTGCAAAATAAATTAGTAGAAAGCTAAGATGTCCAACAGCTACACAAACTCACAAGAGATTCATACATGTGCAATGAAACAAGTGATGACCTTTTAGGAAACAAACTGCGTACTGAAAATAAAAAAAATCCCAAAGCTCTCAACACCACTGCCTAGAATCAGCACTTGGTTATCTTTGACATGCATTGATGTCTTTAGGGGGTGATTTTCAATTACACAAATAGGAGCTAAATGCCCATCTCCCCTGGGAGTTGGACACCCAACTGTCCCTTGTGCCAGTGATAACTGTCCCTGTAATGCTCACCTTTCGCGAGCACCTCCTGGCCGAGCATGTGTTGCAGTCTCTCTATGTGTTTGTGGTGGTTCTTGAGTGACTCAGGCCTCCAGCTGAGCCACACACAGTCTGTCTGTAATAAAAGTAAAGCAAATTCCTTCTGGGGTATAAGTCCAACCAATCCTATCTCAAAACCCTCAGTAATGTCTCTTGTTTTGCAGCCCTATCTCTGGTAGGCTTGCCAACTTTCTGCTCACACAAAACCAAACACCCTTGCCCCACCCTCTGCCCTGCCCCTCCTCTGAAGCCCTGCCCATGTCCTGTCCCTTCTCTGAGGCCATGCCTCCACTCACTCCACCCCCCTCTCCTCACCCTCTCACTCATTTTCACTGGGCTGGGTCAGGGGTGTGGGAGAGGGTGAGGGCTCTGGATGGGGGTGCAGGCTTTGGGTTGGGGCCAGAAATGAGGAGTTCAAAGTGTGGGAGAGGGCTGCAGGTTGAGGCAGTGGGATGGAATGCGAGAGGAGGTACAGGCTCTGGGCTGGGGCTTGGGATGCAGGAGCGGGTGAGGGCTCTGGCTGGGGGTGTAGGCTCTGGGGTGGTGCCAGGGATGAGAGGTTTGGGGTGCAGAATTGTGCTCTGGGCTGGGATCAAGGGGTTTGGAGGGTGATCAGGGCTGGGGCAGGTGGTTGGAATCCAGGAAGGGGGTTGGGGTGCAGGCTCCAGGCAGTGCTTACCTCAAGCAGCTCCCAGAAGCAGCAACATGTCCCCGCTCTGGCTCCTATGTGAAGGTATGGCCAGGTGGCCCTGCGCGCTGCCCAGTCCACAGACACCACCCCCGGAGCTCCCATTGGCCGGGAACCATGGCCAATGGCAGCTGCGGGGCAGCGCTTGGGGCAGGGGCACCATGCGGGACAGCGTGGGAGACATGCCAGCTGCTTCCCGGGAGTTGCACGGAGCGAAGGCTAGCAGGGAGCCTGCCAGCCCTGCTGCACAGCACCACCAACCAGACAGTCAACAGCGCAGTCAGCGGTGCTGACCAGTGTAGCCAGGATCCCTTTTGGACTGGGTTTTCCAGTCGAAAACCTGATACCTGGTCACCCTAATCTCTGGGCTTTCTCCTCAATCAGTTCAACAGGGCCTATCACATTACCTTGGTTTGAACTGTCTCAGCACCTTCTGGGCTCTCTCAAATTGTCCCTGCTCTTCAAGCAGTCCTGGTGTGGGGCACATCCCGCAGGGCTCTCTCCCTCTTTGTCTCTCTGGGCCCTTTTGGCCCCAGTTCTTCAGCTGGGCCACTAAAATAGTTCATTTCCCCTTCTGGGATGTATCAAAACTCCAGGCTACTTTCCCAGTGGCTGGTGGGGTGGACTTGGGCCCGGCCTCTACTCTGGGTAGGGGGCCTAGGGACCCGATAGATAGCAACCATTTGCTATGTCCCTTTAAATAAACTGCAATGCTGCTACAATTCCCTAGGCCACTTCCCCATGGCTCCAGCACATTCTTCACCTTACCTCAGGGCCTTACCCTGATGGAGTCCCAGCAGCCAGCCCAGCACACCATCCACTCTCCTCCAGTTCTAGCTAAGAACTGAACTCCCCCTGGCCCTGCAGCTCTTCTTATACTAGCCTGCTGGCTGGGCCCTGATTGGTTGTGTCCCACATAGCCACTCTTGGCGACTTCGAGGACCCTCTCCACTGGCTTTTTGGAGCGAGGTGTGGCAGGGCCATGAGACCTCCAGCAGGGGGCCTCAGAGTGTCTGGTATACCCCATCATAGTCACCCTATATTTTTGTGACCACTGCTTCTCTTTTTTCTGAATAATGAGCAAAAATATTTTCCATTGGCCTCACTGAAGATGGCAGGGTTTCAACAGCACTGGTTGAAGTTCCATTTAACTTGGAACTGTCAAAAATGTTAAACTCTTACAGATCCACAGTGGATTTCCCAGCTATGCAAAATTAAATACCAAGAAAGGCCCTAAAAGAACCATGATCAGAGGTGTTCTTCTGGGCAAGAGAGGTAGGAGATGGGCAAACTGTAAAGGTGGTACCTTTGTGCCCCACAGAGCACAACTCCAGCAAGATCAGTGCACCTTAGTGCAAAGAGTGCATTGTATATGGGGGTGGAGGGTGGAGTCTGATGGGGCCAGTGGATTACTTAGCAAAAGCCCAAAACCCATCCAAGCAAATAAGGGACACAGGGCCTGTGGAGTGAAAACAGCCCTGAGGCTGCAGAGTGGCTCTCCATGTCTTATGGGTGACAATTCTATATCCCATTGCACCTCCTCAGTCCATAGAACATTTATTCAGTTGTGACTTGAGAAATGGTTGGTGGTTTCTAAGATAGTAGTGCTCTGTCTGGAGAAACTTCAGGATGACTAGGCACTGGAGAGCTGACAGTGGGACCCAGAGGTTTGGGACTTCTCACTTCACAGTAGAAGGCACAGGCCCATGAATTGGTGAACAGTTTTGTGCATTAACAACTTTGCAAAGCAAAAATAAGGATTTCTGCCTACTTCTCATTATTTGGGAATTGATTCATAGAGTATAAGGAGCTTTTTGCCCACAAGGAAAGGAACAGCTTTCCATTGTGACCTAGTCGTCCTTTACTGGCTCTGAAGGAAGAAACTAGCAAAATAATATCATGAAGCATAGAATATGATGGATGATATACCAAGGCCGAAAGTGAAACTTATGTATTGTACTTTAGAATAAGAACCACTCTTGCCAACTTTCACACATTAAATAAGCACCCGCACTTTCACAATAAGCCAAAAATCAAGCTAATCACATTTCAAAACAAGACCAAAACAAGCTAATCCCTAAGAACCCCAACACTCTATGTGACCAGATTCCCCCCGTTCCCCGTGTGCAGTCTGGGACTGTGGTGGGCCCGCTGTACACCCCTGACTCTCTCCCCTCTTTGCTGCTGCTTGCCCCTTGCCCCTGCTTGCCAGGAGCCGATCAAAAAAAAAAACAACAACAACTAGCCACCAAATCAATTAAGCCAAAAACAAGGCCAATTTCTGCATTTTTTCCCACGGATCTGGCATGTCTGATAAGAACATGCATGTGGATAATTTGACCTCATCTGTGGTTCAGGACAAGTTTTGCATGTAGTCCGAGTTTGAAACTGTTCTCGCTTATTTGTATTCAAATAAAATATATAAAATATTTCTTATGACAAAAGGAATTTTAGAGCTACTTTGGAGTTTGGATAAGCATGAAATTCAGGACTGAGCTCAAATATTGTGCCACAACCATCTCATTGATTGAACTCATATTTGTTGCAGAGAGTGAAAAGGACAATAAACATGGCATGAGATGTGACAGCTGCCATATTGGCAGACACAGCAGGGATTGGACTAAACCTCCAGAGCCGAAAGCATGATACTCTCTCTATAGCTTCAGCTAAAGGAAAAGGCTCTTAAAGTGAGAGCGGTAACACATTCACATCCTCTGTGGATCAGGGACTGAGGGGGGTCATGTAACCAGTAGGTTATACATACATGGGGCATAAAATCAAGATATGATTGAAAATAAGGCTTGTGACATTTGGAAAGGAGAAAGGCTACAAGGGGACTTGATTGAGATGTTCAAAATTGTATAATGAAAACTGATAATTCTTTCCTTTTTACCCTGCCCAATAATATGAGAAGGGGAGATATTAAGGTGTTAAAAATAAAAAAAAATCAAGAAATACTATGTAATACAGAATATAGTCAATGCATAGAATGGCCTCACAAGATATCTTCAAATCATAATATATCTGGAGTTAAAAAGGATCTGAATAGGTTTATAGCCATCCCAATGCATTCCTTGAAGCACCATTCATAGTCCTTCCATAACTCCAATTACTTCAGCAACTAAATGTGTAATCTAATGAATACAAAAACAAAGAAAACAAACAATTGTCTTTTTAAATCCAGGTATCAATAAATTAATATAGAGTCAGTCACATTTAAGATCTGAAGCATTCCAATTTACGCAATACTAGCAGTGGCAACCGTGTATTCTGGGTGAAAGACCAGAAGAAAAAAGTAGCTTAGTCAGAAGAAACAACAAAAGCAACAAAATAGTATAACTTGTGCTATTGGCACCTTCAAAGTGAGTGCCATCCCAATCTGCTGTAAGCGTCCTGTGATATATTCTGCAGACTTAGCAGCCACAACGCATCTAGTGCACCCATCATCATAGGTTCTTGGCTTCAGCGTATGCATATATGACATGCAGATGTTTGATTTTGCACTTGTTAACTAACCAGATTTTGTTGGCATTTACCTACATTGTTTATAGAGAGAGAGACGCTGATCAAAATGCCTATTCTATGCAGGTCAGATTAATAATCCTCAGCCACAACCTTGCTTATTGCACAAAGAAAACTCCACTATGATTCTAGCAACTCTTGAAAAGGAGGGTTGTAACAGGACTGCAGAATAACAAAAGCCACAATTGCAGCACAGCAGTGACATCCCAATGAAGTCCGCATGCTTCACTCACAGAGAAAAGGAAATATTGCTTGAGCATTCAGAGCATGGGAGACTCCCATCAACAGATACCTTACTGACATCACCGTTATCTAATGAAAGTCGGCTCGCCTCTGTAACAGAGGAAAACACTTACAGGATAATGAGAGAACCTTTACTGGGAAATCATTTATTAAAGCTGACTACTGCTTTAACAAACCTTGTTGTAGACTGCCAGCACAGTTGCACTGAGAAAGCACTGCTTTGCAAGGAAGATAGTGTTCATACTGACTGATAGCCCCTTCATACTTGTTCTTTTAAACATATCACCCACCATTTCCTAAATACTAAACCTCTTTAAAGCATGTTACATGAGCTTTCCTTAGAGGTAAAGTCACTGATAATGCTCCATTATGCTTACAGGTAAGGAATTCACTTCAGAGGAATCCACTTATAACGAATGAAGGTCTTTGTTTACAGTGAAATCCCGATGAACTTTCATCTGCTTTTAATGAACTTCACTCCACTTATGGGTCTCCTGTCTTACACTTAGATTGAAAGCTTTTTAGGCAGGAACCATCGTTTTTAGTTCTGTGTTTGTACAGCACCTCACACAAAGGGGTCCTGGTCCGTGGCTAGGGCTCCAAGGCACTGCAGTATTACAAATAAATAATAACAATAACAGTGCTTACACATACCCTTGCCCACAGTGGAGAAGGTCTCTGCACTGGTTCCATGGAAGGAACCCGAAGACATGGCTTTCTGTTTATATGGCAAAGTGCCCCAAAATTCCCACAGAAGGAACAGAGAGCAACTATTCTAGCCTATGGACTAAACAGAAGCCACAAAGAGGCTGGAGGATAGGTTATTTTCCCCCTCACAAATCCTGCCATGCTCCCCTCACAAAGCCCAATAGTTTGTTTTTTCTCTAGGGAGTTAGTTGAGGTCTGAATTTCTCCTCACACTCTGGCTATATCCTATGTACATGCACCGAGTAAATTACTGAGGTTTACACGAAGGGTGTTTTGTTTTCATTTGTGGCACATGCTGTAACTTGTGACCCAAGTTTCTTCCTACCCTTAGCGAATGTGTGTGCCAGGCTTTGTGATGCTACTGGGACAGTTGTTATAACCCAGTCTGGTCACCTATAGAGTTTTACTTATTCTGCAATTCCTCTGCATTAAGCAGTATTCTTTTATTTCCTGGAGATTGCCAGGTGGAGACACCAGGCAGAAATCCAGAGATTATATACATTAAGGTCACAACTTTAACCCATATTCATCTATACTTTTGGTGAAAGGGTCACTCCTCAAATAAGGCTTTGTTTCCTGACTCATGTATATGTGAAGTTTGGGTTCTGTTTCTGTGCTGACCATGCCTGCCTCAGCCCACTGCAACAAAAGCAGAGAAGGATTAAACCTTAGAAGTAGAGCTTTGAAACACTCAGTGTTTTCAGGTTTCAGAGTAGCAGCCGTGTTAGTCTGTATTCGCAAAAAGAAAAGGGTACTAGTTGCACCTTAGAGACTAACCAATTTATTTGAGCATAAGCTTTCATGAGCTACAGCTCACTTCATCGGATGCATTCAGTGGAAAATACAGTGAGGAGATTTATATACACACAGAACATGAAAAAATGGGTGTTATCATACACACTGTAAGGAGAGTGATCATTTAAGATGAGCTATTACCAGCAGGAGAGTGGGGGAGGGGGGGAACCTTTTGTAGTGATAATCAAGGTGGGCCAGTTCACTGGGGTTTGCAGAAATGTTGTTTGCATTGCAGTTCAGATGCATTCACATCCCCTGAATCTGAATGAGCCTGAAAAAACTCCAAGTGAAACTCAGCTGAAACCATGAAATTTCACCTGTTTTGGGTCACCATTCAAAGGTATAACCCAGGACCCCTTTCTTGTGTCTAGCTCTCTATCCTTCTCTGGTTTTCTTTTTTCAAATCCTCCCTTGATCTAGCCTGGATTTTGTTACCTTTATTTTATCTTTATTTTACTCCTCTGTCTCAGTGTTTCTCCTTTATCTCTTCCACTCCATAGTCACTAGTCTCTTTGTCCTCAGAGGTATGCACTGATTTGTCTTTTAAGCCCTTGTGGTTTATTTCTATGTATGTTAACAGTTTTCACAGCCATTTTAATGCCACAGGAAGCTATTTATGGGGCTAAAATAAAATGAAACTGAGGACTTTGTATAATATTTCTGTGCCTGGATGATGGCAATGCCATGAGAAGCTAGGATCTCATGCTAGGTTGGCCCTGTAAGTGGCTCAGCACTTATTTTAATCAGAACCACATATCAGTAATTATGGGAATGCCTTTTGGTTAAATGCCTTTTGTGAACATCAGTGGGAGACACTGTCCCTTCAGGGTATTCTAGACAGTGTGTTTTAGGAGGTAAGTGACTGTGGCAATTCCACAGCTGTTCTAAGGAAGCAGAGAAGAATAGATACAATATGGCAAAGAGTCAATTTGCCAAATCAAAGTGGAAGTGAAAATTCTCCTAAGGCGAGAATATAAAAAAAGTGTCAAAGCAGCATATTCAAACAAGCCATTTTAAATTGCCCCATTCAAAAACCATTCATTTACCCATCTTCAAAAGATAAATGAAATTATATCCTTGAAAAAGATGGCTGAACTTATTTAGAACGAAACATATGTTGAGAAAGCTGAACAAATATTGGACAAACAATTAAAGGAACACAAAAGGAAAATGAACTCACTCTAAGCATTGCATAGAGCTATGGGGTATGTGGAGGAATTCGTCCATGAAATTCAATTAGAATTGTAAATGCATTTAAGCATTTCTGTGAAATGGAAAATAAATGAACTCTCCTGCATTTCAATAGTAGGAACAACAGTACTTGTTTCATAAAGACAAAAATTGACATATGTAATTTGGAGACACCATACACATTAACCTAAATGTAAGTGCATAAAAGGTCCACCAAGCTAACAGTCTCATCCATCTAGGATGTATGAATCTAAGGTCATCTCAAATGACAGGACTTGTAAAATAATCAATCAACCCAACAAAATCCCCAGGACAAGACACAAAAGGGATTGTCTACACTTAAAAAAGTTTGCCAGTACAGATATTCTTATAGAACAATTGAACTCATAATCATTAAGGTCTAGTGCAACTCTTCGTGCCTGGAAAGTTGTGGTCTTCCAGAAGAATTGAATCAGTGAGTTTAAGCAGTTTAATAATATTTCACAAATGCGGTATCCCTTATTTTAATATTAACAGAGCACTTTTTACCCCAGAGAGATGGATCACTTTCATAACATTGATATGCAGCCACTTGTGGGGTGAAACAAACCAGCTGTTTAAGGGCTCACAGCAACATTGCGGCTTCAGGCCAGAAAATGAAGAATATTGCATCCAATTCAAACTACAGAGGGAATTTAGGCAGGAATAATCTGATTATCTACTGAAGTTCACACTTCCAGGAGCACAGTGCACTCACAGAGGTATGTGCATTAGTTACTGAATTATCAGCCTGATTCTGTGCACTACCTGCATTTCCATGAAGGTCTCTCATCTGAATACCAATCTGGTCCAGCAGTGCTTTCACGATAGAGCAGAGGTGTGTAGTGACTATACTGATATAGGTGCAGGCACCATTAGGAGCCACAAATACCAAAGGAATTCAGATACAAGCACGTACCATTTACCAGACTCAGCAAGGGATTGTGAGTTCAAGTAAAGTCTGATAGTGGCACCGATACCACAAGCAAAATCCCATTGTCAGAGTCTGGCACAAGGTTTTATCTATGCTCCAGACTGAACATAATGCCATCTCCTGCTGGCCTAGGGAATCACAAGCTGGAACCACAGAGAAATCATGAGTCTTTTATATGACAGGACAGAGCTATTTTTCTGCCTGTGTTCTTATACTGGTGCCCAACATTGACTATTTTAAACTTTTTTTTCAGCCCTGATGCTTCCAGGATTTCTGATTTATCATGATATCATTCGCGTTCAACTGTCTTAAGCAAACAAAGGCCTATGTGAACACCACAAATTCACAATTGTGAATAGAAATACAAATGATCATTGTTCAAACATGTATATAACAAGGTGAAAGGCTAGACTATTAGACACTGAAGAAAGAAATCCATTAATTGAATAACTACATCAAAACAGAAAAAAATAAGTGACATAAAAATGACTTTACCATTAAATTTTCACATGCATGAAAGGTGCATAATCTACTGTAATTCTCTTTATTTATATGGAAATTAAGGTAGCCTAGTGTTGTATCAACCAGGCAAGGTACTAACAAGCTTCAACAGGACTTTATTTTCAAAGTGGAAACCTCTTTACCAAGCTGCTGCTGCACCCTCTCTGTAGCTTTCTCCCAGCCTCTCAACTCCTCCCCACTCCTTCCTGTTTCCTGTCCTTTCAGACTCCCAGCAGCCAGTGCTCCCAATTCTAATAATTACAAGCAACATCTAAACATCACATTCCCTCCTCTCTTAAGAAACTCTCCCAATTAAAATAAACATTATTGTTCCAACCACAGGAACAAATATGAAACAAGACACTATACTGTTGGCAGAAATATTACTCTGAAAACACTGTAGATACTACATAACATAATCTCTAGTCCAGACAGGTGGTTGTCTGGATATGACAGGCCGTCTCTCAAGCCCCAGTTCCAGTGCAATGTCTTGTTGTGTTGGTACTACGGTGACGTCATCCAATCCAGACTGGGTGTTGGCATAATCTTCTCTTGGTGCATAGGCAGGTGCAAGATAAGAAGCATTCCATACCCGCCCATCAGAAAGTTGATAGGTATAAGGTCCCTTCTTCTCTATGATTTTAAGAGGAGCTGTGAATTTATGGTCCCCTTTGTGTAAAATTCCAGGTTTTATTTTAACGAAGGAACCACACTCAAACTTTGGTTCCTTAGCACCCCGCCGCTTGTCTGTGAAAGCCTTAGACTTTGCTTGGTTCTGTTCAACTATTTTTCTCACATCATCCCCAGTTGGGGCATCAGGTCGTGCCTTTAACAATTCAGCAATGTTCAGTTTAGTATTCATCTGTTTCCCATGCAGTAACTCTGCGGGTGATCTTTGTGTTGTGGCATGCCGTGTAACCCGGTATGCTTGCAAGAAATCAGTAGTGAAGGGTATCCACAATCGCCCTTCCAGTTTAGCCATTTGCAAACTCTCTTTCAAACTTCTGTTAAACCATTCGATTTCCCCATTGGCTTGAGGGTAATATAGGGATGACCTTCTGTGTAAAATGTTCCTCTGTGCTAGAAAAGTTTCAAACTCCAGGGAAGTAAATTGACTACCATTATCTGAAACCAGTTCCTTGGGGTTACCTTCCCTGCTAAAAACTGAAGAGAGGAACTTAATTACTATAGCAGAAGAGATTTGCAATGTAAACGCTGCTTCAGGCCATTTACAGAAATAGTCTATTAAAGTGATGGCATAACAGCAGTCAATTGGAGCAGTATCAAAGGGTCCTACAATGTCAATCACCACTTTTTCCCATGCAGATTCAGGAAGAGGAACAGGCTGTAATGGAGGGGTACATGTCACTGCTGTCTTATCATGCATTTGGCAAGTGATACAGGATTTTATGAGTACTTCAGTTTGAGAGCCCATCCTTGGCCACCAACACAGATCCCGTAGTCATTGTTTGGGTTGGACAATTCCTTGATGAGTATTGCGTGCCAGGTGTATGAGTTTTAACTGTAATTCTTCTGGCACAAGGAGCCGGTGTGTACCTTGTAGCACACAACCATCAAACAAAGAAAGTTCATCCCGAACTATAAAATAAGGCAGCAAAACTGGGTCAAGGTTTTTCGGGTGACTGGGCCATCTCTTTTTCAGAAATTCCCATAGTTTTTGTTGAATTGGACACACTGAACAAGCAGCTTGAAATTGTTCTCTTGTAATTGTAGTGAGAGTGCTTGTAATAAGCGCAACCACTACATCCTCATCCTCCGGTGGATCATCTGGTGAAGGCAAAGGCAGGCGAGAAAGGCAATCAGCGACCACATTTTGGTTTCCAGACTTATATTCCAGTTCATAATTGAAAGAGAGAGTAGTCTTGCAGACCATCGAGTAATACGGTATCCTGCTCTTCCCAGTCCTTTCATGGTGAGCAATGTCATCAAAGGGCTGTGGTCTGTGTGCAACTTGAACGTGCGGCCCCACAGGTAAGTTCTCCATTTTTCAGTAGCCCAGACACAAGCAAGTGCTTCTTTTTCGACTGTAGAATATTTTCTCTCAGCATTACTTAGTGTCCTTGGAGCAAATGCAACAGTCCTCTCTGTGTTGTCCTCATGCAGTTGTGAGAGGATAGCCCCCAGTCCATAATCAGAAGCATCAGTAGTTAAAATTGTGGGCAATGCAGGACTGAATAGTGCAAGTACTCAACTATGTACAATCAAGTCATTCACCATTTCTAAACTAGCTTGTGCATCCAGTGTCCACGCTAAAGCTGAACTTCTCTGTAGTGATTCCCATAACAGTTCAATGAAAGAAGCATAATTGGGAATTAATTTTGCATACCAGGAGGTAAGACCCAAGAAGGAACGTAAGGTTTGCAAACCTTTTGGAGGAGAAGCATTTGAAATTGCCAGGATATGATCTGGATCAGGTTTTAGTCCAGCCTGTGAAATTGTATGCACCAGAAAACGGAGTTCAGTTTGTCTAAATTTGCATTTGGACCAATGGAGCTGGAGGCCTGCTGTGCTGATGCAGTTTAGTAAAGACTGCAGGTTATTGTCCTGCTCCTCAGAGTATTTCCAAACATGATAATATTATCCAGATAGCACTGAACTCCATGTTGATTCTTCAGAATCAATGACATCATTTTTTGAAAGGCACTTGGGGCAGATGCGAGACCGTATGGAACATGTTTAAAACGAAACAGTCCTTCATGTGTAATAAATGTTATGAGGTCTCTGCTATCTTCATGCAACATAACCTGGTGGCATGCACTCTGCAAATCAAGAGTAGAAAACATCTTTGCTCCACGGAGCTCTGCAAATACTTCTTCTATGTGAGGAAGAGGATGTCTGTCAATCACAATAGCTTTATTTGGCTCCCTTAAGTCCACACAAAGGTGAATGCCTCCACCCTTCTTCTGCTGCATTACTAAGTTTTCAGAGTAGCAGACTAATACGTGTTAGTCTGTATTCGTAAAAAAAAAAAGGAGTACTTGTGGCACCTTAGAGACTAACAAATTTATCTGAGCATAAGTTTTCATGAGCTACAGCTCACTTCATCGGATGCATGCAGTGCAAAATACAGTGGGGAGATTTTCTCTTATATGAAGCACGGTTGTTTTCTCAATGAGCTGGTCTCTAATCATCTCATCTGCCATATTCCCAAAGTCACAAATTACAGTCAGACTCCTCAAGGAAGCAATATACTGCATTATAGTTTCCCCTGGTTTCTGCTCACGCTGGCGAAATCTGTAGCGATTAGCTACTACATTCACTTTTGGCACAAAAAAATTCTTTAATGCAGTCTCATATTTATCATCTGCAAGGGGAAAAGTGTAAAATATTCCCTGCCCTTCTGCTCCAAGGCAGTGGATTAGCAGAGCACGCTTTCTTACTTCAGAAATCTCTGTAGCACTGATTGCAAGCAGTAAGTCTCAAAAATATGGATTCAGGTAGTAAAAGCAATTGGAGGCTCACTTGGGCTCGGCAGAAAGGGTGCAGGTGGGTTCAGAGGCAGAAGATCCACCCTCATCACCAAAATGTTGTATCAACCAGGCGAGGTACCAACAAGCTTCAAGAGGACTTTATTTTCATAGTGGAAACCTCTTTACCAAGCTGCTGCTGCACCCTCTGTAACTCTCTCCCAACCTCTCAACTCCTCCCCACTCCTTCCTGTTTCCTGTCCTTTTAGACTCCCAACAGCCAGTGCTCCCAATTCTAATAATTACAAGCAACATCTAAACACCACACCTAGTAACTGAAAGTATTATTGCTTTCTGCTTTAATATACTGACCCCTGGCTCTCTGCTGCTGTGAGTCTTAGTCCCAGATGAGCCTTCAGACTCAAGATAAGATTACAGTAATGGAACTCTACACACACACAGTATCACACTCTTTTAAAATAGTTTACAGAGACCCTGGTGTGATTGGTGACTGATTTAAACAAAGAGCTCAAAACATCATGCAAACACATAGTAACAACATGATGTTCTTCACCAGACAGGTGTCTATAACGTATATGTAGGTGCTGGGGGGAGGGGGGGAATTGGATTATGGTACCAGCAAATTTAGGAGAGGATCCTTACTTATAATTAAGGTGGGATTCAGCATACAGATTGTTGCTCAAGTGGAAATTCATAGGCAGGGCATTCATCCCCAACCAGACTGATATTCACCTCTGAACAATCATTTTCCTATAGTCTTCTGAAATATAATCCTTTCTTGTGCCTGCCAAGAGATGGATCTAGCTCTGATTCTTCTGAATATAGTCCAGCTACTTCCACAGACAAATAAGCACTTCTTTTTGCTGCAATCAAACTACTTCTGAAATGGTCAGTTAGTTAGAAATTTAGGCTCCTAAATCCATATTTAGGTTCCTAAATAAAGTGGCCTGATTTTTAAGGTGCTAGGCACTTGCAAATTCCATGGAGTTTAATGGGAATTTTGGGTGGTTTAGCCCCTTTGAAAACCAGGCTGCTTGTATTTAGGTGTCTAACTTTAGGTGTCCAGGTTTAAAATTTCTAGCATTTTAGAAAACAACAGTGATATCAAAGAACTTTAATCCCATCATCCTTCAGACAGGATCTCAGACATGGAAGCTCTTATGCACATTGACACCTTTCTGAACTCGAACACCACATGCATCCCTGCTGCTTTGGCTATTAAAATTTGATTGTGACAATGACTGTGGTGAATGGTCAGTGAAAGAAAAAGGACACTAAATTTCATAGGGGCATAATCCAAAACCAATGGAAATTAATGGGTGCTTTTCCATAGACTTTACTGGGCTTTGGATCAGGCCCTAAGTGCACTTGGTAGAAATATGAAATAATGCTGAATATAAGATGGGTCATAGGTGATTAACAACAGAGCACTTTGGGTACTGTGTCCCCAAGACCTTGAGTCATGGCTCTGGCCCTGATACAGTGAAATGAGTAAACCAAGTGTAGGATGCCATACCCTGATAATTAAGACTGTACAAAACTTGTAAGAAGAGCCCTAGCATAGAGGTAATGAAATCAACCAAATATCTGACTGCAATTTTTCCTCTTGGGTCCACACATGGCCATCAAAAGGAACTACTGTGTGTATATATGATAGCAGAAAATTAATTTTAAATCTAGTCCTAGCCTATACTATACCAAGGCCTAACTAAAGTGTTCTAAAAAAATAAGTTTTAAATATCCTATAAATTCCCCAATCTTGCCAGCTCCTCCCAACTCTATTTATCTTCTCCCTGTAAGAGTTAATGACCCAATGACTTGGTCAAATGCTCCCTTCATCCAAGAAGGGAACTGAGAAAATACTATTCTATAATGTGACACCATGTGAGCAAGGTGACCAAGCACACAATGAGAACAAATAATGTAATTAATAATTTGTGAAAAACCCATAGGTTGAAATATGCTTGTATAGCACCAATCCAGAAAAGCATGTGAGTTGTTGCAATGTCCTGCCTCTTTAAATGGTTGGGCACTGCGTACTCAATGCAGAGCCTCACTTCAGTTTGTTCTTGTTTGGTGTCAGAACAAGAAAGCCATGCCAGCAGATGAAGATATTTAGATCTGCTCCTGCTGTGTTTGTGTCCTTCTCTGCTGGGTCCACATATAACAGTAGACCCTCTGCCTCTAAAGTTAACGAGGTAGTTAAGTTCTTTCCTGGATCATGGTCAGAGTCCATGCTGCACAGTTAGAAATAATGAATCAATTTGGAAAATGCACAATTTGTTCAAAAACAGTTTGAAAAAAAACGGGGGGAGGGATAATTTGGCTGAATTGATCACTATGAATAATTGTCTCAGCTTTAGTAGCAGACATTCAGAATTTCGCCCAGTTTACTTTTTTTCTCTTGTCCCTGATGTGTAGAAGTCTGTAGCAGATCTCTTTGAATGAATAAGGCAAAAAGGCCAGTCATAGATGCACACTGGCAGTTCAGTGAACTTTACATCTGTTCTTGGGACATTCAACTTGCATGTCTGACAAGTGGGAAACAAGCTGAACAAAGATAACTCTAATCTTCCCTGCATAAGCGACATAAAAGGCACTCTAGAAGGAACTGATGTGTGGATTATTAAATTCTTCAATTCATATCAAATCCTTTATTTAATTTTTGTAAGAGTCTACATCCCTAATAAGCTAAGTAGCAAACTCTTTAATTATTACCTTTTACTTACAGCCAGGTTATATTGCAAGTAGACATCTCTCACACAAAACAGTGGTTTATGGATTGTAAATTAATAGCATGACATGACACCTGAGGTAACATTAGCTGCAGTGCACAGCCTATTCCTGGATAGCAAAGACCCTCTGTACAACATATTTATGGCAGTTTATTCTTCCCCACCTTTACTTGGTACTGTGAAATTAGTGGGTGTTAGTGAAATCTCTTTCATTTTTTTGTATGTCGCTGTGATATTTAATCACTTCGGTCTTCATTTGTTGGTGCTTGTTAGCCAGGGGTAAAGGTTCATTATACATTAATAGTTAAACTTTAATATTCACATATGTATTTTCAGACATCTTAATCTATTCAGAGGCTTTTAATTTGTGAAATTTGCTCTGTCTCTAGCCATCAGGGGATTTATTTTACCTCCAATATTGCTAAAGTTTAATCTTTACCCTCCAGTAAAGTTCAAGTCTAAATAGATCTTGCCTTGTCCTCTCTTGGATAATCCCTTTTGCTAGACTTGACCAGGAGACACTGAACTGAAGCATGGCTGCTCAGGTTTGCCCAAACATTGCATGATCTGGGGTCAGAGTGATGAGAAGATTTCATCAATAAGCAGCATAAAATTTTCAAATCAATACAAGACCAGAAAATCTCATGCTTTTTTTTTTTTTTTCAGGAATGCAGAGGAACAATTTTTTTTTCAGCAGAGCTCAAAACTGAAGCATAGAAAAGAAAAAAATTTATGAGGGAAAAACTGCATTTTTTCATCTTTTCCATAAACTGAACAATGAAATATCATTAAAGTAATAAATTATTAAACCAGTCGATAGTTGATTATAAAAAAGCGCCTGGTGCTATTCGTTCACTTTGCAGCATATACCATCAACTACATCACTGTGCTAATACTACAAAATATATGGCAGTGTTTGCTTGGTACAGCAAAAAGCAAGACTGAACTGTCATAATGCGACCTGGAATCTCAGCAAATTCCCCTTAGTTTTAAAGGAGGCAAAAGTCAGGTACTCTTGTCGCTCTTCTGAACACAGAATTTATCAGCTATACACAGTATTGCATGCAGATATTTAGGAGCTGAACTGGATTTTTCTTTCTACATAGCTAATATCCTCTCAATTGATTACAACAGCATGTTTTCTGCTTTTCTGAAGGGTCCACAACTGAGCATAATAGGAAAGTAATGAAAGAATATAAAGTCATGTGCCTATGCTCCACTTGGTTAAATTCATTAGCTACATATAGCCATTGACACACAGAACTCTCACTGCTCTGAAGAACATCTCTTACCATCTCTGTGTGGTATTGGTACATGTTATACCATGTTATGAAGTACAGGTGACACCAGCCAGCCACTCCTATTAGCTTTGATGAGAGTTACACTTGCTTACCTCAGGCCAAATTTGGTCCTCTTCTCATCTGCCAGTTCTTTATCATCAAAGATTCCCCCAGAGCAAGGAACCCCATCATTAATTACTCCACTTCAGGATGAAAAATTAAATTCCACTAGCAAACTCACCAGCTGAAGGAATGAGCACGCCAACACTTTCTGAACGTAACCAGGGATAATGCATTGGTGATCTCCAGAAAACACCATCCTAGCCATTATGGATGTAGAAGCTCTCTACACCAACATTCCACACAAAGATAGACTACAAGCTGTCAGGAACAGTATCCCCAATAAGGTCATGGCCAACCTGGTGGCTGAGCTTTGTGACTTTGTCCTCACCCACAACTATTTCAGATTTGGGGATGATTTATACCTTCAAGTCAGCGGCACTGCTATGGGTACCCGCATGGTCCCACAGTATGCCAACATTTTTATGGCTGACTTAGAACAATGCTTCCTCAACTCTCGTCCCCTAGTACCCCTACTCTACTTGTGCTACATTGATGACATCTTCATCATATGGACCCATGGGAAGGAGGCCCTTGAGGAATTCCACCAGGATTTCAAGAATTTCCACCCCACCATCAACCTCAGCCTCGACCATTCCACACAAGAGATCCACCTCCTGGACACTACTGTGCAAATAAGCGATGGTCACATAAACACCACCCTATGCCAGAAATCTACTGACTGCTATACTTACCTACATGCCTCCAGCTTTCATCCAGACCACATCACACGATCCATTGTCTACAGCCAAGCCCAAAGATACAACCACATTTGCTCCAGTCCCTCAGACAGAGACAAACACCTATAGGATCTCTATCAAGCATTCTTAAAACTGCAATACCCACCTGATGAAGTGAAGAAACAGACTGACAGAGCCAGAGGGGTACCCAGAAGTCACCTACTACAGGACAGGCCCAACAAAGAAAGTAACAGAACGCCACTAGCCATCACCTACAGCCCCCAGCTAAAACCTCTCCAGCACATCATCAAGGATCTACAACCTATCCTGAAGGACGATCCCTCACTCTCATGGACCTTGGGAGACAGGCCAGTCCTCACTTACAGACAGCCCCCCAACCTGAAGCAAATATTCACCAGCAACTACATACCACACAACAGAATCACTAACCCAGGAACCAATTGCTGCAACAAACCGTGTTGCCAACTCTGTCCCCATATCTATTCAAGGGACACCATCGTAGGACTTAACCACATCAGCCACACCATCAGGGGCTCATTCACCTGCACATCTACCATTGTGATATATGCCATCATGTGCCAGCAATGCCCCTCAGCCATGTACATTAGGCAAACTGGACAGTCTCTATGCAAACGAATAAATGGACACGAATCAGACACCAAGAATTGTAACATTCAAAAACCAGTAGGAGAGCACTTCAATCTCCCTGGACACTCAATAACAGGCTTAAAAGTGGCTATTCTTCAACAGAAAAACATCAAAAGCAGACTTCAGTGAGAAACTGCAGAACTGGAATTAATTTGCAAAGTTGACACCATCAAATTAGGCCTGAATAAAGACTGGGAGTGGCTGATTCACTACAAAAAATAATTTTCCCTCTGTTGATACTCACACCTTCTTGTCAACTGTTGAGGATGGGCCACATCTACCATGATTGCATTGGCTTCATTAGCACTACAAACAGTAATTTCCCCTCTGTTGATATTCACCCCTTCTTGTCAACTGTTGGAAATGGCCCACCTCCACCCTAATTGAATTGGCCTCGTTAGCACTGACCCTCCCCACTCGGTAAGGCAACTCTCATCTTTTCATGTGCTGTGTATTTATACCTGCCTACTGTATTATCCACGCCATGCATCTGGTGAAGTGGGTTATAGCCCACAAAAGCTTATGCACCAAAAAATGTGTTAGTCTCTAAGGTGCCACAAGGACTCTTTGTTGTTTTTGCAGATACAGACTAACATGACTACCCCTCTGAAACCTCATTGTTTTTGATGAAAAAAATGGTTATAGCAAAAATTAACAAAATTTGCTGACAACTCCTGCCAAGGGATGTGGATGTCACCCAGTTGCTGAGCTATGACATGATTGCATTCTTGAGGTAAAAGGAAAAGGAGTACTTGTGGCACCTTAGAGACTAACCAATTTATTTGAGCATGAGCTTTCATGAGCTACAGCTCACTTCATCGGATGCATACCGTGGAAACTGCAGCAGACATTATATACACACAGAGATCATGAAACGATACCTCCTCCCACCCCACTCTCCTGCTGGTAATAGCTTATCTAAAGTGATCATCAAGTTGGGTCATTTCCAGCACAAATCCAGGTTTTCTCACCCTCCACCCCCCCCACACACAAACTCACTCTCCTGCTGGTGATAGCCCATCCAAAGTGACAACTCTCTTCACAATGTGCATGATAATCAAGGTGGGCCATTTCCTGCACAAATCCAGGTTCTCTCACCCCCTCACCCCCCTTGAGGTAAAAGGTTGCTTGACTCAGTCTCAGTGACTTCAGTTAAACACTTTTGTGTTTTTTTAAAAGCTTTTCCTCACTGCCTGGGTCTCTTTATATGATGATGCAGATGTTCCAGGGAACAGTGCCTAGTTTCTGATTGTGTCATAGTGCTAGCTAAGGAGGCAGACATACGGGCATCACCAGCAGGTGGGGGAGATAGCCTCTTAACTACCATGACTGGAAGCAGAAGGGGAGGTGACTGCAAAAATTAACAGAGCACCAGGTCCCTGGTGGACACGGCAAGCTGAGCTGCCAGGAGGGCTTCCTGCCTCCTGAAGCCAGGTCACTGAAGTTTGGAAGATATAAGCAAGAACAAAACCCCATTTCTGCATCCATCACTTGAGAGATTAAAAGGACCAGAGCTCTTGACCTCACCGAACATTGTATCTTTCATGCAAGGGGGTTAATGTCGCAGGGAATATCGGTGAGACACCTGGTTAGGCAAAGATTGTAACTTGCTGCAATTAAGTTTTAGTCTTAGAAGCATATTTTACTTGTGATTGTTTGTAACCATTTCTATCTTAATGCCTTATCTTGGTGTCACTTAAACCAATGATCTCTTGTTTAATAAACTTTTTTTATGTTTACTATAAGCCAATCACTTTGACTGAAATAAAACCCCTGTTAAATTAATGAGCTGATGTTTACTGTCTCTTTAATTGGCAGAGGCCCTGGAGGTTTTTCACCTTCCTCTGTAGCATGGGGCACGGGTCACTTGCTGGAGGATTCTCTGCTCCTTGAAGTCTTTAAAACACGATTTGAGGACTTCAATAGGTGAGAGGTTTTTCGCAGGAGTGGGTGGGTGAGATTCTGTGGCCTGTGTTGTGCAGGAGGTCGGACTAGATGATCATAATGGTTCCTTCTGACCTTAGTATCTATGAATCTATGAATCTATAATGGAGCAGCAAACTTAACTTCTGTGAGTATTCCAGGAAAGGGCAGACAGTTTGGAGGAAATATGGTGCTGAGCAGGGGCTTTGGGGCCACCCTGCAAAAAGTAACTGGGCAGTGGAAGCCTGGGTATGAATTGTTTGGTGTCACGGCTCTAAGCCAGAGCAGCATAGCATTTAAGGCACCCAGAGTTGTAGGGCAGAGTTAGCATTTAAGGCACCCAGAGTTGTAGGGCACAGTTAATGGTTGAACCCATAAGTGTCACAGTGTTTTATCTTAAACAATATGACCATTTCCCCTAATGGTGGTGATAGTAATCAGGGAAAGATGGTGGATATCTGCAGCTCTGAAAATTAAGACTGAGTGCATTTTCTAATGAACTTCTGCTCCCCACCCCCCCAGTATGTTCCAGAGATACAAATTTTCTGCTCAGTAATTGTGCCTGTAAAGTAAACTCATTAGCAAAGAATGTGCAGGTAAATCCAACCTGTGTTTTTTCCCCTGTGCTTAAAATAACTCAGTTCATCAGATGAAGCTCAGTAATGGTGTCATTCTTGATGTAATTTACACAGGGGTGAATATGGATTGTAACTGCAAAGAACTAACCAGCACTTTTGATATAAGGTTGACATGATCTAGGAGAGCCATTATTTGCACATGCCAAAGAAGTCTTGGAAGACTTCATAAAGAAAGGACTAACTCATCATATGATGTACCTTTGCAAAACAACAAGGAAGGGACATGAACAATTAAAATGTATTTCTTGGTAATATTCCAGCCCTTTGTTGTGTATTAATTAGAATTTATTGTTTTTGTGACTTTTGAGAACGTGTTTGCTTTGGTGGCTTTACAGCCTGCAATCAGAAACTATGCCATGCCTTTCAAAGCTGGTTGTCTATTGACATAAACGTAATACTTCTTTCAGCTTAACAATGTAAAGCTGAACATTTTTCCTTCATTTAAGCTGTGCCATTTGCAGTTAAGACAGAAATAAATAAATAAAAAAGAATAAAAGAGTATTCACTATTTATGTTTAACAGGTTTTTACTTCAATAGATGGAGTTGTTTCATTTTTTGTGTTTTGTCTCATTTTCCTGACTATTCTTTTTCAACCAAATGGAAAGGACAAAACAAACAAACAAATAAATACAACACAACACACATATATGCCGTAGACTTTTGAAAAAAGAAACTGCCGGGGTGTTTTTGTTTTGATCCAGCTGCAAGTATCACAGCTGGACACTTCAGAAAGAAAAGGAGAGAACAAGTGATTTGTAAAGGAACTCAGTGAAAATCTTCCATACGCGTATATTCAAAAGGCTGTGACTTCTACAAATGTAGTTTTGATGTCTTCTTATCAAACTCTTCCATATAATTGCATTTGTCATAAATCACTTGATAAATCAACCTGTTATTAAATTCATTTATTAGAAGAGAAAACGGATCATTGGATTTTTTTAGGCTATTCACCTCTGTCTATATTTGAGAGAGACAATGTAGGCGGGGCAATATCTTTTATGGGAGAAACTCCTGCTGGTGGAAGGCACAAGCTTCTGAGCTACACAGAACTCTACATCAGGTCTGGGGAAGGAAGCAGCTCCATTCACCTTATCTGTCTCATATCCTGGGACCAACATGGCTACATCATTTCTCTACATTTGTAATGAATTTTATTATACTCAGTTTTCATATCAAACATGACATACTATTTGGTGTGGACAGACAGACTCTACCCTATCACTGTTAGAGTTCCTCCTTTTTCAAACATCCTGAGAAGAAGAATATAATGTCCAAATTATGATACCATTATTCTTGTTGAATAGAACCTTAAGTCAGCAGCAGTACCAGTGAAGTTACTGGAGGTACTAGGGGTGTGATCGAGTGTGTGAAAATCTGGCCATAAATGTTGGTTTCCACTGACAGACAACAAAGTCTAGTGATCATTGTGGTTGTTGCCATTTGGTTAATTATGAAGGTGTTGGTCATAATTCCCCAGCTGAAGTTACATTCTGAAACAAGCTTATATGAGTACAGATCAGGGCTTTCGAGCAGAGCCCAGAGCTGGAGCGCGGGGCAGCTCCAGAGCAGTGGAGCTGCATGTTTTTGCCTGGAGCTGGAGCACAGCTCCAAAGCCCTGGCACAGATTTCTGCATTTTTCTCTCTGTGTGTAAATGGCCTTTCCTTATGAAATCTCACAGAAGGTTAGGGTTTTTTTTAATGCTTTTTGGACTTTTTCCATAATTTTGTGTAATAAATTTGTAATAGTGAGTGTTTTCAATTATCCTCTGGCTGAAATTTGACAGGGTTTCTCATGGTAGTTATTTTTGCTTTTGATCCCCATGCAAATCCTGGAAACAACATTGTCTCTCTGCACGAGAAATAGGAAAGCCCTCAATCTTGAGCATACTAGGTTCAATGGGTCATTTTTAAAAGCAAATATTTAGGATAAATATAAAAAACACTCCTTCTATATACAAATATACTGCAGTCAAATTACACTTAGACAATTTGCTGGAGAAGGAGAAAATTTCATACTATTAATGAGAGGGGTCAATGGGCAAACATATTCAGCAAACATCCCTCCCCAAAATGCAGAGCCAAAATTTTAAGGCCAGGTGGGAACATGATGATCATCTAGTCTGACCTTCTGCAGAACACAGGCCACAGAATCTCACCAAGTTATTACTTCATCAAGCCAATAACTTCTAGTTGAGCTACAGCCCAAATAGGGATGACCAAAATTTATTACAAATTTCCAAAGGCATCAACTTTTTTGTAGGAGTAATTTTAGCTGACCAAGGGTGTTTCTCATATATTATCCAAGAATTCTAACTATTGTACTCGTCATTGTATTAGATGAATGTTGATATTGGGCTCCAAGATAAGCAATTAAAAAAAGAGTGTTTCTCTTTTTGAGGTGATTTTTTGCTTTATTCTGCACTAGCTAGAAAAACATGCATGCAGTTAAGAGCTTAAAGAAGTTAATTGCTCCCTAAAATATTCACAATGTTTTAGCAGTAATCAATCTACTTTGGGAGGCTTCTCAAAATTTAGGACGTTAATGGCATCTAGTATTTCCTAAGAGAGCAGGGAGGTGGAACACCAGAAATAATGGTTATCATTTCATTTTTAGAAAGCATTTTTCAATAATTGTAGATTTCTGTAGTGATTAGAAAGCAATGCAAAAACCCAGGTTGAACTGATCTGTCTTCATACCTGAAAATTTTAGTGCTGATGAGTGTATTGTCTTATAAAGTCCATTTTTAAAATTTGTTAACCTTAATACTGGCCTGTATTGAAGTCCTTAATGCTGTGTTACATGGATAGAACTAGCTTCATCTGTTTCTCAGAACACCAGCTGAGTATTACTCCAATTTATCCCTTCCTTAATAAATTTTTCTTGTAGTCCTAATCAAAATGGATTTTCTGGTCACTGATAATCTCTGCTAATTGCAATCTAAATGAGAATGTTTTTATGCAGTAGCTCTATATCTTATGAACATTTACAAATAGCCTCTAATGCTTTAAAATGCTCTTCTAATGCTCTACTTTTTTATGCACACTCTTTTATTCTTACTGTTGAAGTGGCTTATGTATATGTGCACCACGCCCCTTTGCTGACTAGATTCAGCATTGCTCAAGACTATCATTGGCCCCGTACTGCTAACACAGATGGTTCATTCGCTAAAGTGGTTTAGAGTTGCACTTTTTGGAACAGCAGGATCCCATTGCCAACATTAACTGGGCTTTAAAAGCTAATGGTCATTACCTTGAATTGCTCCTAAAAAGAACTAACCTCCATTTTAGGGCATGCAGCTCTGACATGGTGTGCTATTATTGCTCTACCTTACCTGAGAGGTCAACAATGCCATTGTGCACCAGCTGCAGCTGCGTAATGGCCCATTGGGGTACCCCCACACACGGCATTGCAGTAGGCAAGCCTAGAGTTAGCACAGGCATGTATGACAGTGGCAAGATCCATGCAATGTCTAGGCCAGCTGATTATTGATATTATCTGTGGATTTAGGAGAGAGAAAGCTAGTAAGATTGAGAGTGAAAACCCTTTGGCAAATGGAGAACAAACATCCCCTTACACAGAAGCCAGTGGTACTTAGGAAGCCACTGTGTCAATACATCTTTAATACTCTGGGTACAAAAGCTAATTATTAATGTACTACATGTGGCTTTCCTAATAATTCTCTCTGTAGGAAAAGAAAGCACAATATTTCTATTCAGGCTTTGTGTGACAAGAGCACCCATATGATAGGACAAAAAAGAAATAAAGCCCTCACACATTAAACAACTCTTCGGTGTTTCTAACACTAAACAAGGAGACGTCCAATAGGGTGGACTGTAGTTGTATAACACATACTCAGTATGAGCTGAGATTATATGCCTGGACTTCTCAAATCGATCTGTGAATTAAAGACTGCCCACACCACATATTTGGACTGGAAAAGAAACATGCTAGAATCATTCATACTAATTTTTACACCATCTGTACTTATCCCTACCCCTATTTTCCCTTCCTGCTCCCCCAAAGAAGAGAATGGTGGAAAAGACTCTTCAAAGCTTATATCTTCGTGATGCTTTTAGTACATGACCAGAACATAGATTTTAAAAATTCACTCTTCTATCAGCATTGAATGTGCCTGATCCCTTCTGAGCTTGCTTCTGAATAACTCACAAATTATCTTGGATAAGAGGCATTTGTTTCTTGTTGCTTTCTTAAAACTGTAACATCATCAGACCACTGAGCTCAATTTTTACTAGTAACCACTTAAGTTATATGCACCAATGATCACGTAAGCATGAAAAGCAGGTCTAAATTGCAAATCAGGCTTAAAAATTAGTAAATTTTGAAAGTGAAATAGAAGTAAGTAGGATGTATTAAGAATTTATTAATGCATTACTATCACTCCTAGAAGCAGGGAGCTGAAAAAGAGAAATGTTGTCTAACAATTTTTTTAAATCTACAGATTTTCTTCCACCTTGGAACGACTAGGAGCACAATTTTATGAATGTTTATGGATTTTATTTATAAAAATATTTCCCCATGTATTTTTATTCTCTTTAGTTTTTATTTCTATTAATACTTCACACCTTCTCATATAATTTGCACAGTAGGTATTAAATACCATGTTCTAGACACACAATTTCCTGAAAGAATGTATATCTCCCCTCAGTTTCCTCAGCTTAGAAAACTGAAGTGGTAGATATAAGGCAGGAATAGTAACTTCAGAGAAAGTCAGTGCCTGCATTGATAAAGACAGAGGATCAGCTGGTTCATATCTGTATGTGAGTTGTAATCAGTCACAACACAGATTATCTGTGTGCAGCCTTATGGGGAGTGTCTATATTTCATGGAAAGCTAATAAAACTCTTGATTTCGCCTTAGAAAATATATGTAAATAATCAACAGTCATGGGCTTTTTTCCAAAAGTTTTAGGGAAACCGGTAGCAACAATCAAACCAAGCCAAAATAAGAACATGAGGAAAATAAAACACACAAACAGTGAGATCTGAAATATCCAATGTAAAGACTCTCAGTAGCTAGTATTTATGTATGAATTTTTCATGGAAAATGAAGTCCATGTAGCTTAAAAGTGTAAGCGAGTTGTACAGTGAGTAAACAAGATCTGTATAATGTCTAATTAAACAATCCTTAAGCACTGTCTAACTTCATGTTAACTACCATGGGGTGAAACTTGAAAGTTTAGTTTCAGTTTGGATAATTATCCAAAAGTTCATCTTAGCAGTTCACCAGATTTGATTGCAGTTGGAAATACTGGGTTTGGAAGCACCAGTTTGGTGGGTTTATCATTACTCTCTGCTGGCATCTTATAATCATGCACAGTAAGGATACCCTCAGCAAATTCAGAGACCTGATGCTTTTCCACTGTCTCAAGGAAATGATAATAATTGTAATGATATTTACATCCATGCCGGGTACAACCATGATATGTGCTTTCAGTATGTCTCTGTGTAGCCAGACAGCCAGCCCCCCCTCAGACCAGCATTGCTGGAAACACAGGAAGAAGCCGGAACAGGGCACTTAACATATATTCCAGCACAGCCTTTGAAGCTGTGAAAGCACAGGTGTGCTGCTACAATGTGCCTCTGGGAACAGATACAACGATTAAGCTCACAGCAGGCAGAGGCCCTGTGACAGACATGGCTCTTAGCCCCTACTAAATAGCGTGATGCACACACACCAACATCCTAGGTGGGAAAATATTTACCCTGATAAAAGAAATGTCCAGTAGTCGACACTTATTGTTTCTCTCCTTTGCAAGTGTAAACTACTCTTGCGAAAGCTGGCGTCACCCAGACAGACCAGCCTCAATTTGGCATAAGAAAGGAGAAAGAGAATAAAGGAGTACAGAGGTATAAGTAGGGGACCTACAGCACCATGATTTTTGAGTGCTTTTCACTATCTATCTGCTGGTCAGATAAGTGACAGCCTCCCAAGGCTTCTGCAGCTAAGAGGGTCCCTAAGCCTTGTCCCTTATTCGTCTTTCTGCGGAATTGAGTGACCGATCCTGGCTTGGCACCGCTGGAATCAAGAGATGCAAGGAGGGTAAGAAGCACCCACACCTGATCTCCTATCTTTAGTGTACACATATTTTGAAATAGAGCTCTATACTTTGTTTTATTTCTTTGGGATTGTGGCTTCAGTTTTGTAACTTGTTTGTGTGTGTAACATCTCTACATTTAAATAAGTAGGCACTAGCAATTTTGTAACCACATGATTAGAATCTAGCTTAATAAATTTTGGTAATCATTTATGCATAAGCCTGACTTGTTTTCTCTGGTTTACAGCAGTAAAGCAGCCAACACAATTAAAGAACCTCAGCCGTTTTGGCTCTAAAGCCTGGCCATTAGGTGAGAGTACTAAGAGCCTAGCGTTGAGTTGTGCCGCCTCCACGGGGCAAACTCTTGGGGCACCTGTCAGTCAATCCTGGCTGCCCGCTGCGAAGGAGCTCTGAGCTCTAGCAGTTAAAGTCACGGGTGTGGAGAGGCTCTTAGTGCTGCCATTGGGGCACCTGTCAGTCAGTATTGACTGCCCGCTGCGAAGGAGCTCTGAGCTCTAGCAGTTAAAGTCACGGGTGGTTAGGACCTTGGGGCATCCGTCAGCCTAGCCCGGGCTGCCCGCCGCAAAGGGACAGTGCGTCCTAGCGGTTAAAGTCATGGATGGTATAAACGGGCATAGCTGGCACCTCACCAAACATCCTTGGCCGTCGGCTAACACTCTGTTACCCAGAGATCATAGTACCATCTCAAAGTACTAAAGAATCAGTGATCAGCCCTGAGAATGGTTTAGAAAATGTGCCATAGTACTTAGTTTGTAAACTCCTTGGGATATGGATTGTCTTTTTGTTTTCTGTTTACACAGCACATAGCACAATAGGTCCATGACTGAGGCCTCCTAGGTGCTATGATAAGACAAATCATTAATAAAAAAATAATAGATAACAATGGTTTTGTTGTTGTCATTGCTAGTTATCTCTAAGGCTAGTTTGCATTCGGGGGGATCTTAGGTTTGCATTTGCTGTATTTCTTTTCCAAGGCACACTGTACATTCTGAGACACAATGCTTGTCTAAACAATCTTGCACTGGAATTCATCTTCTCATGTGACTACGCTAAAAGGCGGGGGAAGGAATTTGTATAGGCTAACACAGGGGAAAGTTGTTAGTCATGATGATTGTTCAGTCTTTTTAATTGCCCAGTACCAAGAGCTTGCATCTAGCACCAGTGGAATAGTGACTACTAGGCTGGGGACAGTGAAAGTGGATTAAGCTGAAAAGAACTAAAATCATTCTACTTCTGAAAGAGAGCATCCACAGTGTTTTCATGAGCTTTAAGTAATGAATGTTAAATTCACACCTTTTCTTTCTTTGGCTCAACTTTCCTGATTGTCCCCATGGAGACATGCCCTCATATCTAAAACATATACATCCAGTGGTGTTTTTCTGGATCTGCTTTCTAGCTTACATATACCTAGCTCTTTAAACTGTCACCACAATAGCCAGAAAGATGCTTTTTACCGTGCTATAATACACCTTGGAGTTTAAATATACTCTGGTGCGACAGGGTTAAGTCACCACTGCGGTGCCTCCTGCTGGCTGTCCCGGGCATGAGCTCTTCTAACCTATGCACCCTCTTTGGGTGGTGTCTCTCCACCAGCACTTCGGCTCCAGGACCCAAGTCACTCCCAGGACTGCAGTGTCCTCTTCATAACATAACCCCCTGATTGTATCACACTCTGTTTTCCCCCCTTCCAGGGGATACTGTAGTCCACTGTCCAGCCACTTCCCTCAGTGGTGAGAGGGGGAACTCAGGCCCACCCACGACTCCAGGTCCTGGCCCAGGGACCCTGTAGGTGGCCGCCACTTGCTGAGTCCCCTCTGACTCTCAGTTCATTCCCCTGGGCCACTTCCCCCTGGCCCCCAGCCTGGCCTCTTTGCTCTTGCATCAGGGTCACAGCCAACCAGGAGCTGTCTTTATCTCCCCCCAGTCACTGCTAGCATCACTGCTCTGTGCAGGGTGCTGGTGCTCCTTCCTCCTGCAGGTAACCTGATCTTCCCTCTATGAAATGCAGGCTGCTACTGAAACTGCTCTGCTCTGCAGCTCTTCTTATATGGGCCTGCCCAGCCCTGATTGGCTGCTCCTCTCAGCCCAGCCCTGATTGGCTGCCTCCTGCGCAGCCTTCCTAGGGCCCTATTAATCCCTTGTGGCCCAGTGTGGGGAAGATGCCCCATTAGAGCTGGCATATAGTGTTTATTTTTTTTCCAAGTCCAGTCTAACAATATTCACACCAGATTCTAACCGGATATCAGCAAATGCTTGGAATATGCATGGCTGTTTGTATCTTGAACATTGTAAGCACTGACAGTCACACTTCAGGGCAACTGCACCTGTATTTTCCCTCCAAGGTCCATCAAAGACACCTACTCCCAGGCTTCCGGCTCCTAGCCATCATCTCTCTGAGGTAGAGACCTACATCTCTCCCACTCCTGACCAGGGTTTTTCCAGACTGTGCAGTTCTCTGCTTACATTGTGAGTTCAGCAGCAAGTCAGGCTGTCGAAGCAGGCCAACTTTATTTTCTTCTCAGAGGTCGTAAACAGCATAATTGTCCACAGTTAGAAGTTACCACACAGCCCTTTCTAAGCAAGTATATTTATTCTTAAGTTGAAAGCATCACAGAGAAACTACGTTAAAACCATAAAACAACCTACATACATGCTAATAAGCTTACCGGAGATCACTACCACTCCAACAAGACTTCAGTCCCTCAAATGCCAGCAAGGGTTTTACAAGGCGGGGGAGGGATAGCAGTGGTTTGAGCATTGGCTTGCTAAACCCAGGGTTGTGAGTTCAATCCTTGAAGGGGCCATTTGGGATCTGGGGCAAAAATTGGGGATTGGTCCTGCTTTGAGCAGGAGGTTGGACTAGATCACCTCCTGAGGTTCCTTCCAACCCTGATATTCTATTCTATGATTCTAAGTTCACGTACATCAGAACAAATACCCCCATGAATATGAGAGTCACTTCTTTATATAGTTTGGGCCTTTGGTCTTGTGACCCTGGAAACACAAACTCAGCAGACAATTACTGCCTCCTCAGTGTATAACTTCAAAGAGCTGGGATTTTGCATGAGGGAAAATTTGCATTCACCTCATCTTCGATATTTCCCAGGAAATATGCTTCATATGTACTGTCCCA
The DNA here is from genome assembly GCF_965140235.1 of Caretta caretta. Lineage (NCBI taxonomy): Eukaryota > Metazoa > Chordata > Testudines > Cheloniidae > Caretta > Caretta caretta. The sequence goes on along the minus strand of NC_134212.1, from coordinate 71,465,197 downwards.
AAAGTTCATTATCTGCCACGTGTTCAGTACAGTCCTTTGATCTTGCAGGCCCACAATAATACATAACCTTTGACTGTAATACAATGGATTCCACAGATACTTACATTTAATTCAGTGATATTTCCCAAGATATTTCCAGGAAATTGCCATATCTGTCATACTAACAATTAATATCAAGCTTATTATTATCAGAAACTTTGCTCTCTGTCATCTGTGGCCCAGTAATATGCACCATTTTGTTTGGGGTTTTTTTGCTCACCTTAGCTCAGGGCTTTGCAAATGAATCTATTACATTTTGCAAAGGAACATCCCTTTTGTAGTGTAGACTTCAACGTTAATATGTCTTTCCGCCATAATATCTACAACATTTCTTATGAACTTTGCTGCTATTGTTAGTCAGTGGGGTTATCTGCTTCTGCACTCCTTTGTCTTAGTCATGGGGCCTTGCCCCTATTTGCATAGGCTAGCCGCATGGCATGAATTTCTTTTTGAATACTTTGCAGTCGTTGCTTTGAGTTGTGCTTGAATTATTTGGTGATACTCGGCTAAATCCATTGTTTTGTTTTTTTCTTAGGGAAAACATAGCACCTTCATTGACAAGCTTATTCTCCTAGCTTGAGCAGTGTTAGAACCGGAGATGACAACGTCTCTCACCATTTCATAGCTGTCTGCACAGCAACAATCTTTGACTAACAGCTGTAAGTCAATTTAAAACTATTCAAGTGCCTCTAGGACTCCTTGTATTTTTCCATGGAATTTGTTTATACTGAAATTAGATTTGCTTTTAGCATATCAGAAGTTTTCAGAAACCTGAGCATCTTCCGCACAAATATTCCATGTTAAAAAGAAATTGACTCTTTTTGCACCAATCTACAGAAGCAAGTAACTGCACCTTTCTTCTTTAAACATTGCTTTGAAGGTCAATATAACATTTTCATAAGTTTTCTGAACCTTTCTCATGGTTATAGGAGGTTGCCAGATTCCCAGTACATTCTACGTGCAAGAAAATCAGTCATCTCAATAGTGTTAAAGAGAGCAGTTTTTGACACCTACCATTATTTTCTGTTGTGCTCTAAAGTCACTAGATGGATGCATTACAGAACATTCTGGGGGAATACTGTATCCCCTTTCCATCTCCTAATTCTGACCACCAAAATTAGATTGACTAAAGCATGGGAGCAAAGACTTGGACCTCTTTTTTTATGACACTCAACCCTCCTCTACAGCAGGAAGTGGTTCAGAAGAATTTGGTGTCAACACACCAGATTAATGCAAGTAGCATATTCTGTTATGTCAGCAACTCAGTTTTTGTTTATGTCACAGGCATGACTGCTGACTGCATTGTCCTTTTGCTTTCTGAACTATATATCACTGGACTGCACTGTTCAACATTGTGGATTGTTTCAAGCATTGCTTGTGATCCACTATGAGTTACGAGATAGCTTACATCATTGCTGATCAGAAGCAGCTAGGAAGGGATCCGAACTTCCTGGGCATCTTCACATTTGCCCCACTTTTGTTAACATCTGCATAAAAGCAGGATTTGGTTTCTTTTCAGTGTTCTCTGGGACAGACTCAGTTTCGGAGTGTCTGGCCAATCAGAATCAATGTCAGTGTAAGCACAGCTCTCGCTATCAGAGCTGGGATCAACTGTCAAAATACATGCAAGATCGCCAACAGATGACAAGCCACTGGGAGTAGATTTTTTTCGTAGCTGCTTTTGGCACTATGTTTGTTTTCTGTACTGTCAGTCCGCTGTAATGGCCATTTGCCACATCGAGAAGTCATTGGTTTTCCTTTTGCATGGGAGCAAAGACTGATTCTTTACTATACCCTATATGTCCCTAATGGAACAGGTGGAATTTCTATTACAATGTAGAGTGGATGATGTCATGGTTGAATTTCTATGCTCAGATTAAGTATCTCAGTGTAAATGCTGGAAAGACAGTGCCCCCAATAAGGTGCACTAATGTGAAATTTTCTACATAAAATGCTGGAAAAGCAGCTTCAGCAGGAATTTCCCTTTGACACTAGACATTTTCTACCTCAATGTTGAAATGGAAGATTCATTAAGACTCTCCTGTAATTGGGGAAATAACGGGCTTTACTCTTATCTCATTTCCACTAGGCAGGAATAACTGTACTGGAATCAATGGAATTATGTTAGTGTGAAAGTGGTGTCAGATCAGAATCAGACCTATTGGTATATGTTGGAATCGGACTCAGCAGAGCTCCAATATAATAAGAGTACAACAACACTGGTGAATTCTCTGTCCCATTACAATGGCTCTAAGAGCGTCCCTCCCGCCTTGCTTACATTATTGGAGAACACTGAAGCAAATAGCTCCAGCATAATCAGAGCTCCCCCAGAACACTAGGAAAATATCTATATAGGAATCACAGTCTCAGTGGCTCTGATAACACTGGGCAATTTTAGTTCCAATGTTGGGACCACAATACCCCTTCCCCCTCACACCATAATACTGTGGAATCTCCCATGTCTGCCTTCACTCTCTGCAGTCCTGTGGGATGTTTTACCTCAATATTAGGAGGCTTCCTCTGTAGTTCTGGGAGATTTTAAATCTAAAAGCTGGGAAATGACCCTGTAATGATGGGAAATTTATATCCAGTGTTGGAAACCCAGGCTCAGAAAGACCTCCATATAACATAGGGTTTTGTATCTCCATAGTGGAAAGACCCCCTCTAGTCTCCTTGGGAGTCTGATATTCAAGACTTGAATCAAAAGCTCAGAAAGGCCCTGGAGATTTTGTGACTACATGCTGGGAAGTCATCTCTGCAATATGGAGAGAGAATTTGTACTGAATGCTGGAACAGGGCACGGAGGGCACAACATAATACGGAGGGATTTCATAACTAAAAAGGCCAGGCCAAAGCAGGTACCCTGATATCACTAGGGACACTCCTTATTGTACTGAAGGCACAATGCAATACCAGGTTCTTATATCTAATGCTTGAATCACAGCTGAAGAAAATACCCTTCCCCCACGTTCCCCCTAACACTGGTGTGTGTGTGCGTGTAGCTGAATTGGTGAATAATATACAAACAGGCCCTCTGTAATACTGAGGAATTTTATAGCTCAGGGTGAGCTAAGAGACTGAAAAGGCTGTCCCCTGTCACATGCAAGGATTTTGTAACTATATACAGAGAAGGCCCATATGGCAGGCCAGACAGGGGAACATGATCCTACAGTCCTAAAGGCCAGAGATGTAGTATACTAAGGTTCTTGAAGATAGCTTAAAAAACAAACTAAGAAAAAAAATCCTGCCCCAGCCAGCTTTTAAAACTAAATTCCAGTAGCTTCCTGCACCTTAGTGGGAGATGGCTTTGCACAATTAAACTTTGACTCTAACTAACAAAAGTCTGTCCCAGCTACAATACTATTCCTCCCCCCTCACCGGGGGAGAAAACTTGAGCTGTTCTGAGAACATCCTCCTTATACTGTGCTGTGGGATTTACTTAATTCACCACAGCTGGCTCAACCCCACTACACTGACAAGCCTACTAATTAGGTCATGCAGCTGCAGCTTTTCCTATACTCAGCAAGACAGAATGTTAACCCCTCTCTTCCATTTCCTAAACAATGTCTATGAATCACAGGATTTCCTGTACCACTGGGGATTGTGTGTCTAATGTTTGAATTGAACTCCCTCATGTTTTTCTATCTAAATATTTTGGGGGGAGGGTTCTGTAGCTAAATGTTAAGTTCAGGGGGGGCTCTAATGAATCTGTGAATTGGTATCTATTGTTGGAATCACTGGATGGGGAAGGGTCACTTGAACAGAGAAAGCAAAAGCAGTTGCCTCGAGATCGCACTGCAAGATCATTTATTATTTGTAAAGTCCCCAAAAGCCTGCTTGTGGCTTTACAAACCAAACCAAAGGACATGGCACCTACCTACCCCGAGGAGTAAGATTGGGGAATCATTTTTACAGCTCTGTTACCTCAAGCTACATGCCCACTCCTGCAGACTTTGGAGCAATGTATCAGTGATCGTTTGTGGCTGCAGCACTTCAGCAGTCCTTAGTGCTATGGAGGTAGGCAGAAGCTAGGAAAAAATCACTTTCATTGCACAAGCACTTGTCTGGCCTGCAGTTCTTTTCCTGGCTTTTGAGGACTGTGGAATTCATCTGGGTGGTTAGAGAGGAAGAAAAGATTGGTACTGTGAAATCCCAGAAAGCTTTCATCTATTTCAGCAGGCCAGACCCAGTAATTAGGGGCAGGTGATCATTTTAATTCCTGGCTCTGCCACAGACTCATGGCGTGACCTTGGGCAAATGACGTAGGTCCAGATTTTTAGAGGTATTTAGTCATTGCTCTGACTTAAAAGCCAGATCAGGCTCCTATGTTATTCTTCGCAAAGGAGCCACTACCACCACCCTTATATATTTTAGTCTAGTGGTTAAAACGCTCACATTGAATGTGGGTTTGATCCTCCCCTCTGCCTGCAAAGAGAAATGATTTGAAGAGCTGTTTTGAGGAGAATGCCTTAACCACTAAGCTATGGAATATTCTGTTCTGGGGGGGGGGTCGCTATTAGTCTCTCCTGTTGAAGTTGTTCCATTTTGGATTAAATAATTATTGAACAGGGGGACTGGAAGCCAAGTGTCTCAGTTCCCAGGTGAGTGCCCTAACCACCAAGCTATAGAATCATTCTCATGCTCTCTGGCTGGATATTGAATGGGGCCTGGTCCAGTCTCAGAGTGGGGCAGCAGAGGGCATGCCCAGAAGCAGAAATTGTAGGCTCCTAGGGAACTTTTACAGTGAAAATGTAGGCTCTAAGTAAGTTTAGATGCCTACAAACTTAGGCAGCAGATAAGCAGGAGTCTTGCAGATTACAGTCGAACATAAATCTGGGGCTTAGGTACCAAAGACCCTTTATTGAGCTGAGCCTTAGGTGCCTAAGTCCTATTGTCCCTTCAGCTTGGTATTCCCCCATTTCCTGAACTGGGTGAGGGGATCTCACCAGGCACGTCTGATGCTTTATCCTGGCTTGCCTTACATTCATAACAATCCTTTTTGTGGCCGACTTTTTCACACTACTAGCATTTAGCTCAACTGCATCCCTGATGTGTTTCATTATTGCCCATTTCCCCTTGTTATACAAATTGAATTTAACATTTTTTTTCAATCATTCAAAAATGTGACAAATCTGAC